>NW_027362761.1:1030680222-1031996472 GCF_046119375.1 Phyllobates terribilis | reverse complement strand
ATGGAGCTGTATGTCGGCTTGTTTTTTGCGGGACGAGATGACATTTTCAGCGGTACAATTTTTATTTATATTTGTCTTTTTGATCGCGTGTTATTACATTTTTTGTTTGGCGGTATGGTGATAAACCATTGTTTTTTGCTTCGTTTTTTTTTTTTTTTTTTACCGTGTTCACTGAAGGGGTTAACTAGTGGGACAGTTATATAGGTCAGGTCGTTCCGGACGCGGCGATACCAAATATGTGTACTTTTATTGTTTTTTTTTATAATAATATTTATTGATGGGTACATTATATTTTTATTTTTGGTGGATTATTTTTTTTATTTTTTTTAAATATTTTTGCAATTTTATTTTTTTTTCACTTTCTGGAAGTTTATATAGTTTATTACTTTGTCCCACTCTGGGACTTTCACTTTTTTTTCTCTGATCGCCTGCATGGCACAGGAATGCAGCACCATCCCTGTGCCATGCAGGCTGTCAGCGCTGGACAGGGAGAAGATTGTTTGGAGATGCACTGCGCATGTCCAAACAATCTTCCTGCTTTCTGGTGACCCGGATGTTGTCATGACGACATTGGGTCGTCATGGCAACACCCGGGAAGCCTTTGCAGACTGCGCTGGAAGCCGGAAGAGGAGGTGAGTATCGGCGATCACCTCCCCTTGCCCCCGCAATGCTGCGATCGACTTCGATCGACTTCGATCGCAGCATCGTGGGGGTTAATGTGCTGGGAGCGGTGCAGGACCGCTCCCTGCACATAGTATCGGGTGTCAGCTGACACCCGGCGGCGATCGCGCCCGCACAGCCTGTGTGCACGCGCGATCGCCATGACATACTAATACGGGTCTGGCTCTTAAGTCCCAGGGCACAGACGCGTATTAGTACGTCAGATGTTGTTAAGGGGTTAAAGACTCTGCAGATAACCCCAAAAAGGCCATTTGCACCATCTGCCAGGCCAGCATCAGCAGGGGTAGCAAAACTAGCAGCCTGACCACCACCAGCATGATCAGGCACATGAAAGCAAAGCACCAACTAAGTGGGCCGAATGACACAGTCCAGAAACAGTGTCTGCGGGTGACACCACTGCTTGTTCTGCTGTTGTGCGTGTACGCCAATCCCCTGTCCATGGTGTATGCGAAGATGTCTCCCGCCCTCCACCTTAAGTTGCACACTCTCAACGAGCAGCATCAGCAACCACGTCTACGTCCTTGTCCCAGCGCAGCATTCAGTTGTCCCCTACCCCAGTCCTTGGAACACAAGCGCAAATACGCAGTCAACGCCCCATAGGCCATACTAAACTCACATTTCAAAAATGCTTGCGCTCAAAATGTTGCCTTTTAGGCTCATGGAGACGGAATCTTTCTGCAACCTGATGGCGGCAGCCGTCCCTTGGTACTCGGTCCCCAGCTGCCTCTATTTCTCCCGGTGTGCCGTCCTCGCATTACACAAGCACATGTCCCACAACATTAGCCGTGCCCTCAACAACGCAGTTACTGGGAAAGTCCACCTAACCACGGACACGTGGACAAGTGCTTGTGGGCGGAGAAGGTACATCTCGCTGACGGCACACTGGGTAAATATAGTGGAAGCAGGGACCCAGTCGGACCTTGGGAAGGAACAAGTCCTCCAGACGCCGAGGATTGGGGCCCTGGGTCAATCAGGGTTGCCCCCATATTCTACAGCTCCTGCACCTCCTCTTCTTCAGCCTCCATTTCCGAAATTACCACATCAGTCACAAGCTGGAAGCACTACAGCACTGCCTCGGCCAAGCGGCAACAGGCTGTGCTGAAGCTAATATGCTTAGGTGACAAACTGCACATCGCTGAAGAGTTGTGGACAGCTCTGAAAGAGCATGCAGATCTGTGGCTGACACAGCTGAACCTACAGCCAGGCATTGTCGTGTGTGACAATGGCCGGAACCTGGTGGCGGCTCTGAAGTGAGGCGAGCTCAGTCAAGTACCATGCCTGGCCCATGTGCTTAATCTCGTGGTTCAGCGGTTTCTCAAAACCTACCCGGATCTGTTTGTCAAAGTACGCCTCGTGTGTGCCCCTTTTAGAAAGTCAGCTACAGCTTCCGCCGCTCTTGCCGTGCTTCAGCAATGTTTGCAGCTTCCAGCTCACCAACTGGTGTGCGATGTCCCACGCGTTGGAACTCAACATTGCAAATGTTGGGAATGATTTGTGAGCGGCAGAGGGCAGTTATTGACTACCAGCATCAACACGGCCATCGGTATTCAGGTCAGCCTCCACTCATAAGGCCTCAGGTGTGGGCTTGGATGTCAGACATATGTACCATCCTCCAAAACTTTGAGCACTCCACCAAGATGGTGAGCGTCGATGACACCATAATTAGCGTCACTATCCCACTTCTCTGTCTTCTGAAATGCTCGCTGCTCACAATTAAAGAGGAGGCATTGCAGGCGGAGCACGATGAGATGGAGCAAGGAACCATACAGGGTGATGATTCCATACAGTCTAGCGTCATCTCATCACAACATGGATTGGGTGACAATGAGGAAGAGGAGGAGGAGGAAGAACAGGAGCTAGTTTCCTGCGCAATAGACGGTACTACCCACACAACTATCATACCGTCTGTTCAGCGTGGATGGTCTAAGGAGAGGGAGGAGGAGGATGAGGAGGAGAGCATGGTCAGTCATCCACTTGGCGAGGACACAGAAGTCTTGCCTGTTAGCAGTCTGGCACACATGGCTGAGTATACTTTATGCTGCCTTTCCTGTGACCCTCGCGTTCTCCAAATTTTGGGTGACAGTCATTACTGGCTGGTGACACTTCTAGACCCACGCTACAAGGAGAACTTTATATCTCTTATTCCCGTAGCAGACAGGTCTGCTAAAATGGGGCAAAACCAGAAGGCCCTTGTTGCGGAATTATTAAAAATATTCCCATCTGAAAACGCTGGCGGCAGAGGTCACAGTTCGTTGGACAACCAGGGAGTACAGGCGAGAGAGACACAAATCCAATCCAGCAGAGGCAGGGGAACACTGTCAAAATTCTGGGATAGTTTTCTCAGACTCTCCCATCGGACAGGCCCTGATGCGCGGGGTAGTCTCACAAGGAGATAAAAGTTTTGGAAGATGCTAAGGGAGTACCTTGCCGACCGTACCAACATCCTCCGTGAGTCCTGTGTGCCTTATAATTATTGGGTATCCAAGCTGGACACATGGCATGAACTGGCTCTCTACGCCTTGGAGTTCATGGCCTGCACTGCCACTAGCAAATTGCCAGAGCAGGTTTTTAGTGCCGCAGGGGGAATTATAACCGATAGGCGCATCCGCCTGTCAACTGAACATGCTGACAGGCTGACTCTTATAAAAATGAACAAGGGCTTGGGCCAGACTTCTCAACACCACCGAATGATAGCAGCGTAACAAACTCAAATCCAGTGCCTTTTTTTTGGGAGGTTCTATTCCCCTGCACCTTTTCACAACCAGACATGGGTATATGCTTCCTGATTTTGTCTATTTGCTCTTGGCCTCCTTCTTCTCCTCATCCTCCACCACCATATCTACAATATCACCATATCTACGTCTCTTCCAAGGGACATTGGAGTGTGTCCAAATTTTTGGCAGCCCTTGCATTCACTGCATAAGCAATAACAGTATGGGAGACACGCTACTTTCTAATGGGAACATGTCGTTACTAGGCCCACCTCTATGTGTCTTACTCTTTAAATTAGTATTGGGGTTTTTCTCAAATTTAGGCTGCCGTTGTACTCACTGCATACCCTTATAACTGTATAGCAGAACTGCTCCTTTCTAATAAGAACATGTCGTTACTGAGGCCCACCTCGGTCTTTAAATTGGTATTGGGGTATTTCACAAATTTAGGCAGCCGTTGTACTCACTGAGTACAATATAACTATATAGCAGAACCACTCCTTTCTAATGGGAACATGTCATTACTGAGGCCCATCTCTATGTGTCTTTAAATTGGTAGTGGGGTATTTCACAAATTTAGGCAGCCCTTGCAGTCACTGCATGGGCATAACCACTATAGGAGACCCACTCCTTTATAATGTGAATTTTTTTTTTCACTAAGGCCATGCTCTATGTCTCTTCAAAGGGTTATTGGGATGCGTCCAAATATTTGGCAGCCCTTGCAGTCACTGCATATGCAATAACAGTATAGGAGACCCACTCGTTAATAATGGCAACAACAAAGCATAGCCGGCTGATGGCTCTCTAACAATAGTGAGAGCCGACTGCTGGCCCTATAAATATAGTAAGGACCGCCTGATGGCCCTATAAAAATAGGCTTTGACTTTCAGAATCCCTCATTCATAAATGAAACAGGATGTGTCTGATAATGTCTCACACACCACATGGCCAGATAAGGTAGTAAAATGTTAAAATTACCTTTACTGGTGAATGCATTTTTCACGGTTGAAAGCAATGCAAAAGTGAAAAAACGCATCAAAAAAGCTACGTGTGAACATAGCCCAAGGTGTGGAGGAGCATTTTTGTTTTTGGTTATTTATTTTGCCTTATATACAAGTCATTACCCTGGAAAGGATGTTCCTTAACACATTTCCCAGGAATATCCATTTTGGTGTCATTTTTGTATGTTTTATTGTGAGTCCATAAAAGTGGCATCATACTCTGACAACATTGTTGACAGCAGTGACCTGGGAGTCAGAGATGCCTCCAAGGGTCTTCCCCATGCTGTTCCCATGTCATTTGAGCACTGTTCCCATTGATTCTGGCAATTTTTAGGCCCTCTGCAGTTCTCTGGGGGGGGCGGGGCAGCCGGAAAAATGCTTAAGTTTCCCACAGACTTACATTGGGCTCATTGCTCGGATCGAGCACCCAAGTATTCCAATTTGCTCGACTCGAACAACGAGTACCCGAGCATTTTAGTGCTTGCCCATCACTGATGAGCACATTATTATACTTGTGCCTGCCTATCAACAGCTTCATTATATATCACAATGGTCTTTGCTCTGATCAGAGCATTGTCACTCCGATCAGAGCACAGACCAGTGTGACAATAGTCGATAGCGAAGCTGCAGACAGGCAGGGAACAGTCTTCTAATAAAGTAAAAAAAACCTACAAAAGATAGTGGAAGCAGATAGCCAATAGAATAAAATAATAATCTTTCTTAACAAAAAAGGATAAAAACAGCTTTAAAAAGGGGAAACAATTAGCTGAAAAAATTCAACAAAACTGGTCATATCAAACTACAAACACTAGAGGGAGCCCATGTTTCATAGTTATCAGAAATTCATACCAGAAGCTACATATATAAACTATAAAAATTAATTCCAAGTGGTATTAAGGACTGCATGTATGAGATAACAAATTATTCCACATAGATTATAAAAAAAATGTAACCAAAAACAACTGCATTTATATTACTTAAGTATTAAATAAATAAATAAAGTGCTTAGTGCAAAAGCATATAAATAGTAAGTGAAAGCTAAGGGTAGAATTCATACAGCAATTATATAGCAAATGATAAGAATATTATATCATGTATAGTGCACAGGGAAGTAAGTCTAATAGTAAGACAAAGCGCAAATAGCGGACCAAAAAGAGCAGTAGATATGACTTGAGTTTGATGAAGATTAGCCCCAACCCGCGAGTTTCACACAATGTTTCTTCCAGGGGGATAGGTATGTGAAGTGGAGGCGGGGGAAAATGTTTTATACATGTGCGCTAAATTAAGAGAACCACTGGATTGGATATCCCCATCGAGAACCCGGAAGCCGTGTCATCTACAGACAGCATCCCAAGCTGCACACACACGCCCACAGTCGACGCATCAGGACCGGGGCACGGTGTGCCAGCCAGCTGGGACGCATGTCTATGGCAACGCGGTCCCCGGAAGATCCTAAGTACATGCATACGCCCAGTCTGACGTCACGACTAGGGCGCAGCGAAAGCACAGTGCTACGGATCTCCACGCCAACCAGGGTCACGATGTTCAAAGGAACCAACAGTAATGAGTGAATATCTCTCAGTGGGGAATAATAACGGGTGCAATACGGGGGATACAAAGTGTAAGTCACTGTTATACTTTGTATATAAAGGCAATAAATATATCACAGTGGAGACTGATACCACAGAAAAAAGCTGGTAGACTTGAATATAAATTAATAAACAGACTATAGGAAAAGAGTCAAAGCAAGTGATTGGTAAAGAGTGAAGAAATAGATATATGGACTGAACAATCTAAGCCTGACAAAGTTCACAGTGCTATAAATATATACAAAAATATAAACATTACTGCAACAGATTTATAAATTCATTAAGGCACAAGTGAACAAGAAGAAAACCCACCGCATACAGAAAATACATATACCACTACATATATACATATATATATAATATACATAAATATAAATATAAGAGACAGAATAATTAATAAATCACACCAAGCTAATATATTAGAGTACTGTAATCCAGTCAGATACAAAATAATAAATATCAGGTAGTGGTTTTAGTGAATGTATATCTTCAACATCACTGGCATTCAGAATATCTCTGACGTGCTCCCGCACTCTGACCCTCAGGGGTCTGGATGTCAGCCCCACGTACATTTTTTGACAGGGGCATTTGACGTATTAGATCACTCCGAACGTATCACAGGTAGTGTTGAGCGATACCTTCCAATATCGGGAAATATCGGATCGGATTGGATCGGACCGATACCGAAAAAGTATCGGATATCGCCGATTACGATACCGGAAACCAATGCAAGTCAATGGGACACAAATATCGGAATAAAAATAAACCCTTTCTTTCCTTGTAGGTTAATTCTACATGAAGGAAAACAACTAAAAATAATGTAGAATGTATTGGGGGAGGTGGGGGAGACAATAAAGGCATAGAGGTTTAGCCCAATCAAATGGAATAGCAGGAATTAATATTTTTTTTAAGACGTTCTGAGTTACGGAAATATTGACTATGTTAAGTATTTTTATATTTTGTCAGATATTTATGTTTCACTACTTCCATGCTCTTCACCTTCTTTTTTACTTCTCCCACACTTTCTCCTTCATCATCCTCAGCATCTTTTTCATCCTCTTCTTCTTCACCTTCTTCATCTTCTTCTTCTTCACCTTCTTCGTATTATTCTTTTTTTTTACATTCTTCATATTCTACTTCTTCATCTTCTTCATATTCTTCTTCTTCATCATATTCTTATTTGTGACAGGCATTCCTGTAGTTGTTATCTATAAAAGGTTGGACATTACACCTTTCGTTCTGCCCGTCACAAAAGATTTACAACAGGATTTGTCCACGTTCAGTTTGGCCTGCAGCAGCAGGTCTTTTCCAGGGGCACCACAAGGAGGAACGGACTCACCCCCATACACTGCTTAGTCATCTTCTGCTTATAATTTAGATATTATCTTTTGCTCTGATTTTTAGTCTTATGCTTAATGTTCTTCCGCTTTTTGTTCTGCAGCTTCTTGTATTTCTGCTTCTTGGTTTTCTGTCTCTTGTTCTTCTGTATCTTGGTGCTTGTCTTCTCTTCTTTGTTCTCTTGGTCAACTTCTTCAGGGTCATCTTCTTGGTCTTCTTCGGGGTGGTCTTCAGGGTCGTCGTCTTTGGGGGTCCTCGTCTTCGGGGTCCTCGTCTTCTTCGGGTTGGTCTTCTGGGTCCTCGTCTTCGGGGTCCTCGTCTTCTTCGGGGTGGTCTTCAGGGTCCTAGTCTTCAGGGTCGTTGTCTTCGGGGTCCTCGTCTTCTTAGGGTTGGTCTTCAGGGTCCTCGTCTTCAGGGTCCTCGTCAGGGAGATCCAGAGTGATTACCAAGAACCATTTCAAAAAGCTTGAACTTGGAAATGTAGCAGAAGGTACAAGAAAGCTGAGGAACTACCGAGAACCAGCTGACGGTACTGGAACCCGGATGGGTAGCAGAAGTTACAAGAGCCAATGGAACTGCCGAAGACCAGCTGACGGTACTGGAACTCGGTTACTAAGCAGGAGGTACCTGTGCCAGAAAGCACTACCAAGGACCAGCAGACGTTGGTGGAACTTGGATACCGAGAAGGAGGCACCTAATCCAAAGGCACTGCCGAGAACCAGCTGACGGTACTGGAACCCGGATGGGTAGTAGAAGGTACAAGAGCAAATGGAACTACCGAGAACCAGCTGGCGGTGCTGGAACCCAGGGTAATTACTAAAAACAGAGTGGAGCCAGAGGTGTAATTGGAGCAAGTTTTAAATCAGTAGTACAGTGGATGTGGACAAAGCAGGAGAATTTGCCGGACACACAGCAGGGGAACAGCTGACGTTACTGAACCCCAATAACACTGGAGCAAGCGTTGACTGCGCAGACGGCACTTCTGAGCAGCAACTAGCGGTATTGGAGCCCAGGGTAAATACTAAAAACAGAGGAGCCAGAGGTGTATTTGGAGGAGGTTTTAAATCAGTAGTACAGTGGATGTGGACAAAGCAGGAGAAATTGCCGTAAGCACAGCAGGGGAACAGCTGACGTTACCGAACCCCAATAACATGGCAGCAAGTGTTGACTGTGCAGACGGCACTTCCGAGCGCCAACTGGCGGTGTTGGAGCTCAGGGATAATACTGAAAACAGAGGAGCCAGAGGTGAATTTGGAGGAGGTTTTAAATCAGTAGTACAGTGGATGTGGACAGAGCAGGAGAAATTGCCGTCCGCACAGCAGGGGAACAGCTGACGTTACCGAACCCCAATAACACGGCAGCAAGTGTTGACTGTGCAGACGGCACTTCCGAGCGCCAACTGGCGGTGTTGGAGCTCAGGGATAATACTGAAAACAGAGGAGCCAGAGGTGTAATTGGAGCAACTTTAAAATCTGTAGTAGTGAGAATGTGGACAGAGCAGGAGAAATTGCCGTCCGCACAGCAGGGGAACAGCTGACGTTACTGAACCTCAATGACACGGCAGCAAGTGTTGACTGTGCAGACGGCACTTCCGAGCGCCAACTGGCGGTGTTGGAGCTCAGGGATAATACTGAAAACAGAGGAGCCAGAGGTGTAATTGGAGCAACTTTAAAATCTGTAGTAGTGAGAATGTGGACAGAGCAGGAGAAATTGCCGTCCGCACAGCAGGGGAACAGCTGACGTTACTGAACCCCAATGACATGGCAGCAAGTGTTGACTGTGCAGACGGCACTTCCGAGCGCCAACTGGCGGTGTTGGAGCTCAGGGATAATACTGAAAACAGAGGAGCCAGAAGTGTATTTTGAGGAGGTTTTAAATCAGTAGTACAGTGGATGTGGACAGAGCAGGAGAAATTGCCGTCCGCACAGCAGGGGAACAGCTGATGTTACTGAACCCCAATAACACGGCAGCAAGTGTTTACTGTGCAGATGGCACTTCCGAGTGCCAACTGTCGGTGTTGGAGCTCAGGGATAATACTGAAAACAGAGGAGCCAGAGGTGTAATTGGAGCAACTTTAACATCTGTAGTAGTGAGAATGTGGACAGAGCAGGAGAAATTGCCGTCCGCACAGCAGGGGAACAGCTGACGTTACTGAACCCCAATGACACGGCAGCAAGTGTTGACTGTGCAGACGGCACTTCCGAGCGGTGTTGGAGCTCAAGGATTACAGTTCAGGTGGTAGAAACATGAACAGAACAGGAGACCTGGACACTTTTGCCAACAATTATTTATTCTGGAAGAGGACTGGCAAATTCATGAGAGATCCAGGCCTTGTTCATTTTGAGAAAAGTAAGCTGGTCAACGTTATCGGAGGATAGTCGCATGCGACGGTCTGTTAGTACACCACCTGCGGCACTAAAGACGCGTTCCGATAATACACTAGCAGCAGGGCAAGCTAGCACCTCCAATGCATACTGACTTAGCTCTGGCCATGTATCTAGCTTACAGACCCAAAACTTGAAGGGAGAAGAGCCGTCTGGGAGTACACTAAGAGGGCAAGACATGTAGTCTGTCACCATCTGACGGAAACGTTGCCTCCTGCTGACTGGAGCCGTCTGTGATGGTGTAGACATTTGTGGCGGCGGGGACACAAAACTTTGCCACATTTCAGCCATACTGGTCTTGCCTTGTGCTGAGGCGTTGCTTCTGCTCCCTCTTTGTGCAGAGCTTCCTCCACTGCCTCAACGCACTGAGCTGCTTTGTAAAGCACTAGCAGCACTGCTCTCGGTTGGAATGGAGAACATGATGGAATGCACCAGTGCGTCTTGGTACTCCCGCATTTTACGCTCCCGGTTCAACGGTGTTATGAAGCTTTGTAAGTTGTCCCGGTAGCGAGGATCTAGGAGGGTGGACACCCAATAATCAGCCGTGTTGAGAATGTGGGCGATGCGGCGGTCGTTTCTCAGGCACTGCAGCATGAAATCAACCATGTGCTGCAGACTGCCAACTGGCCAAGAAACGCTGTCCCCTGCTTGAGGCGTGATCTCTGCCTGCTCTGCATCACCCCACCCTCGCTCTAGATACTGACTACTAGAGCATTGTGTACCTCCCTCCTCTGGACAGATGTCTTCCTCATCCATTGACTCCTCCTCATCCTCCTCACAAAGTGTCCCCTGCCTAGGCCTTTGTGAGGAACCACGTTGCGCAGACTGTAGAGAAGCAGATGGCATTTGTGACTCCTCATCCTCCACCTCTTCCAAAACCTCGTCCCTTAGTGCTTGCAGTGTTTTTTCAAGCAGGCAGATAAGGGGGATAGTCATGCTGACTAGTGCATCATCTGCACTCGCCATCCGCGTGGAATAATCGAAGGCACGCAAAACGTGGCAAATGTCCTTCATAGAGGCCCACTCAGTGGTGGTGAAGTGTGAACGGTGCGCACTGCGACTTCTTTGCGCCTGCTGCAGCTGGTACTCCATTACTGCTGCTTGCTGCTCACACAACCTCTCCAACATATGTAACGTTGAATTCCACCTGGTGGGTAGGTCACATATGATGCGATGTTCCAGAAGACGTAATCGGCGCTGCAGAGCTGCAATGCGTGATTTAGCATTGCTGGAACGCCGCAAGTGAGCGCACTCTATGCGGACCTTGTGAAGCAGTGCATCAAGATCCGGATAGTCCCTCAAAAAACTCTGCACGACCAAGTTGAGCACATGTGCCAGACATGGGATGTGAGTGAGGTTGCCTAGGCCCAGAGCTGCCACCAGATTTCGGCCATTGTCACACACTACCATGCCTGGCTGGAGATTCGCTGGCACAAACCACACGTCGCTCTGCTGCTTGATGGCATTCCAGAGCTCCTGCGCTGTGTGGCTTCGTTTCCCCAAAGAAATTAATTTTAATACGGCCTGTTGACGTTTGGCCACGGCTGTGCTCATTTTGGTCACCATAACAGGTAACCGTTCACGGGTCGATGTGGAGGTAGACCGTGACGGCTCCTGCAGCGCTGATTCAGAGGAACTGGAGTATGAGGAGGAGTCAATGTGTACAGACTGGATTCCTGCAATCCTTGGAGTTGGCAGAACACGTACAGCGCCACTCTCAAGATCTGTACCCGGCTCCACAACATTTACCCAATGGGCAGTGAGGGAAAGGTATCGTCCCTGTCCATGCTTACTGGTCCACGCATCGGTGGTCAGGTGGACCTTGCTACTGACGGCGTTTTGTAGCGCATGTTTAATTTTTCCCTCCACATGATGTTGCAGGGCAGGGACGGCTTGCCTGCTGAAATAAAATCGGCTGGGCACGATGTATTGTGGGACTGCCAATGCCATAAAGTTACGGAATGTGTCAGTCTCCACCAGCCTGAATGATAGCATTTCAAGGGCCAATAGTTTAGCAATGCCAGCATTCAGAGCCTGTGCTCGGACGTGGTTTGCCGAGTAAGGGCGCCTTTTCTCCCATTCCTGTGCTAACGATGGCTGTAGACTGGCCTGGGAGTGTGAGGATGACTGGGAAAGTGGTGTTGTGGGTGGAATTACACTGTGTCTCTGTACAACAGTGCCAGAGATTCTTCCATGGCGATCCTGTGAGGAAGCCGAACCAGCTGTGTGTGAGCTGGAGGAAGAGGCTACAACACGAGCTGAAGAGGTGGTAGGTGGCGCTGTAGGTTGGCCTAGGTCTTCAGTGTGTTTTTGTAACTCCACCACGTGCTTGGTCCGCACACTTGCTGACACTTTTCCCTCTTTTCACCTTCTGATTACACAGCTTGCATTTGACAAAGCAAATGTCATCTGCAACTGTGTCAAAAAAGGACCAGGCACTGCAAGTCTTGGGAGCGCCCGCTTTGGATTTTGGAAGAGCCATGCTCCTAATGGGTGCCGAAGTGGAGGCTACAGGCAACCAAGTCTGCCCCCTCCCTCTCCCTCCTTTTTGGGCTGTTCGGGGAATCTCTTCCTCAGAGCTGCTCCCACCACCTTCCTGTCCCTCACGCCATGATGGGTCAAGGACCTCATCATCTACACCACCCTCTTCAAACAACTGCTTCTCCTGGGTAGTCTCGACAGCACAGTATGCACCACAAAGTGGCACCTGAGTCTCATCATCAGATGCGTACTGAGGTGTGCTGCTGACCATAGGCACTGGCCCACCCGCCTCTTCAGATTCAGAGAGACAAAGCGGTTGCGCATCACTGCATACTACCTCTTCTTCAAATTCTCGAATTCTGCTTGGCTGGCCCCCTCTTTCCAAGCCAAGAGATTCAGAGAACAGAAGTAGAGATGGCTCCTGTCCAGGGCTCTCTGACTGCCTGGGCAATTTGGCAGGTGGTGAAGAGACAGATGGGTGCTCTTCAGTGCTCAGGACCTGAGAGGATCTGGAACTAATTGAAGTCGATGCGTTAGCTGCCATCCATCCGACAACGGCTTCAATTTGGTCCTCCCGCAGCAGTGGGGTACGGCTAGCTCCTACAAAGCTGCACATAAAGGACTGTTCCCTGGTAAAACTGGGGGATGCTGAGTCACTGGTGCCCGCAGCAGGCACAGAATCCCCACGTCCTCTCCCTGCAGGCACAGAATCCTCATGTCCTCTCCCTGCAGAAACTCCACGCCCACGCCCACGACCACATGCCTTACTCCCTGCCTTCTTCATCTTGGTAGACTGATAAAGATAGTACTTTTCTGCCTAAGGGCTTAGTGTGCTTATTCCTGAACAGCTGCTAACAGGTATAAGAAACACTAATTTTATAAAGTGTGGACTAGACTTTAATATGAGCTAATGTGGCCTACACAACTGTAAAGTGGAGTGTTTGGTGAACTTTATTTAGGTTTTTTTTGTCACAAAAAGACACTGGATGTGCCTAAAGATGTAATAACGATAGTATCACAAACTTTTTGTAGCTATTACAATGTAGGAAGGTAACCTACAATGCAATAGATGAGGCTGCAAAAAAATAGGCTAATACTAATCTGGCTGGGGCTGCAGGGCCCAATGCTGCAGAAAGGCTCCTCTAACTACTCCTATATAGTGTGTTTGGAACCAATTTAGCTGAATACGGATGGAACCACCACACTAATAGGAGATATCAGGAAAAATTATGAATTGGCAAAAAAGGACAATGTATGAGGCAGTGACACACACTGAGTGCACTACAACCAGACGTGGTTGAAGCACACACTACAGGGTGAGCTGCACTCACACACCAGACCTTGCAGACAGCGGTGAACAGTACAGATGCAGAGCACTGTGCACTAGCGCTGCAAGACCAAAAAAATTTCTCTATCTACTCCTATATAGTGTGTTTGAAACAAATTTAGCTGAATACGGATGGAACCACCACACTAATAGGAGATATCAGGAAAAATTATGAATTGGCAAAAAAGGACAATGTATGAGGCAGTGACACACACTGAGTGCACTATAACCAGACGTGGCTGAAGCACACACTACAGGGTGAGCTGCACTCACACACAGAGACCTTGCAGAAAGCGGTGAACAGCACAGAGAACTGTGCACTAGCACTGCAAGGCACAGCGATTTATAAAGTAGCTTGGGTAAAGCAGAATAGACCAAATAGGTAGCTAAAACTGTCCCTCAGAACAACAGCATCCTATCCCTAACTGAATTCACAGCAGAGTGAGCTCAAAATGGCGGCGGCGGCTTTTATAGTGCATCATGACATCATTTCAGCAGCCAATCACAGTCATGCCATTAGTTAAGATGCCTACATGCCTAACAGGATGTGCCCACACTTCTTAGGATCCTCATTGGCTGAATAAAATGAAAATGGCTCATTGCATTATGGGAACTTCCGATTCCGGTATACGATATTGCAAAAGTGTCGGAATTAAGTATCGGAATTCCGATACCGCGAATATCGGCCGATACCCGATATTTCAGTATCGGAATGCTCAACACTAATCACAGGTCATATGCTGAGTAATCTTAATGTTGTCTTTCCCATCACTTGATTTGAACTCTGAAGCTTTAACCATGTTGGGACATGCAATACATTTATTGCATGGATGGAATCCCCCTTTGGGCCTTTGAACCAAAGAATTACCAGGTCTTGGTCCCGCATTGTAACTGTGTGTCAATTGGTCCTTTAAATTCAGAGCCTTCCTATACGTTATGGAAGGGTAGTTAGATGTATATTTCACCAGGGTTTCATCGACTCTTAGAATTTGCCAATACTTATGGATAGCATTTTTGACATCCCACCATTTTTCTTGAAATTTTTCTTTTCTCCTGTGATGGTTTTATTCTTGGTTTCAATCCATTTTTTTACTTGACAAGGCTCTGTTATATCCTTTCTTTATACTTGGAATATCTTCTCTCAAGGAACCTCTTCGAGATATCCTTAGCTTGGGTTTGGAATGCTTGATCTGTGGAGCAGATTCTCCGAGCTCTCAGAAATTGTCCTGTTGGTATACCGTTGATAAGTGGTTTTGGGTGAGAGGATGAGGCATGTAAAATAGAGTTTACCGATGTCTCTTTTCTGAACATGTCAGTCAGCAGACTTCCATCATGTCCCTTAACAATCAGGACATCGAGAAAGTCCAGTGAATTTTGGCTACAATGATCAATTCAAGTTGTTATCATTAAGAATCCCCACAAAGTTGAGAGCTCAGACAAAATCCCCTGCCAAATCATTAGAATGTCGTTGATGTATCTTGACCATGACAGAACTTTTTCGATGAACGCAATAGGGTTGGTGAAAAAGATTTTTCTCTCCCATGCCCCCCCCCCCAAAAAAAATAGCATAGGAGGGTGCAAAAGCGGCCCCCCATTGCAGTCCCCTGCTTCTGCAAATAAAATGTCTCTTTAAAAATAAAAATCTTCCAATAAAGTAGATTTTTCACCTTGGGAGCTGTGTGCACTTACTCCACAACACTGAAGAGGTCATCTGCGCTCAGCTGCAAGACCATTCTGCTCAGAGCAGATACATTATTTCCGTGCTGTGCAGTGATGTAGCGCCGCTAGGTATGTGCAGAAATGGCGGCATCTTTTTCTGATAGTTGGATTAGAATAAAATTTGCAGAATGTTCCCATATTACTAAAAGTCTTTTCCTCACTAATTTAATAAATTATATTTAGAATTTAGTTTATTTTTTTTACTAGTAATGTATATGAAACTAAAAAGGACAGCAGTCATTTTTGGTGATAGGTCCTCTTTAACTTTTATTTATTTGCAATGTTTCCATGGATATATTCCTTATGCCTTTCCCCCCTAGTCTAGAGGTCAATGGCCTATATTTCACATTTGCTTTTTTGGCTATTGAGTAGACCTAAATACACACGTGGTCAAAATTGTTGGTACCCCTCGTTTAATTAAAGTAAAACCCACAATGGTCACAGAAATAATTTGAATCTGAGAAAAGTAATAATTAATTAAAAATCTATGAAAATTAACAAATGAAAGACGGACATTGCTTTTCAACCCTGCTTCCACAGAATTTAAAAAAATTTAACTTATGAAATAGGCCTGGACAGAAATGATGGTACCACAGAAAATAATGTAACAAAAGGGACATGTTTAATCAAGTTATGTCCACTAATTAGCATCACAGGTGTCTACAATCTTGTAATCAGTCAGTGGGCCTGTATATAGGGCTACAGATACTCACTGTGCTGTTTGGTGACATGGTGTGTACCACACTCAACATGGACCAGAGGAAGCAAAGGAAAGAGTTGTCTCAGGAGATTAGAAAGAAAATTATAGACAAGCATGTTAAAGGTAAAGGTTATAAGACCATCTCCAAGAAGCTTGATGTTCCTGTGACTACAGTTGCACATATTATTCCGAAATTTAAGATCCACGGAACTGTAGCCAACCTCCCTGGAATTGATGACAAATCAAAGAGACAAATAATACGAATGGTAACAAAAGAGCCCAGGATAGCTTCTAAAGAGATTAAAGGTGAACTTCAAGCTCAAGGAACATCAGTGTCAGATCGCACCATCCGTGGTTGTTTGATCCAAAGTGGACTTCATGGAAGATGACCAAGAAGAACACCATTGTTGAAAAAAAATCATAAAAAACCAAGACTGGAATTTGCCAAACTATATGTTGACAAGTCACAAAGCTTCTGGGAGAATGTCCTATGGACAGATGAGACAAAAATGGAAGTTTTTGGCAAGGCACATCAGCTCTATGTTTACAGATGGAAAAATGAAGCATATCGAGAAACGAACACTGTCCCTACTGTGAAACATGGAGGAGGCTCTGTTATGTTCTGGGGCTGCTTTGCTGCATCTGGCACAGGGTGTCTTGAATCTGTGCAGGGTACAATGAAATCTCAAGACTATCAAGGGATTCTAGAGAGAAATGTGCTGCCCAGTGTCAGAAAACTTGGTCTCAGTCGCCGGTCATGGGTCTTGCAACAGGATAATGACCCAAAACACACAGCTAAAAACACCCAAGAATGGCTAAGAGGAAAACACTGGACTATTCTGAAGTGGCCTTCTATGTGCCCTGACCTAAATCCTATTGAGCATCTTTGGAAAGAGCTGAAACATGCCGTTTGGAAAAGGCAACCTTCAAACACGAGACAACTGGAGCAGTTTGCTCATGAGGAGTGGGCCAAAATACCTGTCGAGAGATGCAGAAGTCTCATTGACAGTTACAGGAATCGTTTGATTGCAGTGATTGCCTCAAAAGGTTGTTCAACAAAATATTAATTTAAGCGTACCATTATTTCTGTCCAGGCCTATTTCATGAGTTTAATTTTTTTTTTAATTCTGTGGAAGCAGGGTTGAAAAGCAATGTCTGACTTTCATTTGTTCATTTTCATAGATTTTTAATTTATTATTACTTTTGTCAGATTCAAGTTATTTCTGTGACCATTGTGTTTTTTTTTTAAGTAAACAAGGGGTACCAACAATTTTGACCACGTGTGTATACGGTGTAATTACAGAAAACCCCTTTGCTATTGAGTTGGTGGAGGCATTGTTTGGCCAGATATGTCCCTGAAATGTAGTATTATATGGTGGGCACCAAAATTTATGGTTGTCCATGTCATGCAAGGATTATAGAAAAGAGCCTAGTAGGATATATGAATAAGATTATTTTCATGAGACAACCATGAAAGGCTGCCTTCATGCTTTTGTGCAGGATTTTTTTATGACTTTTAAAAATGCCAGAATTTTTCAGTAGATTTTGCGGCTTTTTTATACACTTCTGCATTGTTATTTATGTTTTTCCTAATAGGAAAATGCATGAAAGAACACTTTATGTAGAGTATATGCTGTTTGAAAAAATTACCAGGGATTGAGAAAAAAGCATAAAAAGTGTGAAAAAATGCCTCAAAAATAAAAAAAAAGTTTGTAGTGTATTTTATATTTCCTGTTGACTCATACCAACATCTGGACGCAGAGGTTTTTTTAATAAAAACTCAGCAAAAAACGGAAAAAAAGCCATTCTATACTAAAATGTGCCATTTTTGAAAAAATAAAACATACTGTGTGTGAATGTCAATAATTATTTTTCCTTGAGTAAAACATCAAATTAAATACCTGAGGAAGGATCTTGAGACCGGTTCTGTTTGAATAGCATCTCTTTTCTTTAACAGATATTGTGCCATTCAAATGATTCTGTGAATGAACAAAATGAATCTACATACAGTACATAACTCGCTGATAGATTTAACCAAATATGTTAGATAAAAACATTTTTACTGTCATTTCAGGTAACTTAATTTTCTAAGCTTTCATGTTTTTGTACATTAGGAATAACACTATTTCTTACCATAATAACCCGTTTCCTACATATTTCACCTATTTTCCCTCTTCAGGCTCTAGCTCTGATTTTCAGTCCTCTCTGAGCTAGTGTATGAATAAGAGCTTTTATGATTTCTTCCAAACAATGTGTACAATAATAGAAGGATTGTGGCTCTTCTTTCCCTGTTTAGGTCAGGCCCAGAAGCAGCAGCAATGTGTAGATTTTACAGCAGTACTGAGCTGTGTGGCTGTTAATCCAGCTCTGGAATAAGCTAAATCATTCACTAACTTCAGAATATCTGACAGTCTTCTCTTCTTCAGCATGTTTTCTCACTCTGCTCCTTGATCCTCCTTCTCTCTACATACAGTGTAGAGTATAGTAGTATGTGTAAACTGGCACCTTAGTGAGCTGGCAGTCTATATTGTTTGACCAAGTTGGATTTGAGATGTTTTTTTTTGTTTTTTTTTACCAGAGTGGATGGTGCGTTTTGGAGGCAGTAGAAAAAGATGCAAAATTCTCTTATAAGATATTGAAAAGTTTTTTATATTTACTTATTCTGTTGATTTATGCTTGTTGAAATGACAGTGAACATTTAAAAGGGGTCTTTCATTCCAAACTGACAGTTTAAACTATGCACATAGCCTTGCAAAGAATCATGGCTGTATAAAAAAAAAAATCGCAGATTTAGTGTTCTAATTGCAGCCTCCATTCTGTAGAAACCGAAGTTTAATCAATTATGCTAGTTAGAGTGTTGGTGCACCCTTGGCGTGGCTAAACATTGCAGATCTTGGAATCACAGTGATCTCTGTACTCAAGACTTGTACTGCTGTTAATACGATACTCTACATGCACAAAACTAATGTCTCTGCTTCCCTCACTGGTGATTGACAGCACTGCCTTGCTTGGAGAGAGCACGGTCTGCAGAGAAAGCTCAGGCAATCCAAAACTGTCAATCCACAGTAAAGAAGGTGGAGCATGCAAAACTAGTGGAAGGAACTGTGCACTTAGCCTCTTGGCCACGACAAGGGTGCCCCGAACACCCAATTAGCATATCTGATTGAACTTCAGTTTCTGCAGAACAAAGGTGTTGATTACAATGCTGAAGGTATGACTCACTTTTACTATTCTCTATCACCCATAGATGTTAAACATCTGGGCAGTTTGCAGTGACCTTCTAAACCATCAATAAATAGTTGAGCAGCTGCACCACATTGTGCACTTTCAGGAGCAGGAAGCTGATAGTCAGGCACAATCGGATCCCCAAAAGAGAAGGCAGAGATGGTTTATTATCGTCTCTGCCTTGCCAATCTCTGTATACAAAACGCTGAAAAAGCACTCTGTATACAGAATATAAAATGCCAACGACTTTCTCATTTTACCCAGTAGTCATGTGATTGCTGGGTGTAGGGAGGAAGCAGGAGCTGCTGGGTCCTAAGAGACCCAGTCAGCTCTGCTATGCAGGTGAGAGGTGGAGTTTTCAATGTAATTGTGGCTAGTATACCAGCCCCAGTTCCAGGGCAAATCAGATTTTTAAAATAAAAAAAGTATTTAAACGTGCTGTCCTTAACTTAAAGTTAAATACATGTATTTTTGGCCAAAAATACTTTTTGAAATTGGGATTCTATTACAACTTATGCAACATTTGGTTTTTCCAAGCTCTTGATTTCCCTGCCCATTTAACTTTAATGTGGTCATCAATCAGCTGAGAGCAGCTGATCGCTCACATGACCTCACCATGGGAACATTTTGAAGAATGTTCCCATGGTGGTGAGCTCACCGGGGCTGATCAGCTGATCTTCAGCTGATGAACCCCAGTGACCTCACTCCTGCAGCAGCAATGTACATTGACAGGAGTGATTTTACACTCCTGTCAGTATACATTGCTGTCTTCTACAGCAGTGACATCAGTGACCCGGATCGCCGAGGGACAATTGTGACGGAATCATGGACTGCGTCGTGACGGCAGATAGTTGAGGGATATGCTTTGTTTTTTAACTTTTTTTTTCAGAAGATCGAAGGCTTTGGGGGCTGACAGCGCAATAAATTTTATTTTAAAACCATGTTTTTTATTTCATTAAAATACTTTATTCTGGAAGTGTATTTATTGAAAAGGCTGCTATAAGTTTACTACGCAGTAATGGGGGCGTCTTATAGATGCCCTCCATTACTAACCTGGGCTTCACGTCAGTCGCTAATACAAGGCTGACGTGAACCCCAACCCCATTTCCCCACTCGCTACCGCTACAGGGCAGTAGGAAGAGCGGAGGTCAAGCGCCTGATTTGGCGCATCTTACGGATGCACCATTTCTGGGACTGCTGAAGGTTGATATTAATAGCTGCGCGGGGGCTAGTATTCATGGCCCCTTCCCTGGCTATTAATATCAGCCTGCAGCTGTCTGTTTAGCCTTTTCTGGTTAGATTTTATAGGGGGACCCCACGTAAATATTTTTCTGGGGCCCCCTGTAATCTAGCCAGTAAAGGCTAAACAAACAGCTATGGGCTGATATTAATAGCCAGGGAACATTGTTGGCTAATGGCCCCTTCCACAGCTACTAATATCAGCCCCCAGCGGTCGCCATTCCCTCTGCTGGTTATAAAAATGAAGCGGGAGCCCACAGCATTTTTTTTCCATGTGTTCACGTGTTCACTGAACCATGCGTATTTACCGCATTCAATACATTCTAGTGGTCAAATTTCTGTTGCAGAGACTAGCGACTCCACAAGAGAAATTGACATGCTGCGGTCCTGAAAGATGCACCACATGTCAGTGTCCACGGGTGATCCACAGCCTCTAATGCACGCATAGTGGACATGGGATTTCTAGAGATCCCATCCACTATGCTGTAACATCTGGATGCTGCGGGTTTGATGTTGTATAAACATGCAGCGTCAAACCTGCAGCGGCTCCTGATCATGGCCATGTACCCAAACTCACCCGCAGCATGTCAATTTATATAGTGTTATTATATGCGGTGGATTCAGATGTACCGACAACAAAAGTGCGGCATTAGAACACTGCGTTTTGGACGCAGCAAAAATACACTGTGTCCAAAGCGCTGCTTGTTGCTGTTTGTGGGGACGCAGCAGCTAATGAAACAGCTGTGAGCTGTTAAAAATGGCCAGGGACCATGTTTGCCTATTGGCACCTTCTGAGGCTAAAAATAGCAGCTCACAGATGCCCCAGAAATTACATGAATGGAAATGATAATAACATTGGGATTAGCTGACACCTAGCTCTTTTGTTTGGTGATGACAAGGTGTCAATCAGACCCTTTTATCACCAAACCGAATTAAAGTAAAGTAAAGAGTAAAATAAACACACAGACACAGAGTAAACACTTTATTTGAAATACAACAGGCACATTCTTTAATCATTTAAATTAACCAATATACTCACCCCAGTTCTGATTGTAATCCAAGGGTTTAAGCAATGTCCCACCAAATAACTTTATTTAGCTCCAAAAAGCATTCATTGATGTACAAAAACACTTCAAAAAATGCGTCAAAAACGCACGTTTTTTCCTGCCAAGGAGATGCAGAAACACTCAGGAAATTTCTGCTTCAAATCCTGAACGTGCACACATAGCCTTATGTGTCTTTTTCCTGAGCTCCTCTCAGCAGATTTATGGCTACAAACACTTAGGTTGAATGTGCAGAGAAACAAAGAGCCTGTAAAATCCAAATGTTGCAAAATGCTTAATGAATCCCAATAGCATAAATGATTTTTACCCCAAAATACAAATGGTCAGTAAGTGAAAAATAAACAAATAGTAAACAGAAAAATAAGCAAAAAAAAAATAGCCGCAGCCAATGCAAGAAAATAACAATATAGAGAAGTAATGGAAAAGGGAAGAAATTTTAAAATTTATTTAAGTAGTCCTTTGAGGTCAATGAAAAAAATGTGAAAAAACATGAAAGAGAGAAACCAATTTCTTTTATTTTCCCACAGATATCCTCCAGTATCGACAAAAAAATAAGAGTATAAAAATCACAAACAATAGACCCCATGTATCATGAAAAAAAAGAATGCAAACATTATTTGAATATCTGACCGAGAAAATATTTGACAGCTCATTAAACTGCTTATGTGAAAAAAAAACAAAAAAACGTAAATGATCAGGAAGGGAGTAATGGGGCTAGATGACCCGGTCTTGAACTTGTGACAAACATTTTTTTTTCCTTTACGCTGCTGGCAAAGAAATATGAAAATTTCACATCTGTATGTCTTTTAAGATGGAAGCACTGGGTTGAGACAGATCACTGGAAGCACACTTGACCTGCTGAATATTAAGTAAAATGATTCATCCAACACCCACGATGCTGAGCAGTGCAACAAAATCCAGAGATGAGACTGCAGCTCTGTGACCTTAGGTTGCCTGGAAGGTCAGAATATACCACAGCAACACTAAATAAATTAACCCAGAAACAGCTGGACATACAAATACAAATTACTGTATTTTGCCAAAAGTCAGTAACCATATTCTACCACTGGCTTGAAATAGGCCAACAGGACTGAAGATTTTATTTCCAAGGAATAAAACTGTAGAGCAGTAAAGATTGCAATATACCAATAGAAGGACAACACGTCACATGAGCACGGGAAAAATCATTGGGATGATGTCACTATGGGCAAAACATCCACTGGGAGCAGATGAGGACACCACATCAGTGCATATACAGAGATTGGTGGTGACCATGGCATATCTGCACTGTGGGAACTAATAGTAAGGCAAATACATTGCAAACTTAACTATTTTTCAGTCATGGCCATTTCTCCCAAAAAACAATGTTGTCAAATTAAAACTGTATAAAATATGAACGACGTTGTACGTGAATTACGTTCTCACGATGTGTGAAAAAAATGTAGATTTGTAAAAAAAAAAAAGTCATCATGGGATGTGAAATGTAGATCTCACATTTACATTCTGCTGAACTAGAACATAGTCACAAGACCTGCCTTATGTCTCAACGAGCTACTCGAAACCTAAACAGATACGGCAGCTCTTCCTTTCTTCTGCACTTATGCAACTTTAACCAGTAGTGAAATTTCATCTGTAAATTATAAGATTGTCCAAGGTAAAAAGGTTAATAATAGACAAAAAGAAAAAAAAAATCAGAGGCATGATCAGCTGTAGAATTTGGCAAATACAATGCATTATGTAGTGAGATTACAGCATGAAATTGTGGAATGGCAATGGGGACCTCTGCTGGTCCATTGGTGGCATTATTGATTTATGCACAAGTTTACTAAGTACACTGAGAATATCAGAGCATTAACTTGTAATAGGTATTATACACGTAACAGCACATTAGCTCCATGACGGGTTTGATGACTTTCAAAATTAGGAGTTTTATTTGCAATTTTTTGTAATCATTATTTTCTTTGTAATGCATATTATACTTCAATAACCTATTTCAACCCCAGGGATTTTACATGCGCAACAACCTTCTAAATATTGAAGTTGTTCTTCACTTTGAATGTTTTGAAACTAACTAAAGCATTATCAGCTATCTTAGCAAACCGTGGCATCAGCGTGTTTACAGGCTTTTTGTTTTTTTTTTGCAGACCTATTTGCTTGGATGGGAAAGTTTAGTCCACAAGTGAGACTAAAATAAATCATGTCGAGTTTTTTTTATGCTGACTAGTGATGAGCGATAACTAAAATGCTGTAGTGCACGATACTGGAATCGAGCAGGTCGGACGCTCGCACGGGCTCAACTTTAGTGACGAGTTTAATGGAAAACAAGCATTTTTCCGGTAGAACCTCCCAGGTCTGGGTGAGGGAGGAAAATCGTTGAAATGGATGGAAACAGCGCTCAAATGGAATGGGAACAGCATGGGGAAGATGCCTGGATGCATCTCTGACTGCCAGGAAACCGTTGGGAACTAGGTTGTCAGAGTATTGCGCCACTTTTACAGACTGTCAATAAAACATACACAAGCAAAAAGAAAATGGATTTTATAGGAGAATATGTTAGGAAACATTATTTCCTGTATAATGACTTGTATATAATGACTTGTATATAAGACAAAATTAAAAAGAGGAAAAAAGAACAAAAACACCTCCTCCATCCCTTAGGCTATGTTCACACGTAGCGTTTTTGCTGCATGTTTACACTTTCTCATTGCTTTCAGTGGTGAAAAAAACATTCACTGGTAAATATAATCTTAGGCTGTGTGCCCACGAAGCAGATTTAATGCATTAAAATCGCTTGTTAAGATATCTGCCATGTTTCCCAATGATAATCCGCATGTGCTGTGCACATGCTGCGGAAATTGTGGATTATCTGACATGAAATCAGAATAAACTATTCCCATTTTAGGTCAACTAGGATTACCATCATTTTTAATATTTGCCAAATGCCAGAATAATGAATGTTTTAAGACATTTTTATTACTTACTGCAAGGTCAGAAGTTTACATATATTTCATTAGTATTTGGTATCATTGCCCTTAAACTGAATGATTTGAGTCAAACGTTTGGGATATCCTTCCACAAGCTTCTCACAATAGTTGGTCAGAATTTGGGCCTATTCCTCCTGAAAAAACTGATGTAACTGATCCAAGTTTGTAGGTCGCCTTGCTTGCACCTGCCTTTTCAGCTTTGCCCATACATTTCAAGAGGATTTAGATCAGGGCTTTTTGATGGCCACTCCAAAACATTGACTTTGTTATCCTTAAGCCTCTTTTTTTTTTTTTTACCATTTTGGCAGTATGCTTTGGGTCATTGTCCATTTAGAAGACTCATTTCTGTCCAAGCTTTAACTTCCTGACTGATGTCTTGAGATGTTGCTTCAGTATTGCCACAATCTTCTTTTCTCGTGATGCCATCTTTTTTGAGAAGTGCACCAGTCCCTCCTGCAGCAAAACAACCCCACAACATGATACTGCCACCCGTGTTTCAAAGTTGGGATAGTGTTCTTAGGCTTTCAAGCTTCTCCCCTTTTCCGCCAAACATAACGATGGTCATTATGCCCAAAAAGTTCAATTTTAGCTTCATCAGACCACAGGACATGTCTCCAAAAATGAAGGTCTTTGTTCCTGTGTGCATTTGCAAACATTAATCTGTGTTTTTTATGTTGCTTTTGGAGTAATAGCTTCTTCCTGGCAGAGTGGCCTTTCAGCCCATGTTGATACAGTACTCATTTCACTGTGGTTATTGACACAATCTTACCAGCTTCCGCCATCATCTTCACAAGGTCTTTTGCTTTTGTCCTAGGGTTAATATGCACGTCGGACCAAAGCACGTTCATCTCTGGTACACAGAACCCGTCTCCTTACTGGCTGGACATTCCCATTTTGTTTGCACTTGCGTATAATTGTTTGTAGTCATGAACGAGGCACCTTCAGGTATCTTGAAATTGTACCCAAGGATGAGCCAGACTTGTGCAAGTCCACAATTCTCTTCCTAATATCTTGGCTGATTTCTTTAGACTTTCCCATGTTGCTACACAAAGAAGCAGTGTGTTTCAGGTGTGCATTAAAATACATCCACAGATGTGTCTCTAATTAACTCAGATGTTGCCAAAAAAACAAAAAATCAGAAGCTTCCAAAGACATGACAGCATCATATGGGCAGTCCAGAATTGTTTAAAGGCATGGTAACCTTAGTGTATGTAAACTTTTGACTTTGCAGTAAGTAATAAAAATGCCTTAAAATATTCTCTCTCTCTCATTATTCTGGCATTTGTCAAATATTAAAAATGATGGTAATCCTAATTGACCTAAAACGGAAAAGGTTTATTCTGATTTCATTTCAGATATTGAGAAAAACATGTATATGTGTCTTTATATGTAGTGTATGTAAACTTCTGGTTTCAACTGTGCATAAGAGAGTTGTAGAGATAGGCCTCATACACATCCTGTATAAAAGTTCTGTAGTAGGGCATCATACACACATTGCAAAAATTGCTAGGGTTGCATCATGATCCAGTATGTTGGAGGAGGAGGACACGAAAAAGAAAACAAGATCCATATACCCTTTTTTCGGTGGGAAGGATTGCATAGGAATACACCAATAAATAAGGATCATTAGAATGAGCTTTATGTTCCGCTGCTGTCATCTGGTAGTGTTGGGAAGACAGGGCCAATCCAGGCCTTGTTCATTTTGATGACTCAACCTGTCAGCATTTTCAGTTGACAGGTGGATGTGCCTATCAGTTATTATGCCCCCGGCGGCACTAAAAACCCGCTCTGACAAAACGCTAGCGGCAGGGCAGTCCATTACCTCCAAGGCATAGAGGGACAGTTCATGCCAGGTGCCCAGCTTGGATACCCAATAGTTGAACGGCACAGAAGAATCACGGAGGACACTGGTACGGTCGGCTAGGTACTCCTTCAGCTTCTTCTAAAACGTTTCCCTCCTTGTCAGAGTACCCCGCGTATCAAGGCCTAGGCACTAGGAGGGTGTAATGAAACTGTCCAAGACCTTTGATAGTCCTCCCCTGCCTCTGTTGGACCTGGTGTGCGTCTCCCTCATCTCTACTCCTTAGTTGTCCAAGGAACTATGACCACTGCCACCAGTGTTGTCAAATGGGATTTTTTGTACTAATTGTTTGACTAGGGCCTCCTGGTATTGCACCATTTTACTAGCCCTCTCCGCCACAGGAAGGAGAGATGGAAAGTTCTCCTTGTATTGTGGATTGAGAAGGGTGAACAACCAGTAATCCGTATTGGCTAAAAGGTGTATAATGCAAGGGTCACGGGAAAGGCAGCGGGACATAAAGTCAGTCATGTGTGCCAGACTCCCAACAGGCAAGATTTCCCTGTTGCCATCAGGAGGACGACTCTCCATCTCCTCCTCCCTCTCCTCCTCTTCCGCCCATCGAACAGACAGGATGAAGCTGGTGTGGGTAGTACCCTCTGTAGCTCAGGCAACCATCTCCTGTTCCTCTTCCTCCTCATTATCACCAAATCCGAGCTGATATGAGATGAGGCTGGGTAGTATCACCCTGTGTTCTTTCTTCCTCCATCTCCACCTAGTCCACATGCAAAGCTTCCTCTTTAAATGTGATCAGCGAGTGTTTGAGTAGACACAGAAGCAGGATGGTTATGATGATTATGGCGTCATTGCCACTCACCATCTTGGTTAATTCCTCAACGTTTTGGAGAACCTCACAGATGTCAGACATCCATGCCTACTTGCCAGTTCTTATGTATGGAGCTTGACCGGAATACTGACGGGCATGTTGTAGATGGTATTCAACTACTACCCTCTGCTGCTCACAAAGCCTTGCCAACATATGCAATATGGAGTTCCAGTACGTGGTCCCGTCATACACCAGTACGTGGTCCCGTCATACACCAGTCCGTGAGCTGGCAGGACTGCCAGACCAATGGCAGCTGTTGCTCACTTGCGGAAATGGACGCACACGCGGCGTACCTTCACAAGAAGCTCAGGCAAATCTGGGTAGGTTTTGAGAAACCGATGAACCACTAAGTTGAGCACATGAGCCAGGCATGGTATGTGTGCGAGGTTGCCAAGCTTCAGAGCCACCACCAGATTACGGCCATTATCACACACAACCATGCCTGGTTGTAGGTTCAGCAGTGAGAGCAACAGATCAGTCTGGTCTGTGAGACCTTTCAACAACTGTGCGCCGATGTGCTGTTTGTCACCTAAACAAATTAGTTTCAGTACAGCCTGTTGCCGCTTCATCGAGGGAGTGCGGCAGTGCTTCCAGTTTGTGACTGATACAGATGACAATTCGGAGATGGAGGATGAGGAGGGGGGTGCAGGAACTGATGTAAGAGGTGCGGGAAACCCTGATGAAACTAGGTCCCGCAATTCTAGGCATCAGTAGCACGTGTGCCGTTCCAGAGTCCGAACTGGTCCTGGCCTCCACTAGGTTCACCCAGTGTGCAGCGAGGAAAATGTAGAATCCATGGCCACAAGCACTTGTCCACGTGTCGGTGGTTAAGTGGAAGTTCCCAGTAACTGCGTTGGTCAAGGGACAGGTGATGTTATGGGACACGTGCTTGTGTAAGGCCTAACAGGAGAAATAGTGGCAGTTGGTAAGCAAGAACCAAGGGACGGCCGCTATGAAGTTGCGGAAAGCCTGTGTCCACAAGCCTAAATGGCAACATTTCCAAGGCAAGCAGTCTGGAAATGTTGCTGTTTAGTGTTTGGGCCTGCGGCTGGGTGGATGCGTATTTCCGCTTGCATTCCAAGGCCTGGGGTAGGGACAGCTAAACGCTGTGCTGACCCAAGGAAGTGGATGTGGTTGCTGACTGCACCTGCGAAGGTCCAACGACAGGTGCAGGACAGGAGGCATCAGCGCCTGCATCCTGGACAGCAGATTGGCAAGCACATAGCATAAAAGGTGAAACTATCACAGATTGATGCTACATGGAGAAATGTGCCCTGCCCAACCTGGCAACATAAACATACATTGCTTTCAGGAATACCCATTTTTTTAAACCACTAGTGAAATACACTGGATATAAGAACTTCTTTGCTTTGGGCACTAATCACATAAAGGCTTCTGTAGGGCTTTGTGAGACCAGGTGTACAAAGTAAGTCTTCTAAACAGGAGAGGGCAGGGGAGATTTGTAAGGAGCCGAACTCCAACTGGATCGCGTAGTATAGTTGTAAGTATCTAAGGAAACCTGAATCAGATATGTGATAATTTCTTATATTAAATATGGAAATAGCCTCTTCAGAGAGGAAGAGGACTGGATCTCTAGCTTCACCTATTGGAAGTAGCAATCCTAAAAGTCCATATCCACCATTAATGAGCCTTGCCACATTACTTATAAAATAGCCAAACCAGTAACTCCATTTCCAGATGTTTCAGGGTGTTTGTCCCTCATCAGTGTAAAGCAGGAGATCTGATTTTGCAGGGTGATAGGCCTCTGAGATAGAATATAAGGAATGAAATTTCTTCTAGTGGAGAATGCAAAGTCAGGAGACTAAGGGTCAGTTTACATGGACTAATTGGTGGATCAATCCAAGCTCTGATCAGCAGCTCAATCCAAGCTCTGATCAGCAAACTTTTACAGTTGGTGGTTGATTGGTTGCCTTGGTGTACCTGTGTAAACATGCATTCAGTCTATAGTAGATTGCTCAGCACACACAGGCTGCCACAGTTCTCGGCAGTGTGAGTCCTGTTTACACAGGATGATGCACCATCTAGAAAAAATGATCTTTTATGCTGCACAAAAGATCATTTCACTTGATGAATGAGTAGTTTGATCGTTCATTAAGTGATCAACAGCCTCATTACATGGCAAAAGAATCACGAAAAGAGCATTTTAGCAATGCTCGCTCATGATCATCTTTCAGTGTAAATGCCCATTTGTAGGCTTCTGAGATTGGGCAGTTTGGATTCAAATGGTGGATTCTTTTGTTCCTGCTAGAGATAAGTCATTGCCAAAGCAGTCTGACAATGGCTTTCTCAACCTATCTGACAGGTGTGGTTTGCAATGCTATTTTGCTGTATAACCCAACTGCACTTATGACTCAGATCACAGACTTTCTGTACAGACCAGTACAGCTATTCTCCTTTAGGACTTTCTGAGAAAATAATTATTTATAATGTCTAAGGTGGGGTTGGAGTCAAGGACACCTCACTAGAGGCAGGTAAGACCTGTAGTTCCTTCGATGCTCACTTGGGTCAGCTCTCAGACAGAAAATCATTTACAGCTGTAAAGAGCAGAGAGAAGATGCAGGTTGTTTGGAATTGCGCAGCAGCTAATAATGGCAGGTGGACAACAGAGGTTAAAAATGCAGTAATTAAAACTTTATTTGGCATTTAAATTTGGCATTTAAGGCACAAGCATCGTACACAGCAGAAGTTACAGCAGATGTATTGCTGCACCTGTGGTGCATTTAACCTTTGTTGACCAACTGTCAGTATTACTCGCTGCGCAATTCCAAACACCTTCGGTGTTCCCCCTTATATTTACAATTTTATACCACGCAAAGTCTGGAGAAGAACCATGGCTGAGAGAAAATATGTGATCATGGCACTGAGAATAAGAGAAAATACAGTTGTAAAGACAAGATGGAAGATGGAGAATGGTTGGAACTGCACAGTGAATAATATTGGCAGACAGAGGTTAGACGCATCACATAACATGGGATGCTGCCCATCATGTACTGAATGCTCGATCTGTATACATGGTGTAAATGTTTCTTTGTTGTAATGTCTGTGCTTTACTATGCCTGAAATACCAAGTGAAGCTCTAATTGCTGCATTTGTAACCTATGTGGTCCACCTGTCATTAGTTTCTGAGCAAGTCCCAGTAACCTACATCACCCCTTATCTTTACAACTGTAAAGCTCCCCATACACATTAGACTAATGTCGTCTGCATCCGCCGATATCGGCAGGTTGGGCCGACACTCTAATGTGTATGAGGGCATCGGCCAACTGATTGTCAGGGGAGATATCGATCGTGCATGTCTGATTTCAGACTACTAATCACAATGCTTTCTCAGAAATAATCGATCGGCAGCAAGGGCGTACATAGAAATCATGGGGTCCCATAGCAGAAGCTCTAATTGGGCCCGCCCTCAAAAAAAAATAAAATAAATATTTGTCTGTGTCACAGAAGAGCAGATCTCACAACTTTTCAGCCTCTACTTAGTAATTTTCCTCTTGCTGAAGTCTTAGATTCCTCTTTCATTGCCCCCATAAAGTATTATGCAAACAAAAGTGCCCCCCAAACACAGTATGATACCCCCATGGTGCATTTCTCCATATTAGCCTCCAGATGCACAGTATAACGACCCTACTTTGCCCCACCTCAACTACCAGGGCAAAATATGGTGACCCCCAACACAGTATGATCTCCCAACTGTGACCCCCACACAGCCCTCCATGCAGTATAATTCGCATACATACAGTATAATTACTTTCAGACAGTATAATGGCCTCCCCACATAGCCCCCAAATTATTATAATGGCCCCACATAGCCTTCCATATAGTATAATACGCCACCCATAATCCTACATATAATATAATAAACTTCCTATGGTCCTCCATAGAATATAATGCACTCCCCATAGTCCTCCATACAGTATATTACACACCCCATAGGGTAAAATGCAGCCCCCATATAGTATAATTCTCCCCACAGTCCTGCAGTATTATGGGCACCACCTACTCACTGATTTTAAAATATCGTATATTTTAAATAACCCGACCCAAGTATAAGCCGAGGCCCCTAATTTTACCACAAAAAACTGGGAAAACTTATTGACTTGAGTATAAGCCTAGGGTGGGAAATGCAGCAGCTACTGGTAAATTTCCCCATCCTGGTGTGCGTGGCCCCCCCCTCATCCCCCAATCCTGGTGTGCGTGGCTCCCCCTCATCCCCCAATCCTGGTGTGCGTGGCTCCCCCTCATCCCCCAAACCTGGTGTGCGTGTCCCCCCTCATCCCCCAATCCTGGTGTGCGTGACTCCCCCTCATCCTCCAATCCAGGTGTGCGTGACTCCCCCTCATCCTCCAATCCAGGTGTGCGTGACTCCCCTTCATCCTCCAACCCTGGTGTGCGTGACTCCCCCTCAACCTCCAACCCTGGTGTGCGTGACTCCCCCTCATCCTCCAATCCTGGTGTGCGTGGCCCCCCTCATCCTCCAATCCTGGAGTGCGTGGCCCCCCTCATCCTCCAATCCTGGTGTGCGTGGCCCCCCTCATCCTCCAATCCTGGTATGCGTGGCCCCCCTCATCCTCCAATCCTGGTATATGTAGCCCCCCCTCATCCTCCAATCCTGGTATGCGTGGCCCCCTCATCCTCCAATCCTGGTATGTGTGGCCCCCCTCATCCTCCAATCCTGGTATGTGTGGCCCCCCTTATCCTCCAATCCTGGTATGTGTGGCCCCCCTCATCCTCCAATCCTGGTATGTGTGGCCCCCCTCATCCTCCAATCCTGGTATGTGTGGCCCCCTCACTGCACACACAAAAAATAAACACTTAACACTCACCTTCCTTCCTCACCTCTGCTCCAGCGCTGCTGTGTCCTGTCTGCCAGCAGCTCATGTCAGCATCTGAGCAGCGCGCGCTCTCAGATGCCGAGGTAAGCTGCTGCCGGCATATTCATTCCCCTCCACGCCGGGACTATGGGCAGTTGCAGGATTTGGGAATGTTTAGCTTGCAAAAAAGAAGACTTAATAGAGAGGAGACTTAATAGCTGTCTACAAATATGTCAAGGGCTGTCACATTGTAGAAGGATCATCTTTATTCTCATTTTCACAAGGAAAGACTAGAAGCAATGGGATGAAACTAAATGGGAGGAGACACAGATTAGATATTAGAAAAAACTTTTTGACAGTTAGGGTGATTAATGAGTGGAACAGGCTGCCACGAGAGGTGGTGAGTTCCCCTTCAATGGACGTCTTCAAACAGAGGCTGGACAGACATCTGTCTGAGATGATTTAGTGAATCCTGCTTTGAGCAGGGGGTTGGACCAGATGACCCAGGAGGTCCCTTCCAACTCTACCATTCTATGATTCTATGAAGCAATTTTCTCATAAAAACACAGGAGAGCTCAGCCGAGTGAGAGCAGCTATGTATGAAATAGATGACTGTCAGACAAATTATGAGCCAAAGGATCATTCGTCTGACAGCCATCTAATGTGTATGGCCGGCTTAAATGATTTTATCTTATTATACTACTGCACTGGTCTATATAGAAAAACAGAATTCATGGGGCACCATAGCAAAAGTCCTAATTTTGGTATGAAACCCCCACAGTATGACACCTCCAAAGCCCTCCACATAGTATGATGCCCCCACACTGTAGGGTGACCGCCCCAAAGTATAATGCCCCCATAGCTTCCCCACACAAAGTATGATGCCCCCACAGTAAGATGCCACCACACACAGTATGATGGCTCTCACAACCCCCCACAGTACGATGGCACCCGCAATCCCCTCCCCACCACCACACACACACGCAGTACAAAGGCTCCCACAGCCCCCTCCCCACACAGTTATAATGGCCTCAACAGACCACTAGAGTATGATGGCTTCTACAGCGCCCCATACAGTATGATTGCCCCCACAGCCCTCATAAACATATGATGTTTTCAGTTTCCCTTAAGTACTGACTGACAAAATAAAAAACTCTCATCTAGCCCTGCTGCACTGCTCTCCTCTATGAATTGTGTGCACTGAGGCTCTGCGCAGCAGGCATGATCCAGTGATGTCATTGCGCCAGCTGTGCTGATACTCACATACAGGCTAAATGGAGGAGCAGGAGAGATGCCATTCAGTCGGCATTTCTAAGGACGGAGATACCATTGGAGTCAAGACACTGGGAGGGTGGCGACAATGCCCAAAGAGGTCACATGGGAGGGTGGCGACAATGCCCAAAGAGGTCACATGGGAGGGTGGCGACAATGCCCAAAGAGGTCACATGGGAGGGTGGCGACAATGCCCAAAGAAGCCACATGGTCTGCTGCTAATAGTGGTACTCCACCGTAGCCTTCAAAACACACACAGAGGATCACCTCCCACAGTTCCATAATACACTGCTCAAAAAAATAAAGGAAACACTCAAATAACACATCCTAGATCTGAATGAATGAAATATTCTCATTGAATGCTTTGTGCTGTACAAAGTTGAATGTGCTGACAACAAAATCACACAAAAATCATCAATGGAAATCAAATTTATTAACCAATGGAGGCCTGGATTTGGAGTCACCCCCAAAATTAAAGTGGAAAAACACACTACAGGCTGACCCAACTTTGATGTAATGTCCTTAAAACAAGTCAAAATGAGGCTCAATATTGTGTGTGGCCTCCATGTGCCTGTATGACCTCCCTACAACGCCTGGGCATGCTCCTGATGAGGTTACGGATGGTCTCCTGTGGGATCTCCTCCCAGACCTGGACTAAAGCATAAGCCAACTCCTGGACAGTCTGTGGTGCAACGTGATGGTTGAAGCGAGACATGATGTCCCAGATGTGCTCAATCGGATTCAGATCTGGGGAACGGGCGGGCCAGTCCATAGCTTCAATGCCTTCATCTTGCCGGAACTGCTGACACACTCCAGCACATGAGGTCTGGCATTGTCCTGCATTAGGAGGAACCCAGGGCCAACCGCACCAGCATATGGTCTCACAAGGGGTCTGAGGATCTCATCTCGGTACCTTATGGCAGTCAGGCTACCTCTGGCGAGTACTTGGAGGGCTGTGCGGCCCTCCAAAGAAAAGCCACCCCACACCACACCATTACTGACCCACTGCCAAACCCCCATCTGTTAACGTCAGGCCCTCATACCACCCTCATGGAGTCGGTTTCTAACCGTTTGTGAAGACACATGCACATTTGAGGCCTGCTGGAGGTCATTTTGCAGGGCTCTGGCAGTACTCCTCCTGTTCCTCCTTGCACAAAGGAGGTAACGGTCCTGCTGCTGGGTTGTTGTCCTCCTATAGCTCCCTCCACATCTCCTGGTATCTGCTCCATGCTCTGGACACTGTGCTGACAGACACAGCTACCCTTCTTGCCACAGCTCGCACTGATGTGCCATCCTGGATGAGCTGCACTACCTGAGCAACTTTTGTGGGTTGTACTGTAGACACTGCTTCATGCTACTGTACCTCTAAGGGTGAGAGCAATAGCAAAATGAAAAAGTGACCAAAACAACAGCTAAAAAGGATGAGAACAGAGAAATGGTCTGTGGTCACCACCTGCAGAACCACTCCTTTATAGGGGGTGTCTTGCTAATTGCCGATCATTTCTACCAGTTGTCTGTTCCATTTGCACAACAGCAGGAGAAATTGATTCACAATCCGTGTTGCTTCATAACTGGACAGGTAGATTTCACAGAAGTGTTATTGACTTGGAGTTACATTGTGTTGTTTAAGTGCTCCCTCTATTTTTTTGAGCAGTGTATATTTTCAGTTCCAAAAAACTCAATTAGAAAAAATGCAGTTCTTGCATGTTTAAAGAATATTGCCCTTATTGCTTAAATTGTGACCCAAACGCAATAACATTTCTTCTTGTGAGTAATTTACACTGGTGGAAGCTGTATGTAGACAGAGATGAGATTAGTAAAGTAATAAATGCAGCGAATCCCCCTCTGCACAAGGACCGTTCCTTACCGCACACCTGCAATGCCCCTCCTGACCGCACACCAGCAATGCCCCTCCTGACCGCACACCAGCAATGCCCCTCCTGACCGCACACCAGCAATACTGCTTCTGACCGCACACCAGCAATTCCGCTCCTGACCGCACACCAGCAATGCCCCTCCTGACCGCACACCAGCAATACTGCTTCTGACCGCACACCAGCAATTCCGCTCCTGACCGCACACCAGCAATTCCGCTCCTGACCGCACACCTGCAATTCCGCTCCTGACCGCACACCTGCAATGCCCCTCCTGACCGCACACCAGCAATACCGCTTCTGACCGCACACCTGCAAAGCCCCTTCCTGACCACACACCAGCAATGCCCCTTAATGACTGCACACCAGCAATGCCCCTTCCTGACTGCACACCAGCAATTCCGCTCCTGACCGCACACCAGCAATTCCGCTCCTGACCGCACACCTGCAATTCCGCTCCTGACCGCACACCTGCAATGCCCCTCCTGACCGCACACCAGCAATACCGCTTCTGACCGCACACCTGCAAAGCCCCTTCCTGACCACACACCAGCAATGCCCCTTAATGACTGCACACCAGCAATGCCCCTTCCTGACTGCACACCTGCAATGCCGCTCCTGACCGCACACCAGCAATGCCCCTTCCTGACCGCACACCTCCAATGCCGCTCCTGACCGCACACCAGCACTGTCCCTCCTGACCACACACCAGCAATGCCCCTCCTGACCGTACACCAGGAATACCGCTCCTGACAGCACACCAGCAATGCCCCTTCCTGACGCACACCAGCACTGTCCCTCCTGACCGCACACGAGCAATGGCCCTACTGACCGCACACCAGCACTGCCCCTTCCTGACCGCACACCAGCAATGCCCCTTCCTGACAGCACACCAGAAATGCCCCTTCCTGACAGCACACCAGCACTGCCCCTTCCTGACCGCACACCAGAACAGCCGGGCTGCAGCTACAGACCACGCCCATCTGCTTTGCTTCTCGGCTGCGCGCTAGGAGGTGAGCAGACACAATACAGAACCGGACTTCTATGTCACGTGATCAGGAAGAAAGTCACCTGACCGGCTGCATGAGGAAACAAAGCCCAGTGCGCTGAGTCCGGGGGTGAGAGCCGCAGAGCCGGTGAGTTGCGCCTGTGTCTGGTCTCTCCGCAGCTCTGCACGGTGTCAGTAACTGTCTGCAGTGATGTTAGGTGCGGGCCAGTACAGCGCACCAGACAGTGAGCGACAAGCGCTCTATTATAAGGACAGACTGTAACACATCGTTATTATTTTACTACATGAATGTTCCCTGATCGGCTGTAACAAAACTACAACTCCCATCGTTCTTGGACATCTTGCAGTTATGCTTTTAAAACTGCTAACTTAATAAATTAAATGTGATTTTTTTTTAAGTTATATTTCCTTAAAGGGGTCGTCCTGTGAAAGCCATGATCCCATCCACAGTATAGGGTATAACTGTTGATTGGTGGTGGTGGGGCAGACCCCTGGGTGACGCACTGACCTGTTAGAATGGACTGTCAGGGTGCAAATTCACCGCCGCTCCATTCATTCCATATGGGGCTGCCGGGAAAAGCCGAGTGCGGGGCCTGACAGCCCCATAGTTAATAACAGGAGTGGCGGCTCATCATCTGCACTACTGCTCTGTCCAGTGGGGATAAAATTGCTCCCTTCTGTGGGTCTCAGACCCCCATCAGCCTATCAATAAATGATCTCGTATCCTGTGAATGTTAATAAGTATATGGGTCCGACCCGAGACCCCCACCACTTCAGAACTGATTCTTCTTCATTCGCTTTCTGCAATGTAGGGGCTGAGACCCCGATTACCGCAGTGTACCATGTATTGGTGTTCATGCACAAATCTCTGCTGCTATACTGCAGTGGTCCCTGACCTGTGGCGCTCCACCTCCCGTCAGTCCTGGACAGTCTGCAGCTAACGGCATGATGGGAATTGTAGTTTATAAACAGCTGAAGTTACGCATGCTGGGGATCACTGCTATAATGTTTGAGTCTGTTGTCCAGCAGTTCAGATCACAGAGCATTGCTAGGGGGAAGGCTAGGCTACTCCATCTCTCAGTGATGGATGCCACCTTATAACATGCATCACAGGCATCAATAAGATATATACCTGATGAGCTCTTCAATAACTATTCACAACATATATGTTCAACTGATGCCAATATATCAAATGGGTGATCCAAGGCCATCTGTCACCCATAGGCTATAGTAGCTGCTGAAAAGCTCATGATGGGTGATAAATAGATGCCATTAAGTCTATGGGTTACCGATGTGGCTGTACATGGTATATGCTAAATATAAGTAGAAAACAGGACATTTTAGGGTTGATATCTCTGTGTAACCATCGCCTACATGTGATGATGACGTTTGGCCGTGTAGCTTTTTTTTTTATGACTTTCTTTTGAAAGAGACGTTTTTTTTTCATTTTTATTTTGTAGATCAAGAGACAGATCCCATAGAAACTGAGTCATGGAGGACTGGCTGACGGACAGTAACCATACTGACAGCAGTAACAGCTCTCATTTAGCCCTCGGCTTCACATCCTCCGTCATATCGGTTGTTTTATTTGGGTCTAACTTTGTCCCTGTAAAGAAGTTTGACACTGGAGATGGTAAGAAATCCTGGTGTACACGTCACCATGGTTTGTGTATTTTTGGTGAATGTTGCTCATGTACTGACATATATGGATACTAATAGCTTGTACAAGGATGGTGCAATAGAGAATACATCCACTTATGGGCAGAGTGCAACGACTGCAGGGTATATGTATATATAATATCCATGCTCATGAAAATGATCTAGCGGAATTACAAACAGCACATCAATGTGGGCGGCTAGTGCAGAAGGAGCGGCCAGGCCACAGGTTGGTGAAGCCGGAGCAACTGAGCCAAACTCGCAGGTTAGTATAGCGGGGGGCCGCTCGCCGCCACACTGCAGAGTGCAGGGCACAGTGGAGTGAGTGTGGAGGCGATGGCATCCTTATCCTCCTGCTTGGTACCACCCACGTCACGCTGTATGTTCCTGTACAGTGCTTCGATGTGGGCACTGACTGAGTGTAGTAGGACCCAATCTCCGCTACACTGGTGAGTGGGTGATGCGGCATCGGTCTCCCTCCACACCCCCTACTCTGCTGGTGGTGCGGACCACAGTGTCCTGTACGGTATAAATAATTAGAAATCAGGTCCCAATGCCAATGTGTATAAATGCCTTAGCACTTTATGTGATCATTCAACCACATGGCGGCAATATTTTGGTTACAAACCGACACAGGACGCGCTAAAATATATACAGTGCCTACAAGTAGTATTCAACCCCCTGCAGATTTAGCTGGTTGACACATGCGGAATTAACTTGGGATTGTGACATTTGTACTGTAGATCAGCCTGGAAGTGGGAAATGCACTGCAGCAAATTTTGTTTTTGTGTTTTTTTTTTTTTTTTTTTTAAAAACGTTAAAAGTTAATTCAGAGTGTCATTTATTATTCAACCCCTCAAACCACAAGAATTCTGTTTGGTCCCCCTAAAGTTTTAAGAAGTAGTTCAGGCACCAAGAATAATGAGCTTCACATGTGTGGATTAAAGATCTCTTTTGCCAGCCTTTTCTGACTATTTAAGACCCTCCCCAAACTTGTGAAGAGCACTCAGACATGGTCAACATGGGAAAGACAAAGGAGCATTCCAAGGCCATCAGAGACAAGATCGTGGAGGGTCACAAGGCTGGCAAGGGGTACAAAACCCTTTCCAAGGAGTTGGGCCTACCTGTCTCCACTGTTGGGAGCATCATCCGTAAGTGGAAGGCTTATGGAACTACTGTTAGCCTTCCACGGCCTGGACAGCCTTTGAAAGTGTCCTCCCGTGCCGATGCCAGGCTTGTCCGAAGAGTCAAGGCTAACCCAAGGACAACAAGGAAGGAGCTCCGGGAAGATCTCATGGCAGTGGGGACATTGGTTTCAGTCAATACCATAAGTAACGTACTCCACCGCAATGGTCTCCGTTCCAGACGAGCCCGTAAGGTACCTTTACTTTCAAAGCGTCATGTCAAGGCTCGTCTACAGTTTGCTCATGATCACTTGGAGGACTGTGAGACAGACTGGTTCAAGGTTCTATGGTCTGATGAGACCAAGATCGAGAGCTTTGGTGCCAACCACACACGTGACGTTTGGAGACTGGATGACACTGCATACGACCCCAAGAATACCATCCCTACAGTCAAGCATGGTGGTGGCAGCATCATGCTGTGGGGTTGTTTCTCTGCCAAGGGGCCTGGCCATCTGGTCCGCATCCATGGGAAGATGGATAGCACGGCCTACCTGGCGATTTTGGCCAAGAACCTCCGCTCCTCCATCAAGGATCTTAAGATGGGTCGTAATTTCATCTTCCAACAAGACAACGACCCAAAGCACACAGCCCAGAAAACCAAGGCCTGGTTCAAGAGGGAAAAAGTCAAGGTGTTGGAGTGGCCTAGTCAGTCTCCTGACCTTAACCCAATTGAAAACTTGTGGAAGGAGCTCAAGAATAAAGTCCACATGAGACACCCAAAGAACCTAGATAACTTGGAGAAGATCTGCATGGAGGAGTGGGCCAAGATAACTCCACAGACCTGTGCCGGCCTGATCAGGTCTTATAAAAGACGATTATTAGCTGTAATTGCAAACAAGGGTTATTCCACAAAATATTAAACATAGGGGTTGAATAATAATTGACCCACACTTTTATGTTTAAAATTTAATAAAATTCAACTGAGCAACATAACTTTTTGATTTGTAAGATTTATGCTTCTGTTCATAAATCCTACTCTTGTTTGCAGTTTGAAGGCTCTAACTTATTTGCATCTTATCAAACCAGCTAAATCTGCAGGGGGTTGAATACTACTTGTAGGCACTGTATGTATCTGTGTCTGTACCCTTAGGCAAGTGTGTACGCTGGGAGAAGCTCCTGGCATATACTTTAATGTTTCCATAGCCCGTTGTTCACTTCACTAGAGGCCAGCAGAGCTGTCTTTTCACCTGTATATGGCTGGTATGCACTTTCCTGTACGGAGGGCCATCATAAGAAATGTATAACTTGCTGTACAGGTTTTATTTCTATGGAGCCCTGTTATGCCATTTCAGCCATCCAGAAGGGGGTCATTTTCAATCATATACCTGAGGAGTATAGTGGTTAGGAACGCAATGTGCACTTAGCTTAAATTGTGTGGAAATCTTATAAAAGCATGAGAATCTTGAAGATGATGGCTTTCATTTCCTGCCACTGATTTGATGCTTTCTGTCTTTAGGCATGTTCTTCCAGTGGATTCTCTGCGCGTCAATATGGATAGTGGCTTTAGTGGTGAATTTAATTCTTCGTTGTCCCAGGTTCTGGCCTCTCGCTATGGTTGGAGGCTGTGTTTGGGCTACAGGTAAAAAAAAAAAAAAGCACATTTAGTTTTTATTCCGTTTTTGCCACTTTTTGGCCCAAACAATGGTCGCCTGCCACCTTTCACAGTGTTTTACGTATGTGTCTTCAGAGTCTTACTTTATTAAAGGGAAACTGTCACCAAGTTTTTGCTATGTAATCTGAGAGCAGAATGATGTAGAGGCTGAGACCCCGATTACCACAGTGTACCATGTATTGGTCTTCATGCTGTTTTCTCTGCTGCAGATCTCCCAGTTCTATGAATGCTGAGCTCTGTATAACCCCTCCCACACCACTGATTGGCAGTTTTCTGTGTACACTGTGCATAGGCAGAAAGCTGCCAATCAGTGGAGGTGGCAGGGTTATACAGAGCAGGAGGACTACATGTCACGAGACACTTAGTCCTGTACATTTCCTGCTGATAAAACACTAGACTGTATGTTTCTGTTTCAATAAAATCAGTAAGTCACACATTGCTGGAATCAGACTCTCTGCCTCTCCATCAATCTGTTATCAGATTACATAGCAAAACCTGCTGACAGATTCCCTCTAAATGTGCCTTTAGAGCATGCCTTACATTTTCTTCATGAGAGCACAGAAAAAAACATGTCGTCACCACCTTGCACACCAGAAAGCTTTTTGTACGTTAGCCTATTGTTCGACCAATTGTTCTGACTAAAGTACAACAATAGCGCAACGTTCCATAATGTGTCTCAAGGATACAAGCCAAAATCACTTCTGTCTGTGTCGTCACAGTGGAGTGAAGCAGATCATCACTCAGCTGTGGAGTGGCAGTACGCTGCTGTCCACCCGCCTGGCTGGAGAGCCCTGTATAAGTGATTAGTGCATCTACAGGATCATTTATCACTTAAAGGGAATATATCATCAGAAAATAAACTATTGTTTACATTTTTATTTTTATGTTAAATGTATTTTTAAAAATAATTGGCTTTTTTTTTTTATATTACAATCTGTATTGATAAAAAAAGATCTTGTGATTTTCTCACTGGTCTCAGAGGCTAGTTTAGAGCATGATGGACGCACCACTTCTATATGATGCCTTATCAGTGTTTAATTGAAATGCTAAACTGTCGTGTGTCTCATGAATGTTTGGTATGTGACCGGCTTTTCATTAGTATGTTGAATGTGTAGAATCTTCCCATATAGTTTTGTGGGTTTTTTTGCGTCTTGCTGGAACTGGCTTTTAATCAGCTGCTGAATTATTAAGAATGGCCTTTATCAAACAAATAATACATACAGAAGAGATTGTCAGGTCATTGTGTGATGCACTTAGAAGGTGCTGGGCGGACTGACTGATGTAATAGTTTAGGCGGCACTAATTGCTATTCGAGAGCGTGGTGCACTACAAGTAACCTTGGGACTAACCTCTGCCCCACACCTTCATGGATGATGGGTGTGTGAGTGACTGTTCATCAGGATGTTGCTTCTGTGCCATTACCCTCATCTACATAGTATTATGGCTATTTTAGGGTCCTGCTAGGCCTGCCTTTGTTTAATGAGTTTCTAAGCTGTAGATGGATAATAAATGTTAGGTCCCGAGGGGGCACCATCACTGGCCATTACTGACTTTCACATGGTTCAGGATCTAGCCAGAGAGCACGTAGTAAACTAAAGGGTAAAGAGAAAGGCGAAGTCAGGTCATAATCCAAGGTCAAAATACCAGGAAGATAACGGATCAGAGCAAAGGGGCTAGGCAAATGGATGGTCAGAACGAGGTCCAAGGTCATGCAGCAATAGATAAACAAGCAGAGCACAGGAATACAAGGCAAAACACCGAGCAAATGCTACGTCTGGCAGAGAACTGGGACTGATAGCTCAGCAAAGTAGCTGGGTAATCACTTGGAACAGGAAACAACTGAAGGAAGGTCTGCACTTCCCAGTCTCAGATTGGACAGCTGAGCTGTCAATCAAAATACCAACAGCTCAGGGTACCCCTGCACTAGATTGAATGACTGAGCTTAAGAGAGAGGGCTATTTGTTGTGGAAAACACATCTAACATCAGATATTTGTGCCGCTGTGTAATGTTGTTTTTTCTTTCCAGGTAATATAACAGTCGTTCCAATTGTAAAGACAATAGGACTTGGATTAGGACTTCTTCTTTGGGCTTCTACAAACCTTCTTACTGGCTGGGCGAGTTCAAGGTACTGACAATGTATATATTTACAATCTTGGTGCACATTTTTGGAGCAAAGTAAGCTGAAGAATATGTGATGTTATCTCAGAGTGGATAATTTAAAGATGCGCTACATTTATCAAAGCGCATAACTATGATAAATCTGGCGCATTTTAACACTGTCTGGTCTAAGTCTGCACTAGCTAAGACAATCTGCCTTGTTGAAAAGTTTGGGGCAGACTGACAAATTCTGTATAATACAGAGCAGAAATTCAGACTAGACAATCTTAAAATGTTGCAAATCTGTCACAGTGACCCATGCTGGCTGCTAATCCGGTGCATTTTTTAGACTGTCTAGTAATTATACCAGTTATTCTTTGGTTTAGGTTAAGACAATTTTTAACTAGAAAACTGGAGCAGATCTTTATCCATACTACATTTTTTAGGCACTCTGTCTTTAGTAGTGTCTGGTGGGGTGTAAAAAGTATCTAAACCCCTTAGCAAATATGTCACATGGCATGTACACTAGAAAGGGTTAAAATCTTGGTTCAGAATGCTCATAAATTTCCCCCTAAAATGTCCTCTTATGAACACTGTATTACATATATAATCTATATAGAATTCATATACATTAATAGATGACAGCATTAACCCCTTAAAGAGGTTGTCCGGTCACAGTGTATTGATAACCTATCCTGTTGTTTTGAATAGGAGCTGTGCTGCAAAGGTCGGCAGCGGCCGCTACCCATTGAACGGAGCTGTAAAGTACAACTCTATTCTGAATGTTTACATCCGGGGGCCGTCTCACCAAATGACTGATGACCAAAAGAACAATTCATAATTAGTATCCGTGCGTTCAAAATGACCCACACTCTACAACTTTTAACATTTTTTATTTTTTTATGTAAAGAGCATAAAAAAGAATACTTACACGGGTATTCCCATCTCCAAGATCCTTTCCCAATATGTAGTAGGTGTAATAATATTCACTAATCACAAATACTTCCAATTAGAAATGTAGTATAGTTTTTCTGATTTGCTATGTCTTTCCTCATGTGCAGGCATTACAGGACCTTGGGTATCCATGGTTACGACCACTAGCAACTAGCTGTCACTTTATCAGTGGTCGTAACCATGGATAGCTAAGGTCCTGCAATGCTTGCACTTGAGGAAAGAGACATAGTGAATCAGAAAAACTATACTACATTTCTAATTGTAAAGCAAAGTTGCATAATAAATATAGGGTACTTAGTGAACTATTTTTGATCAAAAAAAGTATACAAGCCGTCTCACCAGCGGCAAGGTGACCCTAAATTGGGACGGTACCTATACTGCCTATATTAAAAACCTTTCTGTATATCAAAGTTGAAGTAATGCATATAAAAGGGTAGACAAATAGGACCGGGTCCCAACTCCAGACCACCTAGGCCCGTGGTAAGCTACATATATACCAATCAGCTCAACAAAGGGTACCGTCCCAATTTAGGGTCACCTTGCCGCTGGTGGGACGGCTTGTATACTTTTTTTGATCAAAAATAGTTCACTAAGTACCCTATATTTATTATGCAACTTTGCTTTACATTTATATATAATGATGGTAGGGTATGAGATATATTTTTGTCTTTTGTAGGTTTTGCTTCTTTTTGCTAGTGTGAACATGCTCCTATTTCTTGCATGTCTACCATCTTAGACCTCAGTTCACATTGCTTGGTTTTTTGTCTTGTTTGCATTCTGTGCAATTTAAGGGTGTGGCATCCCCTTTGTTGAGCTGATTGGTATATATGTAGCTTACCACGGGCCTAGGTGGTCTGGAGTTGGGACCCGGTCCTATTTGTCTACCCTTTTATATGCATTACTTCAACTTTGATATACAGTAAGGTTTTTAATATAGGCAGTATAGGTACCGTCCCAATTTAGGGTCACCTTGCCGCTGGTGGGACGGCTTGTATACTTTTTTTGATCAAAAATAGTTCACTAAGTACCCTATATTTATTATGCAACTTTGCTTTACATTTATATATAATGATGGTAGGGTATGAGATATATTTTTGTCTTTTGTAGGTTTTGCTTCTTTTTGCTAGTTTGAACATGCTCCTATTTCTTGCATGTCTACCATCTTAGACCTCAGTTCACATTGCTTGGTTACATTTCTAATTGGAAGTATTTGTGATTAGTGAATATTATTACACCTACTACATATTGGGAAAGGATCTTGGAGATGGGAATACCCGTGTAAGTATTCTTTTTTATGCTCTTTACATAAAAAAATAAAAAATGTTAAAAGTTGTAGAGTGTGGGTCATTTTGAACGCACGGATACTAATTATGAATTGTTCTTTTGGTCATCAGTCATTTGGTGAGACGGCCCCCGGATGTAAACATTCAGAATAGAGTTGTACTTTACAGCTCCGTTCAATGGGTAGCGGCCGCTGCCGACCTTTGCAGCACAGCTCCTATTCAAAACAACAGGATAGGTCATCAATGCACTGTGACCGGACAACCTCTTTAAGGGGTTAATGCTGAACTATATTACATCTCTAATTGATGATATTTGCTAATATTATTATTACACCTGCTACATATTGGGACAGGATCTTGTATATAGGAATACCCATTTAAATGCATGCAATTGTTGCATTAACGTTTCATTAAAATGATGTGATGGGGACTTGATTTTGTGGCACCTATTACTATATACAATGGGTACGGAAAGTATTCAGACCCCTTCAAATTTTTCACTCTTTGTTTCATTGCAGCCATTTGGTAAATTCTAAAAAGTTCATTTTTTTCTCATTAATGTACACTCTGCACCCCATCTTGACTGAAAAAAACCAGAAATGTAGAAATTTTCACAAATTTATTAAAAAAGAAAAACTGAAATATCACATGGTCATAAGTATTCAGACTCTTTGCTCAGACACTCATGTTTAAGTCACATGCTGTCCATTTCCTTGTGATCCTCCTTGGATGGTTCTGCTCCTTCATTGGAGTTCAGCTGTGTTTAATTAAACTGATAGGACTTTATTTGGAAAGGCACACACCTGTCTATATAAGACCTCACAGCTCACAGTGCATGTCAGACCAAATGAGAATCATGAGCTCAAAGGAACTGCCCAAGGAGCTCAGAGACAGAATTGTGGCAAGGCACAGATCTGGCCAAGGTTACAAAAGAATTTCTGCAGTACTCAAGGCTCCTAAGAGCACAGTGGCCTCCATAATCCTTAAATGGAAGAAGTTTGGGATCACCAGAAGTCTTCCTAGACCTGGCTGTCCAGCCAAACTGAGCAATCGTGTGAGAAGAGCCTTGGTGAGAGAGGTAAAAAAGAACCCCAAGATTACTGTGGCTGACCTCCAGAGATGCAGTAGGGAGATGGGAGAAAGTTCCAAAAAGTCAACTATCACTGCAGCCCTCCACCAGTCGGGCCTTTATGGCAGAGTGGCCCGACAGAAGCGCAAGACATATGAAAGCCCGCATAGAGTTTGCTCAAAAAAATATGAAGGACTCCCAGACTATAAGAAATAAGATTCTCTGGTCTGATGAGATGAAGATAGAACTTTTTGGTGATAATTCTAAGCAGTATGTGTGGAGAAAACCAGACCCTGCTCATCACCTGCCCAATACAATCCCAACAGTGAAACATGGTGGTGGCAGCAGCATGTTATGGGGGTGTTTTTCAGCTGCAGGGACAGGACGACTGGTTGCAATTGAAGGAAACATGAATGCGGCCAAGTACAGAGATATCCTGGATAAAAACTTCTTCCAGAGTGCTCTGGACCTCAGACTTGGCCAAAGGTTCACCTTCCAACAAGACTATGACCCTAAGCACACAGCTAAAATAACAAAGGCGTGGCTTCAGAACAACTCTGTGACCATTCTTGACTGGCCCAGCCAGAGCCCTGACCTAAACCCAATTGAACATCTCTGGAGAGACCTGAAAATGGCTGTCCACCAACATTCACCATCCAACCTGATGGAACTGGAGAGGATCTGCAAGGAAGAATGGCAGAGGATCCCCAAATCCAGGTGTGAAAAACTTGTTGCATCATTCATAAGAAGACTCATGGCTGTACTAGGTCAAAAGGGTGCTTCTACTCAATACTGAGCAAAGGGTCTGAATACTTATGACCATGTGATATTTTCAGTTTTTTGACTTTTTAGAATTTACCAAATGGCTGCAATGAAACAAAGAGTGAAAAATTTAAAGGGGTCTGAATACTTTCCGTACCCACTGTAAGTATGACAGGTTCTCCTCCTGCTTTTGTTAGTTCAGCTTTCCTCACAGACTGCACTGCTTTCCAGTCCATACAATGGCTGCTCGTGGATGAGCATGTGACCAGTCCTGTCCATTAGCCTCCTCCAATAGAAAAGCAGTTTTTCATGTGAGGTTTTCAGTTGGAGGAGGCTGATGGACAGGTCTGGTCATATGCTCCTCCAAGAGCAGCCATTGTATGGACAGAAGAGCGGTGCAGTCTGGGAGGAACAAGAGCAGGAGGAGAACCTGTCATATCTATATAATATTAAGTGCCATAAATCATGTCCTCAACACATCTGATAAAATAAATATAATGTGGCTGACCCCGTTACCTCATTCTGCATAGACAATGTAATACTGCGGCTACAGGAGGCAAACCGCACAAAATTTTTATTGAAACCAATTGCTAAAATGATTTTTACCCCCTGTTACATTAATTTAAGTTAGAAACAAAGATTGTCCCTAAAGGTGGACCTCCCCTTTAAACAATAATAAATGTCAAAATTGCTGTTTATGTGCATTCTGCCTCCAGAATAAAAAGTAATCAAAAAGTCATGTTCCCAAAATGTTACCTATGGAAAATGTGTCGACCCACAAAAAACAAGCCATTTCAGCAAAAAAATATAAAAGGCTATAGCTCTTAGAAGGTAGTGATACAAAAAAAAACAAAGGATTTTTCTTAAAGTTCCTGTATTATGCAAAAAAAGTTAAATAAAGAAAACTATATAAAATAGATATTACTGTAATAATTCCATGGCCGCAAAATAAGGATATCATGTTTTGGGGGTTTTTTTTTGCTTCCAGGTAAACATCACAATATTTAAAGAAGCACTCCTCCCGTCAGCGATTTTATCCCCTTAATATATCATCATATTATACAGCACTGTGTAGTTACAATTGCTCATTCTGTCTTTCTGCCCAGCTAATTCTTCTCTTTTCTCTGCTCTATGTAGAAACTGGAAGTATTTTTCCCTGCAGAAATCATTCCCTTATTCAACTCCTGACTCTGCTGCTCCCTCCTCCCCCCTGCCATTGACTTTTGCAGTGACTCATGACTCATGCTGGGAAAATTGACCTCCTGTTTCTACATAGAGCTTTGAAGGATTCAGCTAGTCTGTTTTTAATCACGTGATCTCATAGACCTAATGGAAAAGAGAAGAATTAGCTGGGTAGAAAGGCAAAATGAGCAATTGTAAGTACACAGTGCTATATAATATGATGGCTGCAATATATTAAGAGGATAAAAACTTTGATGGGAGGAGGAGGAGGAGGATGAGGGCTTCTTTAAATGTAAAAGAACAAATTGTGTCATTAAAGGGAACCTGTCACTATGAAAATGCATTCTAATCTATTGGCACCATGTTATAGAGCAGTAAAAGCTGATCAGACTGAATGTAAGTTTGAGAGAAAAGATTCAGTATAACCTGTGTTTTCATCATTCACACCTCTGATCTTTCTGGGATTTTGGGTCCAGTGGACAGTCCTGACAGCTGTCTCTATATGCACACTTATACAGAGACAGCTGTCAGTCACTGATCGGACCGCGACTGGACCCAAAATCCCAGAAAGATCAGAGGTGTGAATGATGAAAACACAGGTTATACTGAATCTTTTCTCTCAAACTTGTATCAATGAACTCCGCTCCCGCTGCTTTATAACATGGTGCATGCAGATTGGACGGCATTTTCATGGTGACGGGTTCTCTTTAAGGCCATAATAGCCCGGTCTGTCCCACTCCTGATGGAAACATTGGAGACAATAAGCTTGTACTCGCATCTGTAACAACTTGGCCGTTCTCCTGAGATGCAGTCGGACAGGTGATTTGATGCCATAAAACCGTATGTAGCCCAGTGTGCAGACCATAATTCCCAGGATGCACGTCTCCAGAGACATTGACACTGGGCCAGTAAGGAACTACTTCATGCTGCTGGAGCATTAGGATGCCGGGTGCAGATTACAAGACTTTGTATTCACAGGTTTGGACTGTTTGGAATAAATCCGGAAGAGGTGGAAAGGCCGTATTTGAATTATGCAGGAGCCGGTCTCTCAGCATTAAGGTATTTTCTGTTATTTTTGGTGATTATAGTGGTGATTTATTTAAGTGTATATACAATGTGACTGTGATGCACTCGGGGTATTGGTAAGTAAAAATGTCACAATAGCCATTAGGTTAGTGTGAATATTTCCCATGAATATCATTTTATTCATTTCTATTATATAGTTTTTACCATTCAGTGCATTGTTTAATATACACTGCTCAAAAAAATAAAGAGAACACTGAAATAACACATCCTAGATCTGAATGAATGAAATATTCTCATTGAATACTTTGTTCTGTACAAAGTTGAATGTGCTGACAACAAAATCACACAAAAATCATCAATGGAAATCAAATTTATTAACCAATGGAGGCCTGGATTTGGAGTCTCCCCCAAAAGTCAAGTGGAAAAACACACTACAGTCTGATCCAACTCTGATGTAATGTCCTTAAAACAAGTCAAAATGAGGCTCAGTATTGTGTGTTGCCTCCACGTGCCTGAATGACCTCCCTACAACGCCTTGGCATGCTCCTGATGAGGTTGCGGATGGTCTCCTGTGGGATCTCCTCCCAGACCTGGACTAAAGCATCCGCCAACTCCTGGACAGTCTGTGGTGCAACGTGACGTTGGTGGATGGAGCGAGACATGATGTCCCACATGTGCTCAATCGGATTCAGGTCTGGGGAACGGGCGGGCCAGTCCATAGCTTCAATGCCTTCATCTTGCCGGAACTCCTGACACACTGCAGCCACATAAGGTCTGGCATTGTCCTGTATTGGTGGAGACAATACGGCGCCGGACTACTGGCAGCCCATTGCAGCAGCAGAAGCTTCTACTTTATTTCAGTTACAGTTTTGTTACAGTTATTTTATTTTATTATTTTATTACCTTCTCTGGATTGCAACGTTCCTGTATACTTGTCTATTGGGGATGGAAGATGCAACACTTCCCACACTATCAACTGCTGCTGGGCACACAGCACGAGATCTGCACCTGGATCTTCCTCTACCACTTACAAGTCTCCTGCAGGTACAGACACTCTGGGGCACGCAATACGGACCATCTCAGCTAATGCTACTGAAGGATGCATGCTGCTACCCACAGCCTGTGACAGGGATACAGCCATATGTGAGCGGTGGAGGTCACTGCATACGATTTGCCATGGAGAGGACTGGTGTGACGGGTGGAAACAATGACGGGATGGTGGACCCTAGGTCTGTTGCTAAACGAGCAGTGTATTCTAGGGATCGTCTTCTGGAACTGCGCAGGATAAAGTCTTCTCCAGCAGTGGCAATACTGAATGTTCCACGGGAAATAAGGAGACCTTTCAGAGGCTGCAGAGCAGGCAAGAAGATCAAGTCCTGGAGGAGAAGGTTTAAACCAGTGGTCCCATCCATTATCATGGGTAACGTACGATCGCTGGGAAATAAGTCGGATGAACTGCTGGCTCTGAGTAAGACCCAGAAGGAGTTTAGGGAATGCAGTCTCATGTGCTTTACAGAAACCTGGCTGCATGAGGAGGTCCCAGATTCATGTGTCTCGGTACCAGGGTTTCAAATGGTTCGGGCTGATAGAGAGAGAGTTAGATGCGGCAAGAAAAAAGGTGGAGGAGTGATACTCTACATTAACAACAGATGGTGCAATCAGGGGCATGTAACTGTTAAGGAGAAACATTGCTGTCCAAATATTGAACTGTTAGCAGTGGGCCTCAGGCCTTACTATCTGCCTAGAGAATTCACTCTTGTTATTGTAGTTGTGATGTATATACCACCATGTGCGAACCCAGAGGCTGCTGGGGATGTGTTGTCAGGGGTGATGGCCCGGCTTCAGACTAAACACCCAAACTCTCTAACTGTAATTTCTGGGGATTTCAATCGAGTAAAGATCTCATCTGCAATACCAAAGTTCTATCAATATGTCAAATGTCCTACACGGGACAACAACACACTGGATCTCCTCTTTGCTAATGTTAAGAATGCTTATTCATCGGCTGCATTACCCCCCCTGGGGAAATCTGACCACAACCTCATACTATTGTCTCCTGCTTACCAACCAGACGTCCGCAAACAACCAGTGACAATTAAAAAGATAAGGAAGTGGTGTCCAGCAGCAGAGGAGGCGTTACAAGACTGCTTTGATTGTACAGACTGGGAGGAGTTGTGTACCATGAAAGAGAATTGTGATGTTAATGAGATTACTGGCAGAGTTACTGATTACATCAACTTCTGTATGGACATTGTAGTACCTGTTCAAGAGATTCGGTGTTATGCAAACAATAAGCCATGGATTACAAAAGAGTTGAAACATTTACTAAACATGAAAAAACTGGCTTTTAAAAGGAAGGACAAGGAGGCATTGAAAATTATACAGCGAGACCTAAAGGGGAAAATTAAGATTGCTCGTGAGGCATTCAGAGTTAAATTAGAAAATCAATTTGCACAAAAAAGCTCCAGAGAGGTGTGGGCTGGAATGAAGCTAGTGACTGGGTTTAAGGCAAGGTCGGAGCAGGGGGGTGGTGGACTTAGAATGGCTAATGAAATGAATGAGTTCTTCAATAGATTCAGCAATAAAGGTGCGGTAGCAGCAGGGAAGGGGGAGGAGGCCGGGGAACAACTAGCTAAATTAACAGGGGGTGAAATAGATCATTTCTCGGTCTCCAAAAATGATGTGAGGGACCAGTTTAGTAAGCTGGCCATTGGCAAAGCAGCAGAGCCTGACGGTCTCAGTCCACGTGTCCTCAGAGTGTGTGCAAATGAGTTGTGTACTGTCTTCCAGCATCTCTTTAACCAGAGCTTACAATCAAAGAGAGTACCAGTGCTATGGAAGACTTCCTGCCTGGTGCCGGTTCCCAAGACTACCTTCCCGGCTTCCCCGGGGGACTATAGACCGGTGGCCTTAACATCGCATGCGATGAAGTCCTTGGAGAGAATAGTACTTGCTCACTTGTGTCCGAGGGTGATGGCGCATACTGATGCTCTTCAGTTTGCGTACCGGCAGGGACTGGGGGTGGACGATGCTATAGCGTCTCTGCTACAAACAGTACATTCCTTTTTGGACAATGATGGAACCACAGTGCGTGCTTTGTTCTTTGATTTCTCTAGTGCGTTCAACACATTACAGCCACTCTTACTGCGTGGAAAGTTGATTAAAATGGCGGTGGATGAGGGACTTGTGAATTGGATAATTGACTACCTGTCGGATAGGCCACAGTTTGTTAGGTGGGGGACGGCTACATCAGATAGTGTACTGAGCAGTGTCGGAGCCCCGCAGGGAACAGTGCTGTCGCCATTCCTCTTTACATTGTACACAGCTGACTTTCAGTATAAATCAGACCGTTGTCACCTCCAGAAGTACTCGGATGACTCTGTGATAGTTGGCGGTATTGGGAAGGACCAGGATGAAGAGGAATATAGAAGGGTGGTTGCGGACTTTGTAGTATGGTGCCAGGCTAACCATCTAGAACTAAATGTTAAGAAAACCAGGGAGTTGGTGATGAGCTATGGAAGGTGCAAGAAGGTATGCCTACCTGTTACCATTGACGGTCAGGATGTGGAGATGGTGGACAGTTTCAAATATTTGGGGGTTTACCTGGATAGCAAGCTAGACTGGAAGTGCCACATGGAGAAGGTCTACAAGAAGGGGATGAGTAGATTGTACTTCCTAAGGAAGTTAAGGTCTTTTAATGTGTGTGGCAAAATGCTTGAGGTGTTCTACCAATCCATTGTGGCTAGTGCCACCTTTGCGGCAATAATTTGCTGGGGTAACAGTGTGCGTGTTGCTGACGCCAACAAGCTCAACAAACTTATAAAGAAGGCTAGCGCGACGGTGGGCCTACAGCTTGGGACTTTTGAAGAGGTGGTAGAGGATAGGATTAAGAAGAAGTGCAGAGCTATAATGGGCAACAACACACACCCGCTTTATGAACTGTTTGCGAAACAGAAGAGCACATTCAGCAATCGCCTAATACAACTAAGGTGTAAAAAGGAAAAATACAGGAGATCGTTTGTTCCAACAGCTATGGGGGTGTTTAACAAATGTCTGAAAAGCAATGTCTAAAGCATTCCAAATGTTATGTTATCATATGTGTCATGTTCGAGATCTGTGTTCTGCTGCTGTGATACCGCAATTTCCTCCGGGATAAATAAAGTATATCTTATCTTATCTTATCTTATCTTATTAGGAGGAACCCAGGGCCAAGCACACCAGCATATGGTCACACAAGTGGTCTGAGGATCTCATCTCGGTACCTAATGGCAGTCAGGCCACCTCTGGCAAGCACATGGAGGGCTGTGCGGCCCTCCAAAGAAATGCCACCCCACACCATTACTGACCCACTGCCAAACCGGTCATTCTGAAGGATGTTGCAGGCAGCAGATCGCTCTCCACGGTGTCTCCAGACTCTGTCACGTCTGTCACATGTGCTCAGTGTGAACCTGCTTTCATCTGTGAAGAGCACAGGGCGCCAGTGGCGACTGTTTTGTGGCAAATGCCAAGTTTCCTGCATGATGTTGGGCTGTGAGCACAACCCCCATTTGTGGACGTCGGGCCCTCATACCACCCTCGTGGAGTCAGTTTCTAACAGTTTGTGGAAGACACATGCACATTTGTGTCCTGCTGGAGGTCATTTTGCAGGGCTCTGACAGTGCTCCTCCTGTTCCTCCTTGCACAAAGGCGGAGGTAGCGGTCTTGCTGCTGGGTTGTTGCCCTCCTACGGCCCCCTCCACGTCTCCTGGTGTACTGGCCTGTCTCCTGGTAGCGCCTCCAGCCTCTGGACACTACACTGACAGACACAGCAAACCTTCTTGCCACAGCTCGCATTGATGTGCCATCCTGGAGGAGATCCCACAGGAGACCATCCGCAACCTCATCAGGAGCATGCCCAGGCATTGTAGGGAGGTCATACAGGCATGTGGAGACCACACACAATACTGAGCCTCATTTTGACTTGTTTTAAGGACATTACATCAAAGTTGGATCAGCCTGTAATGTGTTTTTCCACTTTAATTTTGGGGCAGACTCCAATTCCAGGCCTCCATTGGTTAATAAATTTGATTTCCATTGGTGATTTTTGTGTGATTTTGTTGTCAGCAAATTCAACTTTGTACAGAACAAAGTATTCAATGAGAATATTTCATTCATTCAGATCTAGGATGTGTTATTTGAGTGTTCCCTTTATTTTTTTGAGCAGTGTATCTATATAAATGGATTTAGAGCTTCACCTCTGTTTTGTTTTTAATGGTGATCTCCACAACTAGAAAAACTGAAATCGGCACAAAATTTGAACCTAAAATTGAGATGATACAAAGTGGACTGTGTGAGCTATGCTATTGCCAATAAGTATTTACAAGAGAATATCACGCACACCTAAAAGAGCTATGTATTACATCAGGATATTTTCCAACCTATTATTAAATCTCCCTCTTATGATTGTGAGATATTAATTTTAGCATGCATCTTGGGAGTAATACAAAAGGACATAGGCCCCAATTCATTAAGACTGGTGTTGTACACCTAATCTCAATGAAGAGGCATGATGGAGTAAGAGGCACACACCACTTCATGATTCAAGCGTCAAAATTACGTGACTATTTAAGGTGCTGTCAGTTTAATGCAGACTTAGATCGGAACACCGTGCACAGACTGGCCATCGGCTCTTCCGAGCATGACAGCTGCATAGGAATACATACATGAACCTGTCACGCTTGGGTCAGTAGAGCTGCCGGCCAGTCTGTGCACTGCGCTCCAATCTTGTTCTCATTTATACGGCCATCTGCCTGTACCCTTAAGGTGTCTTACTACAGCTTAATGAATCATGGCTGTAAAGTTTAGAAATAAATTCTTAAGTTAGCACCTTCCATGCCAAATATATCCTCTACCCCTCTGTAAAGATCTAGATCCAGGCTAAGCAACCTGCTGCACGCTACCTGTTATCAATTTTTCTATCTGCAAATGATATTTCAGGGGTCAACGACTTACTTCATCCCAGTTGTTGTAAAACTACAACTCTCAGCATGCCGTCTGCAGCTGTAAGGTCATACCCTGGAATTGTAGTTTCACAGGAACTGGAGCGAAACCTACTGCTGTACCCAGAGATAGTACCATATACATACAGAGGGGAAATAATGAATTTGTTTGTCATAGCCAAAAAGTATAAATGGGGTTGTCCAGGCTTAGGCCACAAGTCTGCAGTCACTCTGTGTGACTGCAGACTTGTGAATCCTCACATCGCGCGCACTGCATATTGTGAGAATTCTCCAGTGCCTGGAGCGGGCAGTCATGTGACCGTAAGTGTACGATTTGCATACTTCTGACCACATTCTGACTAGACCTGTCCGGCATCAATCATTACACTTGCATTGAGCAAGGTCACACACGTCTAGTTGAGACGCGACTGCAAGTGTGTAAATCGCTTACTTGCGGTCATGCGGCCTCTGCTTCTGGCACTGGAGAATTCTCACAGCATGCAGTGCGTGAGATGTGAGGATTCAAGTCTGCAGTCACATAGTGACTGCAGACTCGTAGCCCAAGGCCAGACAAACCCTTTAAAGTGTTCCCGTCAGATCCCTCATTGTCAATGACCACTACTACGGTATGAATCTAGATTCTTTTATCTCATGTGCTCAGTTATTCTGCAATCTTTGCAGTAGACATATGTATTCCACAGAATCGTGCTAATGAGGCAGCACTATCCCTGCCTGTGTATCTCCCACAGATTCATCCTGCCTTGGAACTTGTAATCATTCCTCCGTGACCACGATTGACAGCTTGCAAACAATACCTGTCATGCTAGGACCGTAGTATCAATACACGTCCATATAGGACTAGTCTGGGGTAACAAACACCTGCTTGACTATTCCTGGCTCATTAGTATTTGTGATGATGGAGCACATGACGACTCCATTTCTCAAACAAGTCACACGACCAGAAATATTTGTGCTACTTGGCTGCGACTTGCTGTCACACGTTACCATTTTAGAGAAGTGATCTTGCTGTGAAAAAACAGCCAAGACACAGTCGAATGCAAATTGTATTACATCTACGGCAGGCGACTTGCTCGCAGCAGCAGAAAATCCAACATGTTTGGAAAAATTTGCAACTCGGTGTCGCAGTGGCTGGAGGTTACAGGACGCAATGCAGGAAATCATTAGAGGAGATTCCGCAATTCCATCTCAAATGGCACATGGCACGTTGCCGTGATGCCCTGGCCTAAAAGTACAATCTTCACAGACTGCAGCGTTAGCACCTAAAAAACCTTATCAGATCAATGAAACCCACGTCCGCACCACTACAGTAGCTCAAGGGGGAGTTCACTTTGACATTAGATGGACAGATGATGTGGACAAAATATCTGTCTATGATTCCCACAATTCTACCATTATCTCATATGCCATGATCTTATGTGCCAGGAGTACCATGTGTTAAAGGGGTGTGCACACATTATACCTTATATTCTAGGAAATCAGTAAAAAAATTATCCCTCTGCAGATTGTGGCTATTTAGAAGTGTGAAACGTGTTTGATTTATTCTGGTTATTTTAAATGCAACATCTGTATTTGCTTTTTAGTGCAATTATTTTTCTGTTTGTGAAAACTGAAGTAAAAAGTGTTACCCCAGAATCAGAAAGCACCCCACTTCTCAGGAATAGTGTACGTATTCTACAAACCTCCTTCTGTTACAGCCCTTTGTATTGGTGGGTAGAATACATGTCTCTTCTCTTTTCCATATTGCTGTACAAATGTATTATTTATCTGGTTGGGAAAGAGTAGAGGTTTTAGCAAAAAATGAAGATATTTATCATATTTCTTTATCACTTTTTGGGAAAGTTTACTGTGGCTGCTGAGAACTTTTAATGACTAAATTAGTCTTTTCTAGGGTTTGGCCCATGGACATTATTTGAATGAAGTGGTGTTCACTACCGCTCCATTCATTGTCTGTGGGACTGACTGAAAGCTGAATGGTGCACCCCACTTGTCTCTGGTGGTGCACCCCACTGTCTGTCAGTTAAAGATCAGTAGTACACATGTATTACCACTGCTGTATTCACATAGGGGACCCGGAGTACTTCAACATCATGAATCATGGGACACTTGATGAGTTGTTGATGCTGCATATGGATGAGCTTTATAGAAGTCTTACACCCAGTGAGATTGTTTTTTTTATTTTGTACGAAATATAAACTGACCTGCTGTGCGTGTTTGAAATGCCCAACATGCCAATTTCTCTTGTGGGTGCATTGAGTTTTATGTGTGGATTTTTCCCATAGAATTGCATTAGATGCAGAAAATTCGCAGGTGTAAACGCATATGCATTTTTAGGGCGTTTCTGCATGTAATCTGCACACGTCTGTATCAATAACGTTTTGTCAAAATCCAAATGCCAGTAAGTATCATAAACAAACTGTATTTAAAACACGACTTGCCAAAAAAAAGACAAAAATTGCAGCTGTAAAAACGCATGTAAAAAACACAAGTAAACTAATTTACGTAATTGGTGCAGAAAATCTGCAACATCAAAAATTCACCAAATACTCATCATGGGAGCAAAACCTTAGTGATCATTCTTTTATGACCTATTCTGTAGATCAATATGAGATTAGTGGGAAACCAGCTTTTACCTTCCACTTTGATCAAAGGGCTGCTGTACTTTTACAAGTGCTATAACTGCTTCATTCTTTGTGTTGTGCCATCTACTTGCACAGTGTGTACTTGGTAGCGGTGGTGCAGGGCATTGCAGCGTTCTCCCCTTAAAGTGAATGGTACAATGCTGGCGTACCCTGCACCATTGAGAACACACTATAGATGTTGAAGTGGCTGCGGTGCCTACAGATGGCTGATCAGTAGGGATATTGAGAGTCCGATCCCTACCAAATGATATTGATGACCTATCCTAATGATATACCATCGGTGTTCTATATCTGGAAATTGACTTTAATGTACTTTTGGATTTTAGTTTACCAAGTTTGTGACACTGAAAAAAACATTCTTGTTCAAACCCAGTTTTGAAAACCTCGTGCTCCACAACTGCGAGTTTGTAACAATGTACTAGCGTTTTCATTCGGGCAACAACGACAGACACAATCTTTGCTGCTGTGAATACTTTGCACAAAGTTGCGAGGAATTTAAATTGGACATATATTGTAGAAAAGTTTCCTACAGTATATTATTTTTACAGATTTTTTTTTTCCCTGCAGATTAACACTCAGGAAGACGCTGTTACAGATTCATCATGGGTGGACCAATTATCACCTTTACAGAGGCGAATAATGTAAGCAAATCGTGTTCATTAAAAAAGCAAATCATCAGCATATTCAGATGTACAATAGGCGAAATGTAAAGAGATGGCCGCCTCGGACCATTCTGCCATGACCAGTTCTATATGTCTGAGTTATATGGATTGCAATGAGCCCACATATTAATCATCTAGTTATCTACTCACAATGACTGCATGACATATTGTTATATCAGATGGTAAACTTACCGCTTCTCAAAAGGTATAAAGCATACTGATGATTAGGCCACTGGGGATGATTACACATGCAGTTTTTGTGCCAGTTTTTTCTTTTTTTGAATTTGTTTTTAAAGGTGTTGTCCTTTTTCAGAAAAGTTTTTCTTATAAGTGCCCTGAGTTGTTAAACTTTTCTTACCATGTCCCGGTCTAGTGCTTCATCTCGATGGCTGCTCCCGATGTCTGTTGTTATCTGCAGCACTGACATCACATCAACAGCGCTGCAGAAAACTGAACTCAATGGCTCTTCCTTTGTAGACGGCACAAGCCGCTCAGGAGCTGACATCACGTGAACAGCGCTGCAGACAACCGAGATCAACGTCTCTGAGTGGCTTGTGCCATCTACACCGGCAGAGCCATTAAATTAAGTTTTCTGCAGCGCTGTTGATGTGACGTCAGCACTGCAGACAACAGACATCGGGAGCTGCCATTGAGACTCTGATTTTTTTTTTTCTACTAAACGAACTTATAGGAAAAATACTTTTGAAAGGGAACAACTCATTAATGCAGTTCACTAATATGAACTAAGGGGCTCCAAGTATATTTTACTTTAACAGCAAGATGACTAATTTTCCTCTTGTCCTTTCTGTCTGTAACAGAGGGTCATTAATGGCGGTAGGAGCAGGAGTTCTCTATGGGTCCAGCTTTGTTCCAGTTCTTTACATCAAAGACCACAGTAAGAACCATGAAAGTATATATGCTGGATCAAGTCAGTTTGGTAAGAAAAATGTAATTCCGAATTTGTATGTGTTTAGAGTAAGCACATTTGGCATTGTAAAGGGATTTTCCTGGTGCTTTTTTAATAAGTCCCTCAAAAAAATAATATGCAAATTGCCTCTTCAGAGAAAGAGGACTTAAACTCTATAGCGCCACCTATTGGAAGCAGCAGTCCTACAAGTCACAATCAACCCTTTAACGAGTCGTGATTTGGCTTTTATCCTAAGTCATATTTCACGACTCGTTAAAGGGTTGAATGTGACTTGTAGGATTGCTGCTTCCAATAGGTGGCGCTATAGAGTTCAAGTCCTCTTTTTCTCTGAAGAGGCAATTTGCATATTAAATTTCCCAGAGGAGCATTGCACGGCGAATTTAGCCTCCTTACCTTGACATGCCAGAGTTGGTATGTCACTCTCCACAAGGAGAAACGTTACCCCTTAGACCTCAAACAAATAATAAACTTTGCAACTTCCATATATTTTTTCTGTGGTCTTGCTGCTTTTGCAGTCAAAAGAAACGGTGACCCCATAATTCACATTTATTTACAGTGGTCCCACATTTAAGTAGGGCAGGCCTGGTCACTGCCCCTTCATTAGTGGCCCCATTTGTGGAACAGAGCATCATGTGCATGCAGGGAATCGACTGTACAAAATAAAGGGGCTGTAATTCCCAGAGCAGGTCGTCTGTGCTGAACTCGTAATAACCATACGTCAGTAAGTGGAATATAGTATTATTTTTGTTAAAATAAGGATAAAGTGGGCAACGCCTTTTAAGGCAGAACTTCCTATGGCATGGGCATTGAATTTTATCTTCGTCGTCTCGTGAAGTTTACTAGTATTGCAGTATATAATATATAGGTTCAAGTCCTTTCAAGGGACTGAAATAAAAAGTAAAAAAAAAAAACTGTGTCTGCCTGAAAATGATACACGTTAGAGCTTGTGTACTCTGCTGGCACTATTATAGTCTATGGCTCAGGCAGCGCATACGTTCAAATCCCTTTTTGCGGGGGAGGGGGGTTCGGATGCAAGCCCTGACGGGACCCACGAACGTGAAGATAAGCGCAATGTGAAAGCATCCTAAGATCGAAATAAAATTAACATATACCCTGCTGTAAGTAAGTAAAAAGACATAATGCTTATAAATAAGATAGGGTACTTCGTAAACCCTGTTTTTTATTTAAAAAAAAAAGTATAAAAGCCATGAAAACACAATAAATAAAGAGTCAGCTCACCCTCGGAGTTCCCGGAGTGCAAAGAGCCAGCTGAGCCGCTGGGAAACTGATTAGAGAGGAAGAGATGCGTCCAGCTTCTGGTAACTCGTAAAATCCAAAATCTTTATTAAATCAGTTAAAAAATATGTGGCTGGACAAGTACCATATTGTCACAACCCTGTGGGGGGTATGACCAGAGCAGATGCGTTTCGGACCTAGTGGTTCTTAATCATTGCAATGTAGTTCTATATCTGGATCACTAGGTCTGAAATGCATTTGCTCTGGTCATACCCCCCACGGGGTTGTGACAATATGGTTCTTGTCCAGCCACATATTTTTTAACTGATTTAATAAAGATTTTGGATTTTACAAGTTACCTGAAGCTGGACGCATCTCTTCCTCTATAAAAGCCATGCCACCAGCGACAAGTTGTCCACAATCGAGACGATCCTAACCTCTGGTATTAAAACCTATAGTACCCTATGTTATTTATGTGCACTATTGCTTTCTGCTTATAGCAGGGTATATATTTACTTTTTTCTGTCTTAGGTTTTGCCTGTTTAATTGCCAGTGTAAACATGCTCCTACACGTTGCATGTATACCAGCGTATACTCCGGCTCATCTCTTTCAGCTTTGCTTTAGGATCTTGCACTCCCTTTCTTTGAGCTGGGCATTACGTTTATAAAGCTTCTATGGTTGGGTGTCCATAGCTGGGTCCGGTGCTGATCAGCCATTATTCACATTGAGGTAATTTTTGACACATGGTAAGGTTTTAATGCTAGAGGTTAGGACTGTCCCGATTGGGTACACCTTGGCCACTGGTGGGATGACTTTTATGCTTTTTTGATCAAAAGCAGTGTGTCATGGGGTTACCGCAATGAGGTGGAGCCAGAAGACCGCAGCGTCTGATGGCTCCTACTCTGGCTCCGAGAAGAAGCACTTTAAAACATGTTTTATTTCTTCTGGCAGAACAGGGGTTAAACGGCCATGTTGGAAGTGCTCACAGCTGAGCACGGTTAGCCACTCCTTTTCCCTTTATAATCTGGGCTCTGATACTAATCCTTGACAGAGCTAGCATTTGCTGCATGGCTAACTGAGGGAGAGGAATTCTAATGAGAAAGAAAGTTGGAGAAATTATTAGTGACTGTTGTTCGGTTTGTATGCGTGGTAATACTTTATCCTTCTCCATTTTGTTTTATCCCCCTACCTTCACACCCCTATGCTTTCCTCTGTTATATGTGAGTGAATATTTAGTGTGCCTGGAGTTTTCTGTTAACCCCTGTCTGTGTAGCCTTGTTTGTCAGGTTGGTGTACTACGGTGCACAGTAGCGCCCCCTTCCCTGGATGGGGGAGGAGAACAGACAGAGGACTAACTCAGTAGTTAGGGCGAGGTCTGAGGCCCCGGCATCCTCACCTTCAGAGGTATCTCGGGGAATAGAGCGAGCTAGGGCGCCCCCTAGTGTTAGGGACAGGATAGGAGCCCCTGTTCCCTGGTCACTGGACAGCTCTTTTGTGACACAGTGTTTACTAAATACCCTATGTTATTTATATGCACTACTGCTTTTACTTACTTACAGCAGGGTATATGTTCATTTTGTTTCTAGCTTAGGTTTTATCATTTTATGTCTGGTAGTAAATTGCTGTGAACTTTTTGCTTGTTAACTGCTTACATACTTGATGACCATTTCACTGCTACTTGAGAAACATTAACACTATTTTTTCTTTCATTTGATGGATTTAAAATGGAAATATTGGGAAGTGGCTAAAGTGATGTGGTTTCTCTCTTTCAGATCTTGATTATGTGTTTGCACACTTCAGTGGGATATTCATCACCAGCACTGTATACTTCCTTATTTACTGTGCTGTAATGAAGAACCATCCCAAAGTCTATCCAGAAGCGATACTGCCTGGTAAGTGTGCTCAAGGACACAAGTCTGCATGTAGTCCACTAGTAATCATTCTCAAGAACCATTACTACCTGGCATGTACTTTGAATAAATATTAGCCTTTTGCTCTGATTCAAAAGATCGATTCTTATGGCCACCGATATCTTTAAACATTGGGCTGACGCGCAAGTAACACAAAAAATGTGAATCAGTAAAAGAAGGAACTGACACCTGGACCCCCCTGAGCAGAAGTCAGAGAAGGCTTATTACAGTCACTGCCTTCATGATTGTTCTCTACACGTACCTGTATGGCAAATCGCATGACCTCTATGTGCTGGCTAGAGAATGCGTTTCTTGTGTGAGCTTCCCTAGGATCATATTTGAACGCAGACTGCATTCCCCTGCAACTGGGGCCAACAGCTAATGAGCAACTAGAAGGGAGTAATGTAAAACAATCCATTAAAAAAAATTGCCATGTCCCCTTAAATTCTGAAAATTGGGGCCTATCATTATCTGAAAAGCCAACATACCCCTTACTTAGGGCTGTGGAATCGGTAAGCCAAACTTCTGGCTCCTCAATTTCCCTGACTTCCGACTTCACGACTCCCAACTCCACAGCCCTGCCTCCTACTGAGCATGTACATAAAGTGCAGCACAGATCCATCTCAACTAAAAGCCGAGATCCTTAGATCAGGAATAGAACAGACATTTATAGAACATTTCATAACTTTCCCAGATTCTTCTGAAAAAAATTATAACACATCCTACATTGAACTACTGTAACCAATTTATTATATATTGTAGGAGTCGGTTCATTTTATACCAACTCCACCAAAATGGATATCGACTCTGATTCCACAGCCCTGCCCCTTACAATAAATATTTTTCGAAATATCGCTAATTATGAAAGATCCGACCTGAGTCATGTGTTCCCAGTATCCCCAGCACCCTAGCACTATCCACTGTCAGGAATGAGAGATCTCCTATATCTGAGAAATATATGTGTGTGTACATATATTATGCAGCGGGTGAAATAAGTATTGAACATATCACCAATTTTAAAAGTAAATATATTTCTAAAGATGCTCTTTGCATGAAATTCTCACCAGTTATCAGTAACAACCCACCCAATCCACACAGGCAAATAAATCAAATCATATATGTCCATAATTTAATTTATTAGTAATAATAAGAAATGACACAGGGAAAAAGTATTGAACACATGAAGAAATAGAGGTGCAAAAAGCCATGGAAAGGAGGGCTGTGGAGTCGGAGTCAAAGCCCATTTTGGTGGAGTCGTAGTCGGTATAAAATGGACCAACTCTGACTACTAAAATATATAGTAAATTGGGTACAGTAGTTCAATGCAGTATGTGGGGAATATTTTTTCGTAAGAATTTGGGAAAGTTATGAAATGTCCTATAAATGTCTGTCCTATTCCTGATCTAAGGGTCTAGACTTTTAGCTGTGATGAATCTGTGCTACAGTAAATTTATCACTTAAACATGAGCCATGTATGAGGGAGTCAGAGTCATGGAGTTGGAGTTGGTGTCATGGAAATTGAGGAGTCGGAGGTTTGGCTTACCAACTCCACAGCCCTGATGGAAAATCATGACACCAGCTGACATCTGTCAGTAATTAGAAAGCAATTCTGCCACTGTGAAAAATAATATCAGCTGGCTCAACTGATGGACTATAAAAAGGTGTCTCGTTACCAAGGTGCCACACAAGAAACATCTCATGATGGTTAAAACCAGTGAGCTGTCTCAAGACCTTTGCAACTTGTTGTTGCAAAACATACTGATGGCATTGGTTACAGAAGAATTTCTAAACCTTTGAAGGATCCACTGAGCACTGTTGGGGCCATAATCCGGAAGTCGAAAGAACTTTTCACCATAAACTGGCCACAACCATCTTCTCCCCGCAAGATTTCAGACAAAGGAGTGAAACTAATTGTCAGAAGAGTTGTCCAATAGCCAAGGACCACCCGTGGAGAGCGACAGAAAGACCTGGAATCAGCAGGTACAATTGTTTCAACGAAAACAATAAGTAATGCACTTAACCTTCATGGCCTATATGCACTCTCACCATGCAAGACTCCATTGCTGAACAAAAAGCATGTTCAAGAGTGTTTAACGTTTGCTCAACAACATTTAGACAAGCCTGTGAAATACTGGGAGAATAGTTTGGTCAGATGAAAAAAACATTGAACTCTTTGGATGCCATAATACACACCATGTTTGGAGGCCAAAAGGCGCTGCATATCACCCTAAAAACACCATACCAGCATTGAAGTTTGGAGGTGGGAACATCATGATGTGGGGCTGTTTTTCAGCATTCGTCACTGGCAAACTTCATATTGAAGGAAGGATGAATGGACAAATGTACCGAGACATTCTTGTTATAAATATGTTGCCATCTACCAGGATGATGAAGATGAAACAAGGGTGGACATTTCAGCAAGACAACGATCCCAAACACATAGCTAAGGAAACTCTTAATTGGTTAAAGCTCGTGGAATGGCCCAGTCAATTACCTGACCTTCATCCAATAGAAATTGTAAGGAAGGAACTAAAGCTCAGAGTTCAAATCCTGAAGGTTCCATGGGCTCCTTCTATGAAGAGTGTTTATGTGGAAGAATGGGTCACCATCATAATCACACCTGAGCAATGCATGTGACTAGTTTCTCCATACAGGAGGAATCTTGAAGCCGTCACCACCAACAAAGGCTTTTGTGCAAATTATTAAATAAAATTCAGTAAGCGTGTTCAATACTTTTTCCCTGGGTCATTGCTCATTATTACACATAACTTTAATTTATGGACATCTATGGCTTGATTTCTTTGCCGGTGTGGATTGGGTGGGTTGTTACCAACATATGGTGAGAATTTCATATTAGTAGCACCTTTTAGAAATATATTTACTTAGAAAACTGGGACATGTTCAATACTTATTTCACCCGCTGTATGTGGATATATATATATTGATAGATAGATGGCCCATAATGTCTGTAAAGCGCTGTGGAATTAATGGCGCTATACGCTTGTATAAGTGAGTAAAATAAATAAATAGATATCTTTGTAGCTATATCTAATATAAATATGCTTGGGGAGGGTGTGGGGGAGTTTAGGTTTTTCCGTTAAAAATAATAGGCTGTGTAGGCTGATAAGTCATCTTTAAAAAGTATTCTCAGGTAAGTTTAAACTATTAAAATAAAGCACGATGTAATACAAACAAAGATCTAAAACATTATTTTGATAACATAAAAGTGTAGGTTTCAAACCCCAAAAGCTCAACTGTCCTTGCCTATTGGGGAGTGGGGTCCTCTGCTTATGGACTGGTTAAAGTTCAAATGGAAGATTGTATTTATATCTTGATTTATATACAGTACAGACCAAAAGTTTGGACACACCTTCTTATTTAAAGATTTTTCTGTATTTTCATGACTTTGAAAATTGTACATTCACACTGAAGTCATCAAAACTATGAATTAACACATGTGGAATTATATACTTAACAAAAAAGTGTGAAACAACTGAAAATATGTCTTATATTCTAGGTTCTTCAAAGTAGCCACCTTTTGCTTTGATGACTGCTTTGCACACTCTTGGCATTCTCTTCATGAGCTTCAAGAGGTAGTCACTGGAAATGGTTTTCACTTCACAGGTGTGCCCTGCCAGGTTTAATAAGTGGGATTTCTTGCTTTATAAATGGGGTTGGGACCATCAGTTGTGTTGTGCAGAAGTCAGGTGGATACATACAATTAGGTCCATATATATTTGGACAGAGACAACATTTTTCTAATTTTGGTTCTAGACATTACCACAATGAATTTTAAACAAAACAATTCAGATGCAGTTGAAGTTCAGACTTTCAGCTTTCATTTGAGGGTATCCACATTAAAATTGGATGAAGGATTTAGGAGTTTCAGCTCCTTAACATGTGCCACCCTGTTTTTAAAGGGACCAAAAGTAATTGGACAAATTAAATAATTGTAAATAAAATGTTCATTTCTAGTACTTGGTTGAAAACCCTTTGTTGGCAATGACTGCCTGAAGTCTTGAACTAATTGACATCACCAGACGCTGTGTTTCCTCCTTTTTGATGTTCTGCCAGGCCTTCACTGCGGTGGTTTTCAGTTGCTGTTTGTTTGTGGGCCTTTCTGTCTGAAGTTAAGTCTTTAACAAGTGAAATGCATGCTCAATTGGGTTGAGATCAGGTGACTGACTTGGCCATTCAAGAATATTCCGCTTCTTTGCTTTAATAAACTCCTGGGTTGCTTTGGCTTTATGTTTTGGGTCATTGTCCATCTGTAGTATGAAGCGATGACCAATCAGTTTGGCTGCATTTGGCTGGATCTGAGCACACAGTATGGCTCTGAAGACATCAGAATTCATTCAGCTGCTTCTGTCCTGTGTCACATCATCAATAAACACTAGTGACCCAGTGCCACTGGCAGCCATGCATGCCCAAGCCATCACACTGCCTCCGCCGTGTTTTACAGATGATGTGGTATGCTTTGGATCATGAGCTGTACCACGCCTTCGCCATACTTTTCTCTTTCCATCATTCTGGTAGAGGTTGATTTTGGTTTCATCTGTCCAAAGAATGTTCTTCCAGAACTGTGCTGGCTTTTTTAGATGTTTTTTAGCAAAGTCCAGTCTAGCCTTTTTATTCTTGATGCTTATGAGTGGCTTGCACCGTGCAGTGAACCCTCTGTATTTACTTTCATGCAGTCTTCTCTTTATGGTAGATTTGGATATTGATACGCCTACCTCCTGGAGAGTGTTGTTCACTTGGTTGGCTGTTTTTAAGGGGTTTCTCTTCACCATGGAGATTATTCTGCAATCATTCACCACTGTTGTCTTCCGTGGGCGCCCAGGTCTTTTTGCATTGATGAGTTCACCAGTGCTTTCTTTCTTTCTTTCTCAGGATGTACCAAACTGTAGATTTTGCCACTCCTAATATTGTAGCAATTTCTCGGATGTTTTTTTTATGTTTTTGCAGCTTAAGAATGGCTTGTTTCACCTGCATGGAGAGCTCCTTTGACCGCATGTTTACTTCACAGCAAAACCTTCCAAATGCAAGCACCACACCTCATATCAACTCCAGGCCTTTTATCTGCTTAATTGAGAATGACATAACGAAGGGATTGTCCACACCTGTCCATGAAATAGCCTTGGAGTCAATTGTCCAATTACTTTTGGTCCTTTTAAAAACAGGGTGGCACATGTTAAGGAGCTGAAACTCCTAAACCCTTCATCCAATTTTAATGTGCATACCCTCAAATGAAAGCTGAAAGTCTGAACTTCAACTGCATCTGAATTGTTTTGTTTAAAATTCATTGTGGTAATGTCTAGAACCAAAATTAGAAAAATGTCTCTGTCCAAATATATATGGACCTAACTGTAGCTGATAGTCCTACTGAATAGACTGTTAGCTGCTTTTTTCTTGCCATAATACAAATTCTAAGTAAAGAAAAACGAGTGGCTATCATTACTTTAAGAAATGAAGGTCAGTCAGTACGAAAAATTGGGCAAATTTTGAATGTGTCCCCAAGTGCAGTTGCAAAAACCATCAAGCGCTACAAAGAAACTGGCTCACATGAGGACCGCCCCAGGAAAGGAAGACCAACAGTCACCTCTGCTTCTGAGGATAAGTTTATCCGAGTCACCAGCCTCAGAAATCGCAGGTTAACAGCAGCTCAGATTAGAGACCAGGTCAATGCCACAGAGTTCTAGCAGCAGACACATCTCTACAACAACTGTTAAGATAGTACAAACACGCAAGAAAACGATCAATAAGCCAGTATTTAGAAAAATAATTCAATAAGCTTTATTATAAATAGCAACAAGCATGATTTAGGGTAATTATAAATATAAATATAGCCATTCCGAACCTTGAAAAAAGATTGCTCCACTAAGTACAGCATTAAACATCTAATCCACAATTGAAAAGATACATGTATGTAAACAAATATTGACGAAGGGAAATCCCAACTGACGAAGGGAAATCCGAAACGCGCGTCGGGGCTGTTGCTCCACGTGTACAGCTGGTTAATGTGACGCTCCTGTGCCCTGTCATTTCTTCTCTGCAGCCCTTTCGCTTATTTCTTGGTATGTATAGACAGGACTATGATGGACTGCATACTCTTATTGAAATGACTATACATGCACTCACCTTGGCACTTTATTGACTAGTGGTAGATTATGCACCCGCTGGTATGTGTATTGATTGTCAATATTTGTTTACATACATGTATCTTTTCAATTGTGGATTAGATGTTTAATGCTGTACTTAGTGGAGCAATCTTTTTTCAAGGTTCGGAATGGCTATATTTATATTTATAATTACCCTAAATCATGCTTGTTGCTATTTATAATAAAGCTTATTGAATTATTTTTCTAAATACTGGCTTATTGATCGTTTTCTTGCGTGTTTGTACTATCTTGTTTGTACGATTTAGCCTATAAAAAGTCCATTAAATTGGTAGTCTCTATTGAAGTTATTTATAATTGTATATAATATAGACTTTCTCCCAGTTTTGGGATAAGTGTACTACCTGTTCTTTCCATGAATTGTATGTACTAAACAACTGTTAAGAGGAGACTTTGTGCAGCAGGCCTTCATGGTAAAATAGCTGCTAGGAAACCACTGCTAAGGACAGGCAACCAGCAGAAGAGACTTGTTTGGGCTAAAGAACACAAGGAATGGACATTAGACCAGTGGAAATCTGTGCTTTGGTCTGATGAGTCCAAATTTGAGATCTTTGGTTCCAACCACCGTGTCTTTGTGCGACGCAGAAAAAGTGAACGGATGGACTCTACATGCCTGGTTCCCACCGTGAAGCATGGAGGAGGAGGTGTGATGGTGTGGGGGTGCTTTGCTGGTGACACTGTTGGGGATTTATTCAAAATTGAAGGCATACTGAAGCAGCATGGCTACCACAGCATCTTGCAGCAGCATGCTATTCCATCCGGTTTGCGTTTAGTTGGACCATCATTTATTTTTCAACAGGACAATGACCCCAAAGACACCTCCAGGCTGTGTAAGGGCTATTTGGCCAAGAAGGAGAGTGTGAATGTACAATTTTCAAAGTCATGAAAATACAGAAAAATCTTTAAATGAGAAGGTGTGTCCAAACTTTTGGTCTGTACTGTAGTTTATACTTATATATTTTATGTCATACACAATGCAAGATGTTCTTTAGAGCATTGCATGAAAATCTTCTGTATATTCACCTGAATATGAATTTAATTTGATTTCTTTATACTACAGGATTTATTTCTGGCATCCTCTGGGCAATCGCCACTTGCTGCTGGTTCCTGGCTAATAACTATCTAAGTGCTGTGGTCAGCTTTCCCATAATAACTGCGGTCAGTAGTTTCTCCATGATAAATATAAAGATATTGGGTGAATCACAAAGTAGAAATGTATGTCTGGTAAATGTCAACAGCCAATTACTCAGCAAGATCTGACCTTTATATCTTATTGGCAGGGTATCTGAGCTATATTTAGTTACCTTGAAGAAACTGCAATATTTTTTTTAAGGAGAAATAATTTATTTGTAACTACATTTAATGATGTAAGTTTAACCAAAAGTTTCCTAGTACAGGTACATCTCACTAAATTAGAATATCATCAAAAAGTTTATTTTTTTCAGTTCTTCAATACAAAAAGTGAAACTCATATATTATATAGAGTCATTACAAACAGAGTGATCTATTTCAAGTGTTTATTTCTGTTGATGTTGATGATTATGGCTTACATCCAATGAAAACATAAAAGTCATTGTCTCAGTAAATTAGAATACTTTATAGCAACAGCTTGAAAAATTATTTTAAAATCCGAAATGTTGGCCTACTAAAATGTATGTTCAGTAAATGCACTCAATACTTGGCGGGGCTCCTTTTGCATCAATGTGGAGTGGCATGGATGCGATCAGCCTGTGGCACTGCTGAGGTGTTATGGAAGCCCAGATTGCTTTGATAGCAGCCTTCAGCTCATCTGCATTGTTGGGTCTGGTGTCTCTCATCTTCCTCTTGACAATACCCCGTAGATTCTCTATGGGGTTAAGGTCAGGCGAGTTTACTGGCCAATCAAGCACAGTGACACTGTTGTTTTTAAACCAGGTATTGGCACTTTTGGCCGTGTGGACAGGGGCCAAGTCCTGCTGGAGAATGAAATTTCCATCTCCAAAAAGCTTGTCGGCAGAGGGAAGCATGAAGTGCTCTAAAATTTCTTGGTAGATGGGTGCGCTGACTTTGGTTTAGATAAAACACATTGGACCTACACCAGCAGATGACATGGCTCACCAAACCATCACTGATTGTGGAATCTTCACACTAGACCTCAAGCAGCTTGGATTGTGTGCCTCTCCACTCTTCCTCCAGACTCTGGGACCTTGATTTCCAAATGAAATGCAAAATTTACTTTGCATGTACTTAGTGTCATTGACTTCCTTCTGGACATCTGTCAAGTCAGCAGTCTTACCCATGATTGTGGAGCCTACTGAAACAGACTAAGGGACCTTTTTAAATGCTTAGGAAGCCTATTGCAGGTGTTTTTTGTTAATTATTCTAATTTACTAAGTTAATGACTCTTGTGTTTTCATTGGCTGTAAGCCATAATCATCAACATTAACAGAAATAAACACTTGAAATAGATCACTCTTTAATGACTCTGCAGTTGTGCTCAAAAGTTTACATACCGTGGCAGAATTTTTCCTTTCTTGGCCTTGTTTAAGAGACTATGAATGCTAACAAAAAAACTTTTTCTCCACTCATGGTTATTGGTTGAGTGAAGCCATTTATTGTCAAACTACTGTGTTTTCTCTTTTTAAATCTTAATGACAACCAAAAACATCCAAATGACCCTGATCAAAAGTTTACATACCCCAGTTCTTAATACCATGTATTGCCCCCTCTAACATCAATAGCAGCTTGAAGGCTTTTGTGGTAGTTGTTAATGAGGTTCTTTAATATCTCAGATGGTAAAGCTGCCCATTATTCTTGGCAAAAAGCCTCCAGTTCCTGTAAATTCCTGGGCTGTCTAACCTGAACTGCGAGCTTGATATCTCCCCAGAGTGGCTCAATGATATTGAGGTCAGGAGACTGAGATGGCCACTCCAGAACCTTCACTTTGTTCTGCTGTAGCCAATGACAGATCGACTTGGCCTTGTGTTTTGGATCGTTGTCATGTTGGAACGTCCAAGTACGTCCCATGCGCAGCTTCCAGGCTGTTGAGTGCAAATTTGCCACCTGTATTTGTTGATAACATGCTGCATTCATCTTTCTTTCAACTTTTACCAAGTTTCCTGTGCCTTTGTAGCTCACACATCCCCAAAACATCAGCAATCCACCTCCGTGCTTTACTGTAGGAATGATATTCCTTTCATCGTAGGCCTTGTTGACCTCTCCAAATTTAGCGTTTATGGTTCTGGCCAAAAAGTTCAATTTTGGTCTCATCACTCCAAGTTACCTTGTTCCAGAAGGCTTGTCACTGTGCTGTTTGGCGTATTGTAAGCGATATACTTTGTGGCATTTGCGCAGTAATGGCATTCTTCTGGCGACTCGACCATGCAGCCCATTTTTCTTCAAGTGCCTCCTTATTATGCATCTTGAAACAGCCACACCACTAGTTTTCAGAGAGTCCTGAATTTCACCTGATGTTATTTGTGGCTTTTTCTTTGCATCCCGAACAATTTTCCTGGCAGTTGTGGCCGAAATTTTTGTTGATCTACCTGACCGTGGTTTGGTTTTTACAGACCCCCTGATTTTCCATTTGTTAATCACAATTTGAATGCTGCTGACTGGCATTATCAATTCCTTGGATATTTTTTTGTATCCCTTTCCTGTGTTATACAGTCCAACTACCTTTTCCCGTAGATCCATTGACAGTTCTTTTTCTTTCCCCATGACTCACAATCCAGAAACGTCAGTGGATGGATGAAAAATGCAAGAGTCTGTCTGGATCCCAGAAACTCACTCAGCTTTTATGCACACACACTGATTACAAGCAAACAGATCACAGGTGAGGATGTTCCCTTTAGTAGCCATTCAAACGCATTTGTGTCAAATTCTGTGCATGTTATCAGGCCAAAATCACCAGGGTATGTGAACTTTTGATCAGGGTCATTTGGATGTTTTTGATCGTCATTAAGATTTAAAAAGAGAAAACACAGTAGTTTGACAATAATGGCTTCACCCAACCAGTAACCGTGAGTGGAGAAAAAATTTTTTTGTTAGCATTCATATTCTCTGAAACAAGGCCAAGAAAGGAAAAATTCTGCCGGGGTGTGTAAACTTTTGAGCACAACTGTATATAATATATGAATTTCACTTTTTGTATTGAAGAACTGAAATAAATTAACTTTTTGATGATATTCTAATTTAGTGAGATGCACCTGTATATCTTAAAATTTTACTAGGTGAAATTCTGCAATTGCCAGATTGGAGATGATGGCGTTCTTGGCTGTCTAACCCTTTATATGCCACAGTGGAACGCAACTGTGTCATCTAAGCCGTTAGGCTGATATTGTTGTTCATAATACACTGCTATAGCAGGAGTACTATTATACCATACTTCAGGACCTAATTGGTTTACAGGGATGACATAATTGACATCTAAGGGGTCAAATAGCCAGGATCAGAGTTCTTTTCAATCCCGGCCATAGACACCCTCTGTTGATGGCACAGACTCCGCTACTGAGCCTGCACTATCCCTGTGCATAAATGTACAGCATTACACGCAAATGCTTTTATTCATGAAGCAGGAAGGGATTTGAACTGACAAAGAAGACTACCTATCACCAATCTGGGATTGCACTTTTTATTTAGCAAAACAATGAGCAACCCCAAATTGGTGATTTTTCCAAATATACAGTAATCTAGTAACAATACCTCTCATAAGTTACCCTAATGTCCTTCTGAAAGGGCCTGACTTTTTTTTAGCAAAGTTGGGCCTGAACTTACAGGCTGTGAAATCCCTCTGTGGTCCCTCTAGCAACATCTCTCTTTGCATTAAACACATTATACTGTTGCATGCTTTATTAAGCTTTTACCGTATGGTAACATCATTACAGCAGTTACTGCTCGGTAACAGCTTAAAGGGGTTGTTCACTACCTGGGCAACCCTTTTTTAAATCAAGGCAACAAGTTTCCCAGGGCTCACGTGACATTTTTATGACAGGTTAGCCCTGCAGCCAATCAGCTGCTACTGTTAGGCTTCTGCGCTCTCAATGCTTCCATTTGTCTGAGGTTCAGACGAAGAAAGTGAGGGCATAGCAGCCTAGTAGTGGCAGCAGATTGACTGCAGGGCTCACGTGACATAACAATTTCATACAAGCCCGGGAGACCCTGCACCAACATCGCTGGAACAATTCCAGTACAGGAGAGGATTATATATTATTATTTTTATTCTATTTAAATAGCGGTTGTCCAGGTAGTGGTGAGCCTCTTTAATGAATCTCTTTGATAACGTACGTGGCAAAGCTCAGTTAGTGTCATTTCACCGCAGGAGCGTCCGCCAAGGGTTGTGGGATCCCACTCTGCATGCCGGGATCTCACAATCCAGATGTTGGGAGTACATTAAAGCAACTTCTGAGCCATTTTGTTAATAGATTATATTTAGGCAAATTACCAATCTGGGGCTGTTGACTGTTTTATTAAATAAAAGGGGCAGCTCCAGATTGGTGATTGGTCCTATTTAAGACCACTGCTCGGTGGAAATGACATGAGTACTGTTAGCATTTGTCTGCACAGCTTTATGATTTCTTCTATGATGTTATCACAGGGTCCTGGGTTGATTGCCGCACTTTGGGGAGTTCTAGCATTTAAAGAAATTAGGGTAAGTAAATTTGTTTTGAACTCTCACTTTTTTTTTTTTTTTACTACAGATCAAGATGTGCAGTTCTACATATGTGTTCTTTATCCAGTAAAGGTTGGACGTTTTCCAGTACACTTCTAGATCAGTTTGCAAGACATCTGCAGTCATTCATTTGGAACATTCATTGTTACCTTCCATGTGATGGACACACAGGCGCTCGCTATTTACAGGAACCGGTCCTAGGGCTATTCCTATGGCACATGCTGTAGAAGACCATGCCCACGAGCAGGGGCTAATGAGTGCACATATTTGCCTGTAACTCTGCAGCGTATAGTAAGCCCCTACATGCGGACATGAAAGTGATGACAGCCAAAACTAATCTCCAACATAATGAGCAAAGTGCAGATTTAATATTTTGCCGCATGTGGAGAGATGTACTGTACGTGAGTCTCACCCACTTGTTTTAATCTGTAATCTGCTTCTACAGGTGAAATAACAGCAATTCTATCTTGCTTTACACCTTGGGTACGTTAACATGTACAAATATTCTGCAGAAAATTCCCATCAAAATTTGCAAAAAAAAATTGCATGTGTTCAAGGTGCACTTGCTGCAAGTTTAGCTGTGGATTCTTCCTTTTGCATAGCAAAAGGGGAATTCTGTGTTGAAAATCTTCAGCATAATTTGACATGTTGCCGATTTTTAATCTGAACCCTGGATCAATTTTCACTGCAGATTTCTTTAGATGGGATTTGTGGCAGCTATGCCTTGGACAATCTGTGGTGTATATTCCACGTGTGAACATACCCTGAGAGTTACAGTACAGTTATCACAGCTCCTGTAATGCACCTATGGGATCCCCATCATCAGGACTGATTCTTATCCCATTAACACTGCTATTGTATGTCAGCAAGCAGAGATCTTGAAAATCATTGAGATCTAATATAGATAATATATTAGAACGTCATCTATATTTTAATTAAGCCAGAAATGAGCTATACTTGATGAATATTTAGAGTTGTCCCACTACCTATCCTTAGTACTTGAATACTGCTTAAACATTGTTTAACAATTTTTTTTGTTGCAGGTTTATAGATAAATGTAAATTACATTTCTCATTAACATTTTTACTTTTCTTTTTTAGGGAATGAAAAACTACTTGTTGCTGATACTGGCTTTCTGTATTGTATTATCAGGTTCTCTCCTGACGGCTTTTTCTAAGACCTGATTTGGCCACTAGATGGTGCTGCTCATGTGTGTCTTTGTTAAATCTACACTCCTTACAGAATCGTGATTGGGGAACACCGCACCATGTCTATTCTTATGTCAAGGTTTTTTTTTTCTATGATGTTACAATTTAAAACGATACTGTCCTTATTTTTACTACTGTGTATTGCATGTAATCATTTCATGGAATTTGTATGAAATTTTTTTCCCACGTATGTAGAGTCTAAACGTGTCTGGACTTTTATATGGGTCACGTTCACACACATCTGAAAGTGCAATTATTAAAATCCATGAGAGATCACATCCACTTAGAAGTGACATTTCTCCATTGAACACTTTTTTATGGTTTTACTTGGATGCAATGACTGATGATTAAATACCTCTGTAAATTATTAACATTTCACATGTAAAGCGCCATGGAATGAATGGCGCTATAATAAATAATAGTAATATTAGCAATCTTGACTTTGAGTGATTTCCGTATCACACTAGAGATCTTGAATAGTGGAATCTGATGAAAGTATTGACTGTCTCGCCTTCTTACTGAAAACCTACCAATGCGTCTTTACGATTTGTTAATTTGTTTTGTATCAATATGCATTATAAAGGATGGGATCTGAGGGGGCCGCGTAATTCCTGGAGGGAGCACATTGTATGTGGCATTTTCCTTATTACCTCCTAACATTCAGGGTATAAACAAAGGGACATCTACAGTGGTGCACTGTGCTATTGTTTTACATGAGTGTCCTCGGACAATGAGCTGATATTTATTTCAGGTTGTTATGTTAAATGTATTTATTTTTTTTATTTGAATTATTCATCTCACTAGTTATATTAAAACTACAAATCCTGCACATTTCCCACTGGCCTCTAGACCTAATATGCGACTTCTACTTCCTATTGGGCACATGTACTTTAGCAGCCAGAGATGAACTCAGATCCTATCTTTTGTAAGGCTCCTAGTTTTCAGCTCCTAGTCTGAATATATACCTATAACTGCAAAGGTCACTGTGAAGGGAGAGGGTGCTATGACATGGCCTACTGGGAATAGTGGATCCTGGTTTATCTACTGTGTTCTTAGTCATTGTAATTCTATGATAAATTAGACTGAAATGTTTGCTGTACAGAACAGGAATTATGAGTAGTGTTGAGCGATACCTTCCGATATCAGGAAATATCGTATCGGATTGGATCGGGCCGATACCCAAAAAGTATCGGATATCGCCGATTCCGATACCGGAAACCAATGCAAGTCAATGGGACACAAATATCGGAATGAAAATAAACCCTTTCTTTCCTTGTAGGTTAATTCTACATGAAGTAAAACAACTAAGAATAATGTAGAATGACATGAAAAGCCGGCAATTCATCAGCGGCATTCACCGGTACCCGACAATTTACAACAGAAAGAATAGAGCTTCACACATAGATTAGATAGATAGAAACATGTCAGTCACATATATATGAAGTACAGTGACAGTGTTGCTTACTGTACTTGTCATTTAGTGTAAAGGATTTATTAAAAAAAATATTAGTGTTTTCGTGCACCGTCTCTTTAAAAAAGCCGGCCGGCAATTCAGCAGCGGTACCTGACAATTTATAACAGACAGAATAGAGCTTCACACATAGATTAGATAGATAGAAACATGTCAGCCACATATATAAGAAGTACAGTGACAGTGTTGCTTACTGTACTTGTCATTTAGTGTAAAGGATTTATTTAAAAAAATAATAGTGTTTTCATGCACCGTCTCTTTAAAAAAGCCGGCCGGCAATTCAGCATCTGTACCCAACAATTTAGAATAGAAGGAATAGAGAATCACACATAGATTAGGTAGATAGAAACATGTCAGTCACATATATATGAAGTACAGTGACAGTGTTGCTTACTGTACTTGTCATTTAGTGTTAAAATAAAGGATTTATTTAAAAAAAAATTGGCGTGGGGTTCCCCTTAATTTTAGGCTCTAGCGGAGGTTAAGCAGACAGCTGGGGCAGATGTTTGAAGCCTGGGAAGGGGGTAATACCCACGGAGCTTCCCAGGCTACTAATATCAGCCCCCAGCTGAATACCTAGCCTTTACTAGCTATTAAAATGGGGGAACCCCCCCAAAAAAATGACGTGGGGTCCCCCCTAATTTAATAGCTAGCAAAGGCTAGGCAGACAGCTGGGGGCTGATATTAATAGCCCAGGAAGGGAGCCATGAATATTGGCCCCCTCCCAGGCTAGAAACACCAGCCGTCAGCCGCCCCAGAAATGGCGCATCCATAGGATGCGCCAATTCTGGCACTTAGCCTCGCTCTTCCACGCTGCCCTGGTGCGGTGGCAGGGGGTAATAGGGTTGGGGTTGATGTCAGCTTATAATGCCAGCTGACATCAAGCCCAGGTTAGTAATGGAGAGGCGTCTATAAGACACCCCCATTACTAACCCCATAGTCAAAGTTAAAAGAAAACACAAACACCCAGAATAAAGTCCTTTAATTGAAATAAAGACACAATTCTTTATTGTTCTAAATTAAACCATACTTACCATCACGCCCATTCCAGCTGAAGCCAACGATCTCCTGCAATAAAAGTAAAATAATAAAGCAACCTCATCCTTACCTTTCCATGGTTCCCACGACAGCTTCAGCTCTGCTACATCGAGATGACAGGCTGGACCGCAGCAGAATGCTGCCATCCAGCCTGTCATCCCGCAGACACTGAGAAGCGCAGGCATGCTTGCGCTCCTCAGTGTCTCTCTGTGACGTCATCCAGATGAGCCGAGTTCATGTCCAATGAACTCAGCTCACCTCATGCACGTCACTGACAGCGTGGGAAAATTCTCCTGCACTCAGCGCTTCAGCGTGAGAATTCTCCCACGCTGTCAGTGACATACATGAGGTGAGGTCATGTCCAATGAACTCAGCTCACCTCATGCACGTCACTGACAGCGTGGGAAAATTCTCACGCTGAAGTGCTGAGTGCAGGAGAATTTTCCCACGCTGTCAGTGACGTACATGAGGTGAGCTGAGTTCATTGGACATGACCTCGGCTCATCTGGATGCCGTCACAGCCAGACACTGAGGAGTGGAAGTATGCCTGCGCTTCTCAGTGTCTGCGGGATGACAGGATGGATGGCAGCGTTCTGCTGCGGTACAGCCTGTCATCTCGATGTAGCAGAGCTGAAGCTGTCGTGGGAGCCATGGAAAGGTAAGGATGATGTTGCTTTATTATTTTACTTTTATTGCAGGAGATCGTTGGCTTCAGCTGGAATGGGCGTGATGGTAAGTATGGTTTAATTTAGAACAATAAAGAATTGTGTGTTTATTTCAATTAAAGGACTTTTTTCTGGGTGTTGTGCTTTTTTAAATACTTTACTAGAAATTCATGGTGGTCATGTCTAATATTGGCGTGACCCCATGAATTTCGGGCTTAGGGCCAGCTGATAATGCCAAGCTGGCCTTAACCCCTTTATTACCCAGTGAGCCACCGCACCAGGGCCCTGGATGAGTTGGGTACAGCGCCAGAAGATGGCGCTTCTATGAACGCGCCATTTTCTGGGGCGGCTGCGGACTGCAATTTGCAGCGGGGGTGGCCCAGAAAGCTTGGGTCTCCCTGCGCTGCGGATTCCAGCCCCCAGCTGCCTAGTTGTATCTGGCTGGGCACAAAAATAGGGCGAAGCCCCACGCATTTTTTTTTTAAATTATTTCATGAAATTCATGGAATAATTAAGAAAAAAAGGGCTTCCCTATATTGTTGTGTCCGGCCAGGTACAAATAGGCAGCTGGTGGTTGGGGGCAGCCTGTTCCTGCCTGCTGTACCTGGCTGGACACAAATATAGGGCGAAGCCCCACGTCAATTTTTTTTTAAATAAATCCTTTATTTTAACACTAAATGACATTTGAGGAGTTAATAAAGATGCAGTCCCTAAATTATTATTTATTTTTTAATTAATTTTTCCCAAAACTTTTGACGTGGGCTTCGCCATATTTTTGTATGCCAGCCAGGTACAGCATCCAGCTTCTATGAACGCGCCATTTTCCGGGGTGGCTGCGGACTGCAATTTTCAGCGGGGGGGGGGGGGGGCAGAAAGCTTGGGCCTCCCTGCGCTGCAGATTCCATCCCCCAGCTGCCTAGTTGTACCTGGCTGGACACAAAAATAGGGAGAAGCTTCACGTATTTTTTTTTTTTAATTATTTCATGAAATTCATGAAATAATTAAGAAAAAAAGGGCTTCCCTATATTGTTGTGTCCAACCAGGTACAAATAGGCAGCTGGTGGTTGGGGGCAGCCCGTTCCTGCCTGCTGTACCTGGCTGGACACAAATATAGTGCGAAGCCCCACATCAATTTTTTTTAAATCATTTCAGGAAATTCATGAAATAATTAAAAAAAATTGATGTGGGGCTTCGCCCTATATTTGTGTCCAGTCAGGTACAGCAGGCAGGAACGGGCTGCCCCCAACCACCAGCTGCCTATTTGTACCTAGCCGGACACAACAATATAGGGAAGCCCTTTTTTTCTTAATTATTCCATGAATTTCATGAATTAAAAAAAAAAAAAACGTGGAGCTTCGCCCTATTTTTGTGTCCAGCCAGGTACAACTAGGCAGCTGGGGGCTGGAATCTGCAGCGCAGGGAGGCCCAAGCTTTCTGGGCCCCACCCGCTGCAAATTGCAGTCCGCAGCCGCCCCGGAAAATGGCGCGTTCATAGAAGCGCCATCTTCTGGCGCTGTACCCAACTCATCCAGGGCCCTGGTGCGGTGGCTCACTGGGTAATAAAGGGGTTAAGGCCAGCTTGGCATTATCAGCTGGCCCTAAGCCCGAAATTCATGGGGTCACGCCAATATTAGACATGACCACCATGAATTTCTAGTAAAGTATTTAAAAAAAACACAAACACCCAGAAAAAAGTCCTTTAATTGAAATAAACACACAATTCTTTATTGTTCTAAATTAAACCATACTTACCATCACGCCCATTCCAGCTGAAGCCAACGATCTCCTGCAATAAAAGAAAAATAATAAAGCAACCTCATCCTTACCTTTCCATGGCTCCCACGACGGCTCCAGCTCTGCTACATCGAGATGACAGGCTGGACCGCAGCAGAACGCTGCCATCCAGCCTGTCATCCCGCAGACACTGAGAAGCGCAGGCATACTTCCACTCCTCAGTGTCTGGCTGTGACGGCATCCAGATGAGCCGACAATGAACTCGGCTCACCTCATGTACGTCACTGACAGCGTGGGAGAATTCTCCTGCACTCAGCGCTTCAACGTGAGAATTTTCCCACGCTGTCAGTGACGTGCATGAGGTGAGGTCATGTCCAATGAACTCGGCGCACCTCATGCACGTCACTGACAGCGTGGGAAAATTCTCACGCTGAAGCGCTGAGTGCAGGAGAATTTTCCCACGCTGTCAGTGACGTGCATGAGGTGAGCTGAGTTCATTGGACATGACCTCGGCTCATCTGGATGCCGTCACAGCGAGACACTGAGGAGCGCAAGCATGCCTGCGCTTCTCAGTGTCTGCGGGATGACAGGCTGGATGGCAGCGTTCTGCTGCGGTCCAGCCTGTCATCTCGATGTAGCAGAGCTGAAGCTGTCGTGGGAACCATGGAAAGGTAAGGATGAGGTTGCTTTATTATTTTACTTTTATTGCAGGAGATCGTTGGCTTCAGCTGGAATGGGCGTGATGGTAAGTATGGTTTAATTTAGAACAATAAAGAATTGTGTCTTTATTTCAATTAAAGGACTTTTTTCTGGGTGTTTGTGTTTTTTTTAAATACTTTACTAGAAATTCATGGTGGTCATGTCTAATATTGGCGTGACCCCATGAATTTCGGGCTTAGGGCCAGCTGATAATGCCAAGCTGGCCTTAACCCCTTTATTACCTAGTGAGCCACCGCACCAGGGCCCTGGATGAGTTGGGTACAGCGCCAGAAGATGGCGCTTCTATGAACGCGCCATTTTCCGGGGCGGCTGCGGACTGCAATTTGCAGCGGGTGGGGCCCAGAAAGCTTGGGCCTCCCTGCGCTGCGGATTCCAGCCCCCAGCTGCCTTGTTGTACCTGGCTGGACACAAAAATAGGGCGAAGCCCCACGTATTTTTTTTTTTAATTATTTCATGAAATTCATGGAATAATTAAGAAAAAAAGGGCTTCCCTATATTGTTGTGTCCGGCTAGGTACAAATAGGCAGCTGGTGGTTGGGGGCAGCCCGTTCCTGCCTGCTGTACCTGACTGGACACAAATATAGGGCGAAGCCCCACATAATTTTTTTTTAATTATTTCATGAATTTCCTGAAATAATTTAAAAAAAAATTGACGTGGGGCTTTGCACTATATTTGTGTCCAGTCAGGTACAGCAGGCAGGAACGGGCTGCCCCCAACCACCAGCTGCCTATTTGTACCTGGTTGTACACAACAATATAGGGAAGCCCTTTTTTTCTTAATTATTCCATGAATTTCATGAAATAATTAAAAAAAAAAAAAAAACGTGGAGCTTCTCCCTATTTTTGTGTCCAGCCAGGTACAACTAGGCAGCTGGGGGATGGAATCTGCAGCGCAGGGAGGCCCAAGCTTTCTGCCCCCCGCTGAAAATTGCAGTCCGCAGCCGCCCCGGAAAATGGCGCGTTCATAGATGCTGGATGCTGTACCTGGCTGGCATACAAAAATATGGCGAAGCCCACGTCAAAAGTTTTGGGAAAAATTAATTAAAAAATAAATAATAATTTAGGGACTGCATCTTTATTAACTCCTCAAATGTCATTTAGTGTTAAAATAATGGATTTATTTAAAAAAAAAATAGCGTGGGATCCCCCATAATTTTAGTCTCTAGCGGAGGTTAAGCAGACGGCTGGGGCAGATGTTTGAAGCCTGGGAAGGGGGTAAAACCCACGGAGCTTCCCAGGCTACTAATATCAGCCCCCAGCTGAATACCTAGCCTTTACTAGCTATTAAAATGGGGGACCTCCCCAAAAAAAATGACGTGGGGTCCCCCCTATTTTAATAGCAAAGGCTAGGCAGACAGCTGGGGGCTGATATTAATAGCCCAGGAAGGGTGCCATGAATATTGGCCCCCTCCCAGGCTAGAAACACCAGTCGTCAGCCGCCCCAGAAATGGCGCATCCATAGGATGCGCCAACTCTGGCACTTAGCCTCGCTCTTCCACGCTGCCCTGGTGCGGTGGCAGGGGGTAATAGTGGTGGGGTTCATGTCAGCGCCAGCTGCCATGAAGCCCAGGTTAGTAATGATGGGCGTCTATAAGACACCCCCATTACTAACCTACAAAGTGTTAAAAAGAAAAAACACACACTACACCCAGAAAAAAATAATTTATTTGAAATAAAACACACAATTTTATTTAATTCTTAGTTTACTAAAAATAATAGTTACCTGTCCACGTTCCTGCGCTGATCTCCCATGCACAGCTGTCACATCTGGAGATGGTGACAGCTGTGCATGGCTGCTGTAAGCTCACGCTGCCGGGAACACGTCCGCTCCCGGCAGCGGGAGCCACTGACTGAGGTCACCGGAGTGCATTCAGGCAGCGCAGCTCCGGAGACCTCCTTTACGGCACTGCTGTACCGTGGGAATTTCTCACGATACAGCAGGGCCGTAAAGGAGCTAACCGGAGCAGCGCTGCCTGAACTCCGGTGAACCCTTATGGCCCCGTCATTCTAGCGGCGGCAGCGGTTCAGAGCGGTCACATTCTATGTGGCTGCTCTGAACTGGAGATCTTCGTGGGACACTCGTGGACTGCTACGGAGGGGTAAGGATAAGGTTGTGGTTTATTATTTTATATTTTATTACAGGAGATCGATGGCTTCGGGGAATTAGGTGTCTTGGTGAGTATAGGTGTAGTTTTTTATTTTTTACTTTATTTTAGGTGGCGATCGGCGGGGACAGGTAATGTATGAACTAATTTCTTTTAGGTAACCACTGGCCACCAATGACATGTATTTAACATTTATTGGGGACACAGTAGGGCAATTTAAATAGCAGGATCAGGCTGATGGGAACTACTGCTCCCATCGAGCTGATCCTGCTGGCAGGAGTGGACGGGGGACAGACATAGGCCGATGGGAGTAGTAGTGTCACATCGGCCTATGTCTGCCTGCACGCACACACACCGCACACACCCGCACACATCGCGCAGACACCCGCACACACACCCGCACACACACACCCCGCACACACACCCGCACACACCCCGCACAAACATCGCGCACACACCCCGCACACACACCCCGCACACACACTAATCATGACGGGTCTGGGAGGTGAGGCTGACCTGTGCGGCCGTGGGAAAGTTCATGTGAGTTCATGCAATGCAGTCAAGCATGAACTCACATGAACCCTCCGAGGGCACCGCGGCTACTTCAAATGAACAGCTGCTCAGCATCACCTGATACCTCAGCTGTTCATTTGAAATAACCGGTGGGAAAGCACAGCACAGAACGGGAAAGCCGGCGGTGAAGTCTTTTCACTGCCGGCTTCCCCGCCCGGGTCCTTCACTCCCCGCTCCTTGGAGCTGCGCTCCCCGCTCCTTGGAGCTGCGCTCCCCGCCCGGTCCTAACTTACGATCGGGATGGGAGGTGGCGAGGGGAGCGGAGGATCGGGGTGGGAGGCTGCGGGGAAGCAGTATGGGGCTGTGTGATTGTTTAAAAGCCGGCGGCTTTATACCGCGCGCCGGCTTTTAAACAATCAGGAGAATTCTCCCCCGCTGGGATGGCATTCTGATGACAGGCTGGATCGCGCTGCCATCCAACTTGTCATCCTTCACAGACACTGCAGAGCGCAGGCATTATGGGAACTTCCGATTCCGGTATCCGATATTGTAAAAGTATCGGAATTAAGTATCGGAATTCCGATACCGCGAATATCGGCCGATACCCGATATTACAGTATCGGAATGCTCAACACTAATTATGAGTCTACTGTTTAACGTGAAAATTGATTTTTTTTTTTGTATAGTTATATGGAAAATCGAAAAAAAAAATAGAATTTTCTTTTAAATATACTTTACATAAATACCCAATATGAGATATTCTCGCAAAAGAGATTTCCCAGTAAGCGGTCTGGAGCATGTCACAGCTCTATGGAAATGGCTTCCTGCCATAGCCTTAAACTGAGTTGATTTCTAGCCCTGCGATAGATCCCGTAGATGCAGAACTGATACCAAGGGATAGTGGCAGTCAGCAGAATATCTGATTCCTCTCAATTACTCTCAGGCAGGGTGGATAGAGGAATCAAGCTGTTTAGGAACAAGTCTCTAAAGTCCAGGAATGTCCCTCAGAATCTGAGACCTGCCATAACGAGTACTTCAAAGTACAGTGGCTGCTGGTGGTGAAGAATGTGACCATATATGTCCATCAGCCATTTCAAATCGAATAGTGGCTGCAAAGTGTATCAAATTATTTGCCACCTGAGTTAAGTCCAAGTGGGTGTTATCAGATAGTTTTTTCTGAGGGCATGGACTTATTATCCTTTTTAATGCTGACCAATCATAAGCAGTCAGCAACACTCAAAGGACAAAAGAGAATGCCTCCACCATAGTTTAGAGCCGGTTTCTTGGTTTATGAGATGTATGACAGACAGCCCTAATCTGGTCTAAACTCCTGCATAATTAGCACAGATGACTAACACTTTTCAGACAAGGGTCCTGTGGCGGGAGGGGCAGCACGGCTGAGTTTAGTTGTTTCCTATTACACACCCTTCTATTAGTTCTCCTAGCACTGTAGGGGAAATGTACAACAGCAGTAAAGTTACATTGATTTGAGTCTGCCATCCACAGGAAGGTCTCTACACAAAAGGGCATAACCTGGATTTACTGGTATCACAGGAACCCAGAACCATAGGGGGGTCTCCTAGAAGAATATGGAGGGTGTCATTAAAAGGGTTGTCAACTACTATTCAAAGTAGCCCAATGTATTTTTATGATGAAAAGAAGTTTCTTTATAATTACCTCCTGCTGCTGTTTCTGCCTGTGAGCGGCGCTATCGCGGGCTGCTCACAGGCAGCACATGACCCCCCACTGACGTCACATCAAGTAAGGCGTGACTCTGCTCTGGGATCCCTGCAGTGGCTGCTGGGTTACCCCGGACGTCACACCCAGCATCCACCGTGCGCTTCCCAATGAATGGGGAGAGGGAGAGCGCGCGGTGGATGCTGGGTGTGACGCGCGGGGTAACCCCAACCACAACCCAGAAGCCACCGTGGAACGCAGAAGAGGGACCCCCGGCTGCATCCGGAATCATGACGTGACATCAGCTGATGTCAGAGCCGTCTGCAGTCGGGGGTCACGTGATGCCTGTGAGCGGCCCGTGATAGCGCCGCTCACAGGCAGAAACAGCAGAGGGAGGTAATTAGAAGGAAGCTTCTATTCAGCTTAAAAACACATTGGGCTATTTTGAATAGTAGTGGACAACCCCTTTAATGAAACCTTGGCCTAGTGAACCAAGCTTCAAAGAGTTAGCGGATGGTCACTGTAGCTATGATGGATATTTACTTTATGGAGGGGGGTAGCTACAGACACAAGGTATTTAATATGCAATGTGCTCGCCCCTAAATTAACCCATGGTCCAGTCACAGGTCAGCAATTTTAATATCAAAATCTAGGCCGTCCTGGAATTATGAGCCCAGGACCAAGTGTATAAAAAGCTGGGTCACACAACAAAAGGTGTTCATATGCGGGGGTCAACTGTAGCTGGTTATGATCCATAACTAATTTCTCTTTCACTCAAGGAAACCAAAGAATCACTCTAGGGAGAAACGTTTAGGTATTTCTGTTGTTTCAACCTTTTTATTGTATAACTGGTTTGCATATTTGTGTGTCGTTTTATTTTTATCTTTTTATACCTTTTCTTGTGAGCGCTATATTTTTTATATTAAAGCTTAAAACTTTAAAGTTTGTTCCTTGTATTCTCTAACGAATCCATAGCCTTTCAGAGAGTGTGTGACCTTTTTAATTGTCAGACAGTAGCATATTTCGGGGACTCATCATCCCATTTGATGAGTAGTGATTTATTCTCACATTATTGCCTATAACAAAGGTTGAGTGCTGGATTGAGTGAGCTGATGTAAATTAATCCTTGAAGGCTCACGCCACGTCAGTTGCTGAGAAGTGTGTACATAACAACTTCAGTCACCTCTGCTGTTCTGCCCCTCACCCCACACTGCCTTTCCAGAGATGTTTCAGTATAACATTTATGTCTGTCATGCTCAACATGTAATCACTTTGCAGAAAGTGGCCAACCCCTTTAACCCTAATGTACTGTTCGGGTCTATTTGACCTGAAAAAAAAGTTTGTAAAGCCGCAGATTATTTATTATGAGGATCTGCAAATTGTGGTTAGGCAAGTTTGTTTATGGATAGGTGTTGTTATTATGAGTGGTTTTTTTTTTTTTTTTTTTATTATTTTAACCCTTTCTGTATAAAATAATAATTGTTGCATATGTACTGTTCGGGTCAATATGACCCAATACGTGTTTTATACAGATCTCCTGCCATATTTTCAGTCACGTAAACGATTTATAGTATCATTGTGGATTATCTATTGCATTTACTATTGTTTATCGATTTCTCCAGTTCCTGCCGGTCCGTGCGCTCGATACATTTGCAAGTTACTGCAGATGGATGGGCTTTGAGTACAGGTCTGTGCAAGTTTGTTTCACTGTAGTATATAAACTCTTATTGTTGCTACACTGGTTAGTGTTTTGTTGCCGTTTTATTATTATTGTTGTTTATTCATATAGTGCTATTTTATTCCACAATTCTCATTTAACCCTGTGAAAGTCGTGTGTCCATTATTTGGATGTTTCGATAAAAATGTGGCGAAGACGTCCATTGAGTGGAGCTGAATTGTAAAAGCTTCCAACGCCACAGATTCAGAAGATATCCAACTGGAGAAAGTGTCCAAAGATGAGGACCACATAAGTGGCGGGGAAAGTGATTATGAGAATTCTGATTCTGAAGTTGAATCTGATGATGCACGATACCCAGACAACTAGCCCGATGCAAGCAATGTAATTTCGAACTTGCAGCCTTCTGCCCTGGCAGGAAAATTGTCTTCTCCTAACATCAGATAATTCTCCAATAAATAGCCTGCTATTAGAGAAGTTTGGAATAAATAGAGATTCTTCCAAAATTACACAATACTAGTGAAAATGTCACTGTGGATGAACAACTTGTGGCATTCTGAGGTAGGTGCCCGTTCAAACAATATATACCAAGTAAGCCAGCAAAGTACGGCATCAAGATATGGAGACTTTGTGACAGCAGCAGTTCATACTCTCTAAACGCTCAGGTATAAACAGGAAAAAAACCTGGAGAAAAACGTGAAAAGCATCAGGGCATGCAAGTCGTTTCAGGTTTGACGTATGGACCAAGAGGACAAAATGTGACATGTGACAACTTTTTTACATCGCACCAACTGGGGCACCTGTTGCTAAAACGAAAACTTACAATTGTGCGCACTGTAAGAAAAAGCAAGTCTGAACTGCTGCAATGTATCCTTGGTAAAAGAGATGTTCATAGTTCAACGTTTTACTTTACTGGAGATACAACAATGGTTTCTTACATTTCCCAAAAAAACAAACTGGTCATTTTGATAAGCACAATGCACCATGACAATGCAGAAAGTAGTCAAGATGACAAAAAGCTGCAGATGATATTAAATTATAATTCCACCAAAGGGGCAGTTGTTACATTACATCAACTAATAGCTACGTACACAAGCAAACGCAAAACCAATCGGTGGCCCATAGTTTTATTTTATAACATTCTTGATGTATCTGCCTACAAGGGTTTTGTTTTATGGTGTGAAATAAACCCTGATCGGAACCCCAGTATACTGCATAACCAAAGACACTTTCTGGAAGAATTAGAAAAGTCACTTGTTATGCCATCTATCTTAGGAAGAAAACTAAAACCCCAAAGGGAAGGAGCAGCAGCCATAGTAAACCATATTCAGCAGCATGCTCAACAAAGGCTAAGGCTATGTGCCCACGATGCAGAAATGCTCAGGATTTTTTCCTGAGCGTTTCTGCATCTCCCTGGCAGAAAAAAACGCATGCGGATTGTACATGTGTTATCCTGCCAGGGACATGCAGAAGTGAAGCGTTCTTCAGTTGCATTTCCACATGCGGGTTGACAAGCGCTCTCCAAGCGATTAGCATCACTTGGAAAGTGCTTGTCAACTTGGTCACACTATATAAATCCATGCAAACAGCATGGATTTATATAGTGTTACTGAGAGAATGTAAAAAAAAAAATAAATAAATGTATACTTACCCTCCGATGGCCCGCGCTGTCTTGCGTCACCGTCCCGGCTGCCGGCAGCAGAACACTGAAGGACCTGCCGACGTCAGCGTCGCGTGACCCGTCACATGACTCTGACATCAGCGCAGGTCCTTCATTCCATCGCGAACTGCAGCCAAGCAAGGACGAGCGCACCGCGGGCCGCCGGAAGGTAAGTATATATTTATTTTATTATTTTTTTTACAGTTTTCAATGGTACCCAGGTCCGGAGGAGACTCTCCTCTCCTCCACACCCGGGTACCATCCGCACATTAGAACGCGCCAATTGCGCATGTACAGATGCAGTCTTGCGGAATTGGCACGTTCTAATGCAAGTCAATGGCGGCGAAAACGCAGCACTTCCGCAAAATAATTGGTAGTGCTGCGTTTTTTTCCGCAATGATAATCCGCAGCGGAAATTTCCGCAGCATGTGCACAGCACATGCGGATTATCATTGAGGGACATGGCAGGCCTTCTACCAAGCGTTTAAGCGTTTCTGCAGCGTTTTTGCCGCTTGAAAAGCGCATCATGGGCACACAGCCTAAAATGGAAAAGATGCAGCATTTGTCCATCTTTGTGTGATAAAACAAATATTACATGTTCTAGTCTTAGTAAATATTTATGTAGAGCACATATGAGTTATTTTTGTGCAGAATGTAAGAATGCCTGAATATACCAATAATTGAACGTGTACAACCCTTCGCTTTATTTTCTTTAGAAAACTGAAATTTTTATTTTTCATTTATTTTTTGCCAACCATGTTCATATACAGTTAAATAATGCAACTGGTATTCAAATAATCCGCTTAGAGTAGCTAAATGTCAAAATTAGCAGACTTTCATAGTCCGGGTCATATTGACCTGAACAGTACAAGTGGATAGCAAATAGGAACAGAGCAGCAGGGTTAAAGGGTGGTCATTCCGGTACCGATGCCTCAACCCATCACTGAAAGCACTTGCCACAGGTGCACTTCTCTTGCATGAATGCACACAGATCGCTGTATGGGCTCATTAGAAAATCTGAGTCCATACCATACTATACCCCTCTTTCCTGAGCAGCGTCCATGTTTTAGTAATCAGTAGGATTTTCATCACCCAGACACCCACCAATCTTCAGGGCATTTCAGGCCATCACATATTAGAAAAGAAAAAAGTATAGGTACTCTTTAACCAAGATCATTAAACTTCCCTGGTATAAAGTCAAGAGTTGAGAAGGTTGAAGTCACATTCAGGATATGAAATTTGTCTAAATGGTCTGTTCATTTGAATAAGCAAAATATAGTCTGGACTCTGAATCGATGTGACAATTTAGTGTGTTCTTGCAATAAAAAAATAATGAAATGTTGTGTATGGACAGTAACAAGATTATTCTAATCTCTAATCCACCTATTAGGTGTACGTGGGAATGTAACAATTCCATGCACATGTTATGGACAGTCCCTGAAGTAAGTGCCTCTTTTCATGGCTTAAATTGTATGAATGTTTACCCTCATTCCTCTTAGTAGAATCATGACCCACCCAAATATCATCAGCTATTGTGCTTTCCATTATGTCATGCCTTGTGAGAGGACACCATAGAAAGATGGGCAGGAGACCTTAGTCATTGGATAATGGGATTAAAGAAAGAAGAAGTCTACGCGTGCCTTACTTTCTGGGCTCTGCCGTACACCTAACTCTATTTTGAAACCTAATATTTGATTACAGCCTAATAGACAATGCACTGAGCAGCACAAACTTAAAACTGTTTCCAGCCAAGAAAACTACACACCCCCTGCACCTGCTCTGTGCATGTCACACACTTCATAATAAAGGTGATGTGTCATATAGGAGGATACAAAAAACATACAGACTTAACATACAGTGTTTAACCCCTTCACTCCCAAGCCTGTTTTTACCTTTCTGACCAGGTCAATTCTTTTCAATTCTGACCAATGTCACTTTACTAGGTATGACCCAACAGACAAATAGACCCCTAAGACTCACACAGCAAAAAAACATTCTAAAATGAATTTGTATGGGTGTGATTGAGATATTTCATTTATGGTTAGTCTACCATATACCCTACCCTAATTTCTACAGACTACTATCTGACTATCAATTCCCTAGTTTACCCTATCAATTACCCTACCTTGCTGCACAGGTTGGCACCCTAATGTTAGCGCTGAACGTCGGTATTCCTGAATGCCCTAATGAACACCCTAACTATAATTTGAATGCAGCACAGACAGTGAAAAAAAGAAAATGAAAAATTAGTAAAAATCATGAGTGTGTATATCAAAATATGTCAGCTGAACACATCTTAACTTGCATTAGGTATGACAATGGATCTATATAACTCCTCAAGCTGTGTAGGGAGCAATAGGATGCAGTAAAATGTAGCAGTATCCAAAATTCAATGCATAACAAGACATACAGTGTTCCAAAAACCCTCTCTACTCTATTAATCTCCAAAAAGAAAGTAGACTTGCCAACTACTCACACAGTTCTTATGCTATAATATATTTTCTATTGCTCTGCGTGTCGTACGATGAATATGCTCAACAATGTGGATGTCACATATCAGTAAAAAAAGATTGATACTTATCGTTGTACTTGTCCCGATGCATTTCACTGTGTGTTTTTCAGGGGACCGGTGGGAGACACCAATCTCTCTCCATGTGGCTAAACAGATGCTGTGTGCGCTGCAAGGGCCTGTAACTGCGCTTTGAACATGGAAGGAGCTACTTAAACCTCCATAAGATGGTGGGGCCCAAGTTGAGGATATATGACATCCACATTGTTGGGCATATTCATGCAGGTTCTTGATCCTGGGACATGCAGAACAATAGGAAATAAATTATAGCATAAGAACTGTGTGTGTAGTTGACAAGCCTACTTTTTTGGGAGATTGATCCAGTAGAGAGGGTTTTTGGAGCACTTTATGTCTTTATGCATTGAATTTTGGATACTGCTACTTTGTGCTGGATCGTATTGCTCCCTACACAGCTTGAGGAGCTGCAAAGATCCAATGTCATACCTATTGCAAGTTAAAAATTTGTTCAGCTGACATATTTTGATATACACACTCATGCTTTTTCACAAATTTTTCATTGTCTTTTTCCACTATGCTACATTCAAATTATAGTTAGGTTGTGGAGCCACTGTAGTGAAGGGACATTCAAACCCCTTCCTCTTTCGCTCTCTTTTTCAGTAGAACAAGAGCTTGCAATCTAAGCAACCTTAAAATAGACTGGTGCAATGGGCATAAAGAAGTAGGAAATTAGGCATAGTTGGGTTGTGATAATCTTAATTAACCTGCAGGCAGCTCCATAAGGGACCCCTGTAGTGCCAACAAGGATGTCTATTGTGCATAGACAGAGGTTTATACACTGCTCAAAAAATAAAGGGAACACTTAACAGAATATAACTCCAAGTGAATCAAACTTCTGTGAAATCAAACTGTCCACTTAGGAAGCAACACTGATTGACAATCAATTTCACATGCTGTTGTGCAAATGGAATAGACAATAGATGGAAATTATTGGCAATTATCAAGACACCCTCAATAAAGGAGTGGTTCTGCAGGTGGGGACCACAGACCACATCTCAGTACCAATGCTTTCTGGCTGATGTTTTAGTCACTTTTGAATGTTGGTTGTGCTTTCACACTCGTGGTAGCATGAGACTGACTCTACAACCCACAGAAGTTGCAGTGCAGCTCATCCATGATGGCACATCAATGCGAGCTGTGGCAAGAAGGTTTGCTGTGTCTGTCATCGTAGTGTCCAGAGGCTGGATGCGCTACCAGGATACAGGCCAGTACACCAGGAGACGTGGAGGGGGCCGTAGGAGGGCAACATCCCAGCAGCAGGACCGCTACCTCCGCCTTTGTGCAAGGAGGAACAGGAAGAGCACTGCCAGAGCCCTGCAAAATGACCTCCAGCAGGCCACAAATGTGCATGTGTCTGCACAAACGGTTAGAAACCGACTCCATGAGGGTGGCATAAGGACCCGACGCCCACAGAGGGGGGTTGTGCTCACAACCCAACACCGTGCAGGAAGCTTGGCATTTGCCACAGAACACCAGGATTGGCAAAGTCGCCACTGGCGCCCTGTGCTCTTCACAGATGAAAGTTCACACTGAGCACATGTGACAGAGTCTGGAGACGCCGTGGAGAGCGATCTGCTGCCTGCAACATCCTTAAGCATGACCGGTTTGGCAGTGGGCCAGTAATGGTGTTGGGTGGCATTTCTTTGGAGGGGGCTGTACAGCCCTCCATGTGCTCGCCAGAGGTAGCCTGACTGCCATTAGGTACCGAGATGAGATCCTCAGACCCCTTGTGAGACCATATGCTGGTGCGGTTGGCCCTGGGTTCCTCCTAATGCAAGACAATGCCAGACCTCATGTGGCTGGAGTTCCCCAGACCTGAATCCGATTGAGCACATCTGGGACATCATGTCTCGCTCCATCCACCAACGTCACGTTGCACCACAGACTGTCCAGGAGTTGGTGGATGCTTTAGTCCAGGTCTGGGGGGAGATCCCACAGGACACCATCCGCAACCTCATCAGGAGCATGCCCAGGCGCTGTAGGGAGGTCATACAGGCACGTGGAGGCCACACAAAATACTGAGCCTCATTTTGGCTTGTTTTAAGGACATTACATCAAAGTTGGATCAGCCTGTAGTGTGTTTTTCCACTTTAATTTTGGGGGTGACTCCAAATCCAGGCCTCCATTGTTTTTTTTTAAATCAAATAAATTTTTATTGAACATATTTAGGCATACAATAATTTCCAAGGCATTAGTTTTAAAGGATAAATAATGAACAAGAACATTCCAACAATCCCTCCGCCCCCCACCCCTTCCGACAGCACCCCTTCCCCTAGCCAGTAGAGAGAAAAATAGAAAGCTTCAAACAATAAATAAATTTCTATTAATCAACTATGGTAGAAAACCAGTGGTATATTATTTAAGTGTTAATTTATACTGTATTCTATAAGTTTGGAGTCAGTGTTCTCAAATTCCCTTGTATTGTATCCATGGCTCCCATATCTTTTCAAAAGTACTCAGCTTCCCTCTTTTTTCGTATATTCCCTTTTCCATTTGTATAATAAATTGCATTTGTCTAACGAATTCTTCTTCAGAAGGGGGATCAGTTCCTATCCATTTTCTTGCTATAACTTTCCTAGCACAGTAGAGTACTCTAGCAATGGCTATTTTTGTATTTTTATCAGCTAGTAATTCTTCTACATAGCCCAACAGACATGTAGCAGGATCTCCTGGGACCTCACATCTGTATGCACCTTCAATCTCAGCAAGGACCACAGTCCAGAATCTTAATAGTCTAGGGCATTCCCACATCATATGATATATGCCCGCTTTCTCTCTTCTACATCTTGGGCATTCCGAGTTATCTTTCAACCCCATTTATGCATAATTAATGGAGATCTATAGACTCTGTGGATTACATAAATATGTGACAGTCTAGCAGGTTCGCTCATCGAAAGCATAGGTATATATTCCAATATATTTTCCCAAATATCATCCCCTATGGTTCCTACTTCCTTTTCCCATTTATTTTTGGATTTTATTGGATACTCCAGCATGAAACTGTGCATCAAGTCCTTATACATGCCCGAGATTACTCCCCTGGTGGTCCCCTCTTGACAGATACATTCCATAACTAGATCTGTTTCCACTACCATACGTTTCCTGATTTTTTGAGTTTGGATTGCATGATTTATCTGTCTATAGTGAAACCATTCTGAATTTGGCAGCAAGAATTCTTTCTGTAACTGGGAGAAGGGTTTAGTATTCTCCCCTTCCATTATTTGATACATATAATTAATTCCTTTATTTATCCATTCTCCTATAGTACCAATCTTTTGCATCTCTGGAAGATTATTATTATTCCATATAGGGGTAAATTTAGTCAATCCCTTTATTCCCCTCACTCTCTTTACCATGTTCCAGGTTTTATGAATAAGGTCCATTGTAGGCATTTTTTCTCCCAACCTATTTATGTCACCTCCCTCCAATCCCTCAAGTATTTGTCTTTCTCCAATGGAATGTTCCAAAATTCTTCTTGTAGATCCACCAGATCCCAAACATGACCATCCTCTAAAATGTTGACTCTGCGCTGCAAAATAATAGATCTCCGGCTTTGGTAGTGCCAAACCGCCCTCCTCTTTAGGTCGTTGGAGAGTTTCTAGCTTTATTCTCGCCTGCTTCTTCCCCCATACCAGGGCTCTGATCATTACATCTAAGGACTTAAATCTCTTTTTAGATATCCAAATTGGAGCGATATGTAGGATGTATAGTAACTTGGGCATCAAAATCATGTTGAAAAGATTTATTCTCCCTACCACCGTTAAGTGTAGTTTATTCCATATATCTATTTTAGTTTTCAATTTTTGAAGTAGTGGCGATAGATTAGTATTAAGATATTCTGTAACCGGTAAAGATATTTGTATTCCCAAGTACTTAAATTCCTTTTTACTCTGCAAGCTATCAACATCTTTCCCTTTATTTGTCAGCTCGGCGTCTTGATCTACCCTAAATAAGACTGATTTGGACCAGTTAATCTTCAACCCGGATATCATCCCAAATCTCTCAATTATCTGCATGGCATGGCTCAATGATTTATCTGAGTCACTCAGAAATAATACTAGATCATCTGCATATAGAACAATTTTTTCCTCTAACATTCTGTATTTAAACCCTTGAATCTCCTTTGTTTCCCTAATAATTGCATCCAAAGGCTCAATTGCCATGGCAAAGAGAAGCGGCGACAGTGGGCACCCCTGTCTGGTTCCTCTACCCAAATGGAATGAAGTGGATATTGCTCCATTAATTCTTATTTTGGCAGTGGGTTGTGAATACAATAATTGCACCCATTTAATAAATTTTGGTCCAAAACCAAATTTTTGCATAACTGTCCATAAATAGTTCCATTGTACACTATCAAATGCCTTTTGGGCATCCAGTGATGTAATTATTCTACGGCCTGGGTTATCGGTTTTAAGTTGAAGATTAAGATATAATCTTCTAATATTAACCGCAGTAGATCTATTGGGCATGAAGCCAGACTGATCCGGATGTATTAGTGAGGAAATTACCCTGGTTAACCTATTAGCTAGGATTTTGGCCAGTATTTTGACGTCAGCTGTCAGTAACGAGATTGGTCTGTATGATTCAGGTATTTTAGGGTCCTTCCCTTCCTTAGGGATCACCACTATCACCGCCTCTCTCATAGAAGCCAGTAGTATTCCCCCCTCATTTGATTCTTCAAATACTTTCAACAGTCTAGGCAGCAGGATTTCAGCAAATTGTTTGTACACTTCTGATGGTAGCCCATCTATACCTGGGGCCTTCTCATTAGCCATGCCATGTAGAGCGGTCTCCATTTCCTCAATGGTAATGGGAGAGTCCAGCCTTTCTCTATTTTCAGAGTTTAGTTTAGGGAGCGTAATTGGATTAACAAAGTTATCTATCTCCTCAGAAGTCCCCATCCCTTCCGATGAATAAAGTTTTTTATAGAAGTTACTAAAGATTCCCAATATTTCCTCTAATTCAGTAGTGATCTTCCCATTATCGTCAATCATTTCATGGATAAAGGAACTATTCCTTTGTGCCGATGCTATAACCGATAATAGATGCCCAACCTTTTCCCCTTCAGCATAGAAATTAACTTTCCGAAACGCCTGCATTTTGGTCATTTTATCAATTAGGATCTTATTTATCTTATCCTGCGCATTTTTAAGACTGCGTTGCACCTCAGGAGTGTTACTATTTGTGGCTTCTTCCTCCGCCCTTTCTAATGCTTTTAGGCCTTCCTTTTCTTCTTTTTGAGTTTGTGATTTACGCCTACAAATGTCTCTAAACAATAATCCTCTCAGAAAGACCTTCATCACGTCCCATTCTATCAATTTATCAGTACTACCATCATTATTAGTAAAAAATTCTTTCAATTCTGCTTCTATACTCTGAGCATTAAGGTGTTGTAACCATACGGGGTGCATTTTCCATCCCTCTCTAACTATTCCTTTTTGAGATCCGTACCCAATGGTTACCATGACTGGGCTATGGTCTGAAATTATTCTAGGGAGGTATTTAACCTCCTTTATCATGGAGTCTGCTAGTTCATCTGCCAATGCCAAGTCTATGCGTGATAACGTACCATACGATGTGGAGTCACATGAATAGCTTTGTTTCCCTGTGTTCCTAACCCTCCACGTATCAATCATTCCAATTTCCTTTATGAAGTGGCCAAAGACTGTATTTGTACTTTCCTGTATGTTTAATTGTCTCTTACTCCTGTCCCAAAAATTATCAGTTACGTTATTAAAGTCTCCCATCATCAAAAGCGGTAATGTTCTTCCTCGTTCAGCGTATTCTCGCATTAGTCTAATTTTGGTGCTAGAATAAGGGGGGGGGATGTATATTGCCGCTATACACATTGTAACTCCGAAAAAGATCCCTTTAATTGCTACTCCCTGCCCTTCTGGATCAATATAAACATCCAATTCTTCAAAAGGTGTGGACCTATTAATTAGAATTGAGACCTCTCTGGCGTAATTAGAAAATGTAGAGTGATATGCTTTCTGTATCCACCTCCTATTTGTAACCTGAGTTGTTTCCTTAAGTAGATGCGTTTCTAATAAGCAAATTACTGATCCCCTTGGTCATGCAAGCTTTTAAATATCGTTGCTCTTCTGGTTTTCTCCGATAAACCCCTAACATTCCAGCTTATAACTTTAAAACTACCCATAAAATACAATTAGCAATGTTTCCTTTTCCTCTATTTCTCTCCTTTGCTGTCGGTGTTTTCCCCCCTTCCCTTCTCACCCCTCTCCTCCCCTCCCTTTCCTTCCTCTCCTCACAACTTTGAGTGCTCTCTAGGAGCTGTGGGTTCTCCATTCCTGTTTGGGCTCCTAAGTTAGAGATTCTCCTTAACTACTTCACTTATAATTCCTCCCCTCCCGCCGCTCCCAAAGGTACTTTCTATAAATTTTAACCATCAGTATCATAAATCTTAGGTATCAAATATTCTTAATATAATTAATATTCTTCCCCCCCGCCACCGTCTTGCCACCAAGGGCTCGAATTTGACATCCGTACACAACGCAGTGGCTCCTTTCTTTCCCACTCTCCTCTTTCACGAAAGAGGGAAAGATTTTAAACTCATTATATCAACAGTACAACAAAAACCAACTCAGAATTGGTCCTGAATCAACAAAGTAGATAGCAAAAATATGACTAGAAGGCAGGGGGCAAAAAATAAAAGCCCCCCCTCCAGTTCTCTTGTCCAGGACAGAGTTACAAGGTTGCCTATTATACTCTGTAAAAAGGCATCTGTCCAAATAGGTAGTTCCCATTATTAAATAGTCACTGCGTACATCCGTTCAATAAGAATTCCCAGCCGGCCTTCCTCTTAAAGAATATTTAAAGTGTCTTAGCAGACTCTCATTTTCCCGCTTGTATAGACTTAGAATTAACATCGATCCATTCTGCTGCATCCTCTGGCTTTGTAAAAAATGAAACTTTATCCATAGCAGCCACTCGTACCTTGGCTGGAAACAGCATTGAGTACGTTGCACCCAGTTCTCTTAGCCGTCTTTTTACTCCTCCAAATTGTATTCGCTGTTTCTGTACAGCTACCGAATAATCGGGATATATGCCAATTCGTTGGCCGTTTATTGTGATCTCTTCACTTTCCCTTGCTTTATGGATAATAATATCTCTGTCTCTATAGTGAAGTACTTTGGCTATTATAGCACGTGGTCCTTTTCCCGGGGGTTGAGGCTGCATTGGCACTCTGAGAGCGCGCTCCACCGCAAAAAATTTAGTAAGAGAATCTGCTCCAAATCTTTCCTTCAGCCATTTCTCAATAAAATCAGTGGGATCTCTTCCCTCAGACTTCTCTGGTATTCCAACTATTCTGATATTGTTTCTTCTGGAGCGGTTCTCCAGGTCATCATTTTTGGCCATAATTTCTGAGATTTGTTGTTTAAATTGTTTTTCAGATTTTGTAAGTATATTAATCTGATCTTCATTTTCTCCCATTCTGGTTTCTACCTCACCAGTCCTGATATTAGCCTTTTGCATGTCTTTTTTAATAGTGGCTACTTCAGATTGCACTCCCAGGACTTGCTGTGTTAATGTGGTTAATGCCTGTTTACAAAAATACACCACTGCAAATACGTCTTTAATGGTGGGGTTTTCTTGTGCATCACCCTCCTCCTGTGTTACTTCAGATACGGCTTCTCCATCATTATGACTACCCTCCTGGGACATATTTTCCTCCCCTTCAATTGTTTGCCCCACATTTCATCCTCCTCCATCTCCTCTCCTTTATCCTGCTCCTGTTGTCTGTCCCCTTCCACATTGCGTGCATACCTTTCCAGCCTCGCCGCTGCAATAATGCGATGCTGGTAAGCTGCGTTGGTTCTGGCCGCCTCCTCCTTCTTCTCGGCGCCATCTTGGGAGCCTTTTCCATCTCCCCAGCCCGCGTTTTTCTGCCATCGGCGGGTCATCTTTGTACCTCTCCGCACGTCGCAGCTACCTCTCTGATGTTCCGCAGCGCTTCCTCCACCCTCCGGTCGGCTGAGACTGACGGAGACGGCTGCGAGTCCACTGCTATATCGGGTAACGGCGGGAGAGCACGGAAAGCACGACCGCTCACATTGCCTACCAGGCTCCGCCCCCCAGGCCTCTATTGGTTAATAAATTTGATTTCCATTGATGATTTTTGTGTGAATTTGTTGTCAGCACATTCAACTTTGTACAGAACAAAGTATTCAATGAGAATATTTCATTCATTCAGATCTAGGATGTGTTATTTGAGTGTTCCCTTTATTTTTTTGAGCGGTGTACAGTACAGACCCAAAGTTTGGACACACCTTCTCATTTAAAGATTTTTCTGTATTTTCATGACTATAAAAATTGTACATTCACACTGAAGTCATCAAAACTATGAATTAACACATGTGGAATTATATACTTAACAAAAAAGTGTGAAACACCTGAAAATATGTCTTATATTCTAGGTTCTTCAAAGTAGCCACCTTTTGCTTTGATGACTGCTTTGCACACTCTTGGCATTCTCTTGATGAGCTTCAAGAGGTAGTCACCGGAAATGGTCTTCCAACAATCTTGAAGGAGTTCTCAGAGATGCTTAGCACTTGTTGGCCCTTTTGCTTTCACTCTGCGGTCCAGCTCACCCCAAACCATCTCGATTGGGTTCAGGTCTGGTGACTTTGGAGGCCAGGTCATCTGGCGTAGCACCCCATCACTCTCCTTCTTGGTCAAATAGCCCTTACACAGCCTGGAGATGTGTTTGGGATCATTCTCCTGTTGAAAAATAAATGATGGTCCAACTAAACGCAAACCGGATGGAATAGCATGCCGCTGCAAGATGCTATGGTAGCCATGCTGGTTCAGTATGCCTTCAATTTTGAATAAATTCCCAACAGTGTCACCGGCAAAGCACCCCCACACCATTACACCTCCTCCTCCATGCTTCACGGTGGGAACCAGGCATGTAGAGTCCATCCGTTCACCTTTTCTGCGTCGCACAAAGACACGGACTCATCAGACCAAAGCACAGATTTCTACTGGTCTAATGTCCATTCCTTGTGTTCTTTAGCCCAAACAAGTCTCTTCTGCTTGTTGTCTGTCCTTAGCATTAGTTTCCTAGCAGCTATTTTACAATGAAGGCCAGCTGCACAAAGTCTCCTCTTAACAGTTGTTGAAGAGATGTGTCTGCTGCTATAACTCTGTGTGGCATTGACCTGGTCTCTAATCTGAGCTGCTGTTAACCTGCAATTTCTGAGGCTGGTGACTCGGATAAACTTATCCTCAGAAGCAGAGGTGACTCTTGGTCTTCCTTTCCTGGGGCGGTCCTCATGTGAGCCAGTTTCTTTGTAGCGCTTGATGGTTTTTGCAACTGCACTTGGGGACACATTCAAAGTTTGCCCAATTTTTCGGACTGACTGACCTTCATTTCTTAAAGTAAAGATGGCCAGTCATTTTTCTTTACTTAGCTGCTTTTTTCTTGCCATAATACAAATTCTAACAGTCTTTTCAGTAGGACTATTAGCTGTGTATCCACCAGACTTCTGCACAACACAACTGATGGTTCCAACCCCATTTATAAGGCAAGAAATCCCACTTATTAAACCTGACAGGGCACACCTGTGAAGTGAAAACCATTTCCGGTGACTTCCTCTTGAAGCTCATCAAGAGAATGCCAAAAGTGTGCAAAGCAGTCATCAAAGCAAAAGGTGGCTACTTTGAATAACCTAGAATATAAGTCATATATTTTCAATTGTTTCACACTTTGTTGTTAAGTATATAATTCCACATGTGTTAATTCATAGTTTTGATGACTTCAGTGTGAATGTACAATTTTTATAGTCATGAAAATACAGAAAAATCTTTAAATGAGAAGGTGTGTCCAAACTTTGGGTCTGTACTGTACACCGCTCAAACCGGCCTATTAGTGGAAACAGCCTGCGGCCTCCTCTTTTACTCGTCAGTCAATCGAGTAATTGTCCAGATGATAGGAGGCAGCAGAGAGCTGTTCGGGACAAAAAGATAACAGCGGGTGGATTTGCGTGACCTCTCAGGCTGTTGTGCGATTATCCTTGATAGTGTTCATTAGCTCATTCAGGGATTCCAACGTTGAGTAGGGACGCCATATTGCTAACAATAGGGTGCCAACCTCTGCAGCAAGGTAGGGCAATTGATAGGAATTACTCGGGAATTGATAGTCTCCCATATACCCTACACTAATTTCTATAGACTGCCATCTGACTAATCCTGGATGCTATATCTTGGTCAAACTCTTATAAATTCATTTTAGAATTTTTTTTGTTGTTTGAGTCTTTCATACTTTTAATATATTAATAAAAGTTATTTAGGTGTCTATTTGTCTGTTGATTTATAAGTTAATAAGTCTTCCATTTATAATTTTTTTTCTTTTTCACTTTAAAAGGTAATAACTCTGGAACGCTTCAACAGATCCCAGTTATTCTGAGATTGTTTTTCATGATATGATGTACTTCTTGGTACTGGTAAATTTCAGTTGATGTGATTTGCGTTTACTTATTAAAATATTGAATATTTGACAAAAAAATATCAAATGTCCAATTTTAAAACTTTAAATGTTTTTGCCGTTAAACCACATGGCTATATGACACAAAATAGTTAATAAATAACATTTATCACATGTCTACCTTACATCAGCGACATTTTTTAAGCATAATTTTTTTTTTGTTAGGAAGTTAGAAGGGTTAAAATATTTTTTCAGCCATTTTTCATTTTGCCAGCAAAATTTACTAAACCAATTTTTTTTATGGACCACACCACATTTTAAGAGACTTTGAGGGGCGTACAGTGGCTTGTGAAAGTATTCATCCCCCTTGGCTTTTTACCTATTTTGTTACATTATAAACTGTGTGTGATGCATCAGCACTAAATAGGCTAAGTTGGGAAGTGAAAAAAATAAAGACATAAATTACATTTATGGGATCAAATAATTAAAAATTGGCATGTGCATATGTATTCACCCCTTTTGCGATGAAGTACCTAAAAACTTCTGGTCCAGGTTCATAAGTCACAGCTCAGTGAAAGGAAGTCTATCTGTGTGCAGTCTAAATGTCACATGGTCTGTCAGTATATACACACCTTTTCTGAAAAGCCACAGAGGCTGCAACACCATTAAGAAAGAGGCACCACTAACCAAACAACACTATAAGGCCAAGGATATCTCCAAACAAGTCAGGGACAAAGTTGTTGAGAAGTAGACGTCAGGGTTGGATTATAAAAAAAAATATCCCAATCTCTGATGATCCCCCGAAGCACGATCAAATCCATTATCATCAAATAGAAAGAACATTGTACCGCAACAAACCTGCCAAGAGAGGGCCGCCCACCAAAACTCTTAGCCCTGCAAGGAGGGCATTAATCAGAGAGACAACATAGAGGCAAAAGGTAACTCTGAAGGAGCTGGAGAGTTCCCAAGCAGACACTGGAGTATCTGTCAATAGAACCACAACACGCCATACACTCTATAGATGTGGACTTTATAGAAGAGTGGGCAGAAAAAAGCCTTTACTAACAAAAATTGTAAGACTCGTTTTGAGTTTAGCAAAAGACATATGGGAGACTCCCCAAATGTATGGAGGAAGGTGCTGTGGTCAGATGAGATGAAAATTGAACTTTTTGGCCGCCAAACCAATACAGCTCATCACCCCAAGAACACCATCTCCACAGTGTAACATGGTGGTGGCAGCAGGATGTTTTTCGGCAGCAGGATCAGGGAAAATGGTTCGAGTTGAAGGGAAGATGGATGGTGCAAAATACAGGGATATTCTTGAGCAAAACCTGTTTCAGTCTGTCAGTGATTTGAGACTGGGACAGAGGTTCACCTTCCAACAAGACAATGACCCAAAGCATACTGCTGAAGCAACACTTGAGTGGTTTAAAGGGAAACATGTAAATGTTTTGGAGTGGCCTAGTCAAAGCTCAGACCTTAATCCAATTGAGAATCTGTGGTAAGACTTGTAGATTGCTGATCACCAGAGGAAACCATCTAACTTGAAGGAGCTGGAGCAGTTTACCTTGAGGAATGGGCAAAAATCCCAGTGGCAAGATGTGGAACTCTCATAGAGACTTATCCAAAGCGAGTTGCAGCTGTAATTGCCGACAAAAGAGCCTCTTCATAGTACTGACTTTAGTGAGCCATTCGCAGTTTCACCATACCGTCCGTGTACTTACACGTGCATGGCTTAATCTTTGAGACAAGCATATGCTACTGGCAGGATCAACCAGGTAGTTATGCACACTGAAGTTTTAAGTTATTTTGTCCTATTCATTGTTTGCTTTACAATGAAAAGAGAACAGAAAGGGTTCACAGTTATAGACATGTTCTTTACATGAACTGATGAAAACCCTCAAAAAAAACAGTGTTGTTCCAGATTGTGAGGTAGTAAAACACGAAAAATGCCAAGGAAGATGAATACTTTAGCAAACCACTGTATATGACAGAAAACACTCAAAAGTGACACCATTTTAAAAACGGCAACCTTCAAAGTGCTGAAAACGATATACAAAATGTTTAGTAACTTTTTAGGTGCTTCACCAGGATTAAATCAATGTGGAAGGTAAAAATGAACATTTTAATTTTTCCAACAAATTGATTTAGCCTCGAATTTTGCATTTTCACAAGGGTAACAGGAGAAAATAGACCATATAATTTGTTGTGCAATTACAGCACAATATGTGGGGTGAAACTGCTGTTTGGGTGCACAGCAAGGCTTAGAAGGGAAGGAGTGCTATTTGAATTTTGGAGCGCCATTTTGGTGGGAATCGATTGCAGACACAATGGTTTAAGGGTGCCATGTCACATTGGCAGGGTCCCTAAAGTGCCAGAACAGGAGGAACACCCATAAGTGACTCCAGTTTACAAACTACACCCCTCAATAAATTCAGCTAGGGGTGCAGTCAGCATATTGACACCACATGTGCCTCACAGAATTTTATACCAGTGGGTGGTAAAGAAAGAAGAATTACATTTTTACCACTACAATGTTGTTTTAGCTCCAAGTTTTTAATTTTTATAAGGGCTAATAGGAAAAAATTAACCACACATTTTGGTGTGCAAAATGTTTTGAGTGCTCCAATAACCCTACTTGTAATCGGGAACTACTTTTCAGGCACGGTGGAAAGCTCAGAAGGGAAGGAGCGCCATATTGTAGTGCAGCTTTTGCATGAAATATCACATTGGCAGAGGCCCTGACGTGTCAGAACTGCACAACTTCCCCCCATAAGTGACACATTTTACAAACTGCACCTCTCAATGAATTCATCTAAGGGTGCAGTGATCATATTGACACCACAGGTGTGTCACAGAATTTTATACTATTGGGCGGTGAAAAAATAATAATTAGATTTTTACCACCAAAATCTTGTTTTAACCCCAGATTTTTTATTTTCACATGAAGAAATATGTAAAAATGGCACCAAAATTTGTCACACAATTTCTGCTGAACGAGGCAATACTCCATATGTTGCTGTATAGTACTGCTTAGCCATACGGCGAGACTCTGGAGGAAAGGAGCGCTATTTGACTCTAGGGGAACAAATTTTCATAGACTAGTTTGCAAACTCCAAATACAGAGCCTCTAAGTGCCAGGAGAGCAGAATCCCCCCTCAAGTAACCCCATTTTGGAAATGACACCCCTCTGGGAATTTACAGGTGTGGGGATGATTTTGACTCCATGGGTGTGTTATAGAAACAAGCAGCTATGGATGTTGATGAGTGAAAATTGCAAATCTGCCATTGTAGTGCCCATACATTGTGCCCAGCTCTTGCTTCTGGGGACACACACCCCATAAATTAGGCGGGCTCTCATCGCTACAGAAATGCCAAACGTGGATGCTAAATGCTGTTTACGCACATTGTGGGGCTCAGAAGGGAGACAGGCATTTGCTGGATTTCTTTTCTGTTAGCTTCTGTTCAACTTGCATGAGTACATCATTTTCAGGGTTTTGTTATACACAATATATGGCATGAAAAAGACACATTTACAGTAACATGTCAACATTATATTGTTGAAGGGAATCTGTCACCAGGTTTTGGCTATGTAATGTGAGAGCAGCATGAAGCAGGGTTAAAGACTCTGATTCCATTGATGTATCACTTACTGGACTGCTTACTGCAGTTTTGATAAAATCCCTGTGTTATCTGCTGCAGATCTAGCAGTTCTCTGAATGCTGAGCTCTGTATAACCCCCACCCACAGTATGCATTGACAGATGTATGTGTGCACTATGCATAGGCAGAAAGCTGCTAATCATTGGTGGGAATGTCGTTACTAAGAGCAGGAGGACTACACAGCACAAGACAACGAGTCCTCTAGTGGTAATCTGCTGCTGATAAAATGCTCATTTCATTAAAATTACAAGAAGCAGCCCTGTAAGTGACACATCAATTAAATCAGGGTTTCTGTCCCTACATCATGCTGCTCTCAGGTTGCATAGCAAAAACCTGGTGACAGATTCCCTTTAACATTACTTTTCACAATATTTTTCTTATACAAATAGCATCATATATTAGCTCATACAGCGAATACCCTATCTGTTAGTAATTCAAATAAGGCTAATCATGGTGCAATTAACCAAGGCAATGACATTTTTTAATATTTTTGTCTTTCTTCTATAACATAAACTCCTCTTTCCATAAGAATAAAATCCTTAACTTTTTAATAAACTTCTTAGGTGAAAGTGGGTTGTCTGATAGCCAATGCAAAGCCACATACAGTAATCTGCAATAGTCAGTTTCCCAGGTTCATCTGTATCGCAGTCATCCCCATATCTAAAATACAGGTTTTGGTCTTGTATTAAATTCAGGATTACTGTCTTATGCACCTGAAGGTAAGAACAGCATCCTAGCATATGCACAATATCCACTCCTCTACAATACACCTGCAATGAATGCATGAGAGGCAAAACGCGTGGTGGATGCTGGGCTGTGACACGCAGGGAAACCCCGCCCACAGCCCATCAATCAGGGGGGAGGGCATCACTGAGGCACTCCTGACTTGACGAGACATCAGTGCATGCCAGAGGCGGCTGCAGCCAGGGGTCACGTGATGCCTGTGAGCGGTCAGAGCAGTCTGCTCTTATCAGCCAAATGTACTTTTCAGGCTATCCCTCCAGTACCCTCACTTATCTTCCCTTCTTTTGAGGTCCACACTGTCAGACTCTATCAGCCCTTTTCCCTGCGAGTGACGGTTGTGTATCGCCCTCCGGGCCCCTCCCGTCAGCTCCTAGATCACTTTTCCACCTAGCTTCCTAACTTTCTATCCTGTGACATCCCCACCATCATCATGGGGGACTTCAACATCACCATCAGTAATCCCCTCTCCCATCTGCCGCTCACCTTTTATCTCTAACTTCCTCCTTCAGCCTTTCACAGCTTACTAACTCTCCTACACATGAAGATGGAAATACGCTGGACCTTCTCCTGGCTCTGCTCAGTGCATGACTTTACTAACTTCCCTCTCCCTCTCTCTGATCACAGCCTTCTTTCATTCTCTGTCAAAAACTCTCACCCTGCTCAAGACACCCCCCTCTTACCACACTTATAGAAATATATGTGCCATTAATACCCAGAAACTTATGAAGAATCTGCTGTCATCATTGGCCCCAATCTCTTCCTTTTAATGTCCTGACTGCAATGAAACATTATAACGATACATTGCCGAGTGCCCTGGATAAATCTGCAGCTCCTAGACATAGAACAACTCGGCCCAGGCAGCCACAATCCTAGCACACGCTGCAAACATATTTTCTCCAGTGGTGCTCCAGGTGCGCCGAACATCTGGAGAAAATCCAATCTGACTGAAGATTTCATCCATTATAAGTTTATGCTTAAAAAATTCAACTCTGCCTTTCACCTCTCCAAACAAACCTATTTCAGCACCCTTATCACCTCACTTTTCAACAATCCTAAATTTCTCTTTGACACTTTTTATTCCCTCCTCAATCCAAGAGTGAAGGCCCCGACCACCGACCTCTGCGCTGACGATCTGCCAAATTATTTCAAAGAAAAAATTGACCATGTCCAACAGAAGTTTCCTCCCAATTCCCTAATACCATGCATGGTCCTCCCTCCCCCATTGCATCTAGCTCACTTTCTGTCTTTGAACCAATCACGTAAGAAGAAATGATCAGGGTCCTTGCATCTTCTCGCCCTACTACTTGCACCAGTGACCCTATTCCCTCACATCTCCTCCAGTCCATTTCCCTAGCTGTCACCACTCATCTAACTAAAATATTTAATCTCTCTCATCTGGTATCTTTCCCTCCTCATTTCAACACTCCATCATACATCCATTACTTAAAAAAACATCCCTCGACCAAAATTGTGCTGCTAACTACAGACCTGTCTCTAATCTTCCTTTCATCTCTAAAATCCTGGAACGCTTGGTCCACTCCCGTCTAGTCCCCTAGCTCTTAGAAAACTCTCTGCTTGACCCTTTACAATCCGGTTTCTGCTCTTTACACTCTATTGAAACTGCTCTCACTGCCCAGTGGTGGGTTTCTCCTGCTGCACTCTCCTTATAGAAAAAGGGGAGATGTAATTAAGGGGGGAGATGTAATTAAAGGGGGGAGCTGCCTGAAAAATGCTTGAGTTTCCCATAGACTTACTTTGGGCTCGTTGCTCGGGTCGAGCACCCGAGTATTCCAATGTGCTCGACCCTAGCAAAGAGTACCCGAGCATTTTAGTGCTCGCTCATCACTAATTATAATCATATGTATCCACCTCCCCAGTTAATGACAAGTTAGTCACCAATTTACAAGATGCATTTCACAGATATTTATCTAAACACGTATGATCAAATGGAAGTTAGACGATATAATGATAATAATTATAGACACAAAGATGACTATTTCATTTAGAAATATAAGAATATTTTGATTCTATTATTCTTATGCACCTTATGTAGACACTAGTGTTGAGCCACCCCCGTAGTGTTCGAGTTCGGTTCGGTTCGTCGAACACCCGTGTGTTCGCCGAACTGTTCGTCGAACTGTTCGTCGAACACCTTCGAACACCGTTAAAACCAATGGCAGGCAAACAAAAACACATAGAAGCACATAGAAAACACCTTCAAAGGTGTCCAAAAGCTGACAAACTGCTCAGAAGACACAACTAACACATGGAAAAGTGACAAGTACATATAGTCATGCGAAAATAAAAGAGGTGGAGGAGTAAAAGGAGGGGGAGACACAGATATAGGCATGTCATGCCCTTCTAAAATCCAAAAAGTGAGAAGCCGACACGTTCAGTCCGCTCCTGCCCGTGCCACCTCCGCGTCGCCGGGTTTGTGCCAGAGCCGCGGTGAACCCTGACGGCCAGCCCCCCTCTCCCAATACTGGTGCCTGTCCGCTGGTGGGTCGAGCGAGCCCCCCTGTGGTGGAGGCAGCTCTAAGCTTTTTAATTTAAATTGTCTCTCTAATTTGAATGAATACACTTCAAATCCATTTACAAGGATCTATTGGAGGGCAAGTCTCATGCCAGCAGCCGCGTAATTCCAGCTCCAGTAGCGTCCACTAAAGCTGCTGCAGTTAAAAAGCTTTTATAAGGATCGAGCTCGGCTGTCCACCGCAAGGCATGCTACTGTCAGTCCCAGCCCCTATGCCTTGGGGTGCCTCCTGATGCTCTTCACTGAGTATCCCGTGGTCCCGAAGCATTTCCTTTGAAAAAATTAAGTGTCCAAACTACAGGTGGTGTAGCTTGCATAACAGCTGGGATAATCCGCTGACTAGCAGACACTGCTACTAGGCACAAAGTATTTCCTGGGCTAGATGCAGTTAAAAATTTGTAATTAGATACTCTCGTTGGATGCTGAGAAAGCATTCCATAGAGTCTCCTGGCACGCCATATATGATTCTCTTAAAAAGCTTGGGGTAGGGGTCTAGGGGACCCTTTTATAGCCAAAATCACGGCCCTGTATCGCAATACGTCACCTAGGCTGAAGATAAATGGAACTGTAGCACCCTGAGGGCTCGGTTGCTACAGAGGTATTGCACCTCACCCAGAGGTGTGATATCTCACTCTCAGGTAAGGATGTAGTGTGGATCAGGACCCGACACCTGCATGCATTACACCACATTGCCGTGGGGCAGGGCGACCAATATGCCCCTGAGATGGGCACGACAGTCCCTGTCCCTGGCTGGAGTGGGGGGAGGGAACACTGAGGAAGGGGAACCCTGTAGTGCAGGAGCAGGGAGGAAGCAGTTCCTGGGTGCATTGAGAAGGGAGTATAAAAGGTGGGCACCATCTTAGTTCAGTGCAGAGAAGTCTGAGCAGAAGTGGCAGGGAGCAGGGGCTCTGCATGAGCTCTGCTCCGGAGGCGGGCCTAGTAACAGAGGCTCAGGCCTGGAAGAGGGAGAAGGAAGGAAGAGGAGCGGAGAAGGCTCCAGGAACGAGGAACGAAGGGATCCCAGGGGTGCGGACGGGCGAGTCGCCACCGCACGCCCGAATCCACCTGCGTGGAGGGGTCAGACCAAAGGGGGAGACCGGTCGCCGAAACTAGTGGAGGCAGGAAACGACCCTCAGCTAGAAACAGGAGGCTGTGACATTTTATGTGGCGCAGCCCCTCGCTACACCCGCTAGGAAGGCACCACATAGGGTCAGGGAAACTGGCGCCAAGTTTACCAAGAGGAGGCCCGAGGCAGCCGGACAGAAGGGTTGGTAAGAAAGGCCAGACAAAGGACACACAAAGGGGGTCCTGTGAAGCGCTCCAAAGTTATCTGGGAGTTGTCTGAGCCCCTCACCTGGTGAGCACAGTACGACGTGGGCAGCCGTTACCTGCAGACGTGGTCTGGATAATAAGAACTGTGAGTAAAGGCCCTGGACTGCATCACTGACTCCGTGTCGTTACTGCTGCTGCCCTGCACCATCACCCCCATCCTCCGCATACACTGCCCTGAGGCTATACTCCTCCTGTGGGGAGTTATGATACGCTCTGCTGCACCCACAACACCAGCCTCAGCGGTCTGCCCTGGAGCGGCGGTTCACTCTGACCGCAATCCACGGGTGGCGTAGTCGGACATTTAAACATCAAAACCACATAAATAGTTCCGCCACTGGTTTGACCGCCCTGAGCCACGGAATCGGGTCGCCGCCACGGAGACTACAACCACCAGCATCCACCAAAAAGGGTCCGGCTCCGGGTGTCCCAAGGCCCAGGGGGCGCGTCAGAACATTTTCATCACCTTTCACAATCACCAATGGGACAAGGCAGGGATGTTCTCTGTCCCCTCTCTTATACATCCTAGTGACGGAGCACTTGCTCTCATCAATTCGCCATAACCCCAATATTAGGTGGATTGAGGTGGGAGGCACCGAGTACAAGTGCTCTCTATTTGCTGATGATGTCCTAGTATATATCACTCAATCACATATATCCATCCATGCTGTTATGGCTGAAATAGATCACTTTGTTACATGGTCAAATTTTAAAATCAATGCAGCGAAGTCTGAGGCCCTCGATGTCTCCCTCCCCAAATCCATATAGGATTCCATCCAGTCCAACTTTCCCTTTGCCTGGCCCTCACAGGGTATCAAATACTTAGGAATTCCTATTCATAGAGACCTCTCCCATCTATGTTATCTTAATTTTGGGCCCTTTATTGAACAACTCCATACAGACCACGGTTGGCAAGTTAGAACTGTAAGATTCACTACGTGAACCACTGGTGTTTTGTGGAAAAGCACATGTACACTGTGTTCCAAATTATTATGCAAAAAGTGTTTAGGAGTGATAAGGGAAGAATTTGTGTGTCAGTGCTCTTTATATCACTTTAAGCAATTGCAGACACCTGTGCTAATTAGTTTGGCAGGTGTGTCCAATGAAAGGCAGGACTACTTAAGAAGGCTGTCTCACATTATTAAGCAGCCTACATTTTCTGCCAAAATGGGAAAGAAAAAGGATGTGTCGGCTGCTGAGAAGCAACAAATTGTGGAGTGTTTAGGTCAAGGCATGACTACAATCAACATTGTGCGATGATCAGGATGAAGTGTCTTGGCAATCAAGAAGTATGTAGCTGATTCACAGTACACACGTGTGCGTGCTGATAAGGGAAAATTGAGGACTCTTTCCTACAGGCAATTACGTCAGGTTGAAAGAGCAGCGGCAAAAAAGCCATGTCATAGCAGCAGACAAGTTTTTGAAGCTGCTGGTGCCTCCAACATCCCCCGAACAACAAGATGCAGGGTCCTTCAGAGGTTTGCAGCTGTGCATACGCCATCCTGTCGACCTCCTCTATCCACTTCACACAAGCAGAAACGGCTCCAGTGGGCCAAACATTACATGAAGACTGATTTCAAAACTGTTTTGTTCACGGATGAGTGCCGTGCAGCGCTCGATGGTCCAGATGGATGGAGTGGAGGATGGCTGGTTGATGGACACCCCACGCAAACACGGCTACAGCGCCAACAAGGAGGAGGTGGAGTAATGTTTTGGGCTGGAATCATGGGGAGAGAGATTGTCGGCCCCTTTAGGATCCCTGAAGGCGCTAAAGATGAACTCCATAATGTATGTGGATTTTCTCAAACAGCACTTCCTGCCATGGTTCAAGAAGAAGAACCGTGTATTTCACAGCAAGATCATTTTTTTGCATGATAATGCACCATCTCATGCTGCACATAAAACATCTGCATCTCTGGCTGATATGGGCATAAAAGGGGACAAACTTATGGTGTGACCCCCATGCTCCCTTGACCTCTACCCCATTCAGAACCTTTGGAGCATCATTAAAAGGAGTGTCTATGATGGCGGGAGGCAGTTCACATCTAAGCAACAGCTCTGGGAGGGTATTTTGTCCTCATGCAAAACAATTGAAGCAGAAACCATCCAAAACCTGACAAATTCAATGGACGAGAGAGTTCAGAAGCTCCTTTCGAACAAGGGGTCCTATGTGAAAATGTAACATCACCTAGAATAAAGTTTTGAGTTGAAAACTGTTTGATTTCAGTTTCTAACAACCTGCTAATGCTTATAATTTCAAAAATGACCATTTTTTTGGTCTTTATTAAAATGAAAAGGTTGATCGAAAAGTTTGGGGGATCTAAGAGTGTGGCAACCCAGTAGTCATGATTACTTCGAATTCTGACAATATGAGGGTCATGCTGCAGGTAGTGCAGCAAGAAGGCACTTATGTGTCTTGCGCATCTCGGAGCCCCAAAATTATTTTCCGGGCTAGATGCAGCTAAAAATTATTATTAATTTTAAATCTGGTGAAGCTTTAGTATAGATGGCCTAATAGGATCAGTGCTGCACACTGCTACAAAGCCCAAATTATTTTCCAGTCAAGATACAGATAAACATGATTAGTAATTTTAAATCTGGTGGAGCTTATTATAGATGGCCTAATAGAATCAGTGCTGCACACTGCTACAAAGCCCAAATTATTTTCCAGCCAAGATACAGATAAACATGATTAGTAATTTGAAAGCTTAAAACGGTTGGTAGGGTGATTTTAACCAATCATCAAGCTTTTACTCTCCCCAGGATGACACAGGGGTAGAAAAGTCGTTTCGGATCCATGATTTGTTCATCTTTATGAACGTGAGTCTGTCTACATTATCAGTGGAGAGCCGCGTGCGCTTATCTGTCAGCACACCACCAGCAGCGCTGAACACACGTTCAGACAGAACGCTGGCTGCGGGGCATGACAAGATCTCCAAGGCGTAAGTGGCTAGCTCCGGCCATTTATCCAGATTGGAAGCCCAAAAAGAGCAAGGGTCCAGTGACACAGTCATGGCTTCAATGTTTACTTGGAGATACTCCTGTACCATCGTCTCTAGGCGTTGACTATGTGTCAGACTTCTTGTCTCCTGTGGCCTTGCAAAGGATGGGCTAAAAAAGTGGTGAAATGATTCCGCAAAATTGATGTTACCAGCAGATACTGTGGTTCTGTTACGGTTTGAGTGCTGAACACTTGACGGTCCCACGGTTGGCAAGTTGGAACTGTGAGATTCACTACGTGCACCACTGGTATTTTGTGGAAAAGCACATGTAAGATTCTGCAACAGTCTCTGCTGATACTCCTGCATGCGTGCATCCCTTTCTATGGCAGGAATAATTTCTGCAAATTTACTTTTGTACCGGGGATCTAACAGTGTGGCAACCCAGTAGTCAGGATTATTTCTAATTCTCACAATTCGAGGGTCATGTTGCAGGTAGTGCAGCAAGAAGGCACTCATGTGTGTTGCGCATCCAGGAGCACCAAGTCCCTGTTGTGTTGGTGGCGAGGTAACAATCATGCTTCCTTCCTCTGTCCTCTCCCCCCAACCTCGCACAGCAGAAATGTGATCAAGGTCTCCCTCATCTGATGAGTCTTCCATCAGTTCGTCCTCCACTTCTTCCTGGGCTCCTGCACCTTCCTCACTAGTTTGGCTGCTACCATGCGCCCTGGTAAAACCATCTCCCCCACCCTCACATGCCTGCCGCCTTGGTGCTGCCGACCGTCTGGACCTTGCAGATGTTAGCCCTTCCGCATACAACTCCTCCTCCTCTACTTCCTCCACCTCCTCTTGTGCCACCACCTGACTCTGAATTCTGTTTAACATGTGCTCCAGCATGTAAATCACCGGAATAGTCATGCTGATAATGGCATCGTCAGCACTAAACATCTTCGTCGCCATTTCAAAACTGTGCAGAAGGGTGCATAGGTCCCTGATCTGAAACCACTCCTCCAGCGTGATTTGCCCCACCTCTGGATCTCGTTGGCCCAGGCTATACGTCAGAACGTATTGCACCAGGGCTTGTCGGTGCTGCCACAGTCGCTGCAACATGTGCAGAGTTGAATTCCACCGGGTAGGCACATCGCATTTTAGCCGGTGAAGTGGCAGGCCCAACGACTTCTGTAGAGATGTAAGTCGCTGAGCTGCGGGATGCGAACGGCAGAAGTGAGCACACAGCGACCGTGCCCTCTGCAGAAGGCCATCTAGTCTGGGATAGTGGGCTAAAAATTGCTGGACAACCAGGTTCAACACGTGAGCCATACAAGGCACGTGTGTGACATTGCCCCGGCGAAGGGCCGCGCCCAGGTTTGCAGCATTGTTGCACACGGCCTTCCCTGGTTTCAGGTCCAGTGGAGACAACCATTCATGAAATTGGTTCTCCAGAGCTGACCACAACTCCTCAGCTGTGTGACTCACATTTCCCAGACATTTCAATGTAAAAACCACCTGATGACGTTGAGCCCTACTGCCAGCATAGTAAGGAGGTGTGCAGGATCCCTTCTGCGCAGTTAGAAAGCTTGTGGCATTACCAGACAGGCTTTGGGTGCAGGTGGAAGACCGAGAGGAGGTTGAGGAGGCAGAAGCAGTGGAGGAACTTTGACATAAAGAGGATTGACGCACAACTCGTGGGGACGGCAAGACTTGGACAGCAGCCCCTTGTCCTGCTGTCACCATAGTTACCCAGTGCCCAGTCAGCGACATGTAACGCCCCTGTCCATGCCTACTCGTCCAAGTGTCTGTGGTGAAATGCACCCTGTCACACACAGAGTTTCTCAAAGAAGCGGTGATGTTGTGTGCGACATGCTGGTGGAGCGCAGGCACACCTTTCTTTGAGAAGTAGTGCCGACTGGGCATCTGGTACTGGGGCACTGCGACGGACATAAGGTCTCGAAAATCCTCTGTGTCCACCAGGCGGAAAGGCAGCATTTCTGTAGCCAAGAGCTTGCAGATGGTGAAATTCAACCTCTTAGCTTTCTCATGGCTAGGAGGAAATGGTCTTTTACTTGTCCACATCTGAGGGACTGAGGGCTGGCTATTGTGCTTAGACGGGGTTGATAAGGGTGTCCCCGGCAAACTGCCGGTCTGTGAGGAAGATGCAGGCGGACATGTTAGGTTGCCTTGATCCAAAGGTGGTGCTATCGATGTCGGACAGCGCTCAACACCAGCTGGTGTTACCACCTCCAAAGAAAATGATGACCTGCCAATCACGCTGGCTGTTGCGGGTAAAGAGGTGGCAGGTCTGCGCCCCAAAACAGGTGTGACTGCTGTCCCCCCAGTCACAGAGGATGAAGAGGCCGCGGATGCACAAGATATGGCAGACGGTGGTTGGCCCGGCCGGCTAGGCCGCATTGTAGCACACTGAGCTTCCCACTGCAACTTATGCTTCATGTCCATGTGCCGGTTCATGCATGAAGTACTCAAACTATGTATTTTTTGGCCTCTACTTAGCTTTTGCTGACAAATGTTACAGATAACACGAGTTGGGTCATCTTTATCGATCTGAAAAAATGCCCAGGCTATGCAAGGCTTAGCACCCATGCGACCTGAAGAGCCACCACGACTTGTGGTGAGAGGCAGAGTTGTGTTTGAGGATGCAGTTGTTGACGTGCTTCCAGTACTACGTCTCTGTCCAGGAAGGCGCAACCTGACCTCATCGTCACTAGCATCTTCCTCCACCTCCTCTGCTGACCTCATCTCTTGGCTGACTGTGGGTTGACAGTAAGTGGGATCTCCAACCTCATCATCATCACCCTGTGCGTTATCACACCCGTCGTCCTCAGAGCCAACCTGTTCCTGCCCTGACAAAAAACTAAAGTTGTCGCTCCAATCAGGTATTTGAGTCTTACCATCGTCTTCCTCATTGTCTCCACCAACAGGAGTTACAGTTTGGGAATGAGGGTCTACATTTTGGTCAGAACCTTCTGCGTCTGGTCCTGGATCCGACTCATAAAGATTCTGGGCATCAGTGCAGATCATTTCCTCGTCTGGATTCACAGAAGCGCTGGAGTCGACCTCTGATTCCCAGGCTATAGTATGAGTAAACAGCTCTGCAGACTCAACCATCTGTTCTACCTCATACTCAGACGGGCAGCTGGAGATTTGGGAGCTGTGAGGAAGCAAGTGCGATTGGGGTGACACCTTTGAGGACTGGAGTATTTGTGATGTTGAAGTTGATGTGGAGGAGAGCCCACTTAAAGGAGCACTTGATATCCGTTGAAGCACCTGCTGTTTTTGTGCCTCATCTGGAATTTGTAGCGATTGGCGTGGCCGTAAGAAAGGGATCTTATCACATTGTCCGCTAAAAGAAGTAGACATTTTAGTTTGGCTGGAAGATGGTCTTTCTTCTGCAGATGTTACTGTTGCTTTAACACCTACCCCACGGACACAACCTTTTTTCCCCTTCCCAACACGCCTATTCCCCTTTCCACCAGCAGCAGGCCTTTTTCCACTCATTTTGGTGGTTAACTAATTCACAACTCTGGAGTTGTTTGCACAAAAAAACAATGGATGGGAACCGAGCAGAGCTGAGTGGCCAAACTGTGGTATTAGGCCAAAACTATTGGCTGGGTTAGATGCAGAAAAAAATTATATTCAACTTGCAACCTGATGGAGGTCAGTATAGATGGACTAATAGAACAAGTCCCACACACAACTAGAAGCCCAAATATTTTTTCAGAGGTAGATGCAGAAAAAAAATTTATTCAGTTTGCAACCTGATGGAGGTCTGTATAGATGGATTAATAGAACAAGTCCCATACACAGCTACAAGCCCAATATTTTTTCAGAGGTAGATGCAGAAAAAAAATATATTCAGTTTGCAACCTGATGGAGGTCAGTATAGATGGACTAATAGAGAAAGTCCCACACACTGCTAGAAGGCCAAATATTTTTTCAGAGCTAGATGCAGACAAAAAATTATTTTGAATTTGCAACCTGATGGAGGTCAGTATAGGTGGACTAATAGAACAAGTCCCACACACTGCTAGAAGGCCAAATATTTTTTCAGAGCTAGATGCAGAAAAAAATTATATTCAGTTTGCAACCTGATGGAGGTCTGTATAGATGGATTAATAGAACAAGTCCCACACACAGCTAGAAGCCCAAATATTTTTTCAGAGGTAGATGCAGATAAAAATTATTTTTAATTTGAAACCTGATGGAGGTCAGTATAGATGGACTAATAGAGAAAGTCCCACACACTGCTAGAAGGCCAAATATTTTTTCAGAGTTAGATGCAGATAAAAATTATTTTTAATTTGCAACCTGATGGAGGTCAGTATAGATGGACTAATAGAGAAAGTCCCACACACTGCTAGAAGGCCAAATATTTTTTCAGAGCTAGATGCAGATAAAAATTATATTCAATTTGCAACCTGATGGAGGTCAGTATAGATGGACTAATAGAACAAGTCCCACACACAGCTAGAAGCCCAAATATTTTTTCAGAGGTACTGTAGATGCAGATAAAAATTATTTTTAATTTGCAACCTGATGGAGGTCAGTATAGATGGACTAATACAACAAGTCCCACACACAGCTAGAAGCCCAATATTTTTTCAGAGGTAGATGCAGAAAAAAATATATTCAGTTTGCAACCTGATGGAGGTCAGTATAGATGGAGTAATAGAACAAGTCCCACACACAGCTAGAAGCCCAAATATTTTTTCAGAGGTAGATGCAGATAAAAATTATTTTTAATTTGCAACCTGATGGAGGTCAGTATAGATGGACTAATAGAGAAAGTCCCACACACTGCTAGAAGGCCAAATATTTTTTCAGAGCTAGATGCAGATAAAAATTATATTCAATTTGCAACCTGATGGAGGTCAGTATAGATGGACTAATAGAACAAGTCCCATACACAGCTAGAAGCCCAAATATGTTTTCAGAGGTACTGTAGATGCAGATAAAAATTATTTTTAATTTGCAACCTGATGGAGGTCAGTATAGATGGACTAATAGAGAAAGTCCCACACACTGCTAGAAGGCCAAATATTTTTTCAGAGCTAGATGCAGATAAAAATTATTTTTAATTTGCAACCTGATGGAGGTCAGTATAGATGGACTAATAGAGAAAGTCCCACACACTGCTAGAAGGCCAAATATTTTTTCAGAGCTAGATGCAGATAAAAATTATATTCAATTTGCAACCTGATGGAGGTCAGTATAGATGGACTAATAGAACAAGTCCCACACACAGCTAGAAGCCCAAATATTTTTTCAGAGGTACTGTAGATGCAGATAAAAATTATTTTTAATTTGCAACCTGATGGAGGTCAGTATAGATGGACTAATAGAGAAAGTCCCACACACTGCTAGAAGGCCAAATATTTTTTCAGAGCTAGATGCAGAAAAAAATTATATTCAGTTTGCAACCTGATGGTGGTCAGCATAGATGGACTAATAGAGAAAGTCCCACACACTGCTAGAAGGCCACATATTTTTTCAGAGGTAGATGCAGAAATAAATATATTCAGTTTGCAACCTGATGGAGGTCTGTATAGATGGATTAATAGAACAAGTCCCACACACAGCTAGAAGCCCAATATTTTTTCAGAGGTAGATGCAGAAAAAAATATATTCAGTTTGCAACCTGATGGAGGTCAGTATAGATGGACTAATACAACAAGTCCCACACACAGCTAGAAGGCCAATATTTTTTCAGAGGTAGATGCAGAAAAAAATATATTCAGTTTGCAACCTGATGGAGGTCTGTATAGATGGATTAATAGAACAAGTCCCACACACAGCTAGAAGCCTAATATTTTTTCAGAGGTAGATGCAGAAAAAAATATATTCAGTTTGCAACCTGATGGAGGTCAGTATAGATGGACTAATACAACAAGTCCCACACACAGCTAGAAGCCCAATATTTTTTCAGAGGTAGATGCAGAAAAAAATATATTCAGTTTGCAACCTGATGGAGGTCTGTATAGATGGATTAATAGAACAAGTCCCACACACAGCTAGAAGCCCAATATTTTTTCAGAGGTAGATGCAGAAAAAAATATATTCAGTTTGCAACCTGATGGAGGTCAGTATAGATGGACTAATACAACAAGTCCCATACACAGCTAGAAGCCCAATATTTTTTCAGAGGTAGATGCAGAAAAAAATATATTCAGTTTGCAACCTGATGGAGGTCAGTATAGATGGACTAATAGAGAAAGTCCCACACACTGCTAGAAGGCCACATATTTTTTCAGAGGTAGTTGCAGAAAAAAATATATTCAGTTTGCAACCTGATGGAGGTCTGTATAGATGGATTAATAGAACAAGTCCCACACACAGCTAGAAGCCCAATATTTTTTCAGAGGTAGATGCAGAAAAAAATATATTCAGTTTGCAACCTGATGGAGGTCAGTATAGATGGACTAATACAACAAGTCCCACACACAGCTAGAAGCCCAATATTTTTTCAGAGGTAGATGCAGAAAAAAATATATTCAGTTTGCAACCTGATGGAGGTCTGTATAGATGGATTAATAGAACAAGTCAAACACACAGCTAGAAGCCCAATATTTTTTCAGAGGTAGATGCAGAAAAAAATATATTCAGTTTGCAACCTGATGGAGGTCAGTATAGATGGACTAATACAACAAGTCCCACACACAGCTAGAAGCCCAATATTTTTTCAGAGGTAGATGCAGAAAAAAATATATTCAGTTTGCAACCTGATGGAGGTCTGTATAGATGGATTAATAGAACAAGTCCCACAAACAGCTAGAAGCCCAATATTTTTTCAGAGGTAGATGCAGAAAAAAATATATTCAGTTTGCAACCTGATGGAGGTCAGTATAGATGGACTAATACAACAAGTCCCACACACAGCTAGAAGCCCAATATTTTTTCAGAGCTAGATGCAGAAAAAAATTATATTCAATTTGCAACCTGATGGAGGTCAGTATAGATGGACTAATAGAATGATGCTATGCCCAAAAGATTTTACTTCACTAGGTGCAGTAAAAAAATTGGTATTCTATACACAGGTGGTATATCTTGCAACACAGATAGGCTACTCCTCTGACTAACACACTCTGCAATAGGCCAAAAAGGATTACCTTTGCTAGATTCAGCCAAATGCTGTGAAAAAAACTTGCACAGCACTGGCACAGACCTGCCTGGCAAAAACTGATAGGAACTGATGTAACTTAGTCCTGAAAAGGACTGCAATTACAATTAGTCTTTACTCCCACAATCTATCTATTTAAGAGCACAGACCTGCCTGATAAAAGTCGTAGGAAATGCTGTAACCTAGTCCTTAAAAGGACTGCAATCACAACTATTCCCTACTCCCAAGCTATCTGTAGATTTGTGCGAAAATTGGCTTGAAATTAACAAGGTATAGCGCACACAGCAACAGCGGTGCCGTCTAACACGCAGCTGCAGCAGTGAGAAAATGGTGGCGACGGGGAAAATGGCTTGGTCTTATAGGGCAAGGACATGTGACATACACTGCCAATGACACATGCCCTTGCTTGTGTGAAAAAAAGCACTTCGCTCCGTGTGTGCGCTGCTGATAGGCTGACAGATTGCACCTCCCCACTGTAAATGCGGGAAAGAGAAAAAAAAAATGGAGATCTTCATTGTTCCTGCAGAGATCCATCCCCTGCCCCTCCCCCCACCCCGCTGTACACTCAAACTGCGTATTAACATTAATTTTCATCATTACTGAGAAAAAATCCAGTTATGATTTTGGTGCACGAACAGTTATCGAACATAACCTCAAACAGCCGAATTTTTCTCAAATTGTTCGTGTTCGCCGAACGGCTGGAACACTGCCCAAAACAGCTCGAATTTGAGATTGGCGAACAGTTCGAGTAGAACAACGCTCATCTCTAGTAGACACAGCATGTATCATTAATCATTTTGACAATGATATACAGACAATAACATAAATAAAAAATTTATAACAATATCGATCACTATCTATTACTCATTGGTATCTGGGGGGATCACGTCACATTCCAATAGAGTCCCTGAAATCTTCATCAAGCAGTGATGACCTCAGTGCAACCAAGTGTCACGGCATGTAGTCCAAAAACAAAGTAACAAATGTCACCTGGTCCTTTGTAAGGTTCTTAGAAAGAATAAATCATATGCCAGTCCTTTGTATTGACCAAACGTACTTATACAGTGGCATGTAAATGTCTGGGTACCCCTGGTCAAAATTTCTATTATTGTGAACAGTTAAGCAAGTTGAAGATGGAATGATCTCTAAAAGGGCTAAAGTTAAAGATGACACATTTCCTTTGTATTTTAGGCAAAAGAATATATATATATATTTTCATCTTTTACATTTTAAAATTGCGAAAAGGAAAATGAGTTGATGTAAAATTGTAGGTACCCTGCATGGTTAGTTCCTAGCAGCACCCCCTTTTGCAAGTATCACAGCCTCTAAACGCTTTTTGTAGCTAGACAAGAGTCTTTCAATTCGTCTTCAAGAGTCTTTCTTTCAATCCCAGGTCACTGCCTAAAAGTGTGCCCATCATAAGTGATGATAAGATGCCTCCCGCCATGCACCTATCATTGCAGACTTGCAACAATCACTGTCCACGTCCTTGTCTCAATGCAGCATTCAATTGTCCTTACCCCATTCCTTGGAATGCAAGCGCAAGTATGCAGCCAGCCACCCACCAACCCACAGGCTGCAATACTATACTGCCAAATTTTTGACAGCTGCTTGCAGTTGAAATGTGGCCTTTTAGGCTCGTGGAGGCGGAAGATGTCCACAATCTTATGGCGGCAGCGACCGGGTATCCATACTCGGTCCCCAGCCGCCACTATTTGTCCCGGTGTCGTCTCCGCCTTCCACAAGCACGGGTCCCACATCATTACCCATGCACTCCCCAGTGCACTTACTGGGAAGGACTGCCTAACCACAAACACGTGGACAGGTGAATGTGGCCAGGGATGGTACGGAGCCAGTCCACAGCTTTTTTTGCTGAGTTGTATTTCACCACAGCCATATTCTTTAGCTTGGTGAAAAGACTTGGGAAAACATATCTACCCAGCTGTAATTTCTCCCAGGAAGTCCTCTAAAGCTGCTTTCACTTGAAATGTGGCCTTTTAGGCTCGTGGAGGCGGAAGCTTTTCATAACCTCATGCCGGTGGCGGTCGGGTGTCCATACTCGGTCCCCAGCTGCCACTCTTTCTCCGGTATCGTCTCCTCCTTCCTCAAACACAGGTCCCACAACATTACCCGTGCCCTCCCCAGTGCACTTACTGGGAAGGACTACATAACCACAAACACGTGGACAGGTGAATGTGGCCAGGGACGGTACGGAGCCAGTCCACAGCTTTTTTTGCTGAGTTGTATTTCACCACAGCCATATTCTTTAGCTTGGTGAAAGGACTTGGGAAACCATATCTACCCAGCTGTCATTTCTCCCAGGAAGTCATCTAAAGCAGCTTGTTGCAGAAGCAATGGTAGCCCATCCAACATCAACTCGCACTTCTCGGTGGTGCTTTGACACACAAACATCTTTCTTTGCGCATTTAATTTCATGACTACATAGTTGGGCAATGGCCTGATCTGCAATGCGGTTTGAGAAATAACATGCATAAGCACGTCCGATCCACATAAAAAAAAACAGCCATAGAGTGTCTGGGAACCTTCCCCCACCCTTTTCTTAGCCAGGGCTGCTTCTCGGCAGGGTTAGACGGACCCACCAGAAAACTGGAGACTCATCCGTTGGGCCCTGGCTTCTCCTTCAGTAGAGTTCATAGTGCCGAGGTGAGGCCATGATGATAATAGAGGCCACCATCTGCTTAGTTTTCTGTTACTTGGAATGCAAGCACGAGTATGCAGCCAGCCACCCACCCACAGGCTGCAATATTAAACTGCCAGATTTCTGGGCAGCTGCTTGCACTTGAAATGTTGCCTTTTAGGTTCATGGAGGCGGAAGCTTTTCACAACCTCATGCCTCATTCCTCGTGTAAATACTCGGTCCCCAGCCGTCACTATTTCTCCCGGTGTTGTCTCCGCCTTCTACAAGCGCGGGTCCCTGAACATTACTGCTGTTACTTTTCTGTGGAAATTTGCTTGCCTCCTACCAGCCTGGAATATTTTCAGTAAACTATGGTACGACACCATGGTATTAGCACTGCCCCAGTAACAGTAGCGAAGCCATCCCCAATTTCCTTCTCGCGCTGAACGATTTGTCACCTAAGCATTAAACTTGTTATCTTCAGCACAGCCTGTTGCCGCTTGTCCAAGGCATTGCTGCAGTGCTTTCAGCTTGTGAGTGATGTGGTCATTTCGGAGATGAAGGAGGAGGTGCAGGAGCTGAACAATGTGATTACATTGAGGTTACATTGCCGACTCTGTTTTTTATACTAAAGAAAGATTATACTGTTTTTTTTCTTTACGTTATTTTTTAAGGCAAATGCCTTCACCGGGAAATGTCATTTTAACATTTTACAACCTTATCTGGCAATGTGGTGTGTGACACATCATCAGACACATCCTGTTTCATTGATGATGGAGGGACACACCACACATAGACACATAGAGCAGGGCCACAGTAACGAGTATGACATGTTCCCATTAGAAAGGAGAGAGTCTGCTATACAGCTATAGGGTATGCAGTGAGTCCAACGGCTGACCAAATTTAGGAAAAACCCCACTAAGAATTTAAAGACACATAGAGCAGGGCCACAGTAACAAGTACAACATGTTCCCATTAGAAAGGAGAGGGTCTGCTATACAGTTATAGGGTATGCAGTGAGTCCAATGGCTGACCAAATTTAGGAAAAACCACACTAACAATCTAAAGAGACATAGAGCATTGCCACAGTAACGACAAATTCCCATTAGAAAGGAGAGAGTCTCCCATAGTGTTGGCCTATGCAGTGAATGCAAGGGCTGCCAAAAATTTTGAGGCACTTCAATGCCCCTTGGAAGAGACATGGAGGTCAGAGGGCCTCCTGAAAACAATGTTCTCATTATTAGGAAGTGGGTCTCCCATAGTGTTGGCCAATGGAATGAATGCAAGGGTTGCCAAAAATTTGGAGGCACTCCAATGCGCCTTGGAAAAGACGTGGAGGAGGGCCTCATAAGAAAATCTTACCATTAGAAAGGAGCGGGCCTCCTATACTTGTAATGCCCATGCACTAAGTGTTTATGGGCTGACAAACATTTTCCCCTAGGGGGTATACATGAACATACTGTATAAAAAAATTTTTTTACGGGCATCATAAACACCCTTTAAAAAAATTATGTGGGTGTTGTATCACGGACCACAGTCACCCTGGTAATATGGTGGTGGAGGAAGCGTATACCCATGTCTAGGTGTGAAAAGGTGCATGGGAATACACCTCCCAAGAAAAGTCACTGGATTTGAGTTTATGTTACACTGCTATCATTCGGTGGTGTTGAGAAGTCTGGCCCAATCTAGCCCTTGTTCATTTTTATAAGAGTCAGCCTGTCAGCATTTTCAGTTGACAGGCAGTTATAATTCCACCAGCGGCACTAAAAACCCGCTCTGATAAAACGCTGGCGGCAGGGCAGGCCAGGACCTCTAAGGCATAGAGAGCCAGTTCATTCCATTTATCCAGCTTGGATACCCAATAATTATAAGGCACAGAGGAATCACGGAGGACGTTGGTACGGTCGGCAAGGTACTACCTCAGCATCTTCCCAAACTTTGCACTCCTTGTGACAGTACCCCGCGCCTGAGGGCCTCTGCGATGGGAGGGTCTGAGAAAACTGTCCCAGAACTTTGACAGTGTTCCCCTGCCTATGCTGGATTGTAGTTGTGTCTCTCTCGCCTGTACTCCTTGGTTGTCCAACGAAGTGTGCCCTCTGCCGCCAGCATTTTCAGATGAGAATTTTTTTAATAGTTCTGCAACAAGGGCCTTCTGGTACTGCCCCATTTTTGTAGACCTGTCCGCCTCAGGAATAAGAGATATAAATTTCTCCTTGTAGCGTGGGTCTAGAAGTGTCACCAACCAGTAATGACTGTCACCCAAAATTTTGAGAACGCGAGCGTCATGGGAAAGGCAGCGTAACATAAACTCAGCTATGCGTGCCAGACTACTAACAGGCAAGACTTCCGTGTCCTCACCAAGAGGATGACTGACCATGCTCTCCTCCTCCTCCTCCTCTCTGTCCTCTGGCCATTCACGCTGAACAGATGGTATGACAGCTGTGCAGATAGTACCGTCTATAGCACATGAGACTAGCTCCTGTCCTTCCTCCTCCTCCTCTTCCTCATTGTCACCCAATTCACATTGGGATGAGATGAGGCTGGGCTGTGTGTAATCATCCTGTATGGTTCCTTGCTCCATCTCATAGTACTCCACCTGCAATGCATCCTCTTTGATTGTGAGCAGAGAGCATTTCAGAAAACAGAGAAGCGGTATAGTGACCCTAATTATGGTGTCATCGCCGCTCACCATCTTGGTGGAGTCCTCAAAGTTTTGGAGGATGGTACATATGTCTGACATCCATGTCCACTCCTTAGGTCTTATGTGTGGAGTCTGAACTGAATACCGACGGCCTTGTTGATTCTGGTACTCAACAACTGTCCTCTTCTGCTCACAAATCCTTCCCAAAATCTGCAGTGTAAAGTTCCAATGCGTGAGGACATCACACACCAGTCTGTGAGCCGGAAGCTGCAAAGGCTGCTGAAACACGACAAGGGCGGCGGACGCTGTAGCTGACTTTCTAAAATGGGCACACACGCAGCGTACTTTAACAAGCAGATCTGGCAGCTTCGGGCAGGATTTGAGAAACCGCTGAACCACAAGGTTAAGCACATGGGCCAGGCATGGTACGTGTGTCAGCTCGCCTCGACTCAGAGCAGCCACCAGGTTCCGGCCATTGTCACACATGACCATGCCTGGCTGTAGGTTCAGCGGTGTGAGCCACAGATCTGCATGCTCTTTCAGAGCTGTCCACAACTCTTCAGCATTGTGCGGTTTGTCACCTAAGCATATTAGCTTCAGCACAGCCTATTGCCGTTTGACCGAGGCAGTGCTGCAGTGCTTCCAGCTTGGTCATTTCGGAGATGGAGGCTGAAGAGGAGGAGGAGGCTGAGGAGGATGAGGTGCAGGAGCTGTAGACCATGGGGGCAACCCTGATTGACCTAGGGCCCACAATCCTTGGCGTCGGGAGGATGTGTTCCGTCTCAAGGTCCGACTGGGTCCCAGTTTCCACTATGTTAACCCAGTGTGCCGTCAGCGAGATGTACCGTCCCTGCCCACAAACACTTGTCCACGTGTCCGTGGTTAGTTGGACTTTCCCGGTAACTGCATTGTTGAAGGCACGGTTAATGTTTTGGGACATGTGCTTGTGTAGTGAGGGGACGGCACACCGGGAGAAATATTGTCAGCTGGGGACCGAATACCGAGGGACGGCCGCCGCCATCAGCTTGCGGAATGATTCCGTCTCCACGAGCCTAAAAGGCAACATTTCAAGCGAACGCAGTCATGAAATGTGAGAATTTAGTAGTGTGGCCTGTGGGGCGTTGGCTGCATATTTGCGCTTGCGTTCCAAGGACTGGGGTATGGACAAATGAATGCTGCGCTGGGACAAGGACATGGACTTGCTTCCTGATGCTGCTACTTGAGAGTGTGCAACGACGGATGCAGGGCAGGAGGCATCTTTGCATGCACCATGGACAGGGGATTCCCTTGCATGCACAACAGCGGAAGAAGCAATGGTGCCACCCGCAGACACTGTTCCTGGACCCTGGGGTTCGGCCCACAAAGTCGGTTGCTTTGCTGCCATGTGCCTGATCATGCTGGTGGTGGTCAGGCAGGTCGTTTTGCCACCCATGCTGATGCTGGCCTGGCAGGTGGTGCAAATGGCCTTTTTGGGGTTATCGGCAGAGTCTTTAAAAAACAACCAGACTCGGGAAGACCTAACAGTTGTACTGGCAACTTCCTTCGTGTTGGTGTTACTGGGAACGGTTGCCTGCCTTCTGTCTGCGGCCACCACACTGCTTCTTCCTGCCTGTTGGAGTGCTCTGCCTCCCTTCCCCTGTGTGCTGCTGTCCTTGCTCTGCATGTCCTCCTGCCAGGTTGGATCAGTTACTATATTATCCACCACCTCGTCTTCCTCTTCCACAGCCTGGTTCTGCTGACTTTCTGGCAATTGTGTCTCATCATCGTCCACCTCTTGTGACACTTTCCCACAGTCACCTTTGTGTGACCGTGGCTGCTCAAATATTTGGGCATCGCTACACGCAGTCTCCTCTTGCCATGCTTCAAGTGGACCGGGCGAGAGGCCCGAATTTATAAATGGAAAAGTGAACAGCTCTTCAGAGTGTCCAAGTGTGGGATCGATTGTCTCCGGGCACTCGTCATGGTGGGAGGAAGGAGGATCAGGGTGAGGAATATGCAGTCCAGACTCACGGCTACTGAGACTTGACCGTGTGGAAGACAGGGTGGTGGTGGTGGTGGCTAAGTGACTGGAAGCATTATCTGCTATCCAACCAACAACATTTTGACATTGCTCTGGGTTCAATAGTGGTGTGCTGCAGTCCCTTAGGAATTGGGACACGAAGGTCGGGCGAGAAGATGTGGGTGTTTGTTGTGGCACAATTTCAGCCTTGTCCTCGGTCTCTGCATGCACCATCACCATCACGTCCAATTCCCCATCCCTTGCCATGTGCCTTGCCCATTTTAAATGGAGGACAGTATCTTCCACGCTCACTACAAATGACTGAGTTTGGAGCAAACTTATTTGTGATCCGTGTTACGGAGAAAACAGAGTTTTAAATACTTGGCTTGTAGGTAACTAGTTTGAACAGTAAACTAGTGTCAATTGTTTCACTGACACACTGAAAGAAATTTTGAATGGAAGCCAGAAATGGCAGTATTTTCTGACAACGTAAATGTGATACGTGTGACGGAGAAAACAGAGTTTTAAATACCTGGCCTGTAGGTAACTAGTTTGAACAGCAAACTGGTGGGAGTTGCATCACTGACACACTGAAAGAAATTTTTAATGGAGGCCAGAAATGGCAGTATTTTCTCACAACGTATATGTGATCCGTGTGACGGAAAAAGCAGAGTTTTAAATACCTGGCCTGTAGGTAACTAGATTGAACAGCAAACCGGTGTCAAAAACTTCGCTGACACAGTGAAAAAAAATTGGAATGGAGGCCAAAAATGGCAGTAGTTTCTGACAACGTATATGTGATCCATGTGACAGAGAAAACACAGTTTTCAATAGCTGGATTTCTAGCGCTGTAATATGGAAAGGACCTGGCTGTATTCTGCAGTGCCAACAATCAAATGGCACAGAAAAACGGTGTTCTCTGGATTACTTTTTAAGCAAATAATGAGGATTAAGATAAAAAAAAAAGTATTCCTGGCCCCTGAGACCTTTGTATAGAAATATCTAACAGCAGCTGAAGGCAGAATTGGAATAGAGCCTCTTGTGCTATATGCACTGCAGTCTGCTATATACACTGTCTGCCTATATACCCTGCCTGCCTGATATCTCTGCAGATGGATTAGTTAGTCCTCAAAAGGACTGTTTGTTAAGATGGATATGTGTAATGTATGGTTTTTCTCCCTACACTACCTAATACACAAGCAAATCTCTCCCTGACGCAGCAGCACCTCTCCCTACTCTGTCTGATCCGGAGTAGACTGTGACGAGCACAGCGGCGCCAGGTCTGATATAGACCTGATGACGCTGTGCGGCTATCCAATCACTGTAATGCCAAAACCACCATGGCTGCGGCATTACAATGAGTGGCAGGCAATCCCTGCATGTTGATTGGCGCCAAACATGCAGGGAGGGGACCCGAGCTCCTGCCGAGCAACCCTGGAAATACTCGGCTAGCGTCGAGCATCTCGAGCAGTGAGATGCTGGGGCGAGCACCGAGCAGTAGTGAGCATGCTCGCTCATCACTAATTATAATCACTATGTCTATACCTTGACAAATCCCTGCTCCACACCCTCCTATGAAGATGGATATAACTTAGAAGCACAACATGACTATCAAAACTAAACATAATAAAATGCAAATAAAAATGTCTCTGCTGATTTAAATTGAAGCTTCAATAACAACAAATGTTAATTGTCACAAATCCAGCACTCATAGTTGTCCTATGGATGCTGTTAATGACAAAGGTATGAGTATTGTGAATGACATGTCAGCTGTCCTATCTGGCTGGGTCTGTGGGATTTCCTCCAGGTGTCATCCATTCTTGGTGATTACAGAGCTACTTAGCACTCTGACAATGGTCAGACCATTGCCAATTGTAACTTTGCTCAAGTGGTGTGTGTTTCCTCTGTGCTCTGAGTCATAATCTGATCTCTGTTGCCGACCTTGGATTTACCTTTGACAATCCCCTTAATTTACCCCTTTGTCTTGATCCACTACCTTTTTGATATTCTGACCTATGACTGTGATCTGACTACGCTTTTCTCTTCTCGCTTTGACCATTACAAGCCCTTTTGGTACTGACCGCGGACCTCTTGATAATCCTACCTCACGGCAAGTCCATGAGTAGTTACTAGCATCACACTAATTATTCAGAATGTACCCTTTGATCTGTAGAAAATGTTAAAGGTTTTGTCTAGCATATATATACTTTCATCAGAGGGAATTGGGCCGATTATGCTAATCAAACTCTGATTACAGTATGATCAGAGTTTTATCACAGTCTGATCAGATTTTCTCAGATGAGGTGACGATGAGGGGAAAAAAAGATTTCTCCATTTTCTTCATTCTGTCAGTCTGCTTAAATCAGACTCCATTCAGATGTCATCCGAGTGCTGTTCGATTGTTTTTCCATGCACTCATTGACTTGTATGGCCGAGTGCGATCCGATAATCAGATCCAACTCGGGCATGCTGTGAATAGATAAACCATAGAATAACATTGGCCTGAGTGCGATCTGATGTTTTGCTGGAATCACACTTGAACCGAAAATACAGTCATGTACACGAGCCCTAAGAAGAAGTTGTTAAGTGGTGGACGAAGCCTTTAATATGCCGCCCTTCATCAGAATAATCCAGCAATGCAAATCATGTAAGACCATAAATTGTGAAGGTCTCCCTCCTTTTGTTATTATATCAGTTGTTATGTATGATTGCTGGGGGTTCAACTACTGGAACTGTCACCTATCACGAGAAGGGAGCCACAAAGTCACCTACAGTTATATGAAAAAGTTTGGGCACCCCTATTAATCTTAAGCTTATTGTTTTATAAAAATTGGTGTTTTTGCAACAGCTATCTCAGTTTGATATATGTAATAACTGTTGGACACAGTAATGTTTCTGCCTTGAAATGAGGTTTATTGTACTAACAGAAAATGTGCAATCTGCATTCAAACAAAATTTGACAGGTGCATAAGTATGGGCACCTCACCAGAAAAGTGACATTAATATTTAGTAGATCCTCCTTTTGCAAAAATAACAGCCTCTAGTCGCTTCCTGTAGCTTTTAATGATTTCCTGGATCCTGGATGAAGGTAATTTTGACCATTCCTCTTTACAAAACAATTCCAGTTCAGTTAAGTTTGATGGTCGCCGAGCATGGACAGCCCTCTTCACATGATCCCACAGATGTTCAATGATATTCAGGTCTGGGGACTGGGATGGCCATTCCAGAACATTGTAATTGTTCCTCTGCATGAATGCCTGAGTAGATTTGGAGCGGTGTTTTGGATCATTGTCTTGCTGAAAGATCGATCCCCTGCGTAACTTCAACTTTGTCACTGATTCTTGAACATTATTGTCAAGAATCTGCTGATACTGAGTGGAATCCATGCGTCCCTCAACTTTAACAAGATTCCCGGTGCCGGCATTGGCCACACAGCCCCAAAGCATGATGGAACCTCCACCAAATTTTACTGTGGGTAGCAAGTGTTTTTCCTGGAATGCTGTGTTTTTTTGCCGCCGTGCATAACGCCTAACATGCATAACCAAATAACTCAATCTTGGTTTCATCAGTCCACAGGACCTTCTTCCAAAATGAAATTGGCTTCTCCAAATGTGCTTTTGCATACCTCAGTCGACTCTGTTTGTGGCGTGCTTGCAGAAACGGCTTCTTTCGCATCACTCTCCCATACAGCTTCTTCTTGTGCAAAATGCGTTGTATAGTTGACCGATGCACAGTGACACCATCTGCAGAAAGTTGATGCTGATGCTCTCTGGAGGTGGTCTGAGGATTGTCCTTGAGTGATCTCACCATTCTTCTTCTCTGCCTTTCTGATGTTTTTCTTGGCCTGCCACTTCTGGCCTTAACAAGAACTGTCCCTGTGTTCTTCCATTTCCTTACTATGTTCCTAACAGTGGAAACTGACAGGTTAAATTGCTGAGACAGCTTTTTGTATCCTTGCCCTGATCAACTATGTTGAATAATCTTTGTTTTCAGATCATTTGACAGTTGTTTTGAGGAGCCCATGATGCCACTATTCAGAGGAGATTCAAACAGGAGAACAACTTGCAAGTGGCCACTTTAAGTAGCTTTTCTCATGATTGCATACACCTGGCTATGAAGTTCAAAGCTCAATGAGGTTACAAAATGAAAAAAAGTGCTTTAGTAAGTCAGTAAAAAGTAGGTAGGAGTATTTAAAACAAGAAAATGATAAGGGTGCACACACTTATGCACCTGTCAAATTTTGATTGAATGCAGATTGCACATTTTCTGTTAGTACAATAAACCTCATTTCAAGGCAGAAACATTACTGTGTCCAACAGTTATTACATATATCAAACTGAAATAGCTGTTGCAAAAACACCAATTTTTATAAAACATTAAGCTTAAGATTAATAGGGGTGCCCAAACTTTTTCATAAAACTGTATGTGAATAGTCTATGAGAGAAGTGGTCACAAACGCAAACTACCAATCGCAGAGATGAAAAACATTTGTGTTTCTATTTTTTAATTGTTTTCATACAATTTTATTGTCATTGATAGCAACCAATCAGCGGGATAATAAACTTAAACAATAATTAATACCATTTCCCGTTTAACCTCTGAATTTAATATAATCGAATGCAATCTATACTTACTCTGTTCTGATTCTGAGTTACTTGATTTAAGTCATTATTGTACAAAACAAGCTTCAATATCAACTTGGTTCTTTAATCAGAAAGGCTCTGCTGACAGCTTAAGTGACAGCTATCTGATAGAAGCAAAATATTAAACTACTGTCTTGTTTCCAAGGTCATCTAGCAACACGCTGTGAAATGAAATTAAAAAATAAATGCACAATACACAGTGACATTTGAAAAAGATAAGACATTACTGTCATTGGGTTTTTCCACTTAGAGTTGTACTCATTACAGACGAGCGAATAAATATGAGTGGAATTTTACAAAACTTTGCATTCACCAAAATGCAGATTTTTTGTACTTCATTTTCGTGTGGATTCAGTAACATGGTGGAACTGTACGGTCCTCGCCACATCTTCTGATCCACACTACTCACGCTAAAATCCCTGGTCCTGCAGAACACTTCTGGGCCTCATCAGAACCATACATTCCTGATCACTGTGAGAGGCCAAGGGATTTCAGTGCCGCAACAGAGATCAGAAGATGCGACGAGGACCAGATGAGTGATGGTGAGGAGTGGAGGTTCTGGAGAAGGGAGTGGTGAGTATAAGCTTTTTAAAATTTTTTTTACTTGTTACAATTATTATGCTGAAGGGTCTACAGCAGGAGTCTCAAACACGCGGCCCACGGGCCGCATGCGGCCCCTCCAGCTACTTCTTGCGGCCCGCAGGCACAGACCCCGTAACGATCGTGGCTCTCTCCAGCAGCCGCCGACATCTGCACAGCAATACCAGTGTCAGCCGCTGGCCTATCAGAGCAGACTTATTTTGTATGCTTTTAATTATTTTTGAATGGCCTGTAGATTTCCCCTTGAGCTGATGTAAACATGTATAATGTATGCATTGTTTGTTTGTTTTTCTATTTAAGTTCTACAACAGAGTTTGTGTGATTTCTATGGGTTGTCAGAAGACATGGAGGATTAGGATAAAGATCACTCCACGTCATTTGAGAAATTGCTTGTGAGTACTTTTAATAGTTGGCCTCTTCCCCTGAGAATGAAACTCTTATGAGAAACATTCAGCGATCAAATGTAACATCTTTTATTTTCAGCTTTAAACTAACTGTAGCGAATTTTCTGTTTCCTTAGAGAAAAGAATTTCAATCTACCTAAGGGTCTAGTGTTTCTGGCATTTAATAACATTCACACTTCATGTCAGATGTGGAAGGGAAATAGAAATGCCCTCATTTCAAAATACCAAGGTCTTACAATTGGCCAAAATGCCAGTGGCCATGGATAAAAGAGAGAATTATCTTTTCGCTATGTAGTTATATATACTTATTAGTGAAGTAAAAACATGTTTTATTATACTACTTCTCTGAACAGTAATAAAAGTGGAAAGCAGACTGCAGACAAGTTAGCATAATGGGCATATTACTTTAGGCAACCTTTTATTTGAAGGGATTACAAATGACAAATTTACAGTTTTCCGTCTATGTACACCACGTCTGCCCTAATTACAAAGTACACAGGACTTGAATTTCACAAATAAAAGCTGGTGTAAATTCACATACTGTAAATCTGAAAACATATATAATATATATAAATGTAATGTGTAGGTGCATATACACTCTGTGGCCATTAACAGACAAATATAATCTAGAATTAATACAATGAATAAATACTAGTGTTGAGCGAACATGCTCGACACTGCTCGGTACTTGCCCGAGCATCACGCTACTCGGGATGTTCGGTGAGCACCGAGCATTTCCGGGTTACTCGGGCGGGAGCTCGGGTCTCCACCCTGCATGTTTGGCGCTCTTTACAGAGCCAATGAACATGCAGGGATTGCCAGCCAGTCACTGTAATGCCGCAGCCATGTTGTTTGTGGGCATTACAGTGATTGGCTGGCCGCACAGCGTCACCTCGAGTATTTAAAACCGGGCGCCGCCATCTTGGACACAGTCGCTCCGGATCAGACAGTGTAGGGACAGCGCTGCTGATTTAGGGAGAGATATATCCTGCAAAATAGTTAGTGTAGGGTCTGTAAAGGCTGCCAGATCAAACAAACAGTCCTTCTCATGATTAATATCCATCCCAGGTATATCAGGCAGGCAGGCAGGCAGGCTGTATAGGAGACGCAGTGGTTATACCAGCAAACGCTGCATTACAGTCCTGTGTGCTGCTCCTGTTGCTGAAATTGCTGGACTTAGCTCCAGGTCCCGGAGGCCAGGAAAAATCCTTTTTTTTTATCTAAATCCTCTTTTTTTTTCCTCCTTCACAATGTACAAATAACCATCTTATTAACCTTTTGGTGCCCCCCCCTCCAAAAAAAAAGTGTGCCTCTGATTTTTCAGACACAAATATATCTGTTGAAAATAGTCTGGTGTAGGCCAGAGAAATAAAAGTGTGGTTTTGCAGTTCTATGGGCCATTTGTATCTAATAAAAAAAGGGTGAGTGTGTCGCTCACTGTTCAGCCGCAAATATATATATATTTTAAAAAGCCTGGTATACACCAGTAAATTATTACTGTGGTTTTGATGTTCCACGGTAAAACATCTCTATTATCCTGTTTTTGGCATTTTTTGCTGTATAAAAATAATAATAGTGTCTCCCTGATTTTTCAGACACAAATATATCTGTTGAAAATAGTCTGGTGTAGGCCAGAGAGACAGAAGTGTGCTTTTGCTGTTCCACGGTAAAAAATCTCTATTATCCTGCTTTTTGCATTTTTTGCTGTAAAAAAAAAAAAATAGTGTCTCCCTGATTTTTCAGACACAAATATATCTGTTGAAAATAGTCTGGTGTAGGCCCGAGAAATACAAGTGTGGTTTTCAGTTCCACGGTACAAACCTCTGTATTATCCACTTTTGGGCCATTTGTATCTAAAAAAAACAGTTTGAGTGTGTCGCTCACTGTTCAGCCGCAAATATATATATATTTTAAAAAGCCTGGTATACACCAGTAAATTATTACTGTGGTTTTGATGTTCCACGGTAAAACATCTCTATTATCCTGTTTTTGGCATTTTTTGCTGTATAAAAATAATAATAGTGTCTCCCTGATTTTTCAGACACAAATATATCTGTTGAAAATAGTCTGGTGTAGGCCAGAGAGACAGAACTGTGCTTTTGCTGTTCCATGGTAAAAAATCTCTATTATCCTGCTTTTTGCATTTTTTGCTGTAAAAAAAAGATAGTGTCTCCCTGATTTTTCAGACACAAATATATCTGTTGAAAATAGTCTGGTGTAGGCCCGAGAAATACAAGTGTGGTTTTCAGTTCCACGGTACAAACCTCTGTATTATCCACTTTTGGGCCATTTGTATCTAAAAAAAACAGTTTGAGTGTGTCGCTCACTGTTCAGCCGCAAATATATATATATTTTAAAAAGCCTGGTATACACCAGTAAATTATTACTGTGGTTTTGATGTTCTACGGTAAAACATCTCTATTATCCTGTTTTTGGCATTTTTTGCTGTATAAAAATAATAATAGTGTCTCCCTGATTTTTCAGACACAAATATATCTGTTGAAAATAGTCTGGTGTAGGCCAGAGAGACAGAAGTGTGCTTTTGCTGTTCCACGGTAAAAAATCTCTATTATCCTGCTTTTTGCATTTTTTGCTGTAAAAAAAAAAAAAAAATAGTGTCTCCCTGATTTTTCAGACACAAATATATCTGTTGAAAATAGTCTGGTGTAGGCCCGAGAAATACAAGTGTTGTTTTGCAGTTCCACGGTACAAACCTCTGTATTATCCACTTTTGGGCCATGTGTATCTAAAAAAAACAGTTTGAGTGTGTCGCTCACTGTTCAGCCGCAAATATATATATATTTTAAAAAGCCTGGTATACACCAGTAAATTATTACTGTGGTTTTGATGTTCTACGGTAAAACATCTCTATTATCCTGTTTTTGGCATTTTTTGCTGTATAAAAATAATAATAGTGTCTCCCTGATTTTTCAGACACAAATATATCTGTTGAAAATAGTCTGGTGTAGGCCAGAGAGACAGAAGTGTGCTTTTGCTGTTCCACGGTAAAAAATCTCTATTATCCTGCTTTTTGCATTTTTTGCTGTAAAAAAAAAAAAAAAATAGTGTCTCCCTGATTTTTCAGACACAAATATATCTGTTGAAAATAGTCTGGTGTAGGCCCAAGAAATACAAGTGTTGTTTTGCAGTTCCACGGTACAAACCTCTGTATTATCCACTTTTGGGCCATTTGTATCTAAAAAAAACAGTTTGAGTGTGTCGCTCACTGTTCAGCCGCAAATATATATATATTTTAAAAAGCCTGGTATACACCAGTAAATTATAACTGTGGTTTTGCTGTTCCACGGTAAAAAATCTCTATTATTCAGGTTTTGGTAGTTTTTTCTGTAAAGAAAAACAGTAGTGTCTCCTGACTGTTGTGACGCAAAAATATATCTGTTGAAAATAGTCTTGTGTAGGCCCGACATCCCAGTGTGGTTTCGCAGTTCCATGGGTCAAATCGCTGTACCCAGTTTTCGGCCTTTGGTATCTAAAAAAAAAGCAGTTTGAGTGTGTCGCTCACTGTTCAGCCGCAAATATCTCTATTTAAAAAAGTGTGGTATACCCCAGTAAACAATAACTGTGGTTTTCCTCTTCCACGGTTTTAATCTACTCTTTATTACCCTTTTTCCATTGATAGTGCAAGTGTAAGCTATTTTACTTCATTTACAATGGGCAAGGCGCGTGGCAAGGGACGTGGAAGTGGACGCTCTGGTGATGGTTCGTGCAGAGGACGGGGCCGTGGCCTAGGTGAAAATTTGCCACAACCAACAGCCACATCTTCTCGCTCCCACTTCTTGACCGAATTACTAGGGAAGCACAGAACAACACCAGTATTGAGAACTGATCAGTGTGAACAGGTTACTAATTGGATAGCAGACAATACTTCCAGTTACCTGGGCACCACCACCTCCGGTCTGTCTTCCACATGGTCAACTCTTAGTAGCCGTGAGTCTCGACCGCATACTCCTCCTCACCCTGATGCTCCTTCCTCCCACCATGCCGAGTGTCGTCAGACAGCAAGTGATCCCACACTTGAACACTCTGAAGAGCTGTTCACTGGTCCATTTCCATATTTGGGCCCCTCGCCTGATACGCTTGAAGTGGTGGAAGAGGAGATCCCATGTTGCGATGCCCAAATATTTGAACAGCCACGGCCACAGGAAGTTGACGTTGGCAATCTGTCACAAGAGGTGGACGATGACGAGACACAATTGCCAGGAAGTGAGGAGGAGGATCGTGGTGCGCAAGTGGAAGAGGAGGAGGTGGTTGATGATCTAGTAACTGACCCAACGTGGAAGGAGGACATGCAGAGTGAGGCCAGCAGCACACAGGGGGAGGGAGGCAGAGTACCCCAACAGGCAGGAAGAAGCAGTGTGGTGGCCGCAGACAGAAGGCAGGCAACCGTTCCCCGTAACACCAACACGAGGGACGTTGCCAGTACAAGCGGTAGGTCTTCCAGAGTCTGGAATTTTTTTAAAGACTCTGCTGATAACTCCAAAAAGGCCATATGTTCCACCTGCCATGACAGCATCAGCAGGGGTGACAAAACTACCAGCCTGACCTCCACCAGCATGATCAGGCACATGGCAGCAAAGCACCCGACTTTGTGGGGCGAAACCCAGGGTCCACGACCAGTGTCAGCGGTTATCACCACTGCTTCTTCCACTGTTGTGCGTGCAATAGAACCCCCTGTTGTGTGTGCAAGGCAATCCCCTGTCCATACTGCATGTAAAGATGCCCCCTCCTCTCAGTCTTCACTTGTTATGGCAGTTTCTCAAGAAACAGCATCAACGTCCACGTCCACGTCCCACCGCAGCGTTCAATTGTCCATATCCCAGACCTTTGAACGAAAGCGGAAATTCGCAGCTAACGCCCCACAGGCCACAGTCCTAAATTCGCACATTTCACGACTGCTTGCATTGGAAATGCTGCCTTTTAGGCTGGTGGAGATGGAATCCTTCCGCAATCTTATGGCGGTGGCCGTCCCTCGGTACTCGGTCCCCAGCCGACACTATTTTGCCCGGTGTGACATCCCCGCACTACACAAGCACGTGTCCCAAAGCATCTGCCGTGCCCTCAACAACGCAGTTATTGGGAGAGTCCACCTGACAACGGACACGTGGACAAGTGCCTGTGGCCAGGGACGGTACATCTCTCTGACGGCACACTGGGTAAACATAGTGGAAGCCGGGACCCAGTCGGACCTTGGGACGGAACACATCCTCCCCACACCGAGGATTGCGGGCCCTATGTCAGTCAGAGTTGCCCCCACAGTGTACAGCTCCTGTGCATCCTCCTCCTCCTCCTCATGTTCAGCCTCCATCTCAGATATCACCACATCAGTAACAAGCTGGAAGCATTGCAGTACTGCCTCCGCCAAGCGGCAACAGGCTGTGCTGAAACTCATAAGCTTAGGTGATAAACCTCACACTGATTGTGAGTTGTGGACAGCTGTGAATAGAGCAGGCAGATCTGTGGCTGACACCGCTGAACCTACATCCCGGCATGGTCGTGTGTGACAATGGCCGTAACCTGGTGGCGGCTCTGAGGCGAGGTGAGATCACACACGTACCATGCCTGGCTCATGTGCTTAACCTCGTGGTTCAGCGGTTTCTTAAATCGTACCCCGAGTTGCCAGATCTGCTCGTGAAAGTACGCCGCCTGTCAGCTAATTTTCGCAAGTCGGCTACAGCTTCCGCCGCCCTTGCTGTGTTGCAGCAGCGTTTGCAGCTTCCGGCACACTGGTGTGTGATGTCCCCACACGTTGGAACTCTACCCTCCACATGTTGCAAAGGATTTGTGAGCAGAAGAGAGCAGTTGTGGAGTACCAGCTGCAACAAGGCCGTCGATATTCAGGTCAGACTCCACACATAAGACCTCAGGAGTGGACCTGGATGTCTGACATATGTACCATCCTGACAAACTTTGAGGAGGCCACCAAGATGGTGAGTGGCGATGACGCCATCATTAGTGTCAGCATCCCACTTGTCTGTCTTTTGCAACGCTCTCTGCAGAGAATTAAAGAGGAGGCATTGCAGCCAGAGTATGATGAGATGGATCAAGAAGCCGTAGCGGGCGATTACACACAGCCCAGCCTCATCTCATCCCAATGTGCATTGGGGGACAATGAGGGAGAGGAGGAGGAGGAGGAAGAACAGGAGCTGCTATCATGCGTTGTAGACGGTAGTACCTGTACAAGTGTCATACCGTCGGTTCAGCGTGGGTGGCCTGAGGACAGGGGGGAGGAGGAAGAGGAGGAGGAGGAGAGCATGGTCAGTCGTCATCTTGGTGAGGACACGGAAATCTTGCCCGTTACCAGTCTGGCATGCATGGCTGACTTTATGTTACGCTACCTTAACCGTGACCCTCGCGTTGTCAAAATGTTGGGTGACAGTCATTACTGGTTGGTGACACTTGTAGACCCCCGCTACAAGGAGAACTTTCACTCTCTTATTCCTGAGGTGGAGAGGTCTACAAAATGGGGCAATACCAGAAGGCCCTTGCTGCAGAACTCTTAAAAAAATTCCCATCTGAACACGGTAGCGGCAGAGGTCACGGTTCGCTGCCCAACTAAGGCATACAGGCGAGAGAGACGCAACTCCAATCCAGCAGAGGCAGGGGAACACTGTCAATGTTCTAGGACAATTTTCTGAGACTTGCCCAGCTTACAGGCCCTGAGGCGCAGGGTACTCTCACAAGGAGTGGAAAGTTTCAAAAGATGGTGAGGGAGTACCAGCGTCCTCCGTGATTCCTCTGTGCCTTTTAATTATTGGGCATCAAAGCTGGACACTTGGAGTGAACTCACTCTGTATGCCTTGGAGGTCCTGGCCTGCCCTGCCGCTAGCGTGTTATCGGAGCGTGTTTTTAGTGCCGCTGGGGGAATTATAACTGATAAGCGCACTCTCCTGTCAACTGACAATGCTGACAAGCTGACCCTTATCAAAATGAACAAGGGCTGGATTGGGCCAGACTTCTCATCACCACCAAATGACAGCAGAGTAACATAAAGTCAAATCCACTGTGTTATTTCGGGATAACACATGGGTATACGCTTCCTCATTTCGGCTGTTTTTTGCTCTTCTCCTTACCCTCAGCCTCTACGACCACTATAACACCAGGGTGACCGTGGTCCATGTTGCCAGCATTGCAAGTTCCTCTGTCCTAATTTTTGGCAGCTTTTGCTTGGAAGGCATAGGCAAAGACTATGGGAGACCCACTCCCCAATAATGGGAATAATGTTTTTAATATGCTGTACTGCATGGGTCTTGTAAGGGACATTGCAAGTTCCCCCTTCCTAATTTTTGGCAGCTTTTGCTTGGAAGGCATAGGCAAAGACTATGGGAGACCCACTCTCCAATAATGGGAATAATGTTTTTAATATGCTGTACTGCATGGCTCTTGTAAGGGGCATTAAAATCGTCTTGTTAAGCTACTGTGACCTCCACGTCTCTTCCAAGGGTCGTTAATATTGTCTTTTTATTCCACTGCGACCTCCACCACTCTTCCAAGGGGCATTAAAAGCGTCTTGTTAAGCTACTGTGACCTCCACGTCTCTTCCACAGGGCGTTGATATTGTCTTTTTATTCCACTGTAACCTCCACCACTCTTCCAAGGGGCATTGATATTGTCTTTTTATTCCACTGCGACCTCCACCACTCTTCCAAGGGGCATTAAAACCGTCTTGTTAAGCTACTGTGACCTCCACGTCTCTTCCACGGGGCATTGATATTGTCTTTTTATTCCACTGTAACCTCCACCACTCTTCCAAGGGGCATTAAAACTGTCTTGTTAAACCACTCTGAACTCCACGTCTCTTCCAAGGGGCATTAAAACCATCTTGTTAAGCTACTGTGACCTCCACATGTCTTCCAAGGGGCATTAAAACTGTCTTGTTAAACCACTCTGAACTCCACGTCTCTTCTAAGGGGCATTAAAACCGTCTTGTTAAACCACTCTGAACTCCACAGCTCTTCCAAGGGGCATTGACATGTTGTTTTTAATTACCTCTAACCTCCACGACTCTTGCAACGGGCATTGCATTTCCTCCTAATTTTTGTCAGCTTTTGCTTTTCAATGCATAGGCGAACACTAAGGGAGACCCACTCCCCAATAATGGGTAGAAGGTTTTTAATACGCTGTAATCCACGTCTGTTTCAAGGGGCATTGCAGTGCCTAATAATTTTTGGAAAGCCTTCCATTCCCTGCTTAGGCCAACAGTGTACAGGAGACCCAGTTGCTATAAATGTAAAAAACGGTTTAGTTAAGGCCCTCTGAACTCCATGTCACTTCCAAGGGGCATTAGAGGGCCTCGAAATTTTTGGTAGGCATTGCATTCACTGTATGCCTTATAACTATGTAGCTGAACCGCTCCTTTTGGTACGGAAACATATCCTACAAGACGTGTGGTTGGCTGGCCTGATATTGATGTGAATGGTCCCTGTTCCTCCTGCTCTTTCTCCTTTGCCACCACCTCATCCATCATTCATCACCTGAAGCTTTGTTTTAATGGGAGTCATAGAACTGGGATAGTAGCAGGAAAACATCCAGCAATCCTCGAAGGAGGTAGAATATGCGCCAAAACGCTGACCACCTCAGGCCTAGCTGCTGCTACATTCATGCGCTTGCATTCCAAGGAACAGAAAGCTAAGGAGGTGGATGGCCTCATGATCATGAATACTTTATTCGTTGTGTAGGAGGCCGACCACTGCTGCTGTCTACCTTCTGAACTTTGTGTTGAAGCCTGATTGACCCAGGACCCGCAATCCTCTATGTCTGGAGGACGTGTTGCATCCCAGTGTCCAACTGTGTCCCGGCTTCCACAATATTAACCCAGTGTGAAGGCGTCAGTGAGATGGACCATTCCTGGCCACATTCACTTGTCCACGTGTTTGTGGTTAGGCTGTCCTTCCCACTAAATGCACTGGGGAGGGCACAGGTAATGTTTTGGTATGCTCGCTTGTGTATAAGGCGCACCGGGACAAATAGGGGCGGCTGGGGACCGTTTATGGACACCCGGCCACCCCCACGCGGCTGGGGACTTTGTGTGGGCACCCGGCCGCGGGGCGGCTGGGGACTGAGTATGGTCACCCGGCCGCCCCCTGGCGGCTGGGGACCAAGCGTGGACACCCGGCCGCCGTGCGGCTGGGGACTGAGTATGAATACCAGGCTACCGACGCAGCCATGACGTGGTGGCCAGATTCCACCTCCACATGCCTAAAAGGCCCAATTTCAAGTGCAAGCAAGCTAGCAGTATGGTATTGCAGCCTGGGGGGTGGGTGGGTGGCAGGCTGCATACTTGCGCTTGTATTGCAAGTTATGGGAGAGGTACAATTGAACACTGCCCTGGGACAAGGACTTGCACAGGGATAGTTGCAAGTCTGCATCTTCTGATGCGGCAAGGATCACTTCTGATGGGCACACTTTTAGGCAGTGACCTGGGTGTCAGAGATGCTTCCAGGGGTCTTCCCCATGCTGTTCCCATGTCTTTTTAGCACTGTATGCATGTGTCACACAGCACATGGCCAGATAAGGTTGTAAAATGTTAAAATGACATTTCCCGGTGAATGCATTTGTCACGGTTGAAAGCAATACAAACGTGCAAAAACGCATAAAAAATGCTACTTGTGAACATAGCCCAAGGTGTGGAGGAGTATTTTTGTTTTTGGTTATTTATTTTACCTTATACACAAGTCTTTACCCTGGAAAGGATGTTCCTTAACCCCTTTCCGACCTGGTCAGTAATAGTACGCACCAGTTCGGGAAGGCCGGTTCAGCGGGGGCTCCGGCGGTGAGCCCGCACTGAAGCGAGCACATGTCAGCTGATTATTGGAATCGCAATCCACCCGCGGCTGTTAATATGTTAAATCTCTGACAGTGGCATTTAACTCGCGCTTCCGGGAGTCCTAAGCCCCGCCCATCAGTGACCCCGTCACGTGATCGCGGGTCACCAATGGGTGGGCATGACAACTCAGGGTCTGCAGCAGACGCCTGTGGTTGTCATGTCTCAATTGCTATGAGCGCCACCTAGTGGTCAGCGCTCATAGCAAGTGAGCATTTCTCCTGCATACAAGCGATCTGCTCATCGCTTGTATGCAGTAGAAGCAATCAGACAACTGCTGCTTCTAGTCTCCTCTGGAGACTATAGAAGCAAGCAGAAAGTGTAAAAAAAGTTTTTAAAAAAATAAAAAAAATAAAAAATATATAAAAGTTTAAGTCACCCCCCTTTCGCCCCATTCAAAATTAAATATATATATATAAAAAAAAAAACACATACACATATTTGGTATTGCCACGTTCAGAATCGCCCGATCTATCAATATAAAAGAAGAATTAATACAATCAGTAAACGGCGTAACGAGAAAAAAATTTTAAACGCCAGAATTATGTTTTTTTGGTCGCTACAACTTTGCAATAAAATGCAATAACGGGCGATCAAAACATCGGATCTACCCCAAAATGCTATCAATAAAAACGTCAGCCCGGCACACAAAAAATAAGCCCTCACCTGGCCCCAGATCCCGAAAAATGGAGAAGCTAAGGGTCTCGGAAAATGGCGTCATTTTTTTTGTTTTTTAGCAAGCTTTGGATTTTTTTTTCGCCACTTAAATAAAAAAGAACCTATACATGTTTGGTGTCTATGAACTCGTAACGACCTGGAAAATAATGATGGCAGGTCAGTTTTAGCAATCTATGAACGTGGTAAAAAAAGGACCCAAAAAACATCTGTGGAATTGCATTTTTTTTGCAGTTTCACTGCACTTGGAATTTTTTTCCCATTTTCCAGCACAGGATATGGTAAAACCAGTGATGGTGTTTAAAAGTACAACTCGTCCCACAAAAAATAAGCCCTCACATGGCCATATTGAACGAAAATTAAAAAAGTTCTGGCTCTGGGAAGAAGGGGAGCAAAAAAGGAAAACACAAAAACAGAACGACCCATGGTCGTTAAGGGGTTAACATATTTCACAGAAAAGCACTTTCACTTTCGTTTTTGAAGGTTTTATTGTGAGCCTGTAAAAGTGGCTTAATACCTCTTACCACGTTGTTGACAGCAGTGACCTGGGGGTCAGAAATGCTTCCAGGGGCGATCCCCATGCTGTCCCCATGTCATTTGAGCACTGTCACTATCGTTTTGGGCACTTTTTAGGCTGTCTACAGACTGCCGGGGGAGCCGCCGCAAAAATGTTCGGGTCTCCCATAGACTAACATTGGGCTCGTTGCTTGGGTCGAGCACCCGAGTATCACAGCGAGCTCGGCCCGAGCTTCGAGCACCCGAGCATTTTAGTGCTCGCTCAACACTAATAAATACCATACAGTAAGTAAATAGATAGTAATAATACATGTAAAAAACATAAGGTACTTAGTAGACATTTTTTTTTCAATAAAACACAAAAGCTATCCCACCGAAACAAGGTATATTGAATCAGGATGGTGCCTAACTGTATTAATTAACCTCGTTACATGTCAGCAGGTCAGAGAATGTCCTGGGTCTAACTATGTTTTACACCTGTCTGTGGAAAGCTCTACATATAAGGTGCACAGCCCAAGGGGGTGGCCATATCTCAAATGTACAAAAAACTCAAGCAAAACTAAAAACATGGCCCAGCATTCTTGTTGGTATAAATATAATGTATAGGTTCATTGGGCGTGTTGAACTTAAAGATGTCCTATTAATTGTTGGCAGAATTGAAACTACATTGTCAGCCAATCTTGATGATGTCGACAGGTTTTGCCAACTTTTATGTGTATGGGGGATCTTAACTTTCATTCAGTGAAGCTGCCATAAAGCACATACACCCTGTTGTACTGTCTACGGTGTGTATCTCCAATGTGAACACCCAATGAAAGGTTTTTAAGACTGAAAATTAATAGATAAGTACATTTGAAAAACAAACACTTTTTTTGGTCATGCATATACATTTATTGATAAAACAAAATGAAATATCTAAAATATAAACCCTAAGCATGAGTTTATTTTTAGCTCTGCTAAACTCTTCAGCCAAGGTTTGTTTTCTAGAACTCTATTTGTAAATTTAGATATTAATATCTTAGAAGCATCTTTCCTAAGGAAATATTACATATATAAAAGTATAAGTCCTATATAAAATATAAAAGTCCTCTTCCCTCCGTACCAGTCTATCATTGTTAGTTTGTTTACTGTAGTTATATTCTCATTTGTATGTAACCCCCTTATGTACAGTGCCATGGAATCAATGGCGTTATATAAATTATTAATAATAATAATAAAAAGTAAAATTCCTCTTTAAAACAAAGTTCTGTTAGATAGCTTGACCCAAAAATTACGATTTTTATTTAGCCTTTAAACTATTCTCCCGGATCCTTTCATCGTCCATCATTTTTCTTGTTGAATAGTTCTTCATTGGCAGAAGTCATGCACTTTTTCTAAACTAGGTCAATGTTAATCCCTTACGAGTTATTCAACTGTTTTGAAGATCAGTTTGAAGGCTTTTACAGAGTTAAAGGCTCATCTATCCCTCCCTTAAGTGGTATTTTGTAAATAACAAAAATTAAACTCTCCATTTTTATCAGTAACACATGCACTGACTTTTTATGCTTCAAAAGGAATTTCATTCACGTCATTATATTTTAATCGATTCCCTAAGGTTAGGGCTACACTGATATAGTGGCATTACATTGGAACATCACATCTTATGATTTCCTAAGTCACACGTAACTGCACTGCCATTAATTTCAGTGCAAGTTGCGATTGCAATATGGAAAGGGTTTTTTTGCAGCAAGATCACAGCTCTAAAATAATTGCATAACAACAAGTTGCAGATAAGTTTCACAAATTGAACACTTGTTTGAGAATTGCTGCCGTGTGACACATGTTAATATGTAGCCCAACCCAAAGCAACACATTTATTTCTCTCAAGTTTCGTAGTTGGGATAACAATATTTTCTCTTTTTTTTTTTTTTTTCAGAAAAATCTTGATCAGCTTTGTGTCATTTCTTTTTTTACTGTGTTCACAGTACAGTAGATTCCACTTCCTAGGACTCTAGTAAAGTAGTAAAGTCAGTTAATTCAAAAAAATTGCCACAGCCAAACTTGTCCGTATTCTTTTTCCAAATATAAGACTCGGACTGCATAGTTTCCACCTATTTATTAGGAATAGGTTAAAATGTGTGATAATCATGACTACTGTGCTTTTGGAGGTGCTCCCTCACCTTAAACTGTTCAGACATGTCCATCTGCACAGTAACAAACACTGCAAAGTGTGATAATGAAGTCACTCTCTTCCATTTGTCCCCTGCTATAAGCAAAATGGGAGTATAACTGAATCATTAATTTGTAGTGATGAGCGAGCACTAAAATGCTCGGGTACTTGTTGCTCGGGTCGAGCACATTGAAATGCTCAAGTACTCGGTCTGAGCAATGAGCCCAATGTAAGTCTATGGGAAACTCGAGCATTTTTCCCGGCGGCCATCCCCAGCGGTCTGCAGAGGGCCTAAAAATTCTCGGCACTTTGCGAGTATTTCCGGGTTGCTAGGGCGGGAACTCGGGTACCCGCCCTTCATGTTTGGCGCTCTTTAGAGAGCCAATGAACATGCAGGGATTGCTTGCCACGCACTGTAATGCCGTAGCCATGTTGTTTGTGGGCATTACAGTGATTGGCTGGCCGCACAGCGTCATCAGGTCTATATGAGACTTGGTGCCGCTATGCTCGTCACAGTCTACCCCGGTACCATACAGAGTAGGGTAAGCTGCTGCTGAGTCAGGGAGAGATTTGCTTGTTTATAGTTAGTAAAAGTATTCCACAGCATATCTATATATCCATCTGAACTAACAGTCCTTCTGAGGACTAATCCAGCTGCATATATTCAGTGGTGATAGCAGGCAGGCAGTGTATGTGGCAGACTTCAGTGCATATAGTGCAAGATGGTCCATAGCACTTTCCTGCTGCTGCTGTTCTTACATATATTTGTAGACATAGCCCAATATATCAGGGGCCAGGGCAATTTTTTTTATCTTAATGGTGGTTATTTGCTTAAAAAGCAATCAAGAGTACACCATTTTTCTACTCCATTTGCTTGTTAGCACTGCAGAATACAGCCAGATTTGTTCCATATTTCAGATAAAAAATCCAGAAATTTGAACTGAACGTGGAAAATATTGTCCTCCTTTTCCATTCTTTTGCAGTGTGTCAGTCAAGCAATTCACACTAAGTGTCTGTGAAGAATAGTATTAGTAAATTACAGGGCTGCTATTTAAAACCGTGGTTCTCTGTCAGACATATCACCTATAAGACTGTTCCAAAATCAGACATTTCTTCCATTTACATTCTGTTGCAGTGTGTCGGTCAAGCTATTCACACTAGGTCTCTGTGAAGAATACTGTTAGTAAATTATAGGCCTGCTATGGGACAGTCCTAACTCTAATATTAAAACCTTACCATTTGTCAAGTGACATACATATGGATAAGGGCAGAGAGACTGAACCCTTAGTAGAAGCATGGACCTGAGAAGCAGAATGAACCTTTCAGCTCAGACAAAGGGCGGCCACACCCTTATATGCACTACTGCACATTAGACTACAAAGAAAAAACCTGGGAGTCTGAACTGAAACGTAAATTGATGTGCATGCAAAATGTAATTGCATGTTCACATAAGAGTACACCATTTTTCTGCTAGATTTGCTTGTTAGGACTGCAGAATACAGCCAGATCTTTTCCATATTATAGCGATAAAAATCCAGAAATTTGAACTGAACGTGGAAAATATTGGTCTCCTTTTCCATTTTGTTGCAGTGTGTCGGTCAAACTATTCACACTAGGTCTCTGTGAAGAATAGTATTAGTAAACTACAGGCCTGCTATTTAAAACCGTGGTTCTCTGTCAGATGTATCACATATAACAGCGTTCCAAAGTCAGCTATTTCTACCTTCCATTTTGTTGCAGTGTGTCGGTCAAGCTATTAACACTAGGTCTCTGTGAAGAATAGTATTAGTAAACTACAGGCCTGCTATTTAAAACCGTGGTTCTCTGTCAGACGTATCATATATAACTGCGTTCCAAAATCAGCCATTTCTCGTGAACATGGAAAACATTGTTGTCCATTTAAAATGAGCAAAGTTCGTGGCAAGAGACGGGGAAGTGACATGATGGTGCATGCAGAGGCTGAGGACGTGGCCATGGGCAAGCTTAAGTGGTGCCACAACAAACACCCACATTTTGTCGCTCGACCTTCCTGTCCCAATTACTAGTGGACAGCAGCACACCACTATTGAACCTAGAGCAGTGTCAAAAGGTTGTTGGTTGGATAGCAGATAATGCTTCCAGTCACTTTGCCACCACCATCACCACTCTGTCTTCCACATGGTCAAGTCTCTGTAGCCGTGAGTCTGGACCGCATATGAGACACAATGATGATGAGACACAATTGCCAGAAAGTCAGGAGGAGGACCAGGGTGCGGAAGTGGAAGACGAGGTGGTGGGTGATATAGTAACTGACCCAACCTGGCAGGGGGACATGCAGAGTGAGGACAGCAAGACACAGGGGAAGGGAAGCGTATCCCTACAACAGGCACATAGAAGCAGTGTGGTAGCCACAGACACAAGGCAGGAAAGGTTCCCCGTAACGCCAACACGACGGAAGTTGCCAGTACAAATATTTAGGTTTTACCGAACCTGATTGTTTTTTAAAGACTCTGCAGATAACCCCAAAAAGGCCATTTGCACCACCTGCCAGGCCAGCATCAGCAGGAGTAACAAAACTAGCAACCTGACCAACACCAGCATGATCAGGCACATGGCAGCAAAGCACCCGACTAAGTGAGCCGAACCCAAGGGTCCAGAAACAGTGTCTGCGGGTGACACCAGTGCTTCTTCCGCTGGTGTGCATGCATGCCAATCCCCTGTCCATGGCGCATGTGAAGATGCCTCCCGCCCTGCACCTGTCATTGCACACTCTCAACTAGCACCATCAGCAAGCACATCCATGTTCTTGCCCCAGCAAGAACAGTTGTCCCTACCTAAGTCCTTGGAATGCAAGCACAAATATGCAGCCAATGCCCCACAGGCCACACTACTAAATTCACACATTTCACGAATTCTTGCGCTCGAAATGTTGCCTTTTAGGCTCGTGGAAACGGAAGCTTTCCGCAACCTGATGGCCATGGCCATCTCTCGGTACTCAGTCCCCAGCCTCCACTATTTCTCCCTGTGTGCTGTCCCCGCATTACATGAGTACGTGTCCCACAACATTAGCCGTGCCCTCAACAATGCAGTTACTGGGAAAGTCCACCTAACCACGGACAAGTGGACAAGTGCTTGTGGGCAGGGACAGTATATCTCGCTGACGGCACACTGGGTTAATATAGTGGATGCCGGGACCCAGTCGGACCTTGGGACAGAACACATCCTCCCAACACCAAGGATTTCGGGCCCTGGATCAGTCAGGGTTGCCCCCACATTCTGCAGTTCCTGCACCTCCTCCTCCTCTTCAGCCTCCATCTTTGAAATGACCACATCAACCACAAGCTGGAAGCACTGCAGCACTGCCACAGCCAAGCGGCAACAGGCTGTTCTGAAGCTAATATGCTTAGGTGACAAACCGCACAACACTGAATAGTTGTGGAGAGCTCTGAAAGAGCAGGCAGATCTGTGGCTGAAACCCCTGACCCTACAGCCAGGCATGGTTGTGTGTGACAATGGCCAGAACCTGGTGGCAGCTATGAAGCGAGATGAGCTCACACACGTACCATGCCTGGCCCATGTGCTTATCCTCGCAGTTCAGCGGTTTCTCAAAACCTACCCGGATCTGCCGGATCTGCTTGTCAAAATATGCCACGTGTGTGCCCATTTTAGAAAGTCAGCTACAGCTTCCGCCGCCCTTGCCGTGCTTCAACAGCGTTTGCAGCTTCCAGCTCACCGACTGGTGTACGATGTCCCCACGTATTGGAACTCTACATTGCAGATGTTGGGAAGGATTTGTGAGCAGAAGAGGGCAGTTGTTTACAACCAACATCAACAAGGCCGTCGGTATTCAATTCAAATTCCACACATAAGACCTCAGGAGTGGACATGGATTTCAGACATCTGCACCATCCTCCCAAACTTTGAGGACTCCACCAAGATGGTGAGCGGCGATGACACCATAATTAGTATCACCATTACGCTTCTTTGTCTTCTGAGACGCTCTCTGCTCACAGTTAAAGAGGATGCATTGCACGATGAGATGGAACAAGAAACCATACAGGGTGATTCCACACAGCCCAACCTCATCTCACCCCAACGTGGATTGGGTGACAATGAGGAAGAGGAGGAGGAAGAAGAACAGGAGCTAGTTTCCTGCGCTATGGATGGTACTACCTGCACAACTGTCATACCGTCTGTTCAGTGTGGATGAGCTGAGGACAGGGAGGAGGAGGATGAGGAGGAGAGCATGGTCAGTCGTCCTCTTGGTGAGGACACGGAAGTCTTGCCTGTTAGCAGTCTGGCACACATGGCTGAGTTTATGTTATGCTGCTTTTCCCGTAACCTTGGCATTGTCAAAAATTTGGGTGACAGTCATTACTGGTTGGTGACACTTCTAGACCCATGCTACAAGGAGAACTTTCTATCTCATATTCCCTCGCAGTACAGGCCTAATAAAATGGGGCAGTACCAGAAAGCCCTTGTTGTGGAATTATTAAAAAATTTCCCATCTGAAAACTCTGGCGGCCAAGGTCACATTTCGTTGGACAACCATGGAGTACAGGCGAGAGAGACACAAATGCAATCCAGCAGAGGCAGGGGAACACTGTCAAAGTTCTGGGACAGTTTACTCAGACCCTCCCATCGCAAAGGTCCTGAAGTGCGCTGTACTCTCACAAGGTTGAAATCGTTTCAGAAGATGGTGAGGGAGTACCTTGCCGATCGTACCACATCCAAATAATGGAAACATTCACTACATAGGCAAATAGTATGGGAGATCCACTTCCTAATAATGGGAACATTGTTTTCAGGAGGCCCTTCAACCTCTACATCTCTTGCAAGGGACATTGGAGTTCCTCGAAATTTTTGGCAGCCATTGCATTCACTGCATACCCTATAACTGTATAGCAGACCCTCTCCTTTCTAATGGGAACATGTTGTTACTGTGGCCCAGCTCTATGTGTCTTTAAATTGTTAGTAGTGTTTTTCCTAAATTTTGGCAACCATTGGACTCACTGCATACCCTGTAACTGTATAGCAGACCCTCTCCTTTCTAATGGGAACATGTCGATACTGAGGCCCAGCTCTATGTGTCTTTAAATTGTTATTATGGTTTTTCCTAAATTTTGGCAGCCGTTGGACTCACTGCATACCCTACAACTGTATAGCACACTCTCTCCTTTCTAATGGGAACACGTCGTTACTGTGGCCCAGCACTATGTGTCTTTAAATTATTAGTGTTTTTCCTAAATTTTGGCAGCCGTTGGACTCACTGCATACCCTATAACTGTCTAGCAGATCCTCTCCTTTCTAATGGGAACATGTTGTTACTGTGGCCCAGGTCTATGTGTCTTTAAATTGTTAGTGGGGTTTTTCCTAAATTTTGGCAGCCGTTGGACCCACTGCATAACCTATAACTGTATAGCAGACCCTATCCTTTCTAATGGGAACATGTTGTTACTGTGGCCCTCCTAAATTTTGGCAGCCGTTGTACTCACTGCATACCCTATAACTGTATAGCAAACCCTCTCCTTTCTAATGGGAACATGTCGTTACTGTGGCCCAGCTTTCTGTGTCTTTAAATTGGTATTGGGTTTTTCCCAAAATTTGGCAGCCCTTGCTGTTACTGCATGGGAATTACCACTATAGGAGAACCACTCCTTTATAATAGTAGCATTTTTTTACTGAGAACCTCCTCTATGTCTCTTCAAAGAGCTATTGGGGTGCGTCCAAATTTTTAGCAGCCCTTGCAGTCACAGCATACGCTATAACACTATAGGAGACCCACTCGTTAATAATGGGAACAACAATGCATAGCCGGCTGATGGCCCTCTTACAATAGTGAGGGCCGACTGCTGGCCCTTTAAGAATAGTAAGGGCCGCCTGATGGCCCGATAAAAATAGTGTTTGTGACTTTCAGTGTCCCTCCTTCATAAAAGAAACAGGATGTGTCTGATCATGTCTCACACACTACATGGCCAGATAACGTTGTAAAATGTTAAAATTACATTTACTGGTGAATGTATTTTTCACTGTTCAAAGCAATGCAAAATGGAAATCGCATCAAAAACGCTACGTGTGAACATAGCCCATGGTGTGGAGAAGCATTTTTGTTTTTGGTTATTTATTTTGTCTTATATACAAGTCATTACTCTGGAAAAGATGTTCTTTAACATTTTTCCCAGGAAAATCCATTTTGGTTTCGTTTTTATATGTTTTATTGCCCGTCCGTAAAAATGGCATAATACTCCGACAACATTGTTGACAGCAGTGACCTGGGAGTCAGAGATGCTTCCAGGGGACTTCCACATTCTGTTCCCATGTCATTTGAGCACTGTTCCTATCGATTTGGGTAATTTTTAGGCCCTCTGCAGACCGCTGGGGGGGGGCGCCGGAAAAATGCTCGAGTTTCCCATAGACTTACATTGGGCTTGTTACTCAGACCGAGCACTCGAGCATTTCAATTTGCTCGACTCGAGCAACGAGAACCCGAGCATTTTAGTGATCGCTCATCACTATTTACTACCTTATCTGGCCATGTGGTGTGTGAGACATGATCAGACACATTCAAACAGTGCTAAAAAGACATGGGAACAGCATGGGGAAGACCCCTGGAAGCATCTCTGACTTCCAGGGCACTGCTTAAAACTGTGGTCATCTCATCAAATGTGATCCTTTATTACTGCGGTAATTATACAGACATTTTTGGCAACGTGACAAATCTTAAACTCATTTTAAAATTGGCAAGGTGTGTGTCAAGGGACTGGGAAGTGTACATTATGGTGATGGTGATAGTGCACGCAGAAGCTGTGGGCAAGATGAAACTGTTCCTGCTGAGGGAGCACAACAAACACCCACGTCATGTCTAACTACCTTCTTGTCCCAATTTCTAGGGGGCCGCGGAACACCACTACTGAAGCCAGAGCAGTGTGAAAAGGTTGTTGGTTGGATAGCAGATAAAGTTTCCAGTCAGTTTGCCACCACCACCACCACCCTGTGTTCCACATGGTCCAGTCTCAGTAGATGTGAGTCTGGATCACATTATTATTATTACTACTTTATTGCCATTTATTCCATGGCACTTTAAATGTGAATATGGGGTATACATCGCAAAAACAATTATAATAATCTTGAACAAAAATGTGACAGGGACTGGTAGAGGAGAGGAGAGAAGAGGACCCTGCCCGCGAGGGCTCACTGTCTACAAGGGATGGGTGAGGATACAGTAGGTGAGGATGGAGTTGGTCGTGCAGCGGTATGGTTGAGCGAGGGTTACTGCAGGTTGTACGCATGTCGCAAGAGGTGGGTCTTCAGGTGCTTTTTGAAGGTTTCAACAGTAGGCGAGAGTCAGAAATGGTGGGGTAGAGAATTCCATAGAAGGGGGAATGCACAGGAGAAATCTTGTATGCAATTGTGGGAAGAGGAGAAAAGAGGGGAGTAGAGAAGGAGGTCTTGTGAGGATCGGAGGTTGCGTGCAGGTAAGTACCGGGAGACTAGGTCACAAATGTATGAAGGAGACAGGTTGTGGATGGCTTTTCATGCCAAGGTTAGAGTTTTGAACTGAAGTCTCTGGGCATTGGGGAGTCAGTGAAGGGATTGACAGAGAGGAGAGGCCAGGGAGTAGCGAGGGGATAGGTGGATTAGTCGGGCAACAGAGTTTAGGATAGATTGGAAGAATGCGAGAGTGTTAGAAAGGAGGCCACAGAGCAGGAGGTTGCAGTCGTCGAGAAGGGAGATGATGAGGGCTTGCACTAGTGTTTTTGTAGATTCGTGGTTGAAGAATGTGCAGATCCATGAGATTATTTTTACTTAGAGTCGGCACCTTCCTCACCCTGATCCTCCTTCCTTCCACCATTCCGAGTGCCCTGAGACAATTGAAAACAGTCCTTGGAATGCAAGCGTAAGTATGCAGCCAACCACCCACAGGCCACAATACTAAACTGCCACATTTCTGGACTGCTCGCACTTGAAATGTTGCCTTTTACGCTCGTGGAGGCGGAAGCTTTCCACAACCTCATGGCGGCGGCCGGGTGTCCATACTCGGTCCCCAGCCGCCACTATTTCTCACGGTATCGTCTCTGCCTTCCACAAACACGGGTCCCAGAACATTACCTGTTCCCTCCCCAGTGGACTTACTGGGAAGGACCCCCTAACCACAAACACGTGGACTAGTGAATGGGCCCAAGGACGGTATGGAGCTAGTCCACAGTAATAAAATAGCCATAGAGTGTCCGGGAACCTTCCCACATGCTTTTCTTAGCCAGTGCTGCTTCTCGGCAGGGTTGGAGGGGCCCACCCGAGAACTGGAGACTCCTCTGGTGGGCCCTGGCTTCTCCTTCAGGAGAGTTCATAGTGCCGAGGTGAGGTCGTGATGATGATAGAGGCCACCATCTCCTTAGCTTGCTGCTGGTACTTTTCTATGGGAATCAGCTTGGCTCCAACCAGTCTATAATATTTTCAGAGAACTATGGCACGACGCCATGGTATTAGCAGTGCCCCCAGTACTAGTAGCAAAGACATCCACAATTTCCTTTTCTTCTGCCCAAATACATTAGTTTCTCACAAAGGAGCTGAAGATACTGAGTGGCAGTAGGTGCAAGTTTCTCCATCATGTTAGATATCAGAGGGAGAACAGAGAGGGCAGCACAGTGGCTCAGTGGTTAGCACTGAAGCCCTGCAGCGCTAGGGACCTGGGTTCAAATCCCACCAAGGACAACATCTGCAAGGATTTTGTATGTTCTCCTTGTGTTTGCATTGGTTTCCCCCTCAGTAAAAAAGCAGCCATAGAGTGTCCAGGAACCTTCCCACACACTTTTCTTAGCCAGGGCTGCTTCTCGGCAGGGTTGGACGGGTCCACCAGAAAATCCTTGGGTGGGCCCTGGCTTCTTCATCAGGAGAGTTCATAATAGCTAACTTTGCAGCTGCTATGGGGGTCTTGCGCGGGGAAGAAAGGTGTGCCCTGAGAATCAAATCCTCTGGTGGGCCCAATGTTTTTCAGTCTGACACTGCTTCTCGGTAAGAGTTGTATTTCACCACAGCCATATTCAGTGAAAGGACTGGCATAGAGGAAAACCGTATCTACTCCGGCTGTCATTTCTCCGCCACCAGATTACGCCCATTGTCACACACGACCATGCCTGGCTATATGTTCAGCGGTGAGACCCACAGATCAGGCTGCTGTGTTACAGCTTTCAACAACTCTGCAGCGGTAGGCGGTTTGTCACCTAAGCATTAACCATATTATCTTCAGCACAGCTTGTTGCCGCTTTGCCAAGGCAGTGCTGCAGTGCTTCCAGCTTGTGACTGATGTGGTCATTTCAGAGATGGAGGGCGAGCAGGAGGAGGAGGAGGTGCAGGAGCTGAAAAATGTGATTACATTGAGGTTACATTAGCGAGTCTGGTTTTTATACTAAAAAGATCCTACTGTGTTTTTTTTTTTTTTTTACGTATCTTCAAATGTGTATTGGAGTTTGTCCTAATTTTTGGCAGCCCTTGATATTGCTGCATATGTAATAACAGTATAGGAGACACACTCCTTAATAATGGGAAGGACAATTCAAATAGAGTCTATATTCTAGAATATTAGCTGTCTTATCTGAAATTGTTTACGGGTGAGGTATCACAGTATGGATATCGTATTACATCGATCCAGGCAGGTATTATTGCCTTATACTGCATGCTGCTGGTGCTGCCCAAAAGAATGTAAAATCTATTCTATTCCCTATCAATAATGCTGTTAGATGCATTTACAATAGGGACAGATGCTGCTAGGTGGTATCATCACCAGCTACAGATGAGTGTTCATTCTGGTCGCATAAATGTCTTCCACAGTCCATAATTTTCTTTTTTTTCTTTGGCCTTATATACAAGTCATTACACTGAAAAGTACCCTGGAAAGAATTTTTCTTATCATTTTTTCCATTTTAGCTTGTTTTTTGTATGTTTTTTTTTTGTCAGTCCCTAAAAATGGCATAATGCTCTGACAACATTGTTCACAGATATGTTATTTTTCAGCAGCCAACTGTGAATAGGTTTGAACCCACAACTGCAATACTTTAAATGGAGTGTAATATTTGACACGCTCACAATAATTGCTGGATTATTAGGGCAGTCATATGTGATAACATCTAATGGCCACTGTTTCAGGCAGGGGACCCTTGAGAAAGGCAACAGCGCCGAAACGCGCGTCGGGGAAGCACGTATCGTGCGGGTTTTCAGCCTCCCACCTAGGTAATTATGTTTAAACTGCTGACTATGTGAGACCATAAGGATATGTAATGTTCACCTTGGGATATGGCTATTTATAATATGTATTGATTTTCCTCGGGGTGTCCCTCTTCATATATTTGCTATGGTCTCTTAATACCTGATAATAGAGAGGAAATCAGTGGTGAGACATGACACCTGCATTGTATGTGTTACCTGCTTGTTTTTATTCAAGTTTTTATTAATTGTATGGCGATTTGGTACCTATTTGTCTTCCTGACATTCTGCTCTATTTTTCTGTATACAAATAAATGTTTGAATAAAGTTTATATACGCTTTTCATATCATGGCCATGTGATCGTTGTTTTTTGCTTTGGCACTCTCCTATTTGCTGTCATGACAAGTAGATATTGTCAGCACACTCAGTCCCCATTAGTTTTTTTTGTCAATGCAATACTAGGAGATGATGTGAATGTAAATCCGCGCTGCCAGAGATCCAATATGCGATGTGAGACCAAATGAAGTGTGGATACGTTTTTTATTCGTCAAAGCGTTTTGAGGTCATTGTGGTTTGTCCTGATGAAGAGGTATGAATACATCGAAACACGTTGATGAATAGAAACTGCATCCACACTTCATTTGGTCTTCCATCATATAATATATTGGATCTCTGGCAGCGTGGATTTATATCCAACTAATCTCCTAGTATTTCATCTTATTATTTTGGTGGTTCTGCTGCAGCCTTTTTTTTTACAAGCCTTCATAGGGATTTTGATTGTCATAACTCTACCAGTTGAGCATACTCCGCTTCTACCACTTCCTTTTTCAACCGGATAAGACCCTATTGCTCCATTTGTCGTTCCAGTTTTTATTTTTTTTGTCAATGGCATTTTCTTGATGCATGGAAAAACTTTCTAATGGACTTTGTGTATTGTTTGCTGAAAAATTAATTATACTTTTGGTAAGCATAAACAAAAAACAGTTATCTTGTCACACAGCATATGACTTGGTTATGTCCGCTTGTAACCAGAGTTTGGCATTAATTAAATTGAGTAGTGTTGAGCGAGCACTAAAATGCTCGGGTGCTCGAAGCTCGGGCCGAGCTCGCCGTGATACTCGGGTGCTCGACCCAAGCAACGAGCCCAATGTTAGTCTATGGGAGACACGAGCATTTTTGCGGCGGCACCCCTGGCAGTCTTTTAAAAGCCTAACAAGTGCCCAAAACGATAGTGACAGTGCTCAAATGACATGGGGACAGCATGGGGATTGCCCCAGGAAGCATTTCTGACCCCCAGGTCACTGCTGTCAACAACGTGGTCAGAGGTATTAAGCCACTTTTACAGGCTCATAATAAAACGTTCAAAAACGAAATTGAAACTTTTTTCCTGTGAAATATGTTAAGGAATTTCTTTTCCAGGGTAAAGACTTGTGTATAAGGTAAAATAAATAACCAAAAACAAAAATACTCCTCCACACTTTGGGCTATGTTCACAAGTAGCATTTTTTATGCATTTTTGCACTTTTGTATTGCTTTCAACTGTGACAAATGCATTCACTGGGAAATGTCATTTTAACATTTTACAACCTTATCTGGCCATGTGCTGTGTGACACATGCATACAGTGCTGAAAAGACAAGGGGACAGCATAGGGAAGACCCCTGGAAGCATCTCTGACTCCCAGGTCACTGCCTAAAAGTGTGCCCATCAGAAGTGATCCTTGCCACATCAGAAGATGCAGACTTGCAACTATCCCTGTGCAAGTCCTTGTCCCAGGGCAGTGTTCAATTGTACCTCCCCCATTCCTTGCAATGCCAGCGAAAATATGCAGCCAACCACCCACCCACCCGCAGGCTGCAATACCATACTGCTAACTTGCACTTGAAATGGGGCCTTTTAGTTTGGAGGAGGCCAAAGCTGGCCACTACCTCATGGCTGCTTCGGCAGCGAGGTATCCATACTCAGTCCCCAGCCGCCCAGCGGCCGGGTGTCCACGCTCGGTCCCCAGCCGCCAGGGGGTGGCCGGGTGTCCACACTCGGTCCCCAGCCGCCCTGCGGCCGGGTGTCCACACACGGTCCCCAGACGCCCTGCGGCCGGGTGTCCACACACGGTCCCCAGCCGCCTGGGGGCGACCGGGTGTCCATAAACGGTCCCCAGCTGCCCCGATTTCTCCTTTTACCGACCTACACACTTTTCTTAGACTGGCCTGCTTTAGGGCAGCATTGGACGAGCCAACCAGAGAACCAGACTCCTCCGGTGGGCCCTGGCTTCTTCATCAGGGGAGTTGAGAGTGCCAAGGTGAGGAGCATGATGATGATAGAAGATAGCATCTGCTTTGTTTTCTTGGAATGCAAGCACATGTATGTAGTAGTGGCTAGGCCTTAGGTGGTCAGCGTTTTGGCGCATATCCTACCTCCTACGAGGATTGCTGGATGTTTTCCTGCTACTATCCCAGTTCTATGACTCCTGTTAAAACAAAGCTTCAGGTGATAAATGGTGGATGAGGTGGTGGCAAAGGAGAAAGAGCAGGAGGAACAGGGACCCTTCACATCAATATCAGGCCAGTCAAACACACATGTCTTGTAGGATATGTTTCTGTAACAAAAGGAGCAGTTCTGCTACACAGTTATAGTGCATACAGTGAATGCAATGCCTACCAAACATTTTGAGGCACTTCAATGCCCCTTGGAAGTGACATGGAGGTCAGAGGGCCTTAACTAAACCATTTTTTCCATTTATAGCAACTGGGTCTCCTGTACACTGTTGGCCTAAGCCGTGAATGGAAGGCTTTACAAAAAATATGAGGAACTGCAATGCCCCTTGAAACAGACGTGGATTACAGCGTACTAAAAACCTTCTACCCATTATTGGGGAGTGGGTCTCCGTTAGTTTTCGCTTTTGCATTGAAAAGCAAAAGCTGACTAAAATTAGGAGGAAATGCAATGCCCGTTGGAAAAGTTGTGGAGGTTAGAGTTAATTAAAAACAACATTTCAATGCCCCTCGGAAGAGACGTGGAGGTCACAGTAGCTTAACAAGACGGTTTTAATGCCTCTTGAAAAAGTGGTGGAGGTCACAGTAGCTTAACAAGATGCTTTTAATGCCCCTTGGAAGGGACATGGAGGTTGCAGTAGCTTAACTAGATGCTTTTAATGCCCCTCGGAAGAGACGTGGAGGTTGCAGTAGGATAACAAGACGCTTTTAATGCCCCTTGGAAAAGTGGTGGAGGTCGCAGTAGCTTAACAAGACAGTTTTAATGCCCCTTGGAAGAGACGTGGAGGTCAGAGTGGTATAACAACACGCTTTTAATGCTGCTCAGAAGAGACGTGGAGGTCCCAGTAGCTTAACAAGACGCTTTTAATGCCCCTCAGAAGAGACGTGGAGGTCGCAGTAGCTTAACAAGACGGTTTTAATGCCTCTTACAAGAGCCATACAGTACAGCGTATTACAAACATTATTCCCATTATTGGGAAGCAGGTCTCTCATAGTCTTTGCTTATGCCTTCCAAGCCAAAGGTGTCAAAAATTAGGACGTAGGAACTTGCAATATCCTTACAAGAGCCATGCAGTACAGCATATTAATATTATTAACCCTTACTTCCTCTGCGTGTGCCTTAAAATCTGGTACGCATCGTGCATTCCACATTCCGTGCAATACCGGTGGTTACGCAACCGGAAGTGATGTAATACGCGATGGGGGTAATTATGTACCTTGGAACGCAGCCTGCGTGCTACGTAACCGGAAGTGATGGAAAGTGCGATGGGGGAAGTTATGTACCTTGGAACGCAGTTTGCTCTCCACCTTCCAGAAAATATCGGCGGTTACACATACATGAAGCCACATACATGATGCGACGATGGGGGAGTATCACGCTTTAGGAACGTGGTATGCGTTCCACATGCAGTTTGCGTCCCTTCACTCCGGAAGTGATTATGGGTGAATCCCTTCCGGGGTCAGTTTGAACATCGTGGCGCATATTATCCGAGGGGGTATAAATAGATGTGGTCTGTTACTCCATGCACGGCTGGACTCCGCTATGAAAGGACTTATTTTGGGTGCACCTACTATGGTCTCTCTCCTCTAACACTTCTCTGTCCCCTGATGAGCCCCATATCAAGGAGGGGGTGAAACGCATTGGGACTTTTGTTTTTGGGACCTTTGTGCTTTGCTGATGGCTATATACTTCTTTGAGGGATTGGAAAAGTGGATGCCTGGTGCGTTTGGAACCATACTCTGAAACATTGTAGAACCTTTGTGATGTGTCCTGGACAGTTATCTATTGATGGACTGAAAAGAAACATCGCCTAAGGCATCTACCGTGACCTCAGATGGACTAGAGTTCAGATAAGTCCATTCCTTATCCTTAATGTTCTGACCAGTTTTTTCTGTCATGTAATGGTACTCATTTATATAAGTGGGTGATTGCTGCTCTTATCTATCTATCTATGTGAGCAAATATTTGTTGACAAATTATTTATGGGATTTATCCCTTTGTGTATTTACTGTTTTTTCCACTGACATTAATGTGTGATTTTTTGATGTTTAGTATGTCAATTATGACATGACTAGTATACACTGCTGGTCATTATCTTTTCTGTCTGTGTGTGTGCTTAGGGATACCTAGGGATAAGCTAGAGACAGCCTCCGAGGAGCGGGGACACCAATCTGCACTATTAGGGTGAAAACACTCCGCTGTCAGGTAGGGAGAGCTACTCTATTAGGGTTGCTTAGGGCAAGTTTGTCTGTACTACCTACCACCCTATTATCCCTCCCTCATATGGTGCTTTTATTGATATGTATAGTTACATTTTGTCCTAGTTGTACTACTGAGTACACTTTTAAATGGTAATCATTAAAAGTTAATTTTTATTGGGTATATGTTCTTTTGCGTCAGGTTTACTCAGTACAGCATATTACAAACATTAATTCCATTATTGGGAAGTGGGTCTCCCATAGTCTTTGCTTATGCCTTCCAAGGAAAAGCTGCCAAAAATTAGGACATAGGAACTTGCAATACCCTTACAAGAGCCATGCAGTATAGCATATTACAAACATTATTCCCATTATTGGGGAGTGGGTCTCCCATAGTATTTGCTTATGCCTTCCAAGCAAAAGCTGCCAAAAATTATGAGGAAATGCAATGCCCTTTCGAAGAGTCGTGGAGGTCCCAGTAGCTTAACAAGACCGTTTTAATGCCCCTCAGAAGAGACGTGGAGGTCAGAGTGGTATAACAAGATGGTTTTAATGCCCCTCAGAAGAGACGTAGAGGTCACAGTAGCTCAACAAGACGCTTTTAATGCCCCTCGGAAAAGTGGTGGAGGTCGCAGTAGCTTAACAAGACGCTTTTAATGGCCCTTACAAGAGCCATACAGTACAGCATCTTAAAAACATTATTCCCATTATTGGGGAGTGAGTCTCCCATAGTCTTTGCTTATGCCTTCCAAGCAAAAGCTGCCAAAAATTAGGACGGAGGAACTTGCAATGCCCCTTACAAGAGCCATGCAGTACAGCATATTACAAACATTATTCCCATGATTGGGGAGTGGGTCTCCCATAGTTTTTGCTTATGCCTTCCAAGCAAAAGCTGCCAAAAATTAGGATGGAGGAACTTGCAATGCCCCTTACAAGAGCCATGCAGTACAGCGTATTACAAACATTATTCCCATTATTGGGGAGTGTGTCTCCCATAGTCTTTGCTTATGCCTTCCAAGCAAAAGCTGCCAAAAATTAGGACGGAGGAACTTGGAATGCCCCATACAAGAGCCATGCAGTACAGCATATTACAAACATTATTCCCATTATTGGGGAATGGGTCTCCCATAGTATTTGCTTATGCCTTCCAAGCAAAAGCTGCCAAAAATTAGGATGGAGGAACTTGCAATGCCCCTTACAAGAGCCATGCAGTACAGCATATTACAAACATTATTCCCATGGTTGGGTGTGGGTCTCCCATAGTATTTGCTTATGCCTTCCAAGCAAAAGCTGCCAAAAATTATGAGGAAATGCAATGCCCATTCGAAGAGTCATGGAGGTCCCAGTAGCTTAACAAGACTGTTTTAATGCCCCTCAGAAGAGACGTGGATATCAGAGTGGTATAACAAGACGCTTTTAATGCCCCTTGGAAAAGTGGTGGAGGTCGCAGTAGTTTAACAAGACAGTTTTAATGCCCCTCGGAAGAGACATGGAGGTCGCAGTAGCTTAACAAGATGCTTTTAATGCCCCTCAGAAGAGACGTGGAGGTCAGAGTGGTATAACAACACGCTTTTAATGCCCCTCAGAAGAGACGTGGAGGTCAGAGTGGTATAAGAACATGCTTTTAATGCCCCTCAGAAGAGACGTGGAGGTCAGAGTGGTATAACAACACGCTTTTAATGCCCCTTGGAAGAGACGTTGAGGTCAGAGTGGTATAGCAACATGCTTTTAATGCCCCTCAGAAGAGACGTGGAGGTCCCAGTAGCTTAACAAGATGCTTTTAATGCCCCTTGGAAAAGTGGTGGAGGTCCCAGTAGCTTAACAAGATGCTTTTAATGCCCCTCAGAAGAGACGTGGAGGTCCCAGTAGCTTAAAAAGACGTTTTTAATGCCCCTCGGAAAAGTGGTGGAGGTCGCAGTAGCTTAACAAGACGCTTTTAATGGCCCTTACAAGAGCCATACAGTACAGCATCTTAAAAACATTATTCCATTATTGGGGAGTGAGTCTCCCATAGTCTTTGCTTATGCCTTCCAAGCAAAAGCTGCCAAAAATTAGGAAGGAGGAACTTGCAATGCCCCTTACAAGAGCCATGCAGTACAGCATATTACAAACATTATTCCCATGATTGGGGAATGGGTCTCCCATAGTATTTGCTTATGCCTTCCAAGCAAAAGCTGCCAAAAATTAGGATGGAGGAACTTGCAATGCCCCTTACAAGAGCCATGCAGTACAGCGTATTACAAACATTATTCCCATTATTGGGGAGTGGGTCTCCCATAATATTTGCTTATGCCTTCCAAGCAAAAGCTGCCAAAAATTAGGATGCAATGCCCCTTACAAGAGCCATGCAGCACAGCATATTACAAACATTATTCCCATGGTTGGGTGTGGGTCTCCCATAGTATTTGCATATGCCTTCCAAGCAAAAGCTGCCAAAAATTATGAGGAAATGCAATGCCCATTCGAAGAGTCATGGAGGTCCCAGTAGCTTAACAAGACTGTTTTAATGCCCCTCAGAAGAGACGTGGAGATCAGAGTGGTATAACAAGACGCTTTTAATGCCCCTTGGAAGCGTATACCCATGTGTGGGTGTGAAGCGGTGCATGTGAATACACCTCCCGAAAAAACACAGTGGATTTGACTTTATGTTACTCTGCTGTCATTTGGTGGTGATGAGAAGTCAGGCCCAATCCAGCCCTTGTTCATTTTGATAAGGGTCAGCTTGTCAGCATTGTCAGTTGACAGGCGAGTGCGCTTATCAGTTATAATTCCCCCAGCGGCACTAAAAACACGCTCCGATAACACGCTAGCGGCAGGGCAGGCCAGGACCTCCAAGGCGTACAGAGCGAGTTCATTCCATGTGTTCTGCTTGGATACCCAATAATTAAAAGGCACAGAGGAATCACGGAGGACGCTGGTACGGTCGGCAAGGTACTCCCTCACCATCTTTTGAAACTTTCCACTCCTTGTGAGAGTACCCCGCGCCTCAGGGCCTGTAAGCTGGACGGGTCTCAGAAAACTGTCCCAGAACGTTGACCGTGTTCCCCTGCCTCTGCTGGATTGGAGTTGCCTCTCTCTCGCTTGTACGCCTTGGTTGGTCAACGAACTGTGACCTCTGCCGCTAGCGTGTTCAGATGGGAACTTTTTTAACAGTTCTGCAGGTAGAGCCTTCTGGTACTGCCCCATTTTTGTAGACCTCTCCACCTCAGGAATAAGAGAGTGAAAGTTCTCCTTGTAGCAGGGGTCTAAAAGTGTCACCAACCAGTAATGACTATCACCCAACATTTTGACAACGCGAAGGTCACGGTTAAGGCAGCATAACATAAAGTCAGCCATGCGTGCCAGACTGGTAACGGGCAAGACTTCCGTGTCCTCACCAAGATGACGACTGACCATGCTCTCCTCCTCCTCCTTCTCCTCCTCCTCCCCCCTGTCCTCAGGCCACCCACGCTGAACCGACAGTATGACAGTTGTACAGGTACTACCATCTACAGCGCATGACAAAAGCTCCTGTTCTTCTTCCTCCTCCTACTCCTCTCCCACATTGTCCCCCAACGCACATTGGGATGAGATGAGGCTGGGCTGTGTGTAATCGACCGCTACAGCTTCTTGATCCATCTCTTCATACTCTGGCTGCAATGCCTCTTTAATTCTCTGCAGAGAGCATTGCAAAAGACAGACAAGTGGAATGCTGATGCTAATGATGGCATCATCGCCACTCACCATCTGGGTGGACTCCTCAAAGTTTGTCAAGATGGTACAGATGTCAGACATCCAGGTCCACTCCTGAGGTCTTATGTGTGGAGTCTGACCTGAATATCGACGGCCTTGTTGCAGCTGGTACTCCACAACTGCTCTCTTCTGCTCACAAATCCTTTGCAACATGTGGAGGGTAGAGTTCCAACGTGTGGGGACATCACACACCAGTCGGTGTGACGGAAACTGCAAACACTGCTGCAACACAGCAAGGGCGGCGGAAGCTGTAGCCGACTTGCGAAAATGAGCTGACAGGCGGCGTACTTTGACGAGCAGATCTGGCAACTCGGGGTACGATTTAAGAAACCGCTGAACCACGAGGTTAAGCACATGAGCCAGGCATGGTACATGTGTGATCTCGCCTCGCCTCAGAGCCGCCACCAGGTTACGGCCATTGTCACACCCGACCATGCCTGGATGTAGGTTCAGCGGTGTCATCCACAGATCTGCCTGCTCTTTCACAGCTGTCCACAACTCACAAGCAGTGTGAGATTTCTCACCTAAGCTTATGAGTTTCAGCACAGCCTGTTGCCGCTTGGCTGAGGCAGTACTGCAGTGCTTCCAGCTTATAACTGATGTGTTGATATCTGAGATGGAGGCTGAACATGAGGAGGAGGATGATGTGCAGGAGCTGTACACTGTGGGGGCAACTCTGACTGACATAGGGCCCGCAATCCTCGGTGTGGGGAGGATGTGTTCCGTCTCAAGGTCCGACTGGGTCCCGGCTTCCACTATGTTTACCCAGTGTGCTGTCAGGGAGATGTACCATCCCTGGCCACAAGCACTTGTCCACGTGTCCGTTGTCAGGTGGACTCTCCAAGTAACTGCGTTGTTGAGGGCACGGCAGATGTTTTGGGACATGTGCTTGTGTAGTGCGGGGATGGCACACCGGGCAAAATAGTGTCGGCTGGGGACCGAGTACCGAGGGACGGCCACCGCCATAAGGTTGCGGAAGGATTCCGTCTCCACCAGCCTAAAAGGCAGCATTTCCAACGCAAGCAGTCGTGAATTGTGCGAATTTAGGACTGTGGCCTGTGGGGCGTTAGCTGAGAATTTACACTTTCGTTCAAAGGTCTGGGATATGGACAATTGAATGCAGCGGTGGGACGTGGACGTGGACGTTGATGCTGTTTATTGAAGACTGAGAAGAGGGGGCATCTTTGCATGCAGTATGGACAGGGGATTGCCTTGCACACACAACATGGGGTTCTATTGCACGCGCAACAGCGGAAGAAGCAGTGGTGACACCCGCTCACACTGGTCGTGGACCCTGAGGTTCGCCCTACAAAGTCGGGTGCTTTGCTGCCATGTGCCTGATCATGCTAGTGGTGGTTAGGCTGGTAGTTTGGTAACCCCTGCTGATCCTGGCATGGCAGGTGGTACAAATGGCCTTTTTGGAGTTATCAGCAGTGTCTTTAAAAAAATTCCAGACTCTGGAAGACCTACCTCTTGTACTGGCAACGTCCCTTGTGTTGGTGTTACGGGGAACGGTTGCCCGCCTCCTGTCTGCGGCCACCACACAGCTTCTTCCTGCCTGTTGGGGTACTCTGCCTCCCTCCCCTTGTGTGCTGCTGGCCTCAATCTGCATGTCCTCCTGCCATGTTGGGTCAGTTACTAGATCATCCACCACCTCCTCCTCTTCCACTTGCGCACCACGATCCTCCTCCTCACTTCCTGGCAATTGTGTCTCGTCATCGTCCACCTCTTGTGAAAAATTGTCAGCGTCGACCTCCTGTGGCCGTGGCTGTTCAAATATTTGTGCATCGCTACATGGGATCTCCTCTTCCACCACTTCAAGCGGAGCAGGCGAGGGGCACAAATCTGGAAATGGACCAGTGAACAGCTCTTCAGAGTGTCCAAGTGTGGGATCAGTTGCTGTCTGACGACACTCGGCATGGTGGGAGGAAGGAGCATCAGGGTGAGGAGGAGTATGCTGTCGAGACTCACGGCTACTAAGAGTCGACTGTGTGGAAGACAGGCCAGAGGTGGTGGTGCCCAGGTAACTGGAAGTATTATCTGCTATCCAATTAATAACCTGTTCACACTGATCAGTTCGCAATACTGGTGTTGTTCTGTGCTTCCCTAGTAATTCGGTCAAGAAGTGGGAGTGAGAAGATGTGGCTGTTGGTTGTGGCACATTTTCACCTTGGCCACGGCCCCGTCCTCTGCACGCACGATCACCAGAACGTCCACTTCCATGTCCCTTGCCTCGCGCCTTGCCCATTGTAAAGGAAGTAAAATAGCTTACACTCACACTATCAATGGAAAAAGGGCAATAAAAAGTAGATTAGGACCGTGGAAGAGGAAAACCACAGTTCTATTTCTCTGGCCTACACCCGACTCTTTTAAACAATCTGAACAATCAGGGAGAAAATATTACTGTTTTTCTTTACGGAAAAAATACCAAAAGCTGAATAATAGAGATTTTTTACCGTGGAACAGCAAAACCACAGTTATAATTTACTGGTGTATGTATACCAGACTTTTTTAAATATATATATATTTGCGGATGAACAGTGAGCGACACACTCAAACTGTTTTTTTTAGATACAAATGGCCCAAAATCGGATAATACAGAGGTTTGAACCGCGGAACTGCAAAACCACACTTCTATTTCTCAGGCCTACACCAGACTATTTTCAACAGATATATTTGTGTCTGAACAATCAGGAGACACTATTTATTGTTTACGGCAAAAAATGCCAAAAGCAGGATAATAGAGATTTTTTACCGTGAAACAGCAAACCCACAGTTATAATTTACTGGTGTATACCAGACTATTTTCAACAGATATATTTGTGTCTGAACAATCAGGAGACACTATTATTTATTTTTTACGGCCAAAAATTGCGAAAAGCAGGATAATACAGAGATTTGACCCGTGGAACTGCAAAACCACACTTGTATTTCTCGGGCCTACACCAGACTATTTTCAACAGATATATTTGTGTCTGAACAATCAGGAGACATTATTATTTATTTTTTACGGCAAAAAATGCCAAAAGCAGGATAATAGAGATTTTTTACCGTGGAACAGCAAAACCACAGTTAAAATTTACTGGTGTATTCCAGACTATTTTCAACAGATATATTTGTGTCTGAACAATCAGGAGACACTATTATTTATTTTTTACGGCAAAAAATGCCAAAAGCAGGATCATAGAGATTGTTTACCGTGGAACAGCAAAACCACAGTTATAATTTACTGGTATATACCAGACTATTTTCAACAGATATATTTGTGTCTGAACAATCGGGAGACACTATTATTTAATTTTTACGGCCAAAAATTGCGAAAAGCAGGATAATACAGAGATTTGACCCGTGGAACTGCAAAACCACACTTGTATTTCTCGGGCCTACACCAGACTATTTTCAACAGATATATTTGTGTCTGAACAATCAGGAGACACTATTATTTATTTTTTACGGCAAAAAATTCCAAAAGCAGGATAATAGAGATTTTTTACCGAGGAACAGCAAAACCACAGTTAAAATTTACTGGTTTATACCAGACTATTTTCAACAGATATATTTGTGTCTGAACAATCAGGAGACACTATTATTTATTTTTTATGGCACAAAATGCCAAAAGCAGGATAATAGAGATTTCTTACCGTGGAACAGCAAAACCACAGTTATAATTTACTGGTGTATACCAGACTATTTTCAACAGATATATTTGTGTCTGAACAATCAGGAGACACTATTATTTATTTTTTACGGCCAAAAATTGCGAAAAGCAGGATAATACAGAGATTTGACCAGTGGAACTGCCAAACCACACTTGTATTTCTCGGGCCTACACCAGACTATTTTCAACAGATATATTTGTGTCTGAACAATCAGGAGACGCTATTATTTATTTTTTACTGCAAAAAATGCCAAAAGCAGAATAATAGAGATTTTTTACCGTGGAAAAGCAAAACCACAGTTAAAATTTACTGGTTTATACCAGACTATTTTCAACAGATATATTTGTGTCTGAACAATCAGGAGACACTATTATTTATTTTTTACGGCAAAAAATGCCAAAAGCTGGATAATAGTGATTTTTTACCGTGGAACAGCAAAACCACAGTTATAATTTACTGGTGTATACCAGACTATTTTCAATAGATATATTTGTGTCTGAACAATCAGGAGACACTGTTATTTATTTTTTACAGCCAAAAATTGCGAAAAGCAGGATAATACAGAGATTTGAACCGTGGAACTGCAAAACCACACTTGTATTTCTTGGGCCTACACCAGACTATTTTCAACAGATATATTTGTGTCTGAACAATCAGGAGACACTATTATTTATTTTTTACGGCAAAAAATGCCAAAAGCAGGATAATAGAGATTTTTTACCGTGCAACAGCAAAACCACAGTTATAATTTACTGGTGTATTCCAGATTATTTTCAACAGATATATTTGTGTCTGAACAATCAGGAGACACTATTATTTATTTTTTACGGCAAAAAATGCCAAAAGCAGGATAATAGAGATTTTTTACGGTGGAACAGCAAAACCACAGTTATAATTTACTGGTGTATACCAGACTATTTTTAACAGATATATTTGTGTCTGAACAATCAGGAGACACTATTGTTTATTTTTTATGGCAAAAAATGCCAAAAGCAGGATAATAGAGATTTTTTACCGTGGAACAGCAAAACCACAGTTATAATTTAGTGGTGTATACCAGACTTTTTTTAAATATATATATTTGCGGCTGAACAGTGAGCTACACACTCAAACTGTTTTTTTTTAGATACAAATGGCCCAAAAGTGGATAATACAGAGGTTTGAACCGTGGAACTGCAAAACCACACTTCAGTTTCTCTGGCCTACACCAGACTATTTTAAACAGACATATTTGTGTCTGAACAATCAGGGAGACACTGTTACAGTTTTTTTTTACGGCAAAAAATGCCAAAAGCAGGATAATAGAGATTTTTTACTGTGGAACAGCAAAACCACAGTTATAATTTACTGGTGTATACCAGACTTTTTAAAATATATATATTTGCGGCTGAACAGTGAGCGACACACTCAAACTGTTTTTTTTAGATACAAATGGCCCAAAAGTGGATAATACAGAGGTTTGAACCGTGGAACTGCAAATCCACACTTCTGTTACTCTGGCCTACACCAGACTATTTTAAACAGATATATTTGTGTCTGAAAAATCAGAGACACACTTCTTTTTTTTTGGGGGGGGACACCAATAGGTTAATAAGACATGTATTTGTACAGTGTGAATGAGGAAAAAAAAAAGAGGATTTAGATGAAAAAAAAGGATTTTTCCTGGCCCCCGAGACCTGGAGCTAAGTCCAGCAATTTCAGAAACAGGAGCACACAGGACTGTAATGCAGCGTTTGCTGGTATAACCCCACTGTGTCTCCTATACAGCCTGCCTGTCTGTCTGATATCTGGGATGGATATTAGTCCTGAGAAGGACTGTTTGTTTGATCTGGCAGCCTTTCCAGAACCTACACTAACTATTTCGCAGGATAAATCTCTCCCTAGCTCAGCAGCGCTGTCCCTACACTGTCTAATCCGGAGCGACTGTGTCCAAGATGGCGGCGCCCGGTTTTAAGTACTCGAGGTGACACTGTGCGGCCAGCCAATCACTGTAATGCCCACAAACAACATGGCTGCGGCATTACAGTGACTGGCTGGCAATCCCTGCATGTTCATTGGCTCTGATAAGAGCGCCAAACATGCAGGGCGGAGACCCGAGCTCCCGCCCGAGTAACCCGGAAATGCTCAGTGCTCGCCGAACATCCCGAGTAGCATGATGCTCGGGCGAGTACCATCTGGTGATGGTGCGTGCAGAGGACGGGGCCGTGGCCAAGGTGAAAATGTGCCACAACCAATAGCCACATATTCTCGCTCCCACTTCTTGACCGAATTACTAGGGAAGCACAGAACAACACCAGTATTGCGAACTGATCAGTGTGAACAGATTATTAATTGGATATCAGACAATACTTCCAGCTATCTGGACACCACCACCTCCGGTCTGTCTTCCGCATGGTAAAATCTTAGTAGCTGTGAATCTCGACTGCATACTCCTCCTCACCCTGATGCTCCTTCCTCCCACCATGCCGAGTGTCGTCAGACAGCAACTGATCCCACACTTGAACACTCTGAAGAGCTGTTCACTGGTCCATTTCCAGATTTGTGCCCATCGCCTGCTCCGCTTGAAGTGGTGGAAGAGGAGATCCCATGTAGCGATGCCCAAATATTTGAACAGCCACGGCCACAGGAAGTCAACGCTGGCAATTTGTCACAAGAGGTGGACGATGATGAGACACAATTGCCAGGAAGTGAGGAGGAGGATCGTGGTGCGCAAGTGGAAGAGGAGGAGGTGGTGGATGATCTAGTAACTGACCCAACGTGGCAGGAGGACATGCAGATTGAGGCCAGCAGCACACAGGGTGAGGGAGGCAGAGTACCCCAACAGGCAGGAAGAAGCTGTGTGGTGGCCGCACACAGAAGGCGGTCAACAGTTCCCCGTAACACCAACACGAGGGACGTTGCCAGTACAACCTGTGGGTCTTCCAGAGTCTGGAATTTTTTTAAAGACTCTGCTGATAACCCCAAAAAGGCCATTTGTACCATCTGCCATGCCAGCATCAGCAGGGGTGACAAAACTACCAGTCTGACCACCACCAGCATGATCAGGCACATGGCAGCAAAGCACCCGACTTTGTGGGGTGAACCCCAGGGTCCACGACCAGTGTCAGCGGGTGTCACCACTGCTTCTTCCGCTGTTGTGCGTGCAGGAGAACCCCCCTGTTGTGTGTGCAAGGCAATCCCCTGTCCATACTGCATGCAAAGATGCCCCCTCCTCTCAGTCTTCACTTGTTATGGCAGTTTCTCAAGAAACTGCATCCACGTCCACGTCCCACCGCTGCGTTCAATTTTCCATATCCCAGACCTTTGAACAAAAGCGGAAATTCGCAGCTAACACCCCACAGGCCGCAGTCCTAAATTCGCACATTTCACGACTGCTTGCGTTGGAAATGCTGCCTTTTAGGCTGGTGGAGACGGAATCCTTCCGCAACCTTATGGCGGTGGCCGTCCCTCGGTACTCGGTCCCCAGCAAACACTATTTTGCCTGGTGTGCCATCCCCGCACTACACAAGCACGTGTCCCAAAACATCTGCCGTGCCCTCAACAGCGCAGTTACTGACAATGGACACGTGGACAAGTGCTTGTGGCCAGGGACGGTACATCTCCCTGATGGCACACTGGGTAAACATAGTGGAAGCCGGGACCCAGTCGGACCTTGGGACGGAACACATCCTCCCCACACCGAGGATTGCGGGCCCTATGTCAGTCAGAGCTGCCCCCGCAGTGTACAGCTCCTGGGCATCATCCTCCTCCTCCTCCTCATGTTCAGCCTCCATCTCAGATATCACCACATCAGTTACAAGCTGGAAGCACTGCAGTACTGCCTCAGCCAAGCGGCAACAGGCTGTGCTGAAACTCATAAGCTTAGGTGAGAAACCTCACACTGCTTGTGAGTTGTGGACAGCTGTGAAAGAGCAGGCAGATCTGTGGCTGACACCGCTGAACCTACATCCAGGCATGGTCGTTTGTGACAATGGCCGTAACCTGGTGGCGGCTCTGAGGCGAGGCGAGATCACACATGTACCATGCCTGGATCATGTGCTTAACCTCGTGGTTCAACGGTTTCTTAAATCGTACCCCGAGTTGCCAGATCTGCTCGTCAAAGTACGCTGCCTCTCAGCTCATTTTCGCAGGTCGGCTACAGCTTCCGCCGCCCTTGCTGTGTTGCAGCAGCATTTGCAGCTTCCGTCACACTGACTGGTGTGTGATGTCCCCACACATTGGAACTCTACCCTCCTCATGTTGCAAAGGATTTGTGAGCAGAAGAGAGCAGCTGTGGACTACCAGCTGCAACAAGGCCGTCGATATTCAGGTCAGACTCCACACATAAGACCTCAGGAGTGGACCTGGATGTCAGACATATGTACCATCTTGACAAACTTTGAGGAGTCCACCAAGATGGTGAGTGGCGATGATCCAATCATTATCGTCAGCATTCCACTTGTCTGTCTTTTGCAACGCTCTCTGCAGAGAATTAAAGAGCAAAGAGCAGGCATTGCAGCCAGAGTATGATAAGATGGATCAAGAAGCCGTAGCGGTCGATTACACACAGCCCAGCCTCATCTCATCCCAATGTGCATTGGGGGACAATGAGGGAGAGGAGGAGGAGGAGGAAGAACAGGAGCTTTTATCATGCGCTGTAGATGGTAGTACCTGTACAACTGTCATACCGTCGGTTCAGCGTTGGTGGCCTGAGGACAGGGGGGAGGAGGAGGAGGAGGAGGAGGAGGAGAGCATGGTCAGTCGTCATCTTGGTGAGGACATGGAAGTCTTGCCCGTTACCAGTCTGGCACGCATTGCTGACATTATGTTACACTGCCTTAACCGTGACCCTCGCATTGTCAAAATGTTGGGTGACAGTCATTACTGGTTGGTTACACTTTTAGACCCCCGCTACAAGGAGAACTTTCACTCTCTTATTCCTGAGGTGGAGAGGTCTACAAAAATGGGGCAGTACCAGAAGGCCCTTGCTGCAGAACTGTTAAAAAAATTCCCATCTGAACACGCTAGTGGCAGAGGTCACAGTTCGTTGCCCAACCAAGGCGTACATGCGAAAGAGACGCAACTCCAATCCAGCAGAGGCAGGGGAACACTGTCAACGTTCTGGGACAGTTTTCTCAGACCCTCCCTTCGGACAGACCCTGAGGCGCGGGGTACTCTCACAAGGAGTGGAAAGTTTCAAAAGATGGTGAGGGAGTACCTTGCCGACCGTACCAGCGTCCTCTGTGATTCCTCTGTGCCTTTTAATTATTGGGTATCCAAGCTGGACACTTGGAATGAAATCGCTCTGTACGCCTTAGAGGTCCTGGCCTGCCCTGCCGCTAGCGTGTTATCGGAGCGTGTTTTATGTGCCGCTGGGGGAATTATAACTGATAAGCGCACTCGCCTGTCAACAGTGCTGTCAAGCTGACCCTTATCATAATGAACAAGGGCTGGATTGGGCCAGACTTCTCATCACCACCAAAAGACAGCAGAGTAACATAAAGTTAAATCCACTGTGTTATTTCGGGAGGTGTATTCACATGCACCGCTTCACACCCACACATGGGTTTACGCTTCCTCATTTTGGCTGCTTTATGTTCTTCTCCTTATCCTCAGCCTCCACCACCACTATACCACCAGGGTGACCGTGGTCCGTGTTGCGATTATTGAAAGTTCCTCCGTCCTTATTTTTGTCATCTTTTGCTTGGAAGGCATAAGCAAAGACTATGGGAGACCCACACCCCAATAATGGGAATAATGTTTGTAATATGCTGTACTTGTAAGGGGTATTAAAACCGTCTTGTTAAGCTACAGGGACCTCCACGTCTCTTCCGAAGGGCATTAAAACCATCTTGTTAAGCTACTGGGACCTCCATGTCTCTTCCGAGGGGCATTAAAACCGTCTTGTTAAGCTACTGTGACCTCCACGTCTCTTCCAAGGGGCATTAAAACTATCTTGTTAAGCTACTGTGACCTCCACATCTCTTCCAAGGGGCATTAAAACCGTCTTGTTAAGCTACTGCGACCTCCACATCTCTTCCAAGGGGCATTAAAACTGTCTTGTTAAGCTACTGTGACCTCCACGTCTCTTCCAAGGGGCATTAAAACCGTCTTGTTAAACCTTTGTGAACTTCACAGCTCTTCCAATGGGCATTAAAACCGTCTTGTTAAGCTACTGTGACCTCCACGTCTCTTCCAAGGGGCATTAAAACCATCTTGTTAAGTTACTTTGACCTCCACGTCTCTTCCAAGGGGCATTAAAACCATCTTGTTAAGCTACTGTGACCTCCACATCTCTTCCAAGGGGCATTAAAACCGTCTTGTTAAGCTACTGCGACCTCCACCACTTTTCCAAGGGTTATTGAAACCGTCTTGTTAAGCTACTGCAACCTCCACATCTCTTCCAAGGGGCATTAAAACTGTCTTGTTAAGCTACTGTGACCTCCACGTCTCTTCCAAGGGGCATTAAAACCGTCTTGTTAAACCATTGTGAACTCCACAGCTCTTCCAATGGGCATTGAAATGTTGTTTTTAATTAACTCTAACCTGCATGACTCTTCCAACGGGCATTGCATTTCCTCCTAATTTTAGTCAGCTTTTGCTTTTCAATGCATAGGCGAACACTAAGGGAGACCCACTCCCCAATAATGGGTAGAAGGTTTTTAGTATGCTGCAATCCACGTCTGTTTCAAGGGCCATTGCAGTTCTCATAATTTTTGGAAAGCCTTCCATTCACTGCTTTGGCCAACAGTGCCCAGGAGACCCAGTTGCTATAAATGGAAAAACAGTTTAATTAAGGCCCTCTGACCTCCATGTCACTTCCAAGGGGCATTGGAGTGCCTCGAAATTTTTGGTAGGCATTGCACTCACTGTATGCCCTATAACTGTGTAGCCGAACTGCTCCTTTTGGTACAGAAACATATCCTACAAGACATGTGTGGTTGACTGGCCTAATATTGATGTGAATGGTCCCTGTTCCTCCTGCTCTTTCTCCTTTGCCACCATCTCATCCACCATTCATCACCTGAAGCTTTGTTTTAATGGGAGTCATAGAACTGGGATAGTAGCAGGAAAACATCCAGCAATCCTCGGAGGAGGTAGGATATGCGCCAAAATGCTGACCACCTCAGGCCTAGCCGCTACTACATACATGCGCTTGCATTCCAAGGAACAGAAAGCTAAGGAGATGGATGGCCTCATGATCATGAATAATTTACTCATTGTGTAGGAGGCTGACCACTGCTGCTGTCTACCTTTTGAACTTTGTGTTGAAGCCTGATTGACCCAGGACCCGCAATCCTAAATGTCTGGAGGACGTGTTGCATCCCAGTGTCCAACTGTGTCCCGGCTTCCACAATATTAACCCAGTGTAAAGGCATGAGATTGACCATCCCTGGCCACATTCATTCGTCCACGTGTTTGTGGTTAGGCTGTCCTTCAAATAGGGGCGGCTGGGGACCGTTTATGGACACCCAGCCGCCGCCGGGCGGCTGGGGACTGAGTATGGATACCAGGCCGCTGACGCAGCCATGACGTGGTGGCCAGATTCCGCCTCCACATGCCTAAAAGGCCCAATTTCAAGTGCAAGCAAGCTAGCAGTGTGGTATTGCAGCCTGGGGTGGGTGGGTGGCAGGTTGCACACTTCCGCTTGCATTCCAAGAAAACAAAGCAGATGCTAGCTTCTATCATCATCATGCTCCTCACCTTGGCACTTTCAACTCCCCTGATGGAGAAGCCAGGGCCCACCGGAGGAGTCTGGTTCTCTGATGGGCTTGTCCAATGCTGCCCTAAAGCAGGCCGGGCTAAGAAAAGTGTGTGGGGGAAAGTTCACAGGAGAAATAGGGGCGGCTGGGGACCGTTTATGGACACCTGGCTGCCCCCTGGCAGCTGGGGACCGTGTGTGGACACTCGGCTGTGGGGCGGCTGGGGACCGAGTATGGACACCTGGCCGCCCCCTGGTGGCTGGGGACCGAGCGTGGACACCCGGCCGCCGGACGGCTGGGGACTGAGTATGGATACCAGTCCGCCGATGCAGCCATGATGTGGTGGCCAGATTCCGCCTCCACATGCCTAAAAGGCCCAATTTCAAGTGCAAGCAAGCTAGCAGTATGGTATTGCAGCCTGGGGGTGGGTGTATGGCAGGTTGCACACTTATGCTTGCATTCCAAGAAATCAAAGCAGATGCTAACTTCTATCATCATCATGCTCCTCTCCTTGGCACTCTCAACTCCCCTGATGGAGAGGCCAGGGCCCACCGGAGGAGTCTGGTTCTCTGGTGGGCTCGTCCAATGCTGCCCTAAAGCAGGCCAGGCTAAGAAAAGTGTGGGGGAAGTTCAGCGGAGAAATAGGGGCGTCTGGGGACCGTTTATGGACACCTGGCTGCCCCCAGGTGGCTGGGGACCGTATGTGGACACCTTGCCGCCGGGCGGCTGGGGACTGAGTATGGATACCAGGCCGCCGACACAGCCATGACATGGTGACCAGCGTCTGCCTCCACATGCCTAAGCAAGCTAGCAGTATGCTATTGCAGCCTGGGGGTGGGTGTGTGGCAGGCTGCATACTTGCGCTTGCATTGCAAGGAATGGGGGAGGTACAATTGAACACTGCTCTGGGAGAAGGACTTGCACGGGGATAGTTGCAAGTCTACATCTTCTGATGCTGCAACCTGGGTGTCAGAGATGCTTCCAGGGGTCTTCCCCATGCTGTTCCCATGTCTTTTCAGCACTGTATGCATGTTTCACACAGCACATGGCCAGATAAGGTTGAAAAATGTTAAAATGACATTTCCCGGTGAATGCATTTGTCACGGTTGAAAGCAATACAGAAGTGCAAAAACGAATAAAAAATGCAACTTGTGAACATAGCCCAAGGTGTGGAGGAGTATTTTTGTTTTTAGTTATTTATTTTACCTTATACACAAGTCTTTACCCTGGAAAGGAAGTTCCTTAACATATTTCACAGGAAAGCACTTTCAGTTTTGTTTTTGAACGTTTTCTTGTGACCCTGTAAAAGTGGCTTAATACCTCTGACCACATTGTTGACAGCAGTGACCTGGGGGTCAGAAATGCTTCCTGGGGCGATGCCCATGCTGTCCCCATGTCTTTTGAGCACTGTCACTATCGTTTTGGGCACTTTTTAGGCTTTCTACAGACTGCCGGGGGTGCTGCCGCAAAAATGCTTGTGTCTCCCATAGACTAACTGTAACATACCTGGCGGCGTCCTTGCATAGTGGTCTATCTCCCACTGTGCAAGAGCGCGCACTTGATCTCCAGTCCAGTCTGCTAGTCTGGCTTCCCTCCATGCTGTCTGTTTGCCTCTGTGTCTGCTGCTTAAGGGCGGCGCCCGATCACTTCCTGCTTTTTGTACCTGCTGCAGGCACACTCCTTGTGCGTCCTCAGCCTATTGCTGTCTGTCATCTGGTATTTAACCCAGCTGCTCCAATAAATCCCTGCCTGAGCATTGTGTTCTGTCAGTTGGCCTTTGGTCACTGATATGCCAGGTCCAGTTTATGTTTCCTGCCTTCTTTATCAGTTCCCGTGTCTGAACTGTGTCCTGTCTGTATTATCTTCTAGCCTGTTGTCTTCTGCCTATCCTGGAGGCTGTATTTCCAGGCCTGTGTGAACTCGCTCCTGCCTGTTCGTTCCACCTTCTAGGGGCCGCATACCTAGACCCGCTCCTGTATCTTGCTGCTGTGTCTGTTCTTGTCTGAATACTCTCCTAGCCTGTTTTGTTTTTCTCCATGTCCGTGCCTTCCCTTTTTCTCCAGAGTCTGAACTCGTACCTAACTCCTGCTCGTTGTCACTGTACTTCCGTTTGTGAGTTTGTGGTCCACTCGCTACTTCTCTGCAAGTACCCTGTGGGTATCTGGTTCTGCATTTCCCTTCTAGTCTGTTCCGTGTGAACAGAGCCCTGTCCCCTCCGCGTCTGCGGTTTCGCTTTGCTCAGTTCTGTCCACCGCGTCTGCGGTTTAATTTTGCTCAGCCCTGTCCACCGCGTCTGCGGTTTCGATTTGCTCAGCCCTGTCCACCGTGTCTGCAGTTTCACTTTGCTCAGCCCTGTCCACCGCGTCTGCGGTTTCGCTTTGCTCAGCCTTGTCCACCGCGTCTGCGGTTTCGCTTTGCTCAGCCCTGTCCACCGCGTCTGCGGTTTCGCTTTGCTCAGCCCTGTCCACCGCGTCTGCGGTTTCGCTTTGCTCAGCCCTGTCCACCGCGTCTGCAGTTTCGCTTTGCTCAGCCCTGTCCACCGCGTCTGCGGCTTCGCTTTGCTCAGCTCTGTCCACCGCGTCTGCGGTTTCGCTTTGCTCAGCTCTGTCCACCGCGTCTGCGGTTTTCGCTTTGCTCAGCTCTGTCCACCGCGTCTGCGGTTTCGCTTTGCTTTGCCCTGTCCACCGCGTCTGCGGTTTCGCTTTGCTCAGCCCTGTCCACCGCGTCTGCGGTTTCGCTTTGCTCAGCCCTGTCCACCGCGTCTGCGGTTTCGCTTTGCTCAACCCTGTCCACCGCGTCTACGGTTTCACTTTGCTCAGCCCTGTCCACCGCGTCTGCGGTTTCGCTTTGCTCAGCCCTGTCCACCGCGTCTGCGGTTTCGCTTTGCTCAGCCCTGTCCACCGCGTCTGCGGTTTCGCTTTGCTCAGCCCTGTCCACCGCGTCTGCGGTTTCGCTTTGCTCAGCCCTGTCCACCGCGTCTGCGGTTTCACTTTGCTCAGCTCTGTCCACCGCGTCTGCGGTTTCGCTTTGCTCAGCTCTGTCCACCATGTCTGCGGTTTCGCTTTCCTCAGCCCTGTCCACCGCGTCTGCGGTTTCGCTTTGCTCAGCCCTGTCCACCGCGTCCGCGGTTTCGCTTTGCTCAGCCCTGTCCACCGCGTCTGCGGTTTCGCTTTCCTCAGCCCTGTCCACCGCGTCTGCGGTTTCGCTTTGCTCAGCCCTGTCCACCGCGTCTGCGGTTTCACTTTGCTCAGCTCTGTCCACCACGTCTGCGGTTTCGCTTTGCTCAGCTCTGTCCACCATGTCTGCGGTTTCGCTTTCCTCAGCCCTGTCCACCGCGTCTGCGGTTTCGCTTTGCTCAGCCCTGTCCACCGCGTCTTCAGTTTCGCTTTGCTCTGCCCTGTCCACCGCGTCTGCGGTTTCGAATTTGTCTCCCAGTCTGTACTGGACCCTACCCAGCCTGCGCTCTAGTCTGCCTGTTCCTGTATTCCCCGGTGTGGGTCAACAGCCGTGTCCGGAGTCTGACCTGGAGTAGACCCTGGTCCCTCTGCTCGGTTCCTCCCTGGTACACTGGCGTCATATGCCGTCGTGCGACCTTGGTCGGATCGGGCAGATACTTAGTTATGCCCCTCCAGGCACTCTCCGGTTCATGGCACAGTGGAATCACTACATAAACACGCACAAGCCAGTCAGTCCGGGTGTGTGCATTACACTAACATTGGGCTCGTTGCTCGGGTCGAGCACCTGAGTATCACGGTGAGCTCGGCCCAAGCTTCGAGCACCCGAACATTTTAGTGCTCGCTCAACACTACTCACCATTGCAGGCTGCTTCAGCATTTTTAGGTCATGATCCTGCCATCTAGCATTTGTTATTATGTCATCCTTTTTGGACAAGGGGAATTAATCTGCTTTAACCAAAAATCTAATTAAACAAATTAAACAAATGAATACAGTAACTTTTTGTCTGTTTGGGCACACCTGGTTAAATTGTCAAATTGGAGACACATACATGTCACGCCGATATTTCGGGAAGGCTGTTGCAATTTTTGCTGTCACGTGAACCTTGACTAGCAATTCTGATTGATTCAAAAATTTTCTAGAGTTGGCTATTAGCTATATATGGTTTAAAAAATGTTTGGAAGTAAATGAAAGGTACCCTTGTGTCCAAAATGTTTGTTGAACCAAAATGTGACTTTGGCAACAGACGTGTTAGTATGAAAGAAAAACAAACCATAGCACAGAAAAAATGTGGAAGCGACTAACAGCAGCATGATCACTGGCACTGACTTTCCCAGCAGTAATAGTACAAAATGCATGTCATAATGAATGTCCTTTGACTCTGACAAGCGTATTAGTGGAAAAAAAACAAATGCAGATGATAGCAACACCATCAGCTTGAGTCAGTGTTCTGGTCAACCCACCTCCTCCGCCATAACACTTAATGTTGTACATAGTTGAATTTCCATTTTGTCAATGACACCTGTTTCTGTTCTCCCCCATACTCCTTTAATCCATAGCACCCCAGGGAACATATTACACCAAAACAACTTCTTTCAGTTGATTTATTGAAAGAGATGAACAGTCAGCGTTTTTACTCAGGTGACATTCGGCACGAGGAGATAGCGGACACAATTTAATACCAAGTGGTGATGCTGGCTCTGTGAGCCATGGTGGCAGGGGCACTGGCAATGATAGCAGCACTCTGATTCAGGGCAAATCTCTTGGTGGGAGTCAGGTGGATGGACAAGGAGCTTTGGTCATTTTCCACATGGGGCAACTGTGAGCTGAGTCATGGATAATGCTGCTGATGATTGGGAATCAAATTGAGGAGCCGAGGGAGTGATGTCATCAGAGGAGGAGGGTGGTGGAGCCAGCATAAAAGTGTGAAACCAATGACCAGCCAGAAGATCTTCTGGGGGGGGAAATGTCTTTGTTTTGCTGTAGACTCAGGAACAGGTGATATCATGTCTGTTGTTGGTGTAGGAGGCTTAATAGTACCTGAAGGCTATGATGGTGGTCCTGATGGTGGTGATTCCTTTTTGCAGATAACTTGGGAGTGGGAATTCTTTTTCACGTTGATGAAAGACCAATCTATTGTAGTGTGCAGGCTATGCTGTCCGACATAAGCCGTGTACATCCTGGCACATATCGACGAGGAACTACGTAATTCTGACAGCACATAAATCAGTATCACCTGCTCATATGGGGAAAGCAAACTGACAACAGGATGAGCAAGGCTCAAGCTGCCCTCCTTCTTCTCATTGTGATAATCTTTCTGTCTATCAGTCCATACGTGTAAACAGTGCCTTGTCATTGTCATCGGCCCCATCATCATCCCCATCTATTGCTTTCCGTACTCTTCTTCCTCTACCGCCTTTGTGTTATTAGCCTTTTATGTGTACTGTCATCCGTTTGTGTGGAAATTGAACTCCAACATGTCAAGGTTCATCAAAATCGAGGCTAAACTGCCCAGATTGTACTGCCTTTCGTGAAATATTCTTGTATGCTAAGCCTCAATGTAAGATAACTGGCCACCATTATTTATTGAAAAAAGCTGTGTCTGCTAGATTTTGGCACAAAATGCAATCTTTTTCTCAACACAAAATTTATAAATTTACCACTATCCTCATCCCAACCCTAACCCACCTTTTCAACCTGTCACTAACAACTGGTGTCTTCCCCTCATGCTTCAAACATGCCTCAATCACACCCATCCTCAAAAAAACCTCTATCGACCGCCACATATCACTTCTCCCCTATGCCTCAAAACTACTAGAACAACATGTCCACTTTGAACTGTCCTCCCATCTCTCCTCCTGCTCTCTCTTTGACCGCCTCCAATCTGGCTTCTGACTGCACCATTCTACTGAAACTACCCTGACTAAAGTCACCAATGACCTACTAGACGCCAAATCCAAGCGACACTACACTGTCCTCCTCCTCCTAGACCTGTCATCTGCCTGCGACGCATTGGACCATTCCCTCTTACTACAGACTCTCTTATCTCTTGGTATCACGGACTTGGCCCTATCTTGGATCTCTTCATACTTAACAGACAGGACATTCAGTGTCTCCCACTCACACACCACCTCCTCATCTCGCCCCTTATCTGTCGGTGTCCCCCAAGGTTCAATTCTAGGACCCTAGCTCTTCTCCATCTACACCTTCGGACTAGGACAGCTTATAGAGTCTCATGGCTTTCAGTATCACCGCTATGCTGATGACCCACAGATCTCATAGAATCATAGAATCATAGAATCATAGAATGGTAGAGTTGGAAGGGACCTCCTGGGTCATCTGGTCCAACCCCCTGCTCAAAGCAGGATTCACTAGATCATCTCAGACAGATGTCTGTCCAGCCTCTGTTTGAAGACGTCCATTGAAGGGGAACTCACCACCTCTCGTGGCAGCCTGTTCCACTCATTAATCACCCTAACTGTCAAAAAGTTTTTTCTAATATCTAATCTGTGTCTCCTCCCATTTAGTTTCATCCCATTGCTTCTAGTCTTTCCTTGTGCAAATGAGAATAAAGATGATCCTTCTACAATGTGACAGCCCTTGACATATTTGTAGACAGCTATTAAGTCTCCTCTCAGTCTTCTTTTTTGCAAGCTAAACATTCCCAAATCCTGCAACCGTTCCTCATAGGACATGGTTTGCAGACCAGTCACCATTCTGGTCGCTCTTCTCTGAACTTGCTCCAGTTTGTCTATGTCTTTTTTAAAATGTGGTGCCCAAAACTGTACACAGTATTCCAGATGAGGTCTGACCAAAGAGGAGTAAAGACCGATAATGACTTCACGTGATCTAGACTGTATGCTTCTGTTAATACATCCCAGAATTGTATTTGCCTTTTTTGCTGCTGCATCACACTGTTGACTCATGTTCAGTCTATGATCTATTAGTATACCTAAGTCTTTTTCACATGTACTGTTGCTTAGCTCTATTCCTCCCATTCTGTATATGCTTTTTTCATTTTTATTGCCCAGATGTAGTACTTTGCATTTTTCCCTGTTAAAAACCATTCTGTTGGTTGCTGCCCACTGCTCCAGTTTATTTAGGTCTTTTTGAATCCTCTCTCTCTCTTCTCTAGTATTAGCTATCCCTCCTAGCTTTGTGTCATCAGCAAATTTAATCAGTTTACCCTCAATTCCTTCATCTAAATCATTGATAAAGATGTTGAACAATACAGGTCCCAGGACGGAGCCCTGTGGTACCCCACTTGAGACATTCATCCAGCTGGATGTGAAGCCATTTACAACCACCCTTTGAGTCCGATCACTAAGCCAGTTATGAATCCACCTAACAGTTGCCTGGTCCATTGCATACTTGGTCATTTTTTCAATAAGGATGATGTGAGATACTTTGTCAAATGCTTTGCTGAAGTCAAGATATACTATATCTACAGCATTTCCCTGATCCACCCAGTCAGTGATTCTGTCATAGAAGGAAATTAAGTTAGTCTGACATGACTTGTTAGTTACAAACCCATGCTGACTCTGGTTAATCACTTCATTCTTATCCATGTACTTACATACATGTTGTTTAATAATTTGTTCAAAGATCTTTCCTGGTATAGAAGTCAGACTCACCGGCCTATAGTTCCCTGGGTCCACCTTCTTCCCCTTTTTGAAGATAGGAACAACATTTGCTCTTCTCCAGTCTTCTGGGACTTCTCCTGTTCTCCAAGAATTTTCAAAGATTATGGAGAGTGGTTCTAAAATTTCTTCTACAATCTCCTTCAGTACTCTGGGGTGTAATTCATCTGGACCTGGAGACTTGAACTCATTTATGTTAGCTAAATATTCCCTCACAATCTTTCTGTTTACTGATAACTTGGATTCCTCTATTCCTTTAAAAGGACAGTGAAGATCAGTTGATGTTACATTTTCTTTCTGAGAGAAAACAGATGCAAAATAGGAATTAAAAAGTTCGGCCTTCTCAACATCCTCTCTTACCATTTCTCCATTTTCATCCTGTAAAAATCCTATAGCATCTTTGACTTTTCTTTTACTTTTGACATACCCCCAAAATCCTTTTTTATTGCTTTTGACATCTCTTGCAAGCCTTAATTCATTGTCAGCTTTAGCTAACCTGATACGTGCCCTACAGGATCTGCAGACTGCATTATAATCTTCTTTAGATATGCCTCCCTCTTTCCATTTAATAAACATTTCTTTCTTTCTTTTTAGCATGTGTTTAAGTTCTGTGTTCATCCATCCTGGTTTCCTTAAATGCTTCCCATTCTTCCTACTTTTCGGGATTGTTAACGATTGTGCTTTGAGAATCTCATTTTTAAAAATTTCCCATCCTTCCTGGACATTTTTGTCCTTAAGGACATCCAGCCATTGGATCCCTCCTATTCTCTTTCTGAGTCTCTTAAAATCTGCCTTTCTAAAATCTAACCTTGAAGTTTGAGTCTTCACATGTCTTCCTCCTCTAGTTATCCAAAATTCTATAATAGCATGATCGCTGCCTCCTAGGGTCCCAGCCACCTTTACCTCCTCAACCTGTCTGGACCCACCTTTACCTGTCTGGACCCGATATCTCCTCCTTACTAACCAAAATCCCACAATGTCTGTCTATTTCATCCTTCTTCTCTGCTAGATGTCTAAAACTTAACATGGATAAAACAGAATTCATTATCTTTCCACCATCTCATTCAACCCCCCCATATGACCTATCTATCAACGTGAATGGCTGCTCACTCTCCCCAGTCCCGCAAGCTCGCTGCCTTGGGGTAACCCTGGACTCTGATCTCTCCTTAAAAGCACATATCCAAGCCCTTTCCACTTCCTGTTGACTCCAATTCAAAAATATCTCCCGGATCCACACATTCCTCAACCACGAATCTGCAAAAACACTAGTGCACGCCTTCACCATCTCCCGCCTCGACTACTGCAACCTCCTGGTCTGTGGCCTCCCTTCCAACACTCTCGCACCCCTCCAATCTATCCTAAACTCTGCTGCCCGACTAATCCACCTGTCCCCCCACTATTCCCAGGCCTCTCCTTTCTGTAAAACCCTTCATTGGCTCCCCATTGCCAGTTCAAAACCCTAATCACGGCATATAAAGCCATCCACAATCTGTCTCCTCCATATATCTGTGATCTAGTCTCCCAGTACATACCTTCACGCAACCTCCGATCCTCACAAGATCTCCTGCTCTACTCCCCTCTTATGTCCTCCTCCCACAATCGCATACACTATTTCTCATGTGCATTCTCCCTACTCTGGAACTCCCTAGCCCAACATATCAGACTCTCGCCTATCGTGGAAACATTCAAAAGGAACCTGAACCTCTTCCGACAAGCCTACAACCTGCAATAACCACTGCTCCACCATACCACTGCATGACCAGCTCTACCCTTACCTACTGTGTCCTCACCCATCCCTTGTAGACTGTGAGCCCTCGCGGACAGGGTCCTCGCTCCTCTTGTACCAATAGCCGTTATGTTTTGTTCAAGATTATTGTAATTGTTTTTGTATGTATACCCCCTTTCACATGTAAAGCGCCATGGAATAAATGGCGCTATAATAATAAATAATAATAATAATGTTCCATGAATCACATTTTCAATACACCTCACTACTCTTACCTTGTTTGTAATTTTTTGAGTAAATTAATTATATAGATTACTGTGCCTGTAGCTGTGGTAACTTTTCTCTGTAGCATGTCATATATCCATTTCTTTAATTCCCTGATTCTTATGGATTTTTATTGACATGGATATTTAATAAAGACTACTTTTTTTTTATCTTTCTATGGTGCTAGATTGCAGCCTTTTTTAATTCATTTTTTCTTGGTAGCACTCCTCACATGTTTAATTACAGGGCAGGACACAAAGGGGAAGATTATTGCAATTTATGGAACAAAATTTATCGGAATTCTGTAAATGCATTTTCTTGATACATTTTTTTTTGTCAAAATTACCAGGATAAGCAGCTTGGTGAAGATAGTTTTACATCCCATACCACTCAGCCTACAAATTCCACAGTCCCTTTTGCTGTGACATCCTGTCACCTTAGACTTGGATACCCAACGCCGGCAAGAAAATCACATACTTATGTTGTGCCACCAGAATCCAGAGCCTGGAAGAACAAGGGAGTATCTTGTGTTGTCGCAAGAAATAAGAGGAGTCTTTGCCTGGGTATCGCTTTATCGGCAATGCAATTGGCATTTACAAGAGTACTTGGGACAGGAAGGTAGGTGTGTAATTGTGCATCTGGGGATTAGTATACATACTGTACAGACCAAAAGTTTGGACACACCCCATTTAAAGATTTTTCTGTATTTTCATGACTTAGAAAATTGTACATTCACACTGACGGCATCAAAACTATGAATTAACACATGTGGAATTATATACTTAACAAAAAAGTGTGAAACAACTGAAAATATGTCTTATATTCTAGGTTCTTCAAAGTAGCCATCTTTTGCTTTGATGACTGCTTTGCACACTCTTGGCTCTGAGAATGCCAGGTTTTAGTAATGTAAAACATCATACCAAAAATAATCATTCTAGAACTTTTTTTCACCTTTAATGTTACCAATAATCTGTACAAATCCTTTGAGAAACAAATAGAAATTATTTTTGAGGGGAAAACACAAATGACAAAAGTAAAATAATGTGATTGTAGAAGTGTGAACACCCTCTTATAATTGGGCATGTGGTTTGGGTTAGAGGTTCAGAATTAGCCAATCACATTTAAACTCATGTTTAATAGCAGTCAGTACATAGATGCCATCAATTAAAGTGATTCAGATTAACCCATATAAAATTTAGCTGTTCTAGTTTGATTTTTCTACCATTTTCTTTGATGCATTTTACAACAAAAGTCATGGTCCATCAACAAGCTTACAACACAGCAAAGGGATCTCACTGTTAAAAGTTATGAGTTAGGAGTAGAGATGAGTGTTGTTCTACTCGAACTGTTCGCCAATCTCAAATTCGAGCTGTTTTGGGCGGTGTTCGAGCCGTTCGGCGAACACGAACGATTTGAGAAAAATTCGGCTGTTCGAGGTTATGTTCGATAACTGTTCGTGCACCAAAATCATAACTGGATTTTTTCTCAGTAATGATGAAAATTAATGTTAATACGCAGTTTGAGTGTACAGCGGGGTGGGGGGAGGGGCAGGGGATGGATCTCTGCAGGAATAATGAAGATCTCCATTTTTTTTTCTCTTTCCCGCATTTGCAGTGGGGAGGTGCAGTCTGTCAGCCTATCAGCAGCGCACACCCGGAGCGAACTGCTGTTTTTCACACAAGCAAGGGCATGTGTCATTGGCAGTGTATGTCACATGTCCTTGCCCTATAAGACCAAGCCATTTTCCCCGTCGCCACCATTTTCTCACTGCTGCAGCTGCGTGTTAGACGGCACCGCTGTTGCTGTGTGCGCTATACCTTGTTAATTTCAAGCCAATTTTCGCACAAATCTACAGATAGCTTGGGAGTAGGGAATAGTTGTGATTGCAGTCCTTTTAAGGACTAGGTTACAGCATTTCCTACGACTTTTATCAGGCAGGTCTGTGCTCTTAAATAGATAGATTGTGGGAGTAAAGACTAATTGTAATTGCAGTCCTTTTCAGGACTAGGTTACATCAGTTACTATCAGTTTTTGCCAGGCAGGTCTGTGCCAGTGCTGTGCAAGTTTTTTTCACAGCATTTGGCTGAATCTAGCAAAGCTAATCCTTTTTGGCCTATTGCAGAGTGTGTTAGTCAGTGGAGTAGCCTATCTGTGTTGCAAGATATACCACCTGTGTATAGAATACCAATTTTTTTACTGCACCTAGTGAAGTAAAATCTTTTGGGCATAGCATCATTCTATTAGTCCATCTATACTGACCTCCATCAGGTTGCAAATTGAATATAATTTTTTTCTGCATCTAGCTCTGAAAAAATATTTGGGCTTCTAGCAGTGTGTGGGACTTTCTCTATTAGTCCATCTATACTGACCTCCATCAGGTTGCAAATTAAAAATAATTTTTATCTGCATCTAGATCTGAAAAAAATATTTGGCCTTCTAGCAGTGTGTGGGACTTTCTCTATTAGTCCATCTATACTGACCGCCATCAGGTTGCAAATTAAAAATATTTTTTATCTGCATCTACCTCTGAAAAAATATTTGGGCTTCTAGCTGTGTGTGGGACTTGTTCTATTAGTCCATCTATACTGACCTCCATCAGGTTGCAAACTGAATATAATTTTTTTCTGCATCTAGCTCTGAAAAAATATTTGGCCTTCTAGCAGTGTGTGGGACTTTCTCTATTAGTCCATCTATACTGACCTCCATCAGGTTGCAAACTAAATATATTTTTTTTCTGCATCTACCTCTGAAAAAATATTGGGCTTCTAGCTGTGTGTGGGACTTGTTCTATTAATCCATCTATACAGACCTCCATCAGGTTGCAAACTGAATATATGTTTTCTGCATCTATCTCTGAAAAAATATTGGGCTTCTAGCTGTGTGTGGGACTTGTTCTATTACTCCATCTATACAGACCTCCATCAGGTTGCAAACTGAATATAATTTTTTTCTGCATCTAGCTCTGAAAAAATAGTTGGCCTTCTAGCAGTGTGTGGGACTTTCTCTATTAGTCCATCTATACTGACCTCCATCAGGTTGCAAATTAAAAATAATTTTTATCTGCATCTAGCTCTGAAAAAATATTTGGCCTTCTAGCAGTGTGTGGGACTTTCTCTATTAGTCCATCTATACTGACCTCCATCAGGTTGCAAACTAAATATATTTTTTTTCTGCATCTACCTCTGAAAAAATATTGGGCTTCTAGCTGTGTGTGGGACTTGTTCTATTAATCCATCTATACAGACCTCCATCAGGTTGCAAACTGAATATATTTTTTTCTGCATCTATCTCTGAAAAAATATTGGGCTTCTAGCTGTGTGTGGGACTTGTTCTATTAATCCATCTATACAGACCTCCATCAGGTTGCAAACTGAATATAATTTTTTTCTGCATCTAGCTCTGAAAAAATAGTTGGCCTTCTAGCAGTGTGTGGGACTTTCTCTATTAGTCCATCTATACTGACCTCCATCAGGTTGCAAATTAAAAATAATTTTTATCTGCATCTAGCTCTGAAAAAATAGTTGGCCTTCTAGCAGTGTGTGGGACTTTCTCTATTAGTCCATCTATACTGACCTCCATCAGGTTGCAACTTAAAAATAATTTTTATCTGCATCTACCTCTGAAAAAATATTTGGGCTTCTAGCTGTGTGTGGGACTTGTTCTATTAGTCCATCTATACTGACCTCCATCAGGTTGCAAACTGAATATAATTTTTTTCTGCATCTAGCTCTGAAAAAATATTTGGCCTTCTAGCAGTGTGTGGGACTTTCTCTATTAGTCCATCTATACTGACCTCCATCAGGTTGCAAATTAAAAATAATTTTTATCTGCATCTAGCTCTGAAAAAATATTTGGCCTTCTAGCAGTGTGTGGGACTTTCTCTATTAGTCCATCTATACTGACCTCCATCAGGATGCAAATTAAAAATAATTTTTATCTGCATCTAGCTCTGAAAAAATATTTGGCCTTCTAGCAGTGTGTGGGACTTTCTCTATTAGTCCATCTATACTGACCTCCATCAGGTTGCAAATTAAAAATAATTTTTATCTGCATCTACCTCTGAAAAAATATTTGGGCTTCTAGCTGTGTGTGGGACTTGTTCTATTAGTCCATCTATACTGACCTCCATCAGGTTGCAAACTGAATATAATTTTTTTCTGCATCTAGCTCTGAAAAAATATTTGGCCTTCTAGCAGTGTCTGGGACTTTCTCTATTAGTCCACCTATACTGACCTCCATCAGGTTGCAAATTAAAAATAATTTTTTGTCTGCATCTAGCTCTGAAAAAATATTTGGCCTTCTAGCAGTGTGTGGGACTTTCTCTATTAGTCCATCTATACTGACCTCCATCAGGTTGCAAACTGAATATATTTTTTTTATGCATCTACCTCTGGAAAAATATTTGGGCTTCTAGCTGTGTGTGGGACTTGTTCTATTAGTCCATCTATACTGACCTCCATTAGGTTGCAAATCTAATATAATTTTTTTCTGCATCTAACCCAGCCAATAGTTTTGGCCTAATACCACAGTTTGGCCACTCAGCTCTGCTCGGTTCCCATCCATTGTTTTTTTGTGCAAACAACTCCAGAGTTGTGAATTAGTTAACCACCAAAATGAGTGGAAAAAGGCCTGCTGCTGGTGGAAAGGGGAATAGGCATGTTGGGAAGGGGAAAAAAGGTTGTGTCCGTGGGGTAGGTGTTAAAGCAACAGTAACATCTGCAGAAGAAAGACCATCTTCCAGCCAAACTAAAATGTCTACTTCTTTTAGCGGACAATGTGATAAGATCCCTTTCTTATGGCCACGCCAATCGCTACAAATTCCAGATGAGGCACAAAAACAGCAGGTGCTTCAACGGATATCAAGTGCTCCTTTAAGTGGGCTCTCCTCCACATCAACTTCAACATCACAAATACTCCAGTCCTCAAAGGTGTCACCCCAATCACACTTGCTTCCTCACAGCTCCCAAATCTCCAGCTGCCCGTCTGAGTATGAGGTAGAACAGATGGTTGAGTCTGCAGAGCTGTTTACTCATACTATAGCCTGGGAATCAGAGGTCGACTCCAGCGCTTCTGTGAATCCAGACGAGGAAATGATCTGCACTGATGCCCAGAATCTTTATGAGTCGGATCCAGGACCAGACGCAGAAGGTTCTGACCATAATGTAGACCCTCATTCCCAAACTGTAACTCCTGTTGGTGGAGACAATGAGGAAGACGATGATGAGACTCAAATACCTGATTGGAGCGACAACTTTAGTTTTTTGTCAGGGCAGGAACAGGTTGGTTCTGAGGACGACGGGTGTGATAACGCACAGGGTGATGATGATGAGGTTGGAGATCCCACTTACTGTCAACCCACAGTCAGCCAAGAGATGAGGTCAGCAGAGGAGGTGCAGGAAGATGCTAGTGACGACGAGGTCAGGTTGCGCCTTCCTGGACAGAGACGTAGTACTGGAAGCACGTCAACAACCGCATCCTCAAACACAACTCTGCCTCTCACCACAAGTCGTGGTGGCTCTTCAGGTCGCATGGGTGCTAAGCCTTGCATAGCCTGGGCATTTTTTCAGATCGATAAAGATGACCCAACTCGTGTTATCTGTAACATTTGTCAGCAAAAGCTAAGTAGAGGCCAAAAAATACATAGTTTGAGTACTTCATGCATGAACCGGCACATGGACATGAAGCATAAGTTGCAGTGGGAAGCTCAGTGTGCTACAATGCGGCCTAGCCGGCCGGGCCAACCACCGTCTGCCATATCTTGTGCATCCACGGCCTCTTCATCCTCTGTGACTGGGGGGACAGCAGTCACACCTGTTTTGGGGCGCAGACCTGCCACCTCTTTACCCGCAACAGCCAGCGTGATTGGCAGGTCATCATTTTCTTTGGAGGTGGTAACACCAGCTGGTGTTGAGCGCTGTCCGACATCGATAGCACCACCTTTGGATCAAGGCAACCTAACATGTCCGCCTGCATCTTCCTCACAGACCGGCAGTTTGCCGGGGACACCCTTATCAACCCCGTCTAAGCACAATAGCCAGCCCTCGGTCCCTCAGATGTGGACAAGTAAAAGACCATTTCCTCCTAGCCATGAGAAAGCTAAGAGGTTGAATTTCACCATCTGCAAGCTCTTGGCTACAGAAATGCTTCCTTTCCGCCTGGTGGACACAGAGGATTTTCGAGACCTTATGTCCGTCGCAGTGCCCCAGTACCAGATGCCCAGTCGGCACTACTTCTCAAAGAAAGGTGTGCCTGCGCTCCACCAGCATGTCGCACACAACATCACCGCTTCTTTGAGAAACTCTGTGTGTGACAGGGTGCATTTCACCACAGACACTTGGACGAGTAGGCATGGACAGGGGCGTTACATGTCGCTGACTGGGCACTGGGTAACTATGGTGACAGCAGGACAAGGGGCTGCTGTCCAAGTCTTGCCGTCCCCACGAGTTGTGCGTCAATCCTCTTTATGTCAAAGTTCCTCCACTGCTTCTGCCTCCTCAACCTCCTCTCGGTCTTCCACCTGCACCCAAAGCCTGTCTGGTCATGCCACAAGCTTTCTAACTGCGCAGAAGGGATCCTGCACACCTCCTTACTATGCTGGCAGTAGGGCTCAACGTCATCAGGCGGTTTTTACTTTGAAATGTCTGGGAAATGTGAGTCACACAGCTGAGGAGTTGTGGTCAGCTCTGGAGAACCAATTTCATGAATGGTTGTCTCCACTGGACCTGAAACCAGGGAAGGCCGTGTGCGACAATGCTGCAAACCTGGGTGCGGCCCTTCGCCGGGGCAATGTCACACACGTGCCTTGTATGGCTCACGTGTTGAACCTGGTTGTCCAGCAATTTTTAGCCCACTATCCCAGACTAGATGGCCTTCTGCAGAGGGCACGGTCGCTGTGTGCTCACTTCCGCCGTTCGCATCCCGCAGCTCAGCGACTTACATCTCTACAGAAGTCGTTGGGCCTGCCACTTCACCGGCTAAAATGCGATGTGCCTACCCGGTGGAATTCAACTCTGCACATGTTGCAGCGACTGTGGCAGCACCGACAAGCCCTGGTGCAATACGTTCTGACGTATAGCCTGGGCCAACGAGATCCAGAGGTGGGGCAAATCACGCTGGAGGAGTGGTCTCAGATCAGGGACCTATGCACCCTTCTGCACAGTTTTGAAATGGCGACGAAGATGTTTAGTGCTGACGATGCCATTATCAGCATGACTATTCCGGTGATTTACATGCTGGAGCACATGTTAAACAGAATTCGGAGTCAGGTGGTGGCACAAGAGGAGGTGGAGGAAGTAGAGGAGGAGGAGTTGTATGCGGAAGGGCTAACATCTGCAAGGTCCAGACGGTCGGCAGCACCAAGGCGGCAGGCATGTGAGGGTGGGGGAGATGGTTTTACCAGGGCGCATGGTAGCAGCCAAACTAGTGAGGAAGGTGCAGGAGCCCAGGAAGAAGTGGAGGACGAACTGATGGAAGACTCATCAGATGAGGGAGACCTTGATCACATTTTTGTTGTGCGAGGTTGGGGGGAGAGGACAGATGAAGGAAGCATGATTGTTACCTCGCCACCAACACAACAGGGACTTGGTGCTCCTGGATGTGCAACACACATGAGTGCCTTCTTGCTGCACTAACTGCAACATGACCCTCGAATTGTGAGAATTAGAAATCATCCTGACTACTGGGTTGCCACACTGTTAGATCCCCGGTACAAAAGTAAATTTGCCGAAATTATTCCTGCCATAGAAAGGGATGCACGCATGCAGGAGTATCAGCAGAGACTGTTGCAGAATCTTACATGTGCTTTTCCACAAAACACCAGTGGTGCACGTAGTGAATCTCACAGTTCCAACTTGCCAACCGTGGGACCGTCAAGTGTTCAGCACTCAAACCGTAACAGAACCACAGTATCTGCTGGTAACATCAATTTTGCGGAATCATTTCACCACTTTTTTAGCCCATCCTTTGCAAGGCCACAGGAGACAAGAAGTCTGACACATAGTCAACGCCTAGAGACGATGGTACAGGAGTATCTCCAAGTAAACATTGAAGCCATGACTGTGTCACTGGACCCTTGCTCTTTTTGGGCTTCCAATCTGGATAAATGGCCGGAGCTAGCCACTTACGCCTTGGAGATCTTGTCATGCCTCGCAGCCAGCGTTCTGTCTGAACGTGTGTTCAGCGCTGCTGGTGGTGTGCTGACAGATAAGCGCACGCGGCTCTCCACTGATAATGTAGACAGACTCACGTTCATAAAGATGAACAAATCATGGATCCGAAACAACTTTTCTACCCCTGTGTCATCCTGGGGAGAGTAAAAGCTTGATGATTGGTTAAAATCACCCTACCAACCGTTTTAAGCTTTCAAATTACTAATCATGTTTATCTGTATCTTGGCTGGAAAATAATTTGGGCTTTGTAGCAGTGTGCAGCACTGATTCTATTAGGCCATCTATAATAAGCTCCACCAGATTTAAAATTACTAATCATGTTTATCTGTATCTTGGCTGGAAAATAATTTGGACTTTGTAGCAGTGTGCAGCACTGATCCTATTAGGCCATCTATACTAAGCTCCACCAGATTTAAAATTAATAATAATTTTTAGCTGCATCTAGCCCGGAAAATAATTTTGGGGCTCCGAGATGCGCAAGACACATAAGTGCCTTCTTGCTGCACTACCTGCAACATGACCCTCATATTGTCAGAATTCGAAGTAATCATGACTACTGGGTTGCCACACTCTTAGATCCCCCAAACTTTTCGATCAACCTTTTCATTTTAATAAAGACCAAAAAAATGGTCATTTTTGAAATTATAAGCATTAGCAGGTTATTAGAAACTGAAATCAAACAGTTTTCAACTCAAAACTTTATTCTAGGTGATGTTACATTTTCACATAGGACCCCTTGTTCGAAAGGAGCTTCTGAACTCTCTCGTCCATTGAATTTGTCAGGTTTTGGATGGTTTCTGCTTCAATTGTTTTGCATGAGGACAGAATACCCTCCCAGAGGTGTTGCTTAGATGTGAACTGCCTCCCGCCATCATAGACACTCCTTTTGATGATGCTCCAGAGGTTCTGAATGGGGTAGAGGTCAGGGGAGCATGGGGGTCACACCATAAGTTTGTCCCCTTTTATGCCCATATCAGCCAGAGATGCAGATGTTTTATGTGCAGCATGAGATGGTGCATTATCATGCAAAAAAATGATCTTGCTGTGAAATACACGGTTCTTCTTCTTGAACCATGGCAGGAAGTGCTGTTTGAGAAAATCCACATACATTATGGAGTTCATCTTTAGCGCCTTCAGGGATCCTAAAGGGGCCGACAATCTCTCTCCCCATGATTCCGGCCCAAAACATTACTCCACCTCCTCCTTGTTGGCGCTGTAGCCGTGTTTGCGTGGGGTGTCCATCAACCAGCCATCCTCCACTCCATCCATCTGGACCATCGAGCGCTGCACGGCACTCATCCGTGAACAAAACAGTTTTGAAATCAGTCTTCATATAATGTTTAGCCCACTGGAGCCGTTTCTGCTTGTGTGAAGTGGATAGAGGAGGTCGACAGGATGGCGTATGCACAGCTGCAAACCTCTGAAGGACCCTGCATCTTGTTGTTCGGGGGACGTTGGAGGCACCAGCAGCTTCAAAAACTTGTCTGCTGCTATGACAAGGCTTTTTTGCCGCTGCTCTTTTAACCTGACGTAATTGCCTGTAGGAAAGAGTCCTCAATTTGCCCTTATCAGCACGCACACGTGTGTACTGTGAATCAGCTACATACTTCTTGATTGCCAAGACACTTCATCCTGATCATCACACAATGTTGATTGTAGTCATGCCTTGACCTAAACACTCCACAATTTGTTGCTTCTCAGCAGCCGACACATCCTTTTTCTTTCCCATTTTGGCAGAAAATGTAGGCTGCTTAATAATGTGAGACAGCCTTCTTAAGTAGTCTTGCCTTTCATTGGACACACCTGCCAAACTAATTAGCACAAGTGTCTGCAATTGCTTACAGTGATATAAAGAGCCCTGACACACATCACCATCAATGAGTTTAACTGACAAACAAACAAATTCTTCCCTTATCACTCCTAAACACTTTTTGCATAATAATTTGGAACACAGTGTACATGTGCTTTTCCACAAAACACCAGTGGTTCACGTAGTGAATCTTACAGTTCTAACTTGCCAACCGTGGTCTGTATGGAGTTGTTCAATAAAGGGCCCAAAATTAAGATAACATAGATGGGAGAGGTCTCTATGAATAGGAATTCCTAAGTATTTGATACCCTGTGAGGGCCAGGCAAAGGGAAAGTTGGACTGGATGGAATCCTATATGGATTTGGGGAGGGAGACATCGAGGGCCTCAGACTTCGCTGCATTGATTTTAAAATTTGACCATGTAACAAAGTGATCTATTTCAGCCATAACAGCATGGATGGATATATGTGATTGAGTGATATATACTAGGACATCATCAGCAAATAGAGAGCACTTGTACTCGGTGCCTCCCACCTCAATCCACCTAATATTGGGGTTATGGCGAATTGATGAGAGCAGGTGCTCCGTCACTAGGATGTATAAGAGAGGGGACAGAGGACATCCCTGCCTTGTCCCATTGGTGATTGTGAAAGGTGATGAAAATGTTCTGATGCACCCCCTGGGCCTTGGGACACCCGGAGCCGGACCCTTTTTGGTGGATGCTGGTGGTTGTAGTCTTCGTGGCGGCGACCCGGTTCCGTGGCTCAGGGTGGTCAAACCAGTGGCGGAACTATTTATGTGGTTTTGATGTTTAAATCCCGTCGATTGCGGTCAGAGTGAACCGCCGCTGCAGGGCAGACCGCTGAGGCTGGTGTTGTGGGTGCAGCAGAGCGTAGCATAACTCCCCACGGGAGGAGTATAGCCTCAGGGCAGTGTATGCGGAGGATGGGGGTGATGGTGCAGGGCAGCAGCAGTAACGACACGGAGTCAGTGATGCAGTCCAGGGCCTTTACTCACAGTTCTTATTATCCAGACCACGTCTGCAGGTAACGGCTGCCCATGTCGTACTGTGCTCACCAGGTGAGGGGCTCAGACAACTCCCAGATAACTTTGGAGCGCTTCACAGGACCCCCTTTGTGTGTCCTTTGTCTGGCCTTTCTTACCAACCCTTCTGTCCGGCTGCCTCGGGCCTCCTCTTGGTAAACTTGGCGCCAGTTTCCCTGACCCTATGTGGTGCCTTCCTAGCGGGTGTAGCGAGGGGCTGCGCCACATAAAGTGTCAGAGCCTCCGGTTTCTAGCTGAGGGTCGTTTCCTGCCTCCACTAGTTTCGGGGACCGATCTCCCCCTTTGGCCTGACCCCTCCATGCAGGTGGATTCGGGCGTGCGGTGGCGACTCGCCCGTCCGCACCCCTGGGATCCCTTCATTCCTCGTTCCTGGAGCCTTCTCCGCTCCTCTTCCTTCCTTCTCCCTCTTCCAGGCCTGGGCCTCTGTTACTAGGCCCGCCTCCGGAGCAGAGCTCATGCAGAGCCCCTGCTCCCTGCCACTTCTGCTCAGACTTCTCTGCACTGAACTAAGATGGTGCCCACCTTTTATACTCCCTTCTCAATGCACCCAGGAACTGCTTCCTCCCTGCTCCTGCACTACAGGGTTACCCTTCCTCAGTGTTCCCTCCCCCCACTCCAGCCAGGGACAGGGACTGTCGTGCCCATCTCAGAGGCATATTGGTCGCCCTGCCCCACGGCAATGTGGTGTAATGCATGCAGGTGTCGGGTCCTGATCCACACTCCATCCTTACCTGAGAGTGAGATATCACACCTCTGGGTGAGGTGCAATACCTCTGTAGCAACCGAGCCCTCAGGGTGCTACAGTTCCATTTATCTTCAGCCTAGGTGACGTATTGTGATACAGGGCCGTGATTTTGGCTATAAAAGGGTCCCCTAGACCCCTACCCCAAGCTTTTTAAGAGAATCATATATGGCGTGCCAGGAGACTCTATGGAATGCTTTCTCAGCATCCAACAAGAGTATCTAATTACAAATTTTTAACTGCATCTAGCCCAGGAAATACTTTGCGCCTAGTAGCAGTGTCTGCTAGTCAGCGGATTATCCCGGCTGTTAAGCAAGCTACACCACCTGTAGTTTGGACACTTAATTTTTTCAAAGGAAATGCTTCGGGACCACGGGATACTCAGTGAAGAGCATCAGGAGGCACCCCAAGGCATAGGGGCTGGGACTGGCAGTAGGATGCCTTGCGGTGGACAGCCGAGCTCGATCCTTATAAAAGCTTTTTAACTGCAGCAGCTTTAGTGGACGCTACTGGAGCTGGAATTACGCGGCTGCTGGCATGAGACTTGCCCTCCAATAGATCCTTGTAAATGGATTTAAAGTGTATTCATTCAAATTAGAGAGACAATTTAAATTAAAAAGCTTAGAGCTGCCTCCACCACAGGGGGGCTCGCTCGACCCACCAGCGGACAGGCACCAGTATTGGGAGAGGGGGGCTGGCCGTCAGGGTTCACCGCGGCTCTGGCACAAACCCGGCGACACGGAGGTGGCACGGGCAGGAGCGGACTGGCCGTCTCGGCTTCTCACTTTTTGGATTTTAGAAGGGCATGACATGCCTATATCTGTGTCTCCCCCTCCTTTTACTCCTCCACCTCTTTTCTTTTCGCATGACTATATGTACTTGTCACTTTTCCATGTGTTAGTTGTGTCTTCTGAGCAGTTTGTCAGCTTTTGGACACCTTTGAAGGTGTTTTCTATGTGTTTCTATGTGTTTTTGTTTGCCTGCCATTGGTTTTAACGGTGTTCGAAGGTGTTCGACGAACAGTTCGACGAACAGTTCGGCGAACACACGGGTGTTCGACGAACCGAACCGAACTCGAACACTACGGGGGTGGCTCAACACTACTCCTAATCCCTCCCCAGACCCAGTTTATAAGGGCAGATTCCTCCCCTCCCAGGTCTGGGTGGGCCATGTTGCATACTTAGGGCTCCTGACCAGAGAAACCTCCCACTTGCTCCCAGACGTAATGTTTCTATTACTGTGGCAACCAGACCCCTGGGGTGCCACATGTAGCACCCTGAGGATTCGGCTGCTACAGGGGTATTACACCTCAAGCCAGAGGTGTGGTATTCCACTCCCGGGTAAGGATGGAGTGTGGAACTGAGCTCAGATAGCTGCATACACTACATACATCCCATTTCCGGGGGACAGATCGACGGTACTCCCACCAGTTTATGTGCAGGTACGACAGTGTCTGTCCCTGGCTGGAGTGGGAGGGATGTGGAACATCCCAGTAGTGTAGGGGCAGATAGGGGGAGCAGTCTGGGTAAGGCTAGGAGCTCATTGGGTGCTGGTCACCTGAGCTCACACATAGAGGGAGTATATAAGGTGGGCACCATCATAGATCAGGGTCAGTCTGTCAGAGTTGAGTCAGAGGAGCAGAGCAGAGAAGCTCAGCCAGAAGGGCTGATAGGCAGTTGTGGTTCCGGCTGGGCCCAGCTCCAAGGCCAAGTCTGAGAGAGAGAGAGAGAGGAGTCAGAAGGACCCAGAGAGAAGGAGAAGGAACCCCAAGACCCCAGAATACAAGCAGCAGGGTGAAGGGTTGGCACCCAGGGTACCGGATCCCAAGCTGGCAGAGAGAAAAGCACACCTTAGCCAGGAACCGGAGGTCGTGGGCAGGATCTGCCACGACCCTCACTAAATCCACTAGGAGGGCATACCAAGTATAGGGTCAGGGACCCAGAAGGGGTGTACCCACCAAGAGACCCGAGGGAGCCGGACATAAGTGGATCCCTAGTGAGAACGGCCAGAAGAGAGGGAAAGTCAGACAGGAGCTCAGGACCACGCTCCAGAATTACTTGGGGGTTGGCCAAGTCCAGGACCTGGTGGACGCAGCAGGGCTCAGGTGGTCGCTTCAGGCCAGAGTGACCATAAGAACACCCGTAAGTAAAAACCCCTGAACTGCACAGCCCGACTCTGAGTCTTCTTGCTTAGCTCTCCTGCACCTGCACAACCACCATCCTCTACATCTGACCCCCTGAGGCTATACCCCTCCCGTTGGGGGTTATACTACCAGAGCTGCACACATACCACCAGCCTCAGCGGACCCTGCTGCAGCGGCGGCCTTTTGACCGCAAATCAACGGGTGGCGTAGTCGACACTAAAGAACATTTAACAACATCTGTAATGACTGCCACACACTGAGTTTGACACCCTGGGCACGGACCGGGTCGCCGCCACTCGGAGACTACAACCCCCATCTGATCCGGTTCCGGGTATCCCCAAACAGCACTGGCCCAGGGGGCGCGTCAACTTTGGCGTAGACGCAGCACGGCTCGGGTGGTCGCTTCAGGCCAGAGTGACCATAAGAACACCCGTAAGTAAAAACCCCTGAACTGCACAGCCCGACTCTGAGTCTTCTTGCTTAGCTCTCCTGCACCTGCACAACCACCATCCTCTACATCTGACCCCCTGAGGCTATACCCCTCCCGTTGGGGGTTATACTACCAGAGCTGCACACATACCACCAGCCTCAGCGGACCCTGCTGCAGCGGCGGCCTTTTGACCGCAAATCAACGGGTGGCGTAGTCGACACTAAAGAACATTTAACAACATCTGTAAAGACTGCCACACACTGAGTTTGACACCCTGGGCACGGACCGGGTCGCCGCCACTCGGAGACTACAACCCCCATCTGATCCGGTTCCGGGTATCCCCAAACAGCACTGGCCCAGGGGGCGCGTCAACTTTGGCGTAGTCGGCAGGATCTCGTGCCCACAACCACCGGGTACTGCGTGCCTGAAGAGAAGTTCAAATTTACCTTAAGAAGAAGTCTCCCGCCGGTTCCAGAGGGTCCCTGCCATGGGACGCCATCACGGATCGTTTCCCGCCGGTTGCCCGCCATCTGCAGCCTTTTCCCACCATCCACGGAGTTTCCCGCCACTGGGAGACGATTCCCGCCATTTCCAGAAGATTTCCCGCCTTGGAAGAGCGGACGCCATTATGGGCGTGCCAGAGGGTGGCAAGAGGTCACCTCCCATCGTGGGCCAGGTCAAGGAATGGCGCCAAAAGCGGAAACCGCCCCCACCAACAGAGACTGTGATGCTGGAGATGTCCATCAGCGTGGGAGAACTGCCCCTGGAACTGACAATCACAAAGTTGCCCCGGGACCACCTTCAATGTGGGCGGAGACAGAACAAAAGAGAGAAGATGGGTGCAGCCTGGAGAAGTCTGGAGAGAGCGCACCCGGAGACAAGAAGTCTGGAGAGGACTCCGGAGAAGTCGTACCCGGAGATGGAAGGAGAGTCAGGCAGCACCGACCCTGAGGTCAGGAGCCTGCTGCAAGCAACAACCCCACTAGGCTTAGTGGAGATCCTGGCACAGCTCCCCCGAGACTGGGAGTGTGCGCAGACCGCGCTGGAGCGCCTCGCATGGAGGATGGCCCAGGTGCAGCGAGAGACGCTGACGGAGTGGAGCCGAGAGATGGCCCTGCAGGCAAGAACCCGTCAGCGAAGCACGCCACCCGAGACGAGGAGACAGACCGCCTCTGAGGATGGTGCAGGAGGAGTGAAGGCCGGAGACGGCGCCGAGAAGGGAGCTGAACAGATGGAGGCAGGTAAAGGGGACGTCACTACCCCGAGCCGAGAAACCGCGTGCCTGTCCCAGCTCCCCGTCGCAGAGCCCGAAATTCCCCCTGCCGTGCCCGTCGCTGCATCGTCACCGCTCCAGACAAGGCCTCAAGCAGAAGCCGCGGCCGCGACCCCTGTGACGTCACGCGCCTCAACCCCGAGCGCGGCAAAGCAGGAAACACCACAGGCCTGGTCGCAAGGTCTAGTACCCCCGGGCGCCGCAGTACCAACAGCGCCCTCTACCTCCACTGAGCCACTGGCCTGGTCGCTGGGCCAAGTAACCCCGGGCGCCGCCGTCTTCACGGTGCCCTTTACGTTCAGGGTACCCCAGGCCTGGTCGCAAGGCCTGGTCAACCCGGGCGCCGCTACCACCACCGCGCCCTCAACATCTAGAGTGCCGCACCTGGGTGAAGACCTATTTGCCCAGCATACGTGCCCGGATGGGCAGCCCTTTAGATGGCCACCGGAGTACTACCAGCTGGAACTCCAAAAAGCCAGGCCCCTGTGCGAGCCCCTGATTCCGGCTCCGAAGCCCGTTAAGATCACCCCACTCTCGTTGGAGGAAGCGCAGTTTGCGTGGGACCCTACCGGAGGAGACCTCATGGGATTCACCCAAGAGACTCGGGCAGCCGCAGCTGAGCGTGCGGAGTGCTGCCGGCAGCAGTTAGAGGTCTTCGACCGGGAGAGGAGAGAGAGGCGGGTCCGAGAGCAGCGGCTGCAGGAACAGAGCGCAGGGCAGAAGAGCAGGACCAGGAGAGACCCCCGTGCAGCTCACGGTCCCCGTGCCACCGGGACTGTAATTAAATTCCAACTGCAGCACGGTTGGGGTTTCATCAGGGATCATCACACCCCCGGCGACGTCTTTGTCACCAGAAGAGACGTGGAGTCCCATCTGCCGGAGGGACACAGAAGTCGTGACCTATATGTAGGGGACGAGGTCACGTTCACCCGGCACAAGTGTGCCAAAGGACCCTACGCCCTCCATGTACACCGGCTGACGGAGGAGGAGCTACGGTGTGAAGAGGAGCAAGAGGATCCGGACGGGTCTGAACGAGGAGCAGGAGTACGCCGTCATTAAAGTACGGTAAAGAGACTGTACATAGTTACCCGTCAGGGTATATGCCATGCTGCTAATTTAAACATGTTCCCCGTTGGGACAAGTGTGAACTGTTCCAGTGTGTCCCATCTCCCCATAGGCTGAGGACTGTGAACAGCCATCCCTAATCCCACTGGCCGAGGACTGAGAGCGGCCATACCTTCCCTTGTATATAGTTGCGCTTTCTAAGGCGCCCCCTACCAGTTTTATAGGAAACTGTTGTTTTTACTACAAGAGACTGTTGCACTTTACCCGGTCACAAGTTGCACCGTGGCCGGAGGAACAAGAGTGTTATTTATGAAAAGCTTTATATGAAAAGTTTATGCTGATAATATATAATGTTTTATATGTTTATGTTTTATGAAAAAAAAATGTATGTTTGTGGATGTTTTTATTCTTTTACAGCCCGAGGACGTGCTGTGATTTACCAGGGGGGAATGTAGCACCCTGAGGATTCGGCTGCTACAGGGGTATTACACCTCAAGCCAGAGGTGTGGTATTCCACTCCCGGGTAAGGATGGAGTGTGGAACTGAGCTCAGATAGCTGCATACACTACATACATCCCATTTCCGGGGGACAGATCGACGGTACTCCCACCAGTTTATGTGCAGGTACGACAGTGTCTGTCCCTGGCTGGAGTGGGAGGGGGGTGGAACATCCCAGTAGTGTAGGGGCAGATAGGGGGAGCAGTCTGGGTAAGGCTAGGAGCTCATTGGGTGCTGGTCACCTGAGCTCACACATAGAGGGAGTATATAAGGTGGGCACCATCATAGATCAGGGTCAGTCTGTCAGAGTTGAGTCAGAGGAGCAGAGCAGAGAAGCTCAGCCAGAAGGGCTGACAGGCAGTTGTGGTTCTGGCTGGGCCCAGCTCCAAGGCCAAGTCTGAGAGAGAGAGAGAGAGGAGTCAGAAGGACCCAGAGAGAAGGAGAAGGAACCCCAAGACCCCAGAATACAAGCAGCAGGGTGAAGGGTTGGCACCCAGGGTACCGGATCCCAAGCTGGCAGAGAGAAAAGCACACCTTAGCCAGGAACCGGAGGTCGTGGGCAGGATCTGCCACGACCCTCACTAAATCCACTAGGAGGGCATACCAAGTATAGGGTCAGGGAACCCAGAAGGGGTGTACCCACCAAGAGACCCGAGGGAGCCGGACATAAGTGGATCCCTAGTGAGAACGGCCAGAAGAGAGGGAAAGTCAGACAGGAGCTCAGGACCACGCTCCAGAATTACTTGGGGGTTGGCCGAGTCCAGGACCTGGTGGACGCAGCACGGCTCGGGTGGTCGCTTCAGGCCAGAGTGACCATAAGAACACCCGTAAGTAAAAACCCCTGAACTGCACAGCCCGACTCTGAGTCTTCTTGCTTAGCTCTCCTGCACCTGCACAACCACCATCCTCTACATCTGACCCCCTGAGGCTATACCCCTCCCGTTGGGGGTTATACTACCAGAGCTGCACACATACCACCAGCCTCAGCGGACCCTGCTGCACCGGCGGCCTTTTGACCGCAAATCAACGGGTGGCGTAGTCGACACTAAAGAACATTTAACAACATCTGTAATGACTGCCACACACTGAGTTTGACACCCTGGGCACGGACCGGGTCGCCGCCACTCGGAGACTACAACCCCCATCTGATCCGGTTCCGGGTATCCCCAAACAGCACTGGCCCAGGGGGCGCGTCACCACACATGTAACAACAATCATCCTTATTCTTCATATGTCTGGCCTGTGGGAAAGGGTGGCAAGATGGAAGCCTTTTCTTACAAAGAAAAACATCCAAGCCTGGCTATATTTTACCAAAATGTACGTGAATTCTGCCAAAAGCATGTGGGAGAACATGTTATAATCTGATGAAACAAGGGTTGAACTTTTTTGGCCATAATTCCAAAAATTATGTTTGGCGCAAACCCAACACTGTCAATCACCAAAAGAAAAACATATCTACAGTGAAGAATTGTGGAGGCAGTATTATGCTTTGGAGCTTTTGGTCAAGGTGAAGGGAATTATGAACAGTTCCAAATATCAGTCAATTATGCAACAAAATCTTCATTTCTCTGCTAAAAAGATGAAGAAAAAGAGGAATTTCACTTTCATCATGACAACAACCCTAAGCATATCTCCAAACAACAAAACATCAAAGGCTTGGAATGCCCCAGCCAGAACCCCAAGTTTAATCCAATTAAAAATCTGTGGGTTGACATGAAGAGGGCGCTGTATAAAGGAGATGCTCTCTCAATCTGACAGATTTGGAGCGCTACTGCATGAGTGGACAAAGATTGTCAATTATAGATTTGCCATTCTGATGGACTCCTATCCAAAAAGAATGAATGTTTTCATAAATTCAAAGGGTACTTCAATAAGGTATTAGTTTAAGGGTGTGCATATTTATGCAACAACGCTATTTTAGTTCTTTATTTTTCTTTTTCAATCCAAAAAGATTTCAGCTTGTTTTTCATTTGAATTATATGTGACATTAAGGGTGGAAGACACTGCAAGACACTAGTAATTTGGGGGGAGTGGAGTTTCCTTTTTTCTTTGCTATTATCTATATTTCTTTTTCTATTCTAACCATGAGTTCCTTTCAAACTTCAGAAAAGACCTCTGGGTTATACTATATAATGTTGATAAATGGCATTCTGGTGAGCAAATAATTTACCATGTAACTTTGAGTGCTGTGAATGTAAAATGTAATTGGCAAGCATTTACACCATTTAGGAATGCAATAGTTCTTACAATCTGTTTAAATCACAATCCAGTGAATAATTATGTGACAAGTCCCACAATTTATACTTACAGGAACTAATATTATGTTATTTAGTAGTTCCTTTTTATTTGAAATTTAATTATATACTTCTCTTCACTTGGTTAATGAGATTACTTAGTGGCCCCCTTGAGAATTACATGACTTTATGTCCTCAGAAAGAGGTCACTATCTCAGTCAAGAGATGCTCCTGTATGATGAAATCCAATGGACTGTTCAACTGAAGCTCTCCAAAGAGGTTTGAGAAGAAACTTCTATCACAGTTACTCATGACTATTATACAGTATCTACTAGCAGCTTCTTTCTGTCTGTACTTTTCAATGGCCCTGATAAAAAGTCATTCTGACCGAAACATTGGCCTGTTTTCTTGTACAGACTCTTTGCTGCCCTAAATAAAGTTTGTGAGTTTTCACCTGCAAGTTTTCAGTGCCGAGGTATTATTTAATATATTATACAGTTTCTGTCATACAGTTACAATATTGGAGATGACAGTTTGGCCTCTTGGCTGCATACTGTTAATAGATCTTGTCGCTGGTGGGATAGCTTTCATACTATTTTTGATCACAATCAGTGTTACTAAGAACCCTATTTTATTTAAATGCACTTGCTTTTTATTTATTTAGAGCAGGGTTTATGTTCATTTTGCTTCTTGTAGGTTTTTCTGATTCATGGCCATTGTGAAACATGCATTTATGTGCTGCATGTATACCAACTTAAACCAAGCTCAAATTTTTATATTGTTAATATAGTAGTGTTCAAAATAATAGCAGTCCAAAATGACTAACCAGATTAATCACTGTTTTTGGAGATTAATCTGTTTAAATCACTCCCCTTTTGCCCCATTCAAAATAAAACAATAAAAAAATTCAAAATTACACATATTTGGTCTCGCTGTGTTCAGAATCGCCCGATCTATCAATATATAAAAATAATTAATCTGATCAGAAAACGACGTAACGAGAAAAAAAATTAAAATGCCAGAATTACGTTTTTTTTGGTCGCCGCAACTTTGCGATAAAATGCAATAAAGGGCGATCAAAACATCGTATCTACCCCAAAATGCTATCAATAAAAACATCAGCTTGGTGCACAAAAAATAAGCCCTGACCTGGCCCCAGATCCCAAAAAATGGAAACGCTATGGGTCTTGGAAAATGGCGCCATTGTTTTGTTTTGTTATTTACAAACTTTGGATTTTTTTTTACCGCTTAAATTAAAAAGAACCTATACATGTTTGGCATCTACAAATTCGTAGAATTGAGAATCACTTGGAATTTTTTCCCATTTTCCAGTACACGTTATGGTAAAACCAATGGTGTCATTCAAAAGTACATCTGGTCCCGCAAAACAACAAGCCCTCACATGGCCATATTGACGGAAAAATAAGAAAGTTATGGCTCTGGGAAGAAGGGGAGCAAAACGAAAATGCAAAAACGGAAAAACCCAAGGTGGTGAAGGGGTTAAGAAACAATATTTTCACACTTTTTTTCTTACAACTGACTTAATAGTATGTATTCAACAATTTACTTTTTCCACTGTTTAAAATATCTTGCTATTTATAATATGCTTAATAAAAAATTGTATCACTCTTTCAACCTCAACCAAAGAATGTGATAAGGCATATTGATTTTTCTTTTGTTTGATTTGCTTAAAATAAGCAGTTTTTTTGACATTAGGGAACATAATCTATAAACTCTTTGTAGTGTATGGTATGAACTGTATCAAAGATAATTTTCAAGTTAGCATTTCCACTTTACTGCACTTTCTTTAGTTATTTTTGACCTTATGTATCCTATTTATTTGTGACATTTGAGAGTGATTTATTCATTTATCTACTGAAGATACAGGGATGCAAAGTCTAGAAAAGTTGTTTAATTAAAAGGTGGTTTTGCACTGGACCATGGGTGGTAGGAAGAAACTCAATATACTGTATTTCTTTCAAAGTTAGTGGAACCTTTTCATGTGTATGAAGTGCCATATTTAGTACTTTAGTACTAGGGTCACTATTGACTTTTACGATTGCTACTTCCTGTAGGTGGCACTAGAGTTCTAGTCCTCTTCCTCGCTGAAGAGACAATTTGCACATTTTCCAGAAGAGCATTGTGGCTTTAAAAGTCTCCTCACTGTGACATGCTTAACATGTCACTCTCCGCAAGGAGAAATGTTACACCTTAGATACCGGTGTGATGCCTCTCACTCAGCCAAACCAGAACTCACACTTTGCACTAATGAGGGGCAGTACCCCAAAACACAGTGTCTGCAAATTGAGTTTCTAGTTCTGACTTATATCCTAAGTCATGTGATAAGGCTCATTAAAGGGTCACTATTGACTTTTAGGATTGCTACTTCCTGTAGGTGGCACTAGAATGCTAGACCTCTTCCTCTTTAAAGAGACAATTAGCATATTTAGTACGGAAATTATGTACTAGCTTAGAATTGGTGGCATTTGTTTTCATGCAAATTCAAAACAACAATTTTTTTTATTGATCAAGGCAGTTCATAGCCCCGACTCGCAGTGAACTGCCCGTGGGAATGACGTCTATGACATCCCCGCCCATCACTGAAGCTGTCCTCGCAGCAGCAGTCATTGTGGGCTGGCTTACAGCCTGGACGGTCACATCTTAGCACCGTTCAGGTTGTAAACCAAACATCGCAGACATGGATTACAGCGTGAGACAGTATGTCAGACAGGTGAGGGATGTTACCACCAATCAGAGCCCCTGTTTCCATGCTGTCATGCAGAATTACAAATGTTTGGGCCCTCGATTGAAATGAATGGGGTTCAGGTTCGGGTTCGGCTACTGTTCTGGTTCCCGAACCAGAACTTTGTATAGATGTTCAGCCAAACCCACCTGACCCAAACATCCAGGGGTGTGCCCATCTCTACTCATAGACAAGCTGTGAGACTGGGAGTTAGGAGTCCGAGGTCAGATACCAGGAGGTATCATAGTATAGAGGGGCAAGACAAAGGTGTTGTCAGGTAATAGTCCGGGGGCAAAGCCAGAAGGGTATGTCAAGATAACGGGAAAAGAGAAATGGATAGTCAGAGCCAAGTCCGGTATTAGGTACCTGAGGTCAGAGAAGATCCAGAACAAAAGGGGTAACACACACGAATAGTCAAGACAAATGCAAGGCCCGGAAACAAGATGAGAAAATCAGACACTGAGTAAAAGCACATACATCACCGAGCAAAGCTACAGCTGACAATGGTCTGCTCATATCTAGCAGGCTAAATAGCCAGCAAATTAGCAAGAATGGGAAACACCTGGAGGAAAGCCCAAAGGCTAGGCCACATTGAGCAGCAGGGCTGTCAATCAAAATGCTGACAGCCCAGCATGCCCCAGCCTGAGATTGGATGAATGGGCTGTCACTCACAATAATGACAGTCCAGGAAACTTTAGATCCCATAGGGCGACTAAGCTGTCACTCATAGCATCCCTAGGCCACAGTGAGTGATAAAACCGTGCCATCTGTTTATCTGGTTGATTCTCTTTAAAGCAGAACTAGTTTATAGCTAATTAAAGGGAGTCCTAAACAGGCAGTCCCTGTGGGCATATGGCAGATTGTAGTTTGCTTTGGTGCTTTAACAGAGAAAGTTTAGGGGTTCAAAGCAAAGTAGTATGATGTTATACAAGTTCAACGTAAACATCTTTTTTTGGTTGATTTTTCAATATACCACACTGCAATTGTAACTTTACTTATTACTGTACATTACATAGGTAAGATTGTTGCATGACTGCAAACCTAACAATTTTTAGAAGTTCATCCTAAATTACATAATAACATACCCCTGAAATACTTTTCCATATGAGATTACTGAAGGGCCATTCTATGCAACAACTGATATTTCACAATTCCCCAAGATTCAAATCCAAAGTTAATCTTTACTTTAAACTGCTTCACTGGCGACAAAGACATGGCTCGTACATAGTTTGGTCTTTTCTGTGGTAACATACGGATGTGAAACCTAGACAAGAAGGAAACAAAACTGAAGAAGAATCAACGCCTTTGAAATGAGCTGCTGAAGAAGGATGTTATCAATTCAATACCATGGATGGCAAGAAGAACAAACAAATCAATTATGGAAGAAATCAAGCCAAACTTGTCGTTCCAAGCAAAGATCACCAAGCTACGAATTACCTACTTTGGACACATCATATAAAGAGAACACTGAAGAGGAAGACCAGCAACCTGATGTCTTGATACTATCAAGATAAATGCAGAGAAGACCCTGGAGGACCTATATAGGCTTGCATAAGATTGATCTTCTTACAGAGCGTTCATCCATCAAGTTGCCATGGCTCAAGATCAAGCCAAAGGCCGTTAAATAAATAGATAATAAATAAAAGATAATCCATAAAATTATACACCCCTCCTCTTTTGGTTCTAATTTCATAGATAACAGATGACCTAATCTTTTGAAATTCAAATTCACTAGCTTCATCTAATTTTTCCCACAAATTTAGTTTGCAGTGAATAAATTTGCCATGAATCACAGATACTTCAATTGCACTGAAAAGACATGTATAACGCTTTGAGGTAGGACTTTTGAGCTCTTTAAACACAAACACAGCTATTAATATAATAGCGCCATTTATTCCATGGCGCTTTATATGTGAAAAGGGGTTTACATAATAAAAAACAAGTACAATAATCTTAAACAATACAAGTCACCAACTGGTACAGGGGGAGAGAGAACCCTGCCTGTGAGGGCTCACACTCTACAAGAGATGGGTGAGGATACAGTAGGTGAGGGCTGGTCGTGCAGATGTATGGTGAAATGAGAATTACTGCAGGTTGAAGGCTTGTCAGAAGAGTTGGGTCTTCAGCTTCCTTTTGAAGGTTTCCACGGTAAGCGAGAGTCTGTTATGTTAGGGTAGAGAGTTCCAGAGTAGGGAAGATGCTTGTATTTGATTGTGGGAAGAGGAGATAAGAGTGGAGTAGAGCAGGAGATCTTGTGAGGATTGGAGGTTGCGTGCAGGTAAGTACCAGGAGACTATGTCATAGCTGTATGGAGGAGATAGGTTATGGATGGCTTTGTATGCCATGGTTAAGGTTTTGTACTGGAGTCTCTGGGCAATGGGGAGCCAGTGCAGGGATTGACAGGGGAGAGGCCGGGGAATACCGGGGACCTCAACATATCTGGCTACCGGAAAACAAAGGAAACAGCTAATAACCAATAGTCTATTTAACAATACACTGCACTAACAACTTTTTTGGCTACTTAAATTCTAAAAATGGTCTAAAACGGATCAATAGTGTTTATAAACAGGTGGCACATATGGAAGGATGTGGGACTTTTACATAAGAGATGGTGAAAAAATTATTGCTGTTTGGGGATTATTAAAAGCTTTGTTCTTGTCATGCAAGGTGTGGGAAAGACTAAGGGCAACACGAAGGAAAGAGGGGGAGGAAGCCCTAGGGAAAGGAGGAGTGGAGACCGCTAGGCAGATCTAATATTACCCTGCCTACCCTACCGTCCCTATATAAGTTTCCACACCTATCGCCGAGCAGGACCCTAAACCCTGGATGTCCCTAGAGCTTGACCTTAGATAGGGAGGGGGAGGGGTGAGCACTAGTCAGGCCCCACTACAAACTAAAGACAACAAGGCAGACAAACAAAGGGGATAAACTTAGCTTGAACAGACACCAGAGGAGTAATGCCAACTGTCCCCCAAGGGCACCAGAGAAGAAGCTAGCCGGCTGCTAGTGTTCCAAGCCTGCACAAAGGTACATAGAAGTATCATCGGCGATTCCCTGAATTAAAGTGAGTGTTTTTATCTCCCAGGCAAGGGTGTGTCAATCAGCAGCAGGAGGGAGGTCACCACTGGGTTCTAAAGGAAGAAGGATTAAGAAGGCATCTGTAATGCCAATCTCAGTGACCTTCTACAGCTAGATACAGAGCAACTGTCTATGTCACCTGACACACATGTGACAGTTCTACATAAAGAACAGAGAGTTTTTCCCAAGCGGTCCAAAAATTATCCCTTTATTTAAGAAGAAGAAACAGGTATGCTGTTTGAAAGCAATAGCTTCTCAACTAGGAGAAAAAAGTTATCCCTCTTTCGGTATCTACAACAGGTTTGCTATTCTCAAAATGACTAAACAATTACACTGGATTTTTATCAATCCATCCAAAAATTATTCCTTTATTTAGAGACCAGAAACAAGTTAGCTATTTTCAAAGTGAAGAAGCAATTGACCTGTGGACCATCCACCACTGTGAGAGTCTTTGCTTATTTTAGCCAGAGATTGAGCTAATATAATTCTCCCCTGATGAATCAAATGAAGAAACGCATCCGGAGACTATTTTGATCACTATCAGGTCTGATTTTTCTTCATAAGAAATCCTGTCTGAAGTCTAATAAGGTTTGGATCGGGGCAGACCTACCGCCGGTACAGCAGCACCGGGGCCCAGCGGTGCAGGGGGGGCCCTTGCAGGGCTCCTAATATTGAGGGGAATCTGGCCTGCTTCTTGGAGCCTAAAGCTCCGGGGAACCCAAGGCCAGATTTCCCTGTATGTGTGGCAGGTATGGGGCGATTCCTTCAGCTCTGCTGCTGACAAGAGGAAAATAGCAGCGGAGCTGCAGAGCTCCATCCTCTGCTTCCTGCCTGGCGCTTCCTCCCTGACACAGGCTCACGCAGCTTGATGACGTCATCAAGCAGCGCAGACCTGTGTCAGGGAGAAAGTTACCGGCAATGAAGAGGATGCTGCAGGAGCATGCTGAGAGGTAAGTTGTGTTTTTTGTTTTGTTTGATTTTTTTTGTACTGATACACTGGTGAGAGGAACAGGAGAATGAGGGGAGGTGGGGGGGAGCAATGATCGGCAGAGCAATGATGGGCAGAGCAGAGATGAGGAGAGCAATGATGGGCAGGGCAATGATGGGCAGAGCAGTGATGGGCAGAGCAATGTTGGGCAGAGCAATGATGGGGAGAGCAATGATGGGGAGAGCAATGAAGGACAGAGCAGTGATGGGCAGAGCAGTGATGGGCAGAGCAGTGATGGGCAGAGCAGTGATGGGGAGAGCAATGATGGGCAAATCAGTGATGTGCAGAGTAGTGATGGGGAGAGCAGTGATGGGCAGAGCAGTGATGGGAGAGCAATGATGGGAAGAGCAATGATGGGGAGAGAAATGATGGGGATGGTGGGGATATTGAGAGAAATGATGAGGATGGTGGGGATGGGGAGAGCAATGATGAGGATGGTGGGGATGGGGAGAGCAATGATGGGGAGAGCAAAGATGGGGAGAGCAATGATGAGGATTGTGGGGATGGGGAGAGTAATGATGGGGATGGGGAGAGCAATGATGAGGATGGTGGGGATGGGGAGAGCAATGATGGGGTGAGCAATGATGGGGATGGGGAGAGCAATGATGAGGATTGTGGGGATGGGGAGAGTAATGATGGGGTTAGGGAGAGCAATGACGGGGGTTGCTGGGAGAGAGCAATGATGGGGATACTGAGATAGCGCAATGACGAGGGTGCTGGGAGAGAGTAATGACAGGGGTGCTGGGAGCGAGCAATGATGCAGGTGCTGGGAGAGAGCAATGATGGGGGTGCTGGGAGAGGACAATGACAGGGGTTCTAGTAGAGAACAATGACGAGGGTGCTGGGAGAGAGCAATGACAGGGGTTCTGGGAGAGAGCAATGACGGGGGTGCTGGGAGAGAGCAATGACGGGGGTGCTAGCAGAGAGCAGTGATGGGGAGAACAATGATGGGCAGAGCAGTGATGGGGAGAGCAATGATAGGTAGAGCAGTGATGGGGAGAGGAGTGATGGGCAGAGCAGTGATGGGCAGAGCAATGATGGTCAGAGCAATGATGGGAAGAGCAATGATGGGAAGAGCAATGATGGGGATGTGGGGATGGGGAGAGCAATGATGAGGATGGTGGGAATGGGGAGAGCAATGATGGGGAGAGCAATGATGGGGATGGTGGGGATGGGGAGAGCAATGATGAGGATGGTGGGGATGGGGAGAGCAATGATAAGGATGGTGAGAGCAATGATGAGGATGGTGGGGATGGGGAGAGCAATGATGGGAATGGTGGGGATGGGGAGAGAAATGATGAGGATGGTGGGGATGGGGAGAGCAATGATGGGACTGGGAGAGAGCAATGATGGGGGTGTGGTGCTGGGAGAGAGCAATGATGGGGCTACTGGGGGAGAGCAATGATAGGGGTACTGGGAGAGAGCAATGACGGGGGTGCTGGGAGAGAGCAATGACGGGGGTGCTGGGAGAGAGCAATGACGGGGGTGCTGGGAGAGAGCAATGACGGGGGTGCTGGGAGAGAGCAATGACGGGGGGAGCTGGGAGAGAGCATCTTATGTTATCTGTAAAATCCCTTAGGCTGCATTCTCACATTTGTGTGAAATGTCTGTGTGCTGACAGATTTTTTTATCGGATGGTCCACGGACTCGTAGAGTTTTATAGATCCATTCACATATTCATGAAAATCATGGATCTGAGAATGAGATCAGTGAGGATCAGAGAATATCCTGTTCTGATCCGATTTTGAGGATTAAAATAGGACATGCTCAATGCGTCAGTAAAAGAGGGCAGCACACCGACACTGCACACAGATGCAGGAATGTAGCCTCATTATGTATAGCACAGTCCCTTAGTATATAGTGTACTCACTTATTATATATAGCGCCATCCTTGGTTAAGTAGTTTCATCTTTTATTATGTATAACACCCTCCCTTATTACGTACCATCCTCTCAAGTTATATATGGTGCCGTCTCTTATTATATAGTTTCCTCTGCTGTTATGTACAGTGCTGTCCCTTACATAGCGTATTCTTGTTATTTTTGTCAGTCACAGTGCCCTCTTTTATTACATATTCGTCTCTTGTTAGATATAAAATGACTGCTGATGGAGCAGCTGGTGACCAGAAGACCAGTCCATCAGCTCCTCCATTTTGAAAAGAAGCTTTCCCATGCTCCATCAGCAGTCATTGCATTATATATGTAACAATAGAGGACGATATGTAATAAAGAACAGGTCGTTATAGATAATCCAGTATGTAAGGGATGGAGCTGTATATAACAAGAGAGGGCACTGTGTAATGAGGGACAGCAACATACATAATAAAGGAGGCTATGTAAGAGGTATATATGTGTGTGTGGCTATATATACATCTGTAGCTTTGTAGCCATAAAAGGTGGGGGCCCCAGACACATTTCTTGCACAGGGGCCCAAAGCAGTCAGTGTCCGCCCCTGGTTTGGATTACTATCTCTTTGCCCCTGGCTACACCAGGAGTTACCATTTGAATAACCTGGTATCATTCATCACATAAACAGTAAGACCATTCCATTACAATACTTACACTTGTCAAATATCATCTGGGTTTTTTGAATCCTGCATAAACTCACCTTTGATATACATTGTTGGCACCCTTGAAATTGTTCAAGAAAAGGAAGCATTTCTCCCAGGAAATTATTTCAATTGCACATGTTTTGTTATACACATGTTTATTTCCTTTGTGTATATTAGAACAACTCAAAAAACTGAGAAAACAGGCAAATTGGACACAATTTCACACAAAACCCCAAAAATGGGAAGGACAAAATTGTTGACACCCTCAACTTAATGCTTGGTTACACACCCTTTGGAATAAATAACTGCAATCAATTGCTTCCTATAACCATCAACAAGCTTCTTATACCTCTCAACTGGAATTTTGGACCACTCTTTCTTGGCAAACTGCTCCAGCTTGAATTTCTTTGAAACTTGATTTCGACTGCTTATCCATCATTTGGTCTATCCTGTGTTGCAACCTTTCATCAATTTTTCTTTGCCGTCCATGTCCAGGGAGATTAGCTACAGTGCCATGAGTGTAAACTTTTTGATTATGTTGTACACCGTGGACAAAGGAACATCAAGATCTCTGGAGATGAACTTGTAACCTTGAGATTATTGATATTTTTCATAAATTTTGGTTCTCAAGTCCTCAGACAGTTCTCTTCTCCTCTTTCTATTTTCCATGCTTAGTGTGGCACACACAGACAAACAATGCAATAATTGAGTCAACTTCTCCCCATTTTATCTGGTGTAAGATGGCCGCCGGACAGGTCCTTAACGGGAGATATGTATCACTAAGGTTGGTAGCTTCAGTTATGTGAAACCAGAAAAGTAAGCTCCAGCACGTATAGTGTTGAGAGGGTTAATAGGGTGTATCAGGTCCAGTTTTTACGAGCAGTCATAAGAGATGGGTGGGTGTGGCTGCTCACATATCCCCACACCGGGGCGTGTTTGTTGTAAATAAAATGGAGGCCAAGTGTCTCATTTGATGTCTGTGTCTGGAGACGTGTGGATGTCCAGTGTGTTGGTCTGTGCTAAGGCCATGAGAACTGGACATTGACCTGTATCGGGTGAACCCGCACCATTGCGTGGACATTTTGCTTTGTGTTTTCCCTTTGTGCCAAAAAAGGTTGTCTTTTGTTTGCCTATGCTAAGCGGTTTATGAAGTCCGAATAAACCTGCCTGAACATTTTTATGAAAATGTTTCCTGTTCCTACCTGAACCGCGGTTGAGGGAGTACCAAACCTCTACACTGGTTTCAAGTGTGATTTTTAGGTGTTTATTATTTATTACCCAAACCTGTTACTTGTCACAGGTGAGTTTGAACAAGCATCATATGCTTGAAACAAAGTTTTTTACCCACAATTTTAGAAAGGTGCCAACAATTTTGTCCTGTCCATTTTTCGGGTTTTGTGTGAAATTATGGCCAATTTGCCTTTTTTTCTCTTTTTGTGTTGTTCCAATACACACAAAGGAAGTAAACGTGTATACAAAATGTGTGATTGCAAAAATTTTCTGGGAGATATACTTCATTTTCTAGAATGCCAACACTTTTGGCCCTCACTGTATGTGTATTTGGGCCCATTGGTGATAATACATATTAAGCAACTGCCATTGTTTTGACACGTTTTTATCAAAAACACGATAAATGTGCTTTTATATTTTGTTGTGCCCTTTATCAGGGTATTATAAGGTCCAATAAAAGTTATATTCTAGATCTACTATTTCCTCACATAGTGTTAAAAATTAATTGCTTATCAAAAAACTGGTAAACATTTTACCTATTTGGGGAGATGAAGAAGTAATGTCCAGCGATGATATTGTTAATAAAAATCCATTTCTCTTTATTGAATAAAATTTAAAATATAATTCAGCGGATACCATCAAGAGCAACTACCATGCACCTTCCATGGGTATCCAGATCAACGCGTTTCAACTCCTTAGGTCTTAGTCATGATCATTAGTCATTAGTTGTTAGTCATGACCATGACTAAGACCTAACGAGTCGAAACGCGTCAATCTGGATCCCCATGGAGGGTGCAAGGTAGCTGCTCTTGATTGTATCCACTGGATTATCTTTTAAATTTTATTCAATAAAGAGAAATGGATTTTTATTAACAATATCATCACTGGACAGATCTTCTCTTCCTGCTGTGCATATGCTCGACCCGCACCAAGGTGGTTCTGTGCGATGACTCTCCAAGGAAGATTAATTCCCCGGTGAGCTGACTCTCCCTACCCCAATTTTCCTTTGTGTTTCCATATTTAGTGAGATGTTACATGTTTTTGTACCCTCAATAGGGCACACGTTTTGTAAACAGTACAATAGAGCTATACGACGCATTGAACAAATGTGGCACCCCAGGGGTCTGGTTTCCACAGTAATGTAATGTTATGTCTGAGAGCAGGTGGGAGGTCCTTTGGTCAGGGATCCTGTGCATGCCACACCTCCTGCCCAGTCTTGGGAGGGGAAGAACTTCCCCTATATAAACCCGGGGCTGAGGCAGGGTTAGGAGTCAAGGAGAGTAGAGACGAGAAACAGTCATAGGAAGAAACAGCAGAAGCTCAGTGGGAGCAATACTACTATGAGTTAGGGGCTGGCAGCTGCAGAGCTCGCCCTGACTGAGAAGCTTTCTTACCGGACCCGGCGTCCGAGGCTGTGGGGACTAACTCTTACCCAGCAGCAGAAGCCGACCGGCAGGGGATTTCAGGTCCTCAGGCCCAGAAACCCGAAGGCAAGGTCACACGCGTGGGACCAGCACCGCCATCGTGGAGCGGAAGCCATTAGAAGGCCCCGAGTCACCGGCCATACGGGTGAGCACCACACGGCACACTCAGGGACGTGGGCTACTTATATCCGCTTCTAGCAAGGTAGCCAGAAGAGTACAGTCAGTTTGGGAGGCCTACAACTCCGCCTGGCCAGGGGAGATCCCATCTGCTCAAGGACTGACCAGGCCCCGTTCGCTAGCAAGTACTCCGGGAGGGTCTATCGTTGTTACCAGTAAAGACCCTGAATTACACCGCACCGTCTCTGAGTGGTTCCTGCTACCCCCATCTTCCACGTCGGCTGCCCTGAGGCCATACCCCTCCCGTTGGGGGTTATACTATCACGCTGCACAATTCTACACCGGCCTCAGCGGTCTGCCCTGCAGCGGCAGCTCCATAGCTGCAAATCAACGGGTGGCGTAGTCGACACTCAAATAACACCTATCAAGACTGCCATACACTGAGTTTGACTCCCTGGGCACGGACCGGGTCCCCGCCACTCGGAGACTACAACCCTCATCTGATCCGGTTCCGGGTAAGCCCCCGTGCGCGAGACGCTGCGCGACACAGCAGGCCCAGGGGCGCGTCACAAGCACAAGAGATGTGAGCAGGCGTAGAATTGCAGTAGAAGTCAGACACGCGGTTAGCATCCGTCCGCTCTGTGAAAGCTTTGCATAAGCAAGTAACACTGCTTATCCTGGTAATAAGTCAATTTATACTCCTCATTAAAAATAAGAAAACAATTCTCCCATTTTACTTTTATTGCAAGGATCTAAAAGCATGACTTTCCAGTAGTTATATCTTTACTCGATAGTAGCAATTCGCTTGTCATCTCACAAGCATTTCAGCATACAGCTTACCATAATCATAAGCATGACCGATGACTCGGTTGGTTAACTTTTATCAACCCGCTGCAATGGATGGTTGTCATATCCAGCGTCATCATTATCATTTTCAATCTCAGCCTCATTCTCTGCCTTTTTCATCTCAATCTCCACATCCACCTGCTACTACTTCTTCTTCTTTTCCTCCTGCATATCCTGATGCATCTAATATGTTCCTTGTTGGTCCCCAATAAACATAGGGCAGCGATGAACCAGTACAAGTTGCTGTTCTTTTTCCATCATCTGTTGCATTCTGGTATTTATTCCAAAATAAATATGAGAGAAATGACAATGTTGATTTCTTACTGTCCCTACTGACAAATTATGTGTCCCTCATCAGCTACCAATGACGCATCTCAAAGTAAGTCATGCTCTAGTATAGCTACTGCATGATATACAGTGGGGAAAATAAGTATTTCGTGTTGCAATTTGCAATTTAATTATTTAAGAATCATACAATGTGATTTTCTGGTTATTTGTAGGTGGGAAAACTTGCAAAACTGACAGTGTATCAAATACTTATCCCCTCCCCTGTATATGTATGTATATACAGTACAGACCAAAAGTTTGGACACACCTTCTCATTAAAGATTTTTCTGTATTTTCATGACTATGAAAATTGTACATTCACAGTGAAGGCATCAAAATTATGAATTAACACATGTGGAATTATATACTTAACAAAAAAGTGTGAAACAACTGAAAATATGTCTTATATTCTAGGTTCTTCAAAGTAGCCACCTTTTGCTTTGATGACTGTGACGCGCCCCCTGGGCTGCGTGGGGAACCCGGAACCGGACCTTTTTGTAGATGCTGGGGGTTGTAGTCACCGTGGCGGTGACCCGGTCCCGTGGCTCAGGGTGGTCAAACTAAATGGCAGTCTATATACTAATGTCCGACTACGCCACCCGTGGATTGCGGTCAGGGCAGACCGCTGAGGCTGGTGTTGTGGGTGCAGCAGAGTGTAGCCTCAGGGCAGTGTATAGGGATGTTGGTGCGCGGGAGCAGCAGTAACCACATGGAGTCTGTCATGCAAGTCAGGGTCTTTACTGTTGGAGGTATTAAGGGACCCGTCCGGAATACAGGTTAACAATGGAGGCCTGGTCAGTCTGAGAGCAACTGGGAAATCCTGCTGGTCAGGGGGAGTTTGTAGGCCTACCGTGCTGACTTCACTCTTTCTTGGCTATCCTGCTGTAGTGTAGTTGTAGCCCACGTCTCTGAGTGTACCGTGTTGTTCTCACCCATATGACTGGCGACATGCTATTCCCATGAGTATGCTGATTTTTTTATTTTTAAAATATGCTATAGGGTTCCAGTGATATGGGCCTTTATATTTGGTGCGAATTTGTATGGTCTTTACAAGGGGGTGTGGCTCTCAGAAGTCTCTCGGGATATGCTGTTATGCATATTTACCCTGTGAGCCACAACCCCAGGTAAAGACGATAAAATTAGTACCAAATAAACAGGCTCATATCTCTGGAACCATATAGCGGATTTAAGAAGAACACAAATAATTAGTAAAAGAATAAAATGTTAGCAAAAACTTTCTTCTTTGATCTGTTGACAGATCCTCTTTAAATTGCGAGATTAGATCCAGCTCACCATGGGAGACATCTTGGAGGTGTTTGGAGCCTGGAAATCCACGTCAAGGAACAACCATAAAATGAAGATAGTCCAGCTCAGCCAACCGTCAATAGGCTTTGATTCACACAATGTGCATAACAGAGGACAAGATCAGCAGTGCAGCTATAAGAGATGCGATATCAACGCGTTTCGGAATGATAGCCCACCCTTAGTCCTCTTTAAATTTCCCTCTGTTTTTTTGCAGTGCATCAAGAATTAAAAGGAAGGTGCTATTAAAGGGTTTTCCAGGTTCATCAAAAAATTATGCTGTCACTTTATATGACTGCAGATTTGTGAATTTTCCCATAGCATGCAGTAAATTCACATTCACACTGACTCAGCAGATCTTGCATCTCCCTATCACTTGAATCTGTGTATTAATATTCACAGACTGAGAGTATCATTCTCATCTTCTATGTTCGACACTCTGACTTAGGCCTTTCTCTCCTAATGAGTAAAGATGAGTTGTGTGTCCTTACCTCTTATTCCTAGGCTAAAAAAACTCGAATAGACTGCTGCTTTCCCTGCCAACATCTTTTATAGCACCTTTGATGGCCGCCTTGGTTGGTTGTGCTATACCACGTGATGTGAAAGCTGCAAGACATCAAAAGGTAGCCTGCATTGTAGCGCTAGATGTCATGTGAGCCTACTCACTCTTCAAGATAGAGGTCCACCAGCGTCGGCTACTTTTTTGTATGCAAAGTGAATCTCAAATTGTTTGAATTCAACAGCCCCAATCAAGTTCCAAAGAAGTTCAAGCTGTTCTTCAGGCTCAGGGTGCATCAGTGTCAGCGCCAACTATCCATCGATATTTCAATGAAATGAAACGCTATGGCAGGAGACCCATGAGGATTCGACTGCTGACACATAGACAAAAAAGCTAGACTGACAAAATGTACGTGAATAAGCCAAAATCCTTCTGAGAAACCATCTTGTGGACAGATGATACCAAGATAAAGCTGTTTGGTAAAGCACATAATTCTACTGTTTACTAAAAATGGAATGAGACCTACAAAGATAAGAACACAGTACCTACATTTAAATATGGTGGAGGTTCAAAAAGGTTTTGGAGTTGTTTTGATGCCTTGACTGTGTGCAATATAAGAGAAACCTCGGCACTCAAGTGATGAATTAAAGCAAAAGTTTTAATTGCAGTCCACAGGAAAATAAACATTTTGGTCTATACGACCTTCATCAGTGTACTGCAGGTGAAAAAAACAGACAGAACATACAAAGCAAAAAATTAACATCTATACAGAAATAAAATGGTCACAGTGTCATGTACAGAAATAATACATAATGCAGAGAGGCATATATGATACAAATAAGTCTATATGGACCTGAACCTACCCACTTGCTGGGAATGAAAGGGGAGGAGGATGAGGACGCAGAGTCTCAGGCACGTGATCCCTGTTAAGGAAAGAGTACAGGAAGACTAAGTTCCAGACTCAGTGATGCATGAGGGCTAAGGTATGGATGTGCTTCCCACAGGTTAGCCTACCTTAGGACCAGAGGATAAGAGGAATGGCTGTCAAAACCGCAGTATCCACCCCTGGTATCTGGTGTACTGTGGCCAGAGTGTGCAGTATGGCCTGAAATAAGAAGTGGGCGGGGAGTAGCGTGGCCAGTGGCCAATGAGGGGGGACCATGAACAGCGTGTTGGTCCGGTGACGTCACAGGAAGTGACGCGGTATGGCCTGAATGGGTGAGTGCTGATTAGTGGAAGGGCGCGCATGCGCCCGTGCGTGCATGTCACTAGGCGGAAATGTGCGTTCCACAAGCAGGAAGATGCGCTCCAGAGGCCCGGACATGCGTTCCCCTGCGGGGGGGTGAGAAATCCAAAGGAGATGGTGGAGGAGAGATGAGGGGAGAACCAATGAGAGGAACGGGGGCAGTCCTTAGATCTGCAACATAAGGAAATATATATCAGTAAACAGATTTGCATAATGTTGATACAAATAAGTCAAAACTCTGGTAAATAGAGACCACAACATGCAAATTGGGATGACGTAGAAAACACCACTGATACAGTATCCTACATGGGAAATAAAGGTTATGCACAGGATAGTAGAGTCAGGAGTGGCCTGTAAATGGAACACTTAAATGAATTAAAACAGATCGTAATCCCTGTTGAGTCCCCTTGGGGACAGGGATTTCAATTTGTGGATCCAAAAAGCTTATCTACGCTTTAGTAAGCGTATACGGTCACCTCCCTGGCGTAGTGGTAGGACCTGTTCGATCACCTGGAAGCGTAATTGCGCTACATTATGTCCTGCCGTAATGAAGTGTTGGGGGATGGGTAAAAGTAGGTTCTTACACCTGATTGTTGATTTGTGCTTAGAAATATGATCTTTGATTGGCTGTGTTGTTTCCCCAACATAAATCAAGCCGCATGGGCACTTAATGAGGTAGACTACAAAGTTTGTGTCACATGTAAAAAAGTCCTTAATGAGATATTTTTTGCCCTCGTGGGGGTGGTGTATGACATCTCCTCTGAGGATGTTGTGGCATTGGTGGCATTGAAGGCACGGGAAGGTGCCCTTTTTGGGATTTTGCAAGAAATGTTGGCGGGGTCCTGGTTTTGTGGGACTAAGGTCAGCATGAACCAATGAATCCCTAAGATTCCGGTGCTCTTTTGAAACACGGCAGGAATGGTTGTTGAAAAGCTATAATAGTGGGTATCCTGTTTGTAGGATGTTCCAGTTTTTACATATCGTCCTGTGTAGAATGTAGGTAAAAGGGTGGAATGTATGGATGAAGGGGATACAAACCGATGTGTCCGGAGGAGATTGTCTGTTATTTGTGCGATGGTTCACCGGGGAGGTGACTGTATACGCTTACTAAAGCGCAGCAAAGCTTTTTGGATCCACGAATTGCAACAGGGATTACGATCTGTTTTCATTCATTTAAGTGTTCCTTTTACAGGCCACTACTGACTCTACTATCCTGTGCACAACCTTTATTTCCCATGTAGGATACTGTATCAGTTGGTGCTTTCTATGTCATCCCAATTTGCATGTTGTGGTCTCTATTTACCAGAGTTTTAACTTATTTGTATCAACATTATGCAAATCTGTTTACTGATATATATTTCCTTATGTTGCAGATCTATAGACTGCTCCCGTTCCTCTCCTTGGTTCTCCACTCGTCTCTCCTCCACCATCTCAATACCCCCACAATTGGATTTCTCACCCCCCCCCGCAGTGGAACGCATATCTGTGCCTCTGGAGTGCATCTTCCTGCTTGTGAAATGCATATTTACGCCCAGTGACATGCACGCATGTGGGCGTGCGTACCCACGCACCAATCATCTCTCAGCACTCACCCATTCAGGCCATACCGCGTCACTTCCTGTGACTTCACCGGACCAACAAGCTGTTCACAGTCCTCCCTCATTGGTCGTCGGCCAGGCTACGCCCCGCGCACTTCTTATTTTTGCCCATACTGCACACTCTGGCCACAGCACGCCAGATACCAGTGGTGGATACCACGGTTTTGACAGCCATTCCTTTTATCCTCTAGTCCTAAGGTAGGCTAAACTGTGGGGAGCACACTTAGTCTTCCTGTACTTATTTCTGTACATGACACTGTGACCATTTTATTTCTGTATAGATGTTAATTTTTTGCATTGTATGTTCTGTCAGTTTTTTCACCTGCAGTACACTGATGAAGGTCGTATAGACCGAAACGTTTATTTTCCTGTGGACTGCAATTAAAACTTTTGCTTTAATTCATCACTTGAGTGCTGAGGTTTCTCTTATACTGTATACGGATTTGGACTCTACTCATCCACCCTGGTCCAGTTGTGCTGTGTTTTTTATCACTACTATTGACTGTATGCAAGGCATAATGAAATCTGAATTTTACCAATGTATTTTGGGTTGCAATGTTGTGCCCAGTGTCAGAAAACTGAGTTTATGTCCTAAGTCATGGGTCTTCCAGCAGGACAATGACCCCAAGCATACTTCAAGAAGCACCCAGAAATGGATGGAAACAAAGCACTGAAGTGGCCAGCAATGAGTCCGGATCTTAGTCCCATTGAACACCTGTGGAGAGACCTTTAAATTTTCTGGAACAATTTAAAGGGTGCCAGCACTTTTGGCCATGATGCAGCAGTGGACTGAAGTGCTGCTGAAGACAACAGAAAACAGTGACCTGTGAGTATTGCAATAGACTCTCTAGCTAATATATGGGAAAATAAAAAAAAAATCACTGGAGTGCTGCTTTAAGCTCAAAATCCTAAAGAAGTTAATTATACAATACACATTTTTATACAAAAAGACATACAAAAAAGCCCTTGAAAAAACAAGCCATCATTTTACAATGTTAATAGAAAAATTTAAAACCTACGGCTTTTAGAATGCTAAGATAAAAAAAATGTAAGTTTGAAATTTTGAAATTTAAGCCAACAGCAGTATTTTTCCAAAAGAATTTCCTATTCTTTGCATAGAAAGAAGGACACTTATGTAACGCTTTGCTTCATAATCTAATTATCATCTTTTTCTTGGCATGAAATATCTAATTCCACCGTGCTTCAACTGTGCATTTTTCAATGAATAATATGAAAATCTGGACACAAGTTATCCATGAAGATAATCAGGAAACTGATAATGGCATCAAAAAGACAAATGGTTTGGGACCAGACAGTCATAAACAGACCAAAACTGTCCAAACTTCATTGAGAAGAACTATTTTATTTATAAAAATAATACAGCACATTATTTACTATGAAAAGACGGAATGAAACTGGATTGTTACTTAATAATGATTGGGATGGTGAAAATGGCGTTTATTGATCCATTTTCAAATTTTATAGGTGCAAAGATAAGATATCAATAATAATAAAAAGAATATAAAAGGAAATAATAAGACCTTGATATTTAGTATGGCTCAGTGGTTAGCACTATTGCTTTGCCACGCTGGGGTCCTGGGTTCAAATCCCACCAAGGACAACATCTGTAAGGAGTTTGCATGGGTTTCCTCCAGGTTTTCCGGTTTCCTCCCACACTCCAAAGAAATACAAATAGGGAATGTAGATTGTGAACCCCAATGGGGACAGTGCCACTAAAGTCTGTAAATTGTCTGAATTGTAAAGCACTGTGGAATATGTTGGCGCTGTATAAATAAAAAGATTATTATTATTATGATAACCAACTAATAATATGTGCAAGATATTGTCTTTGCCCTCATAATAGGTAACCTAGAAAGGTTCATATAGAATTATTGAACCTCTACATGATTCAGATTTTATATACAGTATGTAGATCAGAGTGAAAAAAGTAGCATGCCAATTTACAGGGGCTTGCAAAAGTATTCATCCGCCGTGGCTTTTTACCTATTTTGTTACATTACAAACTGTGTTTAAATATGTTTGTAATCCGATTTGTGTGTGATGCATCGGCACTAAATAGTCTAAGTTGGTCAAGTGAAGTGAGAAAAATATAGGTATAAATGAAATTTATGAGATCAAATAACTAAAAATTGGCATGTACATATGTATTCACCCCTTTTGCAATGAAGCCCCTAAAATTTCTAGTGCAAGCAATTACCTTCATAAGTCACATGCTTAGTGAGAGGAAGTCCACCTGTGTGCAATCTAAGTGTCACATGGTCTGTCAGTATATACACTTTACCTTTTCCGAAAGGCCACAGACGCTGCAACACCATTAAGCAAGAAGCACCACTAACCAAACAACACCATGAAGATCAAGGAGATCTCCAAAAAAGTCAGAGACAAAGTTGTTGAGAAGTTTAAGTCAAGGTTATAAAAAAACATCGCAACCTTTCATGATCCCGAGCACCGTCAAATCCATTATCATCAAATGGAAAGAACATGGTACCACAACAAACATGCCAAGAGACGGCCGCCCACCAAAACTCTCAGTCCTGCAAGGAGGGCATTAATCAGAGAGGCAGCACAGAGATCAAAGGTAACCCTGAAGGAGCTGCAGAGTTCCCCAGTTCCCCAGCAGAGACTGGAGTGTGTCACCCCAGGCCTGGATGCCACAAATATTAAAGGCTGTGTCTGAGAGCAGGAGGGAGGTTCCCTGGTCAGGGACAATTAGCATACAGCACCTCCTGTCCCAGGCCAGTAGGGGGAGCTGGCTGCCCCTATAAAAGCTGGAACTGAGGGCAGGGTTAGAGAGAACTGGACGACCTAGCTCAGGACTGAGACTAGTCCCAGAGAAGGAGGGACAGTTCAGCTGTAGCCAAGGAGTCCGTGAGGCAGAGGAGAAGCTGCGAGCCAGGGACAGAAGCGACGAGAGCCGGTCCTGGCTGAGAGAACTACACTACCGGACATTGGGGTCCGAGGCTGTCAGGGTTGTAAGCCCAGCAGCAGAGAACCAACCCGCGAGGGATTTCAGGTCCCTTGGCCTAAGAAGCCTGGAGGCTCCGCCACATAGAGGGACCAGTACAGCACGGAGAAGCTGTTAGAACTCTCCTGTTAGTTTTTTCTATTTTGCTGGTCACATGACTTTTTGCCTATTTAATCCAGCTCCGCCCTCCTGGCCTTGCTGGACTTCAGTGTTACATTTACTCTTAAGCTAGCCAGGTGCCTTGTACCTTACTCTATAGTTTGCTTGGTCTTTTGACCACTAGTACTTCTGTTTGTTTGTTTGTCTTTGCTCTGCTACAATTTCTGCTAGGAGGTGTCCAACTATATCCCAGTCCTTAGTTCTTGTAGGGACCCCTCCCTTATATCTATAGGTCTGCGTTCAGACTAGCTGAGGACTTAGGCGGGTTTGTTCACAAGGAACAGGTCCCCCGCTGCATCGTAGGGAATCAGCTTAGTCCTATTGTAGGGACAGTTTTCCTATCTTTCCTTAGTGTTTGTAGCAGTTCATAACAGTAAGTCCAGCCAAAAAATAAAACATTCTAAGGAAAGAAATCCTGATTTCAGCATGGTGTCGGTTCAGGAGTTTGCTCAACGCCTGCAGGGACTGTCTTTGGAGGTGGCCGAGATCCAGCAACACGTGAGTAGCTGTCCTGGAGCGCATTTTGTCGAACCGAAGGTAGGACTGCCAGATTTTTTTTATGGTAAACGGCAAGAATTTTTTTCCTTTAAAAACACTTGTTTATTATATTTTCGTTTAAGACCCAGATCCTCGGGGAATGAATCACAGCGCATTGGGTTTATAATGTCACTTTTGCGCAAAGAACCACAGGGATGGGCCTTTTCTCTACAACCTAATGATCCGTGTTTTAGATCTGTGGAAGATTTTTTTTCTGCTATGGAGTTGTTGTATGATGATCCTGATCGAGTCTCATCTGCTGAAACTGAATTAAGATGTTTGAAGCAGGGATCAGGTGATGTGGAAAATTATTGTACATACTTCAGAAGATGGTCGGCTGAAGTGGAATGGAATGACTCAGCATTAAAATGTTTGTTTCTTGATGATCTAGGTGAAAGGGTTAAGGATCTGCTGATTGCCTTTCCAAAACCTGGAACCTTGCAGGAGGCAATGCAATTAGCCATACGTGTGGACAGGAGACTGCGTGCTAGGAGTAATGAAGAGAAATCTACTGCTATGGCAGCTCCTAGTTTTCAGAGGGTCTTGTTCGGAGGGTGGAGAACCGATGGAGATTGGGGCGATGTCACCCCACTCTCAGGAAAAAGGATTGTGTTTTTATTGCGGTAAATCTGACCACTTTATTAAGAACTGTGTGCTTCGTTTGAACAAAGAAAAAAAAAAGTGGTCAGTTACGCCTGCATAGCTTGTTTAAACTCAAAAGGAATATTTCTTTCTGGAAGCACCTCATTCCAGGAGGAGTTGATTGAATTTCGGGTATTTGTGGATTGTGGTTCTACACTCAATGTGATTGATAAGGGTTTTTTGGAAAAATTTTAATTAGAATCCAAACTTTTGTCATCTCCTATTTCTGTGGTTGCTGTTGATGGCTCTCCCTTGAAAGGTATTACTCGCAAGGTTTTTGAATTTCCCCTCACCATTAATGGTATCCACCAAGAGAATTTGGATTTGGCGGTATTAAATAATTTGCCTGCTCCAGTGGTTTTGGGGTTACCTTGGTTAAAATTGCACAATCCTGTACTGGACTGGTCTACCAATGAAATTAAGTCTTGGAGTCCTAAGTGTTATGATAGATGTTGCAACGGTCGCATTGCTTCTGTGGAAAGAGGGGAATTACCTGTACCTATTCAGGATTTTTGGAAGGATTTTTCTGAGGAGGAGTCGCAAGTTTTGCCTCCTCATAGGGACTATGATTGTACTATTGAGTTTGTCCCTGGTCGCTAATTTAATCTTACTATCCCTGAGAGAGAGGCCTTGGAGGAATACATACAGACAAGCTTGGCCGCCGGTCACATTAGACCTTCTAAGTCACCTGTGGCTGTTGGATTCTTTTTTGTAAAAAAAATGGACGGCGGTTTACGTCCATGTCTGGACTTTCGCGAAATTAATAAAATTACAGTACGCAATTCCTACCCACTGCCATTAATTCCTGACTTGTTCAACCAGTTAGTGGGGGCCAAGTGGTTCTCTAAAATTGATCTCCGGGGGGCATACAATTTGCTACGTATGAAGGTAGGTGATGAGTGGAAAGCTGCTTTTAACACTCCAGTGGGTCATTTTGAGAATCTAGTTATGCCCTTTGGTCTTACCAACGCACCAGCGTTTTTTCAGAACCTTATTAATGACATCCTAAGACCGTTGATCGGTAAGAATGTGGTGGTGTATTTGGATGACATTTTGATTTTTGCGCCGGATCTGGAGTCTCATTGGCAAAGCGTACGTGAGGTATTGCAGTTGTTAAGCGACAATTCACTTTTTGCTAAGCTGGAGAAATGTGAGTTCGCTGTGCAGAGAATTAGTTTTTTGGGCTACATTATCTCCAGCGAGGGCTTTGAGATGGACCCGGTGAAGGTTCAGGCGGTTCAGGAATGGTCTAGGCCTATTGGTTTGAAACCAATACAGAGATTTTTGGGTTTCGGCAATTATTACAGAAAATTCATTAAGAATTTTTCTATAATTGTTAAGCCGCTGACCGATCTCACAAGGAAAGGTGCGAATACGGTCCAGTGGACTACTGAGGCCATTGAAGCTTTTGTGTATCTCAAGGAGAGGTTCAGTTCTGCCCCCATCCTTATGCAGCCTGATGAGACCAAGCCTTTTTTGGTCGAGGTTGATGCTTCTTCGGTGGGGGTCGGTGCTGTTTTGTCTCAGGAAAAAAAGGATGGAGTACATCCCTGTGCTTTTTTTTCAAAAAAATTTTCTGAGACCGAACTTAATTACGATGTCGGTAATCCGGAATTGCTGGCAATTAAACTCGCATTTGAACATTGGCGTCATCTCTTGGAAGGTGCTAAATTTCCCATTCAGGTTTTTACTGATCATAAGAATCTGATCTATCTTGATGCTGCCAAGCGCTTGAATGCCCGTCAAGCTAGGTGGGCACTTTTTTTTTCGCGGTTTAATTTTTCTGTTACTTATATTCCGGGTGCCAAGAATGTAAAAGCTGATGCTTTATCTCGCAGTTTTTCTCCCATGGTTGGTACCGAAAAGGAGGAGAGCATTTTACAGGAAGGTGTTGTGATAGCAGCATTGGACTCCGTTTTGGAAGATGGGATTCTGAAAGCCCAGGAGGATGCCCCATCTAACACTCCCCATGGGAGGTTGTTTGTGCCTAGGAACTTTAGGAGAGAGTGTCATTAGTCTCGGTTGGCAGGTCATCCAGGAATTTCAGAGACTAAGAGACTTGTAGGTCGCAGTTTTTGGTGGCCTGGGTGGCAGAAGGAAGTCATTAAGTGGGTGCGTCAATGTACTGTGTGTGCTAGATCTAAGTCTTCACATGCTCCTGCTGCGGGGTTGCTTTGCCCTCTGGAGGTTCCTAGTGCTCCTTGGATGCATCTTGCTATGGATTTTATTACTGACCTTCCTGCCTCTGAGGGTTTCACTGTTATCTGGGTGGTCATGGACCATTTTAGCAAGATGTGTCACTTGATTCCCTGCATCAAACTGCCCTGCGCCAAGACACTCGCTAAGGCTTTTGTTAAAGAAATTGTCAGGCTCCATGGCGTTCCTACCGACATTGTTTCCGATAGGGGACCTCAGTTCGTGGCTCGTTTTTGGCGTGCCTTTTGTAACAGGTTGGGAGTCCATTTGTCATTTTCATCTGGTTATCAGCCTGAGTCTAATGGACAGACAGAAAGAAAGAACCAGGATGTTGAACAGTTTTTGCGTTGTTTTGTGGCTGACAATCAAGAGGGGTGGTCTGAGTTTCTGTCACTGGCTGAATTTGCTCTTAACAACCATTCATCCTCTTCTGCTGGGTGTTCTCCTTTTTTATGTTGTACTGGGAGACATCCGTCATTTGGGTCATTCTACAAATTGGTATCGGCTGTGCCGGAGGAGAATTTTTCCGGTGATTTGGAGAGAGTTTGGACTGATGTACGTCGTAACCTTCAAGAGGCTAACAAAAAATCCAAGAGGTACTTTGACAGGAAACGTCAAGAGGTTTTGTTTACTGTTGGTGACATGGTTTGGTTGTCCTCTAGGAATCTGCGGTTGAGGATTCCTTCTAAGAAATTGGGCCCGAAGTTTGTGGGTCCGTTTAAGGTGCTTCAGGTAGTTAACCAATCTGCTGTTAGGTTGGAGGTTCCTACCTCCTGGTAGATTAATCCGGAGTTTCATGTTTCCTTATTGAAAAAAGCTGATGTTTCTGATAGGGACGCCACTGTCTCTGTTCCTCCGGTGGAGGAAGACGGTGAATATGAAATTTCTCGCATTCTTAATTCTAGATGGCCTAGAGGGAGATTGCAGTATCTGGTCGCTTGGAAAGGTTTCGGTCCCGAGGATAACTCCTGGGTAAGGGCGGATGATGTCTCTGCTCCTAGACTTGTCAGAGCGTTTCACAGGAGGTTTCCTGATAGACCTGGGCCTGGAGGATCCGGAGGATCCTCATAGAAGAGGGGGTACTGTTAGAACCCTCCTGTTAGTTTTTTCTATTTTGCTGGTCACATGACTTTTTGCCTAATTAATCCAGCACCGCCCTCCTGGCCTTGCTGGACTTCAGTGTTACATTTACTCTTAAGCTAGCCAGGTGCCTTGTACCTTACTCTGTAGTTTGCTTGGTCTTTTGACCACTAGTACTTCTGTTAGTTTGTTTGTCTTTGCTCTTCTACAATTTCTGCTAGGAGGTGTCCAACTATATCCCAGTCCTTAGTTCTTGTAGGGACCTTTCCCTTATATCTATAGGTCTGCGTTCAGACTAGCTGAGGACTTAGGCGGGTCTGTTCAAAAGGAACAGGTCCCCCGCTGCATCGTAGGGAATCAGCTTAGTCCTATTGTAGGGACAGTTTTCCTATCTTTCCCTAGTGTTTGTAGCAGTTCATAACAGAAGCAAAAGGTACCTAAGGCCCGAGTCGCAAGCCATACAGGCGAAGTACACGGCCATCTCAGGGACGTGGGCTATTACACCACGAAAAGGGGGATAGTCAGCAAGGGCAGAGAGAGAACGGTAGGCCTTCACACTCACCCTGACCAGTGGGGCTCGTCTGAATGCTCTCAGACACCCAGGCCCATTCGTGCCCGGTACTCCTGTTGGGTCAGTAGTAATACTTACAATAAAGACCCTGGACTGTTTGAAGTGGACTCTGCACTCTTATTACTGCGGCCTGCACTATCACCCCCAACATTCACCTACACTGACCTGAGGCTACACTCTTCCCGTGGGGAGTTGTCCTACCCCTGTGCTGCACACCAACATCAGCCTCAGTGGTCTGCCTCGCAGCAGCGGTCATCCCTGACCGCAATCCACGGGTGGCGTAGTCGGAAATTCAAAACACTGATAAATAGACTGCCACAATTTGGTCTGACCACCCTGAGCCACAGGATCGGGTTGCCACTACTACCCCCAGCATCGCATAGAAGCCCGGTCCCGGGTACCCCACGGTCCAGGGGGCGAGTCAGGAGCATCTGTCCATATGATCACAATAAGCCGTACACTCCATAGAAGGGGCCTTTATGGAGGAGTGGGCAGGAAAAAGCCTTTGTTCATAATTAGAAGAAAAGGTGGCATTCATCGTCCCATTAAAAATCCTTTATTGTATCACATTAAAACATGAATGCAGGAGAATGTGTGAGACACATGTGGGACGACGGCCACTTTGAGCCTCCTGTACAGTGAAACATGGTGGTGGCAGTGTGGCACCCCAGGGGTCTGGTTTTCCACAGTAATGTAATGTTATGTCTGAGAGCAGGTGGGAGGTCCTTTGGTCAGGGATCCTGTGCATGCCACACCTCCTGCCCAGTCTTGGGAGGGGAAGAACTTCCCCTGTATAAACCCGGGGCTGAGGCAGGGTGAGAGAGACAAGGAGAGTGGAGACAAGAAGCAGCATAGGAAACAGGAGAGTTCCAAGGAGTCAGGGGCTGGCAGCTGCAGCGCTCGCCCTGACTAAGAAGATTCTTTACCGGACCCGGAGTCCGAGGCTGTGGGGACTAACTTCTACCCAGCAGCAGAATCCGACAGGCAGGGGATTTCAGGTCCTCTGGCCCAGAAGCCCGAAGGCACGGTCACACGCGTGGGACCAGCACCGCCATCGTGGAGCGGAAGCCATTAGAAGGCCCCGAGTCACCGGCCATACGGGTGAGCACCACACGGTACACTCAGGGACGTGGGCTACTTACATCAGCTTCTAGCAAGGTAGCCAGAAGAGTACAGTCAGTTTGGGAGGCCTACAACTACGCCTGGCCAGGGGAGATCCCATCTGCTCAAAGACTGACCAGGCCCCGTTTGCTAGCAAGTACTCCGGGAGGGTCTATCGTTGTTACCAGTAAAGACCCTGAACTACACCGTACCGTCTCTGAGTGGTTCCTGCTACCCCCATCATCCACGTCGGCTGCCCTGAGGCCATACCCCTCCCGTTGGGGGTTATACTATCACGCTGCACAATCCTACCACCGGCCTCAGCGGTCTGCCCTGCAGCAGCAGCTTCCTGGCTGCACTCAACGGGTGGCGTAGTCATCAACTATTTACTACTAATAGACTGCCGTCTAGTTTGACTCCCTGGGCACGGACCGGGTCACCGCCACGAGACTACAACCCTCCACTGATCCGGCTCCGGGTAGGCTCCTGCGTGCGCAACGCAGCGCGACACAGGCCCAGGGGCGCGTCAGCAGCAACAGGGAAAATGGTCCGAGTCGAGGGAAAGATGGATGGATGGTGCGAAATACAGGGATATTGTTGAGCAAAACCTGTTTCAGTCTGTCAGTGATTTGAGACTGGGACAGTTCACCTACCAACAAGATAATGACCCAAAGCATACTGCTAAAGCAGCAATCGAGTGGTTTAAGGGGAAACATGTAAAAGTATTGGAGTGGCCTAGTCAAAGCCCAGACTTTAATCCAATTGAGAATCTGTAGTCAGACTTGAAGATTGCTGTTCACCAGAGGAAACCATCACTTGAAGGAGCTTGAGCAGTTTTGACTTGAGGAATGTGCAAAAATCCCAGGGGCAAGAAGAGGAAAGCTCATAGAGACTTATGCAAAGCGACTTGCAGCTGTAATTGCTGCCAAAGGAGGCTCTACAAAATACTGACTTTAGTGGGGTGAAATTCCAGGTTGTGAGGTAAGAAAACATGAAAAAATTCCAGGTGGGGGTGAATACTTTCTCAAGCCACTGTAGATTGCTAAATGTACAGAGTTATTCCCTGCACCCTTTGACTTCATAGTGGCAAACCATTTGAAACTTCATGACTTGTGGTACAGCCCCATCACATGGTAATGCTTTGTTAATGAGTCCTAAATCTGAGTTTTTACTATAAACACATTGGATTGTTATTAAAAATGTGAGAAAATAAATAGAAAAGACTGAAGCAAAGTAATTGTATAAAAAGTCAGCAAACAGAAGAGCAGATTTTCTTTATTCTTTTCTTGTATTGGTGTTTAGTCTAGTTGAGTAGGAAGTAGCTCTGTTTCAGTGTGCACTGATGTGCAGCCATTCTCTGTTAGGCACAAGCTAGGCACAACCTTATGCTTGAAACAAAAAGAGCGGATACGCATATGCTATACGTTTTGAATCTCTCTGAATCTAATTGGATTGTTTAGTGTATAACTGATGAAGGTCTAATGATTAGTGATGAGCGAGCACTAAAATGCTCGGGTACTCGTTATTCGAGTCGAGCAAATTGGAATGTTCGAGTGCTCGGTCTAAGTAACGAGCCCAATGTAAATCTATGGGAAACTCGAGCATTTTTCCGGCGGCTCCCCTCCGGCGGTCTGCAGAGGGCCTAAAAATTGCCCAAATCGATGGGAAAAATGCTCAAATGACATGGGAACAGCATGGGGAAGACTCCTGGAAGCATTTCTGACTCCCAGGTCAATGGTGTCAACAATGTTGTTAAAAGTATTACACCACTTTTACGGACTCACAATAAAACATACAAAAGCGAAACCAAATGAATTTTCCTGGGAAATACAGTATAGACCAAAAGTTTGGACACACCTTCTCATTTAAAGATTTGCATTTTCATGACTATGAAAATTGTACATTCACACTGAAGGCATCAAAATTATGAATTAACACATGTGGAATTATATACTTAACAAAAAAGTGTGAAATAGCTGAAAATATGTCTTACATTCTAGGTTCTTCAAAGTAGCCACCTTTTGCTTTGATGACTGCTTTGCACACTCTTGGCATTCTCTTGATGAGCTTCAAGAGGTAGTCACCGGAAATGGTTTTCACTTCACAGGTGTGCCCTGTCAGGTTTAATAAGTGGGATTTCTTGCCTTATAAATGGGGTTGGGACCATCAGTTGTGTTGTGCAGAAGTCAAGTGGATACACAGCTGATAGTCCTACTGAATAGACTGTTAGAATTTGTATTTTGGCAAGAAAAAAGCAGCTAAGTAAAAAAAAATGAGTGGCCATTATTACTTTAAGAAATGAAGGTCAGTCAGTCTGAAAAATTGGGCAAACTTTGAAAGGGTCCTCAAGTGCAGTTGCAAAAACCATCAAGCGCTACAAAGAAACTGGCTCACATGAGGACCGCCCCAGGAAAAGAAGACCAAGAGTCACCTCTGCTTCTGAGGATAAGTTTATCCGAGTCACCAGCCTCAGAAATTGGCAGGTTAACAGCAGCTCAGATTAGAGACCAGGTTAATGCGACACAGAGTTCTAGCAGCAGACACATCTCTTCAACAACTGTTAAGAGGAGACTTTGTGCGGCAGGCCTTCATGGTAAAATAGCTGCTAGGAAACCACTGCTAAGGACAGGCAACAAGCAGAAGAGACTTGTTTGGGCTAAAGAACACAAGGAATGGACATTAGACCAGTGGAAATCTGTGCTTTGGTCTGATGAGTTTGATGAATTTGAGATCTTTGGTTCCAACCACCGTGTCTTTGTGCGATGCAGAAAAGATGAACGGATGGACTCTACATGTCTGGTTCCCACCGTGAAGCATGGAGGAGGAGGTGTGATGGTGTGGGGGTGCTTTGCTGGTGACACTGTTTGGGATTTATTCAAAATTGAAGGCATACTGAACCAGCATGGCTACCACAGCATCTTGCAGCGGCATGCTATTTCCTCCGGTTTGCGTTTAGTTGGACCATCATTTATTTTTCAACAGGAAAATGACCCCAAACACACCTCCAGGCTGTGTAAGGGCTAGGTGACCAAGAAGGAGAGTGATGGGGTGCTACGCCAGATGACCTGGCCTCCACAGTCATCAGACCTGAAGCCAATCGAGATGGTTTGGGGTGAGCAGGACCGCAGAGTGAAGGCAAAAGGGCCAACAAGTGCTAAGCATCTCTGGGAACTCCTTCAAGATTGTTGGAAGACCATTTCCGGTGACTACCTCTTAAAGCTCATCAAGAGAATGCCAAGAGTGTGCAAAGCAGTCATCAAAGCAAAAGGTGGCTACTTTGAAGAACCTAGAATATAAGACATATTTTCATTTGTTTCACACTTTTTTGTTAAGTATATAATTCCACATGTGTTAATTCATAGTTTTGATGCCTTCAGTGTGAATGTACAATTTTCAAAGTCATGAAAATACAGAAAAATCTTTAAATGAGAAGGTGTGTCCAAACTTTTGGTCTGTACTGTATGTTAAGGAACATCCTTTCCAGGGTAATGACTTGTATATAAGGCAAAATAAATAGCCAAAAACAAAAATTCTCCTTCACACCTTGGGCTATGTTCACACGTAGCGTTTTTGATGCGTTTTTGCACTTTTGCATTGCTTTCAATGGTGAAAAATGCATTCACCAGGAAATGTAATTTTAACATGTTACTGCCTTATCTGGCCATGTGGTGTGTGACACATCATCAGACACATCCTGTTTCATTTATGATGGAGGGACTCTGAAAGTCACAAAGCCTATTTTTATAGGGCCCTTACTATTCTTAAAGGGCCTCGCTATGGTTAAAGAGCCATCAGCCGGCTATGCTTTGTTGTTCCCATTATTAATGAGTGGGTCTCCTATACTGTTATTGCATATACAGTGACTGCAAGGGCTGCCAAAAATTTGGACGCAACCCCTTTGAAGAGACATTGAGGAGGGTCTCAGTAAAAAAAATGTTCCCATTATAAAGGAGCGGGTCTCCTATAGTGGATATGTCCATGCTGTGATTGCAATGGCTGCCAAAATTTGGGAAAAACCCCACTAACAATTTAAAGATACATAGAGGTGGGCCACAATAACGACATGTTCCCATTAGAAAGGAGAGGGTCTGCTATACAGTTATAGGGTATGCAGTGAGTCCAATGGCTGCTAAAATTTAGGAAAAACCCCACTAACAATTTAAAGACACATACAGCTGGGCCACAGTAACGAGTAACAACATGTTCCCATTAGAAAGGAGAGGGTCTGCTATTTAGTTATAGGGTATGCAGTGAGTCCAACGGCTGCCAACATTTAGGAAAAACCCCACTAGCAATTTAAAGAAACGTAGAGCAGGGCCACAGTAACAACATGTTTCCATTAGAAAGGAGTGGGTCTGCTATTCAGTTATAGGGTATGCAGTGAGTCCAACGGCTGCCAAAATTTAGGAAAAACCACACTAACAATTTAAAGACACATAGAGCTGGGCCACAGTAATGAGTACGACATGTTCCCATTAGAAAGGAGCAGGTCTGCTATATAGTTATAGGGTATCCAGTGAGTACAACAGCTGCTAAAATTTAGGAAAAACCCCATTAACAATTTAAGGACACATACAGCTGGGCCACAGTAACGAGTACGACATGTTCCCATTAGAAAGGAGAGGGTCTGCTTGTAGGTATGCAGTGAGTGCAACGGCTGCCAAATTGTAGAAAAAAACCCACTAACAATTTAAAGACACATACAGCTGGGCTACAGTAACGAGTACGACATGTTCCCATTAGAAAGGAGAGGGTCTGCTATTCAGTTATAGGGTATGCAGTGAGTCCCAACGGTTGTCAAAATTTAGGAAAAACCCCACTAACAATTTAAAGACACATAGAGGTGGGCCTGAGTAGCGACATAATCCCATTAGAAAGGAGAGGGTGTCCCATACTGTTTGCCTATGCAGTGACTGCAATGGCTGCCAAAAATTTGGAGGCACTCCAATGCCCCTTGCAAGAAATGTAGAGGTCAGAGGGCCTCGTGAAAACAATGTTCCCATTATTAGGAAGTGGGTCCCCCATACTGTTTGCCTATGCAGTGAAGCAATGGCTGCCAAAAATTTGGAGGATCTCTAATGTCCCTTGAAAAAGATGTAGATATGTTGATATGGTACATATGGTGGTGATATGGTGGTGGAGGATAAGGATACGGAGAAGGAGGAGGACAAGAGCAAATAGACAAAATCAGGAAGCGTATACCCATGTCTGGGTGAGTTAGACCTCCCAAAAAACAGACACTATATTTGAGTTTATGTTACGCTGCTATCATTCGGTGGTGTTGAGAAGTCTGGCCCAATCCAATTATAATTCCACCACCGGCACTAAAAACCCGCTCTGACAAAACGTAAGCAGCAGGGCAGGCCAGGATCTCCAAGGTCTAGAGAGCCAGTTCATGCCACGTGACCAGTTTGGATCCCCAATAATTATAAAACACAGAGGAATCATGGAGAATGTTGGTACGGTCGGCAAGGTACTCCCTCAGCATCTTCCGCAACTTTTCCCTCTTTGGGAGAGTACTCCGCACATCAGGGCTTGTGCAATGGGAGGGTCTGAGAAAACTGTCCCAGAACTTTGACAGTGTTCCTCTGCCTCTGCCTCTGCTGGATTGCATTTGTGTCTCTCTCGCCTGTACTCCTTGGTTGTGCAACGAACTGTGACCTCTGCTGCCAGCGATTTCAGATGGGAATTTTTTTAATAATTCCACAACAAGGGCTTTATCGTTCTGCGCCATTTTATTAGGCCTGTCTTGCGCAGGAATAAGAGACAGAAAGTTCTCCTTGTAGTGTGGGTCTAGAAGTGCCACCAACCAATAATGACTGTCATCCAAAATTTGGACAACGGCAGAATAACATAAACTCAGTCATGTGTGCCAGACTGCAAAGAGGCAAGATTTCTGTGTCCTCACCAAGAGGATGACTGACGATGCTCTCCTCCTCATCCTCCTCCTCTTCTTCCTCCTCCCTGTCCTCAAGCCATCCACGCTGAACAGACGATATGACAGTTGGGCAGGTAGTACCGCCTATAGCGTAGGAAAACTATCTCCTGTTCTTCCTCCTCTTCCTCATTGTCACCCAATCCACATTGGGATGAGATGAGGCTAGGCTGTGTGGAATCACCCTGTATGGTTCCTTGCTCCATCTCATCGTGCTCCGCCTGGTCAACAACTGCCCTCTTCTGCTCACAAATTCTTCCCAACATCTGCAATGTAGATCACCTATCACCTCAGAGCCGCCACCTCGTTACGGCCATTGTCACACGCGACCATGCCTGGCTGTTGGGTCAGCAGTGTCAGCCACAGATCTGCCTGCTCTTTCAGAGCTGTGCACAACTCTTCAGCGTTGTGCGGTTTATCACCTAAGCATATTAGCTTCAGCACAGCCTGTTGCTGCTTGACGAGGCAGTGCTGCAGTGCTTCCAGCTTGCAACTGATGTGGTCATTTCGGAGAAGGAGTCTGAGGAGGAGGAGGAGGTGCAGGAGCTGTAGAATGTGGGGGCAACCCTGATTGACCCAGGGCCCGCAATCCTCAGCGTCGAGAGGACGTGTTCCGTCCCAAAGTCCGACTGAGTCCCAGCTTCCATTATATTAACCCAGTGTGCCATCAGCGAGATGTATCGTCCCTGCCCACAAGCACTTGTCCACGTGTCCGTGGTAAGGTGGACTTTCCCAGTAACTGCGTTGTTGAGGTCACGTCTAATGTTGTGGGACACGTGCTTGTGTAATGCGGGGACGGCACATCGGGAGAAATAGTGGTGGCTGGGGACTGAGTTCCAAGGGACGGCTGCTGCCATCAGGTTGCAGAAAGCCTCCATCTCCACAAGCCTAAAAGGCAACATTTTGAGAGCAAGCATTCGTGAAATGTGTGTATTTAGTAGTGTGGCCTGTGGGGCGTTGGCTGTGTATTTGCGCTTGCGTTCCAAGGACTGGGGTAGGGATAACTGAACGCTGCGCTGGGACAAAGACGTGAACGTGCTTGCTGATGGTGCTAGTTGAGAGTGTTCAATGACAGGTGCAGGGCGGGAGGCATCTTAGCACGTGCCATAGATAGGCGTGCACGCACAACAGCGGAACAAGCAGTGCTGTCACCCGCAGACACTGTTGCTGGACCTTGAGGTTCGGCCCACTTAGTCGGGTGCTTTGCTGCCATGTGCCTGATCATGCTGGTGGTGGTCAGGCTGCTAGTTTTGCTACCCCTGCTGATGCTGGCCTGGCAGGTAGTGAAAATGGCCTTTTTGGGGTTATCCGCAGAGTCTTTAAAAAATAACCAGACTCAGGAAAACCTAACAGTTGTACTGGCAACTTCCGTGGTGTTGGCGTTTCGAGGAACGCTTTCCCGCCTTGCGTCTGTGGCCACCACACTGCTTCTTCCTTCCTGTTGTGATGCTACTCCTCCCTCCCCCTGTGTGCTGCTGTCCTTGCTCTGTATGTTCCCCTGCCAGGTTGGGTCAGTTACTATATCATCTACCACCTCGTCTTCCACTTCAGCACCCTGGTCCTCCTCCTGACTTTCTGGTAATTGTGTCTCATCATCATCATCCACCTCTTGCGACAGTAATTGCACTTTCCCACCATCGCCTTCATGTGACCGTGGCTGCTCCAATATTTGGGTATCGCTACACGCGTTCTCCTCTTGACTCGCTTGAAGCTGTCCAGGCAAGAGGCCTGAAACTACAAATGGAAAAGTGAACAGCTGTTCTGAGTGTCCAAGTGAGGGATCAGTTGTCTCTGGGCACTTGGCATGGTGGGAGGAAGGAGGATACACTGCAGTCTGCCACATACACTGCCTGCTTGCCTAGCACTGATTATATGCAGCTGGATTAATCCAGAAGGACTGTTAGTTCAGTTGGATATATATATATATATATATATATATATATGTTGTGGAATACCTGTACTAACTATAAACAAGCAAATCTCTCCGTGATGCAGCAGCACCTATCCTTACTCTACCTGATTCCGGGTACACTGTGACAAGCTTAGCGGCGCCATGTCTTATATAGACTTGATGATACTGTGCGGCCAGCCAATCACCGTTATGCCCAAAACCAACATGACTACAGCATTACAGTGTGTGGCAGGCAATCCCTACATGTTCATTGGCTCTCTAAAAAGAGCCAAACATGCAGGGAGGGGACCCGAGTTCCCACCCGAGCAACCCGGAAATACTCGCCGAGAGCCGAGCTCGTTGAGCACAGTGACACTTGGGCAAGTTCCGAGCAATGGCGAGCACGTTCACTCATCACTACAAACGATCGAAACATTTTGTGCACTTTCTTTGTGTTGTAAATAAATTCACCTGATTGAGTGCCAGATTCTTGGACTTTTTGAAGAATTATCAAGTCATTTGTTAACCACTTCAGAGTTTCCAAACCTTGAAGCTCTTAAAAGAATTGAAATAAGACAGACCATGTACACAGCAATGTCCTTTTGACATTACTGTGCACATGTTTATTTTATGAGCCACTTTTACGGCATTTTTTTCAGGTGGATCTCGGCAGAATCCACCTAAAAAAAGACACTGTGTGCACATACCCTAAGGGTGGAATTATGGTTTTACCACATAAAGATTCTTCACTGTGTATTATCTTAACGTTTTGTAATAATAATTCCTGTATGAATTCAAGATGGCTTTCAAGATCTCTACTTATTGTCATCTGTGAGGAACATTGATCTTTCACTTACAGTGGTTAAAACTGTGTCCAGGTAATATAATGTGGACATTGCTTGGAATAAGTTAAGGCACAGAGCCATTCATCTGTGTCCATCAAATTTCCAGTACAGCATGAACATAAGGCTAGGTTCACACTAGTGTTCGGAATTAAATTTCTTTGTTCCTAAAAACTGAGCTACTGAAAGAAATGGATCCCTCCCTTGAAAGACACAAATGGCACCAGATAGTCCCCATTAACTATAATAGGCATTGTTTGGTGAACCTTAAGATTAGGAAGCCCAATTTTTTCTGATTCGATGGCCACATTGACATATTGAACCACTCCCAAATGTCACAATAAAGCTAAAGGAGTATTTTTATATCTAAGAAATGTATGGCATATTGAAAACTGCACTGTGCTGAGCTCAAGAGCAGTGTCCTGTCACTCAGTGAGCTCAACGCAGCTCCGGGGCCCACTCCCTGGAGCGGCTCATTCTTCCTGGCTCCCCTGCATCAGCGGTCAGAGGATTACAGGGCAGGACATCTCCAGACAGGTGAGTATAAGGATTTTATTAATTTATTCTTATTTTTACACATGGACACTGCATGAGCAGACTACTATTCCCAACATTGTCCCTTGTTCATGTTGATCACAGCACGAGCAAGGGATAACGACAGCGTTTGGCACCCGGTGCTTGGGAATAGTGATGAGCGAATATGTTAGAAATCTGAACTCAAATGTTAAGTTCAACACGAATGTGGCATATTCGGATTTGTAATCAGAAAGGCGAGGAAAATTTGTTAAATTCGGGAAAATCGTTAACGTTTGGTGAATCTACGTGGTTACGTGATTGCGGGGTAACTACTGCGTTTTTTACAGTTTTGCTACCATAGTGCTTGCATATGATGAGCGGGGAGACGTGGCAAATGAGTGGGCGGCTGGTGAAAGCTCAGAACAGGTCAGATCAGCGGCACGCTGTTTTGTTTTTTTTTCCTTCCTGTAGGCGGTAACTTTAAGTCAGGAAAGCGCGGCTAGCCAATCAGAGCGCACAAGGGCTTCTGCAATTGGCTGCTAAAATCACGTCTTCTCCATATAAAAACCGGCCATCTTCCCTCAGCGCCATTTTATGCATGTCACTTGTGTTTGACGCTGCCCCTGCACCCAGCTCCTGTGCAATAATAGTGTAGATAAGTCCTGTGCTGTGTACCTGTTCAATCGACATTGTAGACTTTTTTTTTTTTTGTGCAATTACTGAGATTCTCACAGAAAGAGCAGGGCCCATGCCATAGAACAGTGCTGTGCATCGGTTATACTGTGCTCCATGTTGACCTTCGATCTATTTTTGCACTTGCTAATGTGATAAAGCAAGCAAGCCCTTGTAGGCCACTTTTTGTTTTTGTGGGGTTAAAATTCAGCTATCTGCAGAACTTGTCAGTGCAGAGCTTCTGAGTTCAGTTTTTTTAATTTACTAATATGATAGTGCAAGTTTGTTAGCCCAGTTTGTCATTTTTTGGTGGATGAACTTCAGCTTTATGCACAGTAAAACAAATATTTTTTTGCTGTTGCTAGCCACAATCCACCAAAGATTTTTTTGTGTCGCAGACGTGTTACACTCTGCTAGAAGCCACCTAGTGCTTTTAGTGGCGGTGAAATTCAGCTGTATTCAGAGCTTGTGCAGAGTCAAAAAAATCAATTTTTTGCTATTGCTAACATTATACAGCATCCTAGATCTGAGTTTGAAATAGTTTGGAGAATATCTCCTATGTTATACAGGCGTCTTCCACAGTTAAAAAATACTTTGTTCGGTTCCTAACGTTATACAGGAGGGACATCTCAGTTTGAAATAGTTTGGAGAATATCTCCCATGTTATACAGGCCTCATCCACAGTAAAAAAATACTTTGGTTCCTAACATTTTACAGCAGGGACATCTCAGTTTGAAATAGTTTGGAGAATATCTCCCATGTTATACAGGCGTCATCCCCAGTAAAAAAAAAAATACTTTGTTCTATTTTTAGCACTATACAGCAGGAACATCTCAGTTTGAAATGGTTTGGAGAAAATCTCCTATGTTATGTAGGCATCATCCACAGTAAAAAAAATATTTTGTTCGGTTAGTAACGTTATACAGCAAGACATATCTTACCTTGTCATTTAGTGCCGCTGAAATTCAGGTGTGTGCAGAGCAGTTGCAGAGGAAAAAATCTATTTTTGTTTTGCTAATAGCGGGCTCCTACTACAGTATCTGAGAAAGATGAGTGGGAAAAAGAGAGGTCGTGGTGGAAGGGGGAATAGGCTTGGTGTTCAAGGTATACTTCGGGTAGGTGGTAATGGTAGTGAAAGCACTAGTGAACCAACACTGTCATGTCCTATCCAAAGACAACTGACAACTTCTGTTACTGGACGGACTTCTCCACTCCCTTTGTTTGGCACCCACACAGCGATACGCCTTGTTGATAAGGGACAGAAAGAGCATGTGCTGTTTCAAGTGGCCTATCCACTTTTTCCTCCACCTCAACATCACACACAGTACAGTCCACAGAGGTGGCACCCCAATTACCCTTGCTTCCCCCCATGTCACAACTGTCCAAGGGCCCAACTGACTGTAGCGAACCACAGATGGGTGAGTCTGTAGAACTGTTCCCCCATTCTATACTATGGGCATCAGAAGTGTACTCCAAACATTCACAGAGTCAAGAAGAGGAGGAAAGCCTCTGCACCGATGCCCAATTTTTTTTTTATGTTGGATTCAGGGCAGGACGGAGTAGGGTCCGAGCAGGTTCCTGACCCTCATCACCAGACGTTAACCACCTGGGAGGGAGGTGATCCTGATGAGATTCAGATACCTGAGGTTCATGTGGACTGTGCTGTGCTGTCAGGGCAATAACAGGAGAAGGGTCACTCTGAGGGCGAGTAATGGGATAACATAATGGATGATGACGAGGTTGAAGATCCTACTTGGTGTGAACCCAGAGTCACGCAGCCGAGTAGCTCATCTGAGGAGGTAGAGGAGGAAGACGAGGAGGTTACGTTGCATCTTATGGCGCAGACATGGAGTGATGCAAGCATGAAGAGCACTGTATCCTTAGCCACAACTGTGGCTCTGGCCAACAGTGGTCGTGGGTCTGCAGCTCGCAGGGGTGGGCCTTTTTGGGACAGCAAAGGATGAGCCAACTCACGTTATCTGAAAACTTTGCGACAAAAAACTCAGTAGAGGGAAAAAGTGCAATAATTTGCTACTACATGCAAGAATCTTCACATGAGCAATCAACATGCGTTACTCTGGCAATCTCACTGCGATAAAATGCGGACCAGCAGACCTCAACAACCATCAGCTGCCCCATCAACCGCATCTGCTTCTTCTTCCTCCTCCTCTGTTACCATGCAAAGTATTGGCACGCAGGTCTCGAACTGCAGAACCTATGCTTCTCTATCTGCTCCAGTCAGGCTGAGTGAAAGCCCGTCAGCTGTAACGGAAGCGGACATGCATGCTGTGTTTGTTTCACCGAACACACCACTCGTTTCTCAATCCACCGTAACATGTCCCCCTGCACGTCACTCACAGTCTGTCTCACCGTACTCCGCCCTCTCTCAGCACCGCAGCCAGCCCTCGGTCCCCCATTTGTGGTCACATAAAAAATTGTTTCCTCCCACACGTGACAAAGCTAAGAGGTGGAAATCCACCATCTCCAATCTGTTGGCCACGGAAATGGTGGTGTCAGCCCCTAATTTTTTGATTTGTGAACACTCTTGTATGGCTGCTTTTTTACTGAGGAGATAACCGGAGAACCTGAAGGAAACCCCCGCAGACATGGGTAGACCATACAAACTACTTGCAGATGTTGTCCTCTATCATCATAAAGGAGTTAGTTCGTTGTCTAGGAGACTGACCACCGCTGCTGTCTACCTTGTGAACATTGTGTTGAAGCCTGAAAAGTGTCACGGGTTTACCGTGGCAGAGAGGAGTCAGAAGACCGCAGCGTCTGATTCCTCCCACTCCTGCAGTCATTAAAAAGAAGCCTTACGCCTTCATATTAATCGGTGTAGGGGTTAATCTACTCAGTTGTAAGCTCCTGAAAGCTTAACGTGATTTAGGCTCTCGACAGATTGTTCCCGTGCATGTTCCCTACTGTGATAATGCTGTACCCCAACACATCAGACTGTCGCCTACTGTGGAAACCTGGTAAAGGAAGCTGAAGACCCACTTCTTGTGACAAGCGTAAAATCTGCGGCAACTCTCGCTCCAGCTTACCGTTGCACGACTTGCTGTACCCTGACCTACTGTATCTTCATCCATCCCTTGTACATTGTTTGTGTGCAATGGCGGGCAGGGTCCTCTCTCCTCTTGTACCAGTCGATGACACCTTTTGACATGTAATTCGCCACGGAATTAATGTCGCTGTAATAGTAATAATAATTATAGTACTTGTACTCTGGGTCAATTGATGGTACTTTCCAGGTGTCTACCCCTAATTTGATGTGTTTTGCGAGCTTTTGGGCCAGTTTTAAGGTGTTGCATTTGCGTTTTTTTTGTCCCCCCATTGAATCCTATGGCATTCGGTAACATTCAGCGATCATTCCATGAATGAATCGGCAAATATTACAAATTCAGAGATCGTAATCTGAATCGAATATTGAAACATTCACTCATCTCTACTTGGGAACAGCGTTAACTGTACCGCTGATTCCCAGGCACCGGTACGTGTCACACTGATGACTCACGGATGTCATCCGTTTGTGTTCAGCTTGAGACATTTTGCGGACTGTGCAACGTGTAAAAAACGGACATGTCAGCGCGTTTTGCCTACGGACTCACGGTCCGTGGAAGCATGCTAACATGTGCACAGAGCCATAGATTTGAATGAGTCTGCGTGTGTCACCACACAACTGTCACCACACCTACCAGACACACTGACGTCTGAAAGAGCCCCTTAGACAGTGTTTTGAGATTGAGTTTCTTTTTTCTTTGTTAATGACAGGGGACAGTTTTCAATATTTTTTTGAAAACATTTCTCTACCTCACTCTTTATTTTTCTATGTTTAAATATCTATATATTAATATATCATTTTACCAAGAAAACATAGCGCAGCATGTTGTAAATGTGGAGGCTATGAACTTGTGGACCGTGAAAAGAATGAGCTGATCCAGGAGATGAGTGAACATAAAATACAGAGTGGAACACATGAGACTAGACACAAACCCCAGACACTTATATAAGCTGCCAGCCACTTCTGACAGTGTCTTATCCCCTTTTCTCACTTAGAGCACAAACACTTCTTTGTGCTCTTTCATTTTCTCTTATCCTCACAATTATCTAATTTCCTCAATCTCTATAAGTTCATATATTTAACATCCACAATTTCTAAACACATATCTGCGCCTAGCGGTCCTCCCACCCTGCCACTTTTTCTATTTGTTTTCTTGTCATTTTCCAAAAGTTCATATTTTCATCATTTGACAGAAGCTTATTTATTATCGCATGTGAGAACAAAGCATCAGACATGTTTATGGTCAATATGCTCGTTCCTTCTTTCACCCAACATTTGCATTTGGAGATGAGTTTGCACACCACCATGTAAATATGGTACAGACTTGCCAAAAATAGGTTCGGACAACTTTGCCCTTATGTTTATGAGTATGTCACAATGAAAATAAGAAAGGTTGGTTTGAATGAAGCCAATATTATACTATGAAGAAATAATTTCACACAGAGCACATATTTTGTAATATTCAGCATTCTACATTAGAGAACTGAATGAACCATATGGATCACAGTATGGTAGAATTATTTTTGACAGTTTCCATTCTGTTTTATTTACATTAGTAAGATGGCCACCGGACAGTTTCTTGAGGGGACATATATACAGTATCATCGAGGTTGGTAGCTTCGGTGATGTAAACCTGGGAAAGCATACTCCAGCGCACATAGTGCTGAGAGGGTTAATAGGGCATATCAGGGCCGCTTTTTATGAGCAGTCATAAGAGATGGGAGGGAATGGCTGCTCACACCCCCCCCCCCGGCGTGGTTTTAGTAAATAATATGGAGACCGAGTGTCTCATTCAGTGTTTATGGCAGGATTTGTGGAAACCTCCAGCGTGTTTGTGCTAAAGGACACTGACCGTGAGCAGGCAAACCCGTCATATTGTATAGACTGTTTATTTTCTGTTTGTTACTCTGTGCCGGACAAGGCTGTGTTTTGTTTACTTCTAAGAGTGCGGTTTATGAAGTTGCAATAAACCTGCCTTGGACATATTAAAGAAACCGCTTCCTGTGTCTACCTCAAAAGCAGCTGAGTGAGTACAAACCCTACACATTACATAAAGCAATTCTATTATGAGATTTCACAATGCAGGAAATAGGGCTCTTAGACCTGATGAGCTGGTGTTCTTACTTTTTAAATCCATATGGGAATGACTGTATAATTTTGATATTGAAATAGACATTTTAGAATCCAGATAAAACTCTCATGTCAATTTCAGCCTTGATAACTTTTAAAGGGGAGGCTATAGCTTTTTTTTACATAGATTTTTAAAATAAGTACACCAGTCTTCTGTGGACTAAGAGAACTGTATAGAACTGTAGCCAATTTCAAATGTTAAATTTGGAGATAGATCCACTTTAAAAGCCAATGCTTTTTTTAAGATCCCATTTTGAATTGGTACATTTTTACATATGAAGCAAACGAATAGAATCCATCCAAGGGTTTGCCTCTTCCTGTTCCACTGCCACAATTCAGCATGTGTAAGTAATATATGACCAAGCTTGCCGAACGTGAGCATGTATAGCCAGTTTATACACCCATCCTTGCCGAACATGAGCATGTATAGCCAGTTTATGCGCCCATCCTTGCCGAACATGAGCATGTATAGCCAGTTTATGCGCCCATCCTTGCCGAACATGAGCATGTATAGCCAGTTTATGCGCCCATCCTTGCCGAACATGAGCATGTATAGCCAGTTTATGCGCCCATCCTTGCCGAACATGAGCATGTATAGCCAGTTTATGCGCCCATCCTTGCCGAACATGAGCATGTATAGCCAGTTTATGCGCCCATCCTTGCCGAACATGAGCATGTATAGCCAGTTTATGCGCCCATCCTTGCCGAACATGAGCAGGTATAGCCAGTTTATGTGCCCATCCTTGCCGAACATGAGCATGTATAGCCAGTTTATACACCCATCCTTGCCGAACATGAGCATGTATAGCCAGTTTATACACCCATTCTTGCCAAACATGAGCATGTATAGCCAGTTTATACACACATCCTTGCCGAATATGAGCATGTATAGCCAGTTTATACACCCATCCTTGCCGAACATGAGCATGTATAGCCAGTTTATACACCCTTCCTTGCCGAAAGTGAGCATGTATAGCCAGTTAATTACAAGTGTTAAATTTCACTCTTCCCAGTCTGAGATTTATTGTGAAATCTGAAGCACCACACATGTAAATGTACAGCTTTACTTCATTGTCTTTTATTCATTATCATGTTGGCGCAGATCACGCAGATGTTTAGTTAATTGTCACAGAAAAGTTCCCTTGTTCCTCACAACCAGCTATTATACAAAGGCTAACAAAACTGCTAGCAGAACTCGCTCCTATGACAATAAATGATTCTACGATACGTAGGATTACAAAACTAACCTTTCCTGTTCCCTTAACTATCGTCAGACACCTACAGGTAATATATAGCTATGCATATTGTTATTAATGGGTATATTTCAGTAGGAGGGATGGGCTGAAGTATAGATTAAAGCTATTAAATAGGAGTTGCCTCGGTGTGTCTAATCTTTAGTTTGGGACCTTATGACACAGTATCTTTCTGGTCGCTGCCGTAACATAAAGAGGAAAGATGACTTGTAAGAAGCTTTTCTTAGTAACTTTCCTGGCTCTATGGATGGGAGTCAGCTCTGTGCCCACAGTAACTGGAAAGAGTAAGTAAAATAACCAAGGGCCATGTTATAATGCAGCTTTATTACATCTGGTTTGCAAGTAATTGTGAATGGGATATTAGAAAATAAGGGCACATCTACTTGGATGATGCATCTGGTTAGTTACAGAGTATGTATACATTTATTACCACTACATTTTTTTTACTTATTCCTTTAGATTACCCATTGGATTATAGTTCTAAATATGCAGAGACAAACGTGTTACTAAAAATACTTTATGGATTTTGCATAAAAATGTAAGATTGCATTTGTCACTTATTTGATTTCCAAGACAGAGATATATGAAGCAGCTAAATGAGAAGCCATTGAAGCCATAAATACATGTAAAATTACTGAGGAGTTAAACATTTTACGCCAGTGTTTATATTTTTTTTCCTGACTTGAGTGATAAGGAATAATGTACAGAATGGGAAAAAAAGAACCATCTGCTGCAAGTGGAACCCCTGACCTGTAATTTTGTAGCATTTTAGAAAAAAAAGTCCATAATTTACATTTTAAAACAGATGGCTGCTGTATAGCAGCATAAGATTGAATGAGCTATGATTTTGCTGTCAGGAAGTGGGGTGACGGGTTTCACTATTTCTGAAATGTGTCACTTTATGGTCTATACTGAGAGAAAGTTTGTTATAAAGTTGTGAAGAATCATAAGCACAAGGAATTGATTTATACAGAATAGCATGAAAAAGTGACCCGTTAAAGCCATATGTAGACTACTATAGGAGATAGATAGATAGATAGATAGATAGATAGATAGATAGATAGATAGATAGATAGATAGATAGATTTATAGGATAGGAAAAATATAGCCCCGGCAGAGTCATGGGTTCAGTGACCCATGACTTAACTATGTAAGGCAGAGCAGAGGTTAAATTGAGGTTGTTGGGAGGTTAGGTGGGGGCGAAAGGAGAGAAGGGGAGGAGGGGCTTCTGGGGGAAGAAAGAGCAAGGCAATAAAAGGTGGAAGGGGGTGGTGGCTACCCAATTCCCACGTAGCCATCATTCAAAAAGGTCTCTCAGTTATTATTCTTGTTAACAGTGATTCGATGGATTTTAATTTGATTAAGGTTCATATTTTTGTGTCATTTCGGCAGGCGGGGGGAGGATGTTCTTGGAGTTGGCGACAAAATAGTGGAGAGGGGTGTACATCGTGGAGATGGGAACCTCCTATTGGTTTTGGAAGTATGTTAATTGCCTGGCAAATTTTGGGGCTCTCAGAGTGGGGTCCCTGAGAGTCGGTGGATGGAAATGTATTCCGGCCATTGAGGTGCCCACGAACCTGGGTAAGGCTGGGAGTAACGCTGGATGGTTTTATATATATATATATATATATATATATATATATACTGTATGTACAGTACAGACCAAAAGTTTGGACACACCTTCTCATTTAAAGATTTTTCTGAATTTTCATGACTATGAAAATTGTACATTCACATTGAAGGCATCAAAACTATGAATTAACACGTGTGGAATTATATACTTAACAAAAAAGTGTGAAACAACTGAAAATATGTCTTATATTCTAGGTTCTTCAAAGTAGCCACCTTTTGCTTTGATGACTGCTTTGCACACTCTTGGCATTCTCTTGATGAGCTTCAAGAGGTAGTCACCGGAAATGGTTTTCACTTCACAGGTGTGCCCTGTCAGGTTTAATCAGTGGGATTTCTTGCCTTATAAATGGGGTTGGGACCATCAGTTGTGTTGTGCAGAAGTCTGGTGGATACACAGCTGATAGTCCTACTGAATGGACTGCTAGAATTTGTATTATGGCAAGAAAAAAGCAGCTAAGTAAAGAAAAACGAGTGGCCATCATTACTTTAAGAAATAAAGGTCAGTCAGTGCGAAAAATTGGGAAAACTTTGAAAGTGTCCCCAAGTGCAATTGTAAAAACTATCAAGTGCTACAAAGAAACTGGCTCACATGAGGACCGCCCCCGGAAAGGAAGACAAAGCATCACCTCTGCTTCTGAGGATAAGTTTATCCGAGTCACCAGCCTCAGAAATCGCAGGTTAACAGCAGCTCAGATTAGAGACCAGGTCAATGCCACACAGAGTTCTAGCAGCAGACACATCTCTACAACAACTGTTAAGAGGAGACTTTGTGCAGCAGGCCTTCATGGTAAAATAGCTGCTAGGAAACCACTGCTAAGGACAGGCAACAAGCAGAAGAGACTTGTTTTGGCTAAAGAACACAAGGAATGGACATTAGACCAGTGGAAATCTGTACTTTGGTCTGATGAGTACAAATTTGAGATCTTTGGTTCCAACCACCGTGTCTTTGTGCGACGCAGAAAAGGTGAACGGATGGACTCTACATGCCTGGTTCCCACCGTGAAGCATGGAGGAGGAGGTGTGATGGTGTGGGGGTGCTTTGCTGGTGAAACTGCTGGGGATTTGTTCAAAATTGAAGGCATACTGAACCAGCATGGCTACCACAGCATCTTGCAGCAGTATGCTATTCCATCCGGTTTGCGTTTAGTTGGACCATCATTTATTTTTCAACAGGACAATGACCCCAAACACACCTCCAGGCTATGTAAGGGCTATTTGACCAAGAGGGAGAGTGATGGGGTGCTATGCCAGATGACCTGGCCTCCACAGTCACCAGACCTGAACCCAATCGAGATGGTTTGGGGTGAGCTGGACTGCAGAGTGAAGGCAAAAGGGCCAACAAGTGCTAAGCATCTCTAGGAACTCCTTCAAGATTGTTGGAAGACCATTTCCGGTGACTACCTCTTGAAGCTCATCAAGAGAATGCCAAGAGTGTGCAAAGCAGTCATCAAAGCAAAAGATGGCTACTTTGAAGAACCTAGAATATAAGACATATTTTCAGTTGTTTCACACTTTTTTGTTATGTATATAATTCCACATGTGTTAATTCATAATTTTGTTGCCTTCAGTGTGAATATACAATTTTCATAGTCATGAAAATACAGAAAAATCTTTAAATGAGAAGGTGTGTCCAAACTTTTGGTCTGTACTGTATATATATATATTTTTTGTTTGTTTGTTTCCTCACAATTTTTGGAGCTCAAAGAACCTCCTTACCCCAAGTTATTTATTATCTGTTATGTAATAATGGTCGATTTGGCCAATTTAATCCACAATGGTGTTTTATCTGTTTATTGTTGAGAGTCCTGAAATAAGGGTTTTGGTAAGAAAAGGGGAGCATCTAAGTAAAGGGGAGCCTCTACAATACTGCAGTCAAGATAGATCTCACTTCTCCTACAGGACCTGCTCCTGCGACTTCTGCTTGTCATCATGCACCACCGTATTCATTCTGCTAGCGGCGCTAGTGGTGGCAGAGACATTGGGACTAGAAGCTCTGAGCGGCACAAGCTCTCTCCAGCCACTAAGATTTGGGTGTATAGAACCTGTATTGCTGTACAGTCTGGCAGTGTGGCTGAGTCTGCTGTCCAGCTTGAGGAATTAGCTTCCTGCTTTGGTCAGTAGGACAATTCTAAACACTACAAATACTCCCATACCAGTGCTAGGAGTTGCCAGATATAATTAGTTCTAATCTGGTTCAGTCCTGTGTTAGTTGCTCCTGCTTGCTTATTATATTTGTATTGTCTGGCTGTGGCTCATTTCCTGACCATTATTTTGCCTTCCAATTTTGTACCTTGACTGCTTTCCTAGTTCTAACCCAACTACCTGACTACTCCTGCCATTGGACAGCAGTTGACTACATGTCCCCAAGCCAGCAGCCCCTGTGTAAGTCCAGATCCTTTTAAAAGGTGAAAGCCAGGGCAACCACTGGTAAACAAAATGGCTTGCATTAAGCCCATCCATAGTAGCCATTTTAAAGCTGCCAGGAGATCACTGACTGACCCAGATAACGATAGATAGACAGACAAACAGATAGATAGATAGATAGATAGATAGACTTACTCTTGGCTGGGATATTTTCCAGAATCATGAAGTATTTTCAAAGGGAAGGAATGTACAATATATTTATGTATGTCTGAACTTGTGATGCCACTCACTGTACCTTTGCGCATATTTACATATCTGTAAAAGGAAACATTGCTTTCATTCACAATCTCACTTCTATATATCTAGACATATAAGTTACTAAAGGCCACATTTGTAAAGATTGACATATAATACTTTAATATTCTTTAGTCAAATTTTGCTGAATATCCTATTATATTATTTAATAATTTGTCAGCACATGAAAGTTTATAGCTGTTGTAAGATGGCCGCCGAACAGGTCCTTAACGGGAGATATGTATCACCAAGATTGGTAGCTTCGGTGATGTGAAAAAGGAAAAGAATGCTCCAGCACGTATAGTGCTGAGAGGGTTAATAGGGCGTATCTGGGCCGGTTTTTACGAGCAGTCATAAGAGATGGGTGGGAGTGGCTGCTCACATATCCCCACCCCGGGGCGTGATTTGTTGTAAATAAAATGGAGGCCAAGAGTCTCATTTGGTGTCTGTGACTGGAAAAGTGTGGATCTCCAGTGTGTTAGTCTGTGCTAAGGCACAGGGCACTGACCTGAGCGGGCGAACCCGCACCATTGCATGGACATTTTGCTTTGTGTTTTCCCTTTGTGCCGGAAAAGGCTGTCTTTTTGTTTGCCTATGCTAAGCGGTTTATGAAGTCCAAATAAACCTGCCTGAACATTTTTTATGAAAACTTTTCCTGTTCTTACCTGAACCGCGGCCGAGTGAGTACCATGCCCCTACAATTGGTGCTAGAAGCATGGGCACAAATCCCAAGGGGCAGTGTGACTGCTACAGAAAACCGTTTGTCCTGGGTAATGGCCGCCAGCCAGCAAGGAACGTCCGGCAGCATGGAGGAGTTGATTAAGCAACTGGTGCAGGCTAACCTCCAGCAGCATCAACAGCACCAGCAGCACTGGCAACAGCAGCATCAACAGCAGCAACAGTAGCAACAGCAGCAACAGATGTAGAAGATGCAGCACAAGCAGCAGATGGAGATCCTAGCGGAGGTGATCCGTGGCAGGGCAACTGCCCCTCCCCCAACTCCAGGTGATGACTCTTACGTGAGGAAGACGGTAAGAAGAGTCTTACAAAAGATGACCCAGGGTGATGACATCTATGCATTCCTGACGGTCTTTGAGAGGGTGGCGGAGTGGGAGAAATTGCCTCCGGAGCAGTGGGCGGAGGTTCTGGCACCATATTTATCAGGCTAGCCGCAGAAAGCCTATTATGACTTGGCTTTGCAGGACGCAAAAGAGTACGCCAAGTTAAAAACTGAGATATTGGCACGCTTGGGTGTGGCTCTGACTGTCAAGGCGCAACGGGTGCACCACTGGGCCTATTGCAGTGGCAAACCTCCCCGGTCCCAATTGTTCAACCTCCTATACCTGGTCCAAAAGTGGTTGCATCCTGAGTCTTTCTCCCCAGCACAAATGTTGGAGAGGGTCGTCATGGACAGGTTCATCCATTGCTTTCCGAGGTCGGTGCAAGCCTGGGTTGCCAAGGGAGATCTCTGTAATGCCGATGACCTGGTGGGATTGGTGGAAAGGTACCAGGCGGTAGAGTTCCTTGGGGAAGCCAAGGGTCGTAGTGTCTGCATACTGGGGATCCCAAAAGGGGGCAGACACCCAAAAGAGGGTAACTAGAGCCACATCTGGGAGGCGTCCTAGAGCCCAGAAGGGGTCTGAGTTGCTTCCCAAGGTACCGCCCCATAACGTAGTATGTTGGAGATGTCATACCCCAGGTCACATAGCCGCCCGTTGCCCCATGACCAACGAGCCTATGGACTGCAGCACAGGATGGCGCTGAGGGACCGCAGGCTTGCCTCATGTCGATGAATGGAGTGCAAGTGACTGCTCTGTTAGACTTGGGGAGTTTGGTAACCCTAGTGAGGGCCACAATTCCTCATCGGCTGATTCCGGGGACGCTAAGGACTACCCTGTGTCTCGAGTGGTCATAGACTCAAACTGTGGCGCTAAGTCCCACGAGGTGGGCGAAGTCAAGGACCTGTTGCACCCGGTGATAATAGGGTGGGACTTTGCCTTGTTTTGGGACTTGTGGGAGAAAAGGAGGAAGCCGGGTTGTCCGGACAACAACCAGGTCGCTCCTGAAGAAACCTCATCACAGGCCACCACCGACGGGTTTCCTTTTTATGTGCTTGTTGAGGATGAGGCAGCATCCCCGGAGGTCAATATCCCTGAGCTGGAGGTGTCCGGGGGAAACTTTGGAACAGCCCAACTCAGGTACTTAACTCTAAAAGGGGCATTTGATAATGTCACTGTTCTGAATGGTGTTGCTCAAGAGCAGGGGGATGACATCAGATATCCGTATTTGCTGTGAATGCTGTTGCTATATCGGATCACCAAGCTCAGAGGGGAGGTAATCAAGCATTTACTAGTGCCAGGGCCATACAGACGCAGGGTGTTAGATATGGCCCATACACAAGTCTTAAGTGGGCATCTGGGGGTAGAAAAAATCCAGGAAAGGATCCTCCAGAGGTTATACTGGCCCGGTTGTCACCGAGAGATAATGAATTATTGTAGGTCCTGTCCCACTTGTAAGCTGACCTTCCTTGTGGCTCACTGCCGTAGCCCCTTAGTGCCACTACCCATCATTGAGGTCCCATTTGATCGCCATGGATCTAGTGGGGCCCCTGGTCAAGTCCGCCAGAGGACATCAATATATCTTGGTGGTACTGGACTACGCTACTCGGTACCCAGAGGCTGTACCACTACGAAACTCCTCTGCCAAGTGCATAGCCTGGGAGCTGGTCCACATCTTTTCGAGAATGGGGTTGCCTAAGGAGATCCTAACGGACCAAGGGACCCCATTTATGTCAAGGGTGATGAGGGAGTTGTGCAAAACCCTGCAAATCACACAACTCAGGACCTCAGTCTACGACCCACAGATGGACAGCTTGGTGGAGAGGTTTAATAAAACCTTGAAGGCCATGTTGAAGAAGGTCATAGAGAAAGACGGCCGGGACTGGGACTATCGTACCTTCTGTTCTCCATTAGAGAAGTCCCACAGGCCTCTACTGGATTCTCCCTGTTTGATCTGTTATATGGCCGACACTCCCGCGGACTCCTGCACGTAGCAAAGGAGACCTGGGAGGCGGAGTCTACACACTACAGGAGTGTAATTGAACACGTAGCCCATATGCAAGAGAGGATTGCAGAGGTGATGCCCATTATGAAAGAACACCTCCTCAAAGCACAAGAGACACAGTTGAGGGTGTACAATAGATCGGCGAGGGTAAGACACTTCAACCCTGGGGATTGGGTACTGGTACTGGTACCTACAGTGGAGATCAAATTCCTGTCCAAGTGGCAGGGCCCCTATGAAGTAGTCGAAAAGGTTGGCGATGTCAACTATAGAGTCCACCAACGAGGGAGAAGGAAGCCCTACCTGGTGTACCACATCAACCTGATTAAACCTTGATGAGAAAGTGAGCCCGTGGAAGCTCCGTGTTTGGCGAAGACTGAAGCCGATGTGGAGGAAGTCAAGGTGGCAGAGTCACTGTCACATGCCCAGAAGCAACAGTGCCGAGAGTTGCTGCATCAGAACAGAGATCTGTTCTCTGAATTATCAGGTTGTACCCAAATCATAGAGCATGAGATTATTACGGAGCCTCATGTCCGAGTAAACATGAAGCCGTATCGGATTCCGGAAACCTGCTGAGAGGTGATCTCGAAGAAAGTGAAGCGTTTGTGGAGTCTGGGAGTCATTGAGGTTTCCAAGAGTGGCTGGTCCAGTCCCATAGTCTTGGTGCTGAAACCAGATGGAGAATGGCGGTTTTGCAATGACTATAGGGAACTCAACGAGGTCTCAAAGTTCGACACCTACACAATGCCCATTGTAGACAAACTGATTGAAATGTTAGGACCAGCAAGGTACATTACCATGCTTGACCTCACAAAAGAGTATTGGCAAATTCCTATGTCCCAAGACGCCAAGGAGAAGACTGCCTTCTCAATGCCAGACGGATGCTTCCAGTACACAAGGATGCCGTTTGGTTTACAAGGAGCACCAGCCACCTTCCAGAGAGCCATGGACCGGATCCTAGCTCCTCACAAGTACGCAGCAGCCTACCAGGATGACATCATGATCTACAGTCAGGATTGGGGAAGCCATCTAAGCAAAGTCCAGGTGATACTTGATGCTCTACATAAACCCGAAGAAATGTGCCATGGGCATGGAGGAAGCCAAATTCTTGGGCTATGTCATAGGCAGAGGTGTAATAAAGCCCCAAATAAATTAAGTCAACGCGATTCGGGGGTGGCCACAACCTCTCTCAAAAAAGCAGGTCAGAGTGTTCCTGGGCATCGTGGGCTACTACAGCCGGTTCATACCTAACTTCGCCATGACAGCCGCCGCTTTGACAGACCTCCTTAAAGGGATAAAATCGGCTATGGCTAAGTGGTCTCCAGGAGTTGAGACGGTCTTCCAGGAACTCAAGCAAGCCCTGTGTAAACAACAAGTGTTAGTGGCACCAGATTTCTCAAAGGAGTTTGTGGTCCAGACGGACATGTCAGATGTCGAGTTGGTGGCTGTCCTATCACAAGAGATTAACTGGGAAAAGCACCCCATAATGTGTTTAGGCCAGAAGCTGACATCTTGTGAAAAGAATTACTCTATAATGGAGAAGGACTGTTTGGTCATCAAGTGGGCGTTGGACACCCTGAGATACTACCTCTTAGGCAGGAAGTTCAGGCTGGTGTCAGACCATGCCCCACTCAGATGGATGCGCGAGATGAATGGGAACAATGCCCGAGTGACCAGTTGGTTCCTAGCCCTTCAGGATTTCAGCTTCCATGCAGAGCATAGGCCCGGGAAACTCCATGGTAATGCTGACACGCTGTCAAGGGTCCACTGTTTGCTAGCGGAAGGTGCCAAACCCCCCGGCTTCGGGCAGAGGGGGGGTATGTAAGATGGATGTCGGACAGGTCCTTAACGGGAGATATGTATCACCAAGATTGGTAGCTTCAGTGGTGTGAAACCGGAAAAGTAAGCTCCAGCACGTATACTGATGAGAGGGTTAATAGGGCATATCAGGGCCGTTTTTTACGAGCAGTCATAAGAGATGGGTGGGAGTGGCTGCTCACATATCCCCATCCCAGGGCGTGGTTTGTTGTAAATAAAATGGAGGCCAAGTGTCTCATTTGGTGTCTGTGTCTGGAGACGTGTGGATCTCCAGTGTGTTGGTCTGTGCTAAGGCCCTGAGAACTGGACAATGACCTGAGTGGGCGAACACGCACCATTGCATGGACATTTTGCTTTGTTTTTTCCCTTTGTGCCAGAAAAGGCTGTTTTTTTGTTTGCTTATGCTAAGCGGTTTATGAAGTCCGAATAAACCTGCCTGAACATTTTTTATGAAAACGTTTCCTGTTCCTACCTGAACCACGGCTGAGAGAATACCAAACCCCTACACTGTATACAGTTTATTCAATCAGAATGCCTTACAGGCAACATTAGCAATTCTTATCACTTTACTGAAAGCTCTGAATTTGATAGGAAATTATATAGGTTACCTTATAACCAGAGGTTTTTAGTTTCCCTGGCCCCAGGTCATTAACATCAGAAATCTTAAAAATTAGTTTGTAATCCTCACCCCTTTATTTTACCTAGATAAGCAGACATTTATTTTTTCTTTTTTGATGGCAGGACACAGTCATGAAATTAGCTGCCATTGTCACCTGCTAATTAGCATCCTACTGTGTTTGCAGGGTCTTTTATTAAAAGTACCGTTAGACTTCAAAATTGACGATGTAATGTATCACTGGATCTTTAAAGGAGTTTTCCGGTCTTCTTTAAAAGTTATCAATGGATGCTTATAAAAATAAAAAAGGAAAGCATGCATAAATCGTGAATTCACCTTCCACTTATGACCATGAGTCATCTGACCATTGAGGCCACTGGTTGGCCATCATCTTTTTTAGTCCAGCAGAGGTGGCTGGAGCAGCAGGGAAGGGCAGATTCCAATGGTAAGAATGCCTTCTTTTTCTCTTTTATAGACATCACTTCCCAACTTCTAACTTTTAAAGAAGTCCAGAAAAAGCCTTTAAAATGAATCATTTGCCAAACAAACTCCTTCAATAAGGAGCATCTATAAGATAAGGGAGAATTCGGGGTGCAGTAAAAAAAAAGTGCACTTTATGCTTGGAATTGTGACTACTGAACTAGTTGACTGAGAGTTAATTCACTGATCCACTAAGGGACTAATATATTAAATGGATATACAGTAGTTTATTAGATATGCATTAAAATCCAAAATAAGGTGCAGCTGAGAGTCACCTTAAACCCACAGCTATGAATCTTCTATGCTGTGCCAGCAATGTTCTGCCTGTGAATTCGGGCCTACTGAGTCACTTTATAAAGTAATGGCCAAATAACACAAAGGGGTTGTGTCAATAAGACAATTCTTTTTCTATTTTTTTCATGGTATCATTGTATCATTTTAATATACACCCAACTGTGAATTTCATGCGTATCCCTAACAGTGGTTGAGATTTTGTAATACATCAACTAGATATAACCTTTTTAAGATGCAATGCGAATGGAAGCCTAAAGCCCTGCACATCAGAATGTAAAACACCATAAATATATGCAGCATAATTTTCAGAAAACTGAGATGGAACATGAATTAAACAGCTTGTAGTTCACGTTCTGATCTCTTCTTTCCCACTAGTGCCCATTTGTATTGCATCCATAAGATATTTTGGTCAATAATAACACATGACCAACTTCATACAGAGTTTATTTGGACATAGAAGATGTATACATTTATGTCAAAATTGCTTCTGCCGTTTTCCTGTACGTGGTCAAGAAACACAAATATGTCCTCAGTTTACATCTACATTTATATGCCGACCATAAAAAACAGTATGATCATTGGGTATATCAATCAAAGGAAGTGGCATGACCTTTCTGCTCATGTTAGCCGAACAGAGACAACGGGAGATGAACTAATATAATTAACCATGAGTATATTGTTTATTAGCATTCTGTACACTAAAAATGGACTTCTCGTGTATCTAACAGTTTCACAATCTATGCTTTTTTCCTGAAGCTAAAAGAGGGGTATGTCCAAAGCAAGTGACTTCAATTAAATCTACAGCTTCCTGTGATAATTGTTCTAACGACAATGAATGTTCAGGCAACATGAAATGCTGCAATATTGGATGTGGACGCCAATGTGTAAATGCCGGTATGGTTTTATATGATTATCTTTTTTTTTTTGTGGGTCTTTCACTGTAACAAGTGTAGTCAAAAGACAATTGAAGTGGTGGTCCACTACTTGGACAACCCTTTCTTGATCTAAATGTTTGGCCCCGATAAAATAAAAAAGCCTATACTCCCCTCCCGTGCTGACGCTGTTCCCGTGGTGTCATCACTCGTTCTCCCCAGGTCTCTTGTGCAGTTGTTGTAACACGTGGTGCCCGGCGCCCAATGAACGCTGGCGTCGATGTCTTCGCCTTCTGTCAAATTGAACATGAAGAGGAAGTCAGAGATCAGCTGCAACCCGGACTTCCTCTTCAAGTTCTATTCATACGAAGGCAGAGACAGTGATAACAACACTGATTTGGCGCCGGGCTCACATGTCACAACAACCGAATGAGAGCCCCGGAGAGAGCGAGTGCCGACACCGCTGGAATGACGCCGGCATGGGAGGTGAGTATAAGCTTTTTTATTTTATCGAGGCCAAGTGTGGGGTATGACAAGGAGTTGTCCAAGTAGCGAACAACTTCTTTAAATTATAGAGATTTCATAGAAATAAATGTATGCATTACACTTACACACTGTTATTGTTTATGCTTGTGGGCATGAAGTCTGCATACCATTGCATGAAGAATATAGTCTCCTATAGAAGTAACAGAAAGGCTCTTAATACTGCATCTGACGGAACGCTTTTTTTTCTGTCTGACTCAAAAGATGATGGAAGTTGTTGTGGCTTCTGATTTTTGTCATCTTAAAGGCTATCTCCACTTAATGTAACCTAGCCATGTTTTAATGTATAATTGTCTAAAGCAGCATGTAGTTTTATTTTTAGAATTTCATTTTATTTTGACTGTTTCCTTTAGAACGTTTAGGATTCTGCCCATTAAATGACCTGCCAGTGAAAGAAGGTGTAACAATAAAGCCAAAATGTTTCAGTGATTTTGACTGTCAGGAAAATTCTAAATGTTGTGAACGGGAATCTTCAAAAGACTGCCTGCCTATTTTAAAAGGTACTATTATTTTGTTAGTGAGATTTTATTAGTTACTAAAGCCCATTCTCTGCTGAGTAGAGATATCCCAATTGTTAAAATTCCATATAAATATATACTGCATGTCATAGCCTTTATAAGGCGGAAAAGATTTTACATACATTGGAGCAATAAAACAGTACATTTGCCCACAGCCACAAAAACCTTCAATCATCCCAGCATTTTGTACAAGTCCAGATTGATATACTGTTTGGGTACTAGCAATATATTCAATACTGTAAATAATGACAAGAATGTAACAATTGTTGTTGGTGTGATAATAAGCCTGCAATTATTTATACTGTCGTTCAAGCATAAATATTGTAATGGTAAATTTTATCTTTTTTTCAATACTTGTTTAGAAAAACCAGGCAAATGTCCTGATGTCTGTGAACCAAAGTCTGACCTTAAATGCTCTACTGATGGAGATTGTCCAGATAATCTTAAGTGCTGTCTTAGTTGCAATAAGACGTGTGCAGCACCTGTTAAAGGTAACGGCTTCTCATATATCAAATAAGTTCACTTTGTTGCGAGTTAAGATATGAAAATGTTTGAATTAATTACTACATGAAAAATTTTCAGCAGTTTTCTTTCATGTGAACTGATGATCCAATAGGACAAAGCAGAAGCCACTGAAACAAAAAAAAATTAAGATAAGATTTCACAAACAACAAAAATGTCATACTGACATAACACATTGGTAGCTGACATTGGGAGTCATCATTTCTTTTCTTTGTTTTAAATAACATAACAATGTGTTATTAGTGTATTTCAATGCACAAAGTAAAAATGTAAATTACTGCTTTAAACATTTCCATTAGTATTGATGGATGTGACCATGGCTATAAAAAAAAGCTTAACCATGCTGGACTACTCCTTTAAGCTTTCTGGCATGGTAAAATTTTAATATTGGAAACAGAAATAAGTGTATCACTAAGCCTAATTGGAAAATAAAATAAACACCTTATTACAACATTTTTTTCAACTTAAAGGGGTGGTCCAAAGGCCAAAGTAATTTTCATTCTAAATCCCTCTCTATTTAGTGCCATAATCTAAACTATTTTCTAGTATATGTTACGGGTCCGGGTGGTGGAACCTCTGTGCTTCGGTGCAAGGAGGGATCAGAGGGGCGTGACTAAGTGCCTACTCGGCCTGACCCAGGTCACACGGCGGCTTTGTCGACTCCGTGAACTAGGGAGGGACCGGGCAGGTGGACCAGGTGCCACTCTGTGACCGACCTTGTGTGAGAGCAGGTGACTCCCACGGGTCAGATGGCAGGAACTGACCGGTACAACAGATGAGCATGGCAGGAAGGCTGACGGGTGGTCCGGGTAGATAAGCAGGCTGGTTCGGCAGATAGCCAGACGGGTGCTTCGGGTAGGCAAGCAGGCGGGCACGGCAGGTAACTGGCAGGTACTCCGGGTAGGCAGACTGGCGGGCACGGCAGGTTACAGGCAGGTGCTCCAGGTAGGCTGGCTGGGGGGCACAACAGGTAACAGACAGGTGCTCCAGGTAAGCAGGCTGGTGGGAACAACTGTAGACAGACTGGAGGACAGAACTATTAGACAGGCTGGCGTGCTGGACTGACAGACTGGCAGGCAGGACTGACAGTCAGCGGGACCTGAGGGCTGGAGCAAGAGTTAGCACACGGAACAGCAACCTTGCACAGCCACCTCCATTTTGGAGGTGGTGCCTTATATAGGGGAAGTCCTCTGGCCATCAGCCGGGGACTCTATAGAACGGCGCGCGTGGCCCCTTTAAGAGGAAGGGAGCGCGCGCGCGCCCTAAGCACATTGCCGGGAAGCTGCGCGCGGAGCAGGAAGATGCCGGACCAGGACTGCGGCGGTGAGGGGAACGGCAGATGCTACAGTATACTTGCATTAAAATTCCCTATCCTTCCCTAACTACACTACCTGCTTTTCCATTTTTTCCCCTACTTCCTTTTTGATAATGCTTTGTTTGAGAATTCCAGTGCATGCTGGGATACTCAAGTGAAGCGTTATCAGGGGGCAGAGGCTGCGGTCACTGCCGCACCCCATGTCCCCTCCCTGAAGCAAAGCATCATGAGGGACACTCTTTTCAGGGGCTGGGATAGTCCCTGCATGCTCTGCACTGTGCGATATGCTCAATGACAGAGTGCTCTCTGTTGCTGGCTCATATCAGAAGTAACGAGCCAGCAACACAGCAGTGTCAGTAAACCCAGCATGCAGAGACCAGTGGCGTCACTTGTGGGAGCGGCACTGGACTCTGCACTCGGGGTATTCTGACATGGCTCTGTTGCCAGCTCGTTACTGCTTATCAGAGCCGAAAACAGAGAGCGCACTGTCATTGTGCACATCGCACAGTGCACATCACACAGGGAATAGCTCAGCCCCTGAAACAAGTGTCACTAATGATGCTTTGTTTCAGGAAAGGGGCAGAGGAGACAGCAGTGACCTACGCCTCTGCCCCCTGATGATGCTTCGTTTGAGTACCCCAGCATGCACTGGGATTCTCAAACGAAGCATCATCAAAAAGGATGTAGAGAAAAAAAACAGAAAAGCAGTTAGTATTCCTTCTTTTGTGCAATTTTTTTTAAGTATGCCATATGTGGTCAGCAACTACTGCTTGGGCACACAAATCAAAAGTGCTGCAATTGGCTAAGGTACCGATATATAAGCCTAAAATATGGAAGTCTTTCTGGTACCTATAAGTAGGACAAAAGAGCAGAAGTTCAGCGCATGCATAGACATGGGATCATATACCAAAAATGCAGACACAGAACGCAATTAAAAATAAAACAATTTTATTTGATAGAAAGAAAAACAGAGAAAATCTAATAAAACTGTGGGCGGGTGATGCATGGTAGCAAGCTAAAAGGTGACACCAAAGCTCAATCAGGTCTACAAAAAATATACACAGCATACAAAAAAGTAGACAATAAATATGGCTAATGGCATTACATGATAACAGTAACAATAACTGATAAGATATATACACTGCTCAAAAAAATAAAGGGAACCCTCAAATAACACATCCTAGATCTGACTGAATGAAATATTCTCATTGAATACTTTGTTCTGTACAAAGTTGAATGTGCTGACAACAAAATCACACAAAAATCACCCATGGAAATCAAATTTATTAACCAATGGAGGCCTGGATTTGGAGTCACCCCCAAAATTAAAGTGGAAAAACACACTACAGGCTGATCCAACTGATGTAATGTCCTTAAAACAAGTCAAAATGAGGCTCAGTATTGTGTGTGGCGTCCACATGTCTGTATGACCTCCCTACAATGCCTGGGCATGCTCCTGATGAGGATGCGGATGGTCTCCTGTGGGATCTCCTCCCAGACCTGGACTAAAGCATCCGCCAACTCCTGGACAGTCTGTGGTGCAACGTGACGTTGGTGGATGGAGCGAGACACGATGTCCCAGATGTGCTCAATCGGATTCAGGTCTGGGGAACGGGCGGGCCAGTCCATAGCTTCAATGCCTTCATCTTGCAGGAACTGCTGACTAGAGATGAGCGTTGCTCGAGTCGAACTGTTGCCAATCTCAAATTCGAGCTGTTTTTGGTGGTGTTCGAGCCGTTCTGCGAACACGAACGATTTGAAAAAAATTCGGCTGTTCGAGGTTATGTTCGATAACTGTTCGTGCACCAAAATCATAACTGGATTTTTTCTCAGTAATGATGAAAATTAATGTTAATACGCAGTTTGAGTGTACAGCGGGGCGGGGGGAGGGGCAGGGGATGGATCTCTGCAGGAACAATGAAGATCTCCATTTTTTTTTCTCTTTCCCGCATTTACAGTGGGGAGGTGCAGTCTGTCAGCCTATCAGCAGCGCACACACGGAGCGAAGTGCTTTTTTTCACACAAGCAAGGGCATTTGTCATTGGCAGTGTATGTCACATGTCCTTGCCCTATAAGACCCAGCCATTTTCCCCGTCGCCACCATTTTCTCACTGCTGCAGCTGCGTGTTAGACGGCACCGCTGTTGCTGTGTGCGCTATACCTTGTTAATTTCAAGCCAATTTTCGCACAAATCTACAGATAGCTTGGGAGTAGGGAATAGTTGTGATTGCAGTCCTTTTAAGGACTAGGTTACAGCATTTCCTACGACTTTTATCAGGCAGGTCTGTGCTCTTAAATAGATAGGTTGGGAGTAAAAACTAATTGTAATTGCAGTCCTTTTCAGGACTAAGTTACATCAGTTCCTATCAGTTTTTGCCAGGCAGGTCTGTGCCAGTGCTGTGCAAGTTTTTTTCACAGCATTTGGCTAAATCTAGCAAAGCTAATCCTTTTTGGCCTATTGCAGAGTGTGTTAGTCAGTGGAGTAGCCTATCTGTGTTGCAAGCTACACCACCTGTGTATAGAATACCAATTTTTTTACTGCACCTAGTGAAGTAAAACCTTTTGGGCATAGCATCATTCTATTAGTCCATCTATACTGACCTCCATAAGGTTGCAAATTGAATATAATTTTTCCTGCATCTAGCTCTGAAATAATATTTGGGCTTCTAGCAGTGTGTGGGATTTGTTCTATTAGTCCATCTATACTGACCTCCATCAGGTTGCAAATTGAATATAATTTTTTTCTGCATCTAGCTCTGAAAAAATATTTGGGCTTCTAGCAGTGTGTGGGACTTGTTCTATTAGTACATCTATACTGACCTCCATCAGGTTGCAAATTAAAAATATTTTTTATCTGCATCTAGCTCTGAAAAAATATTTGGGCTTCTAGCAGTGTGTGGGACTTGTTCTATTAGTCCATCTATACTGACCTCCATCAGGCTGCAAATTGAATATAATTTTTTTCTGCATCTAGCTCTGAAAAAATATTTGGGCTCCTAGCAGTGTGTGGGACTTTGTCTATTAGTCCATCTATACTGACCTCCATCAGGTTGCAAATTGAATATATTTTTTTTCTGCATCTAACCCAGCCAATAGTTTTGGCCTAATACCACAGTTTGGCCACTCAGCTCTGCTCAGTTCCCATCTATTGTTTTTTTGTGCAAACAACTCCAGAGTTGTGAATTAGTTAACCACCAAAATGAGTGGAAAAAGGCCTGCTGCTGGTGGAAAGGGGAATAGGCGTGTTGGGAAGGGGAAAAAAGGTTGTGTCCGTGGGGTAGGTGTTAAAGCAACAGTAACATCTGCAGAAGAAAGACCATCTTCCAGCCAAACTAAAATGTCTACTTCTTTTAGCGGACAATGTGATAAGATCCCTTTCTTACGGCCACGCCAATCGCTACAAATTCCAGATGAGGCACAAAAACAGCAGGTGCTTCAACGGATATCAAGTGCTCCTTTAAGTGGGCTCTCCTCCACATCAACTTCAACATCACAAATACTCCAGTCCTCAAAGGTGTCACCCTAATCGCACTTGCTTCCTCACAGCTCCCAAATCTCCAGCTGCCCGTCTGAGTATGAGGTAGAACAGATGGTTGAGTCTGCAGAGCTGTTTACTCATACTATAGCCTGGGAATCAGAGGTCAGCTTCAGCGCTTCTGTGAATCCAGATGAGGAAATGATCTGCGCTGATGCCCAGAATCTTTATGAGTCGGATCCAGGACCAGACGCAGAAGGTTCTGACCATAATGTAGACCCTCATTCCCAAACTGTAACTCCTGTTGGTGGAAACAATGAGGAAGACGATGATGAGACTCAAATACCTGATTGGAGCGACAACTTTAGTTTTTTGTCAGGGCAGTAACAGGTTGGCTCTGAGGACGACGGGTGTGATAACACACAGGGTGATGATGATGAGGTTGGAGATCCCACTTACTGTCAACCCACAGTCAGCCAAGAGATGAGGTCAGCAGAGGAGGTGGAGGAGAATGCTAGTGACGACGAGGTCAGGTTGCGCCTTCCTGGACAGAGACGTAGTACTGGAAGCACGTCAACAACTGCATCCTCAAACACAACTCTGCCTCTCACCACAAGTCGTGGTGGCTCTTCAGGTCGCATGGGTGCTAAGCCTTGCATAGCCTGGGCATTTTTTCAGATCGATAAAGATGACCCAACTCGTGTTATCTGTAACATTTGTCAGCAAAAGCTAAGTAGAGGCCAAAAAATACATAGTTTGAGTACTTCATGCATGAACCGGCACATGGACAAGAAGCATAAGTTGCAGTGGGAAGCTCACTGTGCTACAATGCGGCCTAGCCGGCCGGACCAACCACCGTCTGCCACATCTTGTGCATCCGCGGCCTCTTCATCCTCTGTGACTGGGGGGACAGCAGTCACACCTGTTTTGGGACGCAGACCTGCCACCTCTTTACCCGCAACAGCCAGCGTGATTGGCAGGTCATCATTTTGTTTGGAGGTGGTAACACCAGCTGGTGTTGAGCGCTGTCCGACATCGATAGCACCACCTTTGGATCAAGGCAACCTAACATGTCCGCCTGCATCTCCCTCACAGACCGGCAGTTTGCCGGGGACACCCTTATCAACCCCGTCTAAGCACAACAGCCAGCCCTCGATCCCTCAGATGTGGACAAGTAAAAGACCATTTCCTCCTAGCCATGAGAAAGCTAAGAGGTTGAATTTCACCATCTGCAAGCTCTTGGCTACAGAAATGCTGCCTTTCCGCCTGGTGGACACAGAGGATTTTCGAGACCTTATGTCCGTCGCAGTGCCCCAGTACCAGATGCCCAGTCAGCACTACTTCTCAAAGAAAGGTGTGCCTGCGCTCCACCAGCATGTCGCACACAACATCACCGCTTCTTTGAGAAACTCTGTGTGTGACAGGGTGCATTTCACCACAGACACTTGGACGAGTAGGCATGGACAGGGGCGTTACATGTCGCTGATTGGGCACTGGGTAACTATGGTGACAGCAGGAAAAGGGGCTGCTGTCCAAATCTTGCCGTCCCCACGAGTTGTGCGTCAATCCTCTTTATCTCAAAGTTCCTCCACTGCTTCTGCCTCCTCAACCTCCTCTCGGTCCTCTACCTGCACCCAAAGCCTGTCTGGTCATGCCACAAGCTTTCTGCACACCTCCTTACTATGCTGGCAGTAGGGCTCAGCGTCATCAGGCAGTTTTTACTTTGAAATGTCTGGGAAATGTGAGTCACACAGCTGAGGAGTTGTGGTCAGCTCTGGAGAACCAATTTCATGAATGGTTGTCTCCACTGGACCTGAAACCAGGGAAGGCCGTGTGCGACAATGCTGCAAACCTGGGTGCGGCCCTTCGCCGGGGCAATGTCACACACGTGCCTTGTATGGCTCACGTGTTGAACCTGGTTGTCCAGCACTTTTTAGCCCACTATCCCGGACTAGATGGCCTTCTGCAGAGGGCACGGTCGCTGTGTGCTCACTTCCGCCGTTCGCATCCCGCAGCTCAGCGACTTACATCTCTACAGAAGTCGTTGGGCCTGCCACTTCACCGGCTAAAATGCGATGTGCCTACCCGGTGGAATTCAACTCTGCACATGTTGCAGCGACTGTGGCAGCACCGACAAGCCCCGGTGCAATCCGTTCTGACGTATAGCCTGGCCCAACGAGATCCAGAGGTGGGGCAAATCACGCTGGAGGAGTGGTCTCAGATCAGGGACCTATGCACCCTTCTGCACAGTTTTGAAATGGCGACGAAGATGTTTAGTGCTGACGATGCCATTATCAGCATGACTATTCCGGTGATTTACATGCTGGAGCACATGTTAAACAGAATTCGGAGTCAGGTGGTGGCACAAGAGGAGGTGGAGGAAATAGAGGAGGAGGAGCTGTATGCGGTAGGGCTAACATCTGCAAGGTCCAGACGGTCAGCAGCACCAAGGCGGCAGGCATGTGAGGGTGGGGGGAGATGGTTTTACCAGGGCGCATGGTAGCAGCCAAACTAGTGAGGAAGGTGCAGAAGCCCAGGAAGAAGTGGAGGACGAACTGATGGAAGACTCATCAGATGAGGGAGACCTTGATCACATTTCTGTTGTGCGAGGTTGTGGGGAGAGGACAGAGGAAGGAAGCATGATTGTTACCTCGCCACCAACACAACAGGGACTTGGTGCTCCTGGATGCACGAGACACATGAGTGCCTTCTTGCTGCACTACCTGCAACATGACCCTCGAATTGTGAGAATTAGAAATAATCCTGACTACTGAGTTGCCACACTGTTAGATCCCCGGTACAAAAGTAAATTTGCAGAAATTATTCCTGCCATAGAAAGGGATGCACGCATGCAGGAGTATCAGCAGAGACTGTTGCAGAATCTTACATGTGCTTTTCCACAAAACACCAGTGGTGCACGTAGTGAATCTCACAGTTCCAACTTGCCGCCGTGGGACCGTCGAGTGTTCAGCACTCAAACCGTAACAGAAACACAGTATCTGCTGGTAGCATCAATTTTGCGGAATCATTTCACCACTTTCTTAGCCCTTCCTTTGCAAGGCCACAGGAGACAAGAAGTCTGACACATAGTCAACGCCTAGAGACGATGGTACAGGAGTATCTCCAAGTAAACATTGAAGCCTTGACTGTGTCACTGGACCCTTGCTCTTTTTGGGCTTCCAATCTGGATAAATGGCCGGAGATAGCCACTTACACCTTGGAGATCTTGTCATGCCCCGCAGCCAGCGTTCTGTCTGAACGTGTGTTCAGCGCTGCTGGTGGTGTGCTAACAGATAAGCGCACGCGGCTCTCCACTGATAATGTAGACAGACTCACGTTCATAAAGATGAACAAATCATGGATCCGAAACGACTTTTCTACCCCTGTGTCATCCTGGGGAGAGTAAAAGCTTGATGATTGGTTAAAATCACCTCACCAACCATTTTAAGCTTTCAAATTACTAATCATGTTTATCTGTATCTTGGCTGTAAAATAATTTGGGCTTTGTAGCAGTATGCAGTACTGATTCTATTAGGCCATCTATACTAAGCTCCACCAGATTTAAAATTACTAATCATGTTTATCTGTATCTTGACTGGAAAATAATTTGGGCTTTGTAGCAGTGTGCAGTACTGATTCTATTAGGCCATCTTTACTAAGCTCCACCAGATTTAAAATTACTAATCATGTTTATCTGTATCTTGGCTGGAAAATAATTTGGGCTTTGTAGCAGTGTGCAGCGCTGATTCCATTAGGCCATCTATACTAAGCTCCACCAGATTTAAAATTACTAATCATGTTTATCTGTATCTTGGCTGGAAAATAATTTGGGCTTTGTAGCAGTGTGCAGCACTGATTCTATTAGGCCATCTATACTAAGCTCCACCAGATTTAAAATTAATAATAATTTTTATCTGCATCTAGCCCGGAAAATAATTTTGGGGCTCCGAGATGCGCAAGACACATAAGTGCCTTCTTGCTGCACTACCTGCAAAATGACCCTCAGATTGTCAGAATTCGAAGTAATCCTGACTACTGGGTTGCCACACTCTTAGATCCACCACACTCTTCGATCAACCTTTTCATTTTAATAAAAACCAAAAAAATGGTCATTTTTGAAATTATAAGCATTAGCAGGTTATTAGAAACTGAAATCAAACAGTTTTCAACTCAAAACTTTATTCTAGGTGATTTGCACATTTGCACATAGGACCCCTTGTTCGAAAGGAGCTTCTGAACTCTCTCGTCCATTGAATTTGTCAGGTTTTGGATGGTTTCTGCTTCAATTGTTTTGCATGAGGACAGAATACCCTCCCAGAGCTGTTGCTTAGATGTGAACTGCCTCCCGCCATCATAGACACTCCTTTGATGATGCTCCAGAGGTTCTGAATGGGGTAGAGGTCAGGGGAGCATGGGGGTCACACCATAAGTTTGTCCCCTTTTATGCCCATATCAGCCAGAGATGCAGATGTGTTATGTGCAGCATGAGACGGTGCATTATCTTGCATGAAAATGATGTTGCTGTGGATTACACGGTTCTTCTTCTTGAACCATGGCAGGAAGTGCTGTTTGAGAAACTCCACATACATTATGGAGTTCATCTTTACCCCTTCAGGGATCCTAAAGGGGCCGACAATCTCTCTCCCTATGATTCCAGCCCAAAACATTACTCCACCTCCTCCTTGTTGGCGTTGTAGCCGTGTTTGCGTGGGGTGTCCATCAACCAGCCATCCTCCACTCCATCCATCTGGACCATCGAGCGTTGCACGGCACTCATCCGTGAACAAAACAGTTTTGAAATCAGTCTTCATGTTTTGTTTGGCCCACTGGAGCCATTTCTGCTTGTGTGCAGTGGATAGAGGAGGTCGACAGGATGGCGTACGCACAGCTGCAAACCTCTGAAGGACCCTGCATCTTGCTGTTCGGGGGACGTTGGAGGCACCAGCAGCTTCAAAAATTAGTCTGCTGCTATGACAAGGCTTTTTTGCCGCTGCTCTTTTAACCTGACGTAATTGCCTGTAGGAAAGAGTCCTCAATTTGCCCTTATCAGCACACACACGTGTGTACTGTGAATCAGCTACATACTTCTTGATTGCCAAGACACTTCATCCTGATCATCGCACAATGTTGATTGTAGTCATGCCTTGACCTAAACACTCCACAATTTGTTGCTTCTCAGCAGCCAACACATCCTTTTTCTTTCCCATTTTGGCAGAAAATGTAGGCTGCTTAATAATGTGGGACAGCCTTCTTAAGTAGTCTTGCCTTTCATTGGACACACCTGCCAAACTAATTAGCACAGGTGTCTGCAATTGCTTACAGTGATATAAAGAGCCCTGACACACATCACCATCAATGAGTTTAACTGACAAACAATCAAATTCTTCCCTTATCACTCCTAAACACTTTTTGCATAATAATTTGGAACACAGTTTACATGTGCTTTTCCACAAAACACCAGTGGTTCACGTAGTGAATCTTACAGTTCTAACTTGCCAACCGTGGTCTGTATGGAGTTGTTCAATAAAGGGCCCAAAATTAAGATAACATAGACGGGAGAGGTTTCTATGAATAGGAATTCCTAAGTATTTGATACCCTGTGAGGGCCAGGCAAAGGGAAAGTTGGACTGGATGGAATCCTGTATGGATTTGGGGAGGGAGACATCGAGGGCCTCAGACTTCGCTGCATTTATTTTAAAACTTGACCAAGTAACAAAGTGATCTATTTCAGCCATAACAGCAGGGATGGATATATGTGATTGAGTGATATATACTAGGACATCATCAGCAAATAGAGAGCACTTGTACTCGGTGCCTCCCACCTCAATCCACCTAATATTGGGGTTATGGCGCATCCTAGCAGGTGCTCCATCACTAGGATGTATAAGAGAGGGGACAGAGGACATCCCTGCCTTGTCCCATTGATGATTATGAAAGGTGATGAAAATGTTCTGACGCGCCCCCTGGGCCTTGGGACACCCGGAGCCGGACCCTTTTTGGTGGATGCTGGTGGTTGTAATCTCCGTGGCGGCGACCCGGTTCCATGGCTCAGGGCGGTCAAACCAGTGGCGGAACTATTTATGTGGTTTTGATGTTTAAACGTCCGACTATGCCACCCGTGGATTGCGGTCAGAGTGAACCGCCGCTGCAGGGCAGACCGCTGAGGCTGGTGTTGTGGGTGCAGCAGAGCGTAGCATAACTCCCCACGGGAGGAGTATAGCCTCAGGGCAGTGTATGCGGAGGATGGGGGTGATGGTGCAGGGCAGCAGCAGTAACGACACGGAGTCAGTGATGCAGTCCAGGGCCTTTACTCACAGTTCTTATTATCCAGACCACTTCTGCAGGTAACGGCTGCCCACGTCGTACTGTGCTCACCAGGTGAGGGGCTCAGACAACTTCCAGATAACTTTGGAGCGCTTCACAGGACCCCCTTTGTGTGTCCTTTGTCTGGCCTTTCTTACCAACTCTTCTGTCCGGCTGCCTAGGGCCTCCTCTTGGTAAACTTGGCGCCAGTTTCCCTGACCCTATGTGGTGCCTTCCTAGCGGGTGTAGCGAGGGGCTGCGCCACATAAAATGTCACAGCCTCCGGTTTCTAGCTGAGGGTCGTTTCCCGCCTCCACTAGTTTCGGGGACCGGTCTCCTCCTTTGGCCTGACCCCTCCACGCAGGTGGATTCGGGCGTGCGGTGGCGACTCGCCCGTCCGCACCCCTGGGATCCCTTCGTTCCTCGTTCCTGGTGCCTTCTCCGCTCCTCTTCCTTCCTTCTCCCTCTTCCAGGCCGGGGCCTCTGTTACTAGGCCCGCCTCCAGAGCAGAGCTCATGCAGAGCCCCTGCTCCCTGTCACTTCTGCTCAGACTTCTCTGCACTGAACTAAGATGGTGCCCACCTTTTATACTCCCTTCTCAATGCACCCAGGAACTGCTTCGTCCCTGCTCCTGCACTACAGGGTTCCCCTTCCTCAGTGTTCCCTCCCCCCACTCCAGCCAGGGACAGGGACTGTCGTGCCCATCTCAGGGTCGTCCTGCCCCACGGCAATGTGGTGTAATGCATGCTGGTGTCGGGTCCTGATCCACACTCCATCCTTACCTGAGAGTGAGATATCACACCTCTGGGTGAGGTGCAATACCTCTGTAGCAACCGAGCCCTCAGGGTGCTACAGTTCTATTTATCTTCAGCCTAGGTGACGTATTGCGATACAGGGCCGTGATTTTGGCTATAAAAGGGTTCCCTAGACCCCTACCCCAAGCTTTTTAAGAGAATAATATATGGCGTGCCAGGAGACTCTATGGAATGCTTTCTCAGCATCCAATGAGAGTATCTAATTACAAATTTTTAACTGCATCTAGCCCAGGAAATACTTTGTGCCTAGTAGCAGTGTCTGCTAGTCAGCGGATTATCCCGGCTGTTAAGCAAGCTACACCACCTGTAGTTTGGACACTTAATTTTTTCAAAGGAAATGCTTCGGGACCATGGGATACTCAGTGAAGAGCATCAGGAGGCACCCCAAGGCATAGGGGCTGGGACTGGCGGTAGGATGCCTTGCGGTGGACAGCCAAGCTCGATCCTTATAAAAGATTTTTAACTGCAGCAGCTTTAGTGGACGCTACTGGAGCTGGAATTATGCGGCTGCTGGCATGAGACTTGCCCTCCAATAGATCCTTGTAAAAGGATTTAAAGTGTATTCATTCAAATTAGAGAGACAATTTAAATTAAAAAGCTTAGAGCTGCCTCCACCACAGGGGGGCTCCCTCGACCCACCAGCGGACAGGCACCAGTATTGGGAGAGGGGGGCTGGCCATCAGGGTCCACCGCGGCTCTGGCACAAACCCGGTGACACGGAGGTGGCACGGGCAGGAACGGACTGGCCGTGTCGGCTTCTCACTTTTTGGATCTTAGAAGGGCATGACATGCCTATATCTGTGTCTCCCCCTCCTTTTACTCCTCCACCTCTTTTCTTTTCGCATGACTATATGTACTTATCACTTTTCCATGTGTTTATGTCTTCTGAGCAGTTTGTCAGCTTTTGGACACCTTTGAAGGTGTTTTCTATGTGTTTTTATGTGTTTTTGTTTGCCTGACATTGGTTTTAACGGTGTTCGAAGGTGTTCGACGAACAGTTCGACGAACAGTTCGGCGAACACACGGGTGTTCGACGAACCGAACCGAACTCGAACACTACGGGGGTGGCTCAACACTACTGCTGACACACTCCAGCCACATGAGGTCTAGCATTGTCATGCATTAGGAGGAACCCAGGACCAACCACACCAGCATAGCAGGATCCTGGTTAAAGTTAAACGGCGAAACGTGCGTCGGATCTGTGTGGATTCTGAGGGACTTACAGGTAGTTCATTATCTATTTACATTTCTCACTTTTTGACATACCTCTTTGCCTAGTTACTGTGTCTCTCTATTATTATCTCATCTTTATGAGCTTATTATCTATATATATGTATATGTATCTGGGAATATATTTATTGCACTATGCACTTTAAATCTAACTGTTATTCCTATATGATTGAAACTTTTTGACCCTAGTATGGTATTTAGTAGTATGTCTTGCATAGATTCTGATACTTTACAATTTTTCTGCCTGCCCTCAGAATATCCATTTCTCTGGACTTTTTTCCTCTGTGTCTATTCATTTTTGTATAAATATATATTCTTTGTGATTTTTTTGTTGAATAAATGAGCTTTTACGTCTGACCATGTGTCATAGTTGTAGGTTTTACAGATATTGAGGGACACTTAGTCACTAGTATTTGTTATTTTTGGATTCATTGGCATCTCCAAACTCTGTCACATCTGTCACATGTGCTCAGTGTGAACCTGCTTTCATCTGTGAAGAGCTCAGGGTGCCAGTGGCGACTTTGCCAATCCTGGTGTTCTGTGGCAAATGCCAAGCGTCCTGCATGGTGTTGGGCTGTGAGCACAACCCCCATCTGTGGACGTCAGGCCCTCATACCACCCTCATGGAGTCGGTCTCTAACCGTTTGTGCAGACACATGCACATATGTGGCCTGCTGGAGGTCATTTTGCAGGGCTCTGGCAGTGCTCCTCCTGTTCCTCCTTGCACAATGGTGGAGTTAGCAGTCCTGCTGCTGGGTTGTTGCCCTCCTATGGCCCCCTCCACGTCTCCTGGTGTACTGGCCTGTCTACTGGTAGTGCCTCCAGCCTCTGGACACTACGCTGAGAGACACAGCAATCCTTCTTGACACAGCTCACATTAATGTGCCATCCTGGATGAGCTGCACTACCTGAGCAACTTCTGTGGGTTGTAGAGTCCTTCTCATTCAACCACAAGTGTGAAAGCACAACCAACATTCAAAAGTGACCAAAACATCAGCCAGAAAGCATTGGTACTGAGATGTGGTCTGTGGTCCCCACCTGCAGAACCACTCCTTTATTGAGGGTGTCTTGATAATTGCCAATAATTTCCATCTATTGTCTATTCCATTTGCACAACAGCATGTGAAATTGATGGTCAATCAGTGTTGCTTCCTAAGTGGACAGTTTGATTTCAAAGACGTTTGATTTACTTGGAGTTATATTCTGTTGTTTAAGTGTTCCCTTTATTTTTTGAGCAGTGTATATACTGTATATAGGTATCTACTTACATGTTACACTTATAAATAAAGTGATCTAATTCAGTAACATAAAAGGTATTGATGATAGTGCAGCAAGACCATAAAGCGCAAAGCCACAAAATCTAAGTAATTAACCTAATGCATGCATAAACAAAAAGTGCCACTTCTCCAGTGTGCGTTTTGACTGGTGTGCCCTATTCAGGGGGAGTGGCATCCTGTTATAATTATACCCTTTAAGTAGTGTGTGCTCGCCATATAGTAGAATTTCGAAGGAAGGGAACACTAATTGACTTTTAGAGTGCAACTTTGGCAAAAATAGATTTATGGGCACCATGTCACATTGTCAGAGCCCATGAATTATCAAAACAGCAAAAAAATTGTCCATTTGGTCTCTGATCTGGCAGTAGTGAGTCTGAAGTAACACCAACTGCCTCAGAGTGATTGGTTTGGGGGCTTTCGGTGGCAGGTCAGCTCCTTCTTCACTCACATGGGTAAGCTACTTTAGCATTTGACTTACTTTTTACCATGAAATACTTTGATCTATATGGCTAACTAGTGCTGAGAGTTTAGAGAAACTATCCCTAATAATGCACTTGTACTTTATTATACGTGGTTCTTTCTTGCTGTAGTTCACATTGCACTGGTACTACCCCGTGCTCTCAATATATGGGAACTATATATATATATATATATATATATATATCATTTTTCATGCATGAATAGCCAGCATTTAAGGGGCCAATATTAGGGTAATTCACTTTTTGTTTCTTCTCTATGCACTGACATTCCGTTTATACTCAGCCTTTTTTGATTCTTCGTTTTATTGTGATTTAAATTCTGCAATACTTATCTGCATACAACTGTTTGCAAATACTAATTGTTCTGTTTAGGCCGAAGTATTTGCCCATGCACCATCTGTATATATTCTTTTGGTATTGCTTGTCTGCCTATCATACCTTGTATCTCATCTTTTCAGACCTGTATCTATGTTTTTAGAATTGGATTTTTGTATCAATAAATATTTTGGTCTTTTTAACAATCCCTTGCTTTGGCTTAGTCCAATCTCTTCAGTGTACATTATATATAGGCGTACTTCACTTCTTTACTCACGATATTATGTGTGGGATGGGGTGGGGGGGATGACCTGACTGTGAGGATATCTCCCAACCCAAACTATTATGCTTTTTGTGCTATGTCATTCTTTTGATAAAAATACCCAATAAGTGTACATTTTTACTTATTTTTACATAACAAATGCTGTTTTATTGGTGAAATATTTTCCTGTGAATTGAGAGTTTAAACTCAAAATGCCTGATCCTAATTTTATCCAACATAATCTGCGGTATAGGGAGCTTTAGTTGCTTGTAGTGTATGATTATTTTATCAGTACTGTTATGTATATGAGCCCTCTACGCACTGGCTTCCTGCTTAGCTCTTGGTGGGCTTGTGCTTTTGTTCAGCATCCAATCTTAAAAAAATACAGCTACAGTATAACGTATGTGGGAGGGAGATTAGAACAACAGCCTGAGGTTGATGTAGGCCAGGAGCGGACACAGACAGAAGGGGGCCTCTGTAAAAGAACAATATATTTACCATCATGCACAATTCCACCTGCTTTGGAGGTAGATGTGGTCCCCCTTACCTCATGGGCCCCTGTACACCAATTTGTAAACCTGGTACCAGTTGCACCAATGGTATGTCTGCCCCTGTGATACACCCTGTAAGCATCGTAGCTAAGCTAAGAAAATGTTCTTAAAAGCACTCAGGCAGCAAACAGAAGAAATAAGTAACAAGAATTATTTAGGGGTGACAGGAGGTTGGCTATAACAGTAAATTATACCAGTCTTCTGTTTGGTATGCTACAATGTGATGATTGGATTTTTGTTTTATGACCCATAGATCACTTTTAATTACATGTTGAATTCCCCAATAAAGGTCTGTCACAGTCATAAGAACAAATTATAATGCCCTTGCCATTTAATTGGCGAAACCCTGCTCCTTGTATTTTGTCAACTACATTTGTAACTTGTGGCTGAAGAAGGGACAGTATAAATCTCGGAGATGTCACTTCATATGTATATTGTACAAATTGACATTTAATTTCTTTTAAGCAGAAAAAAGGAGATATCAAATATGCTTTGTCTTCTGTTTGCCCTCTTATATTGTTAGCTATATTTCTTTATAGATGACTGGAGTCCAACGAGATCCAATATTTTAATGACATCTATATTGTTAATTTGTTGGGTTAAAGCAGACGGCCAGATGTGCGGAAAAAGTGTTTGTGTTTCCATATGTTCTGCGCATGTGCCGATGATTTTGATTTCCACTTCTACTTTCTGAGCAATAATCTCATGTTATGTGTTAAAATTAATTTGATGTCCTGTTCACAACATCATGCTAATGGGTACAGGTATACACTTTGCAAGTTATTTCTTGGCTTTAAACTAACACCTTAATTTGTATTTCTGTAGTTAAAAGTAAATGGTTGAGTGTGCAAATATAGACAGATTATTTGCATCTGTGGTTTTGTTCCTATAGCCTTAATACGATTCTGTGTATAAATATCTGATGCTTGCATGTTTACCTTTCTCATTCCAGTGATGTTTGCAGTTCCTTCAAAGTAGCAAGGCAAAATAACCAACACAGAAGACATAAAAGTTTTTTTCAGATTTCTTTCTTCTTTCTGTTTATTTCCACACACAATACCATTATTAAACTTCTAGTACAAAAATTGCAATATAAATACTAGACTTTAGAAGTAATTATTAGAATTATATTGTTATGACTCTATGGTAATAAGACCATTTATGAAGCAACTGTTGAGGAAATAAATGCAAATGCTGTGCACATTTTTGTTTCTCAATTTTTTGTCCAATTTGTCTTTTTTTCTCTGTTGTTTTGTGCTGTTCCAATACACACAAAGGAAAAATATTTATAGCAAAATGTGTAATAGCAATCATTTTCTGGGAGAAATACTTCATTTTCTGGAACAATTTCAAGGGTGCCAACACTTTCGATCATGACTGTATATGAAGTTTGCCAGTGCCATATGCTGAAAAGCAGCCCCATATCATGAAGCTCCCATCTCCAGACTTTACTGTTGGTGAAGTTCACTCAAAGGGTACGCTCACACTAGGATATAAAAAAAAAATCGGTCCCATTCTCATCCAAGAGAGTGGGTTGATTTTCTTTCACTTGTCATTCGTGTGCTTTCCGTATGCAATGTGCTTTTTTTACTCAGCAGCTATTAACCGCTTCCCGACCGCCCACTGTAGATAAAAGTCCGCGCTGCCTGGGCTCAGCCATATTTTTGGTTAGTGTGTTGTTCATGTGCTCAATAGACAGCATACTGATTCAATAATACCTGATTATGTTGGTGCACACCAGCGATAAAAAGATCACAGTATGCACTAATCTAATCCTTTCAGGGTATGTGCACACAATCCGGAGCCACTGCGAGTTTATACAGCATGAAACCTACAGCAGCCAGATGTTATAGCATAGTGGATGAGATTTGCAGAAATCCCTTGTCCACTATGTGCCTCCATGCACCTGCGGCTCACCCGCGAAAACTAACATGTGGCGAGTTTTCCAGACCACAGCATGTCAATGTCTCTTGCGGGACCGCATAAAGGGCTTTCCCTATAGACTAACCTCTATGAGGAAAGTCTGCAGGTGAAAAAAAAAATGGTGACACTCATTTGCTCTTCCACAGCGTCTGGGCCGTAGGCTGGTACGCATTGTAGGCACATACCCTCATAGGACCAGACTAGTACATGTATTTGCAGGCAGCTCCTTCTCGGCGATGCAGATGAGCACACAGAGTTTTCTGTATAGCATCTGAATTCGGCCATATACAGTAGAAAAAAGTTGTGTGCTTACATTTCATCTCCGCGCAATTCATTTTAGACAATTTAAGATGGTGTTGAATGATACTTTTCAAAGATATTTTTAATAAAACATAAAGTCACACATAAGGGCAATGGCACATAAAAAAGAATAGACCCTGCTACACTTAGACACAATGCACTTTCACACTATGGTGAAGAATGACATTCAATTCTCCATAATTTCCCAACAAGCAAGTGCATATATATTACACAGCGCTAGACATCCCACCCATATAGCTGGTCTGAACCTCACCGCTCTACTGTTACATTTCAGTGTAAACTTCTGCACCAAGTATCTTATGAAAATGTCACTAAATGAATCATTACCTCTAAAATAATTTTTAATCTTACCATTTCTTCTTGGTAATAGAGATTTTATTTTGACTTGAAAATACCCTTTTAACTGTGCAATAAAAGATTCTGCTGCGCTTCTTTAGGGGCATACTTTTCGATTAAGCAGACACTACTTGGTGACAAAATAGATGGCTTTAATGCTTTCCTCAGGCAATCCAGCGCAACACTTCTAATCTGTGATATCAGATGTAAGAGCTGTGTTATCGCACTTTGTGGGAACAATCCTATCTGATACTGTGGAGCATCGACACAAATATTGAGCTTTCAGCTGAGATTTATGAAAAGCTGTTAGCTATGGCAGGTATAGATCCTTGCTGGTGTTGCTTGCAATTACTGCAAAGACTTGTAAGAAAATGTCACAGACTGTTCTGATTAATACATTTTCACTGGAGGAATCCAAATGTATAGCTGCGTGCTAAATTGAATGTGTCATTTTGAAAAGTAAAAATTTTTGACAATTATCAAACCATTACATTTTCTAAATGTTCAAATATCATGAGTTTAATTCAAAGCCATTATATATTACATCCTAGATACTGTAATAAACACTATTTTCAATGTAAATGAAGAAAAATGGGTTCAATACATTGTACAGGTCACTTTATAATCTGTAACAACTAATTCCAAAATCTAAAGCTCACATATAACACATTTCTGGGCAGGACTATTTTTCAATGGCCACAGTCTTTTCAAAAGATTCTTATTTGATAGACAATCTAATAAATAGTGACAGTGACATTATTCACTAACAGTAAAATATTAGTACCATGAATTTCTTCAAACTACTGGCCCCGAGGATTGTCCACTATCTGTTTTTAGCAGCAGAGATGCTGAAATGGATTATAGGAAGTGGGGACCAGTCTTTGGTTGCATAGGCACCCTCCCCTACAGCCATCACATTTTTCAGCCACAGCATCTTCACAGTGCGCTTTGCAGTAAAAATACCAATTTTCCCTTCCTACTTCAGTGGCCTGCGAAAGTATTCAGCCCCCCACCCCAGCATTTTTCATGTTTTGCTTCCTCCCAACCTGCCTACATCTGTGAACATTTGGTTTTCTTTTTATTGTGAAGTAAACAACAAATAGGACAAAATAACTGAAAACTTCAGTGTGCATAACTATTCCCCTCCCAGTCAGTCAGTACTTTGTAAAGCCTCCTTTTGCTACAATTAAAGATGCAAGTCCCTTTGGATAAGTCTTTCTGAGCTTTCAACATCTTGCCACTGGGATAATTACCCATTCCTCAAGGCAAACATCCAGCTCCTTCAAGTTAAATGGTTTCCTCTGGTGAACAGCAATCTTCAAGTCTGGCCACAAATTCCCAATTTGATCAAGGTCTGGGCTTTGACTAGGCCACTCTAAAACATTTACATTTTTCCCCTTCAACCACTCGAGTGTTGCTTTAGCAGTATGCTTTGGGTCATTGTCTTATTGGAAGGTGAGCCTCTGCCCGAGTCTCAAATCACTGACAGACTGAAACAGGTTTTGCTCAAGAATATCCCTTTATTTCACACCATCCATCTTCAACTCTACTCGGACCATTCCTCCATACTTTTGGCTAGTATCCCACATCTCTTTTGGCAAACTCAAAACAAGCCTTACAATTTTTGTGTGTAAGTAAAGGCTTTTTTCTTCCCACTCTTCCATAAAGGACACCTCTATGTAGTGTATGGTTTATTGTGGTCGTATGGACAGATACTCCAGTCTCTGCTTGGGATTTCTGCCGGCCCTTCAGGGTTACCTTTGATCTTTGTGCTGCCTCTCTGATTAATGCCCTCCTTGCCCAGGCTGAGAGTTTTGGTGGGCGGCCCTCTCTTGGCCGTTTTTTTGTGGTACCATGTTCTTTCCATTTGATGATAATGGATTTGATGGTGCTCCAGGAGATTATCAGAGCTTGGGATATTTTTTTATAACCCAACCCTGAGGATTTCTCAACAACTTTGTCTCTGACTTGTTGGAAAATCTCCTTAGCCTTCATGGTGGTGTTTAGTTAGTTGTGCCTCTTGCTTAATGGTGAAGCAGCGTCTGTGGCCTTTAAGAAAAGGTGTGTATATACTGATAGACCATGTGAAACTTAAATTGCACACAGGTGGACTTCCCTTCACTAAGCATGTGACTTATGAAGGTAAATGCTTGCACCAGAAAATTTTAGAGGCTTCATATCAAAAGGGGTGAATACATATACACATGTAAATTTTTAGTTATTTGATCTCATAAATGTAACTTATGTCTATATTTTTCTCACTTCACTTCACCAACTTAGACTATTTAGTGCTGATTTATCACGCACAAATGGGATTATAAAATTATTTAAACACAAATTATAATGTAACAAAATATGTAAAAAGCCAAGGGGGGGAGTACTTTTGCAAGCCACTTATATCTCTATAGTGTTATTTGGAGTAAAAGTACCAATTCTCCCTTCCTCCTACGTCTTCATTGTGTGATTTGGAGCAAAAGTACCAATTATCCCTTCCTCCTATATCTCCATAGTGTGCTTTGGAGTAAAAGTCCAATTCTCCTTTCCTTTTATATCTGCAAGAGAACTGTCCACTCAAAATTAGTGTATGGCAAGTAAGAGTGCAACAGCTCTGGGAAGCCTGTGACAAAACAACAATGATAATACTCTAAAACCCATTGTGATACATTTTATGGTAAAAGTTGCCATTTCATACCTTTATCCAGTTCTTGTGAAACGACAGGTACTTGTTACAGTTCAAGATCAAGCAAGATGTGCAGTATTTATATAATTAGTCATTACAAACTTGCAGTTACCTTACCATAATTTGTTTATTTTATTTATTTCTTTTACTCGCTTATATAGCGCCATTAATACCACAGCGCTGTACAGATATTATCATCGCTGTCCCCATTGGGGCTCACAATCTAAATTCCCTACCAGTATGTTTTTAGAATAAGGGGTGCAATAGAGACCCGGCACTCCTATTAATGGTTGGTGCTCAAGTAGGTTCCCATCCCCGTAATGGGAACCTGTAATATTTTACATGCAATCCTATCTTTGGTGAGCAGGAGATGCTGAATGATATTATAGTTTTGCGGAATAAGATTGTGTTTAACTTGTATTTTATTCATTTAAATTCTATCTATACTTAAGTGTCCAGTTTTTCCACTTAGAAATGTGAAAACTATTTTTATTGAAGTAGTTTAGTTATTAAACTTATAGGTCAAAGATAAATCTTCTAAGTAAAACCTTCATGAAGATTTAAAGGTTATTAAAATCTTCTGGTTGAAAAGTAAATTAAGTGAAAAAGTTCAAATGCATCTAATCCTTCTAGAAAGTTAATCATATCAAATAAGAAGAATAATCTAGTTTCAATTCTGTGTATAATTAGTCTTTTAGGTTTCAGTAAACTGTAGTCGGAAGGCACAAGGCTGTTTAGGTGCGATCTTCAGCGGGTAGTAAGGTACCACATGTGGAGTGGATTAATCATGAAAACCAAACATTGCTGGTTAGTAAAAATGCAACTACAGCAAAGCAAAGAGCAACTGCAATGTTGAGGTTTTGTTTTTTTGCATTAGTGTTAAGCAGTCATTTAAAAAAAATAGTTCTTATCTAGTTAATAATAGTGAATGACAAATATTTAAAAACTATCTTTACTTTCAAATAGTTCTGCAGATACCAAATGTGAATATTTTTATGCACATCTTTTGTGTCTTATTAGTTTTTTTTATTATTATTTGTATTCTATTACATTATTGCTCATGTTTGTGAAATAGTGAGGTCATTTTTGTGGCACGAATAAGGTTGTTAGGCAGTGAGCTGTCAAAGGAACCCTATATACCTCCTGATAAAGAGATTAGAACCGAATAAGCTATCTAATGGCATAAACGAATGAGAACATAGATTTTGTTCTATCATAGCTGTTAGTATAAGGAAGAAGCTTTGAGTCCTGTGAAACCATCGTAATGTAACTGCCTGTCAGGGGGCATTAAGGCAAAGCAAACCAGAATTTAGACTAAGGTAATTAAATAGACTACACAGTGAAGCCTTTCAAGTAGACCCTCTCTGGAGGACTGAAGTGAGTTAGAAGAGGGGAACGGACAAGCAATATGTGCAGCAGATACATACTTACTAGTGATGAGCGAGCACTAAAATGCTCGGGTCGAGCAAATTGGAATACTCGGGTGCTCGACCCGAGCAACGAGCCCGATGTAAGTCTATGGGAAACTCGAGCATTTTTCAGGCGGCTCCCCCCGACGGTCTGCAGAGGGCCTAAAAATCGCCCAAATCGATGGTAACAGTGCTGAAATGACAAGGGAACAGCATGGGGAAGAGCCCTGGAAGCATCTCTGACTCCCAGATCACTGCTGTCAGCAACGTTGTCAGAGTATTATGCCACTTTTACGGACTCACAATAAAACATACAAAAACGAAACCAAAATGGATTTTCCTGGGAAATATGTTAAGGAACATCCTTTCCAGGGTAATGACTTGTATATAAGGCAAAATAAATAACCAAAAACAAAAATACTCCTCCACACCTTGGGCTATGTTCACATGTAGCATTTTTGATGTGTTTTTGCACTTTTGCATTGCTTTCAACCAAGAAAAATACATTCACCAGGAAATGTCATTTTAACATTTTACAACCTTATCTGGCCATGTGGTGTGTGACACATCATCAGACACATGCATACAGTGCTGAAAAGACATGGGAACAGCATGGGGAAGACCTCTGGAAGCATCTCTGACTCCAAGGTCACTGACTAAAAGTGTGCCCATCATAAGTGATCCTTGGCGCATGCGAAGATGCCTCCCGCCATGCACCTGTCGTTGCAGACTTGCAACAGTCACCATCCACGTCCTTGTCACAGTGCAACGTTCAGTTCTCCCTACCCCATTCCTTGGAATGCAAGCGCAAGTATGCAGCCAGCCACCCACCCACCCACAGGCTGCAATACTATACTGCCAAATTTTGACAGCTGCTTGCACTTGAAATGTGGCCTTTTAGGCTTGTGGAGGGGGGAGCTTTTCATAACCTCATGCCGGTGGCGGCCAGGTGTCCATACTCGGTCCCCAGCCGCCACTGTTTCTCACGGTATCGTCTCCGCCTTCCACAAGCACGGGTCCCACAACATTACCCGTGCATTCCCCAGTGCACTTACTGGGAAGGACCGCCTAACCACAAACACGTGGACAGGTGAATGTGGTCAGGGACGATACGGAGCTAGTCCACAGCTTTTTTCGCTGAGTTGTATTTCACCACAGCATTATTCTTTAGCTCGGTGAAAGGACTGGCATAGAGGGAAACCGTATCTAATCTGGGTGTCATTTCTCCCAGGAAGTCCTCCAAAGCAGCTTTTGCAGAAGCAATGGCAGCTCGTCCAACATCAACTCGCACTTCTCGGTGGTGCTTTGACACACAAACATCTTTCTTTGCGCATTTAATTTCATGACTACAAAGTTGGGCAATGGCCGGATCTGCAATCCGGTTTGAGAAATAACATGCATTAGTACGTCCAATCCACATTAAACAAAACAGTCATAGAGTGTCCAGGAACCTTCCCCCACACTTTTCTTAGCCAGGGCTGCTTCACGGCAGGGTTGGACGGACCCACCAGAAAGCCGGAGACTCCTCCGGTAGGCCCTGGCTTCTCCTTCAGGAGAGTTGATAGTGCCGAGGTGAGGCCATGATGATGATAGAGGCCGCTATCTGCTTAGTTTTCTGTTACTTGGAATGCAAGCGCTAGTATGCAGCCAGCCACCCACCCACCCACAGGCTGCAATACTAAACTGCCAGATTTCTGGGCAGCTTCTTGCACTTGAAATGGGGCCTTTTAGGCTCATGGAGGTGGAAGCTTCTCACAGCCTCATGTCGGCAGCGGCCGGGAGTCAATACTCGATCCCCAGCCGCCCCCATTTCTCCCGGTATTGTCTCCGCCTTCCACAAGCACGGGTCCCACAACATTACCCGTGCCCTCCCCAGTGAACTTACTGGGAAGGACTGCCTACCCACAAACACGTGGTCAAGTGAATGTGGCCAGTGACGGTACGGAGCCAGTCCACAGCTTTTTTTGCTGAGTTGTATTTCACCACAGCCATATTCTTTAGCTCGGTGCAAGGACTTGGGAAACCATAATCACTCCAGCTGTCATTTCCCAGGAAGTCCTCTAAAGCTGCTTTCACTTGAAATGTGGCCTTTTAGGCTCGTGGAGGCGGAAGGTTTTCACAACTTCATGCATCGTATCTATACTCGGTCCCCAGCCGCCACTATTTCTCCCGGTGTTGTCTCCGTCTTCTACAAGCGCGGGTCCCTGAACATTACTGCTAGTAATTTTATGTGAGAATCTGCTTGCCTCCTACCAGCCTGGAATATATCCAGTAAACTATGGTTCAACGCCATGGTATTAGCACTGCCCCCAGTACCAGTAGCAAAGCCTTCCATAATTTCCTTCTCAGGAATTTTATTTGGTAGACTGAGTGGCTGCCCAAATACATTAGTTTCTCGCAAAGGAGCTAAAGATAGAGTGGCAGCAGGTGTAAGTTTCTCCAGCCTGTTAGATATCAGAGGGTGAACGGCAGCACATTGGATCAGTGGTTAGCACTGAAGCCTTGCAGCGCTGGGATCCTGGGTTCAAATCCCACCATGGACAACATCTGCAAGGATTTCGTATGTTCTCCCAGTGTTTGCGTGGGTTTCCACCTCAGTAAAAAAGCAGCCATAGAGTGTCCGGGAGCCTTCCCACACACTTTTCTTAGCCAGGACTGCTTCTTGGCAGGGTTGGACGGTCCCACCAGAGAATCCTCTGGTGTGCCCTAGCTTCTACATTAGGAGAGTCCATGATAGCGCTAAGCTGCTATGGGGCTCTTGAGCGGTGGAGAAAGGTGAGCCCTCAGAATCAAATCCTCTGGTGGGCACAATGTTTTTCAATCTGAAACTGCTTCTCAGTGGGAGTTGTATTTCACCACAGCCATATTCTTTAGCTCGGTGAAAGGACTGGCATATAGGGAAACGGTATCTATTCCGGATGTCATTTCTCCGTCACCAGGTTCCGCTGACCAAATTTAGGAAAAACCCCACAAACAATTTAAAGAGCCATAGAGCAGGGCCACAGTAACGACAAATTCCCATTAGAAAGGAGAGAGTCTCCCATAGTGTTGGCCTATGCAGTGAATACAAGGGCAGCCAAAAATTTGGAGGCACTTCAATGCCCCTTGAAAGAGATGTGGAGAAGGGCCTCATAAAAAAATGTTCCCATTAGAAAGGAGCGGCCTCCTATACTTGTAATGCCCATGCACTAAGTGTATGGGCTGACAAACATTTACCCCTGGGGGGTATACATGAACATACTGTGCAAAAATTATTTTTTACGGGCATCATAAACAACACCCTTTAAAAAAATGATGTGGGTGTTGCATCACGGACCACGGTCACCCTGGTGATATGGTGGTGGAGGATGAGGAGAAGGAGGAGGACAAGAGCAAATAGACAAAATCAGGAAGCATATACCCATGTGTGGGTGTGAAAAGGTGCATGGGAATACATCTCCCAAGAAAAGTCACTGGATTTGAGTTTATGTTACGCTGCTATCATTCGGTGGTGTTGAGAAGTCTGACCCAATCCAGCCCTTGTTCATTTTTATATGAGTCAGCCTGTCAGCATTTTCAGTTGACAGGCGGATGCGCTTATCAGTTATAATTCCACCAGCGGCACTAAAAACCAGCTCTGATAAAACGCTGGTGTCAGGGCAGGCCAGGACCTCCAAGGCATAGAGAGCCAGTTCATTCCACGTATCCAGCTTGGATACCCAATAATTATAAGGCACAGCGGAATCACGGAGGACGTTGGTATGGTCGCCAAGGTATTCCCTCTGCATCTTCCCAAACTTTGCACTCCTTGTGAGTGTACCCCGCGCCTCAGGGCCTGTGCGATGGGAGGGTCTGAGAAAACTCTCCCAGAACTTTGACAGTTTTCCCCTGCCTCTGCTGGATTGAAGTTGTGTCTCTCTCGCCTGTACTCCTTGGTTGTCCAACGAAGTGTGCCCTCTGCCGCCAGCTTTTTCAGATGGGAATTTTTTTAATAGTTTCGCAACAAGGGCCTTCTGGTACAGTCCCATTTTTGCAGACCTGTCTGCCTCAGGAATAAGAGATGTAAAGTTCTCCTTGTAGTGTGGGTCTAGAAGTGTCACCAACCAGTAATGACTATCACCCAAAATTTTGAGAATGCGAGGGTCATGGAAAAGGCAGCGTAACATAATCTCAGCCATGCGTGCCAGACTACTAACAGGCAAGACTTCCGTGTCCTCACCAAGAGGATGAATGACCATGCTCTCCTCCTCCTCCTCTCTGTCCTCTGGCCATCCACACTGAATAGACAGTATGACAGCTGTGCAGGTAGTACCATCTATAGTGCATGAAACTAGTTCCTGTCCTTCCTCCTCCTCTTCCTCATTGTCACCCAATCCACGTTGGGATGAGATAAGGCTTGGCTGTGTGTAATCACCCTGTATGGTTCCTTGCTCCATCTCATAGTGCTCCACCTGCAATGCATCCTCTTTGATTGTGAGCAGAGAGCGTTTCAGAAGACATAGAAGTGGAATTGTGACATTAATTATGGCATCATTGCCGCTCACCATCTTGGTGGAGCCCTCAAAGTTTTGGAGGATGGTACATATGTCTGACATCCATGTCCACTCCTGAGGTCTTATGTGTGGAGTCTGAACTGAATACTGACGGCCTTGTTGATGCTGGTACTCAACAACTCTGCCCTCTTCTGCTCACAAATCCTTCCCAACATCGGCAGTGTAGAGTTCCAACGCGTGGGGACATCACACACCAGTCTGTGAGCCGGAAGCTGCAAACGCTGCTGAAACACGGCAAGGGCAGCGGAAGCTGTAGCTGACTTTTTAAAATGGGCACACAAGCGGCGTACTTTAACAAGCAGATCCGGCAGCTCCGAGTAGGATTTGAGAAACTGCTGAACCACGAGGTTAAGCACATGGGCCAGGCATGGTACGTGTGAGCTCACCTCGCCTCAGAGCTGCCACCAGGTTCCAGCCATTGTCACACACGACCATGCCTGGCTGTAGGTTCAGCAGTGTGAGCCACAGATCTGCCTGCTCTTTCAGAGCTGTCCACAACTCTTCAGTATTGTGCTGTTTGTCACCTAAGCATATTAGCTTCAGCACAGCCTGCAGCACAGTGCTGCAGTGCTTCCAGCTTGTGACTGATGTGGTCATTTCGGAGATGGGGGCTGAAGAGGAGGAGGAATCAGAGGAGGATGAGGTCCAGGAGCTGTAGACCATGGGGGCAACCCTGATTGACCTTGGCGTCGGGAGGACATGTTCCGTCCCAAGGTCCGACTGGGTCCCGGCTTCCACTATGTTAACCCAGTGTCCCGTCAGCGAGGTGTACTGTCCCTGCCCACAAGCACTTGTCCACGTGTCAGTGGTTAGGTGGACTTTCCCGGTAACTGCGTTGTTGAGGGCACGCCTAATGTTTTGGGACACGTGCTTGTGTAATGCGTGGATGGCACACGGGGAGAAATTGTGGTGGCTGGGGGCCGAGTACCGAGGGACGGCCGCCGCCATCAGGTTGCAGAATGCTTCCGTCTCCACGAGCCTAAAAGGCAACATTTCGAGTGCAAGCAGTCATGAAATGTGAGAATTTAGTAGTGTGGCCTGTGGGGCTTTGGGTGCAAATTTGCGCTTTCGTTCCAAGGACTGGGGTATGAACAACTGAACGCTGCGCTGGGACAAGGACATGGACGAGCTTCTTGATGCTGCTACTTGAGAGTGCGCAATGACAGGTTCAGGGCAGGAGGCATCTTCGCATGCACCATGGACAGGGGATTGGCTTGCATGCACAACAGTGGAAGAAACAATGGTGCCACCTGTAGACACTGTTCCTGGACCCTGGCGTTCGGCCCACAAAGTCGGGTGCTTTGTTGCCATGTGCCTGATCATGCTGGTGGTGGTCAGGCTGGTCGTTTTGCCACCCCTGCTGATGCCGGCCTGGCAGGTGGTGCAAATGGCCTTTTTGGGGTTATCAGCAGAGTCTTTAAAAAACAACCAGACTCAGGAAGACCTATCAGTTGTACTGGCAACTTCCTTCATGTTGTTGTTACAGTGAATGGTTGCCTGCCTTCTGTCTGCGGCCACCACATTGCTTCTTCCTGCCTGTTGGGGTGCTCTGCCTCCCTCCCTCTGTGTGCTGCTGTCCTCTCTCTGCATGTCCTCCTGCCAGATTTGGTCAGTTACTATATCATCCACCACCTCGTCTTCCACTTCCACACCCTGGTCCTCCTCCTGACTCTCTGGCAATTGTGTCTCATCATCGTCCACCTCTTGTGACACTTTCCCACCGTAGCCTTCGTGTGACCAAGGCTGCTCAAATATTTGGGCATCGCTACACGCGATCTCCTCTTGCCCCGCTTCAAGTGGACTGGGCGAGAGGCCCGAATCTATAAATGGAAAAGTGAACAGCTCTTCAGAGTGTCCAAGTGTGGGATCAGTTGTCTCCGGGCACTCGGCATGGTGGGAGGAAGGAGGATCAGGGTGAGGATTATGCGGTCCAGGCTCACGGCTACTGAGACTTGACCGTGTGGAAGACAGGGTGGTGGTGGCTAAGTGACTGGAAGCATTATCCGCTATCCAACCAACAACCTTTTGACACTGCTCTGGGTTCAATAGTGGTGTGCTGCGGTCCCCTAGGAATTGGGACTGGAAGGTCAGGCAAGAAGATGTCGGTGTTTATTGTGGCACAATTTCAGCTTGCCCACAGCCTTGTCCTCGGCCTCTGCATGCATCATTACCATCACGTTCAGTTCCCCGTCTCTTGCCAGGTGCCTTGCCTATTTTAAATGGAGGACAGTATCTTCCACGCTCACTACTAATGACTGAGTTTGGAGCGAACTTATATGTGATTTGTGTGACGGAGAAAACAGAATTTTAAATACCTGGCCTGTAGGTAAGTAGCTTGAACTACTTCCCAGCCCTACCCTGGGAAGATGGGGGGATACTCGGAGCTGGGTCAGATGTTTGGTGGGGCTATAGCGTGGCCTGGACCCGTTCCGTGCCCAGGGCCGTCACACATTAGAAAGGGTGGTACGGGCTATCAGGGTTGAGTGGTTGCTATCGACTATTACACCTGTGGTACCTGGTGAAGGCCACCAGCACCGCTGCTGCAGTCCTCTGAGGCGGGATGTTGTGGCAGCCGATGTTGATACTACTCCCCACAGGCGGAGCAGGGCCTCAGGGCAGAGACGAGGATGGAGGGAGTCGTAGTGAAGGAGGTCTGGTGCTGTGCGGTGCAGAAATAAAGAGTCCGGAGGCCATAGGGGTTGACTTCCAGGTTTTTTTTGCTCACGGTAGAGCATGCAGCTGCAAGGCTTCTCCCTGCTCCTCACGGAGTTCTGCGGTCACCAGGAACGGGGGTCCGACAACCTCTGAGTAATTCAAGTGCTTAATCAGGACCCCACACCAGAGTGTTCCTAGACTTCAGACTGAGTCCTCTCCTGTCTGTGTGAGTAGAAAGGCCGGGTCTCCCTCTGGACTACGCTCAGAACAAGGGTACGGGTGGCGACTCCGCTCCTTCCGTTCCCCGGTGGGATCCTCTGTGCCTGCCGGGCTTCCCTGACTAGGACGTAGAGTAGCAAAGTCAGGTGTCGGGGGCCGGTACCCCTCTTGCAGCCGGAATCCCTCTGACTAGGCCAGAATAGCGAGGACAGGTGGCGTATACCGCTCCGTCTGCATCCCCCTGGAATCCTTTTGCGATGGAGCTACACTCCTAAGCTCCAGGCCTTCTTGGGCATGGACCTTGATCGGGATGAGACAGCCGTTCACTCAAACCCGCTCCTCGACTCAAGGCCAGAGTAAGAGGACCGTGTCTCCATCAACTGCAGGTTCACACAGAAAGCCACGTTCAGTGATGAAGATCACAATCAAAAGACCATGTGCCCAAGATGGCTGTTTATTAAATATGAATTATTAAGTGTAACCTACATGTGCGTCCTCCACCCTCACCCTCTACATGGTTCCCCCTATTTTTTGGTTTCCCAGTCTCCCATAATCCCGGGAGGGGCAGCATATTGGTGCCAATTAGCCCCCCCCTATTGGTGGGAGAAGTGTGGTGTTGGATGTAGAGGTGGGGTCCTGACCATTGCACCATTCTTGCCTCGAAGGAGGGATACCACACCCCATTGAAGAGGTGCAGCATCCCTGTGGCGGTCGAACCCTCAGGGGCGCCACATTTTCCCCTGGTGAAACACAGCACGTCCGTGGGCTGCAAAGAGAGTAAAACCTGGTACAGTCTTTTTATATTTTTGATAACAGTTTAACAATCTTCCCAATATGGGAGGCATTTCTCCTTTAATGTTACAAACTGCACATATTATAAAAGTATAAAAATATAAAAGCATCAAGAGACATTATGCATAGACAGACGGGTTAAAGTGCAAGGAAGAAGAGTCAGTTCAGAAGCGCGAGGGACCTGTCCCAAACCCCCAACGTAGGCCCTGGGGTGGCTGCAGGGCATGAAGATCCCGAGTTGGACCTCCAGGAGAGCCACTCCAGACAGGTTTTTCTTCCGAGGTCTGAGGTAGAAACAGTCGCGGTTTTACATAAAACCAATAAGGAGCACCTAAAGAGATGCAAACTATATACAGCGCAAGAGTCTGCCTACTGCAAGTCCGCAGGGACAAATGTCTCTAGAAACCTGAAGAAAACATGGTAAACATAAAAATAACATTATAACTTCAAACAGGTTACAGCCGCCGGGGCCGCTTAATCCACGGGTCCCCACCGGGGAAAAGGCTCATTCCTCCCGACAGAGGCTGACCGGTCCTCCATAGCCGAGAGCGAGGGGGCATCACTCCTGGACACCTTGTGAATATCCAGGGCGTACCACCCCCGCACCCCGTGGTGGTGGGTGTATGACACAAAGTCACCCGGGAAGAGGTTCTGGCCAGGGTGTCCCTTTTTCAGCTGCGGCTCGACGTCCCGCCGGCTGCCGAAGACGTCCTGCTCGTACTGGGGACTCCTTATGAAGCCCCATCCCGCCTTATGGTGGAAGCGGACAATGGACTTTGCAGCCTTGGCGCGCACCTCGAGGCGCTCGCAACGAACCTCCCTCTGTCGTTGCTCCCGAACGAGCTGGAGGATCTGCTGGCGACACAGCTCGCTCCTCCTCCGCGCTTCAGCCCGGGTCTCCCGGGGGAAGCCCATCAGGTCCGCCCCCTGGTTGTCCCAGGCCCACTCTTCAGCCGCCGGCCAGGTGACTGTAGGTGCGGGCAGTGGTGACAGCAGGGGCTGCTGCAGGTCCTCAAGAAGTGCGGACCAGTCCGGGTTGGGGTCGGTGGATACCCCTGCAGACTCAGATTCTTCCGAGTCGGGAGTCGGGAGGCAGTGCAGATCCCCACCGATAGCGGAGGCTTCAAGCTCTGGGGCAAAGACCTGCTCCCAGGTGACCGCGCTGGGCAGCAGGTACTCAGTTATAAGATCCAGGAGGGGCACGGTGGGTTCAGCAGCCGGGACAGGGGTATCACACTCACCCGTTCCTGGGCCGCACGCGACCTCTGTTGCTGCCTCCTCCTGAGCTGCTTCTCCTTGGCGGCGGGTCCTGTTGCGCTGCAGCATTTCTTCCCGCCACGCAGCGGATGCCGCCAGCTGGGCCTCAGCCACTCTCCGAGCAAGGTCCGGGGTTTCCTGGTGGAGAAACTCTATATCTCCCGATGTTAGAGACATGCCACTTTCTTCACCGACGGGAGAAGAACCTGGGCCGGGTTCGGAAGGCTCCGGTTGACTCACTTCAGCAGCGTCCATGTCCGCTCCTGAGGATCGTAAGTCTCCAACTGCTATGGCCGCACCGTGTTGTTTTTCCATTCCCCCCACTTTTTGGGGCGGCTCCAGGGCGGTATTCTGACAGGCTCGCCTTCGGACATCCCATCCGCTTTGACGGGCATTACCCCACGGATAGTCTCTGATGGAAGGGGTGGTCTGCTCTTTTGGTGCCATGTGGGAGCCTGGCCCACGATAGGAGGTGCTGGGAGACTGTCCTTTCAGTGCGTTATGGCGTCCGTTCTTCTTGGGCGGGCGCCATTTTGAGTGGAAACGACAGTCTAAGGTGAAAGGCGCACAGTACCCAGTAGCAATGGGCAATCTCCTTCCGTTGCTGCGGGCACGCGATCCTGCCGACTACGCCAAGTTGTGTGACGCCTCGCAGCCCTACCCTGGGAAGATGGGGGGATACTCGGAGCTGGGTCAGATGTTTGGTGGGGCTATAGCCATGGCCTGGACCCGTTCCGTGCCCAGGGCCGTCACACATTAAAAAGGGTGGTACGGGCTATCAGGGTTGAGTGATTGCTATCGACTACGCCACCTGTGGTACCTGGTGAAGGCCACCAGCGCTGCTGCAATCCTCTGAGGCGGGATGTTGTGGCAGCCGACGTTCATACTACTCCCCACACGTGGAGCAGGGCCTCAGGGCAGAGACGAGGATGGAGGGAGTCGCAGTGAAGGAGGTCTGGTGCTGTGCGGTGCGGTGCAGAAATAAAGAGTCTGGAGGCCATAGGGGTTGACTTCCAGGGTTTTTTCACTCACGGTAGAGCATGCAGCTTCAAGGCTTCTCCCTGCTCCTCATGGAGTTCTGCAGTTACCAGGCACGGGGGTCCGATAACCTCCGAGTAATTCAAGTGCTTAATCAGGACCCCACACCAGAGTGTTCCTAGACTTCAGACTGAGTCCTCTCCTGTCTGTGTGTGTAGAAAGGCCGGGTCTCCCTCTGGACTATGCTCAGAACAAGGGTATGGGTGGCGACTCCGCTCATTCCGTTACCCGATGGGATCCTCTGTGCCTGCCGGGCTTCCCTGACTAGTACGTAGAGTAGCAAAGTCAGGTGTCGGGGGCCGGTACCCCTCTTGCAGCCGGAATCCCTCTGACTAGTCCAGAATAGCGAGGACAGGTGGCGTATACCGCTCCGTCTGCATCCCCCTGGGATCCTTTTGCGATGGAGCTACACTCCTAAGCTCCAGGCCTACTTGGACATGGACCTTGACCGGGATGAGACAGCCGTTCACTCAAACCCGCTCCTCGACTCAAGGCCAGAGTACGAGGACCGTGTCTCCATCAACTGCAGGTTCACACAGAAAGCCACGTTCAGTGATGAAGATCACAATCAAAAGACCATGTGCCCAAGATGGCTGTTTATTAAATATGAATTATTAAGTGTAACCTACATGTGCGTCCTCCACCCTCACCCTCTACATGGTTCCCCCTATCTTTTGGTTCCCCAGTCTCCCATAATCCCGGGAGGGGCAGCATACTGGTGCCTATTAGCCCCCCCTATTGGTGGGAGAAGTGTGGTGCTGGATGTAGAGGTGGGGTCCTGACCATTGCACCGTTCTTACCTCGAAGGAGGGATACCACACCCCATTGAAGAGGTGCAGCATCCCTGTGGCGGTGGAACCCTCAGGGGCACCACACTTCCCTGACACACTGAAAGAAATTTTTAATGGAGGCCAGAAATGGCAGTATTTTCTGACAACGTATATGTGATCCGTGTGATGGAGAAAACAAGGATTTAAATACCTGGCCTTTAGGTAAGTAGTTTGAACCGCAAACTGGTGTGAATTGCTTCACTAACACACTAAAGGAAATTTTTAATGGAGGCCAGAAATGGCAGCATTTTCTGACAACGTATATGTGATTCGTGTGACGTAGAAAGCAGAGTTTTAAATACCTGGTCTGTAGGTAAGTAGTTTGAACAGCAAATTGGTGGGAATTGCTTCACTGACACACTAAAGGAAATTTTTAATGGAGGCCAGAAATGGCAGTATTTTCTGACAACGTATATGTGATCCGTGTGACGGAGAAAACAGAGTTTTGAATACCTGGCCTGTAAGTAAGTAGTTTGAACAGCAAATTAGTGGGAATCGCTTCACTGACACACTGAAAGAAATATTTAATGGAGGCCAGAAATGGCAGTATTTTCTGACAACGTATATGTGATCCGTGTGACGGAGAAAACAGTGGTTTAAATACCTGGCCTGTAAGTAAGTAGTTTGAACAGCAAACTGCTGTGAATTGCTTCACTGACACACTGAAAGAATTTTTTAATGAAGGCCAGAAATGGCAGTATTTTCTGACAACGTATATGTGATCCGTGTGACGGAGAAAAGAGTTTTACATACCTGGCCTGTAGGTAAGTAGTTTGAACCGCAAACTGGTGTAAATTGCTTCACTGACACACTAAAGGAAATTTTTAATGGAGGCCAGAAATGGCAGTATTTTCTGACAACGTATATGTGATTCGTGTGACGTAGAAAACAGAGTTTTAAATACCTGACCTGTAGGTAAGTAGTTTGAACAGCAAATTGGTGGGAATTGCTTCACTGACACACTAAAGGAAATTTTTAATGGAGGCCAGAAATGGCAGTATTTTCTGACAACGTATATGTGATCCGTGTGACGTAGAAAACAGAGTTTTGAATACCTGGCCTGTAAGTAAGTAGTTTGAACAGCAAATTAGTGGGAATTGCTTCACTGACACACTGAAAGAAATATTTAATGGAGGCCAGAAATGGCAGTATTTTCTGACAACGTATATGTGATCCGTGTGACGGAGAAAACAGGGTTTTAAATACCTGGCCTGTAAGTAAGTAGTTTGAACAGCAAACTGCTGTGAATTGCTTCACTGACACACTGAAAGAAATTTTTAACGGAGGCCAGAGATGGCAGTATATTCTGACAACGTATATGTGATCCGTGTGACGGAGAAAAGAGTTTTACATACCTGGCCTGTAGGTAAGTAGTTTGAACCGCAAACTGGTGTGAATGGCTTCACTGACACACTAAAGGAAATTTTTAATGGAGGCCAGAAATGGCAGTATTTTCTTACAACGTATATGTGATCCGTGTGACGGAGAAAACAGAGTTTTAAATACCTGGCCTGTAGGTAAGTAGTTTGAACAGTAAATTGGTGGGAATTGCTACACTGACAAACTGAAAGAAATTTTTAATGGAGGCCAGAAATGGCAGTATTTTCTGACAACGTATATGTGATCCGTGTGATGGAGAAAACAGGGTTTTAAATACCTGACCTGTAGGTAAGTAGTTTGAATAGCAAACTGATGGGAATTACTTCACTGACACACTGAAAGAAATTTTTAATGGAGGCCTGAAATGGCAGTATTTTCTGACAACGTATATGTGATCCGTGTGACGGAGAAAACAGAGTTTTAAGTACCTGGCCTGAAGGGAAGGAGTTTGAACAGCAAATTGGTGGGAATTGCTTCACTGACAAACTGAAAGAAATTTTTAATTGAGGCCAGAAATGGCAGTATTTTCTGACAACGTATATGTGATCCGTGTGATGGAGAAAACAGAGTTTTAAATACCTGGCCTGTATGTAAGTAGTTTGAACAGCAAACTGATGGGAATTGCTTCACTGACACACTGAAAGAAATTTTTAATGAAGGCCAGAAATGGCAGTATTTTCTGACAACGTATATGTGATCCGTGTGACGGAGAAAACAGGGTTTTAAATACCTGGCCTGTAGGTAAGTAGTTTGAACAGCAAACTGATGGGAATTGCTTCACTGATACACTGAAAGAAATTTTTAATGAAGGCCAGAAATGGCAGTATTTTCTGACAACGTATATGTGATCCGTGTGACGGAGAAAACAGGGTTTTAAATACCTGGCCTGTATGTAAGTAGTTTGAACAGCATACTGGTGTGAATTGCTTCACTGACACACTAAAGGAAATTTTTAATGGAGGCCTGAAATGGCAGTATTTTCTGACAACGTATATGTGATCCGTGTGACGGAGAAAACAGAGTTTTAATTTCCTGGCCTGTAGATAAGTAGTTTGAACAGCAAACTGATGGGAATTGCTTCACTGACACACTGAAAGGAATTTTTAATGAAGGCCAGAAATGGCAGTATTTTCTGACAACGTATATGTGATCCGTGTGACGGAGAAAACAGAGTTTTACATTCCTGGCCTGTAGATAAGTAGTTTGAACAGCAAACTGATGGGAATTGCTTCACTGACACACTGAAAGAAATTTTTAATGAAGGCCAGAAATGGCAGTATTTTCTGACAACGTATATGTGATCCGTGTGACGGAGAAAACAGAGTTTTAAATACCTCCAAAGGACTGTTTGTTAAGATGGATATGTGTAATGTACGGTTTTTCTCCCTACACTACCTTATACACAAGCAAATCTCTCCCTGACACAGCAGCACCTCTCCCTACTCTGCCTGATTCCGGAGTGACTATGTCGAGCATGGCGGTGCCAGGTCTGATATAGACCTGATGACGCTGTGCGGCCAGCCAATCACTGTACTGCCACAACCACCATGGCTGCGGCATTACAGTGAGTGGCAGGCAATCCCTGCATGTTGATTGGCGCTCTAAAGAGTGCCAAACATGCAGGGAGGGGACCCGAGCTCCCACCGAGCAATCCCGGAAATACTCGGTAAGTGCCGAGCATCTCGAGCAGTGATATGCTTGGGCGAGCACCGAGCAGTAGCGAGCATGCTCGCTCATCACTAATACTTACCAACAGTACAGTTGGGAGTATAGCAATCTTTAGGCTCTTCCCAATGCCATCGAGAAATGCCCCAACCCACTCAGAAACACTCATTTTTTGACAGTGTTTGCATAAAGTGCACCTCATTTTTTGTCTAGGGCATTTGACAACTATGCAAATATCATGCTGCACATTAACAAAATTTAGCCCATGCCACAGCGCAGCCTGTCGCTAGTAGTTGAGGATAATTTGGAGAAAGACAATTTAACTATGAGTAAGAATGAGAGTAGATGCTATATCATGAACTGAACTATGTGGAACAAATTCTGTCGGCTGAGGCAAGGGCTCTAAGAAAAATATAGTACAATACTTCATTCAGTAAAGGAAAGTGTTTAAAGATGACTTAGAGTGGTTAGTCACCACTTTTTTATTGATGGCCTATCCTTGCAGTAGATATTCAGTACCTGATTGGTGGTGGTGCGACATCCGGCACCCCTGTTGATGAGCTGTCATTGTCGACATAAGTTGTAGGAAGTTCTTGGATGCTGCAGGAACACAGAAGCTTCATCAAAATTATAGTGGCCACAGCCAGGTACACCACATTTGCCCCTTGTCATTTATATAACGGGTGTATCTGTAGTAACAGGCTGTGGCCACTATAAAAATGAAGGAGCTGCTGTGTTGCGGCTGCATCTAAGAACTTCTGGCTGGTGTCAGTAAAAGCTGATCAGCAGTGCTGCATTCTCACTAATGAGATATTGATGGCCTATTCTGAGGATAGGCCATCAATAAAAATGTAGTGGCCAACCTCTTTAACATTTTGGGAGTAAACTCAAGCAGAAACATCAGACACTCCTAGCACTTCCTAGAGTAGCAATTTAATCCAGTCAATTCTGACCTGGGTATCTAAGTGGTTGACAGAGGAGTGGGTCACTCTATCACCACTCTCCCTCTGATGGCATGACTATGGCAGTGTCCTAGCAATAGCCCTCAGATCTGCCATCATTGTTCACCTATTTTTCTCTGCTGGAGGCATTCAAATGTCATTGAAACGCACTTGTTACTTTTTGATACTTTGCTTCATCGTTAACATTTTGCCTACTTTATATGATTTGTTTAAATAATATGTGTTTTTTTTTAATATCTAATAAAATCAGATTATGCCAAAAGAACAAATGAACATCAAATACTAGTTCTGTTCTGTGTAGTGAATTAGTGGTTTCATGTCTCTGATATAAGCAGTAAAACAACATACGAATCATGTGATTTGATGCCAAGCAGAACTCTTGGGAAAATTATCTCGGTCTATCACAGAGCAGAATGTACGTGTTTGATATTAAAAACATGACTGTGTATGATTACACCTTTGTGAAGTGTTTTTTAAGTAATTATTTGTACAGAACAGTATATTCAGGAAATGAGATAGCATGAAAGGGTTCAGGGGTCTTTTAATGGGTCACATTAATAAAAGTACCCAGCCTGCACTTTAGATAAAGCCTATTCCAATATAAATATGGAAGGCTGCATGTTTGGAAATCATTCTTCATGAAGCTCATCAACTGTAAAATATCAACTGAATGTGTTATTGTGGCACCCCAGGGGTCCGTTTGCCACAGTGGCATTGCCTCCCTCACAAGAGGTGATCCCATGCCTGGAAGCAAGCAGGGGTCCCCTAATTAGGTTTTGCTAAGCATGCAACACTGTCCTGGCTCCAGACCAGCAAGGGGAGCCACTCCCTTTGGCAACTGGGATCTGGGGGCGGAGTTAGTTAGACTTAGCGTGAGGAGTTGAAGTGAGGACGTCGGCGAGAGAGGAGCTGGGGAGTGGAGCTGCGTGGCAGTTCACCCCAGAAGGAACCAACACAGAGGAACCGGACACGGGAGTCCGAGGCTGTGGGGCACTGAAGGCCCAGCAGCAGAAACCGGAGGGCAGGAGACTGCAGGTCTCCTGTCCCCAGCAGACGCCCGGAGGCTCAGCAGCACCGCAGGGCCCAGAACCGCCACGTGGGAGCGACACATCAGCAAGGCCCGAGCTGCCTGCCATACGGGTGAGCACAAAGACGTTGCACTCAAGGACGAGGGCCACCACACAGCTACAAGCAGCAGGGCAAAAGAGATAAGTGGAAAGGGAAGGCCTCCAACTCCACCTGGTGAGGTGGATTCCTTACTTGCTTCCAGGCTGCCCAGACTTCCACTTCTAGCCAGTACCCTAGTCCCGGTTTGCCTAATCACCGCCAGTAAAGATAAGAGGAAACCGCCATTAAGTTGTGGACTGATTATTGTTGCGCCATCAAACCCTTCACTACAACGCCCAGCATCACCTATAACATCTACACTGCCCTGGAGCTAAGCTCTACCTGTGGAGAGCCACACCAGCTTTGCTGCACTAACATCAGCTCCAGAGGACCTGCTCCGCAGCGGCGGCTCCCTTTAGCCGCATACCACAGGTGGCGTCACGAACTTTGTACAAAAAAACTATAAAATCCCCTTTTTACTGACCGCCCTGGGTCATGGACCGGGTCACCGCCACTGTGACATCTCCCCTAGCAACGACCGGCCCGGCACCGAGTACCCCACGGGCCAGGGGACGCGTAATTTAATTTAATTTTATAAAAGTCTAAATTTTAAATTTATAATAAGTAGTTCATTGGTTAGAACCATTACAGACATTAACCCCTTCACGACATTTGAAGTATATATACAGTACCTCATGGAAGGGAAGTACTTTGATATTGATCACAGTATGTAGAGGGCAGGGAGAGGAAGCTCCCTCTCCACTTAGATCAGCGCCCCCGCGCCATCATCGCGAGGACCCGATCGTTATCATGGTGACTGGACGACATTCGGGTCACCAGGCTATGGCAAGCCCCTAAGACTGTGTGTAGAGTGTGGTCTAAGGGGCTTTTGTCAGTGCAGCATTGACAGTTATAAAGCATTGCAGTGCTAGTGCATTGCAATGCTTTATACCAGCCACCAGACTGCTGAAAGTGAAAGTCCAATAGAGGGACTAAGTAAAAAAAAAAAAAAAAAGTAAAATAAAAATGTTTACATTTTTAAAAAAAAAAAAATCACAAAATACTACTAAAAATATATATATTGTATCCATAAATAAGTATTTTTATGTAAAAAAAAAAACACCAAAAAGCAGATATTTGGTATCGCCGCATCCAAAATGACCCAACCAATAAAACTGTCACACTAGTTAACCCATTCAGAGAACACCGTAAAAAAATTAAATGAAAAACGAGGCAAAAAAATATGCATTTTCATCATACCGCCGAACAAAAAGTTTAATAAAATGCGATCAAAAAGACTAATGTAAATAAAAATGGTATAGCTGAAGACATCATCTTGTCCCACAGAAAAGAAGCCATCATACAGCTCCTTTAGCAGAAAAATAAAAAAGTTATAGTTCTCAGAATATAGCAATGTAAAAATAATTATTTTTTCTATAAAAGTTTTATTGTGTAAAAGAGCCAAAGCTTAAAAAAAAGATATAAATGAAGCATAGTAACATAGATTTTAAGGTTGAAGGAAGACTAAGTCCATCGAGTTCAACCCATAGCCTAACATGTTGATCCAGAGGAAGGCAAAAAAAACCATGTGGCAAACACTAAGCTCCACATTGGGGAAAAAAATTCCTTCCTGACTTCATACGGCAATCAGACTAGCTCCCTGGATCAACACCCTATTAAGGAATCTAGTATATATAACCTGTAATATTATACTTTTCAAGAAAGGCATCCATGCCCTTCTTAAATTTTAGTAGTGAAGCACTCATTACAACATCATGCGGCAGAGAGTTCCATAGTCTCACTGCTCTTACAGTAAAGAATCCGCGTCTGTGATTATGATTAAACCTGCTTTCCTCCAGACGTAGAAGATGCCCCCTTGTCCCCGTCTCAGGCCTCAGAGTAAAAAGATCAGTAGAAAGGTCTTTGTACTGTCCCCTCATATATTTGTACATAGTAATAAGATCACCCCTAAGCCTTCTTTTTTCCACAGTAAATAACCCCAAGTGTAATAACCTGTCTTGGTATTGCAGACCCCCCAGTCCTCTAATAACCTTGGTCGTTCTTCTCTGCACCCGCTCTAGTTCAGCTATGTCTTTCTTATACACCGGAGACCAGAACTGTACACAGTATTCTAAGTGTGGTCGCACTAGTGACTTGTATAGAGGTAAAATTATGTTCTCCTCATGAGCATCTATGCCTCTTTTAATGCATCCCATTATTTTATTTGCCTTTGCAGCAGCTGCCTGACATTGGCCACCAAACGTGAGCTTGTCATCCACCAATACACCCAGGTCTTTTTCAGTGACAGTTTTACCCAGTGTTTTACAATTAAGCATATAATTATAGATTTTATTTCCTCTGCCCAAGTGCATTACCTTACATTTATCCCCATTAAAGCTCATTTGCCATTTATCAGCCCAAGCTTCTAGTTTTCATAGATCCTCCTGTAATATAAAATTGTCCTCCTCTGTATTGATTACCCTGCAGAGTTTAGTGTCATCTGCAAATATTGAAATAATACTCTGTATGCCCCCTACAAGGTCATTAATAAATATGTTAAAAAGAAGCGGGCCCAATACTGACCCCTGTGGTACCCCACTTTTAACTGAGACCCAGTCTGAGTGTGCTCCATTAATAACCACCCTTTGTTTCCCATCATTGAGCCAGTTCTTAACCTACATACATATATTTTCCCCTATCTCCATTGTTCTCATTTTATGTATCAACCTTTTGTGTGGAACCGTATCAAAAGTCCATATACACAACATCCACTGCATTTCCTTGGTCCAGTCTGGAACTTACCTCCTCATAAAAGTTGAAAAGATTAGTTTGACAGTAACGGTCTCTCGTAAACCCATGTTGATATTGGGTCATGAGGTTATTCTTCTTCAGATACTCTAGTATAACATCTCTTAGGAAACCCTCCAGTATTTTACCCACAGTAGAGGTTAAGCTTACTGGCCTATAATTTCCAAGTTCAGTTTTTGTCCCCTTTTTGAATATTGGCACCACATTTGCTATATGCCAGTCCTGTGGTACAGACCCTGTTATTATGGAATCTTTAAAGATTAAAAATAATGGTCTATCTATGATGTTACTTAATTCTTGCAGTACTCGCGGGTGTATCCTATCCGGGCCTGGGGATTTGTCAACTTTAGTGATTTTTAGACTTCGCCGTACTTCCTGTTGGGTTAAGCAAGTGACATTTAATGAAGAATTTTTGTTATCACTGTACATGTTTTCTGTCATGCGATTTTCTTGTGTAAATACTGTTGAAAAAAAATCATTTAGCATATTGGCTTTTTCCACATCCTCATCCACCATTTCACCCAGACTATTTTTAAGGGGGCCAGCACTATGTAACATACCTGGCGGCGTCCTTGCATAGTGGTCCATCTCCCACTGTGCAAGAGCGCACACTTGATCTCCAATCCAGAATGTCTCTCTGGCTTCCCTCCATGCTGTCTGTTTGCCTCTGTTTCTGCTGCTTAAGGGCGGCGCCCGATCACTTCCTGCTTTTTGTACCTGCTGCAGCACCCCTTGTGCGTCCTCAGCCTATTGCTGTCTGTCACCTGGTATTTAAACCAGCTGCTCCAATTAACCCATGTCTGAGCATCTTGCCCTGTCAGTTGGCTTCTTGTCTCTGACATGCCAGGTCCTGTGTATGTTACCTGTCTTGCAGTATCTGTTCCCGTGTCTGTACTGTGTCCTACCTGTGTACTCTAACCTGCAGTCTGTACACGCTCTCTAGCCTGTTGTCTTCTGCCTATCCTGGAGGCTGTATTTCCAGGCCAGTGTGAACACGCTCCTAGCCTGTTCTTTCCGCCTTCTAGGGGCCGCATACCTAGACCTGTTCCTGTATCTTGCCTGTTCTTGTCTGTATACTCTCCTAGCCTGTTACCTGTTTTTCTCCATGTCCGTACCTTCCCTTTTCTTGCAGAATCTGATCCCGTACCTATCTCCTACTCGTCTCTGTACTCCCGTTTGTGAGTTTAGAGTCCACTCGCTACTTCATTGCAAGTATACTGTGTGTACCTGGTTCTGCCTTTCCCTTCCAGTCTGTTCCGTGTGAACAGAGCCCTGTCCCCTCCGCTCTGCCTTGCTTGCCGCTTCGGCGGTTCTTGCCTGCTCAGCCCTGTCCACCGCGTCAGCGGTTTCGCTTTGCTCAGCCCTGTCCACCGCGTCTGCGGTTTCGCTTTGCTCAGCCCTGTTCACCGTGTCTGCGGTTTCGCTTTGCTCAGCCCTGTCCACCGCATCTGCGGTTTCGCTTTGCTCAGCCCTGTCCACCGCGTCTGCGGTTTCGCTTTGCTCAGCCCTGTCCACCGCGTCTGCGGTTTCGCTTTGCTCAGCCCTGTCCACCGCGTCTGCGGTTTCGCTTTGCTCAGCCCTGTCCACCGCGTCTGCGGTTTCGCTTTGCTCAGCCCTGTCCACCGCGTCTGCGGTTTCGTTTTGCTCAGCCCTGTCCACCGCGTCTGCGGTTTCGCTTTGCTCAGCCCTGTCCACCGCGTCTGCGGTTTCGCTTTGCTCAGCCCTGTCCACCGCGTCTGTGGTTTCGCTTTGCTCAGCCCTGTCCATCGCGTCTGCGGTTTCGCTTTGCTCAGCCCTGTCCACCGCGTCTGCGGTTTCGCTTTGCTCAGCCCTGTCCACCGCATTTGCGGTTTCGCTTTGCTCAGCCCTGTCCACTGCGTCTGCGGTTTCGCTTTGCTCAGCCCTGTCCACCGCGTCTGCGGTTTCGCTTTGCTCAGCCCTGTCCACCGCATCTGCGGTTTCGCTTTGCTCAGCCCTGTCCACCGCGTCTGCGGTTTCGCTTTGCTCAGCCCTGTCCACCGCGTCTGCGGTTTCGCTTTGCTCAGCTTTGTCTACCCCGTCTGCGGTTTTGCTCTGCTCAGCCTTGTCTACCGCATCTGCGGTTTTGCTCTGCTCAGCCTTGTCTACCGCGTCTGCGGTTCTGCTCTGCTCTGCCTTGTCTACCGCGTCTGCGGTTCTGCTCTGCTCGGCCTTGACTACCGAACCTGCGGGTTCGCTTTACTCTGTTTGTTTACCGCATATGCGACTCAGAATTTGTCTCCCAGTCTGTACTGGACCCTACCCAGCCTGCGCTCTAGTCTGCCTGTTCCTGTATTCCCCGGTGTGGGTCAACAGCCGTGTCCGGAGTCTGACCTGGAGTAGACCCTGGTCCCTCAGCTCGGTTCCTCCCTGGTGCACTGGCGTCGTATGCCGTCGTGCGACCTTGGTCGGATCGGGCAAATACTTAGTTACGCCCCTCCAGGCACTCTCCGGTTCATGGCACAGTGGAACCACTAAACACGCACACACCAGTCAGTCCGGGCGTGTGCATTACACACTATCACTTTTTAGTTTTTTATTATTTATATAGTTAAAGAATATTTTGGGATTATTTTTACTTTCTCTGGCAATGAGTCTCTTTGTCTCAATCTTTGCTGCTTTGATTTGGCTTTTACAGAATTTATTTAATTTTCTGTATTTATTTAATGCCTCATCACTACCTACTTGCTTTAGTTCTCTAAATGCTTTCTTTTTGTCACTTATTGCGCCCCTTACAGCTCTTTTTAGCCACAGTGGTTTCCTCCTATTTCTAGCATGTTTATTCCCATAAGGTATATATTGTGCACAGGTCCTATTCAGGTTGCTTATAAATGTCTCCCATTTGCTTTCTGTAGTTTTATGTCTCAGGATATCGTCCCAGTTTATTGCACTAAGATCATCTCTCAACCGTTGGAAATTTGCCTTCCTGAAGTTTAGTGTCCTTGTAACCCCTCTACTACACATTTTATTAAAGGATACATGAAAATGTATTATTTTGCGATCACTATTACCCAATTGACCGCCAATTCGTATATTTGATATGCGGTCTGGCCTGTTGGTTAATATTAGGTCTAGCAGTGCCCCCCTTCTTGATGGGTCCAGAACCAGTTGGGAATGGTAATTGTCTCTCATAGTTGTGAAAAACCTATTACCTTTGCTTGAACTACAGGTTTCTGATCCCCAATGTATTTCAGGGTAGTTAAAATCCCCCATAATAATGACTTTGCCTTGAGTTGCTGCTTCATCTATTTGCTTTATGAGGATATTCTCCGCTGCTTCCATTATTTTTGGAGACTTATAACAAACCCCTATCAGTAATTTATTGTTTCCCTCCTCCCCTTATCTCCACCCACAGGGACTCTACATTTTCATTAGATTCACATACAGTATATTCTCACGCAAGATGGGTTTTAAGGATGATTTTACATATAAACACACACACCCCCCTCACTTGTTTGTACTGTTATTTCTGAACAGACTTTAGCCATGTAAATTAACTGCCCAGTCATGGCTCTCATCCAGCCATGTCTCAGATATCCCCACCATGTCATAATTATTTTCCAACAAAATTAATTCTAATTCCTCCATTTTGTTGGTGAGGCTTCTGGCATTAGTGTACATGCATTTTATGTATCTCTCTGTACCTCTATTCCTTCTTACTATATTGACTGTTCTAACCCCACCCTCAATTTCTTTATTTGTGCCCAGGTCACTATCTGCACTATCTTCCCCATCTATAAAATGAATAAACCCCCCATCCCTAGTTTAAACACTCCTCCAACCTTCTTGCCATTTTCTCCCCCAGCACAGCTACACCCTCCCCATTGAGGTGCAGCCCATCCCTAGCGTAGAACCTGTAGCCAACTGAGAAGTCAGCCCAGTTCTCCAGTAACCCAAACCCCTCCTTACTATACCAATTCCTGAGCCACTTATTTATCACCCTAATCTCCCGTTGCCTCTCTGGCATGGCACGTGGTACAGGCAGTATTTCAGAGACTATCACCTTGCAGGTCCTTGCTTTAAGCTTGCAGCCTAATTCCCTGAAATCATCTTTAAGGACCTTCCACCTACCTCTAACTTTGTCATTTGTGCCAATGTGCACCATGACCGCTGGGTCCTCACCAGCCCCTCCCAGTAATCTGTCAACCCGATCAGCGATGTGTCGGACTCGAGCGCCAGGTAGGCAGCACACTGTTCGACGATCCCTGTCTTTGTGACAGATTGCCCTATCTGTTCCCCTAATAATTGAGTCCCCCACTACCAGCACCCACCTGGCCTGCCCTGCTTTCCTATTTCCCCCTTACTGGAGCTGACACTCCTCTGGCTTTCAGAGGACTTGCCTTGCTGCAGCGGTGCTACCCCTATACTGACACCACCCTCATCTGCCAACTTTGCAAACTTATTGGGGTGTGCCAGATCAGGACTAGCCTCCCTAGCACTCTTCCCTCTACCCCCCCCTTCTAACTGTCATCCAGCTAGCTGCCTCACTGTCCTGCAGCTCCCTACTACCACCCTCCCCCACATCTACCCCAGTGATCAGCTGCTCAGTGAGCAGCAGACTCCTTTCCATATTGTCAATGGATCTCAGTGTTGCCAGCTGCTCATTTAGATCGAGTACCTTGGCTTCCAAATGCACAACGTGCTCACATCTCGCACAGCAGTATGCACCCACGACCAGCTGTTCAAGGATTGCATACATGTAGCAAGATGTACACTGGATAGCATTGTTAATAATGTAATAATTAGTTTTTGCAAAAAGAAAAGCGTCTTTTAGTGTGTGATAGTAGCCAAACATAAAAAAGCGATATACCATATATACTTGAGTATAAGCCAACCCAAATATAAGCCGAGGCACCTAATTTTACCACAAAAAACTGGGAAAACTTATTGACTTGAGTATAAGCCTAGGGTGGGAAATGCAGCAGCTACTGGTAAATTTCCCCATCCTGGTAAATATTGCCCACTCATAACCAATCCTGATATGCATGACTCCCTCATCCCCAATCCTGCTATGCATTGCCCTCTAATCCCCAATCCTGATATGCATGGCCCCATCATCCCTAATCCTGGTATGCATGGCCCCATCATCCCCAATCCTGGTATGCATGGCACCCCTCATCCCCAATTCTGGTATGCATGGCCCCCTCATCCCAATCCTGGTATGCATGGCCCCATCATCCCCAATCCTGATATGCATGGCCCCCTCTTCCCCAATCCTGGTATGCATGGCCCCGTCATCCTCAATCCTGGTATGTATGGCACCCCTCATCCCCAATCCTGGTATGTATGGCACCCCTCATCCCCAATCCTGGTTATGTATGGCACCCAACATCCCCAATTCTGGCATGTATGGCACCCCCCATCCCAAATCCTGGTATGTATGGCACCCCTCATCCCCAATCCTGGTATGCATGGCCCCCTCAACCCCAATCCTGATATGCATGGCCCACTCAGACCCAATCCTGGTATGCATGGCCCCCTCATCCCAATCCTGTTATGTATGGCTCCCCTTTCTTGGTTTGCATGGCCCCCCATTTCTGCTGACATTAAAAAAATAAACACTCATACTCACCTTTCTTCCCTGTGCTCCAGTCACTGCCATGCGCTCTAAGATGCTAAAGTGAGCTGCGGGGATATTCACTCCTCTCCATGCCGGGACTATGAGCGTGAAGAAGAGTGAATATCCCTGTTCTTCAATGGCGTGCGCACAGTGTCAGCAGCACCGCAGCTCCCGCTGCTACTCAGCAGTCTTGTGTGCTCGCTACTAAAGAGAGGGTGGAGAAGGATGAATATGCATTCTCTTTTGTAGCGGACACAGAGGATCACTGAGCCGCAGCGGGAGCTCCGGCGCTGCTGAAACTGTGTGCATACTATTAAAGAAATGAATATTCACCCCTCTCCACTCTCATGGGCATGGAGAAGGGTGAATATTCATTTCACTTTAGCAGCGGGCACACGTGGTAGCTTAAGCTGATGGCTATTGCGTGTGCCACGCTAAGAAGACGGTCACTAAAGTCCATTTAGAAATATCACAAAATATACCTTTATTGAAAATTCATACACCATATCAAAACTAATTTCATATATTTACACAAACAGTCCACAGTGTGGGAACATGATGCTGGGGACCAAGATTAAAAGATATACCGCATAAAAACATGTGACACAGCGGCAGCAAATAGCTGGCCTATTTTTCAGTGTATATACAATTCATCTATGACTTCAGAGAGACTAGAAACAAAGTATCTAAATTCACCTTATAAGTGTCACACAATATATAGATACAATGTTAACACATTACCATTGTTCTCACCTTGAAAAAGGTTTCAAACCGAAACGTGCGTCGGGGTGACATATATAGCGGAGCTCTAGCGGCCAGTGGCTATCCAGGTAATGAATGCATGAATGTATTTCATTTGATGTATATATGTCTCGAATACCAGTATATTGCAATATCAATGTATGAGTATCGTGTGTAATGCAGCCGCTTCCATGTACCTCCCCCTCAGGTGACTGATCACATGACTGTGACATCAGCACAGGTCCTGTGCACACAGAAGGTCTGATCACATGACTGTGACATTAGCACAGGTCCTGTGTGCACAGGAAGATATATAAACCCTGGTAGTTTTGAGACAGGTGTGAAAGGCGTGAGGCCTGTTCCCTGTGTGGGACACCATTAGAGTGTGAGGCCTAGTGAGGCCTAGTGAAGCCTGGTGAAGCCTGAAAGGCAGAGGCTGGATCCTTATGTGTAAGCGATGCCAGTAGCCTTGGAGGGCAAGAGGCTTGGAAGACAAGAGTCCTGGAAGGCAGAGGCTGGATGTTAGCTGTGTAAACATACAAGTAGCCTTTGAAGGTACGAGTGCTGGAGACCCCATCTGGGAAGCTGTAAAGCCACAGTGGTGGCAGAACAAGCCTGAAGCAGCTAAAACCCGGCAAAGGTAAAAACACTGATTGATGTGGACATTTATATTGTTACCTTGCTGAAGGCTGTATCTGGAGCCAAGTGGACATGTCTGTCGCTGGAAAGGCTCTTGGACATTATATGTGTGATATGTCGGCAAGCCACTGAGATGAACTCAGTTAAAACCAGTTATGAAGTATAATAAACTGCTGGATTGTGAAATACCGGAAAGGTGTTGCCTGGTGTGCTTTAATTGACCCAGTGCAGCGAGTGTTCCCCAGCATGATGACTAGCGCTGCCTTACACGTGGTTGGAGAATGCGGGCAACTGCTGCCCGGTTGCTAGGGGCAACTGCAGCCCGGTTGCTAGGGGCAACGGCATAGGACGACGAGTGTGGATACAAGCATCTTGCTGTGGCTCGGCGGGGTCACGAAGATTAAAGCATCTGCTGTAACTCGGCGGGGTTAGGAAAATTGTCCTCGCACTCAAACCTGGTTTGCTGTGGCTCAGCGGGGTCACGAAAATTAAAGCATCTGGCTGTAACTCGGCGGGGTTACAAAAATTGTCCTCGCACTCAAACCTGGTTTGCTGTGGCTCAGCGGGGCCGCGAAAATTTTCCGGGGAGAGCGGTGTGAAATGTCTAGTGTAAATAGTATACCGCGATGGCTGTGAATGGAGCAGCAAATGAAACTGAAGCTATTGAGCAATTAAAGTGCCGGTTAAAACCTAAGCAGGTATTTGAGAAATGTCTACAGGACATGGTGCAGGAACGACAGGAGCTGTGGGCACCGTATAGAATGGTGGCAGTGGACCATTCTGTGAACTCTCCGGGGGCGCCAGTATTGTCCCAGAGTGCCCAGGGAGGTTGTAAGAGATGTTGTGAACTGGGTCCTAAGACTATTGTTGATTTTTTTTCTAAAATTCCCCCTACAGGTGTGGGTGTCCAAAAGGGGGCAGAGTCTAAAAAATGGGCGGATTTTCACAAGAGTGTGGAGTATAGAAAACCAAAATTTGTTTCTGGTTGTGGGTTGGTACCCCCAAAAATTGACAATTTGACCGTTGATAACGGGGTAGCTCCAGTAGAAGGGGTTGACGTCAAGGTGGGAGGTGACTTGTTGGTCCACGAATCCATGGGGAGTGACACAGACCCCATAGCTGACGGTAACACTATGAAAGTAGAAAGAGTTCAGCCAGGAGGAGCTAGACGAGGAGAGAAAGTCAGCCATCTCATCGTCGACGCAGCAAGGGCCACAAAAAGGTTGCTCCTGTAGTCTTTGCTGCAAGTGAAAATATAGAAAATGTAGTACTTTGTGCCTTTGTTTCAAGTGTGGATCCTCCTTTAGAGGCAGAAGAGGAGGTGACATTGCCAGAAGCAACCTCCGGTACAGTACTGAGACAGAAGGATCAGGATCTGACAGCCCTGAAAGAGGAGGTGGCCAGTCATGACCAAGAACTGGAGCCTATCAGGCAGCAGTGTCAGAGTGACATGCAGCAACTATGGGAAAACCTGGAGAACGTGTCCTTAGACCAGCGGAGCCTGGAGTCTGAACGGCAGAAAATATACCAGGTTGTGAGGAACTTACAGCAAGATCTGGAGGGAAGCAACGAGGAAATTAACCAATGGAAGGAAATGTTCCAGGAAATTAAGGAGGACCGCCGTTAAACCAAGGAGGAAGTTTTGCAGTTGAAGCTTGAGAAGGAGGCACTGCAGGATGAAGTTTCTGGGCGTGAACATAACCTAGAACGACTGCGCGAACAGTTCAACCAGAATCTGTGTGAATTCAAGAAGGAATATGGTGAAAGCAGTGGGGAACTGCAACAAATTAAGAGAGACTATGAGGATCTCCTCATGGTTAAAGAAAAACTAGAGGATGATAAGGCGGATGCAGAGCACATGCGCCAAGTGGTTGAGACCACTCTGCAGGTCACCCGTGATGAAAATGATGATCTCCGCAGAAAGACCCTAGGACAGGAAGCTCAGGTGAAGGAGCTGCAGACGTTCTGTGATAATCTCCAGAGGGCAGAGACGTGCCTTAAGGAAAGAATCAGCAAGATGGAAGCTGAGCGGACAAAGATGGAGGAGTCTATTGGAGAAGCTACAGACCAGGGCCAGGAGTTGGCCACTGGAGATGGGAGGTATGAAACAAATACCTACTCGAATAATGTGAGCTCGGATGATTCGGTGGATGTAGGAGCCGAGATCAAGGAGCTCAAGGAGTTGCTACAAGCCCATTTGAAGCAAGAGGAGCTTGAGAGACTGGCTGTTGAGAGCCGAGTGGGCGCATTGGAGACAGAGAGGTCTGAGAGAACTCTACTGTTAAAGGAGCAGTTGAAGCAGGAAGAGCTTCAGAGATGGGCTGCTGAGAGGCGAGTAACTGAGCTAGAGGAAGAAGTTTTCGAGCTCAAAGGTCGCCTAGCAAAGTATAACTCAGTGAACGAGGCCTCCTTGGAGAAGGAAAAGGGCAAAAAAGTTGCACTCACTCCCTTATACAGCGAGAAGGTGAACCTGAGGAGAGCTAAGAGAGTGTTAACAGAAGATAAATATGGAATGGAAATGGTCAAGACGAAAATTCGTGAATTTGTAGCTGTGAGTCAACTCAGGGGAAGCATACAGGGTGAAGAAGCTGAAAGTCAGTTGCCCCTCCCTGAAACCTGAGCTAGATGATCGTTTGGAGACCACTGGTGAGACAGAAACCTCTCGGTACAAGTGCCTCGTAGATGTACCCGAGGATTTGAGAGAAGAATGCACCAGTGAGTCCGTGCATGAAGAGTTTAAGAAGGCCGTGGGAGCCTGTAAGGTGTTATCGACCTCAGAAGCTAAACAGCTGGTGGTCCTGTCCACGACCGAAGTCACAGTGAAGAGGGTGGCGATCCTAAGTGACATGCACTAGCGATGTATTCGCACGAAGCGGTTTCTCCGGGTGAAGACGGAACAAGCCTTTTAGACAACTGGAGCTTATGAGGAAAGCTATCAGTCTGCGGGAAGAGGTCATCCGGGTGCCTCAGGCTCTGGTGAGAAAGCTCATTGGGAGAAATGGCCAAGCCATGCAAATGATGGTAAAGAAGTCTGGCGTTATGAAAGTAAGCAGTCCACGTGATCGTCAGGATTGGATACCTGATGAAGACGGCATGGTGTCATTCTCCGCTGTAGGAAAGGAAGAAAATCTTGCATATATACACATGCTGATGGAGTACCGAGTGACCTACCTGCGAGAGGTAGAACAGTTGAATCTCACCAGACTGCAAATGGAAAGGCAGCATCGCCTGAGCAGCAGAAGGTGGCAGCCGTCTAGAGGTAGTGAGACCTCCAGTAACTCAGGTCTGAGTGGCCCATACAAACGACCCAATAGAGTACGGGACAGTACGGAGTCGAACCGGACCTTAGATACCAGGGCATGTGAGTCACACTGCTGTATTGACCGCTGGGAGCGGGGGAGGTCTGACAAGGTTACGACTGACCGCTGGGAGCGGGGGAGGTCTGACAAGGTTACGACCCGGAAATGTGACTTGACGAAGTCAGTGACAATGACAAATGGTAGGTCCCTAAGGAATGGGCTAATGTCGATGACTAATGTTCCAGGGGCTGAGCAGCGCAATTGTCAAGTACATGGCCTCTGTGTGAACTGGGGGTTATAATGTGATTGTGTATATTATGTGTTCAACCCCACAAGTTTGAACAGAGGGGGGGGATATGTAATGCAGCCTCTTGCGGCATTACTGTAATGGTCCAGGGTGTGTTTTGGCTGTACCTCCCCCTCAGGTGACTGATCACATGACTGTAATATCAGCACAGGTCCTGTGCACACAGAATGTCTAATCACATGACTGTGACATTAGCACAGGTCCTGTGTGCACTGGAAGATATATAAACCCTGGTAGCTTTGAGACAGGTGTGAAAGGCGTGAAGCCTGTTCCCTGTGTGGGACACCGTTAGAGTGTGAGGCCTAGTGAGGCCTAGTGAAGCCTGGTGAAGCCTGAAAGGCAGAGGCTGGATACTTATGTGTAAGCGATGCCAGTAGCCTTGGAGGGCAAGAGGCTTGGAAGACAAGAGTCCTGGAAGGCAGAGGCTGGATGTTAGCTGTGTAAACATACCAGTAGCCTTTGAAGGTACGAGGGCTGGAGACCCCATCTGGGAAGCTGTAAAGCCACAGCGGTGGCAGAACAAACCTGAAGCAGCTAAAACCCGGCAAAGGTAAAAACACTGATTGATGTGGACATTTATATTGTTAACTTGCTGAAGGCTGTATCTGGAGCCAAGTGGACGTGTCTGTCGCTGGAAAGGCTCTTGGACCTTATGTGTGTGATATGTCGGCGAGCCACTGAGATGGACTCAGTTAGAAGCAGTTATGAAGTATAATAAACTGCTGGATTGTGAAATACCAGAAAGGTGTTGCCTGGTGTGCTTTAATTGTCTCGATGCAGCGAGTGTCCCCCAGCATGATGACTAGCGCTTCCTTACACCTGGATAACATGACTTCATTTATCTACTGCATATGTGAGAACAATGGTAATGTGTTAACATTGTATCTATATATTGTGTGACACTTATAAGGTGAATGTAGATACTTTGTTTCTAGTCTCTCTGAAGTCATAGATGAATTGTATATACACTGAAAAATAGGCCAGCTATTTGCTGCCGCTGTGTCACATGTTTTTATGCGGTATATCTTTTAATCTTGGTCCCCAGCATCATGTTCCCACACTGTGGACTGTTTGTGTAAATATATGAAATTAGTTTTGATATGGTATATGAATTTTCAATAAAGGTATATTTTGTGATATTTCTAAATGGACTTTAGTGGCCGTCTTCTTTCTCAAACAAACGCAGAGACTCCCTAGTATTATACATATGATGGTCCGTCTGGTCAATAGATCATTTATGCAGTAGCATGGATCCATTTGGATCTTACACAGTTGTATTTTGTTTACTGCTTTGTTGTTTCAGCCATTCATATGTATATACTTGGGTATATACCCGAGTATAAGCCGAGGGGGGCTTTTTCAGCCTAAAAAATGGTCTGAAAAAGTTGGCTTACTCTAGCATATGCGGTAAATCTGGTATTGCTGTAATCGCACCGACCCAAAGTCATCTAATCACTTATACCGCATGAGGAATGACGTAAAAAATAAATAATACCAATTCTTCACCTGCTGTTGATTTGTTTATTCTGCCTCCCAAAGATTGCAGTAAAGCTTGGCGCACATTTATCCCGCTCTCTACGCTAAGCGCTTACACCGGGGTTTCGGTATAAATCTCTGAAATACATAATTCAGACAGAACCCCAGATGAAAGATTCCCCATAATGAGGAAGATGGAAGCACTGTGAATGTCGTCTGGTCTATGTTCCGGCGGTGTCTGCCTTTTTAGGCGTGCATAAAAGTATTGTTCGCCACAGTTTTGTGCACTTCTGAAAAGAAGGACAACACTAAACAACTCTAAACAGAGGCCAGATGGAGTTCAGAATAACTCTGCTGCCTCATTATAATGAAAGGACGCATTGGGCGTGTCATCTGAATTATGTCATTCAGAGATTTAGGTGGTAAACCTGATGTAAGTGCTCAGCGTAGAACACAGGATAAATGTGATCCCATACATTATGTCTCCACTCAGGTCCGTCATCTGTTAATGGAAATATAGCGGGCTTCCCTGTTACTGGTAGCACAAAGGCTCTGGAAAAGCACTATGGCTCCTTGCCCCCAATAGAAATTTAGCAAATTCTGCACTCTCAAATCCAAATGCCCCCCTCCTTTCTGAGCCTCACAGTGTGGCTAAACCACATTTAGCATCTACATGTTTGGCATTTCTGTAACGATGATAACCCACCTAATTTATGGTGCATGTCTCCAGAAGCATGAGCTGGGCACTACAACGTACTTGTCACTAAAACATACTAGCCACTACAAGGTTCTGGGCACTACAATAGCAGATTTTCAATTTTCACTCAGCAACATCCACTGCAGCTTGTTTCTGGAAAACACCCATGGAGTCAAATCATCACTACACTTGAAGATAAATTCCCAAAGGCATATAATTTCCAAAATGTGGTCACTTGAGGGGTTATTCTGCTCTTCTGGCACTTAGGGGCTCTGCATATGGAGTCCACAAACTATTCCAGGAAAATCTGTTCTCCAGGAGGCAAATAGCGCTCCGTCCCTCACGAGTCTTGTATTGTATAGCCACATATGGGGTATTTTTACGTTCAGCAGAAATTGTGTGACAAATTTTGTTGCCATTTTACCCATTTCCCAGTGTGAAAATGTAAAATCTGGGGCTAAAATAATTTTTTGTGGTAAAAATGTAATTTTTTTTTCACTGCCCAATGGGGTTCTGTTCTGGAACCTCAGGGGCCCTCCCAGGTGGTCATGGCTCCCACAAACCATAATAGTAAAATCTGCACTATAATATGGTGCTCCTTCCCTTCCGAGCTTTGCACTGCACCTGAAAAGTATTTCTTTATTACATGTAGGATATTGGCACACTGTGGAGAAATTGAACAAAAAACTGTGATATCCATTTTTTACTATTAGCCTTTTTTAAAAAATTTAAAACTTGGGGCTAAAACAACATTTTAGTGGTAAAAATGTAATTATTCTTTCTTCACTGCCCAATGGTATAAAATTCTGTGAGGCACATGTGGGGTCAACATGATCACTGCATCACTAGATGACTTCATTGATGGGTATAGTTTGTAAAATAAGGTCACTTATGGGGGATTTCTGCAGTTCTGGCACATCAGGGGCTATGCCAATGTGACATGGCACCCTCAAACCATTCCAGCAAAATCTGAACTCCAAGATGGCGCTTCTTCCCTTCCCACTGTACCTCAAAAATAGTTTTCTACCACATATGGGGTATCGGTGTACTCAGGAGAAATTGCAAAACAAAATTTGGGGTCCATTATCTCCTGCTATCCTTGTAAAAATGAAAAAAATTTGAGGCTAAAAAAACGTTTTTGTGGGAAAAATGTGATTTCTTATTTTCATGGCTCTACATTATAAACTTCTCTGACGCACTTGGGGGTTCAATGTGTTCAAAACACATATAAATAAATTCTTTGGGAGATCTAGTTTCCAAAATGGGGTCATTTGTGGTGGGTTTCCTCTGTTTAGGCACATCAGAGGCTCTCCAAACACAACATGGCGTCTGCTCTCGATTCCAGACATTTTTGCTTTAAAAAAGTTAAATGGTGCTCCTTACCTTCCGAGCCCTGCCATGTGCTCAAACAGTAGTTTTCCCCCAAATATATGAAGTATCAGCGTTCTCAGGAGAAGTTGCGCAACAAATTTTAGGGTCTATTTTCTCTTTGTTACCAATGTGAAAATAAAAAAATTGAAGCTAAAGTAAAATTTTTGAGGGGTGCAGTTTTTAGAATGGTGTCACTTTTGGATATTTTCTGTCATATATGCTTCCCAATGTCACTTCAAATGTGATGTGGTCACTTAAAAAATGGTTTGTAAATTTTCTTGGAAATTCTAACTTCCTAACAGTAATTACCACATAAAGTGACACTGGACAGAATTGTAAAATTTGGCCTAGTCATGAAGGTGAAAATAGTTCAGGGATGAACCTCCAACATACTGCAGCAGGATCAGCTATTTCCATAACTCCACTATTCCCCCCACAGTTATCAGTAGCTTAAATCTAAGTAGAGATGGGTACTAGGGATGAGTGAGCAGTAAAATGCTCGGATGCTCATTACTTGAACAGCGCAATTCCTAATGCTCATATGCTCGTTTCGAGTAATGAGTAAGGATTGGTGAATCTGAAAAATTTGGGGTCCGTTCAAACACCTACTGTCAGTGCACAGACTCCGAACACGGACTTCTATAGTAAGTCTGTGCTACTGTTCGGGTTTGGCAGCCTGAACAAAGTTTGTTGAAAGGCTGCAGCACAGCCAATCAACAAGCTTTACCGGTTTGGGCATTTCCGGTTCAATTACCGCCATGACAAGTGTTGGCATAGCTGTGATTGGTCGGGGCACGCTGTGTAAAAAAAAAATGACGTGTGGCTCTGATCGGCATTAAGATCGATGCACAGATGACAGCAAGTGAGCCAGCAGCTCTGACTTGCAGTTAAAAGGTTATCGCTGGTCACAGGCGTTGGCTGCTGAGAGTATTATTGTCATCAGCGTACGCCTGGTCTTGCTGATAGCAGCAAAAGAAGGTGCCGCTGATTGGAGTATTCATCAGCTGGCACCTGTGTATAAACAAATATGAATAAATATAAACTCATGTTTTTGAACACACTGGTATTATTTAGAACACTACAAGCGTCATGACCATGCTATTCATTCATATAACAATAAATATAACAAATATAAACAAATAAATAAAAAAAAGACAACCCCTCTAATTTTGCTAGCTAGTACAAGTAAAGTTGACAGCTGCGGGCTGCAGCCCCCAACTGTCAGCTTTACATTGGCCACAAGAGGCCACCACAGTTGATCAGCCCGCTGACACTGAGCTGCTCATGGGAACCTTAGCCTGTGACCTGCGGTAACCTCAATGACATCACCGCAGGTCACTGAAGCTGCACGCTCAGCAGCTCAATGTCTCCTGGATTGACATCTGAGCGGTCGCATCGTGCCATGCTATCCAAAGGAAGGAGAGCTGGATTATTGTCGGACAGGTAAGGAGTATGGTGTATTATTATTTTAAATTTTACAGTAATAAATAGGTAAAAGAGAGTGGGGGGTGTTTATTTCAAATAAAGGACTCTGTGTATTTTTATTTCAATTATAGGACTTTTTTCTGTGTGTGTTTTTATTACATTTGACTTCGGGGTTAGTAATGGTGGTGCCTCATAGATGTCTCTCCATTACTAACCTGTGGACTTTTTGTCAGCTGACATTACAAAGCTGACATCAACCCCACAAATATTGCCCCACTTGCCACCGCACCAGGGCAAGTGAGAAGAGCCAGGTAAAGCATCATGTAATAGATGCGCCTTTTGGGGTGGATGCAGACTGCTTTTTTTAGGCTGGTGAAGGCCAATAACCACAGCCTATTCCCAGTCTGAGAATGCCAGCGCCTAGCTGTCTGCTTTAGCTTGGCTGGTTGTAAAAAATGGGAGGGACCCAACGTAGTTTTTTTTAATTATTTATTTAAATAATTAAAAAAGACCCCTCTATTTTTGATAACCAGCAAATATAAAGCTGGCAGCCGGGGGCTAAATTATTTATTTATTGCACAGGCCCTGGCTGGTAAATACTTTCATCAGCCTCGTTTGCTCTCGCTGCTATCAGCGAGACCAGGCGTACACTGATGAGAGTAGTACACTCATCAGCCGACACCTGTGACCGACGGTAACCTTTTTACCGCCTCTCAAAGCTGCTGGCTCACACGCTATCATCTGTGTGACAATGTGGGAACCGCAGCGCTCTGACCAGCAGTAACGAACTTACCGCCGATCAGAGACAGTGTTTCCTGCGCTGTCATGCAGATGACAACGTGGGAAACGCTGGATGTTTGGGCCCCCTATTAATTTGAAAGGGGTCCGGGTTCTGGTTCGAGTTCTGGTACCGTTCTGGTACCCGAATCAAACTTTTTTTTAAATGTTTGGCCAAATCCGACGGATCCAAATATCCATGGGTCCACCCATCACTAGAAATTAGCATAATGGAAGTCAATGGGAAATCCGAGCATTTTTCCAGCAGACCCTGCAAGGAGGTTTGGGGGGCCGTAAGAAAGTTGAAGTGGGTGAAAAAGTGCTAACTGGAAGGAGAACAGCATGGGGAAGACACATAGAAGCATGTCTGACTCATAGATCGCTGCTGAAAGCAATGGTGTGTAAGGCGGAGGTGTTCACACCGTGCAGTAACTGAGGCAGTGACCCAAGCAAGTCCAACATAAACAGCTTTATTCAGCAACTCACGGGTAACAGAACAGTCCTGCTGCTGTTGATTATGCTGCTGTGCCTGCTCCTGCTGTTGCCATTGAGACTGCAGCTGCTGCTGCTGGGTAAGTACCAGCTGCTTTAACAGCTCGTCCATTTTGTCCACGGGGTGGGGCAGAAAGGTGGCCGGCTGGATTGTGGTCATGCAGCGGCCGGTGGGGTATGCCTCAGTCACTATGCCCGCATTCTCCACCAAGCTGTAAGGTGGCGATGTTCACACCGTGCAGTAACTGGGGCAGTGACCCAAGGAAGTCCAACCTAAACAGCTTTATTCAGCAACTCACGGGTAACAGAACAGTCCTCCGGTTCGCAGCCGGGTTAACATCAGTCCATAAACAACGGTTGCCGGGGGCAACGGCCGCGCCGGGCCGCTCAGAGCTGGACAGATGCAAAGTCTTCCCAGGCGTGGGTTCAGCCACACTCAATCCTGCTGAGCTTTCCTGCTATGCTCGTAGCAGGTTCCAACATAGAACAATACTAATCCTTAGTGCAGGGTTTTTAAAGGACCTGTGGCAAGAACCACTGGAAAACCCGGGTTGGAGGGAGGAGGCCGCCCCACTGCCTCCTGTGACCTCCTTCAAGAAATGAAGGCCCTGCTTGGTTTTTACTAATCTGCCTTAGCCAGATAGCCTGACTAGGTCAATGCTCACCTTCATTCCTGCATTGCAGCCGCAGGTGTGCCTGTGACTGCAATGCACTCCAATGGTTTTAATAGGTATCTGTACACATTCTGCGGGAGAAATAATGTCCCTCGTATACGATCCCGGTCACTGCCTCACATATCCCCCCCCCCTGTTCAAGCTTGTGGGGTTGAACATTTGCCATCATATAGGGTGCCCGCGACAGGGCATCCGCATTTGCTTGTGACTTCCCAGGGCGATATTCTACAGAGAAACTGAAATTTTGCAGTGACAGGAACTACCTCGTGACTCGCGCATTCCTCTCCTTGGCATTCCTCATCCATACCAAGGGTGAGTGGTCCGTCACTAAGCGGAACTGACACCCGAGTAAATAATAACGTAGCGATTCCAAGGCCCACTTAATAGCCAAACACTCCTTCTCTGCCACGCTATAGTTTTTCTCTGCCAGGACAAGTTTTCTACTCAAGTAGGTGACCGGGTGCTCTTCACCATTCACTTTTTGTGACAATACCACCCCTAGGCCTACCTCCGAGGCATCTGTCTGTACAATGAAGGTTTCCTTGAAGTTGGTGCTGATGAGGACTGGCTGTCCACAGAGGGCCAACTTCATGGACTGAAAGGCTTTTTCTGCCTGAGGGTTCACCCGAACCATTACAGATTTTTTTCCTTTCAAGAGATCGGTCAGGGCCGCCGTTCGCCCAGCAAAATTAGGTATAAACTGGCGGTAATACCCAAGGATGCCAAGGAACGCCCTCACCTGCTTTGTACTTGATGGTTTAGGCCAGTTTTTTTATGGCCTCAACTTTATTGATTTGGGGCTTGACAACTCCTCGGCCTATCACATGCCCCAAATATCGGGCTTCCTCTATACCTATCGCACATTTTTTTGGGTTTACCATTAACCCCGCGGCTCTTCGAGAATCCAGCACCGCTTGTACCTGTGATAGGTGCGTATGCCAGTCTGTGCTAAAGATGATAATATCGTCTAGATACGTGGACGCGTACTCCTGATGAGGCTTGAGCACTATGTCCATCAACATCTGGAATGTAGCCGGGGCCCCATGCAACCCAAAAGGTAAGACCACATAGTGGTATAGACCCTCCGGAGTTACAAAGGCGGTCTTTTCCTTCGCCAAATCTGTGAGAGGTACCTGCCAGTAACCCTTGGTGAGATCGAGCGTGGTAAAGTACTGGGCCTGCCCTAGTCTCTCAATCAGCTCGTCCACCCTGGGCATTGGATAGAGGTCAAACTTTGACACTTCCTTCAATTTCCGGAAATCGTTACAGAAGCGTAACGATCCATCTGGTTTTGGAATCAGTACGATGGGGCTAGCCCACTCACTCCGTGATTCCTCTATGACGCCTAACTGAAGCATTTGTTTTACCTCAGCCGTGATGGCTTGCCTCCGGGCTTCGGGTACCCGGTACGGTCTCATTCGCACCCTTACCCCAGGTTCGGTGACAATGTCATGTTGGAGAACCGTAGTCCTACCCGGTAGCACTGAGAACACGTCGGTATTGTGCTGCACCAGTGAGCGAGCCTCCCGTCGCTGCTGTTTAGTGAGAGCATCACTTATCCTGACCTCTCCCCTGGATGCTTCCTTGACTGAAGGTAGAGCACTCTCCGGTGATATGCCCGGAGTGACGTCTGCAACTAAACACTCTCGACTCTCGATCTCTCCAAGGCTTTAGCAGGTTTACATGATAAAGCTGCTCAGGTTTCCTCCTTCCGGGCTGATACACCCGGTAATTTACCTCCCCCACTTTTTCTCGAACCTCATATGGCCCTTGCCACTTGGCCATGAGCTTACTCTCGGCTGTGAGTACCAGTACTAACACCCGATCGCCCTTGTTAAAAGACCTGACTCTGGCTCATTTATTATATGTGCGCCTCTGGGCTGCCTGGGCATCTAACAGATGTTCTTTCACGATGGGCATGACCGCAACGATCCGGTCCTGCATACTAGCCACGTGTTCAATTATACTCCTATGTGGAGTCGGCTCTTGTTCCCATATCTCTTTGGCTACGTCCAACAGACCCCTAGGGTGTCTGCTGTACAATAACTCAAAGGGAGAAAATCCTGTGGAAGCCTGGGGTACCTCACGGACGGCGAACATCAAATAGGGTAGCAACATGTCCCATTCCCTTCCGTCCTTAGAAATGACCTTTTTTAACATGGATTTGAGGGTTTTATTGAAACGTTCTACTAGCCCGTTGGTTTGAGGGTGGTACACCGAGGTGCGCAATTGTTTAATTTTTAGCAATTTGCATAGTTCCCTTGTTACTTTGGACATAAAAGGGGTCCCCTGATCAGTTAGGATCTCCTTAGGTAGTCCAAGGCGACAGAACATGGCAAACAGCTCCCGTGCAATCAGTTTTGCCGAGGTGTGGCGTAGCGGTATAGCCTCCTGGTACCGGGTGGCATAGTCGGCGACCACCAGTATATGTTGGTGGCCACGGGCGGATTTTACAATGGGCCCTACCAAGTCCATTGCAATCCATTCAAAAGGTACCTCTATCACTGGCAGGGGTACCAATGGGCTACGGAAACTTGCGGTGGGTGTGGTCAACTGACATTCGGGGCAGGATTCGCAGTACTTTTGGTCCTCCACGTAAATCCCCGGCCAAAAGAACCACTGCAAGATACGTTCTTGCGTCTTTTTAACCCCTAAGTGTTCACCCAGCAGGTGTGTGTGTGCCAAATCTAGAACCACCCGATGGTACGACTGAGGTACCACTAACTGTTCCACAACCTCATCCCTGATCTTGTCTATCCTATAGAGCAACTCACCGTTGACTACCATGCGTGGAAATACAGTATCTGCACCGGGCTGTTGGGCTATGCCATTTACCTCTACCACCCTTTCCCGCGCCTGAGTCAGGGTGGGATCCTGTAGCTGAGCCGTCCCAAACGTGTCCCGGGACACTTCCAGCTCGGGGATCGATGGGGTCTCCTCGACCTCTCCTGCCAGCACCTCTAAGGGAAACCTATCGGGGTCACACTCTGTCCCTATGTTGGACACCCCTAAGGCAGGTTCCCCTGACTCGGGTTCGTCGGGTACATCGCCTGTAATACATTTTACCGGGGGAGAGTGGATTTTGTTTTTCCACAGAGTCCAGAACAGGGGCAAGTCTCTTCCCAACACAGTCCCATAGGGAAGAGTTTTTACCACCCCCACCACATGTTTTATATTTCCACATGGCGTGGACAAAACTACCTCCACAGTTGGGTACTCTTGGAGGTCCCCATGGATACACACAACCCCGACTGGCCATCCACTGGGGTTGTCTCCTGCCACCAGCGACCCATGTACCAAAGTTACTAGGCTCCCTGAGTCTAGGAGGGCCTCTGTGGGGTACCCATTAACCAGTACCTGGCATAGTTGGAATTCACTGTCCCGGGGGTCGGCGCTCGCTGTGCAGACCGTCTGGACATACATTGAGACCCAGCGGTTATACCCGTAGTCCATGGGTTCCGTAGTCAGGGGACAGTTAGCAACCACATGCCCCGACCCCTGACACCGCTAGCACCTAATGGTGGAGGTACTGTTAGGCCTTATGACTGTTTGGGAGGGAACCGGTCTCCTGCCCCTTCAGCACGGGCACGGTGCTGACTGTCCTCAGCAGAGAGACGCGATCTCTTTCCCGATTCCTGGGTTGGCAGGGATCGGCGTGACAGCCGAGAGGGGGCAGAGTCTCGAATGAAGTCCTGAGTGGCCGAGTAGCGCTCTATCAGACTGACCACCTGGTCGAGGGTGCCGGGGTCCCCTTGTCCCACCCAACGTTGGATAGCGGCCGGCAGAGTCCTAACCAGCCGGTCAACCACCACCCTCTCCACCATCTGGGCTGGAGACAAAGTCTCAGGCTGGAGACACTTCTTTACCAGCTGCAGGAGGTCATAAGCCTGAGACCGGGTGGGTCGGGTCTCCACATAGGCCCATGAATATACACGCTGAGCCCTCACGTATGTATTGACCCCCGTCGGGCAAGGATCTCACCTCTGAGCCCCTGGTAGTCCTGGGCGTCCTCCAGACTGAGGTCGTAGTAGGCCTTTTGGGCATCGCCGACCAGAAACTGAGCCACCACTTCTGCCCACTGGCCGGCTGGTAGGTTTTCCCACTCCGCTGTGCGCTCATAAACGGTCAGGAAGGCTTCCACGTCATCCTCTGGTTCCATCTTCCTCAACGCTGAGCGAACAGGGCTGATGCATCCGGCGTCTCCCGCAGGGCAGCAATCTGTTGCAGGAACAGTTCGTTTGTTTTTTGCTGCTGCTGGTACAGTAGCTGCTGCTGTTGATTATGCTGCTGTTCCCGCTCCTGCTGTTGCCATTGAGACTGCAGCTGCTGCTGCTGGGTAAGTACCAGCTGCTTTAACAGCTCGTCCATTTTGTCCACGGGGTGGGGCTGAAAGGTGGCCGGCTGGATTGTGGTCATGCAGTGGCCGGTGGGGTATGCCTCAGTCACTATGCCTGCATTCTCCACCAAGCTGTAAGGCAGCGGTGTTCACACTGCAGTAACTGAGGCAGTGACCCAAGCAAGTCCAACATAAACAGCTTTATTCAGCAACTCACGGGTAACAGAACAGTCCCCCGGTTCGCAGCCGGGTTAACATCAGTCCATAAACAACGGTTGCCGGGGGCAACGACCGCGCCGGGCCGCTCAGAGCTGGACAGGTGCAAAGCCTTCCCAGGCGTGGGTTCAGCCATACTTAATCCTGCTGAGCTTTCCTGCTATGCTCCTAGCAGGTTCCAACATAGAACAACACTAATCCTTAGTGCAGGGTTTTTAAAGGACCTGTGGCAAGAACCACTGGAAAACCCGGGTTGGACGGAGGAGGCCGCCCCACTGCCTCCTTTGACCTCCTTCAAGAAATGAAGGCCCTGCTGGGTTTTTACTAATTTGCCTTAGCCAGATAGCCTGACTAGGTCAATGCTCACCTTCATTCCTGCATTGCAGCCGCAAGTGTGTCTGTGACTGCAATGCACTCCAATGGTTTTAATAGATCTCTGTACACATTCTGGGGGATATAAAACGTCCCTCGTATACGATCCCGGTCACTGCCTCACAGGTGTCACACTTTTACTCCACTTTAAGGACTGATAATAAAACATTCAAAATTGATGAGAAATTAGAGTTTACAGAAAAAAAAGAAGAAACATTCTTAATTGTATAATGACTTGTATATAATGCAAAATATAAAAAGGATTTAAAAAAATAATCAATTAAGTAAACCAACATTTTTTATTAATTTTCATTACGTTTTTATTAATTTTTTATTAAAACACTGGAAATTTCAGTGTAATTTAAGAAGGAAGCAAGAACTGCCAAAAAATTAATGGAAGAGGGACCTGCATTTGATAGGAGGGCCTCATATACATATCATATACATTGTCATATTGTGGTACTCCTAGACTCATAAAGGCTATACTCGAAGTGCAAAACCTGCCAAAAATTACAAGTAGAGTCATCCATACACCCTTGAAGGCATCAACTGTGGTGCCTTATTCAAATATTGTGAACAAAATGTAGTTGTGGTACTCTTACACTCATAAAAGCTCTGCACACAGTGCAAAGCCTGCCAAAAAATACAAACAGGGTCATCCATACACCCCTCAAGGCACCCACTGTAATGTCTCATTCAAATGTTAAGAAAGTATAAATATGGTACTCCTACACTCATAAGGGCTCTGAACACAGTACAAAGCCAGAAAAAAATTATGTCGAGGGTCATCCATACACCCTTTAAGGCATCAAATGGAGTGCCTCATAAAAAATTAACAAAGTGTAGTTGATGTACTCCCACACTCATAAAGGTTTTTCAAAAAGTCACACTGGAAAAAATTATAAGGAGGGTAATCCATACATCCTTGAAGGCAACAACTGGAGGTTCTCATTCAAATATTAAGAAAGTATAGTTGTGGCACTGCTACACTTATAAAGGCTTTGCACACAGTGCAAAACCAGGAACAAATTATAAGGTGGGTCACCCATAAACTCTTGAAGGCACCAAGTGGAGTGCCTAATAAAAAAAAATTAACAAAGTTTAGTTGATGTACTTCTACACTCATAAAGGCTTTGCACAGTCACACAGGAAAACATTATAAGGAGGGTCATCCATACACCCTTGAAGGCAACAACTGGAGGGTCTAAAATTTTGAACATTAAAAACACTTTATATGCTGCTGCCATCTGGTGGTGTGGAAAAGTGAGGGCTAATTCAGGCTTTTTTAATTTTTTATCAGAGTGAGCCTGTTTGCATTCTCTGTTGACAGGCAAAAGCATCTGTTTTTTAGGCCCCCCCCACCCGGAGGCACTAAAAACACACTCAGGCAATACTCTAGCAGCAGGGCAACTCAACACCTCCAAGGCATAGAGGGACAGCTTATGCCAGGTGTCCAGCTTTGAGACCCAATAGTTGAAGATCGCAGAGGAATTAGGGAGTATGCTGGTTTGGTTGGCCGGGTATTGCTTGACCATCTTTAAAAACGTTTCCCTCCTTGTCAAAAATACCCTGTCATCAGGCCCTGGATGCTGTAATGGTGCCATGAAATTGGCCCAGGACTTTAAAAGTGCACCCCTGCCTCTGCTGTGTGTCTCCCTTGCCTCTCTTCCTTGGTTGGGCAAGGAAGCTTGCCCCCTGCAGCTAGCGTTGTCTGATGAGAATTTTTTCAAAATATTTTCCACAATGGCCTTCTGGTATAGCACTATTTTAGAAGACCTGTCCTCCTCAGGAAGGAGAGATGCAAAGATCTCCTTGTAGCGTGGGTCTAGCAGAGTATTCTTTTTTGGCCAAGATAAATATAACGCGAGGGTCACAGTAAAGGCAGTGGTACATAAAGTTGTAAAGTTGGCCACATTTGTCAAGCTCCCTACAGCCAACACTTTCCTGTCTCCACTATGATGACTACTGTCCATCTCCTCCTCCTCCCTCTCTTCCTCATCATTCCCCTCCTTAGCCCATCCACATAGGAGAGAATGGACAAATGTTCTATGGTTACTATCCTCTGTTGCACTAACAGCCAGCTCCAGTTCCTCATCCTCCTCCTCAGCATCCACCTCTTCATTGTTACCAAATCTGTACTGAGCAGATAAGATGTGGCTGGGCTGGGTAGTATCTCCCTGTCTCATGTCTTCCTCCATTTCCACCTGGTCTGCATGCATAGCCTCATGTTTAATTATGAGCAGTGACTCTTTAAGTAGGCTCAGAAGTAGGATTGTTGTGCTGACTATGGCGTCATCAACGCTCACCATATTTGTGGAGTCCTCAAAGTCTTGGAGAACTGCACAAATTTCAGACATACATGCCTACTGTTCAGTTGTTACAGTATGTGCGGAGGCTGACTAGAATACCGATGGGTGTGTTAAAGCTGGTATTCCACAACTCAGTCTGCTGCTCACAAAACCTTGCCAGAATATGCAGTATGGAGTTCTAGGGCGTGGTCACATCGCACACCAGTCGGTGAGCTGGCACTTGTATGTGTTGATGCAGCAATGAAAGAGCGGCGGCAGCCGTGACATACCTTGACCAGAAGCTCTGGAAAATCTGGGTATGTTTTCAGAAACCACTGAACTGCCAATTTGAGCACGTCTGACAAGCATGGTACGTGTGTGAGTTTGCCAAGATTCACAGCTGCTATGGGTTACTTCCACTATCACAAACAACCATGCCTGGTTGGAGGTTTAGTGGAAAAAGTCACAGATCAGTCCAGTCTGTTATTCCTTTAAGTAACTCTGCCACAGTGTGTGGTTTGTCTCCTAGACAAATTAGCTTCAGCAGAGCCTGTTGGCGCTTCACTGAGACAGTGCTGCAGAGCTTCCAGCTTCCGGCTGATGTAGACAAGGAGCTGTGAGATAACACATTGGAGTTGGAGGATGAGGAAGAGCAGGAGGGGATGTAGGAACTGATGTAGGAAGTGGAGGAAATGCTGATAAAGTAGGGCCAGCAATCCTCGGCGTCTGGAGCACACATTCCAAGCAAGGGTTGGACTCGGCCTCAGCCTCCACAATGTTAACCTAGTATGCTGTCTAGGAAATGTAGCGTCCCTAGCCACAAGCGCTTGTCCATGTGTTGGTTGTTAAGTGGACAGTCCCACTAAGTGTGTTGGCAAGTGCACTGGTGATGTTTCTGGACACGTGCTGGTACAAGGTGGGGATGCCACACTAGGAGAAAAAGTGGCGACTGGGGACTCAGTACTAAGGGATGGCGGCTGCCATGAGTTGGCGGAAATCCTCCTTGTCAACAAGAATGAAGAAATGGCAATATTTCCACGGCAAGCAGCCTGCAAATGTGCCCGTTTAGCATTTGGGCCTGTGGATGGGTGGCTGGAAACTTTCTCTTTTGTTCCAAGGCCTGGAGTAGGGACAGCTGAACGCTGTGCTGGGACAACGATTTGTAAGTGCCTGTTTATGGTGCATCAGAATGTGCATGGATATCTGCCCAGTGTCATGGACAGGGGTATGGAAAACACCTAGCACAGGGAAAGAGGCAGTGGTGTCACCAGATGGCACCAATCATTCACCCAGGCGTTTGCCCCATCAAGTCGGGTGCTTAGATGACATGTGCCTGATCATGCTGGTGGTGGTTAAGCTTTTAGTGGTTAGCCCCTGCTGATATAGGCATGGCACAGGTTGCAAATAAAAATGTTTTTGTCTCAGAACGCTGTTCAAAAAAGTCCCAGACTGGGGAACACCTAACTCTTTGGCGAGGAAATTCACGAGTGTCAGTGCTCTACGGAACAGTTGCCTGCCTTTTCCCTCTGGTCACCTTGCTGCCTCTTCCTGCCTGTTTCTTTGCTGCCTATCCCTCCCCCTCAGTGCTGTTGGCCATGCTCTGCATGCCAGATTCACAGGTTGGGTTGGTGACTATGTCATCCACCACCTCGTCTTCCACTGCCGCACACTGGTCCTCACTGACATCTTCTTGTGGCCGTGGCTGCTCTAAGTTTTGTGCATCACTTAACAGCATTTCCTCCTGTCCCTCTTGGACCATGCAGGGTGAGAGGCCACAATCAAGAAATGATGTTGTAAAGAGCTCCTCAGAGTGTCCTAGTGTGGGATTACTAGTCTCCTGGGACTCAATATGGTGGGAGTAAAGAGGATCAGGGTGAGGATTAAGCGATCCAGACTCTTGGCTGGTTAGAATGGACCGTGTGGAAGACCGGGTGCTGCTGCCAAGCATGCTGGGAGCCTTATCTGCTATCCAACCGACCACCTGTCTGCACTGGTGTAGCTTTAGAAGTGGTGTACTGTGCCTCCCTGCAAAGTGGGACAGGAACGTATGTGTAGTGGATGGGCGTGTTTCTTGTGCTTCAGCAGCAAGCGTAGTCGCACTTGCCCCACGTCCTCGGCGTCTGCGTGCACCATCATTAGCACTTCCCCGTCCTTTAATGCACGCATTACAGATTTTCTAATTGCTAGGTGTCTTGAAACCAAGTTTATCTTTAATAAAAAAAAATTGGTCACTTGCAGCAGACAAAGCATATTTTGTATTTAACACAAAGCACAGCATACTCTATGGATGACTAATTGAATCCAAAAAATGTTTTAGCTCTTTTTTGGAAAGTTTTATACCAGCGAAATTTAGCCCAAGCAGGTAATAGTCTATGAATGACTAATTGAATCCGGAAAAAAATGTTAACACTGTTTTGGAACGTAATTTACTACCGAAATTTTGCACAAAGCATGTAATACTCTATGGATGACTAATTGAATCCAGAACAATTTTTAGCGCTTTTTTGAAATGTTATATACCACTGAAATTTAGCACAAAGCATGTAATACTCTATGGATGACTAAATGAATCCAGAAAATTTTTTGATCGCTTTTTTGGAGTGTTATGTACCACCGAAAGTTAACACAATGCACATAATACTCTATGGATGACTAATTGAATCCAGAAAAAAATTTGAAATCATTATTGGAGTGTTATATACCACCGAAATTTAACACAAAGCACGTAATACTCTATGGATGGGTAAATCCATAAAAATTTTCAATATTTTTTAGAGTGTTATATACCACCATAATGTAACAAAAAGCACGTATATTGGATGACAATATAGTCAATTTTTTCACACAAAAAAAAGACCACACTCTCCCTCCAATAAGAACTGTCCCTGTGCTGTGCAATGGCGTTAGTGTGCCGAGCGTGGCGGCGCCTGTTTTTTTTTATAGAGGGAAAGTGTGATGACGGACCACAGTATAGAGACTGGACCCTATAGGGGGGACCCAGTGTGAGTGGATAGTGTGAAGAGGGGGCCCAGTATGGAAAGGAGTGTGGAGAGTTTGTACCATAAGAGGAACAGTGTGTGGGTCATATTTTGTGCAGGGAATACAGTGAGGGGCAATTATTTATTCAGGGGCTCAGCATAGGTCAGATATTTTTATTCAGGATCATTATAATGACACTCCCATCTTTAAGGGCATCATGTGAGGAAGTGCTGCAGAAGACCGGAGAAGATGGAATTCTGCAGAGATGAGCTGTGGATGAAAAAAGCCATCAAGGCATCTGGACTGCCAGGGAGAATCCTAAAAGTGTGCAGTGCATGCACTGTGAAAATTCAGAAGCCTGCAGTCACATAGAGTGACTACAGACTTTGATCTCAAACCTGGATAAGCCCTTTAATTATAAAATGAAGCCCTGTAGCCAATCCTAACAGCGTGTAATATACTCACTGTCAGGATTCAGCTCTGCTTGCAAGTGCCAGCAGTCATCACATGGCCCCTATACTCGTATGTGACTTTCATACTTACGGTCACGTGACAACGAGCTTCTCTTCCTGCTTCTCTCAGTTTTTCACTGAACATTGAGAGAATTAGGAAGAGCAGCTTGTCGGCACATGACTAAGTGTGTAAATCGCATATGTGCTGGGAGGGGGGAACCAAACTGAATTCTTGCCCCAAGTGCTAGAAGACCTAAATGCACCTCTGTTCTAAAGCATTTTGTGGTAACTGAAATGCTCAATTCATATTTTTTTTGCTATCTGCTGTTTTCAGTTAGCATTTTGCGCTACCTCCTCTTCTCCAGTCATCATTCAGTTTTTATTGCTGTTCTCCAGTCAGTATTTTGTCCTCCCTGGTACTGTATCTCTAGATATCTTTATTATCTGTTTTGGCACTTTGCTGCATTCATATTGCATGATATGTTGCATGTTCTCCAGTCATCATTTTGTCCTCTTTGCTTTTCTCTAGTCAGCATGCATTGCCAAAAGGATTATGTTTAAAGGGAACTTGTCATGTCCTAGCTACTATGAAAACTGCACCCATTGCGTTGTTAGTGATGCCAAGTGCATCACTAACACGCTTTTTTCATTAAAATTGGTGCAAATATAATAAGTATATAACATTTTATATACTTATAATCATACCTGCTCCTTCAGTCATAGGGGTGTGATCCTCACATTCAGTCATGGGTGGTGCCACATCATCCAGGGCAGGCACCGCCCATGCATTTGAATTTCGTTCCTGGCGAGCCCTCAAGTTATGGGACGCTTGCGCAGTATGACACAGCCAGCAGTAAAGCTTTGCATTGCTGGGAGCCGCGCATGTGCTCTGATGCATGGCTACCCGCGCGTGCGCAGTGAGGCTGTGTAGTTACCAGCTTCAATGCGCATGCGGTGTGACGAGTGGCTCTGGCCGCACACAGTGAAGCTTGGAACTTCACCGCGCATGCGCTATGACAAGCTGCTCCCCGCGCATGCGCAGTGAAGTTCCCAAAATTCAAATACGTGGGCAGTGCCAGCCCTGACTGATGTGGCACCACCCATGACTGAATGTGAGGATCACACCCCTATGACTGAACGAGCAGGTATGATTATAAGTATATAAAATGTTATAAACTCATTATAGGTGCACCAATTTTAATGAAAAAAGTGTGCTAGTGATGCACATTGCATCACTAACAATGCAATGGGTACAAAGTAGATAGTAGCTAGGACATGACAAGTTCCCTTTAAACCCTACAGTGGGTGCGTAAAGTATTCAGACCCCTTTAAATTTTTCACGCTTTGTTTCATTGCAGCCATTTGGTAAATTCTAAAAAGTTTTTTTTCACATTAGAGTACACTCTGCACCCCATCTTGACTGAGATGTCATCAGGGGAGTCTACTGAATCAATCGGGGAATGTCATATGATAGAGCGCTAAATGGTGTGAGACCCAATTGCTGAACATTATTGCAGCTCAGCAAAAAGTGTCCCAGTGCCTAAAAAAAGTGCTCAGTGCCTAAAAAAGAAAATGAAAAATGGAGCTCCCAAAGTGTTGGGTATCTCTCTGTGGAGATGCAGAGTGCCCCACTCTCCAAATCGAAAAAAGGATAATCCAGGAAGGAGGAAAAAATGTGGTTTATCCGGACGCTGCCAGAAAGGGTGACGAGCCAGATGGTAAATAAGATATTTTTATTGTTTTCTAATGGTATCATGACTACGCATTTCAGGGACGATCTGTCCCCTTCATCCGGTGTAGTTAGACAAGTAGCCAGTCACGTTTTTTTATATCAATCTGGAACATCATACCAGGTGTGGTGGATTTTTTACTTAACCCATTCCTGACAGAAACACTGCCCTATTCTACATGTTCTATTCAAATAAACAACCTAGTTGGATACATAAAACACACATACAATAATTGCAACCCCAGCACAAAAGGTATTATTACATATTTAAAAAACTAGTATGATTGTCGAGTATTTTCTATACATTCATTCAAACCATCTGGGAATAATGTCAACAATTTGAAAATCCAAAATGATTCTCTACTTGTTAATCTCTGGAACCTGTCATAAAATTTGTCAGGAATTCGTTCAAGTATCAATAAACGCAAATTGGCTGGATTTTTTTGATGTATATGGAGAGAATGTCTGGATAAACTATGATTTATTACTCTATTTCTTATATTTGATCTATGCTTGTTCATTCTTATATGAACAGGTTGGATAGTATGTCCAAAATATTGCAAGTTGCAACTACATTGAAGTACAGTCATGGCCAAAAGTATTGAGAATGAGACAAATAGTAATTTTTCCAAAGTTTACTGCTTCATTTTTTGTAATGGCAATTTGCATATACTCCTGAATGTCAAAGAGTGATCAGCTTAACAGCAATTACTGTACTTGCAAAGTCAATATTTGCCCAGAAAATGAACTTTAACCCCCAAAACACATTTCAACATCATTGCAGTCCTGCCTTAAAAGGAGCAGCTAACATCGTTTTAGTGATTGATCCATTAACACAGGTGTGGGTGTTGATGAGGACAGGGCTGGCAATCAATCAGTCATGATTAAGTAAGAATGACATCACTGGACACTTTAAAAGGAGGCTGGTTCTTGGTATCATTGTTTCTCTTCAGTTAACCATGGTTATCTCTAAAGAAACACGTGCAGCCATCATTGCACTGCACAAAAATGGCCTAACAGGGAAGAGTATCGCAGCTACAAAGATTGCACCTCAGTCAACAATCTATCGCATCATCAAGAACTTCAAGGAGAGAGCTTCCATTGTTGTCAAAAAGGCTCCAGGGCGCCCAAGAAAGACCAGCAAGTGCCAGGACCGTATCTTAAAACTGTTTCAGCTGAGGGATCGGACTACCAGCAGTGCCGAGCTTGCTCAGGAATGGCAGCAGGCTGGTGTGAGTGCTTCTGCACGCACTGTGAGGCGGAGACTCTTTGAGCAAGGGCTGGTTTCAAGGAGGGCAGCAAAGAAGCCACTTCTCTCCAGAAAAAACATCAGGGACCGACTGATATTCTGCAAAAGGTACAGGGAGTGGACTGCTGAGGACTGGGGCAAAGTCATTTTCTCTGATGAATCCCCTTTTCGATTGTTTGGGACATCTGGAAAACAGCTTATTCGGAGAAGAAGAGGTGAGCGCTACCACCAGTCTTGTCTCATGCCAACTGTAAAGCATCCTGAAACCATTCATGTGTGGGGTTGCTTCTCAGCCAAGGGAATCGGCTCACTCACAGTCTTGCCTAAAAACACAGCCATGAATAAAGAATGGTACCAGAATGTCCTCCAAGAGCAACTTCTCCCAACCGTCCAAGAGCAGTTTGGCGCCCAATAATGCCTTTTCCAGCATGATGGAGCACCTTGCCATAAAGCAAAGGTGATAACAAAATGGCTCATGGAACAAAACATAGAGATTTTGGGTCCATGGCCTGGAAACTCCACAGATCTTAATCCCATTGAGAACTTGTGGTCAATCATCAAGAGACGGGTGGACAAACAAAAACCAACAAATTCTGGCAAAATGCAAGCATTGATTATGCAAGAATGGACTGCTATCAGTCAGGATTTGGTCCAAAAGTTGATTGAGAGCATGCCAGGGAGAATTACAGAGGTCTTGAAGAAGAAGGGGCAACACTGCAAATATTGACTTTCTGCATTAATTCATTCTAACTGTCAATATAACCTATTGGTACTCATAATATGATTGCAATTATATTTCTGTATGTGATATAAACATCAGACAAACACTAATAAAAACCAGAGGCCAGAAGATCATGTGAAAATATAATTTTCGTGTCATTCTCAAAACTTTTAGCCATGACTGTAGATAAACTACAAAGGAACTATTACAATTTATAAATGCTTGGTTAAAAAGGTTTCCCCTGTGATCATAGAGGAAAAATATTTACACCCATGTACAACTATTTTACAACATTGGCATTTAGATCCCCCACAGAAATAAGTCCCTGTGAGTTTGGGAAAAAAGATTAAATGGTTACTTGTTTGCACCAGAATTATCTTATTGCTAATCCGACTTGGTGCAATATGGTTTTTTTAGACTCATATTCCTCCTAAAAACTATATTGGGATTTTCAGGTAAGATTTTTGATAGAACCAGATCTCTCTTTAACACGAAAAAATATTTTTTAAAAATCCCCTTGATTGTCTCATGCGATTTATTGAAAGTAGTGATAAAACTACATTTATATTTATCAATTAAAGAATTTTTATTTTTTTGTGTTTAATCCTCCCTGGTTTGTTTTGAAAGACAATCCACCTATTTTAACGCCCTGGTTCTTCTATAAGCATCCCCTTTGGGTGTGCAGAAAATGTCTAGAAATCGTCTACATATTTTCTGCACATACACAAAGGGGATGTTTCCACTTTAAAATTCACTGACATACAAAGAGTTCACAAGCCAATTAGAGGAGACGACCTGAAAAGGAAAATTCTCAACAGAGAATTGTTTTGGATCTTTAAACTAAATATGAGAACTCCATTGGGATTAAATGTAAGAGATCCTTCAATATATGGAATTTTTTTGTTGCTTCCGCATGTTTTTAGATTTTTAACAGGTTTATATATTGTTGTTATGTCATCAGGTGTACTAATTATATGCACTTTGTTTCTATTGGCTATTGATCAACATGTGGTCAACAGCACACATTACTTAATGCCGATTCATTCATATATGTTTAAACCATGAGTAAGGCTCTGTAGCTGAAATGCGTAGGTTTATTATGTGAACAGAGGAACCGCCATACTTTTAATGTTTAAATAAATTTGAATTATTGATATCATACTTATCTGCTTCATCACTGGAGGATCCTTTTTCGTATATGATTGCTGCGCCTCTGACCTGTGCGGCTCCATGCGATGTCCACACTGTTATTTATCCTACAGCATACCTACTGAGTTGACTCTCCCTTCCCTCTCCCCTGTTTTTGGATGGCTTAGTATAAAACTAGAGACCCTATTTGCAAACACATGTTTTTGAGTATTTACCCCTCTTCAGTGCAAAGCTCTTTTATCGGTATGAGAGGCCTTTAATAGAAGTCTAAGAGGTAATGTCCCTCCTTATGCAGAATGCCAGGCCTGCTTAAAGAGACTTATAGGCCATATAATGGTCCTCCAGTACCACCTATTGTCTTTGCCTTTTATCCTAATGTGGTGGCAAGGCTCATTACCCCCCATTCCCAACATGTTCAATTTCCATTTTTGCGTTTTTGTTTTTTCCTTCTCTTCTTCCAAGAGCCTTAAATTTTCTATTTTTCTGTCCATATAGACGTATAAGGGCTTTTTTTCCAGGGCAAGTTGTAGTTGTATTTTTGAAAGACACCATTTATTATATCACATAGTATACTGGAAAATGGGAAAAAATTCCAAGTATGGTGAAATTGCGCAAAAAAAAAACAATTCTGTTTTTTAAGAATACATTTACGGCGTGCATTGTGTGGTAAAAATGACCTTGCCAATATGATTCTTCTTATCAGTCCAATTACAGCAAAACTACATTTGGTCAGTTTTTTTATTTTTTTAGTGGTAAAAAAAAAATCTGAAATTTCTCAAAAAAAAAGTTTTGGATTGTGTCGCCATTTTTCGAGACCTATTTTTTTTTCCGTTTTTGGACAATGGAGTTTGAGTGTGAGGGCTTATTTTCTATGAGGCAAAACAAAATTTTTATTGTTTACATTTTGGGATAGATATGTCATTTTTATAGTTTCTTACAGCATTTTTGCCCTTTTGCGGCGATGAAAAAATACAACTTTGGCATTTTTAATTGTTTGCTTACCGATTAGATTCATTATTTTTATATTTTCATAGATCTGACTTTTCTGGATGTGGCGATAGCACGTACATGTTTGTTTATTTTTTATTATCTTTATTTTTAATAGGGGAAAAGGGGGTGATTTGAACTTTTATGGGTTTTTCATATTTTTAAAAACTTTTTTTTTCAAATCATGGTCTCTTTTGAAGAAGAGGTGGGTTTTAAAGGAGCTCCATGATGACAGGCACTTTCATAACAACCCATTGGCACCCTACGATTGTGTCAGTCAGGGGGTTGCCAATGGGCACATAAAATGATGTGCTCTCATGCCGGTGCACTTTTAATGCCGCTGTTAATGCTCTGCTCTACTCGCAGATCCTGGCTATCTGTCGCAGCCATTATATGCCAGGTATGGCATGGGCTCACCCCGAGAGCCTGCTTCATAGACCTGCCAACGACTTGCACCGTGCGTGTGCAGCGGATGTCGGTAAGGGGTGAAAGGATCAATATTGACTTTTGGGATTGCTACTTCCAAATAGGAGGCATTAGAGTTCAAGTCCTCTTCCTCTTTGAAGAGGCTACTGCATAATTAAATTCCTAGAGGAGCAATGCATGGCCTATAAGTCTCTTTACGTCGGCTTGGCACTATCCACAAGGACAGATGTCCCCCATTAGACATCCTGTAGATGAACATTTCTTCTGTAAGATCTTTATTGCTACAGTTTGTTTAAGTAAAATAGGCCATTTACTAAGAAATACATAAAATGAAGAATATCTAAACTGTGCAAATACTTAAACAGCTTCTTTGTAAAGTTTTCTCTGGTGCTCTAACATGTACTGTACATGCAATATCTGTTTAACAATTCTCAAAACTTTTCTACTAGAATTGGGGCACGCACATGACTGAACATTTTCTATCTGACAATGATAAAATGAATCTTTTTAAGAAACAATGTAATTTGTCCAATAATAAACCACTCTACAAATAAATATGTGTTTGTTCCACACAAAGCAAATATTCGACTGTTCCAACATGTTTGCCAAAGCTCCTACTCCTACTCCTTGTGTGAAGTAAATACAAAGACGACTTCACCATACCTTGAAGGAACACCACATCCTAGCTAGTGTTTTAATTGATGCAATAATTAATAACAGTTCTTGAGAAGAACAATACAAAATGTAGCTATTAGAATTGTAGCAAACCTCTTTGTATAAGTTGCATTTGGGAGAAATGTTTCAAAGAAATTATAGTGTTAAAATATTTGTCTTTTAAATAAATAGTACTTTAGAGTTTTCAGGGGTCTATCGTTTATTAAGACACAAACTTTAGACCCCCGACATTAATTCAGACCGCAAAGTAGCTATAGACTATGATCCCAATTCATTTAGATTTAAAGGGAATCTGTCAGCACATTTGACATATTAAAACTATTATTATGGGCATACAGGTTATAGACGGCTGAAAAAAGTCCTCCCTTTATGCCTTATATCAGATGGCTTGTTGTGGATAAATCATCTTTTATCACTTCATATAAATGACCTCTTCCAGGCTATGGGGGCGATGTTGCCTGGAAGATGACTCTGCCTCCAGAGCTTATATTACATGAAGGGGAGTTACCAGTGTGATGTGTAATGGCCGCTCTCCTGATCTCACTGCAGAGCTGTGTGTGATTATACCTGACACTTCTGCAGGTTCCTCTCAGCTTCCATCTCACAGGCAGACAGGGTTGTAATATTGTTACAATAAAGTAGAGCTCAGAGAGAAGCTCCAGTGAGCTTGAGAAAGGATTAATGAAAGGTTCATTTCACTGGATGTGCTACCTCACTCTCAATACTTGATGAATTACTACATGTTATTTTAATGCAGGTACTGTGAAGGCAGGTTGGGTCCAGGTGCTGTGGTGACCTGTGGACACTAGGACACTGTAGCATAGAGCTGCACAGCTCTGATTCAAGACTTTAGTCTATATATTGGTGTGTTTTCATTGTATTTTTAATGAATCTGGGAGCCACGTGTGCAATTCAATATAATAGTGGTGAATAAAATTGCAGTGGTGCAGACAACACTAAACTGCATCGGATACTTTGAGCCTCCCATGTCTGCAAATATTTTCCTCCTGCCCCTTTTTTTACACGTGTCTTTCTGGTAGCCAGGCCTCATCCTCAAGTATTACCTTGTCAGTGTCTTCATCACCAACATTGAAAATGATAATATATGGCACTCTTGCAGTAACTGAATCAGGTGCACAAGGAGGGTATCCAACCCATATATCATATAGAGCAGAAAAACTTGGCACTCTTTGAAAATAAGTTCCTTTTATTTGCATTCATATAGCGTTAAACGTTTTCGGTCCTGTGACAGCGCTCTCCTCAAGCGACGTCGGTCGCACACACAAGCACGTTTTTCTGGGAGTTCCATACCTAAAGCATTAAGTTCTGATGAAGGTCTGTATCAGGACCGAAAATGTTTAACGCTATATGAATGCAAATAAAAGGAACTTATTTTCAAAGAGTTCCAAGTTTTTCTGCTCTATCTTCATCACCAACATTGTCATCCACCGCTAAATATCTATCCATGCTTGTGTGTCAAGGAAATGGGTATATTCTCCCAGTCATCAGCTTGTGTGCCAACTCAACTCCCACATGGTAAAGTGACTGGTGGGGCAGTCAAAGCGGTACAACCTAGTGAGAAAGCTGGCTTTCAAGAATTGTTGGCATGCACTCAGACTTGCTTAAGATACCAGGCCACCATTATTTTCCAGAAAAGTGTGCCTGCTCTTTGTTTGGTCTGCTCTCTCAACTGATCTTTGAGCTCAAAAGTAGTGTTGAGCCACCCCCGTAGTGTTCGGGTTCGGTTCGGTTTGTCGAACACCGGGATGTTCGAGGAACTGTTCGTCGAACTGTTCGTCGAACACCTTAGAACACCGTCGAACACCGTTAAAACCAATGGCAGGCAAACAAAAACACATAGAAACACATAAAAAACACCTTCAAAGGTGTCCAAAAGCTGACAAACTGCTCAGAAGACACTCTCTTTAAAAAAGCCGGCCGGCAAATTCAGCAGCGGCATACACCGATACCCGACAATTTAGACAAGAAGGAATAGAGCATCACACATAGATTAGATAGATAGAAACATGTCAGTCACATATATAATAAGTACAGTGATAGTGTTGGTTACTGTACTTGTCATTTAGTGTAAAGGATTTATTTAAAAAAATATTAGTGTTTTCATGCACCGTCTCTTTAAAAAAGCCGGCCGGCAATTCAGCAGCGGTACCCGACAATTTAGAACAGAAAGAATAGAGCTTCACACATAGATTAGATGGATAGAAACATGTCAGTCACATATATAATAAGTACAGTGACAGTGTTGCTTACTGTACTTGTCATTTAGTGTAAAGGATTTATTTAAAAAAATAATAGTGTTTTCATGCACCGTCTCTTTAAAAAAGCCGGCCGGCAATTCAGCATCTGTACCCGACAATTTAGAACAGAAAGATAGAGCATCACACATAGATTAGATAGATAGAAACATGTCAGTCAGATATATAATAAGTACAGTGATAGTGTTGGTTACTGTACTTGTCATTTAGTGTTAAAATAAAGGATTTATTAAAAAAAAAATTAGCGTGGGGTTCCCCGTAATTTTAGTCTCTAGCGGAGGTTAAGCAGACGGCTGGGGCCGATGTTTGAAGCCTGGGAAGGGGGTAATACCCATGGAGCTTCCCAGGCTACTAATATCAGCCCCCAGCTGAATACCTAGCCTTTACTAGCTATTAAAATGGGGGACCCCCCCCAAAAAATGACGTGGGGTCCCCCCTATTTTAATAGCTAGCAAAGGCTAGGCAGACAGCTGGGGGCTGATATTAATAGCTCAGGAAGGGTGCATTGAATATTGGCCCCCTCCCAGGCTAGAAACACCAGCCGTCAGCCGCCCCAGAAATGGCGCATCCATAGGATGCGCCAATTCTGGCACTTAGCCTCGCTCTTCCCACTGGCCTGTAGCGGTGGCAGTGGGGTAATAGGGCTGGGGTTGATGTCAGCTTATAATGCCAGCCCAGGTTAGTAATGGAGAGGTGTCTATAAGACACCCCCATTACTAACCCCATAGTGAAAGTTAAAAAAAACACAAACACCCAGAATAAAGTCCTTTAATTGAAATAAACACACAATTCTTTATTATTCTAAATTAAACCATACTTACCGTCACGCCGATTCCAGCTGAAGCCAACGATCTCCTGAAATAAAAGAAAAATAATAAAGCAACATCATCCTTACCTTTCCATGGTTCCCATGACAGCTTCAGCTCTGCTACATTGAGATGACAGGCTGGACCGCAGCAGAACGCTGCCATCCAGCCTGTCATCCCGCAGACACTGAGAAGCGCAGGCATGCTTGCGCTTCTCAGTGTCTCTCTGTGAGGGCATCCAGATGAGCCGAGTTAATGTCCAATGAACTCGGCTCACCTCATGCACGTCACTGACAGCGTGGGAAAATTCTCATGCACTCAGCGCTTCAGCGTGGGAGAATTCTCACGCTGAAGCGCTGAGTTCAGGAGAATTTTCCCACGCTGTCAGTGACGTGCATGAGGTGAGCTGAGTTCATTGGACATGAGCTCACCTCATGCACGTCACTGACAGCGTGGGAGAATTCTCCTGCACTCAGCGCTTCAGCGTGAGAATTTTCCCACGCTGTCAGTGACGTGCATGAGGTGAGCCGAGTTCATTGGACATGAACTCGGCTCATCTGGATGCGGTCACAGAGAGACACTGAGGAGCGCAAGCAAGCCTGCGCTTCTTAGTGTCTGCGGGATGACAGGCTGGATGGCAGCTTTCTGCTGCGGTCCAGCCTGTTATCTCGATGTAGCAGAGCTGAAGCTGTCGTGGGAACCATGGAAAGGTAAGGATTATGTTGCTTTATTATTTTTCTTTTATTGCAGGGGATTGTTGGCTTCAGCTGGAATGGGCGTGATTGTAAGTATGGTTTAATTTAGAACAATAAAGAATTGTGTCTTTATTTCAATTAAAGGACTTTATTCTGGGTGTTTGTGTTTTTTTTTTAACTTTGACTATGGGGTTAGTAGTGGGGGTGTCTTATAGACGCCTCTCCATTACTAACCTGGGCTTGATGTCAGCTGGCATTATAAGCTGACATCAACCCCAGCCCTATTACCCCACTGCCACCGCTACAGGGCAGTGGGAAGAGCGAGGCTAAGTGCCGGAATTGGCGCATCCTATGGATGTGCCATTTCTGGGGCAGCTGACGGCTGGTGTTTCTAGCCTGGGAGGGGGCCAATATTCATGGCACTCTTCCTGGGCTATTAATATCAGCCCCCAGCTGTCTGCCTAGCCTTTGCTAGCTATTAAAATAGGGGGGACCCCACGTCAATTTTTTGGGGGGTCCCCCATTTTAATAGCTAGTAAAGGCTAGGCATTCAGCTGGGGGCTGATATTAGTAGCCTGGGAAGCTCCGTGGGGTTTACCCCTTCCCAGGCTTCAAACATCTGCCCCAGCTATCTGCTTAACCTCCACTAGAGCCTAAAATTATGGGGAACCCCACGCCAATTTGTTTTTAAATAAATCCTTTATTTTAACACTAAATGACAAGTACAGTAATCAACACTGTCACTGTACTTCATATATATGTGACTGACATGTTTCTATCTATCTAATCTATGTGTGATTCTCTATTCCTTCCATTCTAAATTGTCGGGTACCGCTGCTGAATTGCCGGCCGGCTTTTTCAAAGAGACGGTGCATGAAAACACTAATATTTTTTTTAATAAATCCTTTACACTAAATGGCAAGTACAGTAATCAACACTGTCACTGTACTTCTTATATATGTGACTGACATGTTTCTATCTATCTAATCTATGTGTGATGCTCTATTCTTTCGGTTCTAAATTGTCGGGTACCGGTGTATGCCGCTGCTGAATTGCCGGCTTTTCATGTTTCACTGTGAGCACAGTTCCCATCGATTTTGGCAATCACTCTAATGCCACAACCACCATGGCTGTGGCATTACAGTGAGTGGCAGACAATCCCTGCATGATTGGTGCTCTAAATAGCGCCAGACATGCAGGACACGCTTTTTGGTGCACGAACAGTTATCAAACATAACCTCGAACAGCCGAATTTTTTGCAAATCGTTCGGGTTCGTCGAACAACTCGAACACCGCCCAAAACAGCTCGAATTTGAGATTGGCGAACAGTTCTAGTCGAACACCGCTCATCTCTACTCAAAAGTACACTGCACCATTAACACGTGAAACAGCAAATACACTGTGTTCCAAATTATTATGCAAATAATATTTTCTCATATTTTCCCAAATTACCTATATGAATTGCAGTCATTGTAATTTTCCAGTCAAATAACTATTAGAGTACAATTGAAAGGTTTTTGTACAAACTGCCTATGATAACAGTATATTTTTAAAAAAATAAAACACTCAAACTGCACTCAAAATGCATGTTCCAAATTATTATGCACAGCAGAGTTTTCAACCTTTTCATTTTAATAAAGAACAAAAAAATGGTAATTTTTGAAATTATAAGCATTAGCAGGTTATTACAAACTGAAATCAAACAGTTTTCAACTCAAAACTTTATTCTAGGTGATGTAACATTTGCACATGGGACCCCTTGTTCGAAAGGAGCTTCTGAACTCTCTCATTCATTGAATTTGTCAGGTTTTGGATGGTTTCTGCTTCAATTGTTTTGCATGAGGACAGAATACCCTCCCAGAGCTGTTGCTTAGATGTGAACTGCCTCCCGCCATCATAGACACTTCTTTTGATGATGCTCCAGAGGTTCTCAATGGGGTTGAGGTCAGGGGAGCATGGGGACCACACCATAAGTTTGTCCCCTTTTATGCCCACAGCAGCCAGAGATGCAGATGTGTTATGTGCAGCATGAGACGGGGCATTATCATGCATGTAATGATTTCGATGGTCCAGATGGATGGAGTGAAGGATGGCTGGTCGATGGACACCCCATGCAAACACGGCTACGGCGCCAACAAGGAGGAGGTGGAGTAATGCTTTGGGCTGGAATCATGGGGAGAGAGATTGTCGGCCCTTTTAGGATCCCTGAAGGGGTAAAGATGAACTCCATAATGTATGTTGAGTTTCTCAAACAGCACTTCCTGCCATGGTTCAAGAAGAAGAACCGTGCATTCCGCAGCAAGATCATTTTCATGCATGATAATGCCCCGTCTCATGCTGCACATAACACATCTGCATCTCTGGCTGTTGTGGGCATAAAAGGGGACAAACTTATGGTGTGGCCCCCATGCTCCCCTGACCTCAACCCCATTGAGAACCTCTGGAGCATCATCAAAAGGAGTGTCTATGATGGCGGGAGGCAGTTCACATCTAAGCAACAGCTCTGGGAGGGTATTCTGTCCTCATGCAAAACAATTGAAGCAGAAACCATCCAAAACCTGACAAATTCAATGAATGAGAGAGTTCAGAAGCTCCTTTCGAACAAGGGGTCCTATGTGCAAATGTTACATCACCTAGAATAAAATTTTGAGTTGAAAACTGTTTGATTTCAGTTTGTAATAACCTGCTAATGCTTATAATTTCAAAAATTACCATTTTTTTGTTCTTTTTTAAAATGAAAAGGTTGAAAACTCTGCTGTGCATAATAATTTGGAACATGCATTTTGAGTGCAGTTTGAGTTTTTTATTTTTTTAAAAATATACTGTTATCATAGGCAGTTTGTTCAAAAACCTTACAATTGTACTCTAATAGTTATTTGACTGGAAAATTACAATGACTGCAATTCATATAGGTAATTTGGGAAAATCTGAGAAAATATTATTTGCATAATAATTTGGAACACAGTGTATAGATAGGGGCAGTACATGTTTTTCATGGCCTGCTGGCTAAATGTTTCGAGCAGATGCAATGTACCACCACAACCAGTACAAGTAAAGAAGTCTCCATGGTTGTGAGCTACATCTGGTTCTACCACCAGGTTGCGGTAATCTACCCCCTTCCCATGCCACCTATGCATACTCATCTATTGATATAACCCAATCCTCTAGATTAAAAAATGCACAACCTTTCATCCACACCCTCAATCTTTTTCTTTATATATTGTAAAGTACTACCAAGCAGTTTCACAGCTTGTATTGACTGACGACAAAAGCCATGCAGCTGTCACGCTGTCTCTGTATACTGGAGGTAGGGGGCCTAAGCTGACCCTAAGCTGGACCTCATCTAGCCCAGAGAGAGAGAGAGAATTAACTCCCTCACTGCCGAGAAACACAAAGCACCAACAAGTCAGCTGCGAGAAGTCAGGCTGTGTACTCGTGACGATCTTCGTGGCAACACACCCGTGACAGTACCCCCCCTTCTACGAGGGGCCTCCGGACCCTCAGGGCCAGGTTTATCCGGGTGAGTCGTGTGGATGGCCCGAACTAATCGGTCTGCGTTAATATCCGACGCAGGAACCCACATCCTCTCCTCAGGACCATACCCCTTCCAATGAACCAGGTACTGAAGGGACCGGCGATTAAAGCGTGAATCAATGACCCTCGATACCTGGAACTCCAAGTTACCATTGACAACCACTGGAGGGGGAGGTAAAAGTGACGGTACCACCGGCGCCACATACCTCTTAAGCAATGATCTGTGAAACACGTTGTGAATTTTAAACGTAGGGGGGAGGTCAAGACGGAATGCCACCGGATTAATAATAGAACTGATTCTGTACGGCCCGATGAACCTGGGACCCAGTTTCCAGGAGGGAACCTTAAGTTTTATATTCCTGGTAGATAACCATACCCGATCGTTCACACTTAGGTCCGGACCAGACACTCTCCTCCTATCAGCCATACGTTTGTATCGGTTCCCCATAGTATTCAGATTCTTCAGCACCCCTCTCCATACTGAAGCGAGTGATGAGGAAAATCGTTCCTCCTCAGGAACCCCCGAAGAGCCCCCCCCACTGAAAGTACAAAACTGGGGGTGAAAACCATATGCCCCAAAAAACGGGGACTTACCAGTGGACTCGCTCCGCCTATTATTAAGAGCAAACTCTGCCAGAGGTAAGAAAGAAGCCCAGTCCTCCTGGTTCTCTGACACAAAACACCGGAGATATGTCTCCAAGCTCTGGTTCATACGTTCCGTCTGACCATTGGTCTGAGGATGAAAAGCCGATGAGAATGACAACTGCATCCCCGGCCGTGCACAAAACGCCTTCCAGAACTTAGACACAAACTGAGACCCCCGATCAGACACCACCTCGGAGGGTACCCCGTGAAGCCTCACAATCTCCCCAATGAACACCTGCGCAAGAGTTTTAGCATTAGGGAGAGCCGGAAGAGCGATAAAATGTGCCATCTTGCTGAACCTGTCCACTACAACGAGTATGACCGTTTTACCCGAAGACGGAGGGAGGTCCGTAATAAAGTCCATAGACAGATGAGTCCAAGGACGCTCCGGGATCTTCAAAGGTAAGAGGGCCCCAGACGGACGGGTATGTGAGGTCTTAGAGCGCGCACAAACCCCACAGGACGCGACAAAAGTTACCACCTCCTTATGTAAATTAGGCCACCAAAACCGACGCGAGAGGAGATCCACAGTAGCTTTACTCCCCGGGTGTCCTGCAAAAACTGAGTTATGGTGTGCCTCGATCACCTTTTGTCGCAACTGATCAGGAACAAACAATCTCCCTGGAGGTCCAACAGGGGCGTCCCCCTGAGCCTCCAATACCTCCTCCTCCAGCTCAGAGCATACTGCCGAAACCACCACCCCCTCCTGAAGGATAGGAATCGGGTCGTCCGTATTCCCGGCCCCCGGGAAACTACGAGATAAGGCATCCGCCTTTACATTTTTTGACCCAGGACGATATGTAACGACAAAATTAAACCTGGTAAAAAACAATGACCACCTAGCTTGTCTGGGATTCAGACGTTTCGCGGACTCCAGATATAGCAGGTTCTTGTGATCGGTGATGACGGTGACCGGATGAACAGCCCCCTCCAGAAAATGGCGCCACTCCTCAAAAGCTAACTTAATGGCCAAGAGTTCCCTATTGCCGACATCGTAATTCCTCTCAGCGGACGACAATTTTTTAGAGAAAAAGGCGCACGGATGCCACTTACCAGGGGACGAACCTTGTGACAATACTGCTCCCACCCCTACCTCGGAAGCGTCTACCTCTACAATGAATGGCTGAGACGCATCAGGTTGAATGAGTATGGGCGCCGAGGCAAAACATTTTTTCAAAGAGGAGAATGCTTGACAAGCCTTGTCAGACCACCTAGAAAAATCCGTCCCCTTTTTAGTCATGTCAGTGAGAGGCTTAACCATGGACGAGAAATTACGAATGAACTTCCGGTAATAATTAGCAAACCCCAGGAAACGTTGTAGTGCCTTAAGATTCTCTGGCCGATCCCACTCAAGAACTGCCCGCACTTTCCCAGGGTCCATACGAAAACCGGACGCTGAAACCAGGAAGCCTAAAAACTGGAGTTCCTGTACGGCGAACACACACTTTTCCCACTTGGCATACAGTTTATTATCCCGCAAGATCTGTAACACCTGCCTAACGTGCTCCTGATGAGACACCAGATCCGGCGAGTAAATTAGGATATCATCCAGATATATGACAACAAACTGTCCCACCAAGCGGCGAAAAATGTCATTAACAAAGTGTTGGAACACCGCCGGGGCATTAGTCAGACCGAATGGCATGACAAGGTTCTCATAATGCCCCTCCGGAGTGTTAAACGCCGTCTTCCACTCATCCCCCTCCTTCATCCTAATCAGATTGTACGCCCCCCTGAGATCCAACTTAGAGAACCATTTGGCGCCCACGATCTGATTAAAGAGATCGGGAATAAGTGGGAGCGGATACGGATCTCGGACCGTAATCCGATTAAGTTCACGGAAATCCAGGCAAGGGCGTAGGCCTCCATCTTTCTTCTTAACAAAGAAGAACCCCGCAGCCACCGGTGAAGATGAAGGTCTAATATGCCCCTTAGCCAGACTTTCTGAGATATAATCCTTCATGGCCTGCCTCTCAGGACCAGAAAGGTTATACAACCTAGCTTTAGGTAACTTGGCCTCAGGGAGCAGTTTTACAGAACAGTCATACACGCGATGAGGAGGTAGTTCCTGACACCCTTTCTCCGAGAATACATCCTCAAAGTCCGCCAGAAATGGAGGTAAGACCCAAGGAGTAACCGCACCAATGACCGTGTTCATGCAGTTTTTATTACAGAATTTACTCCATTGGCTTATCTCCCTGGTTTGCCAATTAATAACCGGGTTATGCTTAGCTAACCAAGGAAGGCCCAACACAATAGGAGTGGGAAGACCCTCCAACACGTAGCAAGACAACAGTTCTTTATGTATTGCCCCCACTTGAAGTTTTACGTCATGCACAACTTGCAAAAAACTTCCCTGCCCGAGAGGCCTGGCATCGATCGAGAATATGGGGATGGGTTTAGCCAACTTACTCAACCGCATACCTTGAACCCGGGCAAACCGAGCATCAACCAGATTAGCCCCGGCCCCACTATCCAGAAGAACAGATATCCTCTCAGTTCTCGTACCCACCACCACCTCCGCCGGTACGAGAAACTGAGACGAACCTAGGGACGAAATACCTACTCCCAGATTGCCGTCCACCACACAACCTGGGATCAACAGTTTTCCGACGACTCTTCACTCTGCAAGGGACGGGATGGACACCCCCCAATAAAATGTCCCTTTCTCCCGCAGAAGAAACACCTTCCTGCCTTATGGCGCACCACCGGTCCCCTCCCCCGAAATGATGTCCCTCCTAATTGCATAGGCTCCTCTGGACTGACCAGGGGAACCACCATATGAGGGGACCTTGTAGGAGGTGGAGTCATCACAGGGGGTAGAGTTATCCCGCACCTCTCCCGAAGCCGTCTGTCCACGCGAATAGCGAGGGCCATAGCGGCTTCCAGAGACACGGGAGAGTCATACTGTGCCAACACATCCTGTAATTTGTCGGATAAACCATGACAAAACTGGCTCCTAAGAGCCGGGTCATTCCACTGGGTGTCCGTGGCCCACCTACGGAACTCCGAACAGAATTCCTCCGCCGGACGATCTCCCTGCTGGATCCTACGTAACTTAGACTCAGCAAGGGAGATCCGATCTGGGTCATCATATACGAGTCCCAGGGCAGCGAAAAACCTATCCACTGACTGGAGAGCCGGGGAACCCGGGGGAAGAGAGAACGCCCAAGATTGTGGGTCCCCTTGTAGGAGCGAGATGACAATTCCCACCCTTTGTTCTTCACTCCCCGATGACCGAGGCCGCAGCCGAAAGTACAATTTACATGCCTCCCGGAAAACAAAAAACTTGTCCCGCCCCCCAGTGAACCTATCAGGGAGAGCTACTTTAGGTTCTGGTCCGGCTTGCTCCTGAGGATGCCAAACCTTGGACCTAACGTCCGCCAGCTCCATGGACAAACTCTGCAATTGCCGAGCTAGACCGGCTACTGGATCCATAGTAGCTGGAGAAAAACTAAGTGGGTCGGTGAAAATGTCACGCTGTCTCTGTATACTGGAGGTAGGGGGCCTAAGCTGACCCTAAGCTGGACCTCATCTAGCCCAGAGAGAGAGAGAGAATTAACTCCCTCACTGCCGAGAAACACAAAGCACCAACAAGTCAGCTGCGAGAAGTCAGGCTGTGTACTCGTGACGATCTTCGTGGCAACACACCCGTGACAGCAGCTAACAGGTTGCTCCTCTCCATCAAGCAGCAAATCTCATGTTACATGGCTCATCAATAACTAAAACTGCACAATCTCATTAAGGACAATGCCTGGAACATTCTGGCTGCCTTACATTAGGTAAAAATCTCTCATGCTCCCTGCATGGCACACTCCTAAATTTAATCGTGCAAACATTTCTTAATGAAATATACCCAGCTGAGGAAGGCGGTGGCCATGGCCAGAAAGGCTTCGGGGCATTTCAACCAGTCTTAGGCTATGTGCCCACGATGCAGAAATGAAGCAGAAAATTTCTGCAGCATTTCTGCATCTCCCTGGCAGAAAAAAAGCATGCAGATTGTGCATGCGTTTTTCCTGCAGAATACATGCGGAATACATGCGGATTCACATGCGTACCCAAATGTGTTAACACATGTGTTTCCGCATGCGGACTGACAAGCACTTTCCAAGCGATAGCATCACTTGGAAAGTGCTAGACAACTAGGTCACACTATATAAATCCATGCAAAAGGCATGGATTTATATAGTGTGACCGTAAAAATAAAAAAATAAAGCTATACTTACCCCCGATCCCCCGCCGCGTGTGCTGTCGCGCTCGTCCTGGCTTCTTCCGGGTTGCCGGCATCTCGCGAGACAGCCTGCGGTCACATGACCGCGACGTCATCTCAGGTCCTGGAAGGAGAAGCGCTGCAGGGGCCGCCGGACAGGTGAATATAAACTTTATTTATTCTTTTATTCTTTTTTTTACAGGTTCAATGGTACCCAGGTTTGGATGAGAGTCTTCTCTCCTCCAGAACTGGGTACCATCCGCACATAGAGATGCATATAATCCGCTTGTACAAATGTACAGACACGGATTCTATGCGTCTCAATGCAAGTCAATGGCGGCGCTTCCGCTGCGCTTCCGCAAAATTAATGAACATGCTGCGGATTTATTTTGCGCTGCAGAAACGCTGCGGAAAAATCCGCAGCATGTGCATTGACATTGCGGAATGCCATTGGGGACCATGGGGTGCGGATTACCATGCTTTTATGCGTTTCCGCTGCGGAAATTCCGCAGCATAAACGCATGAAAAACGCATCGTGTGCACACAGTCTTACATGGTGAAGCATGCCCGCTATTCTTTGCAAAAACAGAGTGGTCTACCTTAATGTCGCCTGACTTGTGACTTCAAAAATTGCTGGAATTCAATGCTGCATATGTTGGAGCATCTATACTAGTTGCATAAAGTGGTGACTGATTATATCATGCAGCAGGCAAAAGGGGGCATGGGACATATTGAAATCAGCCATTGGCAGTTGATGAGGGATGTGTGTCTCTTACTGAGGCCATTGAAAGAGGCTAGTACATTTTGCAGTATGGATTACTGTGGCATCAGAAATGTCTTCTTGCTTACAATTATCTTGGAATAGAGAAAGATCAGCAAGTTTTTCATGTTTGCAGCAGGGTACTGAAAGTGAATAGGGTCTCCTGGTTGTGCTAGCAAGCATATCTAGCTGTATGCTTGATTATGGAATTACCGATGTACTGTTAGCAACAAGCACTTAGATAGGTTTGGCTATTGGATAGGATTGGCTATTGGATAGGATTGGATTTATTCCTGGTTTCCAAAAGGGAGTCTACATCACCATATTACCAGGAATAGCTGTGTTTTCTGCTAGGCCAAGCAGACACCTGCTAACCACATGTCTGACCAGGACTAGAGCAAGTAGCTGAGGCAAAAGCAATTACAGTATAGATGAAATGATGGACCAAATGTTTTATGTGGTACTGCATCAACTGAAGCACTTCAGCAAACATCAAAGTGCAGTTGTACTTGGACTATGTATTTTCTCCAGCAGAGAGAGCCTCAATTCCATGGACTTCTAGCATATTGAACTAGTGGCAATACCTCTCCCAGCTTGCCATGGGTGTACTATCATGTCTATGCCCCAGTGTTCTGGATAATTGTTGCATGACTTACTTCAAAATTGCAATCTTGTTGCTGATTCCAAAATAGGGATAATTTTTAAAGGGCTTTTAAAAAGCTATAGCTTCTTCATTTGACAAACAGCAATCCTTTTGCTAGTACCCAAACAGGAATATTTTTTGGACCACTACTTGTCAAAAAGCCATGGCTTGTTCCATGTACACCATGTGTATAAACACTAGCAAGGCAGGCATCTGCCCAAAAAAAGGATAATTTTTGGAACATTTTTAGAATTAAAAATGTCTGCTAGTGCAGTATGTTGTTAAATAGGCTGTTGGTTACCACATGCTTACTCATAGCCAGAAATGTTGAGGTCATTTTGATATTTCTAAGGCCTTTTGCTTTAATAAGCTTAAAAAGCATTTAATACATTCCCATGAGACCAGAGTATTATACACTTATTTTCAGGGGAATTAGAGTGTTTGCAGTACTTGTGTTTCCAAGCAAATTAACTTTTTTAGAAAATTTTACTGAATCTGGCAAATTAGAATTTCAAAAGATTCAATCATCTCTTGATTCAAGTAATTTTTTACTTTAAAGGGGTAGTGTAGGTTTGGAAGGGGAAATATGGAATAAGGGCAATTCTAAATTGGCACACAAGTTAAAAGAATTTCTAGCATATACAATCTTCTTTTCTTTTTCGGGTGATATATCAGCTCTTCCAAGCCATGAATCATCTTTGAGAATTAATAATTTCTTCATTCTAATCTCTTCAATGTATTCAGCTATTTACACAATCAAGCCTAATATATTTTAATCCACTTGGGATATCATCACTGTTCTAGTAATTCAATAACTGTAAAACTAGTCATTTTACATTCGTGCTTATGCAAAAAACATTAGTTCGGTTACAATTTGTGCTATTCTGTAAAAACAAGTTAGAATTGCATTAATAAGATTATCTTTTTAATTACAAAAGTTTATTTTTAAAAAGTTGTTGTTCCTTTGTAAAATTGATATGTAGTTTTTCAACTTTTTAATGGATCCAAAGTTAGATATTATGAAACCGAGGCTGAGATACATTTGATCAATTTAAAGTTGCTGATTGAATTGTCAATAATTATTTATGGAACGTTAGAGGAAACTTTATTGTACAAATACGAGAACAAGAATATATGATATTACACTAGTAATGTAGGTGAAAGTGGTAAAATCAGTGTAGAATAATGTACATGCTGCAGATTAATAAATCCACAGCATTTTCGTTATTACCACAGATTAAGCTGGACATAAATATGTCCGTTGTCACATCCCCTATGTGTGTTTACAAGAGTTAAACTTTGATATTCACTTTCTTTAACTGGTGAAGAAAAAAATGATTACAGCATTAACTGCTAAATTTTGTATTTTGTACTTGTACTTGTTGCTTTGATTGAATTTTAGGAACAATTGGTGAAATTAATTAGATAATCATTCTCTTACATTCTCTTTCAAAATGACATGAGTGTATGTCTGTGAGCGTTGAATAAAACTATATGATCTTGTAAAATGTATGAATTCATCAGCCAATGCCATACCATTACATTTAGCTTATAATAATGCACAGATTTTGTTTAAGTGGGGGTTTTATCTTGTGATTATTCACCGGCAAATGCACTATAAATTGATATTTCCTGGTATTTATAGCCCTGTTTTCAGCCTTACTTTATAGACTGGGACGCTATCAATAGAAAACAGGTGATTTAAACCGGATAAGATTGCTCTACACATACAACCCCTGGCAAAAATTATGGAATCACCGGGCTCGGAGGATGTTCATTGAGTTGTTTAATGTTGTTGAAAAAAAGCAGATCACAGTCATGGCACAAAACTAAAGTCATTTCAAATGGCAACTTTAGGGCTTTAAGAAACACTGAAAGAAATCAAGATTAAAAATGTGGTACTCAGTAAGGGTCATTTTTTTCAGACCAAGCAGAGGGAAAAATTATGGAATCACTCAATTTTGAGGAAAAAATTGTGGAAACACTCTGTAAAATTTTCATTTCCAAAACTAACACCTGCATCAAATTAGATCTGCTCGTTAGTCTGCATCTAAAAAGGAGTGATCACACCTTGGTTTCAGTCATGAGTGGGCGTGGTTTTGGCCGCATTAACATCATCTTAAATGTGTTCTCCCAGTATGAAAACATATTTAGTAGAGATACATTTAGGATCCAAAAGAGCCGGCTCTTTTTGGTGAGCGGAGCCAAGGGAGCCAGATCCCCAAAATGAACCGGATTGCCCATCACTATTCTTCTCCTCCTTGACCTCTCAGACTGCACAGCTCTCCTGTTCACAAAAGTCTGCTGAAGGAAGATCAATACTTACACATAACAAATACACATAGTTGACACTAAAAATCTTTTATGCCACATGATATCCACAAAGGAAGAACAAAAAAGGGAAAATGGGGCAACAGGTCGATGAGAGAGATGGGAAGAGGAAGGAACAGGTTCAGCATTCCATCCTCCAATATTCCTAATACATGTCATCATGCTAGCATGATAAAACAGACTTTCTATCATAAGTCAATTTTATTGCACGTCATGGATTTTTCATGATACACATCTTGCTAATGATGACTTTTACCAAGAAGTTTCAATTAAAATGGATTTAACAATCTTCTTTTTGGATGCTGGAGTGTTCGTCTGTTTATCTTTCTATAATTGCCCAAGAACCGGCTTGGTGTTTACTCCTCCACATGTTTGCCTGGATGAGTCTATCATCAATATGATTCTACTACATGGTAAACTGATGCTTGCTTCTTTTCATCTATAAAACTGCAGCATGCCCAAAAAACTGTCAGCTCTGAATTACATTGTTTTAGCATTTTTGTAACAAATAATCCCAGTAATGGTTATTAATAATTCACCTTGTACATTTGGAGAATCAGGAGGACCGGACAAGAAATAACAGAGCAAGACATACAGGGGACGATTCAACAAGACCAGTGATTCTCTCACCGGTCTTGATGACGGGGCATTTTAGATCAGGCTAAAGCCTCTTAATGAATCAGGTGAGGCGCATAGTGGCACAAGGACTTGTTCACACAAATGTACTTTCGGTCCAATTGATGTCTGTGAATAAACAGACAGCATATGGATCAATGTTATAAGCTGAAAAAAGAAAATGGACAGCACCTCCAAAAATCATACATTCATATAATTCCGCTTGGCGAAAAATATATACAGTTATATGAAAAAGTTTGGGCACCCCTATTAATCTTAAGCTTAATGTTTTATAAAAATTTGTGTTTTTGCAACAGCTATTTCAGTTTGATATATGTAATAACTGTTGGACACAGTAATGTTTCTGCCTTGAAATGAGGTTTATTGTACTAACAGAAAATGTGCAATCTGCATTCAAACAAAATTTGACAGGTGCATAAGTATGGGCACCTCACCAGAAAAGTGACATTAATATTTAGTAGATCCTCCTTTTGCAAAAATAACAGCCTCTTGTCGCCTTCTGTAGCTTTTAATGATTTCCTGGATCCTGGATGAAGGTATTTTTGACCATTCCTCTTTACAAAACAATTCCAGTTCAGTTAAGTTTGATGGTCGCCGAGCATGGACAGCCCTCTTCAAATGATCACACAGATGTTCAATGATATTCAGGTCTGGGGACTGGGATGGCCATTCCAGAACATTGTAATTGTTCCTCTGCATGAATGCCTGAGTAGATTTGGAGCGGTGTTTTGGATCATTGTCTTGCTGAAAGATCCATCCCCTATGTAACTTCAACTATATCACTGATTCTTGAACATTATTGTCAAGAATCCGCTGATACTAAGTGGAATCCATGCGTCCCTCAACTTTAACAAGATTCCCGGTGCCGGCATTGGCCACACAGCCCCAAAGCATGATGGAACCTCCACCAAATTTTACTGTGGTTAGCAAGTGTTTTTCTTGGAATGCTGTGTTTTTTTGCCGCCATGCATAATGCCTTTTTGTATGACTAAACAACTCAATCTTGGTTTCATCAGTCCACAGGACCTTCTTCCAAAAAGAAATTGGCTTCTCCAAATGTGCTTTTGCATACCTCAGCCGACTCTGTTTGTGGCGTGCTTGCAGAAACGGCTTCTTTCGCATCACTCTCCCATACAGCTTCTCCTTGTGCAAAGTGTGTTGTATAGTTGACCGATGCACAGTGACACCATATGCAGCAAGTTGATGCTGCAGCTCTCTGGAGGTGATCTGAGGATTGTCCTTGACTGATCTCACCATTCCTCTTCTCTGCCTTTCTGATGTTTTTCTTGGCCTGCCACTTCTGGCCTTAGCAAGAACTGTCCCTATGTTCTTCCATTTCCTTACTATGTTCCTCACAGTGGAAACTGACAGGTTAAATCTCTGAGACAGCTTTTTGTATCCTTCCCCTGAACAACTATGTTGAATAATCTTTGTTTTCAGATCATTTGACAGTTGTTTTGAGGAGCCCATGATGCCACTCTTCAGAAGAGATTCAAACAGCAGAACAACTTGCAAGTGGCCACTTTAAGTAGCTTTTCTCATGATTGCATACACCTGGCCATGAAGTTCAAAGCTCAATGAGGTTACAAAACCAAAAAAAGTGCTTTAGTACGTCAGTAAAAAGTAGGTAGGAGTATTTAAAACAAGAAAATGATAAGGGTGCCCATACTTATGCACCTGTCAAATTTTGTTTGAATGCAGATTGCACATTTTCTGTTAGTACAATAAACCTCATTTCAAGGCAGAAACATTACTGTGTCCTACAGTTATTACATATATCAAACTGAAATAGCTGTTGCAAAAACACCAATTTATATAAAACATTAAGCTTAAGATTAAAAGGGGTGCCCAAACTTTTTCATATAACTGTATAACTGAACATGAGGCTCTAAGGTTAACATTCTGATCAGAATGGATTAATGTTATTCAATGGAGCAATGCAGATGGGTGATTTTTTTTTACGGACTGAATCTGAGTGAAAAAAAAAATCACAAAACGCAATAGTTTCTCCTGTGTGTTGAATGAGACTCACCTATTCTAATTTATGGGTGCACAAAGAAAATTGGATGCCATGTGCAAAGCATCTGAATTTTACGGATACATTGCAATTCTTTAACATAGGAAACTGTAAATGGCCCATGAAAAGTATTAATAACTGCTGCTGTAAAAAATAGATTGCATATGGACTGGACACAGATGAAAAGTGATAAAAAAATTGTCAGAGATTTCTGGATGAAACTCTGCCATTTTTTTCCTACGATTGTGTAAACTTAGCCTTATGGCGTGTTTTTTTCGCTGAATAAGTCTGGATTCACACATTCGTGTTTCACGGTTCGAGTAAGGAACAGTCACTGGTATCCTGAGTCGAACTTGACATACTTGTCAATGATACTGTCAAGCTCAGGTCAGGAGACCCGTGGTTGGTCCATGCATTGCGGTCCTTATTCTGACTGCAAAACACAGATGTGTGAATCCGGCCTTACTTCTGAATTGCACTATTTTACATAACTATCCTTCTGATTTTCAGCTTGTTGCCTGCTTCCAATAGGTGGCGCTATAGAGTTCAAGTCCTCTTTTTCTCTCAAGAGGCAATTTGCATATTAAATTTCCCAGAGGAGCACTGCATGGCGAATAAGCCTCCTTACCTTGACATGCCAGAGCCAGTGTGTCACTCTCCACAAGTAGAAACGTTATCCCTTAGTACATAAGGAAGAGAACTTTTACTCTACTGCCAACTAAGCCAATTTCTGACCCTTTAGAATACAGAGAAGAGTTTTTTTATTAAATGTGCAGTTTTGTCATTTTTAATTGTATCTGTGGGCAGAAGTGACGTGCCCCCTGGGCCGTGGGGTATCCGGTGCCGGGCCGGTAGATGTTGGGGGTTGTAGTCGCTGTGGCGGTGACCCGGTCCGTGACCCAGGGCGGTCAATCCAAGGGGAATTGTATATGGGTTTTATTAAAGAGTCTGACTATGTCAACTGTGGAGTGCGGCTAAAGGGGGCCGCCGCTGCGGAACAGTCCTCTGAAGCTGATGGTATTGCAGCAAGGGTATTATTACTCCCCACAGGAAGAGTGTAGCTTCAGTGCAGTGTGGATGGATGATGGTGGTTGTAGTGCAGGGAGTCAGTAATGAACACAGAGTCCGTGTGATGTAGTCCAAGATCTTTACTCACAGTTGTTGCAGTCCAGATTACAGGTACCAGAGCAATCTCCCCCATCGTGCTGTGCGTACTCAGTGAGGGGCTCAGTCCACCCCCAGATAGCTCCAGAGTATTTAGCAGGACCCCCTTCTATGTGTCCTTTCTCTGGCCTTCTCCCAGCACCTCACACTTAGTGACACTTCCACCCGGTACCCTCGGGCCTTGGCGGGCGACGTGTGTTCCGTCCCCTGGGTCCTATGTGGCTACCTTCTTAGTGAGACTGGTGTGGACTTTGGCCTTCAGGACATGAAACCCTGCAGCCTCCGGTTTCTAGTTGAGCCTTGCTGTTTCTCTGCTAGTTGAGGGACCGGTTCCCCTTATCTGGCCTGACCCCTCTACCTCCTGGTAGCAGCGGGCGTACGGGTGGCCTTCTGCACGGCCCATACCCCTAAGGTCCCCTCTGTTCCTGGAGCCTTCCTGCTCCCACTCCTCTCTTCTCTCCTTTAGTCCTGGGCCTCACAGGCTAGGCCCACCTCCGGAGCAGAGCTCATACAGAGCCTCTGCTCCTGTCACTTCTCCTCCTCTGACTGACTGAACTGCCTTTCTAAGATGGCTTCCTATTTATACTCTCCCTGTCATGTGCTCCCCTAAGCTGCTTTCTCCACCCACACCCACTACATAGGACCCTCCCGCCAGATAGGGAACCTGGAACTGTGCTCTCCCTTAGGAGCAATCTCGCCCTGCCCCCGCTGCGGGTATGTGTTGGATGCAGGTGTTAGGGTCCCGAGCCATATTCCTTCCTTACCTGAGCGTGAGATACCACACCTCTGGGTGAGATGCAGTACCTCTGTGGCGACTGAACCCTCAGGGGTGCCACAGAAGCATTTATCCAAGTGGTTTTGAAGTTATTTTGGAAAAGCTTTTCAAAGAAACTTAAAACATGACTAGGAAGTTGTAGCTACTCCTCAGTACAAAGTAGGCTGCATGGGATGTCATATGTGCTATTTCTTCGGAGTTATTCATTCTCTGTGTAGTGACGCAGTTGTTAGGAAGAATTTAGTGACGTAAACTGGGATTGTTGTAAAATATATTGTATGCCCCAGTGGGTAGGTATAGTACATTTTATCTCCTTGGCTTGTTGTGAGGTGTATGTTCATTGCTTTTTACAAGCGAAGCTTTCCTTCTAGTTGTACTGTATAAAGATCAGTAAAACTTATATAGTACTATGGAAAATTTTGTTCTCTACCAAAGTAACATTTCTGACAGATCAAAGGTTTTTATTTATTGATGCATTGATCTTGCAATGGGAATCACAAAACATTAAACATTCATCACTAAACCTGCTACAGACCATAGATATAGCGGTGCATGAAAGTTTGAGAACCATTCAAAACTTTCAATCTTCCTCAATAAATTTGACCTAAAACCACATCAGAATTTCCTAAAAGTAGATAAAAAAAATAACCAAATCTAGTAAAAAATGTTAATCTTTGTCATTTTTTAAAGAAGGAAAATGATCCAATATCACATGTTTGCGAGAGGCAAAAGTATTCGAACCTTTGCTTTCAGTACTCAGTGTGAACCATGGTGCAGCAATTACTACAGCTAAACCTTTCCGATTCTTGTTGGTTAGTCCTGCACATAGGCTTGGAGGGGCTATTCTGCCATTCCTACATACAAAACAGCTTCAACTGTCTTAAAGGGGTTTTCCGGTCTTAATCTAAAAGTTTGCAGTCACTCTCTGTTGGATGGTTTTTCTGTTTGTTTTTTTTAATCAAAATTAGTTTAACTTAGTACCCTATATTATTTTCATGCACTATTGTTATTTTATTGTTTTACTGTAGGGTATTTGCTTATTTTGTTTTTATCTTAGGATTTGTCTGTTTAGTGGCCGGTGTGAACGTGTGCCTACACTCTGCATGCACACCATCTTATATTCCAGTTCATTTCTTTAGGTTTTTGTTTCAAGCTTTTTGAGCTTCTGTGCAAATAAGGGTGTGTCCTCCCTTTTCTATTAGTTGGACACTACATTCATGTAGTTCCCCATTGCTTGGTGTCCATTGGCCGAGTCTCAGTCCTTCTCAGCCCTTCTCAGCCCTTATTCACATTACGTCATTTGACATATGGTAAGGTTTTAATACTAGAGATTAGGACCATACCGAATAGGGTCACCTTGTTGTGGTAGGATGGCTTTTACTTTTTTTAATCAATATTATATTAACTAAGCACCCTATATTATTTTCTTGCACTATTGCTATTTATTTATATACTGCGGGGTATTTGCTTATTTTATTTTTATCTTAGGTTCTACCACCATGCGCCAATATATTCATTCTTGTGGCGGCAATGGTAATGTAGGAAACACAAGGCCCAGAAGCTTTGGGTGGCATAGGCTCTGTCCAAGTACACAGGCAAGTGTGGCTGCAACCTATGGTGTTTTCCAATCTGGTAGTATGCTTATGTGTGTTGTCCAGATTGTGTTATCAGCTCCCTGCTGCAAATGGGGCAGTACCACACCCTACTAAAGGGAATCTGTCACCAGGTTTTTTCTACCTCATCTGACAGCAGCATAATGTGGACCCTGAATTCCCAAAATTTATCACTTGGTGTCCTGCGTGCAGCAGTTGTGATACAATCAGAGTTTTTAGATTTAGCATCTAGCAGAGCTCAGAAACCTAACCCCGCCAACACCACAACTTTATGTGTACATTGTATATTGACATTAAGTTGCTAGTCAGTGCTGGGGATGTGGTTGGACCAAATCTCATGCAGGCACCAGTCCAGGTAGTGATAATCTCCAGCTGATAAAACACTGATAAAACACTAATTGTATAAAAACAACAGCTCACAGCCTAATAAGTGACCTATCAATGAAATCAGTGTCTCAGCTCCTACCTCATGCTGCCCTCAGATTTTGTAGCAAAAACCTGCTGAGTGATTTCTCTTAAAATTCCCAGGCTACTGCTGGGATTGCCAGTTATAAAACCCCAAAAGCCCAAAATGAGCATATACCATATAGTAAGTAAATAGTAATAGTACATATATATAAAATAGGGTACTTGGTTAACACTATTCTGATAAAAAAGCTTACATATTCCCTTTAAAACAAACAGGCTACTGCTTGGAGTTGCCAGTTATAGTTAACTAGTGCAGATTTACTCCTTTTGTTCTGCTCCTGTTTGGCCTTTATAACTCCTTATCCGACTATGGCCCATTTACTGACTATTCTTCTGATTTACGAATTTATATTTTCTCTGCTCTTCTGGTTCTGACCCGGTCTCCAGACAATGCCTGCCAGCTAGCAGCACTGTCCAGCGACTACACTGAGGACTCATACAAGGGCCCCTGTGTAAGTTCACATCCTGTACATGGGTTAAAGGATGAAGGCCAGGGCTCCCCAGTGACCCGATAGTTGGATTTCTTAGCACAAAGCCTGTCCATGGACCGAGCCTCCTTACAGTATAACTGGCCTAAATTTGGATCACCTCCAAGCAGTCGTGGATCAAATGCAAGACCTGGCCCTGTTGGACCAGGATCTTGCAGGATGGATTCAGCATCATGAAACCGCTTTGTCCCAAGCTGCTGCAGCATCTCTCTTGGCCATTCTTTGAACTCAAATTTAACCTGCTTTACTGATTTTCAGGTGACTATAAACATTTTAATATTTTTACTTCCTTTAGGGAAAGAAGTCATCTGTTTTTCTGACTGGTTCTGGTTCTAAGAGCCAGAATATAAGACTGATCATTTCCTTGCTGTAAGATGACCCTCAAGCTTGAGCCTTCTCCCTACCCCTAATGCTCCAGAATTCTGAATAAACTACTCTTTCTTGAGACCTTTGATCTCTTGTATGATGACTCTTACTAATTAACAGTCCTACACCAAGAGTGACATACTCGAGAGGGGTACAGTAATGAATTTTGGTACTTAGCCACAGATTCACAGTGGAATGACCCAGTACTTTGTCATCAGTTTCATACTGGACTTTCTGACCAAGTCAAGGACATATTAGTACATATTCTGACTCCATAGCTGTGCTGCAAGTATAGGGCACTGTGAGACACCGTTTCTAGGCTAGCTTTTTTAACCCTACTCACATGGAAGCGATGTCCTCAGATAGTTTAACTTGAATGCAGGATGGTACATTGGTGAAGATTCAGAAGAAGCTTTCTTTTTCTTGCAGAATACTTGTTGAAGTGCATACAGCTGCAGGTAAAAAGACTTTACTCAGACCACAGGCTGAGAGCACATGAGCTTACATAATGGTGTTAATATGGAGAATGAGGAAAAGACATGAAGAAGAAGGGAGGGGTTAGTTACATCACAGCCACATCAGAGGGAGACAGGGAGAGAGAAAGGACAAACGGTTAAGAAAGGCAAACATTACTGCATAGCAATGAAACAGCAACACATAGCAACCAAATGAAGTGCAACGCAGTCTGAAAATTCCCAAATCATGGGACATGATAGTACAGTTCCGTTCTCCTGACTCCTTTGACTTGGTCATGTCACTGGCAAACCATCTTGATAGACAGTTACACAGATGCAGACAGGCGTTACTCTGCATCTTTATCTAAGACTCATGTACCTACTGCTCTAACTGAGGAGCCCATGCAGATTGGAGTAACTCAGTCACATGAACAAAGGTCAAGCAACTGAACTTGAATCTATATAGTTTTTGTAGAGTGGCTAAGCATCAGATAAGTGCCTGCCTAAGACAACTGCTGGCAGAGAAATGTTTGTACTAGTGTTGAGCGAGTATGTTCTATTAACCCTTTTGCCGAGTATGCTCGGGCCGAGCTCCGAGTATTTATAGCTGCTCGGTGATAAGGTTAAATCTCTCCCGTGTGCATGATTTGAGATTGTTTGACAGTTTTATTACATGTGAGGAATGTCTATTTCTTACACATTCCTCACATGTAATTAAGCTGTCAAACAGCTGCAAATCATGCACACGGGAGCGATTCAATCATATCACCGAGCAGCTATAAATACTCGGAGCTCGGCCCGAGCGTACTCGGAAAAAGGGTTAATAGAACATACTCGCTCAACCCTAGTTTGTACCTATTTGGGTACAAGTACAGCCACTCAGGCACACAAGTATCCCTATGATTCTGCAAAATTATTACTCTCGTTTTTTTGTTCTTATCTAGGTAAATCTGTGTGACTTAAGGCTTTGTTGACTGCTGTTCTGCTGCAAATTTTGTTGATGCTAATATGGCTAGCTCAAATTACCATATTTTTTTGATTATAAGACGCATTTTTTTCCCCCCAAATTTGGGAGGAAAAGGGGAGTGCATCTTATAATGCGAAGTTATGGTATTTAACAGCAGGTTGGCGGCGGCTGCGGCAAGAGTGGCGAGATGCTGCGGGCCCTGTCCTCTCAAAAGAATTTGGTGGTGAGTAGAGGTTCCCTCTGACGTACATAGCCCTGCGGTGGGCTTCGGAAAAATGGCCGCTGGAGCATGCGTAGATTGAGATCTCGGGAGACGAGATCTCGGAAGATGAGATCTCGTCTGTAGAGATCTCGATCTGTGCATGCTCCGGCGGCCATTTTCCCTAAGCCCACCACAGGGCTATGTATGGGAGAGGGAATGTCTGTTCACAGCCGATTTCTTCTGAGGACGGGGCCTGCAACATCACCCTACTCCTGCCACCTCGCCAGTCCTCCTGAATCAGTGACCCTTCTGAGAGGACAGGGCCCACACCCCCGCAGCATCCCCCCACTCATGCCGCAGTCGCCGCCAACCTCTTGAAGCAGTCACCCTGGCTTCTGTCATCCCCCGCTCCACTACCGCCACCCCCCAGGTAAAACGGATTATAAGGCGCACCACTTTATTTAAAAATTTTTTTTTCCTATTTTCCACCCCAAAATTTTGGATGCATCTTATAATCCGGTCTTATAATTTGCAAAATATGGTATGTTTTTCTATGAAAGCTACTGCTATTAATAATACACCTCTCACCCAGGGTGTTGTGAAGTATGAATTCCTGCGATTGTTACCCTACATTTTGAATCTATTTTGATTTGTATCTTTATAAATCTGTCTCCGGCAGTAGTCTTGGGCATGCATTGATGATGTAAATAACACTCGGTTATTGACTGGCACCAAAATGATATTACACATTTGAACTCTGAGAGTCAGAAGAAATGTATGTCTTTATCTGTGGATTTGTCTAATATTTTACCCAGTGGTTTACCTGAAATTTTTAGAAGTTATGCTGATGTGTCTGATCTGAGAAATTACCCCCACACAGAGATTATGATTGTTCTATTGAGTTGCTACCAAACTCCAATCTCCCTAGGAGTATAATAGATAATCTTTTGAGCTCAGAACGTCAGGCCATGAAATATTTAATACCAAACAGACTGTAAAAAGTGTTCATCAAACCTTCCACGTCACCAGTAGGCAGTGATTTATTTTTGTTCATAATAAGGTGGAGGTCTAAGACTATGTATTACTGTAAATAATCAATATCTTCTGTCACTCATCCCTGATCTCTATAATCAGTTGTTGGGAGCTTGTTGGCTCACCATGTTTAATTTCAGGGGTGCATATAGCGTTATCCATATTTTGTCTGCCACATGAACCCTGCCAGTGTCTAGCAGTTCTCATTGATCTCATATTTTTCCATGGTTGGCTACATTTGTCAACAAAATTTAGAAACTAATTTGAAACAGTTCCCAAAATAGGGATTTTTTTAAAAGGTTTGGTGGCAACAAGCTATAGCTTCACTTTGAAAACAGTATTCTTGTGTTGTTTTCTTAGAAAAAAAGCAAATTTTTGTTGGCTTAAAAAGTCCTTGTCATTGCTTTATCATTTTTTTGATTATCAATCCAGTTGTGGACCCCAAAAAGGATAATTTTTCTCTCCTAGTTGAGAAACAAAAGCTTATTTGCATTCAAAGCAGTACTCCTGTTTTGTCTCCCAAAAAAATGGGATAGTTTTTGGATGGCTTGAGAAATAGTCTTTTTATTTGGGTAATCATTTTGTGGTTAGCAAACCAGTTACAGACCCCAACAGGATCATTGTTTACATCTAGTTGAAAAACAATTACTTATTCATGTTCAAGTTAGTACACTTTGTATCCCTAATTAAAGAGATAGTTTTTGGACTTTTTGCACCACCTGTGTATAAACAACAGCAAGGTCCCTAAAAAGGGATAATTTTTGGACCATTTATACAATTTAAATGGCCTACAAAGTCTGAAACTGGTCTTTGTGGTTAAATAGGTTTCTGGTTACCATGCATTTCCCCTACCCAGATAGGTTAAAGTCACTTGGACATTAAAATGACAGTGTTTGCATTGCAGAGATCAAAATAAGTTCAATAAACTTCCAAGTGAATTAAGAGTGTTATTGTATATACATATTTATCAGGCAACCAGAGCATTTTTAATTATGCTTCAAAAGATCCACTCACCTCTAATGTATGACATATTAGTAGAACTTGATCATTGCAATTGAACTCAAGAACCCCTCAATAGTGTTCAACCAACAAAGATCACTTCAAGAGCAAGGCATTTAATAATCCAGAACAAAGTGTTATTGGCTTACTTTGTGAGGTTAATTCAATAAGGTCAGGGTCAGCAACATGCACCAAAAGTGATGGCACAGAAGGCAGGACTTGCCAGATAGCACATGGATGAACACAGTACAAGACAGAAGGCTATTCTTGATTGCAGGCATACAAGCAAAGCAGAAAATACAAAAGGATATAGAGCCAGGAGTATAGACACATACTGGAATTGTCCATGCACAGACAGTCAATGCTTTGCAGCAAACAAATTGTTAAAGACACTTGCATTGTATCAGCAATAATTATTGGCAGGGCCAAAGGCAGCAATGTGAACAGGTAGACTGAATATTTTTTTGTAGAGAAGATGCCTTGCTGTAAGAGTGTGAATTTAGCGTGAACAACACAAGAGAAGAGTTTGTTTTGCTTATGACAGGGTATGTAGTGTGCACAACACCAGAGAGGAGTTTGTTTTTTCTTACAACTGATGAAGGATTAATTATCAGGTCTGAGCCAGGAAGTAAATGCATATAGTAGAGAAACAAAGAGTATTTTGCTGAAGAGATAATTACCAGCTGAGTGAACTTAATGGTGAGGAAAGCTCAAATGTGCACCATAGCTGAACATAAAGTTTACTGAATACTAAGACACACACAGCTGTCTGAGTCCTAAAAATTCACCAAGAAACTTGAAAGACCAAGTGTAGAACACAGAAAATTGTGGTGGTCATAAGGCACACATGTCTGGCCCATGGGCCAAATCTGGCCCGCAGGGTTGTTTTATTTGGCCCTCGACACCAGAACCACCACCCCTATGTGGGTCCATTATTCTGTATGGAGGTCTATGTGGGGCCCATTATTCTGTGTGGAGGACTATGTGGTACCATTATTCTGTATGGAGGACTATGTGGGCCCATTATTCTGTATGGAAGACTTTGTGGGACTCATTATACTGTATACTGATTGACCCTTGACTTTGTCCAAGTTTTTCATTTTGGCCCTCTGTGTGTTTGAGTTTGACATCCCTGCCATAAGTGAATGGAGCAGGGACAATCCCTGGAGCCGAAAAAGGCGAAGAACCCAAAGAAACATAAGGTAACTTCTAAGCATCTGAAGGACTCTCTCATATTAGGTAATGTTAATATTCATTAGTCCACCATCAATAGGACACTAAAGAGTAATGCAGTGAATGGTAGGATTGCAAGGAGAAAGCTATTTATCTCCAAAAAGAATGTTGCTTCCATCTGAAATTTGTTAAAGATCAGCTGGACAAGTCAAAAGACTATTGGAACAATGTTTTGAAGACGAATGAAACCAAAATTTAGTTTTTTGGTTTAAAGGGAAAGTGTTATGTTTGGAGAAAGAAAAAAACTGCACAATCATCTGAGAAACACAGTGATGGTACTATAAGGATTTGGGTCTGTTTTGAGGATTCTGGCCCAGAATGAATTGCCATAATTGACGAAGCATTGAACTTTCAGTTATACCAGCAAATTCTAAAGTAAAATGTGAGGGCATCTGTCCATGAACTGAATCTCAAGAAAATATGGGTCATTCAGCAAGACAATGACCCAAAGTACACAAAGTTTCCTTACTTTTGCCATTTAACCACTTCGCGCCAGAGCCTGTTTTTGCCTTCGTGACCGGGCCAATTTTTTCAATTCTGACCACTGTCACTTTATGAGGTAATTACTCTGGAACGCTTCAACGGATCCCCCTGATTCTGAGATTGTTTTTTTGTGACATATTGTACTTCATGATAGTGGTAAAATTTCTTTGATATCACTTGCGTTTGATTGTGAAAAAATCGGAAATTTGGCGAAAATTTTGAAAATTTTGCAATTTTCAAACTTTGAATTTTCATGCCCTTTAATCAAAGAGATATATCACACAAAATAGTTAATAAATAACATTGCCCACATGTCTACTTCACATCAGCACAATTTTGGAACCAAAATTTTTTTTTGTTAGGAAGCTATAAGGGTTAAAAGTTGACCAGCGATTTCTCATTTTTACAACAAAATTTACAAAAACATTTTTTTAGGGACCACATCTTATTTGAAGTGACTTTGAGGAGCCTTTATGACAGAAAATACCCAAAAGTGATACCATTCTAAAAACTGCACCCCTCAAGGTGCTCAAAACCACATTCAAGAAGTTTATTAACCCTTCAGGTGCTTCACAGGAATTTTTGGAATGTGGAAGAAAACAATGAACATTTAACTTTTTTTCACAAAACTGCTACTTTAACCTCAAATTTTTAATTTTTACAAGGGCAGCCAGAAAAAATGGACCCCAAAATGTGTTGTGTAATTTCTCCTGAGCACGCTGATACCCCATATGTGGTGCAAAGCCACTGTTTGGGTGCACGGCATGGCTTGGAAGGTAAGGAGCGCCATTTGACTTTTGGAATGGAAATTTGACTGGAATGGATAGCGGACGCCATGTTGCATTTGGAGAGCCCCTGAGGTGCCTAAACAGAGGAAACCCCCAACAAGTGACCCCATTTTGGAAACTAGACCCCTCAAGGAACTTATCTAGATGTGTGGTGAGCACCTTGAACCCCCAGGGGCTTCACAGAATTTTATAATGTTGAAGTGTGAAAATAAAAAAACACATTTTTAACACAAAACTGCTACTTTAGCCTCAAATTTTTAATTTTCACAAGGGCAGCCAGAAAAAATGGACGCCAAAATGTATTGTGCAATTTCTCCTGAGCACGCTGATACCCCATATGTGGTGCAAAGCCACTGTTTGGGCGCACGGCATGGCTTGGAAGATAAGGAGCGCCATTTGACTTTTGGAATGGAAATTTGACTGGAATGGATAGCGGACGCCATGTTGCATTTGGAGAGCCCCTGAGGTGCCTAAACAGAGGAAACCCCCAACAAGTGACCCCATTTTGGAAACTAGACCCCTCAAGGAACTTATCTAGATGTGTGGTGAGCACCTTGAACCCCCAGGGGCTTCACAGAATTTTATAATGTTGAAGTGTGAAAATAAAAAACACATTTTTAACACAAAACTGCTAATTTACCCTCAAATTTTTAAATTTCACAAGGGCAGCCAGAAAAAATGGAACCCAAAATGTGTTGTGCAATTTCTCCTGAGCACGCTGATACCCCATATGTGGTGCAAAGCCACTGTTTGGGCGCACGGCATGGCTTGGAAGGTAAGGAGCGCCATTTGACTTTTGGAATGGAAATTTGACTGGAATGGATAGCGGACGCCATGTTGCATTTGGAGAGCCCCTGAGGTGCCTAAACAGAGGAAACCCACAACAAGTGACCGAATTTTACAATCTACTCCTCTGTATAAATTAATCTAGTGGTGGGAAAATAAGTAGATAGGTAAATGGTCACTAAACCCATAGATGAATTCCCACAGAGGTGTCATTTCTATAATGGGGTCACTTCAGGGGGGATTATGCTGTTTTGGCACTTTTCAGAGTACCAGAGCTAAAGAATCCCCCCTGAAGTGACCCCATTTTGGAAATGAAACCCCTCTGGGAATTCATCTATGGGTTTAGTGACCATTTTAACTCAATGGATGATTTCCAGAAACAAGCACGCAATGGAAGGTTTAGATTCTGGAGAACCCCCCCTGGAAATTAAGTGAGCTCTACTCGAATGTGTCATTCACTAAATGAACCAAATGTTTGAATGACAAATTGGGATACATTTTTACAGTTTAAAAACGTGGTTCTGTGTGGAAGATTTTAAAGCAGTCAGTGACGCATAAGGCTGGCAATGATGGGCATTGTGGGCAATAGTAGCGGGTATCACGCCTCATTCCTCTCTTAGTACATACACGACATCTTTTCTGGGGGTTCCTTCTTGTTTCCGTTGCTGGAATAAGTGCAATAAAATGTCGCTCAGTGAGTCTTTTCACATCCTCAGATTCTAATGGATGAGCGGGGCTAACACTTTGAAAGACAAGATTTTCAATTACCTTTTCTGGATAATCAAGAAAAGGATCTGAATTTCCTGCTTTTTTGTACAACACAAAAGAATTGTATGTGGCCACCTGAAACAAATAAATAACCAACTTTTTATACCAGGTATAGGACTTTCTTGATTCCTGGTATGGCTGTAGAACCTGGTCTGCAAGGTCCACACCCCCCATGTGTTTGTTGTAGTCAATGACTGACACAGGTTTTTGCTTCGGAGTGGTGGATCCTAGTTCTACAGTGGCCCTTGTGGCATCTGTGTGGATCGAGCTGAGGACAAAAATATCCCTCTTATCCCTATATTTCAGGGCAAGCAGCTCTACGTTGCATACAGCCCCTGACTGCCCATTTTGAAACTTTTGGTTGACCAATGGTTGTGGAAACCCCTGACGGTTTTTACGGATGGTCCCACAAGCCCCGATGTTGTGTTCAACCAGACTTTTAAATAGGGGTATGCTGGTGTAATAATTGTCCACATATAGATTGTAGCCTTTTTGAAAAAATGGACTTATCAGCTCCCAAACAATTTTTCCAGATGTCCCCAGATAAGTAGGGCATCCTGGTGGGTTTAGTTGGCTATCTTTCCCCTCATATATGCGAAAAGCGGATGTGTATCCGGTTGAACTTTCGCACATTTTATAGAGCTTTATTCCAAACCTTGCCCTTTTAGATGGGATAAATTGCTTGAGGTACAGTCTTCCTTTGAATTTTACAAGGGACTCGTCTATAGAAATATTTTGTGTTGGGGTGTAGAGGCTTAAGAATTTTTCTGACAAATTTTCAATGATGGGTCTAATTTTATATAACCTGTCATGTTCTGGGGCATTTCTGGGCAGGCATTGACTATTGTCGTTAAAATGCCAAAACCGCATGAGCATTTCATAACGGGTCCTAGGCAGAATAACTGAAAACATAGGGGTGGCTTGAACAGGGTGGTTGTACCAGTAGGATCGAATGCTCGGTTTTTTAACAAGCCCCATGGCAAATGTAAGTCCTAAAATTTTTTTTATTTCCGGGACATTAGTTGGTGTCCATAAATTTGCCCTAGCATAGTAAGATCGGGGATTCTGGCTTATGAATTGGGACGCGTATAAATTTGTTTGCACGACAATATCCTCTAGCAAGCTGTCTGTAAAAAACAAATTAAAAAAATGAATTGGTCCAAAATCTTCCACCTCCACATTTATACCAGGAATAGCGTTGAAATCAGGGCTGAATGGAGCAGCCGAATCTGAAGCCTCCCATCTGGGAAATGCTAGATCATGTGGCAACGCCCCTTGTACACTGGCGTGCGCCAATTCACTAGTAGCAGGGACAGCGCTTGTACTGGGCAGTGTTCCCTGATTTGGAGACGTTTCTCCAGTAGCGCTATTTGCCCCTATTGCTGTACTGGTCCTTGGGCTTGAGGATGGAACAGAATCACTGCTCATTTCTGGGCTCTCAGTGTCGCCGCTACTAAAGCCCTCAAAATCCATATCTCCATCTGAGATTGCGCTGTCATCAGTGTCAGAACACAGCAGGGCATACACCTCCTCTGTGGTATAAGTCTGACGGGCCATTTTATTTTTATATTTTTTGACTGGACTGAACGGACCGGACTGAAAGGATGGGACCGGACTGGACTGACCGGACTGATCTGACAGGACTGACTGACTGATCTGACAGGACTGACTGACTGATCTGACAGGACTGACTTACTGATGTGACAGGACTGACTGGACTGATCTGACAGGACTGACTGACTGACAGATCTGACAGGACTGACTGACTGATCTGACAGGACTGACTGACTGATCTGACAGGACTGACTGACTGACAGATCTGACTGACTGACAGATCTGACAGGACTGACTGACTGACAGATCTGACAGGACTGACTGACTGACAGATCTGACAGGACTGACTGACTGACAGATCTGACAGATCTGACAGGACTGACTGACTGACAGATCTGACAGGACTGACTGACTGACAGATCTGACAGGACTGACTGACTGACAGATCTGACAGGACTGACTGACTGACAGATCTGACAGGACTGACAGATCTGACTGGACTGATCTGACAGGACTGACTGACTGACAGATCTGACTGGACTGATCTGACAGGACTGACTGATCTGACAGACTCACTAACCCTAACTCTTACTTTCTTTTTTATTTTATTTTTTTTTTACTTTCACAGTGGCAAGGCTGACAGCTCCTGTCACACTGTTTCTCCTCTGCTCTCTCACTGAGATCGGAGGAGAAACTACATTTATCAGGCAGATCGCCCGGGAAAGTTTGTTGCTAAAACAAACTTCCCTGGTGATCTCTCTGATTGGCTGGTGTGACGCTGACATCATCGAGACCTGAGCCAATCAGGTCTCGATGATGTCAGAGGTCACAGCACCGGGATCCCCGCCGCTGACAGGTATGTGGGGGGTCCCGATCGCCGACCACCGGCTTTCCCTATCTTTTAAATGCCTCGATCGCTATGGATCGCGGCATCTAGAAGATAGGAACAGGTTAACATCATGGGGACCTGATCCAATCAGGTCCCCATGATGCCACATGTCAGAGCTATCGCTCTGAACCGGTACCGCAGTGCTAGCAGGACCCTGGGGGTCCTGAGCGCTGCGGGACCACCCACCGTTTTTAAACGTCGGCGCTGCACAGAGCACAGGCAGCGCCGACGTTTATGTACAGTGGGCGGTCCTGAACCGGTTAAAAACATGTGATATTGTATCATTTTTAAAAATGACAGTCTAATATTTTTGGTTCATTTGTTTAATTTGGTTCTCTTTATCTACTTTTAGGATCTGTGTGAAAATCTGCTATTTTTTTAGGTCAAATTTATACAAAAAAAATGAAAATTCTGAAGGGTTCATATACTTTGTAGCACAGCTGTTATCAATTTTTTCATAAATAAGTCCATGTCATCATCATTTTGTTCTAGATGAGAAAAAGAACCAAGGGAATCAGTTACAACACAACAATAGTAGGATACATATATGCTTTATTCAGAAAAATCTATAGAAATGGCAATAATTTGGAAGTTTGAAATTTAAATATGTTCACAAACAAAATTTGCTGCCTTTTTTGTAGCAACTAACTCATTGACAATAGAAAATGAAAGGTAGATCCTGCAGTAGGGAGAACTGGTGAAAAATGCACAATATGTGTCACATAATGGTTAGAATCATTCCTTATATACACTCTCAATAACTTATTCTGATCAGTCACCAGAGATAACAGGTACACTTTAAGCCTATGTTCACACACGTTGTGTTTTTTTCTGCAGCTAAATCTGCTGCAAATCTGCAGACAACTTTTCTCTGGCATGAAAATAGCTGCGTCAAAAATTCAGGTTTTCCTGCGTTTTTTGATGCGTTTTTGCAGCCTTTTTTTTAACTGTCCTTCTGGCTCTATTTAGGCATGTACATAAAGTTTTGTGAAAAAAAAGAATCCCATTCTATTTTGCCATGAAAAACACTGCAAAAATGCAGCAAAAAACACAGGTGCATTTTTGCTGCGTTTTTTTCACCACCCATTACTTCCTATGGGTGAAAAAACGCTGCAAAAAAGTGACATGCTCTATTTTCCAAAAAACGCAAGCAAGCCAGAAAATACGCAGCAAACAAAAAGCAACATGTGTGAACAGAGAATTCTGGTTTCTCATAGACTTGGTGGTACTGCTAGATGCAGCTGAAAAGTTGCATAAAAATCTGCTGCAAAATACACAGCAAAACACAATGTTTGTGAACATAGCCTAAGTTTTAGCCTGGTAATTTCTGTGATAGATTTGTCCTTGAGTTAGGCTAACAAAAAACTTCTTGTGTTACATAGTACAGTGTTCAACTGAACTTGGTAATTGAATGATATCATTTAAATGCTTTTAAAAAAAAATATGTTTTGTACAACTGGTTACTTATATTTTGATGGTTGCAAAATTATGCATAGCTCAAATGATGATTAATTATATCTATTATGACTACTCAATTAAAATGATGAAAGCCAAGAAAGTTGAGTCAATTTTTGAAATCTATAGGAATGTATGAATGTTCAGAATGTGATTAAGAGCAGCTCATTTGTATATGAAAAAAAAGTACAATAGTGTGGCTTCACTTATATTTTACATTTGTTTCTAATTTGTTTTCTTCTACATGGAATAAGTATTCTGATGAAAAGAGAATTATTCAAACAAAATCACAATGAATGGACAGACATTTTTTTAATATTATTTATATAAATGTTGGTGTACTTCACTTTCATGTTGAGATTACAGATTTGTGTTTACCGACATTTTGTAAATGTTATGAGCTACAGATGCATATTGTTCCAATGGAAATCAGTCAAGTCTCTAAATATTAATGTTTAATATGAATCTGTTGGCTTCCGTAGAACAACCTGATTGAAGTATTAGGGACTTAAAGAAACTAAATTGCTTGATGTAGTGTGTTTCAGCTTCTTATAAACATTAATCATGGTCTTAGACACATTGCTTACTTCTGTACTAGCAATACATACAAAATTCACCTGTTAAAGCAGTTCATTGAGTATTAAAAATGTTCTAAGCGATGTATTACTCATATTTACTTACAAAACTAAGCAAACCTGAACACGCCAATTTATTATTGACCGCAACGACTCACAATAATTCACCCCTACAAAGCACCATCTTGAGTCATACGGGACCAAGAAATAACTCAAATGTATCTAATCAAATCATCATTTTATTCAATAACACACATACGTAAATAGACATACATTTTTTTAAAAAAATATATATATCATCATGCACATTAGCGTGAATTAATAAGGAAAATGCCCTTTTATATATACAGAGGTATCAGCAATAGTTCATAACAAGATCAGAAGGACAAAGAAAGGTAATATTAAGCACCTAAAATAGTTTCATGAGTCTCAATCAGGAGCAGCATTTAAGGATTGAACATTCAATCACTGTGTCACTGTGTCACTTGTCATATGTCAAACAATCTCAATAATATGAGTAATTAACTTACCCTAAACGCAATGCGAGATATAATTAATTGGTCAGCTAATCGTATGCCAAGATTTATTCGCTACCACAAAAAATATACTAATGCCTGTATAATAAATCCCGCAGAGTATATCAAAATTTAAATGTGCAAGTCCCTACAGCTACATATCCTCAATCATTTAACCATAATATTTGATATTAGCAGTCTCCTATTGTAGAAAATGAGGATGATTAAGGTGTAACTTGGGGACTGGTACAGTAATCATATAATCAAAAAAATCACGGCATTGTAACTAGTGCTGTTAACACATTGTTTATTCAGAGATTAATTGACTGCTGCACCAAAATAGTATAATGATTACCTTATCGGCGCACTTTTCCTGTCCACTTCAGTGCCTCTACGCACGTTTCGGGGGCCTCATGCACCTTTTTCAAGGGGAAAAGTATCTTGTTACTTACCAGTCTTATTCATATTGTCAAAATGTACATATGTAATGTACAGTACAACTTTGTATATAATGGCACGTTACAGTCTGATGTGCAACTGCTGCTTAGTGTTGTCATATATTGATGCAATGTAATCAATGGAAAATTGCTTATATCCTTGTACTTACATAAATTCACTATTAAAGTACCTATGGACTTTAAACCAGCTGTTCATTCTGGAGCTAGCTCAAAAATGATCTGCAAGTCAGTAAGTGATACTTACCTGCTGTTTATATTTCTTAGATATTTCTGTATGCTAGTTTCCACAAAGGTAGAGCAGTAATCTGTGACTCCTTCTTAAAGTGGTTGTCTTGGGTGATTGTAGACTTGTGAATCCTCACCTCGCACGCTCTGCATGCTGTGAGGATGCTCTGGTGTCGGCATTGGGAGCGACCGGGGCGTGACCGAAAGTATGCGTGGTGTGAGGATCCACAAGTCTGCAGTCACATACAGTGACTGCAGACTTGTAGCCTACGGCAACTCCTTTAATTTAATTGTCTTCTAGGGGTTTGAAGTAGTCTGAGACACACCTCATCAAATCTCTGGTTCAAATTACTGCTCTGTTGCTCTGATTACAGCTGTGCCTCTTCAGCTTGGTTGCTATGAATAATCACAAGACTATCACAGGCTCCCCAGGACGTCAACCCTAGAAGAGCTGATTTTCAATGCAGCAAAATGCAGAATAATGATAGAGTACATATTACTTAGAAAAGTATTAGCAAGTAATTATCACATGCATATGGTAAGGAAAATGAACCCTTAGAAAGGGAAGCCTGGAGACAGACTTTACCCCTTTTGATATGTGAAGCACATGTGTCACATGTCAGGTGTGGGTATATGTACCATGCCCAAGAACTGAGCACCAAACTTAAGCTCTATATTTGATATTGAGGTATCCATAAAAATACGATCTTTAAAAATATCAAATTATTAAAACCATATGGTAGACCACTAAAAAAAACAATATGACATAATGGCCATGTTCCAGTCATCTTGCCTCCCACAAGAAATCTTGGTCAAAAAGATAAATGTACACCAAAATGTTACTAATAATTAATATTACTTACCGACCAAAGAACAAGCCCTCACACAGTTCTATCCTCAGAGATTAAATAAAAAGTTATGGGCAATAAAAATACAAAAGGCAAATACTGTATAAATGGCAAAACAAACCAAATAAAAAAAAGTTTAGAATTATTGACAAGTAGAAAAACTATATAAACTAATTATCAGAGCGATAATACAGACCTTTGGATTCAAGTTAACAAGGCACTATTACCTCACTGTGAAAGCCATAAAAAACAACACCATCTCTGAATTGTGGTACATATTAGTACATTTTATGGTAAAGTGAAAAATAAAAAAAGTTATGACTGTTATAATAAAAGGAGGAAAAGAAACAAATATATGAAAATTTAATTCGGCCACAGAGAAGGGATTAAACATATGTCAAGATCAATATAACCATATACCTTGACTAATGAAGTATACTTGAAACAGGTGCTTAATGACAATTAGTTTCCGCTAAAATAATGACTTAAAAACAGTAAAACCGTCTTCATAAGATGTGCGTCTAAAGATAATTATCATCACTCATGAAAGCTATCAAAGACTAAAACTATAGCAGCCAAACAGATCATTGCTTTCACATGGTATTACTGTTATTCACATGTGTCAGTTTGGTGGCTTTGTTTACTGTGGTGATTTTAGAAAAACTGAAGCAAAAAAGGGTTACTTAGAACAGCTGTTTGTGCAGCATTCAGGCTATGTGCCCACGATGCAGAAATGCTCAGGATTTTTTCCTGAGCGTTTCTGTATCTCCCTGGCAGAAAAAAACGCATGCGGATTGTACATGCGGATTGTACATGCGGATTGTACATGTGTTTTTCCTGCCAGGGACATGTGGATGTGAAGTGTTCACATGTATTTCCGCATGCGGGTTGACAAGCGCTTTCCAAGAGATTTTAGCATCACTTGGAAAGTGCTTGTCAACTTGGTCACACTATATAAATCCATGCAAATAGCATGGATTTATATAGTGTGACCCGAGAGAATGTCAAAAACTCTGTCATGACTCTGTCATGACTCTGACGTCTGCGTAGGTCCTTCATTCCATCGCGAAGTGCCGCGAAGCAAGGAGGAGCGCATCGGGGGCCGCCAAAAGGTAAGTATACATTTATTTTTTATTTTATTCTTTTTTTACAGCTTTTTTAATGGTACCTGGGTGTGGATGAGACTCTCCTCTCCTCTACACCCGGGTACCATCCGCACATTAGAACGCGCCAATTACGCAAGTACAGATGCAGTCTTGTGGAATTGGCACGTTCTAATGCAAGTCAATGGCAGCGAAAACGCAGCGCTTTTGCAAAATTAATGGACATGCTGCGGATTTTAGAGCGCAGCATAAGCGCTGCGGAAAAATCCGCAGCATGGGCATTGAAAGTGCAGAATTGCATTGGAGACCATGGGGGAAGGTTTACCAAGCGTTTCCCAAGCGTTTACGCTGCGGAAATTTTGCAGCATAAACGCTTGAAAAACGCATCGTGGGCACACAGCCTCATAGTGGTGCTTGAAAGTTTGTGAACCTTTCAGAATTTCCATATTTCTGCATAAATCTGACCTGTGTGCGGCTGTGAACTGAGGTAACTTTAATGACATCACCTCAGTTCATAGTGGCCGGGTCTCGCAGAGTGCAGCGTGAGACCCGGCAGCGGCTGCAGCTCCAGTCTATGGGGCTTTATTCTCTAAAAGGGGCTCCATACACTGGATGAAGAAAATGGGGATCGTCGTGGGACCTCCTTTTGGATTACGGGGGACTGGTATGGATTTTTTTTTAATTAAAGGTTGAAAGAAGGACATTGTCAGGGAAAATTCCTGGTGCCATTACTGCAACGGCTGAGAGCTGGTCTTATTAGGCTGGGAAGGGGCCAATATCCATGGACCTTCCCAGCCTATTAATATCTGCCTCCAGCAGTCTGCTTTCCCTTTGCTGGTTATTAGAAATGGGGGGACCCTAAAAAAATTACGTGGGGTCCCCCTTATTTTTAATAACCAGCTAAGGCAAAGCAGACAGCTGGGGGCTGATATTAACAGGCTGGGAATTGCCATGGATATTGACCCCTTCCCAGCCTAATAAGACCAGCTCTCATCCGTTGCAGTAATGGCACCAGGACTTTTCCCTGACAATGTCCCTCTTTCAAGCTTTAATTAAAAAAAAATCCATACCAGTCCCCCGTAATCCAAAAGGAGATCCCATGACGATCCCCATTTTCTTCATCCAGTGTATGGAGCCCCTTTCAGAGAATAAAGCTCCATAGACTGGAGCAGCAGCCGCTGCCGGGTCTCACGCTGCACTCTGCGAGACCTGGCCACTATGAACTGAGGTGATGTCATTAAAGTTACCTCAGTTCACAGCTGCCAGTTCTCATGGAGTACAGCGCGAGAGCCAGAATGATGAGCAGACATTGTCGGGGAGTGATTTCTTCAAATAAAGGACTTTTGTGTGTGTGTGTTTGTTTCTTTTGATTATGAGGTTAGTAATGGGGGTGTCTGACAGCCACCTTTCCATTACTCAAGAAAGAAAGAATTGTGCGGTGTTAGGGAAGCGCTAGAACAACTAGACAGGGAGGGGATTAAGGTTATAACACACAAGCCTTTTATTGTTTAATACGCTCTCTAACGCCACGACGCGTTTCGATAGCAGAAGCTTTCTTCCTCAGGTACCAGCGGTGGAAGCTGCTCTGTTTACAACTAGCTTACCGCAGGACCTGCCGTGATGTCATTGTGGAACGCCCACTTCGGTCACACGGTCCCGGTCATGTAATCGCTGAAGCAGGAAGAAACTCCTTACAGCAGTCCCTGTTAAGCTGCGGTCATCATACAGACTCCCACCTGGAAGCGTTTTCCCTTGTTGTGCGGGGCTCCTTGGCATAACAGGACCAGGTGAGTGGTCACAACATCTCCCCCTTCTCCCCACCAAACCACAGGCTCTTCAACATTGGTGCTCCAACTGTTTTTGTTTTCCACCTTTCCATTACTAATCCATGGGCTTGATGTTAGTGGCAGCTGCTGACATCGACCCTACCAATCCATTACCCCGATTGACAATGCACCAGGCATGCACCATTTCTGGGGCAGCTGAGGATTGGTCTTATTAGGCCGAGAAGGGGCCAATATCCATGGCCCTTCCCAGCCTATTAACATCAGCACGCAGCTGTCTGCTTTGCCTTAGCTGGTTATTAAAAATATGGAGAACCCCACATCATTTTTCTTAGAGTCCCCGCATTTTTAATAACCAGCACAGGTAAAGCAGACAATTTGGGGATGTTATCAATAGGCTGAGAAGGTCCATGGATATTGACCCCTCCACAGTATAATAAGACCAGCTCATAGCTGTCTGCTTTCCCTTGACTGGACATTAAAAATAGGAGGGACCCAAGTCATTTTTTTCATTTATTTGTTAACAAGTACAGTAAGCTACACATGCAAGGCACTGATCCACTCCTCCACTTGGACCCCCGCCTCCTGGTTCAAGATTATTATTATTATTATTTGTTTTTTTATTATATGTTATTTCAAGTCATTTTTCAATTCACAATTGTTTGCAGGGCAATTGTCTTGGTCTTACCCCCATTTTGCTTCCTCTTTATAGCCCCTTAGCCCTTACTACAACCATTTTACAGTACCAAAGATCAGATCCCCATTGACTTATATGGGGTTCAGCTCCAGGGTCAAGTTCGGGTCAAGTTCTGGTACCTGAACCGAACTTTGGAATTAAGTTCGGCCAAACCCGACAAACCCAAACTTCTACGGGTTCAGTCATCCTTATCCATGAGCTGAATCTCAAGAGAACATTGGTCATTCAGCAAGACAACAACCAAAAGCTCAAGTCAATTTACAAAAGAATGGTTAAAGAAGGATGAAGTTAAGGATTTGGAATGGCCAAGTCAAAATACTAAGCTTAATGTTAGGGGGAGACAGAAAACAAGAAGTTCATGGAAGGAATTAGCTAAAATTCCTTCAAGCTGAACTGCAGGACTAATCAACAATTAACGGAAATGTTTATATGCAGTTATTGCTGCACAAGGATATCACAGATACTGAAAGCAAAGGTTTACATACTTTTGCCTCTCAGATACGGTATGTGCGATTGCATCATTTTCAAAGTCAAATATTTTTGATTCAATTGTTTGTTTTGGTTCTCTTTATCTAGTTTTAGAACTTATGTGAAAATCTGATCTTAAGTCAAATTTACTCAAAAATATGGAAAACTCTGAAAGATTCAGAAACTTTATAGCACCACTGTGTGAGTTTTTATGAACTGCATTTATATGTATAGAGTACAATTTGACTATGGAAATTTCTCCAAAATAAATTTTTACCACATGAACAGAGCACAACAGAACAAAAAGAGGTCTGTCAGTCAAATTTACAAGATAATATTTCTCTGGTAATTATGCAAAGAGAAAAAAGAGAATAAAAGTGGCAACATATGAAAACCCAAAAATCAAAAAGTATAACAGCTCACCTTGTGTAGATAGGCTTAATCCAATGCACAGACCATTCACCTGCGTAGCCTTTAAATGAGAATCCAAAAATGCATCTTTAGTACAGCCACATGGACAAAGCATAAAATGTTCTTTATTCAATGCCCAGGAAAAAAACATGTTGTAACATAATAATATGAGGTACAGAGCCTATGCGTTTCGAGTTGTTAACCTGCTCTTAATCATGGCATACCATGGGGATTCGATCCGTTGACCTGTTGGCTTTGTGGTTGGTTATTCTATCTGTTGAGCTATTGCTCTTTTCGTTCCCTGTTCTAATGCTGATTGTTTCTATTGTCTTTATTCTTGGTATTTTTCCTTTCCAGGAGTTTTCCATTTTCCCATTTTGTTTTGCCCTATCATGTTCTGAGTGGAGCTGTAGATATTTTCCCTTCCCTGCACTTCTTTGCTGGTTATACTTCAAGGTGGATTTGTGCTGAGGAATTTCAGCCCTTTAGCGAAGTGATTGACCCTGCTAGACTTACACTGCTTATATTCTTGCTGCGTGTCTATTTGTCTACCTTCCCAGCACCTTTTTCCTTTTACCACTTTTAGGTTTCTAGGAGGTTATTCTAGTTTTATTTATCTTTTGGTTCTCCTTACTATTCCCTCTCTTCCCTTTTAAAAACTCTCTTTAAGGTTCTCACCCTGGGTCTTCATGTCCATCTCCACACCTTCCTCTCCCCTTGTTGGCAGTTTGTTGCAGCCTCCCCTCTGATTCCTCAGGAGGCACGAGAAACCCCTTGACGGCTTATTAGGGAGACAGGTTCGAGGTGGTATTTGTAGTTGTGCGGCTAGGGTTTGTCTAGTCTGTACAGGGACCAGTTGGGTGTTGGTGCGGCTTCTCTCTTTAGTACGTCTTCCTTACTCCCTTTACTCGTGTGTTAGTGTGTTACATGCATAACAATGATGAGTGAATGTGCTCGCCACTGCTCGGTACTCGCCCGAGCATCACTGTGCTCGACAAGCATTTCCGGGTTGCTCGGGCGGGAACTCGGGTCCCCTCCCTGCATGTTTGGCGCTCTTTAGAGAGCCAATGAACATGCAGGGATTGCCTGCCATGCACTGTAATGCCGTAGCCATGTTGGTTGTTGGCATTACAGTGATTGGCTGGCCGCACAGCATCATCAGGTGTATATAAGACCGGGTGCCACCATGCTTGTCACAGTCTACTCCAGAACAAGGCAGATTAGGGAGAGCTGCTGTTGCGTCAGGGAGAGATTTGCTTCTTCATAGTTAGTATAGGTATTCCACAACATACATATATATATCCAACAGAACTAACAGTCCTTCTGAGGACTAATCCAGCTGCATATATTCAGTGGTGATAGCAGGAGTTAGGCAGGCAGGCTGTGTATGTAGCAGACTGCAATGCATGATACAGCACAAGGTCCATTGAATGTCCTATTAGTATAGGTATTCCACAACATATATATATATATATATATATATATATATCCATCTGAACTATCAGTCCTTCTGAGGACTAATCCAGGTGCATATATTCAATGGTGATAGCAGGAATTAGGCAGGCAGGCAGTGTATGTGGCAGACTGCAGTGCATATAGTGCAAAAGGGTCCATTGAACCATTGAACGTTCCTGCTGCTGCTGTTCTTACAGATATTTGTAGACATAGCTCAAGAGATCAGGGGTTAGGTAAAAAAAAAATTTTGATCTGAATTGCTTAAAAAGCAATCCAGAGTACACAATTTTTCTGCTCCATTTGCTTGTTCTCACTGCAGAATAAAGCCAGATTTGTTCCATATTTCAGCGATAAAAATCCAGAAATTTAAACTGAACGTGGAAAATATTGGCTTGCTCTTTTTTTTGGTAGGTCTAACTCTATTCCCATGCACCTCTGTCTTCACACCCAGACATGCATATACGCTTCCTGATTTTGTCTATTTGCTCTTGCTCTCCTCCTTCTCTGCATCCTCATCCTCCACCACCATATCAACATATCTACATCTCTTGCAAGGGACATTGGAGTTCCACCAAATTTTTGGCACTCGTTGCTTCACTGCATAGGAAAACAGTATGGGAGACCCACTTCCTAATAATGAGAACATTGTTTTCCGGAGGCCCTCCGACCTCTATGTCTCTTGCAAGGGGTATTGGAGTTCCTCCAAATTTTTGGCAGCCGTTGCTTCACTACATAGGCAAACAGTATGGGAGACACACTTCCTAATAATGGGAACATTGCTTTCTGGAGGCCCTCCGATCTCTACGTCTCTTGCAAGGGGCATTGAAGTTCCTCCAAATTTTTGGCAGCCGTTGCTTCACTGCATAGACAAACAGTATGGGAGACACACTTCCTAATAATGAGAACATTGTTTTCCCGAGGCCCTCCGACCTCTACGTCTCTTGCAAGGGGCATTGGAGTTCCTCCAAATTTTTGGCAGCCGTTGCTTCACTACACAGGCAAACAGTATGGGAGACACACTTCCTAATAATGGGAACATTGTTTTCAGGAGGCCCTCCGACCTCTATGTCTCTTGCAACGGGCATTGGAGTTCCTCCAAATTTTTGGCAGCCATTGCTTCACTGCATAGGCAAACAGTATGGGAGACACACTTCCTTATAATGAGAACATTGTTTTCAGGAGGCCCTCCGACCTATACGTCTCTTGCAAGGGGCATTGGAGTTCCTCCAAAATTTTGACATCCGTTGCTTCACTGCATAGGCAAACAGTATGGGAGACACACTTGCTAATAAAGGGAACATTGTTTTCAGGAGGCCCTCCGACCTCTACGTTTCTTGCAAGGGGCATTGGAGTTCCTCAAAATTTTTGGCAGCCACTGCAGTCACTGCATATGCAATAACAGTATAGGAGATCCACTCGACTGCTGGCCCTTTAAGAATAGTAAGGGCCGCCCTTTAAAAATAGCCTTTGTGACTTTCAGAGTCCCTCCATCATAAATGAAACAGGATGTGTCTGATGATGTGTCACACATCACATGGCCAGATATGGTTGTAAAATGTTAAAATGACATTTCCCTGGGAATGCATTTGTCTTGGTTGAAAGCAATGCAAAAGTGCAAAAACGCATCAATAACACTACGTGGGAACATAGCCCAAGGTGTGGAGGAGCATTTATTTATTTTGCCTTATATAAAAGTCATTACCCTGGAAAGAATGTTCCTTAACATATTTCCCAGGAAAATCCATTTTGGTTTAGTTTTTGTATGTTTTATTGTGAGTCCGTAAAAGTGGCGTAATACCTCTGACAACGTTGTTGACAGAAGTGACCTGGGAGTCAGAAATGCTTCCATGGGTCTTCCCCATGCTGTTCCCATGTAATTTGAGCACTGTTCCCATCGATTTGGGCAATTTTTAGTCCCTCTGCAGACCGCCGGGGGGAGCCGCCGGAAAAATGCTCGGTTTTCCCATAGACTTACATTGGGCTCATTACTCGGTCTGAGCACTCGAACATTCAAAGTTGCTCAACTCGAACAACGAGTACCCGAGCATTTTAGTGCTCGCTCATCACTTGTGCATAACAATGTTTTTACTCAACATTCAATAAAGAACATATGAAAATAACAGAATATTATCGTGTGTGAATGAATCCATTACATCGTGTTTACCTTGAAATTATCTAGTATTTTACAAATTTATGAGAATGAAGCCAATTGTGTAAACTTCTGCAATTTTTAAATGAAATTACATGTGGATAGTGGTAACTCTACAGAGCTTTGCCTGATATCCATATTGTATCCAGTCAAGACAATACTGTCAGTCTGGAATATTCTATAAATATACGATTACTTAGACTGGATACAGTTGTATCCACATTTTAGTTGGGAGCAGAAATATGTATGATTACATTTTTCACTTGAATGTTCAGGTTTTATTAACATAAAATTGCATCTTCTTGAAGACAGATAATTCATATAAATCATGTACAAGGAGATCCTAACAAAACACTTAAGGAGTCGAAGAATGTCTTGTCCTTTTGAAGTATTATCAAGGCTGCTTAATGAATTGACTGGTCCATACAGCTCATCACAAAGGCCATAGTGAAAGAAGAAGAAACATTCTGGGAAGTTAAATCCATGTAAGGTCCTGTTAACAACACGTTAAAGATATATATTTGACATATACATTGTAAAAAGCTCCTAGTATACATGGAAAGTGTATACTTAAAGGAAAATTCCCAGGAACTGAAAACAAAAATTATGTAGTTGTACGCACACCATTACTTTAAAGGACCAAACCAGTGTTTTTTTAAATTTCCCTTTGTTAGGGATCATTTGTGTAAGTGCAATAAAAGTAGTTGGATACTGGTAACCATTAGTGATTAGCGAGCGCGCTCATCAATGTTCGGTACTCGCCTGAGCACCTCACTGCTCGAGATGCTCGGCGCTCCTCGAGTATTTCCAGGATGCTCAACCGGGAGCTCGAGTCCCCTCCCCACTGTAGCGCCGGCGTCTCTGCCTCCTGTTGGGCAGAGATGCCGTTCCTCTCACCGCCGCGGTCCTGGCCCGGCATCCTCCAGCTGCCCTCCTGCTGTTGCGCACTCCCTCCCTCTTAAAGAGGCCGCGTGCGCTGTCCTAAAGAGTGCCCGGCCGATGGTCGGAGGACCACTCCTATTTAAAGCACCTCCTCCAAAATTGAGGTGCCTGTGCAAGGTTGTTGTTTGTGTGCTAACACTCTCTCAGCCCTCAGGTTCCAGTGCCTGCCAGTCTGTCTGTCAGCCTTGCCCGCCTGCCTGTCTATTAGCCGTGCCCGTCAGTCTGTCTGTCAGCCGTGCCCACCTGCCTATCTATCAGCCGTGCCCGTCAGTCTGTCTGTCAGCCGTGCCCACCTGCCTGTCTATCAGCCGTGCCCGTCAGAATGTCTGTCAGCCGTGCCCACCTGCCTATCAGCCGTGCCCATCAGTCTGTCTGTCAGCTGTGCCAGCCTGCTTGTCTATCAGCCGTGCCCGTCAGTCTGTCAGTCAGCCGTGCCTGCCTGCCTATCTATCAGCCGTGCCCATCAGTCTGTCTGGCAGCCGTGCCCGCCTGACTGTCTATCAGCCATGCCCGCCAGCCTGTCTACCTGCCGTGCTCGCAGGCTTGCCTACCCGGATCACCTGTCTGGTCACCTGCTGTGTCCGCCTGCTTGTCTACCCGGATCACCTGTCTGGCTACCTGCCATGCACGCCTACTTGCCTACCCGGATCACCTGTCAGGCTACCTGCCCGGATCACCTGTCAGGCTACCTGCCGTGCTCATCCACTGTACCTGTCAGCCGCAGCCACCTGACCCGTGGGAGTCGCCTGCTCTCACACAAGGTCGGTCCCAGAATGGCACCTGCTTCACCTGCCCGGTCCCTCCTTGGTTCACGGAGTCGACTAAGCAGCCATGTGGCTAGGGTCGGTCCGAGTTGGCACTTAGTTACGCCCCTCTGGTCCCTCCTTGCATCCCAGCACAGAGGTTCCACCACCCGGACCCGTAACACCCACATGTTTAGAACTCTTCAGAGAGCCAATTAACATGCAGGGATTGCCTGCCACTCACTGTAATGCCGTAGCCATTTTTGTTGTGGAATTACAGTGATTGACTAGCTGCACAGTGTCATCAGTTCTATTTAAGACCTGGTGAGCCTATGCTCATCACCGTGTATCCCGGAAACAGGGAGAGGTGCTGCTGAGTGAGGGATAGAATTGGTGGTTGTTTTAGTGAGGTATTAGACAGCTATATATACAGATGCATCTCACTAAATTAGAATATTGTGGAAGCAGAGAAACTTTTCCATCATTACACGTGATCCCATATTACTGCGGTAATAATCGTGACATGTTTTGGAGCATGTCAAATATTCTACTCCATTTAAACTCAGCCATCTGTGTTTTGTTGAACCGATTGACACTTAGTCACTGACCAATACTATACTACAAGGATGCAGCCTAAAACCGTGGTCGTCACAAGTGCTCACATATTACTGCGGTAATAATACAGATATTTTGTGGAGCGTGCCAATATTCCACTCCATTTACATTGAACCATCTGTGTTTTGTTGAATCTATTCACACTTGGTTGCTGACCAAAACTATACTACAAGGCCACACCCTAAAACCGTGGTCGTCACACATGATTGCATATTACTGCGATAATAATACAGACATTTTGTTGAGCGTGCCAAATATTCCAGTCCATTAAAAGTCAGCCATCTGTGTTTTGTTGAACCTATTCACACTCAGTCACTGACCAATACTATACTACAAGGCCACAGCCTAAAACTGTGGTGGTCACACGTGATCGCATATTACTGTGGTAATAGTACAGACATTTTGTGGAGCGTGCCAAATATTCCACCATTTAAAGTCAGACATCTGTGTTTTGTTGAACCTATTCACACTTGATCACTTTTGTGGAGTGGGCCAAATATTACACTCCATTTAAAATAGTAAAGGCGTGTGGCAAGGGATGGGGAAGTGGATGTAATAGTGATGGTGCACGTCGAGGCCGTGGGCAAGATGAAACTGTGGCTGCTGAGGGAGAACAACAAGCACCCACATCATGTCGACCTAGCTTCCTGTCCCACTTGCTAGGGGGCCGTGGAACACCACTCTTGAAGCCAGAGTAGTGTGAAAAGGTTGTTGGTTGGATAGCAGATAATGCTTCCAGTCACTTTGCCAACATCACCACCCTGCCTTCCAAACGGTCAAGTCTCAATAGTCATAAGTCTAGACCACATATTCCTCACCCTGATCCTCCTTCCTCCCACTATGCTGAGTGCTTGGAGACAACTGATCCCACACTTGGACACTCCGAAAAACTGTTTACTTTTCCATTTATAGATTCGGGCCTCTCGTCCAGCCAGCTTCTAGCGGGGCAAGAGGAGATTGCATGTAGCGATGCAGAAATATTTGAGCAGCCACGTTCACATGAAGGCGATGGTGGGAAAGAAGTGGATGATGATGATGAGACACAATTGCCACCAAGTCAGGAGGCGGCCCAGGGTGCATACATGGAAGATGAGGTGGTGAATGATGAAGCCACTGACCCAACCTGGCAAGGTGACATGCAGAGTGAGGACAGAAGCACGCAGGGGGAGTGAGGCGTAGCACCACAACAGGCAGGAACAAGCAGTGTGGTTGTCACAGACACAAGGCGGGCAACCGTTCCCCGGAGCACCAACTCGACGGAAGTTGCCAGTCGAACAGTTAGGTCTTCTAGAGTCTGGCTCTTTTTTAAAGACTGTCCACATAACCCCAGAAAGGTCATTTGCAACATCTGCCAGGCCAGTATCAGCAGGGGCAGCAAAACTACCAGCCTGATCACCACCAGCATGCTCAGGCACTTTACAGAAAAGCACCCGACTAGGTGAGCCAAACCCCAGGGTCCAGAAACAGTATCTGCGAGTGACAGCACTGCCTGTTTCGCTGTTGTGTGTGCCTGCCAATCCCGAAGATGCCTCCCGCCCTGCACCTTTCGTTGCACACTTCAAAAGGGTGTTGGAGTGGGTCCATTTTTTTGCCAGCCCTTGCAGTCACTGCATGGGCATTACCAGTATAGGAGACTCATTCATTAACAATGGTAGCAATTTTTTTTAATGAGGACTTCCTCTACGTCTCTTCAAAGGGGTATTGGAGTGCGTCCTAATTTTTGCCAGCCCTTACAGTTACTACATACACTATATTAGTATAGAAGACCCGCTCCTTAATAATCGGAAATTACTTTTTTAAATCAGGCCCTCTATGTCTCTTCAAAGGTGTATTGGGGTTTTTCTAAATTTTGGGCAGGCCTTACAGTCACTGCATGGGCATTACCACTATAGGAGACCCGCTCCTTAATAATGGGAAATTATTTTTTTAAATCAGGCCCTCTATGTGTCTTCAAAGGTATATTGGGGTTTTTCTAAATTTTGGTCAGGCCTTACAGTTACTGCCAGGGTCAGTCTGGCCTGCCGGGAAATCGGGAAATTTCCCGGTGGGTCCCGATATGAGAGTGAGAAAATTGGTGGCGGGGGCCCTTCAAAAGTGTGGGCCCTTTAAAAGTGCGGCTGAAGCAAATATAGCGTCGCGCGCACAGCACATTCATTGGTGACAGCGGGCCTGCAGTGACGTGAATGCAGCATACTTACCACGTGAGTCCCTGATACTAAGAGGATGGATTCTTTCTGGGCGGTGACACGCACCGCGCTCTGCTTTCCCGCTGGCTGGCAGACTGTGGTGTGGTGTCAGGTGACAGTGACGCTGACGCTGCTCTCTTCTGGCCTCTGATACGCCGCGGCCGCGCTCTGCAGTGCTCTCTCTCTGCTCCGAGGCTGTCCTATGATACGCCGGTGCCACCGAACCCGACGTCTCGCTCTGCTCTCCCTACTCCCGGGCTTCTAATATGGTCCCATCCCGGCTCCTTACCTGCCTTGGCCTGCTCCCCTGTAGTAATAGCGGCTCCGGACCGGGTGGTGGCACCGGCACAGGCGCACCGTCCCCTTCTCTCCTGCTCTGACTCTGGGTTTTTTTATACCGGCTTCTGGGCTGGATATGTGAACGGTGACCTGCAGCACTATACACTTCAACTCTCCAACCTGGCCTGGAATTGGAAACAGCCTACAGCTCTCACTCGCACTGTGCCAAATATTCAATAAAGTTTTTCTGGGTGAGTGTTCCCAGCATTGGCCAAGAATAATATAATTTATTTCATTTTATACATTATGCATTGCACTCTAGGCCTCCTATATGACATGTAGATCATACTCTTGGCCTCCTATATGACATATACAGTGTATATGCCATATAGGAGGCTGAGAGTGCGGTATACATTTTATATGAGGCCTAAAGTGCGGCCTACATGATGTACAACGCACTCGGCCTCCTATATAAAGTATAGACTATAGGAGGCTGAGAGTGCGCTATAAGTCATATGGGGCCGCTGCCTATATGATCTATATTTCGCATTCTCTACCTCCTATATGAAATATAGATCACACTCTTGGCCTCTTATAAGGCATATACAGTCTATAAGAGGTTTTTAATACATCCGTGTTTCTAGTTCCATGTGGTGACAGTTTCCACACGTACCGAAGACACATACACACGTAGACACATTCAAATGAATGGGTCTGTGCACATGTCAGTGTTTCCACGGATCGTGTGTCCGTGGGCAAAACACGCTGACATGTCAGTTTTTTTATACACTGCACGGGCCAAAAAACGTTCCACACACGTGCACACAGATGACATGCGTGTGTCGTCCATGTGACACATACCGGCGCCTGGGAATCAGCGGTACAGTTAATGCTGTTCCCAGGTGCTTAAGGAATCAGCGATCAGCGCTAGCAAGGGACAATGTTGAGAGTAGTAGGTTCACCTCCTGAGGTCACCAAAACCTGTAAATATAAGGAAATAAAAAAAAACATATTCACCTGGCTTGAGGCGACCACACACGCTGAGGAGATTGACTCCCTGCAGCGAGCAGGCTCCTACGCTCACTGAGCTCAGCATAGGTTGGGGGACTGCTCACTGCATCAAGTCATTCTTCTCCGCTCCTCAGCGTGTGTGGTCACTTCAAGCCAGGTGAGTATATTGTTTTTTTTTATTTTAGTATTATTTTTACAGGTATTGGAGACATTTGGAGGTGAATACTACTCTCAACATTGTCTCTTCATTGTCCCTTGCTAACACTGATTGCAGCGCCGGCAGGGGACAATGATGAGCGATTCCTTCAGCAGCCGGTGCTTGGGAACAGCACAAACTGTACCGCTGATTCCCAGGCACCGGTATGGCATGTGTGATCCTGATGCAGCACACGTATGCCACACAGACACGGATATCTCCGGTACTGTTTTTTCCAGTACCGGAAATATCCGGATGTGTGAAAGAGCCCTATGCCATATAGGAGGCCGAGAATCTGTATGTCACATAGGGAGACCAAGAGTGCGGTATACATTATATATGGGGCCTATATGACATAATAAATCACACTCTCTACCTCCTGTATGAAATATAGATCACACTCTTGGCCTCTTATGAATAATACAGTGTATATGTCATATAGGAGGCTAAGAGTGCGGGTCTATATGAAGTATACAACACACTTAGCCTCATATATAAAGTATATATTATAGGAGACCGAAAGTGCGGTCTGTACGTCATATAGGAGGCCGAGAGTGCGATATATGTCATGTGTGGGGCCAATATGATGTATACCACATAGAAGTGAAGTATGCCGGCACCAGTTCCCAGATCTTGCCTGTTTAATCAAAAAAACCTCTATGACGGGTTTTTCAGCCCTTGGCTATCCACATCAGGAGGTGCAATGTCTGAATAAGCAGTGCAAATCAAATGTCCAAGGAAGTATGAAAAATACAGCACTCACCAATGGATGCCAAAAAAGATTATTTTATTTCAGATCCAGCATAGAGACGTTGCGGCTGGTTCAGGGGTGCGGGGGTGAAAAAAGGACGACGGCAGTTTCGCGCACACGCAGCGCAACCACGGGTCCAGTATAGTTCACCCCCGCACCCCTGAACCTGCCGCAACGTCTGTATGCTGGATCTGAAATAAAAGGATCTTTGTTTGGCATCCATTGGTGAGTGCTGTCTTTTTCATACCTCCTATATGATGTATAGATCGCACTTTCTACCTCATATATGACAAACAGACCGCACTCTCTGCCTCCTATATGACATATACAACGCATTCGGCCTCCTATATAAAGTATATATTATAGGAGACTGAGCATGCAGTCTGTATGTCATATAGGAGGTAGAGAGTGCTGTATACATCATATGTAATCTCGCTCTCTCTGTCTCCTGTATGACGTATAGACCACAGTCTCGTTGTTCCCTATGTAATGTATACAGCATAATAAAGTGTATGGTATGGTGCTGTGTTTATATAGTATATTATGTAGAGTTGTGTATATAATAATAATAATTTTTATTTCTATAGCGCCAACATATTCTGCAGCACTTTACATTACAAAAGGGACTTGTACAGTTTATAAAGACATTACAGAATAAACATAACTCAGATACCAAGAGGAGTGAGGGCCCTGCTCGCAAGCTACAATCTATGAGGAAATAGGGAGACCCGACAGGTAAATGATAAAATGTGCTTATATTGTACGATACAACCATTATAAACTAAATAGGGTCTGCACATAACACTGCATGAACCGGTCACCAGCCAGCATGTGTGCAGTACAGACACAGAGGGCTATTAAGTGCATGGAGGGTGTGTACACAGATGCTACAAGGGTCTATATATGATACTATACACAGTATATAGTGTAGAGATGGTTAGATAGTATGGTGCTGCGTATATAGTGTGGAATCCACACTATATACACTGCCATATCTATACATTATATAGTATATACACTGCTCCACTCTATATTCCTGAACACAGTGTATATGTATATATAATGTGTGTGTATATAATATATATACAGTATATATATATATATATATATATATATATATATATATATATATATATTGCAGAGTACCGCTTCTGTCCTGTATACTGGGCGTAATTCTCTGTGTATGTATTATTCTGTATATACAGTATATACACTGGATAGTACCAATACTATCTGTCTGACTGTAATTCTCAGTATCTGTATATGCACGCTGCACTGCTAAAATAATATGTATAATAATAATAATTTGAGTGGTTTCCCCTCTGAAATGTACCACTCCCTGCATGTGTGGCGCCCCTGAGGGTACAGTCGCCACAGAAGTACTGCACCTCACCCAGAGGTGTGGTGTCTCCCTTCTCTCAGGTAAGATGGGAGTACTGCACGGAACCCCAAAACACCTGCATCCAACACTACACTGCTCCAGGCCGGCTGGAGGGGCAAGACGCAATGTATGTTTCTGCTGAGCCCTGACCCTGGCTGGAGTGGGGGGAACCCAAAGGTAGGGGGAACCAGTAGTGGGTGTGGGTGGAGGAAGTAGTTAGAGGGAGCACTTTAGTAGGAGAATAAAATAGGGAAGCCATCTTAGGGTGGCAGTTCAGAGATCAGTAGTGGTGTGAGTTCTAGGGAGCTGTTCAGAAGAACAGCTCGGGACTGTTCGGAGGAACAGTCCGGGAGCAGAGTCTCATTAGGAGATCTGCTCCACAGTTAGGGCCAGGTCAGAAGGCCCCGGAGGGGAGCAGGGAGTAGGCTCCGTTCTACAGAAAGGATCCCAGGGTGTACGGCACGTGCAGGACGGCACCCGTACGCCCCGCATCTGCCAGAAGACAGAGGGATCGCTGCGGCATTCTAATCCCCCAGGAGGGCCAAATAGGTCCCGGATCTGACGTACTGGAAGGACTTCAGAGCACCCGAGCGGGATTGAGAGTGGGCAGCGCAGAGCAGGAGGGAGAAGGACCAGAGTAAAGACGGTCAAAATAGGAACATGAGAAAGTGGGGTTCTGCCAGGTACTCCCAAGCAGTCTGAGGAAGGACTGAACCCCTAACCGAACGCAGCGTAATGAGGGAGGCCTTTACCTGTAAATTGCACCTGTGAAGTGTCTAAAGAACTGTGAGTAAAATCTTGGATGACTGCACTGCACTGCCTCTGTCCATTCTTCATCGGCACTATCATTCCCCCTGCACTACAACGCCCATCGCGACCCACTCTCTCCATTACTTCACTGCCCCGAGGCCTGCTCCACCTGTGGGGAGCCGTCCCATCTCAAGCTGCCCTAACATCTGCCTCAGAGGACTGTTGCAGCGCTGGTGATCCTCACCAGACACCACAGGTGGTGTCACGAACTTTCCCAAATCCCCCATATATTCATATTCTCCCTCTTTGAGTGAATGCCCTGGGCCACGGACCGGGCCAGCCACCGTGATATCCCCCGGCGACCGGAGGCCCGGCTGCTGAGTACCCCACGGCCCTGGGGGCGCGTCACATGCACTGTCAAATTTAATCCTTCAGGGCCTGCTGGGAGTTGTAGGTTTGTTACTGCAGGGATGATGAGGGGACAGGTATTGCATTGGAACCCACAGCATCAAGTCATTCACACTTTAACCCTAGAACGCATGACCATAAAAATCTACTTTTTCACATACCTGGGGCCTTTTAGGCCCGTGTGCAAATAACATGGAATAACTCAAACAAAAATGACAAACAACTATATACATGAAGAATACCTAGAGTTTCAAAATTCTAACTAAAGTAATCTTGCAGAAAATAGAAAACAATTAACAGGGCGGGCCTGCGAGGCCCCAGGTATGCGTTCTAGGGTTAAAGGGAACCTGTCACGTGCTAGCTTCCCTCTACACTGCCCCCATAGCATTGTTAGTGATGCAATGTGCTTCACTAACAAGCTGTTTTCATGAAAATCGGTGCAGCTATAATGAATTTATAATGTTTAATATACTTAGATCCTACCTGCGTTTCCAGTCATAGGAGCGTGCTTGTCACAGGCGGCCGGACATATACAAGTGCACCTGCGTCCCACAATGTCAGCGCTTCCCAGAAACAGGATTCAAATACATCTGCAGCGCCAGCAGTGAGCGAATGCTGCGCCCACCCATGACTGAATATGAGAATCACACCCCTATGACTGAAAACGCAGGTAGGATCATCATGCGACCACTGATCCATTCATTCCCTCAGTGGCTGTGAGTGCTGCTCTTTTTTGGAAGCCCCAAGAGAATGAATAGAGCTGCGGTCAGAAGTTCGGCCTGTCGCTGCATTTTAAAATGGGGATAAGTGTCCTGTCAGGGATAAAACTTCCCCATTCTTCTGATCGGTGCGTTTTCCAGTGTTCGGACACAAACGCTCAATAAGTGATCACCGATCCTGTGGAGCCCATGGATCGGTGATAACTTGTTTTAACCAAAGAAGCCCTTTAATGTAAACATGTACATCCCAGTTATAGTGTCGTACAGTAGATGTGCAGGAGCCGCCAGTCAATGCTCCACTATAACAGGGATAGCGGATAACAGATATTTGCATATTGCTGTAGGTGGGCCCCTAGAGTTAATTCCCCCTGTGGGCCCCAGATACCCCAGTCCGACCCTGGTTACTGCATATGCTATAAAAGTATAGGAGAGCCGCTCCTTAATAATCGGAAATTATTTTTTTAAAATCAGGCCCTGTATGTCTCTTCAAAGGTGTATTGGGGTTTTTCTAAATTTTGGACAGGCCTTACAGTCATTGCATAGGCATTACCACTATAGGAGATCCGCTCCTTAATAATCGGAAATTATTTGTTTTAAATCAGGCCCTCTATATGTCTTCAAAGGTGTATTGGGGCTTTTCCAAATTTTGGGCAGACCTTACAGTTATTGCATACACTATACCAGTATAGGAGACCCGCTCCTTAATAATGGGAAATTATTTTTTTAAATCACGCCCTCTGTAATGCACACGCCCGGGCTGAGCGGCGTGTGCGTGTGATTCCACTGGACAGTGCCGGAGAGTGAATGCCTGGAGGGGCGTAACTAGGTATTCACCCGATCCGACCAGGGTCGCACGACGGCATACGACGCCAGTGCACCCAGGAGGAACCGAGCAGAGGGACCAGGTGCTACTCCAGGACAGACCCCGGACACGGCTGTTGACCCACACAGGGGAATACAGGAACAGACTGGTTAGGCTGGCACACAGACTGGTGGGAATAGGCAGGCACGACTGGTATGCGGGCAGGCGGGTATGCAGGCAGGGGGGTACAGGCAAGCACGGCTAGAGTGCAAACAGGAAGGCACTAGCAGGTAGGAACACAGGCGGGATATGACCCAGTACACACTGGGACTCTGGAACAGAACCACAGATGTGGCAGACAAACACAGCAGAGTGAGGCCGCCCAGAGAGGTGAGTAAGAGCAGAGCAGGACGAGACCGCCTGGAGCGGTGAGCAAGAGCAGAGCAGGACGAGACCGCCTGGAGCGGTGAGCAAGAGCAGAGCAGGACGAGACCGCCTGGAGCGGTGAGCAAGAGCAGAGCAGGACGAGACCGCCTGGAGCGGTGAGCAAGAGCAGAGCAGGACGAGACCGCCTGGAGCGGTGAGCAAGAGCAGAGCAGGACGAGACCGCCTGGAGCGGTGAGCAAGAGCAGAGCAGGACGAGACCGCCTGGAGCGGTGAGCAAGAGCAGAGCAAGACGAGACCGCCTGGAGCAGCGAGCAAGAGCGGAGCAGGACGAGACCGCCTGGAGCGGTGAGCAAGAGCAGAGCAGGACGAGACCGCCTGGAGCGGTGAGCAAGAGCAGAGCAGGACGAGACCGCCTGGAGCGGTGAGCAAGAGCAGAGCAGGACGAGACCGCCTGGAGCGGTGAGCAAGAGCAGAGCAGGACGAGGCCGCCTGGAGCGGTGAGCAAGAGCAGAGCAGGACGAGGCCGCCTGGAGCGGTGAGCAAGAGCAGAGCAGGACGAGGCCGCCTGGTGTGGTGAGCAAGAGCAGAGCAGGACGAGGCCGCCTGGAGCGGTGAGCAAGAGCAGAGCAGTAATACCTCTGACAACGTTGCTGACAGCAGTGACCTGGGAGTCAGAAATGCTTCCTGGGGTCTTCCACATGCTGTTCTCATGTAATTTGAGCACTGTTCCCATCGATTTGGGCAATTTTTAGTCCCTCTGCAGACCTCCAGTGGGGGCCGCCGGAAAAATGCTTGAGTTTCCCATAGACTTACATTAGGCTCGTTTCTCAGGTCAAGCACCCGAGCATTACAATTTGATCGACCCGAGCAATGAGTACCCTAGCATTTTAGTGCTTGCTCATCACTAGTAACCATCTTCTCCGGGATTCGGCTCTGCTCTGGTGTATTGCGCCACTACATGACTGCATTTGTGGCCTGCCAAATCACACAGTAATTGCTGTGTGGAGCGCAGGTCACGTTTATTTTTTTTTAATGCAAGCCTATGAAACTCAGTTTGAGACCTTGTTCTGTGTCTCTTAGATTTAGAAGCAGGAGCAGGCTGGTAACCATGATAAACATCGGGTTACTAGGGGCACACGCGCACCTAGTAACCCGTTGTTTATCATGGTTACCACTCTGCTACGGTGAGCGGGAGGTTACCGCTCAGTTTAGCAGGCTCGTAACCATGATAAACATCGGGTTACTAGGGGCACACGCGCACCTAGTAACCCGTTGTTTATCATGGTTACCACTCTGCTACGGTGAGCGGGAGGTTACCGCTCACTTTAGCAGGCTCGTAACCATGATAAACAGCGGGTTACTAAGTGCGCGTGTGCCCCTAGTAACCCGATGTTTATCATGGTTACCAGCCTGATCGCTGCTCCCGCTGGTCACACACAGCGATGTGTGCTGACCAGCAGGAGGGCAACGACCAAAAAATGGTCCAGGACACTTTGCAGCGATCAGCGACCTCACAGCAGGGGCCTGATCGCTGCAAAGTGTCACACATAGCGACATCGCTTGAGAGGTCGCTGTTGCGTCACCAAAACCGTGACACAGCAGCGATCTCGCTAGCGATCTCGCTATGTGAGACGGGGGCTATAGTCTGGGAGTCCTTCATGTGTTTTTGAGCAAACTCTATGCGTGCTTTCATATGTCTTGCACTGAGGAGAGGCTTCCGTCGGGCCACTCTGCCATAAAGGCCCGACTGGTGGAGGGCTGCAGTGATAGTTGACTTCGTGGAACTTTCTCCCATCTCCCTACTGCATCTCTGGAGCTCAGCCACAGTGATCTTGGGGTTCTTCTTTACCTCTCTCACCAAGGCTCTTCTCCCACGATTGCTCAGTTTGGCTGGACGGCCAGGTCTAGGAAGACTTCTGGTGGTCCCAATCTTCTCCGATTTAAGGATTATGGAGGCCACTGTGCTCTTAGGAACTTGCCACAATTCTGTCTCTGAGCTCCTTGGGCAGTTCCTTTGAGCTCATGATTCTCATTTGGTCTGACATGCACTGTGAGCTATGAGGTCTTAAATAGACAGGTCTGTGCCTTTCCAAATCAAGTCCTATCAGTTTAATTAAACACAGCTGGACTCCAATGAAGGAGTAGAACCATCTCAAGGAGGATCACAGGGAAATGGACAGCATGTGACTTAAATATGAGTGTCTGAGCAAAGGGTCTGAATACTTATGACCATGTGATATTTCAGTTTTTCTTTTTTAATAAATTTGCAAAAATTTCTACATTTCTGGTTATTTTCAGTCAAGATGGGGTGCAGAGTGTACTTTAATGTGAAAAAAAATGAACTTTTTAGAATTTACCAAATGGCTGCAATGAAACAAAGAGTGAAAAATTTAAAGGGGTCTGAATACTTTCCATACCCACTGTATGTTTCTGCTTTCATGACACTTACATACATGATACCTAACAAAGGGGCAAATACTGTACAAGAAATCACTGGAGTGGTCCTTTATCTATAAATAACACAACTCTCCAGTATCAGCCTCTTTATTCACTTTTCTCCACTTTTGGTTTCTTCTATTTCTGTGGGCAGACAGCAACTTGTTCCACATGACCAGGATGAACAGATTATGACAGAAGTTTACTGCTGTTTGCATCTGTCTTCCTCCCCTATTAAGCCCTTGGGAATATGTTTAGTCAAAAGAGGCCTATGAGATCATGGTGCCCCCACTTTGTCACTTTTTCTAGCTTACTCCTTTTTAATTTGTTTATAGCTCTTTTCATTGTCCCCCCCACCTTTTTCTTATTTTTTCCCCTACTTTTATCCATTTTTTAGTCTCTTCTGCACTATAGTACAGCATAGGTCAGTCATCTGATGCTACAGTACTAATCTGGATTTTTCTTATAAAAGGTCTTCTAAGGCAGAATTTGCCCTAAAGGCTTCTGATTGGCAGGTGAGGGTTTAGTCGAAAATCAGATTCCTATTTAAATCCATGTGCTCCAGCATTTGGGCTTCTGTTTGAAGATTTCTTCACTGAAGCAGCTCCCCACCCCAAGATGGAAGAGCTATTTAAGTTCTTGATGGCATTGGGAAATAGTGGTTGAAAAGCATCCTATATAGAGCAAAGCTGCGACCTATCCCCAGCAGAGCACCAGAGCAAATGGTCATCGCAGCACTGGCAGCGGAAGAAGAAGAGGAGCAGGTGGAGTCCAGACACAGGTTACTGAAGAGGAACCTGAAGCATCATCACTGCACTGGAGAAGAGGATCAAGAAGACCTGTTTTGCCGGCTGTTCCTTCTGCACACAAGTGCAGACGACAAGGGAATCGAGTAAAACCCGGGACATCGATGCGTGAGATAACTGAAGTGCAGTATGCATAGCTTATAGCTGGAGTAGAGCAACAACCAGGTTGGAGTTATAGTAATAGCACAGCTGGGGTTTGTTTTTAGTGACGCTAATTCAGCTTTGTTTAATAATTTACTTGCTATTGTGCACTCATTGTCTGATATGGCTAAATGTTTACAAAGTAAGCCTACCCCTTCAGTGTCAAATGAATTGTCGGTTAATAAAGCAGCAGGTGTTGTTAGTGAGCTTAATGATTTATCATGAGTTTGGGTTAATCTTTGCAGCTTAGTTCATGCTGGAAGGGATATGCTTAATAATTTGGAGTAGACAACTAACCAATCATTGGCGATTAAAGTTAGTAGTTCTAGAGTTGCTGATGTATGAAGAGAAAAGAAGATTTGGCACAGCGAATACTTTTATCTATTTTCTGAAAAACAGAAAGCTCAGAAACAGAAAGGAGGGATGAGAGGGAAGAGGATAAAAGCAAGAATAATGTGGTGAATGTGGATATTATTTTGGAAACCTATCTGAATTTTGCAGGTAATTCTTGGCTAGTATATGATGAAATATTTAGACAAAAGTTGTCAGATGCACATGGGCATTGGGGATTGGGCATTAAGGTGAGTACATGGTGTTTTTTTTATTTTTTACAGGTAACAAGCTCATCGGCGATAAGGTGTAGGTGAGTATAATGTGTTTTTTATTTTCATTTATATAATTATTTATTAATTTTAACTTTTTTTTCACCTTCAGCACAGGGCCCGGCTGATTAGAAACTACTCCTCTCATCAGCGGCGCTTAAAAGTGAAAGCAGGTGCCGACTGATGGGAGAAGTAGTCTCATCAGCTGGTGCCTGTGACCAGCGGTAAACTTTTTACCGTGGGTCACTGTCATAGCTGCGAGATCACACTGACATCTGACAGCGTGATCCAGCAGCACTGAAGCAGGCAGTAACTATGTTAAAGCTGATCAAAGACCTTGTTTCCCGCACTGTCACGTAGACGACAGGGTGGGAAACCAGGGATGTTCGGGCTGACTTTTGCTGATTTTTGTGCAGTATGCTTGGGAATTCGAATACGAATCTGAATGAGCAATGTTCGTGCCGAATTTCAGATTGGCGAATGTTTTCCGAACATGTTCGCTCATCTACAATCTAGACAAGCTTTTGGTTCTAGTATGTTGGACAAGAATTTCTCTGCAAGTTACAATATGTTTCAAGGTTATTAGCTGGTATTTCCTTTTTTTCAGAAATGGTTTAACATTTGACCCATTCTTATTTTTTTCCAAATCAAACAAGTTCTTAAAGATTTTAAGAAAGACAGCATTGTTCAGGATTTTAGGAGACCACTCAGTTTTTCTTTATTAGAAAATCTTATTAAGTTATGTTTTTCAGTATGCTCTTCTTTTTATGAATCTCATTTGTTTAGATCTACCTTTGCCTCAGGCTTTTTTCAGTGCATTTTGGTTAGGGGAATTTACAGCTCCAAATAAATAGTCTGTTTCTACTTTACTGTGATCCAATGTTGTAGGGGATGATAGATCCATTCGTTTTAGTATTAAAAATTCAAAAATAGAAACATTTTCTAGGGGTTATAAGGTTAAGGTTTTTCGGCGCTCGGCGATTATTTCTGGGTTGCTCGGGTGGGAACTCAGGTCCCCTCTTTACAGAGCCAATGAACATGCAGGGATTGCCTGCCATGCACTGTAATGCCGTAGCCATGTTGGTTGTGGGCATTACAGTGATTGGCTGGCCGCACAGCATCATCAGGTCTATATACGACTTGGCGCCGCTATGCTCGTCACAGTGTACCCCGGAATCAGGCAGAGTAGGGAGAGGTGTTGCTGCATCAAGGAGAGATTTGCTTGTTTATAATTAGTATAGGTATTCCACAACATATATATATATATATGTATATATCCAATTGAACTAACAGTCCTTCTGAGGACTAATCCAGCTGCATATATTCAGTGGTGATAGCAGGAGTTAGGCATGCAGGCAGTGTATGTGGCAGACTGCAGTGCATTATACAGCACTAGAGAGTCCATTGAACGTCCTGGTAGTATAGGTATTTCACAACATATATACAGTTAGGTCCATATATATTTGGACAGAGACAACATTTTTCTAATTTTGGTTCTAGACATTGCCACAATGAATTTTAAGCAAAACAGTTCAGATGCAGTTGAAGTTCAGACTTTCAGCTTTCATTTGAGGGTATCCACATTAAAATTGGATGAAGGGCTTAGGAGTTTCAGCTTCTTAACATGTGCCACCCTGTTTTTAAAGGGACCAAAAGTAATTGGACAGATTAAAGAATTGTAAATAAAATGTTCATTTCTAGTACTTGGTTGAAAACCCTTTGTTGGCAATGACTGCCTGAAGTCTTGAACTCATGGACATCACCAGACGCTGTGTTTCCCCCTTTTTGATGCCTGGCAGCCTTCACTGAGGTGGTTTTCAGTTGCTGTTTGTTTGTGGGCCTTTCTGTCTGAAGTTTAGTCTTTAACAAGTGAAATGCATGCTCAATTGGGTTGAGATCAGGTGACTGACTTGGCCATTCAAGAATATTCCACTTCTTTGCTTAAATAAACTCCTGGGTTGCTTTGGCTTTATGTTTTGGGTCATTGTCCATCTGTAGTATGAAACAACGACCAATCAGTTTGGCTGCATTTGGCTGGATCTGAGCATACAGTATGGCTCTGAATACATCAGAATTCATTTGGCTGCTTCTGTTCTGTGTCACATCATCAATAAACACTAGTGACCCAGTGCCACTGGCAGCCATGCATGCCCAAGCCATCACACTGCCTCCGCCGTGTTTAACAGATGATGTGGTATGCTTTGGATCATGAGCTGTACCATGCCTTCACCATACTTTTCTCTTTCCATCATTCTGGTAGAGGTTGATCTTGGTTTCATCTGTCCAAAGAATGTTCTTCCAGAACTGTGCTGGCTTTTTTAGATGTTTTTTAGCAAAGTCCAGTCTAGCCTTTTTATTCTTGATGCTTATGAGTGGCTTGCACCGTGCAGTGAACCCTCTGTATTTACTTTCATGCAGTCTTCTCTTTATGGTAGATTTGGATATTGATACGCCTACCTCCTGGAGAGAGTTGTTCACTTGGTTGGCTGTTGTGAAGGGGTTTCTCTTCACCATGGAGATTATTCTGCGATCATCCACCACTGTTGTTTTCCGTGGGCGCCCAGGTCTTTTTGCATTGATGAGTTCACCAGTGCTTTCTTTCTTTCTAAGGATGTACCAAACTGTAGATTTTGCCACTCCTAATATTGTAGCAATTTCTCGGATGGGTTTTTTCTGTTTTTGCAGCTTAAGGATGGCTTGTTTCACCTGCATGGAGAGCTCCTTTGACCGCATGTTTACTTCACAGCAAAACCTTCCATATGCAAGCACCACACCTCAAATCAACTCCAGGCCTTTTATCTGCTTAATTGAGAATGACATAACGAAGGGGAGTCAATTGTCCAATTACTTTTGGTCCTTTTAAAAACAGGGCGGCACATGTTAAGGAGCTGACACTCCTAAACCCTTCATCCAGTTTGAATGTGGATACCCTCAAATGAAAGCTGAAAGTCTGAACTTCAACTGCATCTGAATTGTTTTGTTTAAAATTCATTGTGGTAATGTCTAGAACCAAAATTAGAAAAATGTTGTCTCTGTCCAAATATATATGAGGCTGCCCTCCTTGACAGACACCTGCCCTCATTTGGTCCCTTCGTTACGTGTGACAATTATTGGGGTGAATCACCAGTGCCCTGTACATGATACGCACTATGGCAATGAACTAATTGTACAGGACTATGGTATACGTGATCCCCACACACTAAGTGCCATGTTCTTTGTCCATGTATACCACCTCCTTTTGCCCTGCTTTATTTCTCTCTTTTTTACTTCTACTGTTCTGTCATTATTAATGGAATTTTATCCGAATTTATAATAAACTTTTGTATGCCAATATACTTGTTTTTTTCTCCTGCTTACATATATTTTGTTCAAGTTGGCGACACAGATATGGGGTGTGAGTGGCTATTTATCCACACCACCCTAGTGTGAATCTCAATATGTGGGCTACTGTGTTTTTCCAAATATATATGGACCTAACTGTATATATCCATCTGAACTAATAGTCCTTTTGAGGACTAATCCAGCTGCATATATTCAGTGGTGATAGCAGGAATTAGGCAGGCAGTGTTTATGGCAGACTGTGGTGCATATAGTACAAGTGGGTCCATTGAACGTTCCTGCTGCTGCTGTTGTTACAGATATTTGTAGACATAGCTCCAGACATCAGGGGCCAGGGAAAAAAATGTTTTGATCTTAATCCTGGTAATTTTCTCAAAAAGCAATCCAGAGTGCACTAATTTTCAGCTCCATTTGCATGTTCTCACTACAGAATAAAGCCAGATCTGTTCCATATTTCAGCGATAAAAATCTAGAAATTTAAACTGAACATGGAAAATATTGGCCTCCTTTTCCATTCTGTTCTAGTGTGTCAGTCAAGTTATTCACACTAGGTGTCTGTGAAGGATAGTATTAGCAAATAACAGGCCTGCTATTTAAAACTGTGGTTCTCTGTCAGACATGACACCTATAAGAGTGTTCCAAAATCAGAACTTTCTTCCATTTTCATTCCGTTGCAGTGTGTCGTTCAAGCTATTCACACCAGGCATCTGTGAAGGATAGTATTAGCAAATAACAGGCCTGCTATTTAAAACCATGGTTCTCTGTCAGACATATCACCTATAAGAGTGTTCCAAAATCAGACATTCTTCCATTTTCATTCTGTTGCAGTGAGTCGGTCAAGCTATTCACACTAGTTGTCTGTGAAGGATAGTATTAGCAAATAACAGGCCTGCTATTTAAAACCGTTGTTCTCTGTCAGACATATCACCTATAAGACTGTTCCAAAATCAGACATTTCTTCCATTTTCATTCCGTTGCAGTGTGTCAGTCAAACTATTCACACTAGGTGTCTGTGAAGGATAGTATTAGCAATTTACAGGCCTGCTATTTAAAATTGTGGTTCTCTGTCAGACATATCACATATAACTGCGTTCCAAAATCAGCCATTTCTCGTGAACGTGGAAAATATTGTCCTCCATTAAAACTGGGCAAGGTGCGTGGAAAGGGACGGGGAAGTGGACGTGATGGTAATGGTGCATGCTGAGACCGAGGACGTGGCCGTGGGCAAGCTGAAATTGTGCCACAACAAACACCCACATCTTGTCGCTCGACCTTCCTGTCCCAATTATTAGGGGACCGCAGAACACCACTATTGAACACAGAGCAGTGTCGAAAGGTTATTGGTTGGATAGCAGATAATGCTTCCAGTCACTTAGCCTCCACCACCACCACCCTGTCTTCCACACGGTCAAGTCTCAGTAGCCGTGAGTCTGGACCGCATATTCCACACCCTGATCCTCCTTCCTCCCACCATGCTGAGTGCCTGGAGACAACTGATCCCACACTTGGACACTCAGAACAGCTGTTCACTTTTCCATTTGTAGATTCGGGCCTCTCGCCCAGCCAGCTTCAAGCGAGTCAAGCGAAGAACGCGTGTAGTGATGCCCAAATATTTGAGCTGCCACGGTCACACGAAGGTGACGGTGGGAAAGTACAATTACTGTCGCAAGAGGTGTATGATGATGATGATGAGACACAATTGCCAGAAAGTCAGGAGGAGGACCAGGGTGCGGAAGTGGAAGACAAGGTGGTGAAAGATATAGTAACTGACTCAACCTGGCACGGAGAAAAACAGAGCAAGAACAGCAGCACACAGGGGGAGGGGGGTGTAGCACCACAACAGGCAGGAAGAAGCGGCGTGGTGGTCGCAGACACAAGGCGGGAAAGCGTTCCTCGTAACGCCAACACGAAGGAAGTTGCCAGTACAACTGTTAGGTCTTCCCGAGTCTGGTTATTTTTTAAAGACTCTGCAGATAACCCCAAAAATACCATTTGCACCACCTGCCAGGCCAGCATCAGCAGGGGTAGCAAAACAAGTAGCCTGACCACCACCAGCATGATCAGGCACATGGAAACAAAGCACCCGACTAAGTGGGCCGAACCCCAGGGTCCAGCAACAGTGTCTGTGGGTGACACCACTGCTTGTTCTGCTGTTGTGCGTGCACACTAATCCCCTGTCCATGGCGCATGCCAAGATGCCTCCCGCCCCGCACCTATCATTGCACACTCTCAAGTAGCACCATAAGCAAGCACGTCAACGTCCTTGTCCCAGCACAGCGTTCAGTTGTCCCTACCCCACTCCTTGGAACGCAAGCACAAATACGCAGCCAACGCCCCACAGGTATACCGCATAGGTAAACAGTATGGGAGACCCACTTCCTAATAATGGGAACATTGTTTTCTGGAGGCCCTCGGACCTCTATGTCTCTTGCAAGGGACATTAGAGTTCCTCCAAATTTTTAGCAACCATTGCTTCCCTGCATAGGCAAACAGTATGGGAGACACACTTCCTAATAATGGGAGCATTTTTTGCAGGAGGCCCTCCGACCTCTACGTCTCTTGCAAGGGGCATTGGAGTTCCTCCAAATTTTTGGCAGCCGTTGCTTCACTGAATAGGCAAACAGTATGGGAGACACACTTCCTAATAATGGGAACATTGTATTCTGGAGGCCCTCCGACCTCTACGTCTCTTGCAAGGGGCAATGCAGTTCCTCCAAATTTTTGGCAGCCATTGCAGTCACTGCATATGCAATAACAGCATAGGAGACCCACTCGTTAATAAAGGGAACAACAAAGCATAGCCGACTGCTGGCCCTTTAGGAATAGTAAGGGCCGCCTGATGGCCCTATAAAAATAGTCTTTGTGACTTTCAGAGTCCCTCCATCATAAATTAAACAGGATGTGTCTGATGCTTCCAGGGGTCTTCCCTATGATGCTCCCGTGTCATTTGAGCACTGTTCCCATCAATTTGGGCAATTTTTAGTCCCTATGCAGACCTCCGGGGGGAGCTGCCGGAAAAATGCTCGAGTTTCCCATAGACTTACATTGGGCTCGTTACTCAGACCGAGCACTCGAGCATTCCAATTTTCTCAACTCAAACAACGAGTACCTGAGCATTTTAGTGCTTGCTCATCACTAGTTAACAGATTACCCAAATCTAATTGTGGTCCAGTTTGTTTATTACTAGTTTACATGGATTTAAGGGCTAAGAGTGAAGGTTCTTCATTTGCATGGTTCCTCATTGAAAATAGCCCCTGACATACAGCCTTGTCAATCCTACTAATAAAAAGCTAATGTTCTATCTATCTATCTATCTATCTTTCTATCTATTCAAAAATAAAGAAAAATAGCTCACCAATCAGAGGAGTCCCGATAAATATGATCAAAAGGAATGTGTTACTCAAGTCCTAGGTATCAGGAAGAGACATATGTTAATTAAAAAGGGGGGAAGTTCATATGGGTAAAGATTATTCACTACAGGTCAGAGGCACCTGATCCTTACAATCCATGCATTTGACACAACCACGGTCACGTTTTAATGTCAAAGAATGGACGGATTAACATCCATGCACATCAGCATGTTAGGAGGTAGCAGTGCCATCTTTAAATAGGGCATGCCATGTAATGGCGATACTGAAACTACAGTATATTATATAAATTGGCTGGCTACCTGTAGAATAGTTTATACATGAAAATTAATATAAAACTTTAAGGAATTCCAGGTGGAAAGGGAGGGATTTCAGTAAAAAAAGCATAATCCTTTTAGGGACATAAAGCCACAGGGTGTCACAAGTAAGATGGATAAAAGTACACAAGATCAAACTGCTCACAATCTATTAGTGCAATGGTGCCATCTCTTCTTTCACCACGCTATTTCTTCTTAGGCTCCACCCCTTTGTGGGCCATACATTCACTTCATCAGTTGCGTCACACTTCTCCTCCTGTGTCACCACCCCCAGCCACTCATCCTGTTTTCTCTATCCACCTCTTGGTGGGCAGGCCTTTGCTTTCCATTCGTCATATTCTAGTGCGCACCACCCACATCAGGCCACATTTTCTTGAAAGAGCATTTTCTTCTCTGAGTTGTTCTTACAGTGGATTGGGCACAATTTTGCACTGTTCTGCACCCTCCACTCCCACAATGGGCTAGTCTTTTACTCTGCACTGCGACACAGTTTGCCATATTTACACACATGTTATTATGCATCATGTTTCTTGCGCCACATGTCACATTCACACATTTAATCACATAACATCCAGATGTCTTGATCCTGCTGACTACATCAAGTTTTGGTGTAATGTTTCATTTGGCCGAGTGTGATTTGGAAATCCTAAGCACCAGTGACACACATGATGTGACAATGTTTTCCCTCACACTGTTCAATTTGAGGCCAGTGCCAGCGGCCTGCGATGTAGTGTAGTGGAGGGAATGAGCAAGGAAGCAGAAGAGGCCGTTATAGCTGACAACAGAACTTCTTTTACTGAAGTATTTGAAGTCTGAATAACTTCAGACTAGTTGTTATTCTCAGAAAACATTGACTGAGTTTTCATATACTGTAGATGTTTATATGTGGCAGCATTTTACATTTCTTCTTAATTACGATCACACAGTAATATGAATCCATTTTTAAAATATCCATCTTTACCTGTACACCGGCTGTGGCAGTTACAGTGGCTTGTGAAAGTATTCACTCCCCTTGGCTTTTTACCTATTTTGTTACATTACAGAGGGAGGAGATTGGGGCCAAAAATGACAGCAAATTTTTCATAATTTTCAGGGTATTAATGGCACGTATATTTCTATAACTGTGATAAGTGGGGGTGTCCTGAGCGGGGTGACAGTTTTTAACAATGTAACTAGATATATTACTATGTAATAATGGGACAGCACTGTACATAACAACAGAGGACGCTTCATAATAAGGGACCGCCCCATACATAACAAGAGAGGATGATACGTAATAAGGGACACTCCTTCCAGATATAAATGTCCCCCATGCTGGGTCCCTTCCTGGGATAATGTCTCCCAACCTGACCTACTTTCTGGTATAATGTCATCATCCTGGTCCCCTTCCAGGTATACAGTACCTTTCCAGATACTCACATGAGGTATGACATAGACCTCCTTCACTAAATATTCCCACTAGGTTGGGATCTCACAATCCACCACTGTATCATTCTCCTGCCCACAGCAGTCTCAGAACTTGTAGTAGCTCTGCTCTACCATTATTCCCACTAAGCTGTACTCACTTTTAGGATAGTGCTTCTGCTATTCTTGTGGATTGCTGTTTTGGTAAAATTAGCCTTTGCTCTGATGATATTCACTGTGCTGTAGCTACAGGCACTCTAGTGTACTAAGCCTCTACAGCCCCTTATATTGCTGAAGCCCCTGCGTCAGATCCCAACCTTCCTTACCTAAAACCTCTTCAGTTAGCATTAATTTTCAAAGTACATTTCTGAATCAATACAGCAACTGAGAAATGCATCAGCATAACACATTACATTTATTAGAACATCTTCGGGGAGCACTGATCACTTTCCACTCTCTTCTACTATCACCAGAAGCTCCCCATCATAGCCTGTTTTAGTATATTTTACTATACAATATCCTAGATGGAAGAGTTTATGAAGATGGCTGTAAAGACTGTAAGGTAACAGATTGTCAAGAATTGTTTTCTTTCTGTAAATAAGTTACATCATGAGTAGTGTTGAGCCACCCCCGTAGTGTTCGGGTTCGGTTCGGTTCGTCGAACACCGGGATGTTCGAGGAACTGTTCCTCGAACTGTTCGTCGAACACCTTAGAACACCGTCGAACACCGTTAAAACCAATGGCAGGCAAACAAAAACACATAGAAACACATAGAAAACACCTTCAAAGGTGTCCAAAAGCTGACAAACTGCTCAGAAGACGCTTTCTTTAAAAAAGCCGGCCGGCAATTCAGCAGCGGCATACACCGGTACCCGACAATTTAGACAAGAAGGAATAGAGCATCACACATAGATTAGATAGATATAAACATGTCAGCCACATATATATGAAGTACAGTGACAATGTTGCTTACTGTACTTGTCATTTAGTGTAAAGGATTTATTAAAAAAAATAATAGTGTTTTCATGCACTGTCTCTTTAAAAGAGCCGGCCGGCAATTCAGCATCTGTACCCGACAATTTATAACAGACAGAATAGAGCTTCACACATAGATTAGATAGATAGAAACATGTCAGTCACATATATATGAAGTACAGTGATAGTGTTGGTTACTGTACTTGTCATTTAGTATTAAAATAAAGGATTTATTATTAAAAAAAATTGGCGTGGGGTTCCCCTTAATTTTAGTCTCTAGCGGAGGTTAAGCAGACAGCTGGGGCAGATGTTTGAAGCCTGGGAAGGGGGTAATACCCACGGAGCTTCCCAGGCTACTAATATCAGCCCCCAGCTGAATACCTAGCCTTTACTAGCTATTAAAATGGGGGACCCCCCCAAAAAAATGACGTGGGGTCCCCCCTTATTTAATAGCTAGCAAAGGCTAGGCAGACAGCTGGGGGCTGATATTAATAGCCCAGGAAGGGTGCCATGAATATTGGCCCCCTCCCAGGCTAGAAACACCAGCCGTCAGCCGCCCCAGAAATGGCGCATTCATAGGATGCGCCAATTCTGGCACTTAGCCTCGCTCTTCCACGCTGCCCTGTAGCGGTGGCAGGGGGTAATAGGGCTGGGGTTGATGTCAGCTTTTAATGCCAGCTGACATCAAGCCCAGGTTAGTAATGGAGAGGCGTCTATAAGACACCCCCATTACTAACCCCATAGTCAAAGTTAAAAGAAAACACAACACCCAGAATAAAGTCCTTTAATTGAAATAAAGACACAATCCTTTATTGTTCTAAATTAAACCATACTTACCATCACGCCCATTCCAGCTGAAGCCAACGATCTCCTGCAAAAAAGAAAAATAATAAAGCAACATCATCCTTACCTTTCCATGGTTCCCACGACAGCTTCAGCTCTGCTACATCGAGATGACAGGCTGGACCGCAGCAGAACGCTGCCATCCAGCCTGTCATCCCGCAGACACTGAGAAGCGCAGGCATGCTTGCGCTCTGCAGTGTCTGGCTGTGACGGCATAAAGATGAGACGAGTTCATGTCCAATGAACTCGGCGCACCTCATGCACGTCACTGACAGCGTGGGAAAATTCTCACGCTGAAGCGCTGAGTGCAGGAGAATTCTCCCACGCTGTCAGTGACGTGCATAAGGTGAGCTCATGTCCAATGAACTCAGCTCACCTCCTGCACGTCACTGACAGCGTGGGAGAATTCTCCTGCACTCAGCGCTTCAGCGTGAGAATTCTCCCACGCTGAAGCGCTGAGTGCAGGAGAATTTTCCCACGCTGTCAGTGACGTGCATAAGGTGAGCTCATGTCCAATGAACTCAGCTCACCTCCTGCACGTCACTGACAGCGTGGGAGAATTCTCCTGCACTCATCGCTTCAGTGTGAGAATTCTCCCACGCTGAAGCGCTGAGTGCAGGAGAATTTTCCCACGCTGTCAGTGACGTGCATGGGGTGAGCCGAGTTCATTGGACATTAACTCGGCTCATCTGGATGCCCTCACAGAGAGACACTGTGGAGCGCAAGCAAGCCTGCGCTTCTCAGTGTCTGCGGGATGACAGGCTGGATGGCAGCGTTCTGCTGCGGTCCAGCCTGTCATCTCGATGTAGCAGAGCTGAAGCTGTCATGGGAACCATGGAAAGGTAAGGATGATGTTGCTTTATTATTTTTCTTTTATTTCAGGAGATCGCTGGCTTCAGCTGGAATGGGCGTGACGGTAAGTATGGTTTAATTTAGAACAATAAAGAATTGTGTGTTTATTTCAATTAAAGGACTTTTTTCTGGGTGTTGTGTTTTTTTTAAATACTTTACTAGAAAATCATGGTGGTCATGTCTAATATTGGCGTGACCCCATGAATTTTGGGCTTAGGGCCAGCTGATAATGCCAAGCTGGCCCTAACCCCTTTATTACCCAGTGAGCCACCGCATCAGGGCCCTGGATGAGTTGGGTACAGCGCCAGAAGATGGCGCTTCTATGAACGCGCCATTTTCCGGGGTGGCTGCGGACTGCAATTTGCAGCGGGGGTGGCCCAAAAAGCTTGGGCCTCCCTGCGCTGCGGATTCCAGCCCCCAGCTGCCTAGTTGTACCTGGCTGGACACAAAAACAGGGCGAAGCCCCACGTCAATTTTCTTTAAATTATTTCATGAAATAATTAAGAAAAAAAGGGCTTCCCTATATTGTTGTGTCCGGCCAGGTACAAATAGGCAGCTGGTGGTTGGGGGCAGCCCGTTCCTGCCTGCTGCACCTGACTGGACACAAATATAGTGCGAAGCCCCACGTCAATTTTTTTTAAATTATTTCATGAATTTCCTGAAATAATTTAAAAAAATTGAAGTGGGGCTTCGCACTATATTTGTGTCCAGCCAGGTACAGCAGGCAGGAACGGGCTGCCCCCAACCACCAGCTGACTATTTGTACCTGGCTGGACACAACAATATAGGGAAGGCCTTTTTTTCTTAATTATTTCATGAATTTCATGAAATAATTAAAAAAAAAATACGTGGGGCTTCGCCCTATTTTTGTGTCCAGCCAGGTACAACTAGGCAGCTGGGGGCTGGAATCTGCAGCGCAGGGAGGCCCAAGCTATCTGGGCCCCCCCCGCTGCAAATTGCAGTCCGCAGCCACCCCGGAAAATGGCGCGTTCATAGAAGCGCCATCTTCTGGCGCTGTACCCAACTCATCCAGGGCCCTGGTGCGGTGGCTCACTGGGTAATAAAGGGGTTAGGGCCAGCTTGGTATTATCAGCTGGTCCCAAGCCCAAAATTCATGGGGTCACGCCAGTATTAGACATGACCGCCATGAATTTCTAGTAAAGTATTTAAAAAAAACACAACACCCAGAATAAAGTCCTTTAATTGAAATAAACACACAATTCTTTATTGTTCTAAATTAAACTCTACTTACCATCACGCCCATTCCAGCTGAAGCCAACGATCTCCTGCAATAAAAGAAAAATAATAAACCAACCTCATCCTTACCTTTCCATGGTTCCCACGACAGCTTCAGCTCTGCTACATCGAGATGACAGGCTGGACCGCAGCAGAACGCTGCCATCCAGCCTGTCATGCCGCAGACACTGAGAAGAGCAGGCTTGCTTGCGCTCCTCAGTGTCTCGCGGTGACGGCATCCAGATGAGCCGAGGTCATGTCCAATGAACTCGGCTCACCTCATGCACGTCACTGACAGCGTGGGAAAATTCTCACGCTGAAGTGCTGAGTGCAGGAGAATTCTCCCACGCTGTCAGTGACGTGCATGAGGTGAGCTCATGTCCAATGAACTCAGCTCACCTCATGCACCTCACTGACAGCGTGGGAAAATTCTCCTGCACTCAGCGCTTCAGCGTGAGAATTCTCCCACGCTGTAAGTGACGTGCATGAGGTGAGCCGAGTTCATTGGATATGACCTCGGCTCATCTTTATGCCGTCACAGAGAGACAATGTGGAGTGCAAGCAAGCCTGCTCTTCTCAGTGTCTGCGGGATGACAGGCTGGATGGCGGCGTTCTGCTGCGGTCCAGCCTGTCATCTCGATGTAGCAGAGCTGAAGCTGTCGTGGGAACCCTGGAAAGGTAAGGGTGAGGTTGCTTTATTATTTTATTTTTATTACAGGAGATCGTTGGCTTCAGCTGGAATGGGCGTGACGGTAAGTATGGTTTAATTTAGAACAATAAAGAATTGTGTCTTTATTTCAATTAAAGGACTTTATTCTGGGTGTTTGTGTTTTCTTTTAACTTTGACTATGGGGTTAGTAATGGGGGTGTCTTATAGACGCCTCTCCATTACTAACCTGGGCTTGATGTCAGCTGGCATTATAAGCTGACATCAACCCCAGCCCTATTACCCCCTGCCACCGCACCAGGGCAGCGTGGAAGAGCGAGGCTAAGTGCCAGAATTGGCGCATCCTATGAATGCGCCATTTCTGGGGCGGATGACGGCTGGTGTTTCTAGCCTGGGAGGGGGCCAATATTCATGGCTCCCTTCCTGGGCTATTAATATCAGCCCCCAGCTGTCTGCCTAGCCTTTGCTAGCTATTAAATTAGGGGGGACCCCACGTCATTTTTTGGGGGGGTCCCCCATTTTAATAGCTAGTAAAGGCTATGTATTCAGCTGGGGGCTGATATTAGTAGCCTGGGAAGCTCCGTGGGTATTACCCCCTTCCCAGGCTTCAAACATCTGCCCCAGCTGTCTGCTTAACCTCCGCTAGAGCCTAAAATTAAGGGGAACCCCACGCCAATTTTTTTAATAATAAATCCTTTATTTTAATACTAAATGACAAGTACAGTAACCAACACTATCACTGTACTTCATATATATGTGACTGACATGTTTCTATCTATCTAATCTATGTGTGAAGCTCTATTCTGTCTGTTATAAATTGTCGGGTACAGATGCTGAATTGCCGGCCGGCTTTCTTAAAGAGACGGTGCATGAAAACACTATTATTTTTTTTGATAAATCCTTTACACTAAATGACAAGTACAGTAATCAACACTGTCACTGTACTTCATATATATGTGACTGACATGTTTCTATCTATCTAATCTATGTGTGATGCTCTATTCCTTCATGTCTAAATTGTCGGGTACCGCTGCTGAATTGCCGGCCGGCTTTTTTAAAGAGACGGTGCATGAAAACACTATTATTTTTTTTGATAAATCCTTTACACTAAATGACAAGTACAGTAATCAACACTGTCACTGTACTTCATATATATGTGACTGACATGTTTCTATCTATCTAATCTATGTGTGAAGCTCTATTCTGTCTGTTATAAATTGTCGGGTACCGCTGCTGAATTGCCGGCCGGCTTTTTTAAAGGGACGGTGCATGAAAACACTATTATTTTTTTTGATAAATCCTTTACGCTAAATGACAAGTACAGTAAGCAGCACTTTCACTGTACTTCGTATATATGTGGCTGACATGTTTATATCTATCTAATCTATGTGTGAAGCTCTATTCTTTCGGTTCTAAATTGTCGGGTACCGGTGTATGCCGCTGCTGAATTGCCGGCTTTTCATGTTTCACTGTGAGCACAGTTCCCATCGATTTGGGCAATCACTGTAATGCCACAACCACCATGGCTGTGGCATTACAGTGAGTGGCAGGCAATCCCTGCATGATTGGTGCTCTAAATAGCACCAGACATGCAGGACACGCTTTTGGTGCACGAACAGTTATCGAACATAACCTCGAACAGCCGAATTTTTTGCAAATCGTTCGGGTTCGTCGAACAACTCGAACACCGCCCAAAACAGCTCGAATTTGAGATTGGCGAACAGTTCTAGTCGAACACTGCTCATCTCTAATCATGAGCATATCGCACTTCTATTCTGACATTTAATTGTATCTCATTTAATGAGTTATGCAGTATGCGATCTGAAGCCTCAAGCGATTATGATATTCATAGCACACTGTAAAGAGATAACATAAATTTATAGAAATTAGTTGTTAAACTATTACATGTACATAATAAATGCAATTATAAAACTACCTGCCACCAAACCAACAAATCACAAAACACACAATACATATTTAGACACCTCTCCCAATGTACACTGATCGGTTTAGTGAGCTTTAACATAGCTTATGTTACGGATCCGGGTGGTGGAACCTCTGTGCCGCGGTGCAAGGAGGGACCCAGAGGGGCGTAACTAAGTATCAACTCAGACCGACCCAGGTCGTACGGCAGCCAACGACTCCGTGACCAGGGAGGGACCGAGCAGAGAGACCAGGTGCTACTCTGGGGACGACCTTGTTAGAGAGCAGGTGGCTCCCACGGGTCAGCAGACTGGGACTGACCGGTATAGCGGATGGACACAACAGGCAGGCAGAAGTCTCTAGATAGTAGACAGGTGGTCACGGCACGTGACGGCAGAGCCTCCAGGTAGGCTACGGCAAGTGACGGCCAAGCAGGCTGAAGTCTCAAGGTTAGCAGGCGGGTGGTCACGGCAAGTGACAGCAGGAGCCTCCAGGTAGGCTTTCAGGTAATAGGCAGGTAACAGGTGAGTGCTCCCAGGTGAGCGGGATAGCGGGCATGGCAGGTAGCAGGCAGATAACAAGCAGGTGCTTCCTGGTAAGCAGGCGGACTTGCCCATAGATAGACTGGCGAGTAGAACGGAAGGCAGACTGTCGGGCTGGAGAGAAGTCAGACTGGCGGACTGGAACAGTAGTCAGGCTGGCAACTGGACCTGAGGGCTGAAGCAGAGGTAAGTATGCTGTGCATAAACTTTTGCTCGGGCACCTCCATTTTGGAGGAGGTGCCTTATATATGGGAGGACCCTCGGCAAGTGGCCGGGGACTCCTTAGGAGAGCGCGCGCGGCCCCTTTAAGAGAGAGGGAGCGCACGCGCGCGTGCCCTAAGCACAGTGCCCGGGAAGCTGCGCGTGGCGGCAGCAGCAGGAAGAGGAGCGCAGGAGGACGCCACGCGGGGAGGTGAGAGGGACGGCGTCTCTGCCTGGCAGGGGGCAGAGACGCCGATGCTACAGTACCCCCCACTTTACGCCCCCCTCTTTTTTAGGCCAGAGAGAAATTTTTCAAGGAGAAGCGGGGCATGGATGTTCTCCCTGGGTTCCCAAGTTCTCTCCTCTGGGCCAAACCCCTTCCAATCCACCAGAAAAAAGGTTTTTCCTCTTACACTTTTGGTAGCCAGAATATTCTCTACCTCAAAAACGTCCTCAGCAGAAACCGGAGCAGGGGAAGAACCTGGATTGTTGGAAAAAGAATTAAAGACAACTGGTTTGAGGAGAGATACATGGAAGGAGTTGGGAATCCGTAAGGTGGCCGGGAGTTTTAACTTGTAAGCCACTGGATTGATTTGTTTAAGGACTTCAAATGGACCGATGAACCGAGGACCCAACTTGTAGGAGGGTATTTTGAGCCGAACATGTTTGGAGGAGAGCCAAACCTTGTCTCCGGGACGGAATTGAGGCGGATCCAGACGTCTCTTGTCAGCATGTCTCTTCATCCGCTCGGAGGACTGAAGAAGTGCGGACCTAGTATTCTCCCAAATGGTGGAAAATTCGCTGACCAGAGACTCCGCGGCAGGGTTGTCCACAGAAATGGAGACGGGAAACGGAATCCAGGGATGTTGACCATAGACTATAAAGAATGGAGACTTGGAAGATGATTCGCTCTCATGGTTGTTGTAGGAGAATTCGGCCCATGGCAGGAGATCCACCCAATCAGTATGGTGAGCGTTAACAAAGTGCCGGAGGTAGCTGGTAAGGATCTGGTTGATCCGCTCCACTTGACCATTGGGCTGTGGATGATAAGCGGAGGAGAAATCCAGGGTGACATCCAGCAGCTTACATGTAGCTCGCCAGAAACGTGAGGTGAACTGAACCCCTCGATCCGACACGATGTGGAGGGGTAGGCCATGGAGACGGAAGATGTGGAGGAAGAAGTCCTTAGCTAGCACTGATGCAGACGGGAGACCAGGCAGAGGGATGAAGTAAGCCATTTTAGAAAAGCGGTCGGTGACCACCCAAATGACTGTACAACCGGCAGAGACAGGGAGATCTGTAATAAAGTCCATAGCAATGTGTTGCCACGGAGCATCAGGTACGGGAAGAGGCAGGAGATGACCAGCTGGTAGATGTCTGGGAACTTTGCTGCGGGCACAGGACGAACAGGCTGAGACGAAGTCTACCACATCCTTGCACAGGGTAGGCCACCAGTAATGCCGGGCGATGAGCAGGAAGGTCTTCTTTTGGCCAGCATGGCCGGCTAGTTTAGATGAATGACCCCAGCGAAGAACCTTCTCATGATCCGGTACTGCTACAAACGTCTTACCGGGTGGAAGACGAGACAGATCCAAGGGGGCCACATTCATCACTTTGGAGGGGTCGATGATGTGCATAGGCTCCTCCTCTTGATCGGAGGACAGGAAGGATCGGGACAAGGCGTCGACTTTGACATTCTTGTCCGCCGAGCGGAAGTGTAGGACGAAGTCGAAGTGGGCGAAGAACAAAGACCACCGGGCCTGGCGCGGGTTGAGTCTTTGGGCATTCTGGAGATATGCCAGTTTTTTGTGATCCGTATAGATGATCACCGGGTATAGAGCCCCTTCAAGCAGGTAACGCCACTCCTCCAGCGCCAATTTAATGGCTAACAGTTCTCGGTCTCCTATAGAGTAGTTGCGCTCAGAGGAGGAGAAGAGTTTGGAGAAGAAGCCGCAGGTTACCATTCTCCCGGAAGAAGACTTTTCGGTGAGCACTGCTCCTGCTCTGGAGGATAAAGCATCAACCTCCAGGTAGAACTGTTTGTTGCTATCCGGACGGTGCAGCACTGGGGCAGAGGAGAAAGCTTGCTTTAAGGAAAGGAAGGCCTCCTCAGCTTCGGGTGACCATTCCTTGGGATTTGCTCCCTTACGGGTGAGCGCAGATATGGGAGCAGTCCGAGAAGAGAAGTGCGGGATGAAGAGACGATAGTAGTTGGCGAGGCCCAGGAATCGCTGAATCGCCTTCAACACCTCCGGACGGGGCCACTTTAGGACAGCAGAGAGCTTCTCAGGATCCATTCGTAGACATGTCTGGGAGATAACATAGCCCAGGAATGGAAGAGAGGTCTGCTCGAAGAGGCACTTCTCGTATTTTGCATAGAGGTGGTTCTGCCTGAGCCTAAGCAGGACCTGACGAACATCCCTCCGGTGTGTGGGAAGATCCGGAGAGAAGACCAATATATCATCCAGGTATACCACCACGCAGGAGTAAAGAAGATCACGGAAGATGTCGTTGACCAATTCTTGGAAGACAGCGGGAGCATTGCAGAGACCGAAGGGCATCACACGGTACTCATAGTGACCGTCCCGGGTATTGAATGCCGTCTTCCACTCATTTCCTTGACGGATTCGGACCAGGTTATACGCTCCATGAAGATCCAGCTTGGAAAAGATCCTGGCGCCCTTAAGGCGATCAAACAACTTGGAGATGAGCGGCAGGGGATATTTGATTTTTACCGTGATCTGATTCAGTCCTCTATAATCAATACAGGGGCGTAGCGAACCATCCTTCTTCTTGACAAAGAAGAATCCGGCTCCAGCCGGGGAGGTAGATTTCCGGATGAATCCCCTAGCCAGATTCTCTTCAATGTACTCAGACATGGCTCGGGTTTCGGCCGCCGACAACAAGTAAATACGCCCATGGGGTGGAGTGGCGCCAGGTACCAGGTCGATCAGGCAATCATATGGCCTATGAGGTGGCAGTGCCTCTGCTTCCTTTTTACTGAAGACATCCGCGTTGGACCAGTAAGGAGCCGGTAGACCGGGTAAATTAGCTGGGGTAGGTGGTGGTCGAGTAGGGCGAATCGGGATCAGGCAGGTCCTATGGCAGTCCTGCCCCCACCGGAGTACTTCACCGGATTGCCAGTTCAGCACGGGTTCATGTGTCTGGAGCCAGGGTAGACCTAGCAATAGGGAGTGAGAGAGTCCGGACAGCACATGGAAGGAGATTTTTTTCCGAGTGCAGCATTCCCACCTGCAGGGTTAGGGGCTCAGTGACGAGTCTTCCATCCACGGAGGCGACGGATAATGGTTCAGCCAGAGGTTTAGTGGGAATACGGTATCTCTCTACCAGGGACTGGGAAATGAGGCTTCCAGCAGCTCCAGAATCCAGATGAGCAATTTCAAAGAGACGGTTCTCTCCCCAGGAGATAGAGACAGACAAAGTCAAGGATGGAGAAGGCTTACTTTTGCCTAGGACGACCTCTCCCAGCGGTCCTAGACACTGAAGTTTCCCGGCCTCTCCGGGCAGGAACGGATCAGGTGCTCTTTACTGCCATAATAGAAACAGCTCCCCTCGGCTTGACGTGACTCTTGGCGAGATTTGACCATCTTGGTCTGGTCGATCTGCATGGGTTCGGGCGAGTGCGCCCGGGGAGTGACTAGTTGAGAGGCAGGTCTCTGGAAAGTAGGAGCAAGGCGGGGGAACTTTCTCTCCCGAGTGGTCTCTTTGGTGCGTTCTTGGAACCGGATGTCAATCCTGGTAGCGAGTGACACCAGGTCATCCAGGGTGGTAGGAATGTCCCGACCGGCTAGCTCAACCTTAATCCGACCAGAAAGACCCTCTCAGAAGACGGACACCAGAGCCTCGTTATCCCAGGCAAGCTCAGAAGCGAGGGTACGGAACCGTATGGCATATTGGCCCACGGTGAGACTCCCTTGGCGGAGACGTAGCAGAGAGGAGGCTGAAGAGGATTTTCGTCCTGGCTCATCGAAGGCTCTCTGGAAAGCCGCAAGGAAAGACGATAGGTCGGGCACCAGGGGGTCCCCTCTCTCCCACAGGGGATTTAGCTATGCCAGTGCTTCCCCAGCGAGATGGGACATGATGAATGCCACCTTAGCCCGGTCGGAGATGAACTGATGTGCCAAGTGTTCAAAATGCAGGGTGCACTGGTTTATGAAACCCCGAGCTAGAGCGGGGTCGCCTCCAAAATGAGGAGGTGAAGAAAGCCGGGGGCCTGGGTTGGATGCCGTGGTATTGGTGGACAGCGGCGCTGCCGAAGTGGGTGTTGCTCGACTAGGGGCGGACACAGGTGGTACGGACAGCGTGTCCAGGCGAGTGTTGACAGACCGCAGGTAGGTCAGGATAGTTTCCTGTTGGGATCTCTGACGAGAAACCTCCTGGTAGAGGTCAGCAAGCGAAGGAGCCTGGGGGCCACCGGGTTCCATGTCCCGAGCAAACTGTTACGGATCTGGGTGGTGGAACCTTTGTGCCGCGGTGCAAGGAGGGACCCAGAGGAGCGTAACTAAGTATCAACTCAGACCGACCTTGGTCGTACAGCGGCCAACGACTCAGTGACCAGGGAGGGACCGAGCAGAGGGACCAGGTGCTACTCTGGGGACGACCTTGTAAGAGAGCAGGTGGCTCCCACGAGTCAGCAGACAGGGACTGACCGGTATAGCGGATGGACACAACAGGCAGGCAGAAGTCCCTGGATAGTAGACAGGTGGTCACGGCACGTGATGGCAGAGCCTCCAGGTAGGCTACGGCAAGTGACGGCCAAGCAGGCTGAAGTCTCAAGGTTAGCAGGCGGGTGGTCACGGCAAGTGACAGCAGGAGCCTCCAGGTAGGCTTTCAGGTAACAGGCAGGTAACAGGCGAGTGCTCCCAGGTGAGCGGGCTAGCGGGCATGGCAGGTAGCAGGCAGATAACAGGCAGGTGCTTCCTGGTAAGCAGGCGGACTTGCCCATAGACAGACTGGCAGGTAGCACGGAAGGCAGACTGTCGGACTGGAGAGAAGTCAGAATGGCGGACTGGAATAGTAGTCAGGCTGGCAACTGGACCTGAGGGCTGAAGCAGAGGTAAGTATGCTGTGCATCAACTTTTGCTCGGGCACCTCCATTTTGGAGGAGGTGCCTTATATATGGGATGACCCTCGGCAATTGGCCGGGGACTCCTTAGGACGGCGCGCGCGGCCCCCTTAAGAGAGAGGGAGCGCGCGCACCCTAAACACAGGGCCCGGGAAGCTGCGCGTGCCGGCAGCAGCAGGAAGAGGAGCGCAGGAGGACGCCACGCGGGGAGGTGAGAGGGACGGCATCTCTGCCTGGCAGGGGGCAGAGACGCCGATGCTACAGCTTACATCTCCTTAATGAATACTTATAAGTGAAGAAATAATTCCAACTTTAATATTGACATAATTTAACACATTTTGAGTTAATCTTTCCGTACCCCATGAGTCAGATATTGTGAAACGTAACACAGGATTGTTGTTTTTTTTGTAATATATACAGTACAATACAGTGCAAAAGTATTAAGCAGATGTGGAAAAATGCTGCATAGTGCAAATTGTTTCAGGAATAGAAGTTTTAAAAATTTATTTTTATCAATTATCAAAATGCAAAGTAAATGAACAAAAGAAAAATCTAAATCAATTTTATATTTGGTGAGACCTCCAGAGAAGAAGAGTCTGCCAAGAGTTGAATTCGGCAAATTGTGCAGATTTTACAGTGAAGTTTGATTCACAGTGAATTAATTGATGTGAGTTGAATGTTCCTTATTATGCACTGGAGTCTGTCATGACCCCAGAACATAATAAAAGTTGGATGGAAAAAAAATGAGTACCTCACCACTCACCTGTCGCACCATTCCCAAAGCTAGCTGCCCAGTTGTGCTCTTCTTTTTCCCTCCACCATTGCACACATCCTCTTCTGCCTCTTCACTGCAGGCTGTGCCTTCTGGCACAACTAGACCTCAGATGTCACTGTGGGACAAGGCTTAACCCGGGCAACATGCAACGGCATAGCGTGCAGTGACTTCAGAGGCCTTGTTGAGCTGGAAGCCATGTCCTAGGGTAAAGAAGCCAAAGCAGATTCATACAAAATGAAAAGGGAAAAGAAGAGCCACAGAGGACTGGATGGCAGAATGCGAGATAGGTGGGACACCGAGTAGTGAGGTAGGTAAAAAAAAATGTTTTAACCGTTTACTTGGCCTACCATAATTCAGCAAAAGTGTGGCAGTAAATCAGCAAAACACACAATACACATTTAGACACATCTCATAATGCACACTGATTGGTTTAGTGAGCTTTAACATAGCTTACATCTCCTTAATGAACACTTACTCTATAAGTGAAGAAACAATTCCCAACAATAATATTGACAAAAGTTAACACTTTTTTAGTTAATCTTTCCTTTCCCTGCCAAGTCACATGTTGTAAAGCAGGAATGCTTCTTCCTCTTGTTTTACCCTTACTGTCAGGGTTCCTCAGGGTTCAGTCCTAGGTCCCACCTATTTTCTCTTTACACCACCTTTATTGGACTGACCACCAGCTGATTTGGCTTTCTATACCATATCTATGCTGATGACAACCAATAATAAACTTCTACTGATTTCACACCCAAATTATTAAAAATACCAGTGATTGTATTTCTGCTGTCTCTAACATAATATCCTCCTTCTATCTGAAACTAAACCTTTGCAAAACTATTTTTTTTGTATTTCCTCCCTTTACTAGCTACCTAAAACCTGATATTTTCATCTTCGTGTGTGGTTCTACCATACGTCGCAAGCAACACACCCACTCTGTTTGGGTTATATGTGACAGAGAACTTTCCTTTACCCACTATATTCAATCACTCACTCATTCTTTAATGTCCCCTGCACCTCAAAAACATCTCCAGAAATTACCTTTTCTTATATTTGAAACTGTAAAAACTCTTACTGTCTCTCTAATTCATTATAGTCTGGACTATTACAACTCTACTAATAAGTCTCCCTCTTACTAAACCCTCTCCTCTCCAATCTATTCTAAATACAACTGCAGGCTCATATTTCTGTCCAGCTGTTACACCAATGCCTATATCCTGTACCAGTCATTGCACTGGTTGCCCACTACTACAGGATACAACATAAGCTTATCACTCTCAGTCACAAATCTCTTCACATTACTGCAATGCCATACATATTTTACTCAGAATCTGTTTTTTTGTGTCATTTTTTTTTCCACACCCTGCATACACTCAGTAGCACTTTGTATCTGGATATATATACTGTAGATAGTGGCTCATGCAGCTTTATTTGAATACCCCTATTTACTATAATCTACTATACTATATGGCTAGACCATCCATAACAAGCACTTTTTTACTTCTTGTGTATCCCCTATTTCCTTATAGATTGTAAGCCCTCACTCCTCTTGTTTGAATTGGCGAATTATGTGTTACTCCGTAATGTATTTTTTGCACATGTCCTGTCTTAATTGTAAAGTGCTGCGGAATATGTTGGTGCTATGGAAATAAAATTATTATTATTCATTGTAACTGGATGGAAAAGAATGATAGATTTCATTATGACAAGTAATCTAAAAAGATCTAAAAAGCCCACAAGGATTTTCCTGCATTCATTTCCCATATAGACTTCTAATGATGAGAGCATGTGCTACAGATTCACTGGGCATGTATGGTCAGTGGCCAGAGGTTTGAGGGTAGGACAAATTGGAGCAGACAGGCCACAGCTGCGGTTTTCGCACTGCTCACTGGACAATCACTTGATTTTGTGGGGAAACACAAGCTTCACCCACAAAGTTGACTGTAATGGTTGAAGGGGTTACAGATGTGATTGTTAAACAATCACTAAACAGCAGTGGTTGAGTGCTGCTATGGTTTTTCGTCTACATCATGACCACAACCAACTGCTTCTTTGCCCTTACCCCAAGTGGACCCCAATGCAAAATCCATAAAAGCCCCCCACCAACCTTAGATCACTGTTAATATTTGCGTATTCTTTCCTATGACAGGGACATCAGAGATCAGGTGTAGTTGTTACCTCTCCGTCTTTTATAATGTATGTTTGCAAACAATTTCTGTCTATAGGAAATCAATATTTGATCATGGAGTGATGTTGGAGCATGTTTCATCCTCTTCATTGATTACATAGACAAAACAGTATATCAGTGCAATATAATATGAGTTCCATTTAACGATCATTGTTAGATCCATATTGTTGATTATGATGTCTTTGGTCAACTTCACCTTTCCAGATGTAGGATGACAAATTTTGATTCTTAGAAGAATATTATGGTTTCTGCAAAAAAAAGTTTATATTATACAAAGAGGGTAAGAGATTTTCTGATTCAATTCATTATCAATTCCTTTATGCTTTTGCTTACTGCTTGCTGTAATATAACAGGATTAGTGATGAGCGAGTATGTTCTGTTAACCCTTTCGGCGAGTATGCTCGGGCCGAGCACCGAGTAATTACAGCTGCTCGGTGATATGGTTAAATCACTCCCGTGTGCATGATTTGCAACTGTTTGGCAGCTTTATTACATGTGAGGAATGTGTAAGAAATAGACATTCCTCACATGTAATAAAACTGTCAAACAGTTGCAAATCATGCACACGGGAGCGATTCAACCATATCACCGAGCAGCTGTAAATACTCGGAGATCGGCTCGAGCGTACTCGGCGAAAGGGTTAACAAAACATACTGGCTCATCACTAAACAGGATCCTTCATTATTTACTTCCAAAGGATGCAAGTCTGACTTAATTATGTGATGGACACACAGATGCACGGCCCATTAAAAGATACAGTTCCAATAACTATAATGTAACTCTTATCAGTCTGCACCTGTTAAAGTAAACAATAAAGATCTTTATTAAAGGGGCTGTCCACTACTTTGCTACTCCTGTGTAATTACTTCATTGACCCATAGAACATAAAAACAATCTATACTCACTTCCCACAGCAGCACTTTTCCAGCAATGAAGGTGCTGCTGTCACATGACATTGATGTGTCACATGACCACTGCAGCCAATCATCTGCTGCTGACTGACCACAGCCTGAACTATTTAATCAGGGTGGACATTCATTCTGACAGAATATTGATAAGCTAAGACACTATCAGCAGCCACCGGTAGGCTGCAGCGGTTGTTCCCTAGTGGACAAGCCCTTTAAATTACTGCAGGAAGAGAAATTGAGACAAAAAATATCATTTGTATTATTCAGTAATTGTGTACTTTTTAATTACACAGAAAATGAGCTTTTCTCTAGCTTTTATCTGACTTTCTTTTGTGTTCAGTGCTGTTTTCATAGGATCAATGCACACGACACACAACCTGCCAAAATAAAGAAGAAAACCTATTTAGAAACTGAGCTGCCACCACTTATTTATGAAGTCACATTCGATGGGAACATAGTTTCTATTTTGTAAGCTGACTGTTATAATTGGAGTCCGTGTGCTTTTATCAGTACAGACTGTACTTTTATTTGAGAGTATGTTTTAGCAAATATACCGTAGATAAACCATATTCAGTTCGAAAATAAAGGCAATGTGCCTATACGAGGTAATGTCCAAGTGACCAACTACTGTCACTGACTGAAATATACATTATAATTGTTAGTTCTTTGTTTATGGGACCGTATCTGAATTATAGTCTTGGGCCCTATAAAGCCAGCCGGGTTCTGCCCTATGAATGTCATAAGCTTCATTTTATTATACTACAGTTATTTGAAAAGTGGCAATGTTATATCGCATTATTGATAATTCAAACAAGACATTAAAAAAAAGAAAAAGAAATCAATATTTGGTTGAAAAAATAAAGCGTCATGTAGTAAATCCCCTACTATGCTTATCAGATGATACAAGAAAAGGAGCACTTATGTTATATAAACGCTAGTATGTAGCCATTCGCCTCATTCTTGAGCTATCCAAAGTAAGATGTATAAGTAAACTGCGGGTGATTTTTCATGGATTCAAACAAATTGCCCACAGTTCTGGTGCTTTACTAGTTTCTATTTTATTAGCCACCTGTGTAACTTATAATTTGTATCTGTGGTTTTATAAGGACAGCGTGTACGTTCCTTTGAGAGCATGTTTGGACAAAATAGATAAACCAATTTCAACTTGCAAATAAAACCAATGTGCTTGAATGCGGTAATGTTCAAAATCACCACCATTGTGTCACACTATCACCGACACAAAAAAGAAACATATCTAGAAATATACCATCCTTTATAAAATATGTCACATACAGTATATTTTAATAAATCACTTACAGGGCTTATGATGTGACTTTCTATTAAATAAAACAACACTTGTTTCATATGAATTTTTTTACTTGACAACCAGTGTGTTCACCTCATTCTTCAGTTATTTAAAGCGAACCTGTCATCAGGTTTGAACGATATGAGATATGGCCACCACCTTTCAGCCCTCATATACAGCATTCTATAATGCTGTATATAAGCACCGATCAGACCTGCAAGATAAGAAAAAGAGTTTTTATTATACTCACCTGGGGGGGAGGTTGGGTCCGAGGGGTTTCAATCGTCCTGGGCCGGTGCCTCCCTTCTTCTTGTGATGCCGTCCACCTTCTTGCTTCGTGTGGAGTCTCCCCAGCATCTCGCTCCTGCACATGCGTACTTCTCTACCCTGACTAGGTCAGAGTAAAGTATTGCAGTGTTAATGCGTTGGGGCTCTTTGACCTTTCCCGGCCCCTGCACACTGCAATACTTTGCTGTGTCTTTGTCTGGGCAGATAAGTATGCCTAAGCAAGAGTGCGATGCCAGGGAGGCTGTGTGGATGACGTATAGGACGCATCATCCACACAAAGGAAGAAGGAGGACGGCATCGTAAGAAGAAGGGAGGCACCGGACGAAGATGAGCGACACCCCTTGGACCGGACCGCCACCCAGGTAAGTATAATAAAAGCTCTTTTTCTTGTCTTGCAGGTCGGATTGTGGGCTTATATACAGCGTTATAGTATGCTGTATATGAGGGCTGAAAGGTGGTGGTCGGTCAAACCTGGTGACAGATTTCCTTTAAGGAAAGGTATAAGTAAACCACTGGTGTTTTTTTTCAGGGTCTCAAATAAATTGGCAGGAGTGCAGTACTTTTTTTTTGTTCTGAAAATATTCCTTTGTCTTATTTGTTTCATTTGATAAAGAGGTTTTTTAACTTCTAGTAAAGCATTAAATTCTGCCCAGATGGCAATAACAAGAGCAAGAAAATGAATAAACAGCGTGACCTTAATTTGTTCCCAAGAATCAGTGAATAATGACTATTGTAACACACTGCACCCTATGGATGTAGCAATACTCCATTCCTCAGCACATGATTTAGTTGATCCGATATACAAAAATCATCGTGCTGACACTGAACTAGTAAAGTCAAAATATAATAATTATGTTCATAATTTCAATGACATTTAAAAATATTTAGTTACTTTTAAATATATATGTCGCTCTACTCACATGTATTTTTTTAATTATAGAAACCGAATACAGAATATTGTTATAAAAGAAGATAAATATATGCTCTGCATAATTCCCCTGCTCCTATGTATGCTGTCTGCTAATGCTCTGCTGGACCCGTCTCTCTGGTATATGCTCTGCATAATTCCCCTGCTCCTATGTATGCTGTCTGCTAATGCTCTGCTGGACCCGTCTCTCTGGTATATGCTCTGCATAATTCCCCTGCTCCTATGTATGCTGTCTGCTAATGCTCTGCTGGACCCGTCTCTCTGGTATATGCTCTGCATAATTCCCCTGCTTCATCTGTCCCACTCCAATCAATATTCACATATGTTTCTTCTTTCCCCACTATATACCTTATCTGATTTTTAGAGGTGTTAAACTGCAGAGACTTGTGTCCTGGCTCTGTCTTTGATCACCCAGCCATCTCCTGTTCAAATGACCAGCTGTTAATTTATCCACAAGCCGTTCCCACAATGCCCTACACCTGAAATAGTTTAATGTGGCCTATATATTTAGACTCTCTGTAAGGGGTGCACGCGTGCTGGGGTGTGCACGCGTCTTCTTGTGCAAAGTGGCTTCGGAGAGAAGTGGCAGTTATTTCAGAGGCAGTTAGTCAGGGCAGGAGTCAGGTAACAAACACTTTGACCACTTACTCTCCATTAACTATGTTTCTGTTAGCTCTCACTTTTTCCTCTATAGTCCTCCACTTTCTAACAACCCCTCAAATCCCTACACCAAATAAGAAACTCTTCATCTCTCCCTCTATTCTCCCCATTCATCTCACCTCCTCCTCCAAATTATTCCTCAGCATTCAATCCTGGATCTCCAAACACAGACAACCACCTCATGCTCTCTCTTGCTCCCACCTGCTAACACTTTCTCTGCTCCTCCTCACTGCTGGAGATATCTCTCCAAATCCTGGTCCTCCTCGCCATATCCCCACAGTCACTTCTACCTCCTATCCACGACCTTCCTCAAACTGTCGCAACCCTTCTAACCTCATACCCATCCAACTAATACCCACCTCCTCAGCTATACTAACAGGAGCTCTATGGAACGCTCGCTCTGTCTGCAACAAACTTTCCTTCATCCACGATCTTTTCATTACAAACAAACTCTCCTTCCTCGCCATCACTGAAACCTGGCTCACCCCCTCTGACACAGCCTCCCCAGCTGCCCTTTCATATGGCGGATTCCACCTTTCCCACACCCCCCGCCCCAATGGCAAACATGGTGGAGGCGTAGGTTTCCTCCTATCGGAACTCTGCGCTTTCACCAAAATCCCACTGCCACCCTCCGTTACACTCCCCTCTTTTGAGGTGCACTGTGTGCGCATCTATTCCCCCTCCAACCTCCAACTGGCCGTCGTTTACCGACCCCCAGGGCAAGCCACCACCTTCTTAGACCATTTCACTACCTGGCTGCTTCACTTCCTTTCCACTGACATCCCCACTATCATAATGGGTGACTTCAACATCCCCATTGACACTCCCCACTCGTCTGTCTCTAAGCTCCTATCCCTCACCTCCTCCTTTGGACTCACTCAATGGTCTTCCACACCCACCCACAAAGATGGCCACACACTGGACCTCATCTTCACCCGCCTCTGTTCCCTATCTAACCTCTCTAACTCACCACTCCCTCTCTCTGACCATAACCTCCTCACATTCTCTACCCTCTCCTCTCCGGGTGCACAATCCCCACTCCACAAACTCACACACCCTCGCAGAAATCTCAAACACCTTGACCTACACTCTCTCTCTGAATCCCTCCTTCCTCTCACAGACATAAATTCCTTGCACGATGCAGACGTTGCTGCTGCTTCATATAACACCACAATAGCTGCAGCTCTAGACTCGATCGCCCCTCTCACACACACCACACCTCGCACATTCAACAGGCAACCCTGGCACACTAAACTTACCAAAGAACTGCGCCGGGCCTCCAGGGTTGCGGAGCGGAGATGGAAAAGGTCTCACTCCATCGAGCACTTCATGGCATTCAAGCAATCCCTCACTAATTTCAAGTCCGCACTCACTACAGCAAAACAAACCTACTTCTCATCTCTCATATCCTCCCTATCTCACAACCCTAAACAGCTATTTAACACTTTCAACTCTCTCCTTCGTCCCCCAGCACCTCCTCCCTCTTCTCTCATCTCAGCCGACGACTTTGCCTCATTCTTCAAACAGAAGATTGACACCATCAGACAAAACTTTGGCCTAAAGTCCACACAACCCCTCCTCATATCTACTCAACCATCCTCCTCCAAACCCCACTTCTCCACCATTACAGAAGGTCAAGTCTCCTCTTTACTCTCCAAATCACACCTCACCACCTGCGAACTTGACCCAATCCCATCCCACCTCATCACTAACCTCACCTCAGTCTTCATCCCAACCCTAACCCACCTCTTCAATCTATCACTAACAACCGGAGTCTTCCCCTCATGTTTCAAACATGCCGCAATCACACCCATCCTCAAAAAGCCCTCCCTTGACCCTTCCTCTCTGACCAGCTACCGCCCCATATCACTTCTCCCCTTTGCCTCAAAACTTCTAGAACAACATGTCCACCTTGAACTGTCCTCCCACCTCTCCTCCTGCTCCCTCTTCGACCGTCTACAATCTGGCTTCCGACCGCATCACTCGACTGAAACTGCCCTGACCAAAGTCACAAACGACCTACTAAATGCCAAATCCAAGCGACACTACTCCATCCTCCTCCTTCTGGACCTGTCATCTGCCTTTGACACAGTGGACCATTCCCTCTTACTCCAGATTCTCTCATCTCTTGGCATCACGGACTTGGCTCTATCTTGGATCTCCTCATACTTAACAGACAGGACATTCAGCGTCTCCCACTCACGCACCACCTCCTCATCTCGCCCCCTATCTGTCGGTGTCCCCCAAGGTTCAGTTCTAGGACCCCTGCTCTTCTCCATCTACACCTTCGGCCTGGGACAGCTCATAGAGTCTCACGGCTTTCAGTATCACCTCTATGCTGACGACACACAGATCTACCTCTCTGGACCCGATATCTCCTCCCTACTAACCAGAATCCCACAATGTCTGTCCGCCATCTCATCCTTCTTCTCCGACAGGTTTCTAAAACTCAACATGGATAAAACAGAGTTCATCATCTTTCCACCCTCTCATTCACATCCCCCATCTGACCTATCCATCAACATCAATGGCTGTTCACTCTCCCCAGTCCCACAAGCTCGCTGCCTTGGGGTAACCCTGGACTCTGATCTCTCCTTCAAACCACATATTCAAGCCCTTTCCACCTCCTGCCGACTCCAACTCAAAAACATCTCCCGGATCCGTGCATTCCTCAGCAAAGACTCTGCAAAAACACTAGTGCATGCCCTCATCATATCCCGCCTCGACTACTGCAACCTCCTGCTCCGTGGCATCCCTTCCAACACTCTTGCACCTCTCCAATCTATCCTAAACTCTGCTGCTCGACTAATCCACCTGTCCCCCCGCTATTCCCCGGCCTCTCCTCTCTGTCAATCCCTTCACTGGCTCCCTATTGCCCAGAGAATTCAGTTCAAAACTCTAACCATGGCATACAAAGCCATCCACAACCTGTCTCCCCCATACATCTGTGACCTAGTCTCCCGGTACTTACCTGCACGCAACCTCCGATCCTCACAAGATCTCCTGCTCTACTCTCCTCTTATCTCCTCCTCCCACACTCGTATACAAGATTTCTCCCGTGCTTCCCCCCTACTCTGGAACTCTCTACCCCAACATATCAGACTCTCGCCGACCGTGGAAACCTTCAAAAGGAACCTGAAGACCCACCTCTTCCGACAAGCCTACAACCTGCAGTAAACACCACTGCACGACCAGCTCTACCCTCACCTACTGTATCCTCACCCATCCCTCGTAGACTGTGAGCCCTCGCGGGCAGGGTCCTCGCTCCTCCTGTACCAGTCGCTGACTCGTTTTGTTAAGATTATGTAAATGCTTTTGTTATGTATATCCCTATCACATGTAAAGCGCCATGGAATAAATGGAGCTATAATAATAAATAATAATAATAATAATAATAATAAAACAACACAAAACCAAACCTAAATTTGCTATATCAATAACAATTTAAATTCCCAGGTAGCAGAAGTCATTGCAGCACATTTATAGTTGTGTTCATAAGTTTTTATTTCCCAAGCAGAATTTTTTGAATTTGTAAAATATGTACATGTAAAATGTGTGTTTTTTTAAGAAAACACATGTTATATTTACTGTATTTCTAAATAAATATTCATGCATTATAGAACATAAACTATTAAGCAAACCTTAAAAAATAAATAATAAAATAAATACTAAATGGTTGGATACCCTTAGCTCTTAATCATGTATTTCTTCTTTATGCTTCAGTGATAGTTTGCAAGATTTTGTAGTAGTTTTGAATAAAGCACTTTATGCTGTCATATGCTAGAGCAGCTTATTACTGTTGGTAAAAAAAAAGTACCCTCAGATTATAGAAAGTGGTGGTGCACTTGCCTTAGGTGCAATTACTGTATGTAATTATGGTTAATGTGGGAAGTATCTTGCTATGTAGGAAGCTGTGGGGATATTAAACTACGCTGGAGGCTATGGAAGCTAACATACTATGTGGGGAGGCTGTGGGAGCATCATATTGTGTGGCATAGCTTTGTAGGCTATGCCAAATCATACTTTGTGTGGGAGGGAAGGGACTATCATACTTTGTTTATGGACTGTGGCCATTATAATGTGTGAAGGACATAATACTGTGTGTGAGGGCTGTTAGAGTCCTTATATTGTAGGAGGAGGCATTATACTGTGTGGGGGCTTTGGACACCATAATACTGTGTGGGGAAGTGGTGGGGACCATTATATTGTGTACGGAAGCTGTGGAGGAACTAAAGTTGTCATCATTTTATGTAGGGGCCATTATACTATGGGGGCCATCATACTGTGTGTGGTGGCCATCATACTATATAGATGGCTGTTGGGGCCATCATACTGTATGGGGGGGCTGTGTTAATGTAATGCTGTGTGGGGGCTGTGGGAACCATATTACTGTATGGGGAGCTGTGGTTGTCATCATACTGTGGGGAGACTGTGGGGACAATTTTACTGTGTGGGGTTCTGTGGGGGCATCATAAACTGTACAGGGCTATGGGAACTATCATACTATGTGCAGAGGCATCAATATGTGTGCAGAGGCTGGGGGGCAATCATACTGTGTGGAAAGGCTGTGAAGGCATCATACTGCATGGGGCAGCAATGATGACTATTGTGCTGTGAGGGAAGGCAGTGGTAACATAATACTGTTTGGGGAGGCTGTAGGGGCATCATACTGTGTGTAGGACTGTGGAGGCCATCATACTGGTGTGAAGACTAATAAAGGCATCAGACTATCTGGAGTGCCAGAGGGGTCTGTGGGGGCTATAATACAGTGGGCAAGGGCTGTGGGGGCCACCACAAGAGCATATGTAACAATGGAGCAACATGTGCATCTGCATAAGGACCCAAGAGGTAAGGGGACCACTTGCAGTTCCAAAGCAGCAAGCTGTTTCTGTCACATACACATAAATGGGTGCATTATGATGAGCTATTGGACTGCAAAGAGCCCACATATTATTGTTACATGCACGCGCTAGGTTCAGATAGGGCGAGACGGGTTTCATGAATTCTTTGAAATCCTGGGGGAACCATTACTCAGGGCGACCATAGGCTGCAGCTTCTCTCAGGCACACAATAGATTCAGTTGCTGACCAGACACATCTGACAAGAGTCTTTTTCAACAGTTTAACCTTCCTCTTGTGTTAGGGTTGTGACCGACCCGTTTTAGGTTTTAAATGCATACAAATTCTACATACATTTGTTTATTGCATCAAGACTTTTTGACTTTTTCAGGAATTTATTTTTAAATAAAATACAATAAATAAAACTATTTTACTAAATTGTAAAAATGCTCTTATTAAAATGATAACATTTGTGTTGTTGGGGTCAATTTCGACCCAGGTCTAATATAAGAGTAAAAAAACAATAATAAGTCCCAAAACTGAACTCATAAACACAATATAAACCAACAGCCCACAGCCAGCTCTACCTCCAACAACTTGAGTTAGGGACATGTCCAGGCATGTATGGCCAAATCAGCTTAGAGTTGGTACTAGAGATGAGCGTTATTCGACTCGAACTGTTCGCCAATCTCAAATTCGAGCTGTTTTGGGCGGTGTTCGAGCCGTTCAGCGAACACGAACGATTTGAAAAAAATTCGGCTGTTCGAGGTTATGTTCGATAACTGTTCGTGCACCAAAATCATAACTGGAGTTTTTCTCAGTAATGATGAAAATTAATGTTAATACGCAGTTTGAGTGTACAGTGGGGCGGGGAGAGGGGCAGGGGATGGATCTCTGCAGGAATAATGAAGATCTCCATTTTTTTTTCTCTTTCCCGCATTTACAGTGGGGAGATGCAGTCTGTCAGCCTATCAGCAGCGCACACATGTAGCGAAGTGCTTTTTTTCACACAAGCAAGAGCATGTGTCATTGGCAGTGTATGTCACATGTCCTTGCCCTATAAGACCAAGCCATTTTCCCCGTCGCCACCATTTTCTCACTGCTGCAGCTGCGTGTTAGACGACACCGCTGTTGCTGTGTGCGCTATACCTTGTTAATTTCAAGCCAATTTTCGCACAAATCTACAGATAGCTTGGGAGTAGGGAATAGTTGTGATTGCAGTCCTTTTAAGGACTAGGTTACATCATTTCCTATGACTTTTATCAGGCAGGTCTGTGCTCTTAAATAGATAGGTTGTGAGTAAAGACTAATTGTAATTGCAGTCCTTTTCAGGACTGAGTTACATCAGTTCCTATCACTTTTAGCCAGGCAGGTCTGTGCCAGTGCTGTGCAAGTTTTTTTCACAGCATTTGGCTAAATCTAGCAAAGCTAATCCTTTTTGGCCTATTGCAGAGTGTGTTAGTCAGTGGAGTAGCCTATCTGTGTTGCAAGCTACACCACCTGTGTATAGAATACCAATTTTTTTACTGCACCTAGTGAAACAAAACCTTTTGGGCATAGCATCATTTTATTAGTCCATCTATACTGACCTCCATCAGGTTGCAAATTGAATATAATTTTTTTCTGCATCTAACTCTGAAAAAATATTTGGGCTTCTAGCAGTGTGTGGGACTTGTTCTATTAGTCCATCTATACTGACCTCCACCAGGTAGCAAATTGAATATAATTTTTATCTGCATCTAGCTCAGAAAAAATATTTGGGCTTCTAGCAGTGTGTTGGACTTGGTCTATTAGTCCATCTATACTGACCTCCATCAGGTTGCAAATTCAATATAATTTTTTTCTGCATCTAGCTCTGAAAAAATATTTGGGCTTCTAGCAGTGTGTGGGACTTGGTCTATTAGTCCATCTATACTGACCTCCATCAGGTTGCAAATTAAAAATAATTTTTATCTGTATCTAGCTCTGAAAAAATATTTGGGCTTCTAGCAGTGTGTGGGACTTGGTCTATTAGTCCATCTATACTGACCTCCATCAGGTTGCAAATTAAAAATAATTTTTATCTGCATCTAGCTCTGAAAAAATATTTGGGTTTCTAGCAGTGTGTGGGACTTGGTCTATTAGTCCATCTATACTGACCTCCATCAGGTTGCAAATTAAAAATAATTTTTATCTGCATCTAGCTCTGAAAAAATATTTGGGCTTCTAGCAGTGTGTGGGACATGTTCTATTAGTCCATCTATACTGACCTCCACCAGGTTGCAAGTTGAATATAATTTTTTTCTGCATCTAGCTCTGAAAAAATATTTGGCCTTCTAGCAGTGTGTGGGACTTGTTCTATTAGTCCATCTATACTGACCTCCACCAGGTTGCAAGTTGAATTTAATTTTTTTCTGCATCTAGCTCTGAAAAAATATTTGGGCTTCTAGCAGTGTGTGGGACTTGGTCTATTAGTCCATCTATACTGACCTCCATCAGGTTGCAAATTAAAAATTATTTTTATCTGCATCTAGCTCTAAAAAAATATTTGGGCTTCTAGCAGTGTGTGGGACTTGGTCTATTAGTCCATTTATACTGACCTCCATCAGGTTGCAAATTGAATATAATTTTTTTCTGCATCTAACCCAGCCAATAGTTTTGGCCTAATACCACAGTTTGGCCACTCAGCTCTGCTCGGTTCCCATCCATTGTTTTTTTGTGCAAACAACTCCAGAGTTGTGAATTAGTTAACCACCAAAATGAGTGGAAAAAGGCCTGCTGCTGGTGGAAAGGGGAATAGGCGTGTTGGGAAGGGGAAAAAAGGTTGTATCCGTGGGGTAGGTGTTAAAGCAATAGTAACATCTGCAGAAGAAAGACCATCTTCCAGCCAAACTAAAATGTCTACTTCTTTTAGCGGACAATGTGATAAGATCCCTTTCTTATGGCCACGCCAATCGCTACAAATTCCAGATGAGGCACAAAAACAGCAGGTGCTTCAACGGATATCAAGTGCTCCTTTAAGTGGGCTCTCCTCCACATCAACTTCAACATCACAAATACTCCAGTCCTCAGAGGTGTCACCCCAATCGCACTTGCTTCCTCACAGCTCCCAAATCTCCAGCTGCCCATCTGAGTATGAGGTAGAACAGATGGTTGAGTCTGCAGAGCTGTTTACTCATACTATAGCCTGGGAATCAGAGGCCGGCTCCAGCGCTTCTGTGAATCCAGACGAGGAAATGATCTGCACTGATGCCCAGAATCTTTATGAGTCGGATCTAGGACCAGACGCAGAAGGTTCTGACCATAATGTAGACCCTCATTCCCAAACTGTAACTCCTGTTGGTGGAGACAATGAGGAAGACGATGATGAGACTCAAATACCTGATTGGAGCGACAACTTTAGTTTTTTGTCAGGGCAGGAACAGGTTGGCTCTGAGGACGACGGGTGTGATAACACACAGGGTGATGATGATGAGGTTGGAGATCCCATATACTGTCAACCCACAGTCAGCCAAGAGATGAGGTCAGCAGAGGAGGTGGAGGAGAATGCTAGTGACGACGAGGTCAGGTTGCGCCTTCCTGGACAGAGACGTAGTACTGGAAGCACGTCAACAACTGCATCCTCAAACACAACTCTGCCTGTCACCACAAGTCGTGGTGACTCTTCACGTCGCATGGGTGCTAAGCCTTGCATAGCCTGGGCATTTTTTCAGATCGATAAAGATGACCCAACTCGTGTTATCTGTAACATTTGTCAGCAAAAGCTAAGTAGAGGCCAAAGAATACATAGTTTTAGTACTTCATGCATGAACCGGCACATGGACATGAAGCATAAGTTGCAGTGGGAAGCTCACTGTGCTACAATGCGGCCTAGCCGGCCGGGCCAACCGCCGTCTGCCACATCTTGTGCATCTTCATCCACTGTGACTGGGGGGACAGCAGTCACACCTGTTTTGGGACGCAGACCTGCCACCTCTTTACCCGCAACAGCCAGCGTGATTGGCAGGTCATCATTTTCTTTGGAGGTGGTAACACCAGCTGGTGTTGAGCGCTGTCCGACATCGATAGCACCACCTTTGGATCAAGGCAACCTAACATGTCCGCCTGCATCTTCCTCACAGACCGGCAGTTTGCCGGGGACACCCTTATCAACCCCGTCTAAGCACAACAGCCAGCCCTCGGTCACTCAGATGTGGACAAGTAAAAGACCTTTTCCTCCTAGCCATGAGAAAGCTAAGAGGTTGAATTTCACCATCAGCAAGCTCTTGGCTACAGAAATGCTGCCTTTCCGCCTGGTGGACACAGAGCATTTTCGAGACCTTATGTCCATCGCAGTGCCCCAGTACCAGATGCCCGGTCGGCACTACTTCTCAAAGAAAGGTGTGCCTGCGCTCCATCAGCATGTCGCACACAACATCACTGCTTCTTTGAGAAACTCTGTGTGTGACAGGGTGCATTTTACCACAGACACTTGGACGAGTAGGCATGGACAGGGGCATTACATGTCGCTGACTGGGCACTGGGTAACTATGGTGACAGCAGGACAAGGGGCTGCTGTCCAAGTCTTGCCGTCCCCACGAGTTGTGCGTCAATCCTCTTTATCTCAAAGATCCTCCACTGCTTCTGCCTCCTCAACCTCCTCTCGGTCCTCCACCTGCACCCAAAGCCTGTCTGGTTATGCCACAAGCTTTCTAACTGCGCAGAAGGGATCCTGCACACCTCCTTACTATGCTGGCAGTAGGGCTCAACGTCATCAGGCGGTTTTTACTTTGAAATGTCTGGGAAATGTGAGTCACACAGCTGAGGAGTTGTGGTCAGCTCTGGAGAACCAATTTCATGAATGGTTGTCTCCACTGGACCTGAAACCAGGGAAGGCCCTGTGCGACAATGCTGCAAATCTGGGTGCGGCCCTTCGCCGGGGCAATGTCACACACGTGCCTTGTATGGCTCACGTGTTGAACCTGGTTGTCCAGCAATTTTTAGCCCACTATCCCGGACTAGATGGCCTTCTGCAGAGGGCACGGTCGCTGTGTGCTCACTTCCGCTGTTCGCATCCCTCAGCTCAGCGACTTACATCTCTACAGAAGTCGTTGGGCCTGCCACTTCACCACTAAAATGCGATGTGCCTACCCGGTGGAATTCAACTCTGCACATGTTGCAGCGACTGTGGCAGCACCGACAAGCCCTGGTGCAATACGTTCTGACGTATAGCCTGAGCCAACGAGATCCAGAGGTGGGGCAAATCACGCTGGAGGAGTGGTCTCAGATCATGGACCTATGCACCCTTCTGCACAGTTTTGAAATAGCTACGAAGATGTTTAGTGCTGACGATGCCATTATCAGCATGACTATTCCGGTGATTTACATGCTGGAGCACATATTAAACAGAATTCGGAGTGAGGTGGTGGCACAAGAAGAGGTGGGGGAAGTAGAGGAGGAGGAGTTGTATGCGGAAGGGCTAACATCTGCAAGGTCCAGACGGTCGGCATCACCAAGGCGGCAGCCATGTGAGGGTGGGGGAGATGGTTTTACCAGGGTGCATGGTAGCAGCCAAACTAGTGAGGAAGGTGCAGGAGCCCAGGAAAAAGTGGAGGACGAACTGATGGAAGACTCATCAGATGAGGGAGACCTTGATCACATTTCTGTTGTGCGAGGTTGCGGGGAGAGGACAGAGGAAGGAAGCATGATTGTTACCTCGCCACCAACACAACAGGGACTTGGTGCTCCTGGATGCGCAAGACACATGAGTGCCTTCTTGCTGCACTACCTGCAACATGACCCTAGAATTGTGAGAATTAGAAATAATCCTGACTACTGGGTTGCCACACTGTTAGATCCCCGGTACAAAAGTAAATTTGCAGAAATTATTCCTGCCATAGAAAGGGATGTACGCATGCAGGAGTATCAGCAGAGACTGTTTCAGAATCTTACATGTGCTTTTCCACAAAACACCAGTGGTGCACATAGTGAATCTCACAGTTCCAACTTGCCAACCGTGGGACCGTCGAGTGTTCAGCACTCAAACCGTAACAGAAACACAGTATCTGCTGGTAACATCAATTTTGCGGAATCATTTCACCACTTTTTTAGCCCATCCTTTGCAAGGCCACAGGAGACAAGAAGTCTGACACATAGTCAACGCCTAGAGACGATGGAATAGGAGTATCTTCAAGTAAACATTGAAGCCATGACTGTGTCACTGGACCCTTGCTCTTTTTGGGCTTCCAATCTGGATAAATGGCCGGAGCTAGCCACTTACGCCTTGGAGATCTTGTCATGCCCCGCAGCCAGCGTTCTGTCGGAACGTGTGTTCAGCGCTGCTGGTGGTGTGCTGACAGATAAGCGCACGCGGCTCTCCACTGATAATGTAAACAGACTCACGTTCATAAAGATGAACAAATCATGGATCCGAAATGACTTTTCTACCCCTGTGTCATCCTGGGGAGAGTAAAAGCTTGATGATTGGTTAAAATCACCTCACCAACCGTTTTAAGCTTTCAAATTACTAATCATGTTTATCTGTATCTTGGCTGGAAAATAATTTGGGCTTTGTAGCAGTGTGCAGTACTGATTCTATTAGGCCATCTATACTAAGCTCCACCAGATTTAAAATTACTAATCATGTTTTTCTGTATCTTGGCTGGAAAATAATTTGGGCTTTGTGCAGTACTGATTCTATTAGGCCATCTATACTAAGCTCCACCAGATTTAAAATTAATAATAATTTTTAGCTGCATCTAGCCCGGAAAATAATTTTGGGGCTCCGAGATGCGCAAGACACATAAGTGCCTTCTTGCTGCACTACCTGCAACATGACCCTCAGATTGTCAGAATTCGAAGTAATCCTGACTACAGGGTTGCCACACTCTTAGATCCACCACACTCTTCGATCAACCTTTTCATTTTAATAAAGACCAAAAAAATGGTCATTTTTGAAATTATAAGCATTAGCAGGTTATTAGAAACTGAAATCAAACAGTTTTGAACTCAAAACTTTATTCTAGGTGATGTTACATTTGCACATAGGACCCCTTGTTCGAAAGGAGCTTCTGAACTCTCTCGTCCATTGAATTTGTCAGGTTTTGGATGGTTTCTGCTTCAATTGTTTTGCATGAGGACAGAATACCCTCCCAGAGCTGTTGCTTAGATGTGAACTGCCTCCCTCCATCATAGACACTCCTTTTGATGATGCTCCAGAGATTCTGAATGGGGTAGAGGTCAGGGGAGCATGGGGGTCACACCATAAGTTTGTCCCCTTTTATGCCCATATCAGCCAGAGATGCAGATGTGTTATGTGCAGCATGAGACGGTGCATTATCATGCATGAAAATGATCTTGCTGTGGAATACACGAGTCTTCTTCTTGAACCATGGCAGGAAGTGCTGTTTGAGAAACGCCACATACATTATGGAGTTCATCTTTACCCCTTCAGGGATCCTAAAGGGGCCGACAATCTCTCTCCCCATGATTCCAGCCCAAAACATTACTCCACCTCCTCCTTGTTGGCGCTGTAGCCGTGTTTGCGTGGGGTGTCCATCAACCAGCCATCCTCCACTCCATCCATCTGGACCATCGAGCGTTGCACGGCACTCATCCGTGAACAAAACTGTTTTGAAATCAGTCTTCATGTATTGTTTGGCCCACTGGAGCCGTTACTGCTTGTGTGCAGTGGATAGAGGAGGTCGACAGGATGGCGTATGCACAGCTGCAAACCTCTGAAGGACCCTGCATCTTGTTGTTCGGGGGACGTTGGAGGCACCAGCAGCTTCAAAAACTTGTCTGCTGCTATGACAAGGTTTTTTTGCCGCTGCTCTTTTAACCTGACGTAATTGACTGTAGGAAAGAGTCCTCAATTTGCCCTTATCAGCACGCACACGTGTGTACTGTGAATCAGCTACATACTTCTTGATTGCTAAGACACTTCATCCTGATCATCGCACAATGTTGATTGTAGTCATGCCTTGACCTAAACACTCCACAATTTGTTGCTTCTCAGCAGCTGACACATCCTTTTTCTTTCCCATTTTGGCAGAAAATGTAGGCTGCTTAATAATGTGGGACAGCCTTCTTAAGTAGTCTTGCCTTTCATTGGACACACCTGCCAAACTAATTAGCACAGGTGTCTGCAATTGCTTACAGTGATATAAAGAGCCCTGACACACATCACCATCAATGAGTTTAACTGACAAACAAACAAATTCTTCCCTTTTCACTCCTAAACATTTTTTGCATAATAATTTGGAACACAGTGTACATGTGCTTTTCCACAAAACACCAGTGGTTCACGTAGTGAATCTTACAGTTCTAACTTGCCAACCGTGGTCTGTATGGAGTTGTTCAATAAAGGGCCCAAAATTAAGATAACATAGACGGGAGAGGTCTCTATGAATAGGAATTCCTAAGTATTTGATACCCTGTGAGGGCCAGGCAAAGGGAAAGTTGGACTGGATGGAATCCTGTATGGATTTGGGGAGGGAGACATCGAGGGCCTCAGACTTCGCTGCATTGATTTTAAAATTTGACCATGTAACAAAGTGATCTATTTCAGCCATAACAGCAGAGATGGATATATGTGATTGAGTGATATATACTAGGACATCATCAGCAAATAGAGAGCACTTGTACTCGGTGCCTCCCACCTCAATCCACCTAATATTGAGGTTATGGCGAATTGATGAGAGCAGGTGCTCCGTCACTAGGATGTATAAGAGAGAGGACAGAAGACATCCCTGCCTTGTCCCATTGGTGATTATGAAAGGTGATGAAAATTTTCTGACGCGCCCCTTGGGCCTTGGGACACCCGGAGCCGGACCCTTTTTGGTGGATGCTGGTGGTTGTAGTCTCCGTGGCGGCGACCCGGTTCCGTGGCTCAGGGCGGTCAAACCAGTGGCGGAACTATTTATGTGGTTTTGATGTTTAAACGTTCGACTACGCCACCCGTGGATTGCGGTCAGAGTGAACCGCCGCTGCAGGGCAGACCGCTGAGGCTGGTGTTGTGGGTGCAGCAGAGCGTAGCATAACTCCCCACGGGAGTATAGCCTCAGGGCAGTGTATGCGGAGGATGGGGGTGATGGTGCAGGGCAGCAGCAGTAACGACATGGAGTCAGTGATGCAGTCCAGGGCCTTTACTCACAGTTCTTATTATCCAGACCACTTCTGCAGGTAATGGCTGCCCACGTCGTACTGTGCTCACCCGGTGAGGGGCTCAGACAACTCCCAGATAACTTTGGAGCGCTTCACAGGACCCCCTTTGTGTGTCCTTTGTCTAGCCTTTCTTACCAACCCTTCTGTCCGGCTGCCTCGGGCCTCCTCTTGGTAAACTTGGCGCCAGTTTCCCTGACCCTATGTGGTGCCTTCCTAGCGGGTGTAGCGAGGGGCTGCACCACATAAAATGTCACAGCCTCCGGTTTCTAGCTGAGGGTCGTTTCCTGCCTCCACTAGTTTCGGGGACCGGTCTCCCCCTTTGGCCTGACCCCTCCACGCAGGTGGATTCGGGCGTGCGGTGGCGACTCGCCCGTCCGCACCCCTGGGATCCCTTCGTTCCTCATTCCTGGAGTCTTCTCGGCTCCTCTTCCTTCCTTCTCCCTCTTCCAGGCCTGGGCCTCTGTTACTAGGCCCGCCTCCGGAGCAGAGCTCATGCAGAGCCCCTGCTCCCTGTCACTTCTGCTCAGACTTCTCTGCACTGAACTAAGATGGTGCCCACCTTTTATACTCCCTTCTCAATGCACCCAGGAGCTGCTTCCTCCCTGCTCCTGCACTACAGGGTTCCCCTTCCTCAGTGTTCCCTTCCCCCACTCCAGCAAGGGACAGGGACTGTCGTGCCCATCTCAGGGACATATTGGTCACCCTGCCCCACGACAATGTGGTGTAATGCATGCAGGTGTCGGGTCCTGATCCACACTCCATCTTTACCTGAGAGTGAGATATCACACCTCTGGGTGAGGTGCAATACCTCTGTAGCAACCGAGCCCTCAGGGTGCTACAGTTCCATTCATCTTCAGCCTAGGTGACGTATTGCGATACAGGGCCGTGAGTTTGGCTATAAAAGGGTCCCCTAGACCCCTACCCCAAGCTTTTTAAGAGAATAATATATGGCGTGCCAGGAGACTCTATGGAATGCTTTCTCAGCATCCAACGAGAGTATCTAATTACAAATTTTTAACTGCATCTAGCCCAGGAAATACTTTGTGCCTAGTAGCAGTGTCTGCTAGTCAGCGGATTATCCCGGCTGTTAAGCAAGCTACACCACCTGTAGTTTGGACACTTAATTTTTTCAAGGGAAATGCTTCGGGACCACGGGATACTCAGTGAAGAGCATCAGGAGGCACCCCAAGGCATAGGGGCTGGGACTGGCGGTAGGATGCCTTGCGGTTGACAGCCGAGCTCGATCCTTATAAAAGCTTTTTAACTGCAGCAGCTTTAGTGGACGCTACTGGAGCTGGAATTAAGCGGCTGCTGGCATGAGACTTGCCCTCCAATAGATCCTTGTAAAAGGATTTAAAGTGTATTCATTCAAATTAGAGAGACAATTTAAATTAAAAAGCTTAGAGCTGCCTCCACCACAGGGGGGCTCGCTCGACCCACCAGCGGACAGGCACCAGTATTGGGAGAGGGAGGCTGGCCATCAGGGTCCACCGCGGCTCTGGCACAAACCCGGCGACACGGAGGTGGCACGGGCAGGAACGGACTGGCCGTGTCGGCTTCTCACTTTTTGGATTTTAGAAGGGAATGACATGCCTACATCTGTGTCTCCCCCTCCTTTTACTCCTCCACCTCTTTTCTTTTCTCATGACTATATGTACTTGTCACTTTTCCATGTGTTAGTTATGTCTTCTGAGCAGTTTGTCAGCTTTTGGACACCTTTGAAGGTGTTTTCTATGTGTTTCCATGTGTTTTTGTTTGCCTGCCATTGGTTTTAACGGTGTTCGAAGGTGTTCGACGAACAGTTCGACGAACAGTTCGGCGAACACACGGGTGTTCGACGAACCGAACCGAACTCGAACACTACGGGGGTGGCTCAACACTAGTTGGTACTTTGCAGAGTATATATCTCCAGTTTACACATGCAACAATGAGGAGAAGATTTGATGTAAGCCAAATTCTGGATTATATCTTAGATGATAATGAATCAGAGGACACACAGCAGCAAACTGATACAGATGAACAGGTTTCTGAGGAGGAAGATGATGTGGAGTATCAACCGGAAGACACAGACAGTTCTGATCAGTCTGATGAGGAGGTCACTGGTGCTGAAGCTGCTCCCGCTGAAAAATTCAAATCCAAAAGTGGCAAGATCAGTTGGAGCTCAGTACCTCCAGATGTACATGGCAGGGCAGATGCTGCAAATGTCATAAAAATGACCCCTGGGATCACAAGGTTTGCTGTGACAAGAGTAAGTGACATCAAGTCATGTTTTGATCTGTTTATGCCATTGTCAATAAAAAAAGTCATTATTGCTATGACAAACCTTGAAGGAAAAAAAGTCCACGGCAACATGTGGAATGACCTTCATGATGATGTCCTGGATGCCTACATTGGTGTTCTTCTCCTTGCTGGAGTGTACAAATCCTGCAACGAGGCCACTGATAGTCTCTGGGATGCATCGACAGGCAGGAATATTTTCCGGGCAACAATGTCACTTCAAAATTTTCAAATGATATCAAGAGTCCTCAGATTTGACAACAGAGACACCAGAACAAAATCTGACAAACTTGCTCCCATCAGGGATGTTAGGGAGAAATGGGTACAGCTCCTTCCACTGATGTTCAACCCAGGGCCAGAGGTGACAGTAGACGAACGTTTTCTCCCTTTCCGCGGAAAATGCCCCTTCCAGCAATACATTCCAAGTAAGCCAGGCAAATACGGCATAAAAATTTGGGCAGCCTGTGATGCAAAAACTAGCTATGCATGGAATCTACAGATTTACACAGGCAAGTCTGCAAGCGGCATCCCTGAAAAAAAACAAGGAAAACGTGTAGTCCTCGATATGACTACTGGACTGCAGGGTCACAACATTACTTGTGACAATTTTTTTACCAGCTATGACCTTGGACAAGAACTTCTCAGGAGGAAAATCACCATGGTGGGCACAGTGAAAAAAACAAACCTGAGCTGCCCGCTGAATTGTTGCAGATGAAGGACAGGGCTCCACTTTCCTCAAAGTTTGTTTTTACAGACACCACCACTGCTGTTTCATACTGCCCCAAAAAACTATGGAATGTGGTAATGATGTCCACACTTCACAAAGATGCAGCTGTGTCATCAGGAAGTGACAAAAAGCCCAGAATCATCCTGGACTATAACAAAAACAAAGGAGGAGTGGACAACCTGGACAAGCTGACTGCCACCTACACTTGCCAGCGAATGACTAGGAGATGGCCAATGGTTGTATTTTACAACATCCTTGATGTGACAGCATGCAATTCATTTGTGTTGTGGACCCACATTCACCAAGGATGGAATTCAAAGAAAAAACACAAGCGGAGGATGTTTCTTGAGGAACTAGGAAGATCCCTTGTCAAGGCGCACATTGACCAAAGGGAACGAGTGCCCCGAGACCCAGCCGCTGCAGCCTTGGTCCGACAACTCCAGAGCTCAACAAGTGCTTCGTCCACACCCACAGCAACACAAAGAGCATCATCATCAGCATCCTCCTCAACCAGGCCTGCCTCAACATCAACTACAACAGCCACAACCCCAGTGAGACCACCTGATTCTAAAAGAAAGAGGTGTCAGGTCTGCCCTAGCAATAAGGACAGAAAGACAAACACATCGTGCTTCGGCTGCAAAAAATATCTCTGCAAAGAACACACAAAAAGTGTCACTTTTTGCCACACATGCATCTAAATACTAATGCATCTAAAAACTAGTACTTGATTTCTGTTGATTTGCTTGATTGATTGTTGTTTGTTTGTTTGACCTAGAAAAGCTACTTTTTATTATTATTGCTATTAATGTTAATATAATTTTCATCTTTTATTTGTATTAAAGTTCTATAAAAAAAAAAGCAGTTTTTTGCCTTTTTCATAAAGTAGTTAGATATGGGTCAAAATTGACCCGTAACACCATAGATGCTCTCAAATGAAAGGCCCAGGGGGCCACAACAAAAATATTAAAATCAATCCTTCCATGGATAAGAAACCCTAACAAGGTAACTAAGAGGTAAGAAACAAATTGGATCATAAATAACTGTTTTTAGGGTCTCCTAGGGGTGATTTAAGACACGGGTAAAAACCGACCCGTTAACATAAGAAAGAGTAACAGAAAGCTAACACAAGAGGAAGGTTAACAGTGGAATTTAATCTGAAGCACGGCCAGTGCAATTCGGGGATATTACAGCAACAATATTCATTACAGTACAGTCTGCGTTTCTTGAGCAACCAGCTCCAGTAACAATACAGTAGTTTCTTCACAAGACATAGTATTACAGTCTCTTCAGTAGCATAATTCAGCATAGATCAGATCTCTTAGCAGCACACTTCTATGCATACACAACCACAGGTTTTTCCTTCACAAGGACACAATAGTACACAGCATTATTTATCCTACATGGAGATGGAGGGAGAGTGTTTGATGAGGGAGATGATCCCTTTGACACAATTCCTTCCAGTTCTTATCTTTCTGCCCTATAATACTCATAGAATCATAGAATCATAGAATGGTAGAGTTGGAAGGGACCTCCTGGGTCATCTGGTCCAACCCCCTGCTCAAAGCAGGATTCACTAAATCATCTCAGACAGATGTCTGTCCAGCCTCTGTTTGAAGACGTCCATTGAAGGGGAACTCACCACCTCTCGTGGCAGCCTGTTCCACTCATTAATCACCCTAACTGTCAAAAAGTTTTTTCTAATATCTAATCTGTGTCTCCTCCCATTTAGTTTCATCCCATTGCTTCTAGTCTTTCCTTGTGCAAATGAGAATAAAGATGATCCTTCTACAATGTGACAGCCCTTGACATATTTGTAGACAGCTATTAAGTCTCCTCTCAGTCTTCTTTTTTGCAAGCTAAACATTCCCAAATCCTGCAACCGTTCCTCATAGGACATGGTTTGCAGACCAGTCACCATTCTGGTCGCTCTTCTCTGAACTTGCTCCAGTTTGTCTATGTCTTTTTTAAAATGTGGTGCCCAAAACTGTACACAGTATTCCAGATGAGGTCTGACCAAAGAGGAGTAAAGACCAATAATGACTTCACGTGATCTAGACTGTATGCTTCTGTTAATACATCCCAGAATTGTATTTGCCTTTTTTGCTGCTGCATCACACTGTTGACTCATGTTCAGTCTATGATCTATTAGTATACCTAAGTCTTTTTCACATGTACTGTTGCTTAGCTCTATTCCTCCCATTCTGTATATGCTTTTTTCATTTTTATTGCCCAGATGTAGTACTTTGCATTTTTCCCTGTTAAAAACCATTCTGTTGGTTGCTGCCCACTGCTCCAGTTTATTTAGGTCTTTTTGAATCCTCTCTCTCTCTTCTCTAGTATTAGCTATCCCTCCTAGCTTTGTGTCATCAGCAAATTTAATCAGTTTACCCTCAATTCCTTCATCTAAATCATTGATAAAGATGTTGAACAATACAGGTCCCAGGACGGAGCCCTGTGGTACCCCACTTGAGACATTCATCCAGCTGGATGTGAAGCCATTTACAATCACCCTTTGAGTCCGATCACTAAGCCAGTTATGAATCCACCTAACAGTTGCCTGGTCCATTGCATACTTGGTCATTTTTTCAATAAGGATGGTGTGAGATACTTTGTCAAATGCTTTGCTGAAGTCAAGATATACTATATCTACAGCATTTCCCTGATCCACCCAGTCAGTGATTCTGTCATAGAAGGAAATTAAGTTAGTCTGACATGACTTGTTAGTTATAAACCCATGCTGACTCTGGTTAATCACTTCATTCTTATCCAGGTACTTACATACATGTTGTTTAATAATTTTTTCAAAGATCTTTCCTGGTATAGAAGTCAGACTCACCGGCCTATAGTTCCCTGGGTCCACCTTCTTCCCCTTTTTGAAGATAGGAACAACATTTGCTCTTCTCCAGTCTTCTGGGACTTCTCCTGTTCTCCAAGAATTTTCAAAGATTATGGAGAGTGGTTCTAAAATTTCTTCTACGATCTCCTTCAGTACTCTGGGGTGTAATTCATCTGGACCTGGAGACTTGAACTCATTTATGTTAGCTAAATATTCCCTCACAATCTTTCTGTTTACAGATAACTTGGATTCTTCTATTCCTTTAAAAGGACAGTGAAGATCAGTTGATGTTACATTTTCTTTCTGAGAGAAAACAGATGCAAAATAGGAATTAAAAAGTTTGGCCTTCTCAACATCCTCTCTTACAATTTCTCCATTTTCAGCCTGTAAAAATCCTATAGCATCTTTGACTTTTCTTTTACTTTTGACATACCCCCAAAATCCTTTTTTATTGCTTTTGACATCTCTTGCAAGCCTTAATTCATTGTCAGCTTTAGCTAACCTGATACATGCCCTGCAGGATCTGCAGACTGCATTATAATCTTCTTTAGATATGCCTCCCTCTTTCCATTTAATAAACATTTCTTTCTTTCTTTTTAGCATGTGTTTAAGTTCTGTGTTCATCCATCCTGGTTTCCTTAAATGCTTCCCATTCTTCCTACTTTTCGGGATTGTTAACGATTGTGCTTTGAGAATCTCATTTTTAAAAATTTCCCATCCTTCCTGGACATTTTTGTCCTTAAGGACATCCAGCCATTGGATCCCTCCTATTCTCTTTCTGAGTCTCTTAAAATCTGCCTTTCTAAAATCTAACCTTGAAGTTTGAGTCTTCACATGTCTTCCTCCTCTAGTTATCCAAAATTCTATAATAGCATGATCGCTGCCTCCTAGGGTCCCAGCCACTTTTACCTCCTCAACCATTTCCTCCTTGTTTATAAGGATTAGATCCAAAGTAGCAGATCCCCTTGTTTTCTCCCCTACCTTTTGGAAGATAAAGTTGTCAGCAAGAGAGGATAAGAATTTGCTTGACCTGTTAGTTTTACTTGAGAGAGATTCCCAACAAATGTCTGGATAGTTGAAATCTCCCATGACCACTACGTCATATTTTTTTGAGAACTTGGTCATTTGATACATAAAGAGTTCATCCATATCTTCAGCTTGCCCAGGTGGCCTGTAGTAAATGCCTACAATGGTGTCCTTTCCGTTGTTCTCTCCTTGTATTCTTACCCAAACAGTTTCCACAGAACTCCCAGTCTCTGAAGCTTCAATCTCTGTGCAGATATACGCTTTTCTAACATACAATGCGACACCTCCCCCTCGTTTATCAAGTCTGTTTCTTGCAAATAAGTTGTACCCTTTTAGCCTTTTATTCCAATCATGTGTATCGTCCCACCAAGTTTCAGTGATTCCAATGACATCATATTTCTTTTCCTGCGTTAGTAGTTCTAGTTCTCCTTGTTTGTTGCCCATGCTTTGTGCATTTGTATAAAAACATTTTAGTTTGTGATTGGTTTCTCTTCCTCCCATATTTTTATTATTTAAATTGTTTTGTCTTTGTTCTTCCTTTCCACTTCCAGTAGCAGAGATCTCAATAGTATTTGTCAGCTGTATGGCTTTTTCTGGCCTTTTGCTTCCCTTCCCACATTGTTCTAGTTTAAAGCTCTCCTGATGAGTGCAGCAAGGCAATTTCCAAATACATGTTTTCCAGTCTTCGTAAGGTGCACCCCATCTCTAGCAAGTAGTCCATCGTATAGGTAATTCATTCCGTGATCCAGAAATCCAAATCCTTGTTGACGGCACCATCGACGTAGCCAGTTGTTCACCTGTAGAATCTTATTCCACCTCATTGTTCCATGGCCATCCACTGGGAGGATGGATGAGAAGACCACCTGCGCTCCCAATTCTTTCACTTTCTTGCCCAAGTCTTCAAAGTCACTGCAGATGGTTTCCAGGTCCTTTCTTGCGGTGTCATTTGTCCCCACATGTATTAGCAGGAATGGGTAGTGATCTGTAGGTCTGAAGAGTCTTGATATCCTGTCAGACACATCTTTAATTTTTGCTCCTGGAAGACAGCACATTTCTCTTGAGGTTATGTCTGGTCTGCAGATAGCAGCCTCTGTTCCTCTTAACAGGGAATCCCCCATGACCACCACTCTCCGTTTTTTTCTTCACAACATTCTTCTTTCTCCATCCAGGAGGATTCTGAGGGCTTACAAGGTTATTCATTGCTGGCAAAGTCTTATCTTGCTGTATTTCTTCATGGTTCTCCTGCGAGAGAGCCTGGTACTGGTTCCTGAGCAGTATAGGTGCTGACTGCCTCTCTATCCTCCTGCTTCTCTGGGTCACATGCTTCCATTCCTTTGTTTCCTCAGGTGCAGTTCGAATTTCTTCTCTTTCTGAATCATGAAGAGATAATTCTGCTCTGTCTAAGAACTCTTCACCTTCCTTAATGATTTTCAAGGTAGTTAACCTCTCTTCTACTCTGCACTGTTAGTTCAGGGAGTTTATCTGACCTGTGTTTATTTTCTCTCCTGATCTGAGTCCTGTTCTGTTTCCTTCTGTTAGATCCAGATAACACACCACCTTTCTCTTTGGCTTCAGCCAGACTACAATAACAAGTTCCCCACAAATCCCCTGGGGCTCTGCTAAAATACTCCCTGTGTCCTGTGACTGTGTTAACCCCTCTAGTTGCTGGATGCTTCTGAATCACAACACTTCCTGTCTCTTGTGACTGTGTTAACTCATATAGTTGCTGGATGCTTTTGAAGCAACAGCACTACTTCTGCATGTCATATTATTCTTGCACAAAAGCCCTCTTCTGTGTGTGTATTCCTCTGGGCTATCATACTGTATGGGGGGCTGCGGCATATTGTGTGAGTTGTGGCAGCATACTGTGTGCAGGGGCTGTGTGTGCCATCATCTTATGTCAGTGTGGTGGAAGTTATCATACTGTGTGAGGAGCTGTAGGGGGAAACCAAACTGATAACTGGTGCTAAGGGGTCCATCATACTGTGAAGGAACTGTGGGGCCATCCTGCTGTGTAGGGGCGCTGTGTGGCCATAATATTGTATGGGAGAGATGCAGGGGTCATCATACTGTATGGGAGGCTGTGGGGGCAATTATAATGTGTGGGTGGGCAATAGGGGCAATCATTTGGAGTGAAGAAAATGTGGGGGCTATGATACTGTTATCGGGTAGCTGTGGGGACAATTGTACTGTGTGAGGGGGACATCGTACCATCTGGAGGAGTTGTGGGACCCTCATACCACTTAAAAGAACTTTGGAGATGTATCCCAGTGTGTATGGAGATCTGTGAGGTCCATCATACTGGGTGTGGATGATCACACCATATAGAGGAGTTGTGAGGGGAATCATACCATGTACAGGAACTTTGGGTTGCCATCCCACCATGTTTGGAGTGCTGTGAGAGCCATTATACTGTGTGCGGGGGAGTGATGCTCTGATTCACCCCAGAGTCGGCTGTCAAAGTGTCAGGGCGTGATTTTTGCTGCTGGTCACAGTGCTGTGATAGGTAACTGTAGCCATGCTGGCACATCTGTATGACTGAAAGCCAGAGGCTCCCGGCTATATCTGCAGGAAAATAGCATTATCCGAAGTGACAAGTTTGAAAATATTGCCCTTATGCTTCTTGAATGGTTACTATAGACATTTTTCTGTAACATAATGTGGAGAGACATAAAGGACAATGCGGTGAGGTATGCCAATAGCAATATGACAATCTAAGCTGTAAACATAAAAGTCAGGTTTCTGTTAAGTGGGAGAATGAGCAACAATAGAAGATATCACCTTGCTGCCATGGTTAAACTGCAGTGACCAAAGCTTGCTCCAGTTGCTGCAGTAGATTGCAACTATAGTATGTAATACAGCCGGCATCAGACTGTTATGGTGGGGGCTCAGCTGCTGAGACAACTTTTTTACTTTCTTTAGCAATCTATGACAAAAATGTACGTCGTTGGTTGTTAAAGGGTTAAACTTCCTGATCAGTTTGATTAGAACCAATTGATATTTTCAGTTTGTTTTCCTTATATCCTGATCATAGTTATCAAGCTGAATTACCTTTTTTCACAAGTCTTCTACCGTCCCTATGCTTCAGCTACTAACAAAGTCAATACATCGTGGATAAAATGCACACGTGTTTCTCCAGAGCTAAAATCTCTCTGACTATTTATATCCTATTTGCTGGCTGAGCTGGAAGCAATAAAGGGAAACAATCAGCTGTTTAACAGTTTTTCTGAGGTCTGTTGTTTCCTTTTTCCTTAAGTAGAAGAAATGAAGGGAAGAATAATACAAAAATATTGAAAGTACCACAATGTGTGAGGGGGATCTGTTGCTTAATATTGTCCATAATCATTATGCAACATCTCCTTACAGAGAATCTGTTAGCAGATTTAGCTCTGTAATCTGACAGCAGTATGATGTAGGTGCAGAGACCTTGATTCCAGTGATGTATCATTTACTCGACTGCTTGATGAAGTTTGGATAGAATCCATGTTTTCTTTATTGTAGATGTAGCAGTGGTCAAGAGCATTGAAGATGGGTCGTGGCTGGGTCTTTCAACATGACAATGACCCAAAACATACAGCCAGGGCAACTAAACAGTGGCTCCGTAAGAAGCATTTCAAGGTCCTGGCGCGGCCTAACCAGTCTCCAGACCTGAACCCAATAGAAAATCTTTGGAGGGAGGTGAAACTCAATGTTGACCAGCGACAGCCCCAAAACCTGAAAGATCTGGAGAAGATCTGTGTGAAGGAGTGGGCCAAAATCCCTGTACCAAATATTAAGTTATGTTTTTCTATTGTATCAAATACTTATTTCATGCAATAAAATGCAAATAATTATGTAAAAATCATACAATGTGATTATCTAGATTTTTTTTAAGATTCTGTCTCTCACAGTTGAACCTACGATAAAAATTATAGGCCTCTCTATTCTTTGTAGGTGGGAAAACTTGCAAAATCTGCAGTGTATCAAATACTTATTTTCCCCAGTGTATATACACTGCTCAAAAATATAAAGGGAACACTGAAATAACACATCCTAGATCTGAATGAATGAAATATTCTCATTGAATACTTTGTTCTGTACAAAGTTGAATGTGCTGACAACAAAATCACACAAAAATCAACAATGGAAATCAAATTTATTAACCAATGGAGGCCTGGATTTGGAGTCACCCCCAAAATTAAAGTGGAAAAACACACTACAGGCTGATCCAACTTTGATGTAATGTCCTTAAAACAAGTCAAAATAAGGCTCAGTATTGTGTGTGGCCTCCCCGTGCCTGTATGACCTCCCTACAACGCCTGGGCATGCTCCTGATGAGGTTGCGGATGGTCTCCTGTGGGATCTCCTCCCAGACCTGGACTAAAGCATCCGCCAACTCCTGGACAGTCTGTGGTGCAACGTGACGTTGGTGGCTGAAGCGAGACATGATGTCCCAGATGTGCTCAATCGGATTCAGGTCTGGGGAACGGGCTGGCCAGTCCATAGCTTCAATGCCTTCATCTTGCAGGAACTGCTGACACACTCCAGCCACATGAGGTCTGCCATTGTCCTGCATTAGGAGGAACTCAGGGCCAACCGCACCAGCATATGGTCTCACAAGGGGTCTGAGGATCTCATCTCGGTACCTAATGGCAGTCAGGCTACCTCTGGCGAGCACATGGAGGGCTGTGCGGCCCTCCAAAGAAATGCCACCCCACACCATTACTGACCCACTGCCAAACCGGTCATGCTGAAGGATGTTGCAGGAAGCAGATCGCTCTCCACGGCGTCTCTAGACTCTGTCAAGTCTGTCACATGTGCTCAATGTGAACCTGCTTCCATCTGTGAAGAGCACAGGGCACCAGTGGCGACTTTCCCAATCCTGGTGTTCTATGGCAAATGCAAAGCGTCCTGCACGGTGTTGGGCTGTGAGCACAACCCCTATCTGTGGACGTCAGGCCCTCATACCACCCTCATGGAGTCGGTTTCTAACCGTTTGTGCAGACGCATGCACATTTGTGGCTTGCTGGAGGTCATTTTGCAGGGCTCTGGCAGTGCTCCTCCTGTTCCTCCTTGCACAAAGGCGGAGGTAGCAGTCCTGCTGCTGGGTTGTTGCCCTCCTACGGCCCCCTCCACGACTCCTGGTGTACTGGCCTGTCTCCTGGTAGCGCCTCCAGCCTCTGGACACTACACTAACAGACACAGCAAACTTTCTTGCCACACTTCGCATTGATGTGCCATCCTGGATAAGCTGCACTACCTGAGCAACTTCTGTGGGTTGTAGAGACAGTCTCATGCTACCACGAGTGTGAAAGCACAACCAACATTCAAAAGTGACCAAAACATCAGCCAGAAAGCATTGGTACTGAGATGTGGTCTGTGGTCCCCATCTGCAGAACTACTCCTTTATTGAGGGTGTCTTGATAATTGCCAATAATTTCCATCTATTGTCTATTCCATTTGCACAACAGCATGTGAAATTGATTGTCAATCAGTGTTGCTTCCTAAATGGACAGTTTGATTTCACAGAAGTTTGATTTACTTGGAGTTATATTCTGTTGTTTAAGTGTTCCCTTTATTTTTTTGAGCCCAACGCCGTGCAGGACGCTTGTCATTTGCCACAGAACACCAGGTTTGGCAAAGTCACCACTGGCGCCCTGTGCTCTTCACAGATGAAAGCAGGTTCACACTGAGCACATGTGACAGATGTGACAGAGTCTGGAGACGCCGTGGAGAGCAATCTGCTGCCTGCAACATCCTTCAGCATGACCGGTTTGGCAGTGGGTCAGTAATGGTGTGGGGTGGCATTTCTTTGGAGGACCGCACAGCCTTACATGTGCTCGCCAGAGGTAGCTTGACTGCCATTAGGTACCGAGATGAGATCCTCAGACCCTTTGTGAGACCATATGCTGGTGAGGTTAGCCCTGGGTTCCTCCTAATGCAGGACAATGCCAGACCTTATGTGGCTGGAGTGTGTCAGCAGTTCCTGCAAGATAAAGGCATTGAAGCTATGGACTGGCCCGCCTGTTCCCCAGACCGGAATCCGATTGAGCACATCTGGGACATCGTGTCTCACTCCATCCACCAATGTCACGTTGCACCACAGATTGTCCAGGAGTTGGTGGATGCTTTAGTCCAGGTCTGGGAGGAGATCCCACAGGAGACCATCCACAACCTCATCAGGAGCATGCCCAGGCATTGTAGGGAGGTCATACAGGCACGTGGAGGCCAACACAATACTGAGCCTTTTTTACTTGTTTTAAGGACATTACATCAAAGTTGGATCAGCCTGTAGTGTGTTTTTCCACTTTGATTTTGGGGGTGACTCCAAATCCAGGCCTCCATTGGTTAATAAATTTGATTTCCATTGGTGATTTCTGTGTGATTTTGTTGTCAGCACATTCAACTTTGTACAGAACAAAGTATTCAATGAGAATATTTCATTCATTCAGATCTAGGATGTGTTATTTGAGTGTTCCCTTTATTTTTTTGAGCAGTGTATTTCCTCCATCCCGGTATGAATGTATGGTCCCCATCCTGGTATGTACAGTGCCTACAAGTATTCAACCCCCTGCAGATTTAGCTGGTTGACACATGCGGAATTAACTTGGCATTGTGACATTTGTACTGTAGATCAGCCTGGAAGTGGGAAATGCACTGCAGCAAATTTTTTTTTTTCTTTTTTTTTTTTTTTTTAAACGTAAAAAGTTAATTCAGAGTGTCATTTATTATTCAACCCCTCAAGCCACAAGAATTCTGTTTGGTCCCCCTAAAGTATTAAGAAGTAGTTCAGGCACCAAGAATAATGATCTTCACATGTGTGGATTAAAGATCTCTTTTGCCAGCCTTTTCTGACTATTTAAGACCCTCCCCAAACTTGTGAACAGCACTCAGACACGGTCAACATGGGAAAGACAAAGGAGCATTCCAAGGCCATCAGAGACAAGATCGTGGAGGGTCACAAGGGGTACAAAACCCTTTCCAAGGAGTTGGGCCTACCTGTCTCCACTGTTGGGAGCATCATCCGTAAGTGGAAGGCTTATGGAACTACTGTTAGCCTTCCACGGCCAGGACAGCCTTTGAAAGTGTCCTCCCGTGCCGAGGCCAGGCTTGTCCGAAGAGTCAAGGCTAACCCAAGGACAACAAGGAAGGAGCTCCGGGAAGATCTCATGGCAGTGGGGACATTGGTTTCAGTCAATACCATAAGTAACGTACTCCACCGCAATGGTCTCCGTTCCAGACGAGCCCGTAAGGTACCTTTACTTTCAAAGCGTCATGTCAAGGCTCGTCTACAGTTTGCTCATGATCACTTGGAGGACTCTGAGACAGACTGGTTCAAGGTTCTATGGTCTGATGAGACCAAGATCGAGATCTTTGGTGCCAACCACACACGTGACGTTTGGAGACTGGATGGCACTGCATACGACCCCAAGAATACCATCCCTACAGTTAAGCATGGTGGTGGCAGCATCATGCTGTGGGGCTGTTTCTCTGCCAAGGGGTCTGGCCATCTGGTCCGCATCCATGGGAAGATGGATAGCACGGCCTACCTGGAGATTTTGGCCAAAAACCTCCGCTCCTCCATCAAGGATCTTAAGATGGGTCGTAATTTCATCTTCCAACAATACAACGACCCAAAGCACACAGCCAAGAAAACCAAGGCCTGGTTCAATAGGGAAAAAGTCAAGGTGTTGGAGTGGCCTAGTCAGTCTCCTGACCTTAACCCAATTGAAAACTTGTGGAAGGAGCTCAAGAATAAAGTCCACATGAGACACCCAAAGAACCTAGATAACTTGGAGAAGATCTGCATGGAGGAGTGGGCCAAGATAACTCCACAGACCTGTGCCGGCCTGATCAGGTCTTATAAAAGATGATTATTAGCTGTAATTGCAAACAAGGGTTATTCCACAAAATATTAAACATAGGGGTTGTATAATAATTGACCCACACTTTTATGTTTAAAATTTAATAAAATTCAACTGAGCAACATAACTTTTTGGTTTGTAAAATTTATGCCTCTGTTCATAAAACCTACTCTCGTTTGCAGTTTGAAGGCTCTAACTTATTTGCATCTTATCAAACCAGCTAAATCTGCAGGGGGTTGAATACTACTTGTAGGCACTGTATATATCCCCCATTCTGGTATTTATGTCCCCCATCCTGTATATATGTCCCCCGTTATGCCGCTGTTCTTTAATGCATAGAAAAAAAAATTATCCAACTCACCTTCCCTCCCCCGCCGAATGGAGTTCTCTTGTGACGCCAGTAACTGACTGTCACTGCAATGCGCCCCCAGTCACGTGCACGCCAGCATCAGCTGCTGGCCTCTGATTGGCCGGCAGCGTGTACTGCAGCGCACAGACCCGACAGTTCTCTGTGCCACAATACACTTCCAAGTACACGCATCCAGTTGAGGTTTGCGCTGGCATCGGCGTGCCCCTCACCCGCACGAGCCCGGTCATGGTCGCGACCTCTGTGACCGCAATCGTTGCGCCCTTGGTTCTGAAGTAACAACAGCATGGCGGTTTTTATACAGCAATACTGAACTGTGTAGTTGTGAGTCCACCACAAAGATAAGAAAAACTAGAACCTTCATCCTTCAGTGCATTTCTCTGCATCTTTCACGTTACAGTTGCATCTTCCTCTCTATCCATGGCAACATGTAACCTTACCTGATCCCTATGTGAGCTGGTAATACTTCTGGTCTATCAAGACATATTTTACTAGAAAATTAAAAGTAATTGACGAGTTCAGCAGGTGGGTAGATGGTGAAGAAATTGCTCGTATCTGCAGAAGAGGCGTTTTATCTATAAAGGTACAGTATCTTACTAAGTTTCTTATATTCGCTTGCACTATTGATTTATGCAAAATGTGTTGAGATAACAGTGACCATTTCATGATAAAATGTCTTCCAGTTTATCAATGTTATATTTCACGATAATAGGTTAGCTTGTAGAAAGTTTATAGTTGTAGCACTTTTCCCAGTGAGTAAATAATTCTGCTACTTCTCAGGAATGTCATAAATCTACATGAACAAATATGTCTCTCGCTGAGACCAGTCTGTAGCTTCTGTGCTTTTTGTTTGAAAACTAAAATAAAAAAAGTAATTTGAGCAACAGAAAAGGGAACAGTGTGTGAGAAAGTTTGGAAGGTCTGACAAGTGATGAGTTTGGTGGACGCATATGCTAGATATTGATTTCTGCTTGTTATTCTGCCGTTTATACTCCGCTTTACTTTTCTATAGTTTATATATTCATTCTCTCTCTTGTTCATCAACTAAATCACCTTCTACTGAAAAGGAAAGTTTGATATAGATAAATATTTTTTTCTCTTCCTTTTTGTAATATTTTAACCCCTTCCCAACATTCATCATACATGTATGGCGCAGTGAAGAGAGCGTTCACGGAAACCAACATACATGTATGCCATGATAATGAAGACCAGTCACAAGCAAAAATGGCTTCATCATCAGTGGGTGTCAGTTATATATCATAGCTGACACCCTGCTAGCACCGATCCCGGCTGTTCAACCCCTTAGATGCCGTTGTTAATAGTGATACTGGCATGTAAGAGGGTGAGTCAAAAATTTTCCATACTCTGGTTATATTAAAAATTTTTGGCCATAATGTGTTATCAGCCATAATCAACCATATGAGGTTGCTCCTCACTCACTGTTGTGCAGATGTGAAGGTGTTATGTCAGTTTATTTGTGACTGTGGTGTGAGAAACAATGACTGTCCCACTTCTGATTTGCAGGAAAGAAGACTAGAGTGCAATATTTTTTTTTTGGTCAGGAGGTATGTATGGGTGCTGATACTTTGTGCACAGTGTGGAGAAACTGTTTTGTCACAAGGAAAGGGTGTATGAATGGATAGAGAAGTTCAAGGAAGGTCGCAAAAGTGTCCATGACTGATTATAACATTGAGTGTGTACATGAACTGATTCTAGTTGAAAGACAAGTGACAGTGGATTATGTTCACGGAAGAAGTGTTACACGCACGCCGCCTAAGTTCAGATAGTGGCGAGACCGGTTACATGAATTCATTGGAATCCTGAGGGAACTGTTATTCTGGGTGACCATAGGCTGCAGCCTCTCTCAGGAACTAGACAGATTAAATTGCTGATCAAGACACATTCGACAAGAGTCCTCATAAACGGTAGAGCAGTAACATTTAATGAGGCACGGCCAGTACAATGTAAATGTCTCTTTGAGCAACAGGCTCCAGTAATAACAGTACAATCTCCATTGCAGCACAGCAGTACACAGTCTATTATCCGGTAGCACAGTACAGCACAGTTTTAATGCATACACAAGCACAGGCTTTTCCTTCACAAGGACTCAATTGTACACAGCATTTTTTATCCTGCATGGAGATGAAGGGGGGGGGGCTTGATGAGGGAGATGATCCCTATGACAGGATTCATTCCAGTCCTTATCTTCCTGGCTGACAATACTCCACATGGTTAGCTTAGGAAGTCTAACTGACTTTTGTTTAGCTTCCCTCCTGACCTGAATTCTGTTCCCTTGCCTTCTGTGATATACAGATCATAAGCCACCTTTCTTTTCGGCTGCAGCCAGACAGTAAACAACTTCCCCACAATCCCCCTGGGGCTCTGCTAAAACACTCCCTGTCTCCTTTGACTGTGTTAACCCCTCTAGTTTCTGGATGCTTCTGGAGCACAACACTTTCTGTCTCCTATGCTTGTGTAATAGAAGGAGAAAAGTCTTTCAGAGAATCAGTGCGAGATGTATGTAATAAGGAGAAAGAGCACCATCTAGTGAGCATTTCAAGTTTGGACGCTGGACCCGGTCAGGTGACCTCCAGCAGAGAATTTCAAAATTTAACTGTCGAGCGCGCAGTGCCTGAGGTGATTTCGGCGCCAGACACAGGAAGAGATGTGTCGCAGACGGGACTCGCTGAAGGAACCAGCGAGAGAGAATGGGGTGAGAGACCCGTAAGGCAAGACGTGAGGCTGCCAGTGAACGAGTGTGGGATTCAGCGCAGCAGTCCCTCGGGTGTCACGGCTACAGAAGAGGACCGGGACTTGGATACAACATTAAGGAAATGTACAAGACCCTCCTACCCTCCTACCCACGACGTGGTAAACTGCCCCGATTGACAGGACAAAGAGAGGATAGAAAAGAGTCGTGCCGGAGAGATCACTTCAACCGCTCCCTCACAGTACCGGGAACAATCGAGTTTAGGGTATCAGGTTGGGAGGGGGACTGGTGAGGTGGAAACAAGCCAAACGGGATCTAATTGACTTTGTCAGAAAAAGACTTAAAAGCCTAGCGGGAATAACCGGAGACCCCGCTAGGGCCATTTGCAGAACCGATGGACTTCAGTGATTAATCCCATATTTGAGCTAGATACAGTATTTAAGAGAAGGATTTTATTGCTATTGTTATTGCTATTGTGATGTATTGTGTGTTATTGCTATTGTTATTGCTATTGTGATATTGTTCTCATTACTAAGCCCTGTTGCAATCCCTGTAAGCTTTGTTTAATATATATACATATATAAATTGTTATTTATAGCTATTTGACTGCCCTCATTTTGTGACTCTGCGCATTGAATTCTGACACCTGCATTATATTTGGCGTAGTCAGCAGGATGCAACACTCAGGCGCAGAGATGGGGGATCAGTCTGTGACCCGGTCTGTCAGTGGACATATACCCTTGGGGGCTATGCTCAGTCACCTTCCCAAATTTAGGGCGATGGTACGTGACTGTGGGACTGGGTAGAGAGACTGAAAAGTATGCTATGAATGCATCCCCTTAATCCCCTAGCCTAGGGTGAGTTGGCCCTTTTAACCCTTGATGCGGAAGCCCGACAGACTGTAATGTACCGCCCACCCGGGGGACCGTGACACTGTAGACAAAGTGATCAGAATTCTGGAAGACATGCACAGTGATACTACGGATCTGGGGCATTTACGGTTTCAGTTATTTCAGGGAGTTCAAGAGGAAAATGAGACTATTAATATATCAATGCATTGCAGTAAGTGATAGCGCATGTCATTAAGAAGGCTCGAGTTGGGAATCAAGGACTGGGATCATTAGATGAAATATTGCGCGATCAATTGATTGCTAGCTTAAAAGACCCCTTCCTGAGACAGATCTTAAAGGAGCGGCTACACCCGAGGCCTGGCCTAGGTTTCTTAGGGATTGGGGCGGAAGCTAGAGTCTTGGAGGAAGAAGTTCCTGTTCTCAAGGCCAATGTCAGAAGTCATGAGGCAATAACCCCTCTTCCGCCCAATTCTCAGCACGTTGCTTTCAGTCAGTTGCCCGATTGGGCACAAGAGATACGTCAAGAGATTCGAGACCTTCAAAATGAACTGAGCACAGCTAGAGAGACCCCTGCAGCCGCCTTGTTAATGGACCTCTCTGCCTCACGTGGAATGGAGACAAGAGCAAGGAAGACGTTCCTATCAGGTTCCAATGAGTCGTGCACTCAGTCCACCGGTAGAGCAAGGATCGGAGTGTTGGACCTGTGGCGGTAGAGGTCATATCTCCAGAGACTATCCGAATACAGAAAAGAGGAGATGAGGGTAGCCGTTAAACTAAGACGCCCCACGGTCGTGGAGCATACCGTGGGGTTTCAAACTTCAGGGAGTTTAATGAGAACCTCTGAAGACATTGTCTCCGAGAGGCCTATTATTTGGGCTGAATTCAATGGACAGCGGATTCGTTGTTTAATGGACACTGGGTCTCAGGTGACCACTATGCCTGAAGCGTATTTTGAAAGTCATTTTCCAGAAGTTGCTCGTTCCTGGAAGGAACCTACCGTCAAATTCGTAGCAGCTAACCAATTACCTATCCCGGAAGCAAGGGTAGTATGGATGTCGGTCCGGGCATGTGGAAAGAACCTTGGCCGAAAGGGGATAATACTGACCAAAGGATCTTGAGGTGACAGGCCCATTGTAACCCTGGGCATGAATGTGCTTAAGGAGGTCGGACAGTTCTTGGCTGAGGATTCTGACAGAAATAACTGGATCCGCACCACTCGTGACTCAGCCAGCAAGAGGGTCTTTCCATACCTCGTACGAGTAAGTCAAATTCAAAAATTGCCTGTTGCTTCTCAGTATCTTGGTAGAGTGTCTATGCCATCTGAAGCTACAGTGACATTGCCAGTAGGATAGACTGTACTCACTCTGCCAGTGCTGGCACATGTATCATTAGAGGGTATGGACATTCAGATAGAACCAATAGAAGGGGAAGAGGCACCTGCTGGACTTCTGGTTGCTCGCATACTTGCTACCGTGCATCAGGGTCGAGTACCCGTACTCTGTATTAACCTAAGTGGCACAAGCCCACAGTTGTTGCCCCACCAAGACATAGCGCGGGTTTTCATAATGCCAGAGGACCTAACCAGAGTGGATGCTACAGAGTTGGAGCTCGTGGACGGAGGACCATGGACCCTAGAGGTGTCCCTTCACAGGCAAGAAGTCAAAAGGGAACCTTTGGCTGGGCGTCGCCTCTTAGAGCAAATGGAGGCTAATCTCACTGAGTTCTCGGCTGGACAAGTAAGGCAGATCAAGCAACTTTTACAGCATTACCAGGGGGTGTTTGCACAACATAAAGATGATTTCGGGTGCACTCGAGATATTCAACACGAAATACCCACAGGAAATACTGCTCCTATTCGGGAAAAGTATCGGCAGATCCCACCTCAAATATACCATGAGATGAAAGAACTTTTAGCCCATTTCCCCCCCCAACTGCTCTCCCCAGCTCCACAACTTATCCATCACAATCAACGACTGCACCCTCTCACCCGTCTCCCACGCCAAGAGCCTCGTGTTAATCCTTGACTCCTCCCTCTCCTTCAAGCCCCACATCGAAGCCCTCGCCACCGCCTGTCGACTCCAACTGAGGAACATTGCCCGAATCCGCTCGTTCATAGACCAGGACTCGGCAAAAACGCTTATCCACGCCCTCATCATCTCCCGTCTCGACTACTGCAACCCCCTGCTCACTAGCCTCCCCGCTTCCTCCCTCGCACCTCTCTGCACCATCCTCAATTCCGCTGCCCGACTCATCCACCTATCTCCCCGTTTCACCCCCGCCTCCCCCCGTTTCACCCCCGCCTCCCCCCTCTGCCAAGCCCTTCACTGGCTCCCCATTGCCCTAAGATCACGGTTCAAAACCCTAACATACAAGGCCATACATAGCCTGTCCCCTCCCTACATCTCCAACCTGGTTTCCAGATATGTCCCCCCGCGCGATCTTCGCTCCTCTCAAGAACTTCTCCTCTTCTCCCCTCTCATTTCCTCCTCCCACAACCGCCTACAAGACTTCTCTCGTGCATCCGCCATACTCTGGAACTCTCTCCCCCATCACATCCGACACTTCCCTACCCTGGGAACGTTCAAGAAAAACCTAAAGACCCACCTCTTCCTTCAGGCCTACAGCCCACACTGAGACCCATCCGCTACACCATCTCACCCTCTCCTCTCCCCTTCCTCCTGTCTCCCCACCCACCCCCTATAGACTGTGAGCCCTCGTGGACAGGACCCCCTGCCCAACTGTACCAGTGCGCTTCGTTTGATGTTTCATGTTCGTGTCCCTGTCTGCCCCTACACTTGTAAAGCGCCATGGAACCTAATGGCGCTATATAAATATTTAATAATAATAATATGTTGCGGAATGGTATAATTCGCGAAAGTCAGAGTTCTTGGGCAGCTCCTATAGTGCTAGTTCGAAAAAATATGGTACTCTGAGATTTTGCGTAGATTATGGGAAATTGAATGCATGTACCGTGCGAGACTCTTACCCATTACCCCAAATAGAAGAATCTCTATCCGCATTAGGAAGTGCTAAATTCTTCTCTTCTCTTGACCTGGCCAGTGGCTATTGGCAGGTCCCAGTAGCTGAGAAAGATCATCTGAAAACTGCTTTTGTTCTTCCTATGGGTTTGTTTGAGTTTAACCGGATGCCATTCGGGCTGACAAATGCACCAGGAACATTTCAAAGATTGATGGAGAGATGCTTGGGGGACCTCAACTTCGAAGCTACTTTAATTTATCTGGATGATATAATTATTTATTCAGCCACGTTTGAACATCATCTCCGCCGACTGGAACAAGTGCTAGAATGACTTCAGAGGCATGGATTGAAAATCAAGCCTCGTAAGTGTCATCTCTTCAAATGAGAAATTGAATATTTGGGGCACACTGTGTCCAGTGCGGGAGTGTATCCCACTGTTGAGAAAGTAGCTGCAGTGCAGAAGTGGCCCACACCAGTCAACTTAAGGGAGTTGAGAGAATTTCTAAGACTCACTGGATATTACCGCAGATTCATAAAAGACTTCGTTAAGATTGTGGTCCCGCTCAATGAATTACTGAGGGGAACGGCTGGAGGAGCAAAGCGGCAACCTATTCAGTGGGGACCACGACAAGAAGAGGCATTTCGAGCATTGAAAATGGCGCTAACGAATGCCCCAATACTGGCCTATGATGATTTCTCACAGCCTTTTGTATTGTACACTGATGGAGGTCTACATGGACTGGGAGCAGTGTTGGCTCAAGTGCAAGAAGGAAAAGAGCGGGTGATCGCGTATGCCAGTCGGTCACTTCGGCACACTGAGAAGAATCCAGATAACTACAGTTCATTTAAACTTGAGCTACTGGCACTGGTATGGGCCATGACTGAGAAATTTGCGGAGTATTTGTCAGGTTCAGAAGTACAAGTGCGGACGGACAATAATCCTTTGGCTCATTTGGAAAATGCAAAGTTGGGCGCATTGGAACAACGGTGAGTTGCAAGGATGTCTAAATACCAGTACAAAATCACTTATCGGTCTAAGGTCCTGAACACTCACACAAATGCTCTGTCCCGGGCCACTCAGATGGGGCAGAGGAGAGATATAGATGAAGATCTGGAAGGTGACGAGATTCCGGATTTTCGTCAATTCGCAGCAGCTGTAATTGATGCTCAAAACTCCAAAGAAAAGGCAAGGCCCACTCAAATCCTGGGTCGCTGAAGAGACGAGTGGATACAGTTGCAACAGTTCGACCCTGAGTTGGCAAAGCTTAGGGAATGGGTCGCTCTAGGTCAGAGACCCGACCAGGAGGCTAGAGCTGCTTCACTCCCAGCTACCCTACAAATCTTAGGTCAGTGGGAAAGACTCTTCTTGAAGGATGGCTTTCTATGCTGGAAAGTCCAGCTACCTCGAGATTTTGATGTGACCTGTCAGCTATAAGTCCCAGGAACACTTGTAACACAATTAGCCCAGGAGGCTCATGGAAGAGGTGCCCACTTCGACGTGGAGAAGACCTTCCTGTGGTTACAACGACTGGTATATTGGCCCCAACTGCGGCAAGAAGTCAAAGAAGTTTGCCGAAAGTGTCGGCAATGTGAGTTGAGCAAGACCCGTGAACAAAGAGCTCCCATTCAGACCATTCAAACTTCTGCACCATTAGAGGTTCTGATGATCGATTATCTGATGATCGGAACTTCATACAAAGGCTACGGGCATTGTTTGGTAATGATCGATCACTTCACCAGTTTGCAGTGGTGACACCTACTAGGGATCAGACGGCAGAAACGGCAGCCAAGGCCATTTGTCAAGATTTCATTCGGATCTATGCGTGTCCGAAGCGGATACATTCTAACCAAGGGGCCTGCTTCCAAGGGCGAGTCATGGATGAGTTATATCATATCTATGGGATCAACAGATCTTGAACAACACCCTATCACCCCAAGGGCATGTGAGCGCTTCAACCAAACCTTGTTGCAGATGTTACAGACGTTGGAAGAGGACAAGAAAATAAAATGGCCCTAGTTCGTTTCCAAGTTGGTGTGGGTGTATAATAATGGCGTTCATGCGACTACTGGTTACACACCCTATATGCTGCTGTTTAGAAAGAATGGACAAGAGATTACTGAGCTAGAGCTAGAAGATCCCAGTCTGTACAACAGTCCGAGTACCTGGATTCGAGAACACAGACGGCAGCTTCATACAGTGAGAAAGCTGGTTGCGCAGAAGTTTCAGGAAGTAGAGCATACAGGGCGGCCCCCGATTTCGGTGAGCCCACTCCGACCAGGAGATTGTGTGTTAGTAAGGGCCAAACCAGTTGGGAGTAAGCTAGACCATCATTGGGAGGCGGTATTATATCGAGTGGTGAAGCAGATCCATCCAAAGAATTCAGTCTACGAGGTTATGCCTGAAGGGGGTGATACCACGACATCTATGGTGTTGCACCGTAATATGCTACGACCCTGTTCGTCCGAAGCAGAGGACTGTAACAGAACTGAGCGTGCGGAAAAACTAACTGAAGTGCCACACATAGTGACTCTGGAAGACGAAGAAGGATGGGCTGCAATGCAATTGAGCCCTTCAGTCCCGATGTGATGTATTGTGTGTTATTGCTATTGTTATTGCTATTGTGATATTGTTCTCATTACTAACCCCTGTTGCAATCCCTGTCAGCTTTGTTTAATATATATACATATATAAATTGTTATTTATAGCTATTTGACTGCCCTCATTTTGTGACTCTGCACATTGCATTCTGACACCTGCATTACACTTGTGTTACTTCTAATAGTTGCTGAATTCATGTCACAGAAGCCCTATTATTATTATTTATTTTTAAAACACCATTGATTCCATGGAGCTGTACATGTAAAAAGGATGAAGATTCATGTCTGATGAAGAATTGAAGACAGAGGTGTATATGTGGGTTGCACCTCACCCTAAAATATGTTTTACTGAGGGAACGTGACAGCTTGTTGACAAATAGGCAAAGTTTATTGAAAAGCAAGGAAATTATGTAAAAAATGATGTGTTTGTCTTTTTTGAAAGTTGATTGAAATAAATTCTACAAATTGAAGATAATTCTGACTCACAATTGTAGAGGTTTATTTCATGGAGAGGGTTACCTCTTTAACACCATCAGCATCCACACAATTGCGCTGTGCCAATACTTGACATGGTGACCTCAATTTAAGTAATCGCCTTGGAATCAACCAGCTATGCTGACATGCTGGGTCGTTCTTACGCTAATTTTTCCCAGCTCTTCCAAAGTGGGTGGAGTTGAGGTGGGACTGGGGTGTGGATGGGGTGTGATGTCACAGCTCATCTGCGTTAAGCAACTATCCCACTTTGCTTCCCTCACCCCTGTCTCCTAAACTCTGTGGTACTCTATGTCGAACTTTGCATATGGCCCGACATGCTCCCATGTGATTATCTGCCTATATAAGGCTCACCAAGACACACTCCTGTGTCATGGTATTAAGACTTCAGTGTTACTAGACTCTGGTTTACTCTATACACCTTGACCTGCTCACCTGCTGTCTTAATTCTCCTGGACACCTTCCACCTGCCTGTAGCTTCCAGAATCCTGCCTACCTTCCTGCGGTATCCTGGATGTCTCTTGCCTGCTTGCCTGTGGTCTCCTGGATGTTGCTCGCCTTCCAGCGGTTTCTAGCATAACACTTGCTGTCTCCTAGACATCTCCCATTTGACTGCATTCTCCTGGATGTCTCCCTGCTAGTGGTTTCCTGCATCCCACCTGCCTGTGGTCTCCTGGACATTTCACACCTGCTTGCCTGCAATTTCCAGCATTCCACCGGTCTACCTGCAGTTTCCAGTCCCTCAACTGTACGTGTTCTGCATGCTCTACCTAGCTGCTGCACCGACACCCGTGACCAGTGTGCCCACCTGGACCTTGGGTTTAGAGGATCCACCTCACCTAGTGAATCTAACAATCTGATTCATGGAGAGCATGCATCCCTTACACCAGAAATCTTACACTAGTCCCTGATTGGAGTAAGATTTTTGGTGAGGCACACAGAGGCAACTGACACTTTTCAGACGCACCAAGCTCATTAAGAGCTTTTGACTCCACCACACCCCCTCATGAAGGGGGTCTTAGTGAATCGGGTCGTAAGAGTATTCACATGGCAGTGGCTACTAGATATGAGCGAACTTGTTCAGCAAAAGTTCGCCAATCTCAAAGTGGGCTCGAACATTGTACATTCGGATTTGTGTTCGGATCCCTGAGCATTTTCCTCAAAATCTGCAAAAATTGGCCAAATTTCGGTAAATGATCAAGTTTCCACTAATGTTTTTGTTAGGACTCCTAACAAAAGAATAAGTGGAAACTCGAGGAGGACTTTGGCTAGGATAGCGGTACTGTATGATGAACTGGAGGAAGACGTGTTTGATCACACTACCGTTGCCAGGGAATCAGCTGATTGTTATGTGCTGAAATGAGAGGAGAGGTAACATTGTTAACGCCGATCAGAGCTCTGCGGTATCAGGCTGTCAGATGTCAGCGTAAAAAACTTACCGCGGTTTACAGACGTCGGCTAATGAGACTACTACTCCCATCAGCCGATGCCTGCTGTCACTGTAAACAGCGAGCGCAGGCACTGCTGTTGGCAGTTTTCATCTGCCAGCACCTGTGCACCAAGTAAAAAAATAAAGTTAAAATTAATAAATAAATATTCAAATAAAAATAAAAAACAGTTATATTCACCTACACCTAATCCCTGAAGCCCTTGTCCCCTGTAAAAAAAATAAAAAATTAAAAACACCATAATACTCACCTTAACTCCTAATCCTCAATGCCCATGTCACCTGTAAAAAAGAAAAATAATAAACCACCATAATACTCACCTATCCTATGTAATCCAGGTAAACTAAAGTGTCCCATGCCGATCTCACTTGTAGAACAGTCACATCTGCCGTAGCGTGAGAAAATTTGCCTGTGACCCACATTAAGTTTTTTATTGTGGGTCACGGTCACAGCTGCAGGATCATGCTGACATCTGACAGCGTGATCCCGCAGTGCTATGACAGGCGGTATCGATCAGAGCCCTTGTTTCCCGCGCTGTTCGCGGCCCCATTCAGGTTCGGGATCGGGTACCCGAACACAAACCTTTTATGTCTGTTCGGCAAAAGTTCGCTCACCTCTAGTGGCTACTGTTTGGCCACATATGATCATTGCGACTATGTGACCACCTAGCATAAATAACATATAGTCCTTATTAACTGTCTTTGTTTTAACTCATATTGTTGTTTCAAGGTTTAAATTATTTTTATATATTATGTATGTTATTAATATCATTATACCTTCACAATGTACCGTAATTCTTCCAAATAAATTCATGCAGAGAATTCTTACATCTTTAACTGCTGTATTTTATCACTTCTAGTACCTCATCTGTCTGTAGCGTCCTTGCAATGCCATATGGAATAATTATGATTATATGCATGCTTCTTCCATCCACACTATCAGTTCCTTTTATTTGTACATTGTCTGTTCAACTATTGTCAAGATTATATGCTTGTATTTATTATCATATTTGTTTGATAAATGCATCTATTTAGGTTATACAGTCATAGTTAGCTCAGTGTTCAAACCATGGTTGTCTTAAGTACACAACATTTACTTACTCTCCACCTAGTTGATGATGTATTCACATGCTGACCACAGGCTCTGACTAATGCGGCTGCATGATGACATAGGACTATTATTGCCATATATAGAAAAAAATCCAGCATCTGGATCCCGATGAATATAAAATCCAATTTATTAGATGGAAACCGTTAAATAACCTTATGCAGACCACACAAAAATATAAAAACAAGCATATGCAATTCAGAAAAACCTCCTTAATCATTGCATTTTTTTGTATGTTTTTTTCTTCGGCTGCACTTCAAGTCGCCGTGTATAGGACCTGAGTAAGGCCACGGCCCGACTATCAGTATTTGGTCAGTATTAGGTCAGAATTTTTTTTTCAGGACTGGGAGCCAAAACCAGGAGTGGGTGATAAATGCAGAATTGGTGCACTTGCTTCTATTATACCTTTTCTCTGATAGTTCCTCATCTGGTTTTGGCTCCCACTCCTGAAAAAAACATACTGACCGAATACTGACCAAATACTGATAGTGGTGACCAAATCTGGAAATTGCATTGGGAATACAGGTGAATTGAGTCTTTGCTGTATTTTGTTTATCACAGTCGTATGACTAATCATTAGTGATGAGCGAGCACTAAAATGCTCGGGTACTCATTGTTCAAGTTGAGCAAATTGGAATGCTCGAGTGCTCAGTCCGAGCAATGAGCCCAATGTAAGTCTATGGGAAACTTGAGCATTTTTCCGGCGCCCCCCCCCCCCCCACCTGGAGGTCTGCAGAGGGCCTAAAAATTGCCCAAATTGATGGGAACAGTGCTCAAGTGACATGGGAACAGAATGGGGAAGACCCCTGGAAGCACCTCTGACTCCCAGGTCACTGCTGTGAACAATGTTGTCAGAGTATTAAGCCACTTTTACGGACTCACAATGAAACATACAAAAACTAAATCAAAATGGATTTTCCTCGGAAAAATGTTAAGGTACGTCCCTTCCAGGGTAATGACTAGTAGCTAAGGTAAAATAAATAACCCCCAAAAAAATGCTCCTCCACACCTTGGGCTATGTTCACATGTAGCGTTTTTGATGCGTTTTTGCACTCTTGCATTGCTTTCAATGGTGAAAAATTCATTCACCGGTAAATGTCATTTTAACATTTCACTACCTTTTGTGGCCATGTGGTGTGTGAGACATGATCAGACACATCCTGTTTCATTTATGAAGGAGGGACTCTAAAAGTCACAAAGACTATTTTTATAGGGCCATAAGGCGGCCCTTACTATTCTTAAAGGGCCAGCAGTCGGCCCTCACTATTGTTAGGGAGCCATCAGATGGCTATGCTTTGTTGTTCCCATTATTAACGAGTGGGTCTCCTATACTGTTATTACTAGTGATGAGCGAGCATGCTCGCTACTGCCCGGTACTCGCCCGAGCATCTCAGTACTCGAGATGCTCGGAGCTCACCGAGTACTTGCGCGATGCTCGGGCGGATGCTCGGGTCCCTGTCCTACATGTTTGGCGCTATTTAGAGCTCCAATCAACATGCTGGGATTGCCTGCCACTCATTGTAATGCCGCAGCCAAATCGATGGGAACAGTGCTTAGTGAAACATGAAAAGCCTGCTCACGCGGTGATGTCATTTGCCGGCACCGCATGCACAGGAGAATTCTCCCACGCTGTCAGTGACGTGCATGAGGTGAGCCAAGTTCATCTGGATGCCGGTTACAGCGAGACACTGAGGAACGCAAGGCTCCTCAGTGTCTCTGCTGCATGGCAAGCTGGATGGCAGCGTTCTGAGTACGATCCAGGCTGCCATCTCAATGTAGCAGAGCTGGAGCCATCGTGGGAACCATGGAAAGGTAAGGATGAGTTAGGTTAATTATTTTACTTTTCTTGCAGGAGACATTGGCTACAGCTGGAATGGGCGTAATGGTAAGTAGAGTTTAATTTAGAATATTAAACTATTGTGTGTTTATTTCAATTAAAAGATTTTATTCTGGGTGTTGGTGTTTTTTTCCCTTTCACTATGGGGTTAGTAATGAGGCATCTTATAGACGCCTCCCCATTACTAACCTGGGCTTGATTTCAGCTAGCATTATAAGCTGGCATCAACTCCAGACCTATTACCACACTGCCACCGCTACAGGGCAGTGGGAAGAGCGAGGCTAAGTGCCAGAATTGGCACATCCTATGGATGCGCCATTTCTGGGGCGGCTGAGGGCTGGTGTTTCTAGCCTGGAAGGTGGTCAATATTCATGGTACCCTTCCTGTGCTATTAATATCAGCCCCCAACTGTCTGCCTAGCCTTTGCTAGCTATTAAAATAGGGGGACCCCAAGTCATTTTTTTTGGGTCCCCCATTTTAATAGCTAGTGAAGGCTAGGTATTCAGCTGGGGGCTGATATTAGTAGCCTGGGAAGCTCCGTGGGTATTACCCCCTTCCCAGGCTGCAAACATCTGCCCCAGCCGTCTGCTTAACCTCCGCTAGAGACTAAAATTACGGGGAACCCCACGCCAATTTTTTTTTTTATAAATCCTTTATTTTAACACTAAATGACAAGTATAAAAACCAGCACTGTCACTGTACTTATTATATATGTGACTGACATGTTTCTATCTATCTAATCTATGTGTGATGCTCTATTCTTTCTGTTCTAAATTGTCGGGTACCGATGTTATAACTGTATGCCGCTGATGAATTGCCGACTTTTTTAAAGAGACGGATGCGTGAAAATCGAAGGGCACTAGTGTGTTCCGAGTGCCCTGCTATGTTTTTCATGCACCCTCCTATATAACCTGCCTGCCTGTCTGCCTATATATTCTGCCTGCCTGACATGTTTCATTGTGCACTGTTCCCATCGATTTGGGCAATTTTTGACCTTCTGCAGACCGCCGGGGGGGACCGCCAGAAAAATGCTCGAGTTTCCCATAGACTTACATTGGGTTCGTTGCTCGGGTCGCGCACCCGAGTATCACGATGTGCTTGGCCCGAGCTTCGAGCACTCGAGCATTTTAGTGCTCGCTCATCACTAGTTATTACATATGCAGTGACTGCGACGGCTGCCAAAATTTAGGAAAAACCCGAATTCCAATTTAAAGACACATAGACGTAGGCCTCAGTAATGACATGTTCCCATTAGAAAGGAGAAGTTCTGCTATACAGTTATAGGTTATGCAATGAGTACAACGGCTGCCAAAATTTGGGAAAAACCCCAATAACAATTTAAAGACACATAGAGGTGGGTCTCAATAATGACATGTTCCCATTAGAAAGAAGCGGATCTGCTATACAGTTATAGGGTATGCAGTGAGTACAACGGCTGCCAAAATTTAGGAAAGACCCCAATATCAATTTAAAGACACAAAGAGGTGGGCCTCAGTAACGACATGTTCCCATTATAAAGGAGCGGTTCTGCTATACAGTTATTGTGTATGCAGTGACTGCAACGTCTGCCTAAATTTTCAACGCATCACAATACCCCTTTGAAGAGAAGTAGAGGTGGGCCGCAATAACGACATGTTCCCATTATTAGGAAGTGGGTCTCCCACACTGTTTGCCTATGCAGTGAATGCAAAAGCTGCCAAAAATTTGAAGGCACTTCAAGGCCCCTTGCAAGAGACATAGATATGGTGATATGGTAGATATGGTGGTGATATGGTGGTGGAGGATGAGGATGCGGAGAAGGAGAAGGAGGAGGAGGACGACAAGAACAAATAGACAAAATCGGGAAGCGTATACCCATTTCTGGGTGTGAAGACAGAGGTGCATGGGAATAAAGTTTGACCTCCCAAAACACTGTATTTGAGTTTATGTTACACTGCAATCATTCGGTGGTGTTGAGAAGTCTGACATAATCCAGGCCTTGTTCATTTTTATAAGAATCAGCCTGTCAGCATTTTCAGCTGACAGGTGGATGTGCCTGTCAATTATAATTCCACCAGCAACAGTGCAGGCCAGGACCTCCATGGCGTAGAGAGTAGAGATGAGCGTTGTTCTACTCGAACTGTTCGCCAATCTCAAATTCGAGCTGTTTTGGGCGGTGTTCGAGCCGGTTGGCGAACACGAACAATTTGAGAAAAATTCGGCTGTTCGAGGTTATGTTCGATAACTGTTCGTGCACCAAAATCATAACTGGATTTTTTCTCAGTAATGATGAAAATTAATGTTAATACGCAGTTTGAGTGTACAGCGGGGCGGGGGGAGGGGCAGGGGATGGATCTCTGCAGGAACAATGAAGATCTCCATTTTTTTTTCTCTTTCCCGCATTTGCAGTGGGGAGGTGCAATCTGTCAGCCTATCAGCAGCGCACACACGGAGCGAAGTGCTTTTTTTCACACAAGCAAGGGCATGTGTGATTGGCAGTGTATGTCACATGTCCTTGCCCTATAAGACCAAGCCATTTTCCCCGTCGCCACCATTTTCTCACTGCTGCAGCTGCGTGTTAGACGGCACCGCTGTTGCTGTGTGCGCTATACCTTGTTAATTTCAAGCCAATTTTCGCACAAATCTACAGATAGCTTGGGAGTAGGGAATAGTTGTGATTGCAGTCCTTTTAAGGACTAGGTTACAGCATTTCCTACGACTTTTATCAAGCAGGTCTGTGCTCTTAAATAGATAGATTGTGGGAGTAAAGACTAATTGTAATTGGAGTCCTTTTCAGGACTAGGTTACATCAGTTCCTATCAGTTTTTGCCAGGCAGGTCTGTGCCAGTGCTGTGCAAGTTTTTTTCACAGCATTTGGCTGAATCTAGCAAAGCTAATCCTTTTTGGCCTATTGCAGAGTGTGTTAGTCAGTGGAGTAGCCTATCTGTGTTGCAAGATATACCACCTGTGTATAGAATACCAATTTTTTTACTGCACCTAGTGAAGTAAAATCTTTTGGGCATAGCATCATTCTATTAGTCCATCTATACTGACCTCCATCAGGTTGCAAATTAAAAATAATTTTTTTCTGCATCTAGCTCTGAAAAAATATTTGGGCTTCTAGCAGTGTGTGGGACTTGGTCTATTAGTCCATCTATACTGACCTCCATCAGGTTGCAAATTAAAAATAATTTTTTTCTTCATTTATCTCTGAAAAAATATTTGGGCTTCTAGCAGCGTGTGGGACTTGTTCTATTAGTCCATCTATACTGACCTCCATCAGGTTGCAAATTAAAAATAATTTTTTTCTGCATCTAGCTCTGAAAAAATATTTGGGCTTCTAGCAGTGTGTGGGACTTGGTCTATTAGTCCATCTATACTGACCTCCATCAGGTTGCAAATTAAAAATATTTTTTTTCTGCATCTAGCTCTGAAAAAATATTTGGGCTTCTAGCAGTGTGTGGGACTTGGTCTATTAGTCCATCTATACTGACCTCCATCAGGTTGCAAATTGAATAAAAAAAATTTCTGCATCTAGCTCTGAAAAAATATTTGGGCTTCTAGCAGCGTGTGGGACTTGTTCTATTAGTCCATCTATACTGACCTCCATCAGGTTGCAAATTAAAAATAATTTTTTTCTGCATCTAGCTCTGAAAAAATATTTGGGCTTCTAGCAGTGTGTGGGACTTGGTCTATTAGTCCATCTATACTGACCTCCATCAGGTTGCAAATTAAAAATAATTTTTTTCTTCATTTATCTCTGAAAAAATATTTGGGCTTCTAGCAGCGTGTGGGACTTGTTCTATTAGTCCATCTATACTGACCTCCATCAGGTTGCAAATTAAAAATAATTTTTTTCTGCATCTAGCTCTGAAAAAATATTTGGGCTTCTAGCAGTGTGTGGGACTTGGTCTATTAGTCCATCTATACTGACCTCCATCAGGTTGCAAATTAAAAATAATTTTTTTCTTCATTTAGCTCTGAAAAAATATTTGGGCTTCTAGCAGTGTGTGGGACTTGTTCTATTAGTCCTTCTATACTGACCTCCAGCAGGTTGCAAATTGAATATAATTTTTTTCTGCATCTAGCTCTGAAAAAATATTTGGGCTTCTAGCGGTGTGTGGGACTTGGTCTATTAGTCCATCTATACTGACCTCCACCAGGTTGCAAATTAAAAATAATTTTTTTCTGCATCTAGCTCTGAAAAAATATTTGGGCTTCTAGCAGTGTGTGGGACTTGGTCTATTAGTCCATCTATACTGACCTCCATCAGGTTGCAAATTGAATAAAAAAATTTTCTGCATCTAGCTCTGAAAAAATATTTGGGCTTCTAGCGGTGTGTGGGACTTGGTCTATTAGTCCATCTATACTGACCTCCATCAGGTTGCAAATTAAAAATAATTTTTTTCTGCATCTAACCCAGCCAATAGTTTTGGCCTAATACCACAGTTTGGCCACTCAGCTCTGCTCGGTTACCATCCATTGTTTTTTTGTGCAAACAACTCCAGAGTTGTGAATTAGTTAACCACCAAAATGAGTGGAAAAAGGCCTGCTGCTGGTGGAAAGGGGAATAGGCGTGTTGGGAAGGGGAAAAAAGGTTGTGTCCGTGGGGTAGGTGCAGAAGAAAGACCATCTTCCAGCCAAACTAAAATGTCTACTTCTTTTAGCGGACAATGTGATAAGATCCCTTTCTTACGGCCACGCCAATCGCTACAAATTCCAGATGAGGCACAAAAACAGCAGGTGCTTCAACGGATATCAAGTGCTCCTTTAAGTGGGCTCTCCTCCACATCAACTTCAACATCACAAATACTCCAGTCCTCAAAGGTGTCACCCAAATCGCACTTGCTTCCTCACAGCTCCCAAATCTCCAGCTGCCCGTCTGAGTATGAGGTAGAACAGATGGTTGAGTCTGCAGAGCTGTTTACTCATACTATAGCCTGGGAATCAGAGGTCGACTCCAGCGCTTCTGTGAATCCAGACGAGGAAATGATCTGCACTGATGCCCAGAATCTTTATGAGTCGGATCCAGGACCAGACGCAGAAGGTTCTGACCATAATGTAGACCCTCATTCCCAAACTGTAACTCCTGTTGGTGGAGACAATGAGGAAGACGATGATAAGACTCAAATACCTGATTGGAGCGACAACTTTAGTTTTTTGTCAGGGCAGGAACAGGTTGGCTCTGAGGACGACGGGTGTGATAACGCACAGGGTGATGATGATGAGGTCGGAGATCCCACTTACTGTCAACCCACAGTCAGCCAAGAGATGAGGTCAGCAGAGGAGGTGGAGGAAGATGCTAGTGACAACGAGGTCAGGTTGCGCCTTCCTGGACAGAGACGTAGTACTGGAAGCACGTCAACAACTGCATCCTCAAACACAACTCTGCCTCTCACCACAAGTCGTGGTGGCTCTTCAGGTCGCATGGGTGCTAAGCCTTGCATAGCCTGGGCATTTTTTCAGATCGATAAAGATGACCCAACTCGTGTTATCTGTAACATTTGTCAGCAAAACTAAGTAGAGGCCAAAAAATACATAGTTTGAGTACTTCATGCATGAACCGGCACATGGACATGAAGCATAAGTTGCAGTGGGAAGCTCAGTGTGCTACAATGCGGCCTAGCCAGCCGGGCCAACCACCGTCTGCCATATCTTGTGCATCCGCGGCCTCTTCATCCTCTGTGACTGGGGGGACAGCAGTCACACCTGTTTTGGGGCGCAGACCTGCCACCTCTTTACCCGCAACAGCCAGCGTGATTGGCAGGTCATCATTTTCTTTGGAGGTGGTAACACCAGCTGGTCTTGAGCGCTGTCCGACATCGATAGCACCACCTGTGGATCAAGGCAACCTAACATGTCCGCCTGCATCTTCCTCACAGACCGGCAGTTTGCCGGGGACACCCTTATCAACCCCGTCTAAGCACAATAGCCAGCCCTCGGTCCCTCAGATGTGGACAAGTAAAAGACCATTTCCTCCTAGCCATGAGAAAGCTAAGAGGTTGAATTTCACCATCTGCAAGCTCTTGGCTACAGAAATGCTGCCTTTCCGCCTGGTGGACACAGAGGATTTTCGAGACCTTATGTCCGTCGCAGTGCCCCAGTACCAGATGCCCAGTCGGCACTACTTCTCAAAGAAAGGTGTGCCTGCGCTCCACCAGCATGTCGCACACAACATCACCGCTTCTTTGAGAAACTCTGTGTGTGACAGGGTGCATTTCACCACAGACACTTGGACGAGTAGGCATGGACAGGGGCGTTACATGTCGCTGACTGGGCACTGGGTAACTATGGTGACAGCAGGACAAGGGGCTGCTGTCCAAGTCTTGCCGTCCCCACGAGTTGTGCGTCAATCCTCTTTATGTCAAAGTTCCTCCACTGCTTCTGCCTCCTCAACCTCCTCTCGGTCTTCCACCTGCACCCAAAGCCTGTCTGGTCATGCCACAAGCTTTCTAACTGCGCAGAAGGGATCCTGCACACCTCCTTACTATGCTGGCAGTAGGGCTCAACGTCATCAGGCGGTTTTTACATTGAAATGTCTGGGAAATGTGAGTCACACAGCTGAGGAGTTGTGGTCAGCTCTGGAGAACCAATTTCATGAATGGTTGTCTCCACTGGACCTGAAACCAGGGAAGGCCGTGTGCGACAATGCTGCAAACCTGGGTGCGGCCCTTCGCCGGGGCAATGTCACACACGTGCCTTGTATGGCTCACGTGTTGAACCTGGTTGTCCAGCAATTTTTAGCCCACTATCCCAGACTAGATGGCCTTCTGCAGAGGGCACGGTCGCTGTGTGCTCACTTCCGCCGTTCGCATCCCGCAGCTCAGCGACTTACATCTCTACAGAAGTCGTTGGGCCTGCCACTTCACCGGCTAAAATGCGATGTGCCTACCCGGTGGAATTCAACTCTGCACATGTTGCAGCGACTGTGGCAGCACCGACAAGCCCTGGTGCAATACGTTCTGACGTATAGCCTGGGCCAACGAGATTCAGAGGTGGGGCAAATCACGCTGGAGGAGTGGTCTCAGATCAGGGACCTATGCACCCTTCTGCACAGTTTTGAAATGGCGACGAAGATGTTTAGTGCTGACGATGCCATTATCAGCATGACTATTCCGGTGATTTACATGCTGGAGCACATGATAAACAGAATTCGGAGTCAGGTGGTGGCACAAGAGGAGGTGGAGGAAGTAGAGGAGGAGGAGTTGTATGCGGAAGGGCTAACATCTGCAAGGTCCAGACGGTCGGCAGCACCAAGGCGGCAGGCATGTGAGGGTGGGGGAGATGATTTTACCAGGGCGCATGGTAGCAGCCAAACTAGTGAGGAAGGTGCAGGAGCCCAGGAAGAAGTGGAGGACGAACTGATGGAAGACTCATCAGATGAGGGAGACCTTGATCACATTTCTGTTGTGCGAGGTTGGGGGGAGAGGACAGAGGAAGGAAGCATGATTGTTACTTCGCCACCAACACAACAGGGACTTGGTGCTCCTGGATGCGCAACACACATGAGTGCCTTCTTGCTGCACTACCTGCAACATGACCCTCGAATTGTGAGAATTAGAAATAATCCTGACTACTGGGTTGCCACACTGTTAGATCCCCGGTACAAAAGTAAATTTGCAGAAATTATTCCTGCCATAGAAAGGGATGCACGCATGCAGGAGTATCAGCAGAGACTGTTGCAGAATCTTACATGTGCTTTTCCACAAAATACCAGTGGTGCACGTAGTGAATCTCACAGTTCCAACTTGCCAACCGTGGGACCGTCAAGTGTTCAGCACTCAAACCGTAACAGAACCACAGTATCTGCTGGTAACATCAATTTTGCGGAATCATTTCACCACTTTTTTAGCCCATCCTTTGCAAGGCCACAGGAGACAAGAAGTCTGACACATAGTCAACGCCTAGAGACGATGGTACAGGAGTATCTCCAAGTAAACATTGAAGCCACGACTGTGTCACTGGACCCTTGCTCTTTTTGGGCTTCCAATCTGGATAAATGGCCGGAGCTAGCCACTTACGCCTTGGAGATCTTGTCATGCCCCGCAGCCAGCGTTCTGTCTGAACGTGTGTTCAGCGCTGCTGGTGGTGTGCTGACAGATAAGCGCATGCGGCTCTCCACTGATAATGTAGACAGACTCACGTTCATAAAGATGAACAAATCATGGATCCGAAACGACTTTTCTACCCCTGTGTCATCCTGGGGAGAGTAAAAGCTTGATGATTGGTTAAAATCACCCTACCAACCGTTTTAAGCTTTCAAATTACTAATCATGTTTATCTGTATCTTGACTGGAAAATAATTTGGGCTTTGTAGCAGTGTGCAGCACTGTTCCTATTAGGCCATCTATAATAAGCTTCACCAGATTTAAAATTAAAAATAATTTTTAGCTGCATCTAGCCCGGAAAATAATTTTGGGGCTCCGAGATGCGCAAGACACATAAGTGCCTTCTTGCTGCACTACCTGCAGCATGACCCTCATATTGTCAGAATTCGAAGTAATCATGACTACTGGGTTGCCACACTCTTAGATCCCCCAAACTTTTCGATCAACCTTTTCATTTTAATAAAGACCAAAAAAATGGTCATTTTTGAAATTATAAGCATTAGCAGGTTGTTAGAAACTGAAATCAAACAGTTTTCAACTCAAAACTTTATTCTAGGTGATGTTACATTTTCACATAGGACCCCTTGTTCGAAAGGAGCTTCTGAACTCTCTCGTCCATTGAATTTGTCAGGTTTTGGATGGTTTCTGCTTCAATTGTTTTGCATGAGGACAGAATACCCTCCCAGAGCTGTTGCTTAGATGTGAACTGCCTCCCGCCATCATAGACACTCCTTTTAATGATGCTCCAAAGGTTCTGAATGGGGTAGAGGTCAGGGGAGCATGGGGGTCACACCATAAGTTTGTTCCCTTTTATGCCCATATCAGCCAGAGATGCAGATGTTTTATGTGCAGCATGAGATGGTGCATTATCATGCAGAAAAATGATCTTGCTGTGAAATACACGGTTCTTCTTCTTGAACCATGGCAGGAAGTGCTGTTTGAGAAAATCCACATACATTATGGAGTTCATCTTTAGCGCCTTCAGGGATCCTAAAGGGGCCGACAATCTCTCTCCCCATGATTCCAGCCCAAAACATTACTCCACCTCCTCCTTGTTGGCGCTGTAGCCGTGTTTGCGTGGGGTGTCCATCAACCAGCCATCCTCCACTCCATTCATCTGGACCATCGAGCGCTGCACGGCACTCATCCGTGAACAAAACAGTTTTGAAATCAGTCTTCATGTAATGTTTGGCCCACTGGAGCCGTTTCTGCTTGTGTGAAGTGGATAGAGGAGGTCGACAGGATGGCATATGCACAGCTGCAAACCTCTGAAGGACCCTGCATCTTGTTGTTCGGGGGACGTTGGAGGCACAAGCAGCTTCAAAAACTTGTCTGCTGCTATGACAAGGCTTTTTTGCTGCTGCTCTTTCAACCTGACGTAATTGCCTGTAGGAAAGAGTCCTCAATTTGCCCTTATCAGCACGCACACGTGTGTACTGTGAATCAGCTACATACTTCTTGATTGCCAAGACACTTCATCCTGATCATCGCACAATGTTGATTGTAGTCATGCCTTGACCTAAACACTCCACAATTTGTTGCTTCTCAGCAGCCGACACATCCTTTTTCTTTCCCATTTTGGCAGAAAATGTAGGCTGCTTAATAATGTGAGAGAGCCTTCTTAAGTAGTCTTGCCTTTCATTGGACACACCTGCCAAACTAATTAGCACAGGTGTCTGCAATTGCTTACAGTGATATAAAGAGCCCTGACACACATCACCATCAATGAGTTTAACTGACAAACAAACAAATTCTTCCCTTATCACTCCTAAACACTTTTTGCATAATAATTTGGAACGCGGTGTACATGTGCTTTTCCACAAAACACCAGTGGTTCACGTAGTGAATCTTACAGTTCTAACTTGCCAACCGTGGTCTGTATGGAATTGTTCAATAAAGGGCCCAAAATTAAGATAACATAGATGGGAGAGGTCTCTATGAATAGGAATTCCTAAGTATTTGATACCCTGTGAGGGCCAGGCAAAGGGAAAGTTGGACTGGATGGAATCCTATATGGATTTAGGGAGGGAGACATCGAGGGCCTCAGACTTCGCTGCATTGATTTTAAAATTTTACCATGTAACAAAGTGATCTATTTCAGCCATAACAGCAGGGATGGATATATGTGATTGAGTGATATATACTAGGACATCATCAGCAAATAGAGAGCACTTGTACTCGGTGCCTCCCACCTCAATCCACCTAATATTGGGGTTATGGCGAATTGATGAGAGCAGGTGCTCCGTCACTAGGATGTATAAGAGAGGGGACAGAGGACATCCCTGCCTTGTCCCATTGGTGATTGTGAAAGGTGATGAAAATGTTCTGACGCACCCCCTGGGCCTTGGGACACCCGGAGCCGGACCCTTTTTGGTGGATGCTGGTGGTTGTAGTCTTCGTGGCAGCGATCCGGTTCCGTGGCTCAGGGCGGTCAAACCAGTGGCGGAACTATTTATGTGGTTTTGATGTTTAAATGTCCGACTACGCCACCCGTGGATTGCGGTCAGAGTGAACCGCCGCTACAGGGCAGACCGCTAAGGCTGGTGTTGTGGGTGCAGCAGAGCGTAGCATAACTCCCCACGGGAGGAGTATAGCCTCAGGGCAGTGTATGCGGAGGATGGGGGTGATGGTGCAGGGCAGCAGCAGTAACGACACGGAGTCAGTGATGCAGTTCAGGGCCTTTACTCACAGTTCTTATTATCCAGACCACGTCTGCAGGTAACGGCTGCCCACGTCGTACTGTGCTCACCAGGTGAGGGGCTCAGACAACTCCCAGATAACTTTGGAGCGCTTCACAGGACCCCCTTTGTGTGTCCTTTGTCTGGCCTTTCTTACCAACACTTCTGTCCGGCTGCCTCGGGCCTCCTCTTGGTAAACTTGGCGCCAGTTTCCCTGACCCTATGTGGTGCCTTCCTAGCGGGTGGAGCAAGGGGCTGCGCCACATAAAATGTCAGAGCCTCCGGTTTCTAGCTGAGGGTCGTTTCCTGCCTCCACTAGTTCGGGGACCGGTCTCCCCCTTTGGCCTGACCCCTCCACGCAGGTGGATTCGGGCGTGCGGTGGCGACTCGCCCGTCCGCACCCCTGGGATCCCTTCATTCCTCGTTCCTGGAGCCTTCTCCGCTCCTCTTCCTTCCTTCTCCCTCTTGCAGGCCTGGGCCTCTGTTACTAGGCCCGCCTCCGGAGCAGAGCTCATGCAGAGCCCCTGCTCCCTGCCACTTCTGCTCAGACTTCTCTGCACTGAACTAAGATGGTGCCCACCTTTTATACTCCCTTCTCAATGCACCCAGGAACTGCTTCCTCCCTGCTTCTGCACTGCAGGGTTCCCCTTCCTCAGTGTTCCCTCCCCCCACTCCAGCCAGGGACAGGGACTGTCGTGCCCATCTCAGGGGCATATTGGTCGCCCTGCCCCACGGCAATGTGGTGTAATGCATGCAGGTGTCGGGTCCTGATCCACACTCCATCCTTATCTGAGAGTGAGATATCACACCTCTGGGTGAGGTGCAATACGTCTCTAGCAACCGAGCCCTCGGTGCTACAGTTCCATTTATCTTCAGCCTAGGTGACGTATTGTGATACAGGGCCGTGATTTTGGCTATAAAAGGGTCCCCTAGACCCCTACCCCAAGCTTTTTAAGAGAATCATATATGGCGTGCCAGGAGACTCTATGGAATGCTTTCTCAGCATCCAACGAGAGTATCTACTTACAAATTTTTAACTGCATCTAGCCCAGGAAATACTTTGTGCCTAGTAGCAGTGTCTGCTAGTCAGCGGATTATCCCGGCTGTTAAGCAAGCTACGCCACCTGTAGTTTGGACACTTAATTTTTTCAAAGGAAATGCTTCGGGACCACGGGATACTCAGTGAAGAGCATCAGGAGGCACCCCAAGGCATAGGGGCTGGGACTGGCAGTAGGATGCCTTGCGGTGGACAGCCGAGCTCGATCCTTATAAAAGCTTTTTAACTGCAGCAGCTTTAGTGGACGCTACTGGAGCTGGAATTACGCGGCTGCTGGCATGAGACTTGCCCTCCAATAGATCCTTGTAAATGGATTTAAAGTGTATTCATTCAAATTAGAGGGACAATTTAAATTAAAAAGCTTAGAGCTGCCTCCACCACAGGGGGGCTCTCTCGACCCACCAGCGGACAAGCACCAGTATTGGGAGAGGGGGGCTGGCCGTCAGGGTTCACCGCGGCTCTGGCACAAACCCGGCGACACGGAGGTGGCACGGGCAGGAGCGGACTGGCCGTCTCGGCTTCTCACTTTTTGGATTTTAGAAGGGCATGACATGCCTATATCTGTGTCTCCCCCTCCTTTTACTCCTCCACCTCTTTTCTTTTCGCATGACTATATGTACTTGTCACTTTTCCATGTGTTAGTTGTGTCTTCTGAGCAGTTTGTCAGCTTTTGGACACCTTTGAAGGTGTTTTCTATGTGTTTCTATGTGTTTTTGTTTGCCTGCCATTGGTTTTAACGGTGTTCGAAGGTGTTCGACGAACAGTTCGACGAACAGTTCGGCGAACACACGGGTGTTCGACGAACCGAACCGAACTCGAACACTACGGGGGTGGCTCAACACTAGTAGAGAGCCAGTTCATGCCACATGTCCAGCTTGGATAGCCAATAATTATACGGCACAGGGGAATCACGGAGGACATTGGTACATTCGGCAAGGTACTCCTTCAGCATCTTCCGAAACTTTTCCCTCCTTGTGAGACAACCCTGTGCATCGGGGCTTGTGTGATGGGAGGGTCTGAGAAAACTGTCCCAGAAATTTTACAGTGTTCCCCTGCCTTTGCTGGATTGGATTTATGTCTCTCCCGCCTGTACTCCTTGGTTGTCCAACGAATTGTGACCTCTGTCGCCAGCATTTTCAGATGGGAATTTTTTTAATAATTCCGCAACAAGGGCCTTCTGGTACTGTCCCATTTTAGCAGACCTGTCTGCCACGGGAATAAGAGATAGAAATATCTCCTTGTAGCATGGGTCTAAAAGTGTCACATACAAGTAATGACTGTCACCCAAAATTTGGAGAACGCAAGGGTCACAGTAAAGTCAGTGTAACATAAACTGAGCATATGTGCCAGACTGCTAACGGGCAAGACTTCCATGTCCTCACCAGAAGACGACTGACCGTACTCTCCTCCTCATCCTTCTCTTCCTCCTCCCTCTCCTCAGGTCATCCACGCTGAACAGACGGTTGTGCGGGTAGTACTGTCTGTAGCACAGGAAACTAGCTCCTGTTCTTCCTCCTCCTCCTCTTCCCCTTCCTCATTGTCACCCAATCCACATTGGGATGAAATGAGGCTGGGCTGTATGGAATCTCCCTGTATGGTTCCTTGCTCCATCTCATCGAGCTCCGCCTGCAATGCCTCCTCTTTGATTGTGAGCAGCGACAGTTTCAGAAGACTGAAAAGCTGGATGGTGACGCTAATTATGGAGTCATCGCTGCTCATCATCTTGGTGGAGTCCTCAAAGTTTTGGAGGATGGCACAGATGTCTGACATCCATGCCCACTCCTGAGGTCTTATGTGTGGAGGCTGACCTGAATACTGACGGCCGTGGTGATGCTGGTTGTCAACAACTGCCCTCTGCTGCTCACAAATCCTTCCCAACATCCGCAACATTGAGTTCCAACATGGGGGAACATCGCACACCACAGCAAGGGTGGCGTAAGTTGTAGCTGACTTTCTAAAATGGGCACATACGCGGCATACTTTGACAAGCAGATCCAGCAGATCCAGGTAGGTTTTGAGAAACCACTGAACCACGAGGTTAAGCATATGGGCCAGGCATGGTACGTGTGTGAACTCGCCTCGCTTCAGAGCCACCACCAGGTTCCCGTCATTGTCACAGACGACCATACCTGGCTGAAGGTTCAGCGGTGTCAGCCACAGATCTGCTTGCTCTTTCAGAGCTGTCCACAACTCTACAGCGGTGTGTGGTTTGTCACCTAAGCATATTAGCTTCAGCACATCCTGTTGCCGCTTGGCCAAGGCAGTGCTGCAGTGCTTCCAGCTTGTGACTGATGTGGTCATTTCAGAGATGGAGACTGAAGAGGAGAAGGAGGAGGTGCAGAAGCTGTAGAAAGTGGAGGCAACCCAGATTGACCCAGGGCCTGCAATCGTCAGCATCGGGAGGACAGGTTCGGTACCAAGGTCCGACTGGGTCCCAGCTTCCTCTATATTAACCCAATGTGCCGTCAGCGAGATGTACCATCCCTGACCATAAGCACTTATCAACGTGTCCGTGGTTAGGTGGACTTTCCCAGTAACTTCGTTGTTGAGGGAACGGCTAATGTTCTGGGACACGTGCTTGTGTAACGCGGGGACAGCACACTGGGAGAATAAGTGGCAGCTGGGGACCGAGTACCGAAGGACGGCCATCGCCATCAGGTTTTGGAAAGCTTCCATTTCCACAAGCCTAAAAGGCAACATTTCGAGCGGAAGCATTCGCGAAATGTGTGAGATTAGTAGTGTGGCCTGTGGGGCATTGGCTGCGTATTTACACTTGCATTACAAGGACTGGGGTAGGGACAACTGAACGCTGTGCTGGGACAAGGACGTGGACGTGGTTGCTGATGGTGCTAGTTGAGAGTGTGCAAAGACATGTGCAGGGCAAGAGACATCTACACATGCACCATGAACAGGGGATTTGTTAGAACCCTCCTGTTAGTTTTTGCTATCTTGTGTTTTGCGGTCACGTGACCAGCTGCCTATATATTCCAGCTCCGCCCTTCTGGCTTTGCTGGACTTCAGTGTTGTTTTGACTGTCTCTCTAGCCAAGTGCTTCGGTGCCTATTCTGTCAGTTTGCTTGGTCCTCTGGGATCTCTAGTACTTTTTGTCAGTTTGTCTTTTGCTCTGCAACAACTTCTGTTAGGAGGTGTCCCATTTTTGTCCCAGTCATTAGTTCTTTTAGGGACCTCTTCCTTTATTCTATAGGTCTCCGTTCAGACTAGCCGAGGACGAAGGCGGGTCTGTTCGCAAGGAACAGGCAGCCCGCTGCATCAGCATAGTCTTACGGTAGGGACAGCTTTCCCCTATCTTTCCTTAGTTTATGTTGCAGATCATAACAGGATTGGCGCGCACGCACAACAGCGGAGAAAGCAGTGGTGTCACCCACAGACACTATTTTTGGACCTTGGCATTTGGCCCACTTAGTTGGGTCCTTTGCTTTCATGTGCCTGATTTGCTATCCAACCAACAACCTTTTGACACTGCTCTGTGTTCAATAGTGGTGTTTTGTGGTCCCCTAGTAATTGGGACAGGAAGGTTGAGTGACAAGATGTGGGTGTTTGTTGTGGCACAATTTCTGCTTGCCCACGGCCTCGGCCTCTGCATGCACCATCACCATCACGTCCACTTCCCCGTTCCTTGCCACGCGCCTTGCCCATTTTAAATAGAGGACAATATTTTCCACGTTCACTACAAATTTCTGGATTTTTATCACTGTAATATGCAAAAGATCTGGCTGTATTCTGCAGTGCTAACAAGCAAAGGAAGCAGAAAAATGGTGTACTCTGGATTGCTTTTTAAGCAAATAATGAGGATTAAGATGAAAAAAATTATCCCTGGCCCCAGATATCTGGGGTTATGTATGCAAATATCTGTAACAGCAGGATCAGACAGAATGTGTAATGGACCCTCTTGGGCTGTATGCACTGCCACAAACCCTTCCTGCCTACCTTGCTTTTTAAGCAAATAAACAGGATTAACATAAAAAAATTAGCCCTGTCCCCTGATATCTGGAGTTATGTCTACGGATATCTGTAACAGCAGGAGCAGACAGAACGTGCAATGGACACTATTGTGCTATATAGTGTTCACAAATTTCTCTGCCTGACTAATTCCTGCTATCATTACTGACTATATGCATCTGGCTTAGTCCTCAGAAGGACTGTAAGCTCAGATTGATATATAGATATGTTGTGGAATATCTACACTAACTAATAAACAAGCAAATCTCTCCCTCACGCAGCAGGAGCTCTCCCTACTCTGCCTGTTTCCGGGTTAGAACGTGGCGAGCATAGGGGCACCAGGTCTTATATAGACCCGATGACGCTATGTGGCCAGCCAATCACTGTAATGCCACAACCAACATGGCTACAGCTGTAGGCAGAGACGCCGATCCCCTCACCGCCGTGGTCCCCGTCCGGTGTCCTCCAGCTCCCCTGCTGCTGCCCAGGGTGCGCGCACCTCGTGTAGTTTCCCAGGCACTGTACTTAGGGCACGCGCGCACGCGCTCCCTCTCTCTTAAAGGGGCCGTGCTTGCTGTCCGAAAGAGTCCCCGGCCAATGAAGCAAAATGAAGGTGCCTGTTCAAGGTCGTTGTTTGTGTGCTAAAACTCTCCTCAGCCCTTAGGTTCCAGTGCCTGCCAGCTTGTCTATCAGCCTTGCCCGTCGGCCTGTCTATCAGCCGTGCCTGCCTGCTTGTCTATCAGCCGTGCCTGCCAGCCTGTCTACCAGCCGTGCCCGCCTGCTCATCTACCTGCATCACCTGTCAGTCTACCTGCCGTGCCAGCCTGATTGCCTACCCGCATCACCTGTCTGTCTACCGGCCAGGCTCATCTGCTGTACCTGTCAGCTTCAGCCTTCTGACCCGTGGGAGTCGCCTGCTCTCACACAAGGTGGGTCCCAGAGTGGCATCTGGTTCACCTTCCCGGTCCCTCCCTGGTTCACGGAGTCGACTAAGCCGCCGTGTGGCCAGGGTCGGTTACGGGTACTCCCCTCTGGTCCCTCCTTGCATCAAAGCACAGAGGTTCCACCACCCGGATCCGTAACAACCGCATTACAGTGCATGGCGAGCAATCCATGCATTTTCATTGGCTTTAAAGAGCGCCAAACATGCAGGGAGGGGACCAGAGCTCCAGTCGAGCAACCCCGGAAATACTCGCCGAGTGCCGAGCACAGTGATGCTCAGGCGAGTACCGAGTAGTGGCGAGCACGTTCGCTCATCACTACTAATCATGTAATTATCTCACATGACTCCTAAATTGACTGCAATAGCATTTTATCTACTTCCTATTTAATGGTACTGCTGCTATGCTGACAGCATTAATGTATTCATGCAAATGTTATCTTGTGCACGATTAATACTTTGATTCGTCCATACATTCATATAGCCTGGGTTATGCAACTCTTATCAATCCACTGACTAAGCTTGATGCGAAACACACGTTGGGTGCATTCTCTTTAAGTGAGCCTTTATTAATACCTCTGTATATGTATTTTTCAATATGTAATTCTTTCATACATTTTCTCTATGTATTGTAAACTTTTGGCTCTTTATTATTTTATTGAGTGTCCATCTGTAAAGGAGTAGAGATGCTGTCCACACTCCCTTGAAGATATTATGATTTTGTAATGTATTGCTATGTTTAAAAATTTTATCTATTTTGTGCCCAGCAACAGTGAGTTAGCAGCAGACAGGGTTTTTTATTGGGACTAATTGGGGTTAATTAGGATTAGGATTAGCCCAGGATGGGAGAAATTATGTGGACTCAAGGGAAGGCAGTTTCCTGTTGATTAGTTAGATAGGGAAAGATTGAGCAGTGAGTGATGGTCTGGTTGCTCACAGACCTGCATTGTAACAGGTGTTCATGTGCGAAGAGGAGAGACTACCATATATCAGATAGTACATTCTGAAGGAAAGCAAGGATTAAGTGGCAGAAGGGGGCCTAGCGAAGACAAGCAGAGGACAGGTGTCACCAGGCTTGGACATGAGTTCTCCTACAGAGAGCTGAAGATGCAGTGGTGCAGCAAGGAGCGTGTGGCCCTCATCAAATTAACTTTTGAGAGTAGCAGTAAGGAGTTGTACTGTCGCACCTCAACCTGTGAGTTCCTCACAAATCAACTGGGAGTTGAGTCTAGCTGTGAGGGACCATAACAACATACCTCGACCAGTGCAGTCCTCCCAGGGGAAGATAGAGCTTCCCATAATGATTTTCTGGACTTATGTAACATGTAATGTACCGCCACGTGTAACCGTAAAGTTCCTACCTCTGGATTGGGCAGAAGCATTTTTGAATAGTCTGCTATCTGATGTACGGTATATGCTTTTCACCAAATTATTCAGTAAAAATGTATTTTTGGCCTCCCTCATTCATATCAATCTCCTTTGGTCGCGTAAATCCTATACACCAGAAGGAGTGAAATAGACCAAGTCAATAAAATGTGTAATTTTATTAAATAACACACATATTGCAAAAATAAGGTTAAAAGGAGATCTTAAGATAGAGGCGAACATCACACTGCAAACCTCTCATTATTAAACTTCCAACAAATCAACATGTGTATGAACCCTGTCATATACTGAGTGTGAAAAAAATGCACCTTCATCACTATTGCAACAGTGGCAAAAATTAAGCTCACCCTTCTGAGGATTCATTTTTTCACACAGAGAAATGCACAGATAACATTCAAAGTGAAACTTTTTGAATAACAATTGGGAGGGCCAAATGTTGGTGTCTCAGAAAACTGTTGACAATATGGTGAACCACATAGTGAAGTACAAATGTGACCAGGGAAGTCAATGGAATCAATGCACATCACATATTATAAGCATCTGAAACTAAGAGCTGTAATGTACACTGTTTCAGATCAGTAGTAAATATCACAGTGAATAAAAGTAGTTTTCAATGGTGTGCACCGAGCCCATGGGATCAGCCAACGAAACCGAATTAGTTCAATTATTTTTCTGCCTTTGTGTAAAGTATGTTACTATGGCTACATGTATTCCAGTGTTTTTTTATCTTACAAAATGCTTATGTCACCATGACAATATAAATACAATATTCTAATTCTAGAAAAGTGTATCTGTAAATTGTACTGTTCTCATCAATTATTACATGTCTTGTTTGAAATACTGTGAAAAGGCCAAATGATCATATACTCAGAGAAGTGTTTTTAACTGTGAAAGGAGCCATGTAGCAATCAATGAATAATGTGTAGTCACCAAGACCACCATTTACAACCGGCATTAAAAGACTACTAAAAGACTAAAAGAAAACTAAAAGGCTTGTAAAATTAAAGCTTATTGGAAAATATTTTAACAAAACAAGTACGTATATAAAATGTATCTGGCGGTTCTTTTAACTGGATATTTATGAGAAAAAGTTATAATCTAGACTTCCTGTTGGTATTCATATTATATCAATGCATTCTCTGCCAGAAAGTGACTGCTTAAGCACAAAAATAAAATTAGATGAGATACTAATGCATAGCACCTAGCAACTACATATATTTCACAGTAAATTGCCAATTTTTAGCGTCATGTTATTTTTAGACTCAATATTCTCTGCAGATTGATATATTAATATATCCATTGGAACTTTTTTCTCTGACACAAGGCTTCAAACAATTTGCATAAAAATAGTGTTAAATTATACAATTTTTACTGCTTACGTATGCTACAAATGCAAGCCTGGGAGATTACTCAATATTGCTAAAAGTGAAAACTATATTTAATAAAATTTTATTGGGGTTATTTAACTTGGGGTTATTACATTTAAAGAGAACAGCTGCAAATTTAATAAAATAACACAATAAACAATACTCATCTATTATTTTTCCTGGAAATCCACTGGTGTAATTTTTTGCTTACCAGTTTCAGTAGCGGCCACATGTAGTGATGAGCGAACTTGCTCGCCACTGCTCGGTACTTGCCTGAGCATCACTAAGCTCGGCGTTCGGCGAGTATTTCCGGGTGGCTCGGGTGGGAACTTGGGTCCCCTCCCATGTTTGGCGCTCTTTAGAGAGCCAATGAACATGCAGGGATTGCCTGCCACGCACTGTAATGCTGTAGCCATGTGGGCTGTGGCATTACAGTGATTGGCTGGCCGCACAGCATCATCAGGTCTATATAAGACCTGGCGCCGCTATGCTCATCACAGTCTACCCCGGAATCAGGCAGAGTAGGGAGAGGTGCTGCTGCGTGAGGGAGAGATTTGCATGTTTATAGTTAGTATAGGTATTCCACAACATATATATATTTACATATATATATGTATATATATATCCAACTGAACTAACAGTCCTTCTGAGGCCTAATCCAGCTGCATATATTCAGTGGTGATAGCAGGAGTTAGGCAGGCAGGGTATGTGGCAAACTACAGTGCATGATACATCACAAGAGGGTCCATTGAACGTCCTGTTAGTATAGGTATTCCACAATATATATATATATATATATCCATCTGAACTAACAGTCCTTCTGAGGACTAATCCAGCTGCATATAATCAGTGCTAGGCAGGCAGTGTATGTGGCAGACTGCAGTGTATGATACAGCACAAGATGGTTCATTGAACGTCCTGTCTGCTGCTGCTGTAATAATTACAGATATTTGTAGACATAGCCCCAGATATCAATTTTTTTTTTAACTTAATCCTGGTTATGTGCTTAAAAAGGAATCCAGAGTACACCATTTTTCTGCTCCATTTGCTTGTTATCACTGCAGAATAAAGCCAGATCTGAACGTGGAAAATATTGGCCTCCTTTTACATTCTGTTGCAGTGTGTTGGTCGAGCTATTCACACTAGGTATCTGTGAAGAATAGTATTAGTAAATTACAGGCCTGCTATTTAAAACCGTGGTTCTCTGTCAGACATATCACCTATAAGACTGTTCCAAAATCAGACATTTCCTCCATTTCAATTCTGTTGCAGTGTGTCGGTCAAGCTATTCATACTAGGTCTCTGTGTAGAATAATATTAGTAAATTACAGGCCTGCTATTTAAAATCATTGCTCTCTGTCAGACATATCACATATAACTTCATTCCAAAATCAGCCATTGCTCGTGAGCGTGGAAAATATTGTCCTCCATTAAAAATGGGCTAGGTGCGTGGTAAGGGACAGGGAAGTATACGTGATGGTGATGGTGCATGCAGAGGGCGAGGACGTGGCCGTGGGTAAGCTGAAATTGTGCCACAACAAACATCCACATCTTGTCACTCGACCTTTCTGTCCCAATTACTAGGGGACCGCAGAACACCAATATTGAACCCAGAGCAGTGTCAAAGGGTTGTTGGTTGGATAGCAGATAATGCCACAACCACCACCACCCTTTGTTCCACACTGTCAAGTCTCAGTAGCCGTGAGTCTGGACTGCAAATTCCTCACCCTGATCCTCCTTCCTCCCACCATGCCGAGTGCCCGGAGACAACTGATCCCACACTTGGACACTCAGAAGAGCTGTTCACTTTTCCATTTGTAGATTCGGGCCTCTCACCCCGCCAGCTTCAAGCGAGTCAAGAGGAGAAAGCGTGTGGCGATGCCAAAATATTGGAGCAGCCACGGTCACACGAAGGCGACGGTAGGAAAGTGCAATTACTGTCGCAAGAGGTAGATGATGATGATGAGGATGAGACACAATTGCCAGAAAGTCAGGAGGAGCACTAGGGTGCGGAAGTGGAAGGCAAGGTGGTGGATGATATAGTAACTGACCCAACCTGGCAGGGGGACATACAGAGCGAGGACAGCAGCACAAAGGGGGAGGGAGGCGTAGCACCACAACAGGCAGGAAGAAGCAGTGTGGTGGTCGCAGACACAAGGTGGGAAAGCGTTCTTTGTAATGCCAACACGAGGGAAGTTGCTAGTACAACTGTTAGGTCTTTCTGAGTCTGGTTATTTTTTAAAGACTCTGCAGATAATCACAAAAAGGCCATTTGCACCACCTGCCAGGCCAGCATCAGCAGGAGTAGCAAAACTAGCAGCCTGACCTGATCAGGCACATGGCAGAAAAGCACCCGACTAAGTGGGTCGAACCCCAGGGTCCAGCAACAGTGTCTGCGGGCGACACCACTGCTTTCTCCACTGTTGTGCATGCACGCCAATCCCTTGTCCATGGCGCATGCCAAGATGCCTCCCGCCCTGCACCTGTTGTTGAACACTCTCAACTAGCACCATCAGCAAGCATGTCTGTCTTGCCCCAGCGCAGCGATCAGTTGTCACTACCTCAGTAATTGGAACGCAAGTGCAAATACGCAGCCAACGCCCCATAGGCCAAACTACTAAATTCAAACATTTCACGAATGATTGCGCTCGAAATGTTGCCTTTTAGGCTCATGGAGACGGAAGCTTTCTGCAACCTGATAGTGGTGGCCGTCCCTCGGTACTCAGTCCCCAGCTGCCACTATTTCTCTCGGTGTGCCATCCCCGCATTACACAAGCACGTGTCTCACAACATTAGACGTGCCCTCAACAACGAATTACTAGGAAAGTCTACCTAACCACGGACAAGTGGACAAGTGCTTGTGGTCAGGGACAGTACATCTCGTTGACGGCACACTGAGTTAATATAGTGGAAGCCATGACCCAGTCCGACGCCGAGGATTGGGGCCCTGTGTCAGTCAGGGCTGCCCCCATATTTTACAGCTCCTGCACCTCACCCTCCTCCTCTTCCTCTTCAGCCTCCATCTCTGAAATGATCACATCAGTCACAAGCTGGAAGCACTGCAGCACTGCCTTGGCCAAGCGGCAACAGGCTGTGTTGAAGCTAATATGCTTAGGTGACAAACTGAACAGGGCTGAAGAGTTGTGGACAGCTCTGAAAGAGCAGGCAGATCTGTGGCTGACACCGCTGACCCTACAGCCAGGCATGGTCGTGTGTGACAATGGCCGGAACCTGGAGGTGAGGCGAGCTCACACACGTACCATGCCTGGCCCATGTGCTTAACCTCATGGTTCAGCGGTTTCTCAAAACCTATCCGGATATGCCAGATCTGCTTGTCATAGTACGCCACCTGTGTGCCCATTTTAGATAGTCAGCTACAGCTTCCGCCGCCCTTGCCATGTTTCAGCAGCGTTTGCAGCTTCCAGCTCACCGACTGATCGGTACCCACACAATGGAACTCTACATTGCAGATGTTGGGAAGGATTTTTGAGCAGAACAGGGCAGTTGTTGACTACCAGCATCAACAAGTCCGTCGGTATTCAGCTCAGACTCCACACATAAGACCTCAGGAGTGGACATGGATGTCAGACATATGTACCATCCTCCAAAAATTTGAGGATTTCACCAAGATGGTGCACGGCTATGATGCCATAATTAACGTCACCATCCCGCTTCTCTGTCTTCTGAAATGCTCTCTGCTCACAATTAAAGAGAATGCATAGCGATGAGATGGAGCAAGGAACCATACAGAGTGATTCCACACAGCCCAGCCTCATCTCATCCCAACGTGGATTGGGTGACAATGAGAAAGAGGAGGAGGAGAAGGAAGAAGAACAGGAGCTAGTTTACTGCGCTATAGACGGTACTACCTGCCCAACTGTCATACCGTCTGTTCAGCGTGGACGATTTGAGGACAGGAAGGAGGATGAGTAGGAGAGCATGGTCAGGCAACCTCTTGGAGAAGACACGGAAGTCTTGCCTTTTTGCAGTCTGGCACACATGGCTGAGTTTATGTTATGCTGCCTTTCCCGTGCCCCTCACGTTGTCCAAATTTTGGGTGACAGTCATTACTGGTTGGTGACACTTCTAGACCCACGCTACAAGGAAAATTGTTTGTCTCTTATTCCCACGCTGGACAGGTCTAATAAAATGGGGCAGTACCAGAATGCCCTTGTTGCGGAATTATTTAAAAAATTCCCATCTGAAAACGCTTGCGGTAGAGGTCACAGTTCGTAGGACAACCAAGGAGTACAGGTGAGAGGACACAAATACAATCCAGCAGAGGTAGGGGAACACTGTCAAAGTTCTGGGACAGTTTTCTCAGACCCTTCCATCGCACAGGCCCTGAGGCGCGGGGTACTCTTCCAAGGAGGGAAAAGTTTCGGAAGATGCTGAGGGAGTACCTTGCCGATCGTACCAACGTCCTCCGTGATTCCTCTGTGCCTTATAATTATTGGGTATTCAAGCTGGACACGTGGCATGAACTGGCTCTCTACGCCTTGGAGGTCCTGGCATGCCCTGCCGCTAGCGTTTTGTCAGAGCGGGTTTTTAGTGCCGCTGGTGGAATTATAACCGATAGGCGCATCCGCCTGTTAACTGAAAATGCTGACAGGCTGACTCTTATAAAAATGAACAAGGGCTGGATTAGGCCAGACTTCTCAACACCACCGAATGATAGCTGCGTAACAAACTCAAATACAGTGTCTTTTTTTTGGGAGGTTTAACTCTATTCCCATGCACCTCTGTCTTTACACCCAGACATGGGTATACGCTTCCTGATTTTGTCTATTTGCTCTTGTCCTCCTCCTTCTCCGCATCCTCATCTTCCACCACCATGTCACCACAATATGTACCATATCACCATATCTACATCTCTTGCAAGGGGCATTGGAGTTCCTCCAAATTTTTGGCAGCCGTTGCTTCACTGCATAGGCAAACAGTATGGGAGACCCTCTTCTTTATAATGGGAATATGTCCTTATTGAGGCCCACCTATATGTGTCCTTAAATCGTTAGTGGGGCTTTTCCTAAATTTTGGCAGCCGTTGGACTCACTGCATACCCAATAACTGTATAGCAGACCCTCTCCTTTCTAATGGGAACATGTCGTTACTGTGGTCCAGCTCTATGTGTCTTTAAACTGTTAGTAGGGGTTTTCCTAAATTTTGGCAGCCATTGGTCTCACTGCATACCCTATAACTGAATAGCAGACCCTCTCTTTTCTAATGGGAACATGTTGTACTCGTTACTGTGGCCCAGCTCTATGTATCTTTAAATTGTTAGTGGGGTTTTTCCTAAATTTTGGCAGCTGTTGGACTCACTGCATACCCTATAATTGAATAGCAGACTCTCACCTTTCTAATGGGAACATGTCGTTACTGTGGCCCAGCTCTATGCGTATTTAAATTGTTAGTAGGGTTTTTCCTAAATTTTGGCAGCCGTTGCACTCACTGCATACCCTATAACTGAATAGCAGACCCTCTCCTTTCTAATGGGAACATGTCATTACTTTGGCCCGAATGGGAACATATCGTTACTGTGGCCCAGTTCTATGTGTCTTTAAATTGTTAGTGGGGCTTTTCCTAAATTTTGGCAGCCATTGGACTTACTGTATACACTATAACTGAATAGGAGACCCTTTCCTTTCTAATGGGAACATGTCGTACTCGTTACTGTGGCCCAGCTCTATGTGTCTTTAAATTGTTAGTGGGGTTTTTCCTAAATTTTGGCAGCCGTTGGACTCACTGCATACCCTATAACTGCATAGCAGACCCTCTCCTTTCTAATGGGAACATGTCGTTACTGTGGCCCAGCTCTGTGTCTTTAAATTGTTAGTGGGGTGTTTCCCAAATTTTGGTAGCCCTTGCAGTCACAGAATGGGCATTACCACTATATCCTTTATAATGGGAACATTTTTTTTTACTGAGACCTCCTCTATGTCTCTTCAAAGGGGTATTGGGTTGCGTTCAATTTTTTGGCAGCTCTTGCAGTCACTGCATACGCAATAAGAGTATAGGAGATCCACTCGTTAATAATGGGAACAAAAAAGCATAGCCAGCTGATAGCTCTCTAACAATAGTGAGGGCCGACTGCTGGCCCTTTAAAAATAGTAAGGGCCGCCTGATGGCCCTATAAAAATAGGCTTTGTGACTTTCAGAGTCCCTCCATCATAAATGAAACAGGATGTGCTTGATGATATGTCACACACCACATGGCCAGATAATGTTGTAAAATGTTAAAATTACGTTTTCTGGTGAATGCATTTGTCTTGATTGAAAGTAATCCAAAAGTGCAAAAATGCATCAAAAATGCTATGTGCGAACAATCTTTAGGCCCTCTGCAGATGACCAGGGGGAGCCGCAGGAAAAATGCTCGCGTTTCCCATATACTTACATTGGGCTCGTTACTCGGACTGAGCACTCGATCATTCCAATTTGCTCCACTTGAACGAGTACCCGAGCATTTTAGTGCTCGCTCATCACTAGTCACATGCTATGCTACTAACATCATGCTTCTCATCATTGAGAAGTGGTTTCATGCACACCATCTTACAAAATTGACATTTTTGGTATTTTTATAATAATAATTTTTTATCGGTTTATGCTAAACGTCTATGAGCTCTCACATTCTTTACCTGAAGCTAAGATGGATGGACAGTGGTCAAGGAGCATTGGGAGTGGCCGGAGAGGTGAGCGGTGAGGTCAATATAAGGATTTATTTTTTACATGTTATGTTTATTACGATTTGTGGTCTGAAGAGACCCCAGAGCATAATAAGGGACATTAAATTAGGGAAGAGCGAAATCTCTGCTAATCAAATCTTCGAGTAAAATTTGCGCAAACAGGCAAATTCAAATTTTGTCTGATACACTCATCTCTAAGGAAAAGATAACTCTAGAACAGGGGTCCCCATCCTGTAGATCAGGAGCCACATGTGACTGGCGGGCCCATGATGTGTGGCTCGCAGCTGCCTGCCAGCTTGGTGGATTAGCACCAGGTCTAGCAAACTGCTAAGAAAAACAGGTCTCCTGATGGTGAATTTTATGAGTAACCAAGCACAAAAGTTCTGGATGTGCATATTTTGGCTTTGGGGGTTTGGAGATTATTTAAGTGTGGTAATCTAGAGACTGGATGATGTGAACTGTCAGAGGAGGTGCTTGAAGGTGGATGCAACAGTGTGGTGGGAGTGATTGATGTAAGAATACTGAAAGGGGGTATTGTGGGTACTCCTGGATTTTGGTATATTGCCCCAGTGTGATTTCTGTGGAAAAGCTTTGGCTATCATTATACCAGTAATAGGGCTCTGTGTGTCGCTACTGTGAGGGGGGTGGGAGCTGGATGTGGCTAGCGACTCTCTCTTAGACCTAAATGTGGCCCGTGGTCCTCTCTCAAAACTGAATTTGGCTCTCAAGGTCAGAAAGGTTGAGGAACACTGCTCAAGAACATAAAAAGTGGAAAACAAGTTGATGTGAAAAAAGGTACCTATAATTCTAACATTCAGTAACATAGGACTGTACTGAGTGTCAAATCTTGTCTGCAACATTCACCTTACGATTGGTAATCAGTGCAAATTTGGGGATGCATAAAATATATTATACACCTTATAATACATAACATAATACTCTTTAGAAGAGACGGATTAAAAAAATATCAATCCTACAAGATTATGGTCCAAAGCACATTGCAGTGAACGTCAACTTGCACTACAGAGAAGCTGCTGCTGTTTTTAGAACATTTGATGGGTCCAAACCTCAGTATCACTTAACGCTTTTGTGATTGGTTCAGTAATAAGGCACAAGAATATCATCCAACTTCTGGGACTGATTTGTGGAATTGTTCATATGAAGAATGGAAAAAGTTGACCTTGAAGAACTGTAGGTATAATAAGTTCAAGAGGTGTATACACAATTTTGAAATATTTACTATATTTAGTTGTTTTTCTTTTTCTTCTAATGGCCAGGAATTATCAATTGAATTACTTTTTCACTGGAAATTAAATAAACAAGAGGGTGGTCTCTGACTTTGCACGGCAATGTATTTAACTACCTAACATAAAATAAGGTATCTGGAGACCGCAGATTTAGCAGGCCATTTCCTAACTGTGTTGTGCGGTAGGAGATAACTGTTTAATGCATTTTAAAGCTGTTTATATAGGATTATGAAATGACATCATTGTGCTGCTTTATTTTATCATCTCTGTATGTGCAGAGACAAACATTGTAAATGCAGGTAATTAAATGGAAAGCAAGAATTATGAAAAATCTAAACTGCAATGTACACAGCAGGAGGAAATGCTTCAAATATTTAACATTTTGCCCGATACTGTTTATCACATTACTCTCTTTAACATTCATGTATATTTATTCCCCTGTGGGAAATATAACACAGGATAGTACAAATTAAAACTAGTATACAGTTTAGGGAGCTAAAAAATATAGCAAATCTGTCCATAGAAGTATGAGCCTTCTGTCCCATCTTTAAAGGAATAATTAGGGAACTACTTAGAAATATTTTTATTAACTCACGGAATAAATGTAACCAGGGTTTTGCCATCCGCACAATTCTCACATACAGTAGATCTAAAAAGTACAATCATAGTGCTAAACAGTCCCTAGAAATTACCTTATTTTCCAACATAGCGTGATAATTTGGCCACATAGATTAAGACAGTGTTGGAATCTATACAGTGCTAGAGCGCCATACTTTATCTATGTAGAGACAAACAAAGCCCCATTGTTAAAAAAAATAGAATCCAGAGATGTTAATACAATACCTGGTTAAAAAGTGGATTATAGTGCATGATTAGTTCAATTTCATAGGGCCTCACAGTGGCTTCCTGTCACTGAACATATTTTCTAGCTAATCTTGACTCAATGGACAGGAAATTTAAAGGAAATCTGCCACCTGGTTTGCCTAAGCAGGACCTGACGAACATCGCTCCGATGAGAGGGAAGATCCGGAGAGAAGACCAAGATGTCTTCCAGGTACACCACCACGCAAGAATATAAGAGGTCATGGAAGATGTCATTAACAAATTCTTGAAAGACGGCGGGAGCATTACAGAGACCGAAGGGCATCACACGGTATTCATAGTGACCGTCCCGGGTATTGAATGCAGTCTTCCACTCGTCTCCTTGGCGGATCCGGACCAGGTTATACGCCCCACGAAGATCAAGCTTGGTGAAGATCTTCGCACCTTTAAGGAGGTCGATCAGCTCAGAGATGAGCGGCAGGGGGTATTTGTTTTTGACAGTAATTTGATTGAGTCCTCTATAATCGATACATGGACGTAGTGAACCGTCTTTCTTTTAACAAAGAAAAATGCGTCTCCAGCCGGGGAGGAAGATATCCAGATGAATCCCCTAGCCAGATTTTCTTCGATGTACTCCAACATGGCCGGGGTTTCGGCCAACGACAATGGGTAGATACGCCCACGGGGTGGAGTGGCACCGGGTATCAGGTCGATAGGGCAATCATATGGCCTATGGGGTGGCAGAATCTCTGCCTCCTTCTTGTCGAAGACATCAGCATAGGACCAGTAGGGTGCCGGTAGACTGGGTAAATTAGTCGGAGTAGATGGGGGTCGAGCCGGGCGAACCGGAACCAGGCAAGTCTCATGGCAATCCTGCCCCCAACGGAGCATCTCACCGGATTGCCAATTCAGAACGGGTTCATGTTTCTGTAGCCAGGGTAGACCTAGCAAAAGGGGGTGAGAGAGTCCGGAAAGCACAAGGAAGGAAATCCTCTCTGAGTGCAGCATTCCCACCTGCAGGGTTACGGGCTCCATGACGAGCAAGATGGTCACCGGAAGGAGTCTTCCATCCACTGAAGCGACTACCAATAGTTCGGCCAGAGATTTGGTAGGAATCTGATACTTCTCTACAAGGGACTGGGATATGAGATTCCTAGCGGCTCCGGAATCCAGATGTGCGGCTTCTAAGAAGCGGTTCTCTCCACAGGAAATATAGAAAAATAAAGTCAAGAACGGAGAGGACTTACTTTTGCCTAGGACGACCTCTCCGAGTGATCCTAGACACTGGAGTTTCCCCGCTTCACCGGGCAGGAACGAATCAGGTGCTCCTTACTACCACAGTAGTAACAGCTCCCCTCGACTCGGCATGTCTCTTGGCGAGATTTGACCATCTTGGTCTTGTCGATCTGCATAGGTTCGGGTGAGCGTGCCCGGGGAGTTGCAGGTTGGGAAGCAGGTTTCTGGAAAGCTGGAGCAAGACGAGGAAATCTTCTCTCCCTGGTAGTCTCTTTAGCACGTTCAAGGAAACGGGTGTCAATCCGGGTTGCTAGTGACACCAGGTCATCCAGGGTGGTAGGAACGTCCCGGCCGGCTAACTCATCCTTAATCCGACCGGAAAGGCCCTCCCAGAAGGTGGACACCAGGGCCTCGTTGTCCCAGGCAAGCTCAGAAGCGAGGGTACGGAACCATATGGCGTACTGGGCCACGGTGAGACTCCCTTGGCGGAGACGGAGCAAAGAGGAGGCAGTAGAGATCCTTCGTCCGGGCTCATCGAAGACCTTCCAGAAGGCAGTGAGTGACACCAGGGAATCCCCTCTCTCCCATAGAGGGTTAAGCCATGCCAATGCTTCCCCGGTGAGGTGAGACATGATGAACGCCACCTTGGCCCGGTCGGAGGGAAACTGATGTGGCAGAAGTTCAAAGTGCAGCGTGCACTGATTCAGAAAGCCCCGACATAGGACGGGGTCACCTCCAAAACGAGGGGGCGCAGAAAGCCGGGGTCCTAGGCTGGATGCCGTGGTATTGGTAGGTAGCGGCACTGCCGGAGCGGGTGTCGCTCGACTTGAGGCTGACACAGGTGGGACAGACAGCATGTCCAGGTGAGAGTTGACAGACCGCAGGTAGGTCAGGATGGTTTCCTGTTGGGATCTCTGACGAGAAACCTCCTGGTACAGGTCAGCAAGCGAAGGGGCCTGGGGGCGACCGGGTTCCACGGCCCGTGCAAACTGTTACAGATCCGGATGGTGGAACCTCTGTGCTGCAGTGCAAGGAGGGACCAGAGGGGCGTAACTAGGTATCAACTCGGACCAACCAAGGTCGTACGGCGGCTCAATCAACTTCGTGACGAGGGAAGGACCGAACAGAGGGACCAGGTGCTACTCTGGGGACTGACCTTGTATGAGAGCAGGTGACTCCCACGGGTCAGAAGGTAGGGACTGACCGGTACAGCAGATGGGCACGGCAGGCAGGCTGACGGGTGATCCGGGCAGACGAGCTGGCAGGCACGGCAGGTAACAGGCAGGTGCTTCTAGATAAGTGAGCTGGCAGGCATGGCCGGTAACAGGCAGGAGCCTCCAGGTAGGCTGGCTGGTAGGCATGGCAGGTAACAGGCAGATGCTTCCAGGTAAGCAGGCGGACAGAGCCCATAGACAGACTGGCGGATTGGACTGTAGACAGATTGTCAGGCTAGAGAGTAGACAAGCAGGTAGACTGGACTAGTAGTCAGGCTGGTGGGCTGGACTTGTAGTCAGGCTGGCAGGCTGAACTTGTAGTCTGGCTGGCTGGACTTGTAGTCTGGCTGTCGGGCTGGACTTGTAGTCTGGCTGGCGGGCTGGACTTGTAGTCAGGCTAGCAGCGGGACCTGAGGGCTGAAGCAGAGTATCACACACAAAGCTACAACCTTGCACGGGCACCTCCATATTGGAGGAGGTGCCTTTTATAGGGGAAGTCCTCCGGCCATTGGCCGGGGACTTTTTAGGACAGAGCGCACGGCCCATTTAAGAGGGAAGGAGCGCGCGTGCCCTAAGCACAGAGCCGGGGAAGCTGCGTGCACCAGCAGCAGCTGCAGGGAGGCCAGAAGACGCCGGAGCAGGACCACGGCGGTAAGGGGGACGGCGTCTCTGCCAGGCAGGAGGCAGAGATGCCGATGCTACAGTGATATACAGTACATAACCATTTTTGTTGTATCTTTTATATATATTTATATATATATATATATATATATATATACACAGTACAGACCAAAAGTTTGGACACATCTTCTCATTTATAGATTTTTCTGTATTTTCATGACTATGAAAATTGTACATTCACACTGAAGGCATCAAAACTATGAATTAACACATGTGGAATTATATACTTAACAAAAAAGTGTGAAACAACTGAAAATATGTCTTATATTCTAGGTTCTTCAAAGTAGCCACCTTTTGCTTTGATGACTGCTTAGCACACTCTTGGCATTCTCTTGATCAGCTTCAAGAGGTAGTCACCAGAAATGGTCTTCCAACAATCTTGAAGGAGTTCCCAGAGATGCTTACCACTTGTTGGCCCTTTTGCCTTCACTCTGCGGTCCAGCTCACCCCAAAGCATCTCGATTGGGTTCAGGTCTGGTGACTGTGGAGGCCAGGTCATCTATCATAGCACCCCATCACTCTCCTTCTTGGTCAAATAGCCCTTACACAGCCTGGAGGTGTGTTTGGGGTCATTATCCTGTTGAAAAATAAATGATGGTCCAACTAAAAGCAAACCGGATGGAATAGCATGCCGCTGCAAGATGCTGTGGTAGCCATGCTGCTTCAATATGCCTTCAATTTTGAATAAATCCCCAACAGTGTCACCAGCAAAGCACCCCCACACCATCACACCTCCTCCTCTATGCTTCACGGTGGGAACCAGGCATGACGTTCACCTTTCCTGCGTCGCACAAAGACACGGTGGTTGTAACCAAAGATCTCAAATTTGGACTCATCAGACCAAAGCACAGATTTCCACTTCTCTAATGTCCATTCCTTGTGTTCTTTAGCCCAAACAAGTCTCTGCTGCTTGTTGCCTGTCCTTAGCAGTGGCTTCCCAGCAGCTATTTTACCATGAAGGCCTGCTGCACAAAGTCTCCTCTTAACAGTTGTTGTAGAGATGTGTCTGCTGCTAGAACTCTGTGTGGCATTGACCTGGTCTCTAATCTGAGCTGCTGTTAACCTACGATTTCTGAGGCTGGTGACTCGGATAAACTTATCCTCAGAAGCAAAGGTGAGTCTTGGTCTTCCTTTCCTGGGGCGGTCCTCATGTGAGCAAGTTTCTTTATAGCGCTTGATGGTTTTTGAAACTGCACTTGGGGACACTTTCAAAGTTCGCGCAATTTTTCGCACTGACTGACCTTCATTTCTTAAAGTAACGATGGCCACTCGTTTTTCTTTACTTAGAATTTGTATTATGGCAAGAAAAAAGCAGCTAACAGTCTATTCAGTAGGACTATCAGCTGTGTATCCACCAGACTTCTGCACAACACAACTGATGGTCCCAACCCCATTTATAAGGCAAGAAATCCCACTTATTAAACCTGACAGGGCACACCTGTGAAGTGAAAACCATTTCCGGTGACTACCTCTTGAAGCTCATCAAGAGAATGCTAAGAGTGTGCAAAGCAGTCATCAAAGCAAAAGGTGGCTACTTTGAAGAACCTAGAATATAAGACATATTTTCAGTTGTTTCACACTTTTTTGTTAAGCATATAATTCCACATGTGTTAATTCATAGTTTTGATGCCTTCAGTGTGAATGTACAATTTTCATAGTCATGAAAATACAGAAAAATCTTCAAATGAGAAGATGTGTCCAAACTTTTGGTCTGTACTGTATATACAAATATATATATATATATATATATATATATATATATATTTATATATGTATAAATCCTAATGATTTAAAGATGATCTGCAAAGAGGAGTGGACCAAAATTCCTCCTGACATGTGCGCAACCCTCATCATCAACTGCAAAAACCTCTGACTGCTGTGCTTGCCAACAAGGGTTTTGCCACCAAGTATTAAGTGTTGTTTGTCAGAGGAATCAAATACTTATTTCTCATTGCAAAATGCTAATTAATTTATCTAATTTATAAAATGTGATTTTCTTGATTTTTTTGGGATATCTCTCAATGTTAAAATTAACCTACCCTTAAAATTATAGACTGTTCAATTGTTCATGTCTTTGTCAGTGGGCAAACTTACAAAAACAGCAAGGGATCAAATACTTATTTCCCCCACTGTATATATATAGTTCAAGTTCTGTATATATTCTAGTTTTCAAAATCAGATACATTAAATAGATCAAAATTGCAAGATGTAATCTGTTTAATGGATCTAATTTTGATGGTCACCGTTGACTTCTATCCAATGGTGCATACTGAATTTTTTTTTCAATCAGATTCCAACTCTTTTTTCTGAAAGAAGTCAATGACTATGATAAGATACAGTAAGTGTACTGTCTGTGGATCTGTGCCATTGCTTAAATAGAATATGTCAGCAGGTTTTTGCTATGGAATCTGAGAGCAGCATGATGTAGTAGCAGAGAGCCTGATTCCTGCCAAGGATCACTTACTGGACTGCTTGATGCAGTTTTGATAGAATCCCTGTTTTCTTTGCTGCAGATCTAGCAGTGGTCAAAATGCTGAGTAGTGTATTAACCCCTTTCCGCCATGGTACGTAATAGTACGTACCACGTCGTCACCCCCTGTTCAGCGCGGGCTCCGGCACTGAGCCCGTGCTAAACCGGGCACACGTCAACTGATCTATGCAGCTGACATGTGCCCGCAACAGCCAAGGGTGGAATCGCAATCCACCCGCGGCTGTTGACTAGTTAAATGCCGCTGTCAATCTCTGATAGCAGCATTTAACTTGCGCAAACCGGAAGCGCGTCACTTACCTCGCCCATCGGTGACCCCGTCACATGATCGCGGATCAAAAATGGGTTGGCATGACAACCTGGGGTCTGCAACAGACCCCTGTGGTTGTCATGTCCAGATTGCTATGAGCGCCGACCACTGGGCATGTGAGCAAATCTGCTACATACAGGCGATCTGCTCATCGCCTGTATGTAGCAGAGTCGATGAGGCAAGTGCTGCTTCTAGTCTCCCATGGAGACTTTAGAAGCAAGAAAAAAGTAAAAAGATATGTTTTAAAAATATAAAAAAAATATAAAAGTTTAAATCACCCCCCTTTTGCATCATTCAAAATAAAACAAGAAAAAAAAAACACATACACATATTTGGTATCGCCGCATTCAGAAACGCCTAATCTATCAATATAAAAAAATAATAAATCCAATCGGTAAACGGTGTAACGAGAAAAAAATTCTAAAGGCCAGAATTACATTTTTTTGGTCGCCGCAACATGGCAATAAAACGCAATAACGGGCGATCAAAACATCATATCTACCCCAAAATAGTATCTATAAAAATGTCAGCTCAGCGCGCAAAAAATAAGCCCTCACCTAGCCCAAGATCCTGAAAAATGGAGACGCTACAAGTCTCGGAAAATAGTGCAATTTTTTGGGGGGTGGCAAACTTTGGATTTTTTTTCACCACTTAAATAAAAAAGAACCTATACATGTTTGGTGTATACGTACTCGTAATGACCTGGAGAATCATAATGGCTGGTCAGTTTTAGCATTCAGTGAACGCGGTAAAAAAAAACAAAAAAACAACTTTGGAATTGCACTTTTTTTGCAATTTCACCGCACTTGGAATTTTTTTCCCGTTTTCCAGTACACGATATGGTAAAACCAGTGATGTCGGTCAAACGTACAACTCGTCCCGCAAAAAAATAAGCCCTCACACGGCCATATTGACCAAAAAATAAAAAAGTTATGGCTCTGGGAACAAGGGGAGCAATAAACTAAAAAGCAAAAAGGGAAAATGCTCCGTCTCAACTTTTGATTGGTAGCTTTCTGTTTATACTGTACATTGTCAGCAAGCTGCCAATCAATGGCTAGATTGCACAGATTAGCTGCATTGGTTTACATGTGACACTTAGTCCTCTAGTAATAATCTCCTGCTGATAAAACACTGATTGTATTGAAACTACAAAGCACAGCCTAATAAGTAATTCATCACTGGAATCATGGTCTCTGCTCCAACGTTATGCTGCTCTCAGATTAGATAGTAAAATCCTGCTAACAGATTCCCATTAAGTGAACCAAACTCACATCAAGAAATCAATCATATGAATAGGTATTTAATTTTGACCCTAAATATTTATAGGGAGTGTTTTTAATTCTTTCCTGACTAACTTTCCGTTTTTGCTTTTTCATTGTTTCCTCCACTTCTCCCAAGAACCATAACTATTTTAATTTTTCCATCGACACAGTCGTAATACGGGTTGTTTTTTGCAGGATGAGTTGCAGTTTTGAATAACACCATTCATTTTAACATATAATACAAAAAAGATTTAAAATGCAGTGAAATAAAGCAATGCAATTCTGCCATTTTTTTTTCATTTTTTTTAATAGCATTTATTGTGTGGTAAAAAAAAAATCACTTGGCAATATAATTCTACAGGTTAGCATGATCATAGAAATACCAAACTTGTAAAGTTTCTTTTATTTAAATAATGAAAAAAAAAATCTGAAATTTATAAACATACAAGAAAAAAAAAATTCATCTGCAATTGAATAGATCAAGATGTGTGTAATTTGCTTATCATTAACATGTCTATCAATACTAAGATTTCCATAACTCAACTAATTCTCTTGTCTTGGGTTTGCAATTTCAATTTTACGCCCGCAGATGAACACATATATATATAATATACACTGTGTGCAGAATTATTAGGCAAGTTGTATTTTAGAGGATTATTTTTATTATTGATCAACAACTATGTTCTCAATCAACCGAAAAGACTCATAAATATCCAAGCTTAATATTTTTGGAAGTTGGAGTGTTTTTTTTTTAGATTTGGCTATCTTAGGAGGATATCTGTTTATGCAGGTAACTATTACTGTGCAGAATTATTAAGCAACTTAATAAAAACCAAATATAATCCCATCTCACTTGTTTATTTTCACCAGGTAAACCAATATCAGTGCACAAAATTTAGAAATAAACATTTCTGACATGCAAAAACAAAAACCCAAAAAAATAGTGATCAGTATAGCCACCTTTCTTTATGATGACACTCAACAGCCTTCCATCCATAGATTCTGTCAGTTGCTTGATCTGTTTTCGATCAACATTGCGTGCAGCAGCCACCACAGCCTCCCAGACACTGTTCCGAGAGGTGTACTGTTTTCCCTCCCTGTAGATCTCACATTTTATGATGGACCACAGGTTCTCTATGGGGTTCAGATCAGGTGAACAAGGTGGCCATGTCATTATTTTTTCTTCTTTTAGACCTTTACTGGCCAGCCACGCTGTGAAGTAGTTGGATGCAAGTGATGGAGCATTGTCCTGCATGAAAATCATGTTTTTCTTGAACAATACCGACTTCCTACTTACCACTGCTTGGAGAAGTTGTCTTCCAGAAACTGGCAGTAGGTCTGGGAGTTGAGCTTCACTCCATCCTCAACCCTAAAAGGTCCCACAAGTTCATCTTTGATGATACCAGCCCATACCAGTACCCCACCTCCACCTTGCTGGCGTCTGAGTCGGAGTGGAGCTCTCTGCCCTTTATTGATCCAAACTCTGGCCCATCAAGAGTCACTCTCATTTCATCAGTCCATAAAACCTTTGAAAAATCAGTCTTAAGATATTTCTTGACCCATTCTTGACGTTTTATCTTATGTTTCTTGTTCAAAGGTGGTCATTTTTCAGCCTTCCTTACCTTGGCCATGTCCCTGAGTATCGCACACCTTGTGCTTTTTGATACTCCAGTAACGTTACAGCTCTGAAATATGGCAAAACTGGTGGCGAATGGCATCTTGGCAGCTTCACGCTAGATTTTCCTCAATTCATGGACAGTTATTTTGTGCCTTTTTTGGCCAACACGCTTCTTGCGACCCTGTTGGCTATTTGCCATCAAATGCTTGATTGTTCGGTGATCACGCTTCAAAAGTTTGGAAATTTCAAGATTGCTACATCCCTCTGCAAGACATCTCACAATTTTGGACTTTTCAGAGCCCGTCAAATCTCTCTTCTGACCCATTTTGCCAAAGGAAAGGAAGTTGCCTAATAATTAAGCACACCTTATATAGGATGTTGATGTCATTAGTCAACACCCCTCCTCATTACAGAGATGCACATCACCAGATTTACTTAATTGGTAGTTGGCTCTCAAGCCTATGCAGCTTGGAGTAGGACAGCATGTATAAAAAGTATCATGTGATCAAAATACTGATTAGCCTAATAATTCTGCACGCGGTGTATATATATATATATATATATATATATATATATATATATATATAAAAATTATATATATATGAAAGACAGCACCATTTAATATTACTCACTAGTCGGTGCCAAGCCTCCAAACAGTCTGTCCACACTGCTGCATGTCAATAGAAAAAATATAAAGAGGCAGCACTCCAAGAAATTTTTGAAAAAAAATGGACTTTAATGAGCCCAAAGGCGACGTTTCGGTTCACAGAACCTTTCTCAAGCAGAGTTCAAGTGCATATAGTGCAATATATATAGTTACAAACAGTGATGTCATAATTAGAATCAATTTATACAAAAACATGATTATATAAAAAAGTGCAATAGTGCATTTCTCAAAATATCATCCAGTTACATACATAGTAAAAAAATCTTTTACAAAAATATTATTATCATCAGTTACAGTATCCATAACTCTCATAAAGTGATAAGTGCTTTAATTGATATCTATCAGTGCCAGGTGTACATTATAAATCATCATATATTTGAGGCAGCGACTCACCCTGCAGCAATCATGCAAAGCCACATTTCCTATTTACTCCACGCTATCCTCACGTCTGAAAAACTCAACTGAGCATGTCTCCCAGGAAATCTCCATTATCTCATCACATGATCGGGACAAGCCTGGTCCGCCCACTTCATGATGTCATGGGACATGCTCAGTGCATCTCTAATGTTACAGTCGCCATCTTTAAAGTTGGCAAGCCCCATCAAATGTTTCTCCTCAAATTTGAACACCATATATGCTCTAATCGCTATTGTTAACCCCCATTTATAATAAAACACACCATGTCTCACTATCAGGGATAGTATCTTGTTAACAATTTGTATAATAACAAATATTCAATAGTAATTCCTGTGTCCATAAATGAACTGAGGGATAATATATTACATAACCCAAGCACCCTTCCATGGAATTCCCTATTCCTAGGTTCATCCATGGAATGAGATTATTGGGTAATATATATATTATGAACAATGGTTATGTGATTCACTAACATGAAATGTATGTTTAAACAGCCCAATCCCCAATTAATAAACATTGATTAAATTGTTGCAGATCACCGATTGTGACATTTATTTGGACATCCTCCTCATATTGAAGCTCCCTGCTGTCAAATACAAATCAATCCGGAATCAATGTTATGATGCTTCTCTCCAGTTCCTAATTAGTGATGGGCGAGCACTAAAATGCTAAAACACATTGGAATACTCGGGTGCTCGACCCGAACAACAAGCCCAAGGTAAGTCTATGGGAAACTCGAGCATTTTTCAGGCGGCTCCCCCCGGCGGTCTGCAGAGGGCCTAAAAATTGCCCAAATCGATGGAAACAGTGCTCAAATGACATGGGAACAGCATGGGGAAGACCCCTGGAAGCATTTCTGACTCCCAGGTCACTGCTGTCAACAACGCTGTCAGAGTATTATGCCACTTTTACGGACTCACAATAAAACATACAAAAACAAAACCAAAATGGATTTTCCTGGGAAATATGTTAAGGAACATCCTTTACAGGGTAATGACTTGTATATAAGGCAAAATAAATAACCAAAACCAAAAATACTCCTCCACACATTGAGCTATGTTTACACGTAGCGTATTTGATGCGTTTTTTGCACTTTTGCATTGCTTTCAACCAAGACAAATGCATTCACTGGGAAATGTGATTTTAACATTTTACAACCTTATCTGGCCATGTGGTGTGTGACACATCATCAGACACATGCATACAGTGCTGAAAAGACATGGGAACAGCATGAGGAAGACCTCTGGAAGCATTTCTGACTCCCAGGTCACTGCCTAAAAGTGTGCCCATCATAAGTGATCCTTGTCGCATGCAAAGATGCCTCCCGCCATGCACCTGTCATTGCAGACTTACAACAATCACCATCCACGTCCTTGTCCAAGTGCAGCATTCAGTTGTCCCTACCCCATTTCTTGGAATGCAAGCGCAAGTATGCAGCCAGCCACCCACCCTCCCACAGGCTGCAGTACTATACTGCCAAACTTTTGACAGCTGCTTGCACTTGAAATGTGGCCTTTTAGGCTCATGGAGACAGAAGCTGTCCACAATCTTATGGTGGCGGAGACCAGGTAACCATACTCGGTCCCCAGCCGCCATTATTTCTCCCGTTATCCTCTCCGCCTTCCACAAGCACGGGTCCCACAACATTACCCGTGCCCACCCCAGTACACTTACTGGGAAGGACCGCCTAACGACAAACAAGTGGACAGGTGAATATGGTCAGGGACGGTACGGAGACAGTCCACAGCATTTTTTGCTGAGTTGTATTTAGCTCGGTGAAAGGACTGGCATAGAGGGAAACCGCATCTACTCTGGGTGTCATTTCTCCCAGGAAGTCCTCTAATGCAGTTTGTTGCAAAAACAATGGCAGCCCATCCAACATCAACTCGCACTTGTCGGTGGTGCTTTGACACACACACATCTTTCTTTGCGCATTTAATTTCATGACTACAGAGTTGGGCAATGGCCTGATCTGCAATGCGGTTTGAGAAATAACATGCATAAGCACGTCTGATCCACTTTAAAAAAGCAGCCATAGAGTGTCCGGGAACCTTCCCCCACACTTTTCTTAGCCAGGGCTGCTTCTCGGCAGGGATGGATGGACCCACCAGAAAACCGGAGACTCCTCCGGTGGGCCCTGGCTTCTCCTTCAGGAGAGTTCATAGCACCGAGGTGAGGCCATGATGATGATAGAGACCACCATATGCTTAGTTTTCTGTTACTTGGAATGAAAGCGCATGTATGCAGCCAGCCACCCACCTGCCCACTCACAGGCCGCAATACTAAACTGCCAGATTTCTGGGCAGCTGCTTGCACTTGAAATGTGGCCTTTTAGGCTCGTGGAGGCGGAAGCTGTCCACAATATTTTGGTGGCGGCGACCGGGTATCCATACTCGGACCCGAGCCGCCACTATTTTTCCTGGTATCATCTCTGCCTTCCACAAGCACGGGTCCCACAACATTACCCGTGCCCTCCCCAGTGCTCTTACTGGGAAGTACCACCTAACCACAAACATGTGGACAGGTAAATGTGGCCAGGGATGGAACAGAGCCAGTCCACAGCTTTTTTTGCTGAGTTGTAATTCACCACAGCCATATTATTTAGTTTGGTGAAAGGACTTGGGAAACCATATCTACCCAGCTGTCATTTCTCCCAGGAAGTCCTCTAAAGCTGCTTTCACTTGAAATGTGGCCTTTTAGGCTCGTGGAGGCAGAAGCTTTTCATAACCTCATGCCAGCGGTGGCCGGGTGTCCATACTCGGTCCCCAGCTGCCACTATTTCTCCCGGTATCGTCTCCCCCTTCCACAAGCACGGGTCCCACAACATTACCCGTGTCCTCCCCAGTGCACTTACTGGGAAGGACCGCCTAACCACAAACACGTGGTCAGGGACAGTACGGAGCCAGTCCACAGCTTTTTTTGCTGAGTTGTATTTAGCTCGGTGAAAGGACTGGCATAGAGGGAAACCGTATCTACTCTGGGTGTCATTTCTCCCAGAAAGTCCTCTATTGCAGCTTGTTGCAGAAGCAATGGCAGCCCATCCAACATCAACTCGCACTTGTCGGTGGTGCTTTGACACACACACATCTTTCTTTGTGCATTTAATTTCATGACTGCAGAGCTGGGCAATGGCCTGATCTGCAATCCGGTTTGAGAAATAACATGCATAAGCACGTCCGATCCACATTAAAAAAGCAGCTATAGAGTGTCTGGGAACCTTCCCCCACACTTTTCTTAGCCAGGACTGCTTCTCGGCAGGGTTGGATGGTCCCACCAGAGAATCTTCTGGTGTGCCTTGGCTTCTACCTCTGGAGAGTTCATAATAGCGCTAACTTTGCAGCTGTTATGGGGCTCTTGAGTGGGGGAGAAAGAAGAGCCCTCAGAATCAAATCCTCTGGTGGGCACAATATTTTTCAATCTGAAACAGCTTCTCAGTGGGAGTTGTATTTCGCCACAGCCATATTCTTTAGCTCGGTGAAAGGACTGGCATAGAGGTAAACCGTATCTACTCCGGCTGTCATTTCTCCGTCACAAGGTTCCGCCCATTGTCACACACGATCATGCCTGGCTGTATGTTCAGCGGTGAGAGCCACAGATCAGTCTGCTGTGTTACAGCTTTCAACAACTCTGCAGCACTGGGCGGTTTGTCACCTAAGCATTAAGCATGTTATCGTCAGCACAGCCTGTTGCCGCTTGGCCAAGGCAGTGCTGCAGTGCTTTCAGCTTGTGACTGATGTGGTCATTTCGGAGATGGAGGAGGAGGTGCAGTAGCTGAACAATGTGATTACATGGAGGTTAAATTGGTGACACTGTTTTTTACACTAAGGAAAGATCCTATTGTTTTGGGGTTTTTTACGTTATTTTTTAAGACAAATGCATTCAGCGGGAAATGTAATTTTAACATTTTACAACCTTATCTGGCAATGTGGTGTGTGACACATCATCAGACACATTCTGTTTTATTTATGATGGAGGGACTCTGAAAGTCATAAAGCCTATTTTTATAGAGCCATCAGGCAGCCCTTACTATTCTTAAAAGGCCAGCAGTCGGCCCTCGCTATTGTTAGAGAGCCATCAGCCGGCTATGCTTTGTTGTTCCCATTATTAACAAGTGAGTCTCCTATACTGTTATTGCATATGCAGTGACTGCAAGGGCTGCCAAAAATTTGAACTCAACCTAATACCCCTTTGAAGAGACATAGAGGGTCTCAGTAAAAAAAATGTTCCCATTATAAAGGAGCGGGTCTCCTATAGTGGTAATGCCCATGCTGTGACTGCAAGGGCTGCAAAAATTTGGGAAAAACCCCACTAAGAATTTAAAGACACATAGAGCAGGGCCACAGTAATGACAAATTCCCATTAGAAAGGAAAGAGTCTGCTATACAGTTATAGGGTATGCAGTGAGTCCAACGGCTGACTAATTTTAGGAAAAACCCCACTAAGAATTTAAAGACACATAGAGCAGGGCCACAGTAATGACAAATTCTCATTAGAAAGGAGAGGGTCTCCCATAGTGTTGGCCAATGCAGTGAATGCAAGGGCCGCCAAAAATTGGGAGGCACTCCAATGCCCTTTGGAAGAGACTTAGAGAGCCTCATAAAAAAATGTTCCCATTAGAAAGGAGCGTCCTCCTATACGTGGAATGCCCATGCACTAAGTGCACGAGCTGACAAACATTTACCCCTTGGGGATATACATGAACATACCGTATCATTTTTTTTTTTTTTTTTTTTACGGGCGTCATAAACACCCTTTAAAAAGTTATGTGGGTGTTGCATCACAGACCACGGTCACCCTGATATGGTGGTGGAGGATGAGGATGAGGAGAAGGAGGAGAACAAGAGCAAATAGCTAAAATCAGGAAGTGTATACCCATGTCTGAGTGTGAAGAGGTGCATAGGAATACACCTCCCAAAAAAAGACACTGGATTTGAGTTTATGTTACGCTTCTATCATTCGGTGGTGTTGAGAAGTCTGGCCCAATCCAGCCCTTGTTCATTTTTAAAAGAGTCAGCCTGTCAACATTTTCAGTTGACAGGCGGATGCGCTTATCAGTTATAACTCCACCAGTGGCACTAAAAACCCGCTCTGATAAAACGCTAGCGGCAGGGCAGCCCAGGACCTCCAAGGCATAGAGAGCCAGTTCACTCCACGTATCCAGCTTGGATACCCAATAATTAAAAGGCACAAAGGAATCACGGAGGACATTGGTACGGTCGGCAAGGTACTCTCTCAGCATCTTCCCAAACTTTGCACTCCTTTTGAGAGTACCCCGCACCTCAGGGCCTGTGCGATGGGAGGGTCTGAGAAAACAGTCCCAGAACTTTGACAGTGTTCCCCTGCCTCTGCTGGATTGAAGTTGTGTCTCTCTCAGCTGTACTCCTTGGTTGTCCAACGTACTGTGACCTCTGCCGCCAGCGTTTTCAGATGGGAATTTTTTTAATAGTTCCGCAACAAGGGCCTTCTGGTACTGCCCCATTTTTGTAGACCTGTCCGCCTCAGGAATAAGAGATATAAAGTTCTCCTTGTAGCGTGGGTCTAGAAGTGTCACCAACCAGTAATGACTGTCACCAAAAATTTTGAGAACGCGAGGGTCATGGGAAAGGCAGCGTAACATAAACTCAGCCATGCGTGCCAGACTGCTAACAGGCAAGATTTCCGTGTCCTCACCAAGAGGATGACTGACCATGCTCTCCCCCTCCTCCTCCTCCCTGTCCTCTGGCCATCCACGTTGAACAGACAGTATGACAGTTGTGCAGGTAGTACCATCTATAGCGCATGAAACTAGCTCCTGTTCTTTCTCCTCCTCCTCCTGTTTTTCATTGTCACCCAATACACGTTGGGATGATATGAGGCTGGGCTGTTTGTAATCTCCCTGTATGGTTCCTTGCTCCATCTCATCGTGCTCCGCCTGCAATGCATCCTCTTTGATTGTGAGTAGAGAGCGTTTCAGAAGACAGAGAAGTGGGATGGTGATGCTAATTATGGCATCATCGCCGCTCAAGATCTTGGTGGAGTCCTCAAAGTTTTGGATGATGGTACATATGTCTGACATCCATGACCACTCCTGAAGTCTTATGTGTGGAGTCTGAACTGAATACCGACAGCCTTGTTGATGCTGGTACTCAACAACTGCCCTCTTCTGCTCACAAATCATTCCCAACATCTGCAGTGTAGAGTTCCAACGCGTGGGGACATCACATACCAGTCTGTGAGCAGGAAACTGCAAACGCTGCTGAAACTTGGCAAGGACGGCGGAAACTGTAGGTGACTTTCTAAAATGGACACACAGGCGGCGTACTTTAACAAGCAGATCCAGCAGCTCCGGGTAGGATTTGAGAAACCGCTGAACCACGAGGTTGTCACCTAAGCATATTAGCTTCAGCACAGCCTGTTGCCGCTTGGACAAGGCAGTGCTGCAATGCTTCCAGCTTGTGACTGATGTGGTCATTTCAGAGATGGAGACTGAAGAGGAGGAGGAGGAGGTGCAGGAGCTGTAGAAAGTGGGGGCAACCCTGATTGACCAAGGGCCTGCAATCATCAGCATCTGGAGGACATGTTCGGTCCCAAGGTCCGACTGGGTCCCAGCTTCCTCTATATTAACCCAGTGGGCCGTCAGCGAGATGTACTGTCCCTGCTCACAAGCACTTGTCCACGTGTCCGTGGTTAGGTGGACTTTCCCGGTAACTGCATTATTGAGGGCACAGCTAATGTTTTGGGAAACGTGCTTGTGTAATGCGGGGATGGCACACCAGGAGAAATAGTGGCGGCTAGGGGCCGAGTACCGAGGGATGGCCGCTGCCATCAGGTTGCGGAATGCTTCCGTCTCCACAAGCCTTAAAGGCAACATTTCGAGAACAAGCAGTCGTGAAATGTGGGAATTTAGTACTGTAGGCCTGTGGGGCATTGGCTGCGTATTTGCACTTACGTTCCAAGGACTGGGGTATGGACAACTGAATGCTGCGCTGGGACAAGGACGTGGACGTGCTTTCTGATGCTGCTAATTGAGAGTGTGCAATGACAGGTGCAAGGCAGGAGGCATCTTCGCATGCAACATGGACAGGGGATTGGCTTGCAACAGCGGAAGAAGCAATGGTGCCTCCCGCAGACACTGCTCCTGGACCCTGGGGTTCGGCCCACAAAGTCGGGTGCTTTGCTGTTATGTGCCTGATCATACTGGTGGTGGTCAGGCTGGTCGTTTTGCCACCCCTGCTGATGCTGGCCGGCAGGTGGTGCAAATAGCCTTTTTGGGGTTATTGGCAGAGTCTTTAAAAAACAACCAGACTTGGGAAGACCTAACAGTTGTACTGGCAACTTCCTTCGTGTTGGTGTTACGGGAAACGGTTGCCTGCCTTCTTTCTGCGGCCACCACACTGCTTCTTCCTGCCTGTTGGGGTGCTCTGCCTCCCTCCCCCTGTGTGCTGCTGTCCTCCCTCTGCATGTCGTCCTGCCAGGTTGGGTCAGTTACTATATCATCCACCACCTCGTCTTCCACTTCCGCACTCTGGTCCTCCTCCTGACTTTCTGGCAATTGTGTCTCATCATCGTCAACCCCTTGGGACACTTTCCCACCGTCGCCTTCATGTGACAGTGGCTGCTCAAATATTTGGGCATCGCTACATGCGATCTCCTCTTGTCCAGCTTCATGTGGATTAGGCGAGAGGCCTGAATCTATAAATGGGAAAGTGAACAGCTCTTCGGAGTGTCCAAGTGTGGGATGAGTTGTTTCTGGGCACTCGGCATGTTGGGAGGAAGGAGGCTCAGGGTGAGGAATATTTGGTCCAGTATCACAGCTACTGAAACTTGACCGTGTGGAAGACAAGGTGGTGGTGGTGGTGGCTAAGTGACTGGAAGCGTTATCTGCTATCCAAACAATAGCCTTTTGACACTGCTCTGTGTTCAATAGTGGTGTTCTGCGGTCCCCTATTAATTGGGACTGGAAGGTCGAGCGAGAAGATGTGGGTGTTTGTTGTGGCACAATTTCAGCTTGCCCACGGCCTCGGCCTCTGAATGCACCATCATCACCATCATGTCCAGTTCCCTGTCCCTTGCCACGTGCCCTGCCCATTTTAAATGGAGGACAATATCTCCCACGCTCATAACAAATGACTGAATTTGGAGCGAACTTATATGGGATCCGTGTGACGGAAAAAACACAGTTTTAAATACCTGACCTGTAGGTAACTATTTTGAAAAGCAAACTGGTGTCAATTGCTTCACTGGACAAACTAAAACAAATTTTTAATGGAGGTCAGAAATGACAGTATTTTCCGAAAACGTATATGTGGTCCGTGTGATGGAGAAAACACAGTTCTAAATACCTGGCCTGCAGGTAACTATTTTGAACAGCAAAACAGTGTCAAAAAATTATTTGCTGACACACTGAAAAAAATTTTTAATGGAGGCCAGAAATGGCAGTATTTTTTGAAAACGAATGAGTGATCCGTGTGACGGAGAAAACAGTTTTGAATACCTGACTTGAAGATAACTATTTTGGACAGCAATCTGGTGTCAATTGCTTCACTGACACACTGAAACAAATTATTAATTGAGGCCAGAAATGGCAGTATTTTCTGAAGAAGTATATGTGGTCCGTGTGATGGAGAAAACACAGTTATTGATACCTGGCCTGTAGGTAACTATTTTGAACAACAATCTCATGTCAATTGCTTCACTGACACATTGAAACGAATTTTTAATGAAGGTCCTAAATGGCAGTATTTTCTGAAAACGTATAAGTGATCCGTGGGACGGAAAAAACACAGTTTTAAGTAACTGGCCTGTAGGTAACTATTTTGAACAGCAGTCTGGTGTCAATTGCTTCACTGACACACTGAAACAAATTTTTAATGGAATTCAGAAATGGCAGTATTTTCTGAAAGCGTATATGTGATCCGTGTGACCCGGAAAACACAGCTTTAAATACGTGGCCTGTAGGTAACTATTTTGAACAACAATCTGGTGTCAATTGCTTCACTGACACACTGAAACAAATTTTTAATGGAGGTCAGAAATGGCAGTATTTTCTGAAAACGTATATGTGATCCATGTGACGGAGAAAATACATAAATACCTGGCCTGTAGGTAACTATTTTGAACAGCAAACCGGTGTCAAAAACTTTGCTGACACACTGAAAAAATTTTTTTATGGAGGCCAGAAATGGTAGTATTTTCTGAAAATGTATGTGACCCATGTGACGGAGAAAACACAGTTTTAAATACTTGGCCTGTAGGTAACTATTTTGAACAGCAATCTGGTGTCAATTGCTTCACTGTCACACTGAAACAAATTTTTAATGAAAGTCCTAAATGGCAGTATTTTCTGAAAATCTATAAGTGATCCGTGGGACGGAAAAAACACAGTTTTAAGTACCTGGCCTGTAGGTAACTATTTTGAACAGCAATCTGGTGTCAATTGCTTCACTGACACACTGAAGCAAATTTTCAATGGAGGCCAGAAATGGCAGTATTTTCTGAAAACGTATATGTGATCCATGTGACGGAGAAAACACAGTTTTAGATACCTGGCCTGTAGGTAACTATTTTGAACAGCTAGCCAGTGTCAAAAGCTTTGGTGACACATTGGAAAAAAAATTTAATGGAGGCCAGAAATGGCACTATTTTCTGAAATCGTATATGTGATGCGTGTTACGGAGAAAACACAGTTTTAAATACCTTGCCTGTAGGTAAATATTTTGAACAGCAATCTGGTGTCAATTGCTTCACTGACGCACCGAAACAAATTTTTAAGGGAGTTCAGAAATGGCAGTATTTTCTGAAAATGTATATGTGATCCATGTGACGGAGAAAACACAGTTTTAAAAACCTAGCCTGTAGGTAACTATTTTGAACAGCAAACCGTGTCAAAAACTTTGCTGACACACTGAAAAAAAATTAATGGAGGCCAGAAAAGACAGTATTTTCTGAAAATGTATATGTGATACGTGTGACGGAGAAAGCACAGTTTTAAATACCTGGCCTGTAGGTAACTATTTTGAACAGCAATCTGGTGTCAATTGCTTCACTGACACACAGAAACAAATTTTTAATGAAGGTCCTAAATGGCAGTATTTTCTGAAAACGTATATGTGATCAGTGGGAAGGAAAAAACACAGTTTTAAGTACCTGGCCTGTAGGTAACTATTTTGAACAGCAATCTGCTGTCAATTGCTTCACTGACACACTGAAACAAACTTTTAATGGTGGTCAGAAATGGCAGTATTTTCTGAAAACACATATGTGATCCGTGTGACGGAGAAAACACAGTTTTAAATACCTGGCCTGTAGGTAACTATTTTGAACAGCAATCTGGTGTCAGTTGCTACACTGACACATAAACAAATTTTTAATGGTGGTCAGAAATGGCAGTATTTTCTGAAAACGTATATGTGATCCGTGTGACGGAGAAAACACAGTTTTAAATACCTGGCCTGTAGGTAACTATTTTATACAACAATCTGATGTCAATTGCTTCACTGACACACAGAAACAAATTTTTAATGGTGGTCAGAAATGGCAGTATTTTCTGAAAACGTATATGTGATTCGTGTGACAGAGAAAACACAGTTTTAAATAACTGGCCTGTAGGTAAATATTTTGAACAGCAATCTGGTGTTAATTGCTTCACTGACACACTGAAACAAATTTACAATGGAGGCCAGAACTGGCAGTAATTTCTGAAAATGTATATGTGATCCATGTGACGGAGAAAACACAGTTTTAAATACCTGGCCTGTAGGTAACTATTTTGAACAGCTAGCCAGTGTAAAAAGCTTTGGTGACACACTGAAAAAAAAAATTAATGGAGGCCAGAAATGAAACTATTTTCTGAAAACGTATATGTGATCCGTGTGACGGAGAAAACATAATTTTAAATACCTGACCTGTAAGTAAATATTTTGAACAGCAATCTGGTGTCAATTGCTTCACTGACACACTGAAACAAATTTCTAAGGGAGTTCAGAAATGGCAGTACTTTCTGAAAACGTATATGTGATCCGTGTGACGGAGAAAACACAGTTTTAAATACCTAGCCTGTAGGTAACTATTTTGAATATCACACCGGTGTCAAAAACTTTGCTGACACACTGAAAAAAAAAATTATTGGAGGCAAGAAATGGCAGTATTTTCTGAAAATGTATATGTGATCCGTGTGACGGAGAAAACACAGTTTTAAATACCTGGCCTGTAGGTAACCATTTTGAACAGCAATCTGGTGTCAATTGCTTCACTGACACACTGCAACCAATTTTTAATGAAGATCCGAAATGGTAGTATTTTCTGAAAACGTATATGTGATCCGTGTGACGGAGAAAACACAGTTTTAAATACCAGGTCTGTAGGTAACTATTTTGAACAGCAATCTGATGTCAGTTGCTACACTGACACACAAACAAATTTTTAATGGTGGTCAGAAATGGCAGTATTTTCTGAAAACGTATATGTGATCCGTGTGATGGAGAAAACACAATTTTAAATACCTGGCCTGTAGGTAACTATTTTGAACAGCAATCTATTGTCAATTGCTTCACTGACACACTGAAACAAATTTTTAATGGTGGTCAGAAATGGCAGTATTTTCTGAAAACGTATATGTGATCCGTGTGACGGAGAAAACACAGTTTTTAATACCTGGCCTGTAGGTAACTATTTTGAACAGCAATCTGATGTCAGTTGCTTCACTGACACAAGCAAATCATTAATGGTGGTCAGAAACGGCAGTATTTTCTGAAAAAGTATATGTGATTCGTGTGACAGAGAAAACACAGTTTTAAATACCTGGCCTTTTGGTAAATATTTTGAACAGCAATCTGGTGTCAATTGCTTCACTGACACACTGAAACAAATTATTAATTGAGGCCTGAAATGGCAGTATTTTCGGAAAACGTATAAATGATCCGTGTGGTGGAGAAAACACAGTTATTGATATCTGGCCTGTAGGTAACTATTTTGTACAGCAATCTGGTGTCAATTGCTTCACTGACACACTGAAACAAATTTTTAATGAAGGTCCTAAATGGCAGAATTTTCTGAAAACGTACAAGTGATCCGTGGGAAGGAAAAAACACAGTTTTAAATACCTGGCCTGTAGGTAACTATTTTGAACAGCAATCTGGTGTCAATTGCTTCACTGACACACTGAAACAAATTTTTAATGGAGGTCAGAAATGGCAGTATTTTCTTAAAACGTATATGTGATCCGTGTGACGGAGAAAACACAGCTTTAAATACCTGGCCTGTAGGTAACTATTTTTAACAGCAAACCGGTGTCAAAAACTTTGCTGACACACTGAAAATATTTTTTTATGGAGGCCAGAAATGGCAGTATTTTCTGAAAATGTATATGTGATCCATGTGAAGGAGAAAACACAGTTTTAAATGATTGGCCTGTAGGTAACTATTTTGAACAGCAATCTGGTGTCAATTGCTTCACTGACTCACTGAAACAAATTTTTAATGGAGACCAGAAATGGCAGTATTTTCTGAAAACGTATATGTGATCCATGTGACGGAGAAAACACAGTTTTAAATACCTGGCCTGTAAGTAACTATTTTAACAGCAAACCGGTGTCAAAAACTTTGCTGACACACTGAAAATATTTTTTTATGGAGGCCAGAAATGGCAGTATTTTCTGAAAATGTATATGTGATCCATGTGACGGAGAAAACACAGTTTTAAATGCTTGGCCTGTAGGTAACTATTTTGAGCAGCAATCTGGTGTCAATTGTTTCACTGACACACTGAAACAAATTTTTAATGAAGGACCAAAATGGCAGTATTTTCTGAAAACGTATATGTGATCCGTGGGAAGGAAAAAACACAGTTTTAAGTACCTGGCCTGTAGGTAACTATTTTGAACAGCAATCTGGTGTTAATTGCTTCACTGACACACTGAAACAAATTTTCAATGGAGGCCAGAAATGGCAGTATTTTCTGAAAACGTATATGTGATCCTTGTGACGGAGAAAACACAGTTTTAAATACCTGGCCTGTAGGTAAATATTTTGAACAGCTAGCCAGTGTCAAAAGCTTTGGTGACACACTGAAAAAAAAAATTAATGGAGGCCAGAAATGGCACTATTTTCTGAAAACGTATATGTGATCCGTGTTACGGAGAAAACACAGTTTTAAATACTTTGCCTGTAGGTAACTATTTTGAACAGCAATCTGGTGTCAATTGCTTCACTGACACACTGAAACAAATTTTTAATGAAGGTTCTAAATGGCAGTATTTTCTGAAAACGTATATGTGATCAGTGGGAAGGAAGAAACACAGTTTTAAGTACCTGGACTGTAGGTAACTATTTTGAACAGCAATCTGGTGTCAATTGCTTCACTGACACACTGAAACAAATTTTTAATGGTGGTCAGAAATGGCAGTATTTTCTGAAAACGTATATGTGATCCGTGTGACGCAGAAAACACAGTTTTAAATACCTGGCCTGTAGGTAACTATTTTGAACAGCAATCTGATGTCAGTTGCTTCACTGACACAAACAAATTTTTAATAGTGGTCAGAAATGGCAGTATTTTCTAAAAACGTATATGTGATCCGTGTGACAGAGAAAACACAGTTTTAAATGCCTGGCCTGTAGGTAACTATTTTGAACAGCAATCTGGTGTCAATTGCTTCACTGACACACTGAAACAAATTATTAATTGAGGCCAGAAATGGCAGTATTTTCGGAAAACTTATGTGTGATCCGTGTGGTGGAGAAAACACAGTTATTGATACCTGGCCTGTAGGTAACTATTTTGAACAGCAATCTGGTGTCAAAAACTTTGCTGACACACTGAAAAGAAAATCAATGGAGGCCAGAAAAGGCGGTATTTTCTGAAAATGTATATGTGATCCGTGTGACGGAGAAAGCACAGTTTTAAATACCTGGCCTGTAGGTAACTATTTTGAACAGCAATCGGGTGTCAATTGCTTCACTGACACACAGAAACAAATTTTTAATGAAGATCCAAAAAGGTAGCATTTTCTGAAAACGTATATGTGATCCGCGTGACGGAGAAAACACAGTTTTAAATACCTGGCCTGTAGGTAACTATTTTGAACAGCAATCTGCTGTCAATTGCTTCACTGACACACTGAAACAAACTTTTAATGGTGGTCAGAAATGGCAGTATTTTCTGAAAACACATATGTGATCCGTGTGACGGAGAAAACACAGTTTTAAATACCTGGCCTGTAGGTAACTATTTTGAACAGCAATCTGGTGTCAATTGCTTCACTGACACACTGAAACAAATTATTAATTGAGGCCTGAAATGGCAGTATTTTCGGAAAACGTATAAATGATCCGTGTGGTGGAGAAAACACAGTTATTGATATCTGGCCTGTAGGTAACTATTTTGTACAGCAATCTGGTGTCAATTGCTTCACTGACACACTGAAACAAATTTTTAATGAAGGTCCTAAATGGCAGAATTTTCTGAAAACGTACAAGTGATCCGTGGGAAGGAAAAAACACAGTTTTAAATACCTGGCCTGTAGGTAACTATTTTGAACAGCAATCTGGTGTCAATTGCTTCACTGACACACTGAAACAAATTTTTAATGGAGGTCAGAAATGGCAGTATTTTCTTAAAACGTATATGTGATCCGTGTGACGGAGAAAACACAGCTTTAAATACCTGGCCTGTAGGTAACTATTTTATACAACAATCTAATGTCAATTGCTTCACTGACACACAGAAACAAATTTTTAATGGTGGTCAGAAATGGCAGTATTTTCTGAAAACGTATATGTGATTCGTGTGACAGAGAAAACACAGTTTTAAATAACTGGCCTGTAGGTAAATATTTTGAACAGCAATCTGGTGTTAATTGCTTCACTGACACACTGAAACAAATTTACAATGGAGGCCAGAACTGGCAGTAATTTCTGAAAATGTATATGTGATCCATGTGACGGAGAAAACACAGCTTTAAATACCTGGCCTGTAGGTAACTATTTTGAACAGCTAGCCAGTGTAAAAAGCTTTGGTGACACACTGAAAAAAAAATTAATGGAGGCCAGAAATGAAACTATTTTCTGAAAACGTATATGTGATCCGTGTGACGGAGAAAACATAATTTTAAATACCTGACCTGTAAGTAAATATTTTGAACAGCAATCTGGTGTCAATTGCTTCACTGACACACTGAAACAAATTTCTAAGGGAGTTCAGAAATGGCAGTACTTTCTGAAAACGTATATGTGATCCGTGTGACGGAGAAAACACAGTTTTAAATACCTAGCCTGTAGGTAACTATTTTGAATATCACACCGGTGTCAAAAACTTTGCTGACACACTGAAAAAAAAAATTATTGGAGGCAAGAAATGGCAGTATTTTCTGAAAATGTATATGTGATCCGTGTGACCGAGAAAACACAGTTTTAAATACCTGGCCTGTAGGTAACCATTTTGAACAGCAATCTGGTGTCAATTGCTTCACTGACACACTGCAACCAATTTTTAATGAAGATCCGAAATGGTAGTATTTTCTGAAAACGTATATGTGATCCGTGTGACGGAGAAAACACAGTTTTAAATACCAGGTCTGTAGGTAACTATTTTGAACAGCAATCTGATGTCAGTTGCTACACTAACACACAAATAAATTTTTAATGGTGGTCAGAATGGCAGTATTTTCTGAAAACGTATATGTGATCCGTGTGATGGAGAAAACACAATTTTAAATACCTGGCCTGTAGGTAACTATTTTGAACAGCAATCTATTGTCAATTGCTTCACTGACACACTGAAACAAATTTTTAATGGTGGTCAGAAATGGCAGTATTTTCTGAAAACGTATATGTGATCCGTGTGACGGAGAAAACACAGTTTTTAATACCTGGCCAGTAGGTAACTATTTTGAACAGCAATCTGATGTCAGTTGCTTCACTGACACAAGCAAATCATTAATGGTGGTCAGAAACGGCAGTATTTTCTGAAAAAGTATATGTGATTCGTGTGACAGAGAAAACACAGTTTTAAATACCTGGCCTTTTGGTAAATATTTTCAACAGCAATCTGGTGTCAATTGCTTCACTGACACACTGAAACAAATTATTAATTGAGGCCTGAAATGGCAGTATTTTCGGAAAACGTATAAATGATCCATGTGGTGGAGAAAACACAGTTATTGATATCTGGCCTGTAGGTAACTATTTTGTACAGCAATCTGGTGTCAATTGCTTCACTGACACACTGAAACAAATTTTTAATGAAGGTCCTAAATGGCAGAATTTTCTGAAAACGTACAAGTGATCCGTGGGAAGGAAAAAACACAGTTTTAAATACCTGGCCTGTAGGTAACTATTTTGAACAGCAATCTGGTGTCAATTGCTTCACTGACACACTGAAACAAATTTTTAATGGAGGTCAGAAATGGCAGTATTTTCTTAAAACGTATATGTGATCCGTGTGACGGAGAAAACACAGCTTTAAATACCTGGCCTGTAGGTAACTATTTTTAACAGCAAACCGGTGTCAAAAACTTTGCTGACACACTGAAAATATTTTTTTATGGAGGCCAGAAATGGCAGTATTTTCTGAAAATGTATATGTGATCCATGTGAAGGAGAAAACACAGTTTTAAATGATTGGCCTGTAGGTAACTATTTTGAACAGCAATCTGGTGTCAATTGCTTCACTGACTCACTGAAACAAATTTTTAATGGAGACCAGAAATGGCAGTATTTTCTGAAAACGTATATGTGATCCATATGACGGAGAAAACACAGTTTTAAATACCTGGCCTGTAAGTAACTATTTTTAACAGCAAACCGGTGTCAAAAACTTTGCTGACACACTGAAAATATTTTTTTATGGAGGCCAGAAATGGCAGTATTTTCTGAAAATGTATATGTGATCCATGTGACGGAGAAAACACAGTTTTAAATGCTTGGCCTGTAGGTAACTATTTTGAGCAGCAATCTGGTGTCAATTGTTTCACTGACACACTGAAACAAATTTTTAATGAAGGACCAAAATGGCAGTATTTTCTGAAAACGTATATGTGATCCGTGGGAAGGAAAAAACACAGTTTTAAGTACCTGGCCTGTAGGTAACTATTTTGAACAGCAATCTGGTGTTAATTGCTTCACTGACACACTGAAACAAATTTTCAATGGAGGCCAAAAATGGCAGTATTTTCTGAAAACGTATATGTGATCCTTGTGACGGAGAAAACACAGTTTTAAATACCTGGCCTGTAGGTAAATATTTTGAACAGCTAGCCAGTGTCAAAAGCTTTGGTGACACACTGAAAAAAAAAATTAATGGAGGCCAGAAATGGCACTATTTTCTGAAAACGTATATGTGATCCGTGTTACGGAGAAAACACAGTTTTAAATACTTTGCCTGTAGGTAACTATTTTGAACAGTAATCTGGTGTCAATTGCTTCACTGACACACTGAAACAAATTTTTAATGAAGGTTCTAAATGGCAGTATTTTCTGAAAACGTATATGTGATCAGTGGGAAGGAAAAAACACAGTTTTAAGTACCTGGACTGTAGGTAACCATTTTGAATAGCAATCTGGTGTCAATTGCTTCACTGACACACTGAAACAAATTTTTAATGGTGGTCAGAAATGGCAGTATTTTCTGAAAACGTATATGTGATCCGTGTGACACAGAAAACACAGTTTTAAATACCTGGCCTGTAGGTAACTATTTTGAACAGCAATCTGATGTCAGTTGCTTCACTGACACAAACAAATTTTTAATAGTGGTCAGAAATGGCAGTATTTTCTAAAAACGTATATGTGATCCGTGTGACAGAGAAAACACAGTTTTAAATGCCTGGCCTGTAGGTAACTATTTTGAACAGCAATCTGGTGTCAATTGCTTCACTGACACACTGAAACAAATTATTAATTGAGGCCAGAAATGGCAGTATTTTCGGAAAACTTATGTGTGATCCGTGTGGTGGAGAAAACACAGTTATTGATACCTGGCCTGTAGGTAACTATTTTGAACAGCAATCTGGTGTCAATTGCTTCACTGACACACTGAAACAAATTTTTAATGAAGGTCCTAAATGGCAGTATTTTCTGAAAATGTATAAGTGATCCGTGGGAAGGAAAAAACACAGTTTTAAGTACCTGGCCTGTAGGTAACTATTTTGAACAGCAATCTGGTGTCAATTGCTTCCCTGACACACTGAAACAAATTTTTAATGGAGGTCAGAAATGGCAGTATTTTCTGAAAACGTATATGTGATCTGTGTGACGGAGAAAACACTGTTTTAAATACGTGGCTTGTAGGTAACTATTTTGAACAACAATCTGGTGTCAATTGCTTCACTGACACACTGAAACAAATTTTTAATGGAGGCCAGAAATGGCAGTATTTTCTGCAAACGTATATGTGATCCATGTGACGGAGAAAACACAGTTTTAAATACCTGGCCTGTAGGTAACTATTTTGAACAGCAAACTGCTGTCAAAAACTTTGCTGACACACTGAAATTTTTTTTTTATGGAGGCCAGAAATGGCAGTATTTTCTGAAAACGTATATGTGATCCATGTGACGGAGAAAACACAGTTTTAAAAACTTGTCCTGTAGGTAACCATTTTGAAAAGCAATCTGGTGTCTATTGGTTCACTGACACACTGAAACAAATTTTTAATAAAGGACCTAAATGGCAGTATTTTCTGAAAACGTATATGTGATCTGTGTGACGGAAAAAACACAGTTTTAAGTACCTGGCCTGTAGGTAACTATTTTGAACAGCAATCTGGTGTTAATTGCTTCACTGACACACTGAAGCAAATTTTCAATGGAGGCCAGAAATGGCAGTATTTTCTGAAAACGTATATGTGATCCATGTGACCGAGAAAACTGTTTTAAATACCTAGCCTGTAGGTAACTATTTTGAACAGCAAACCGGTGTCAAAAACTTTGCTGACACACTGAAAAAAAAATTAATGGAGGCCAGAAAAGGCAGTATTTTCTGAAAATGTATATGTGATCCGTGTGACTGAGAAAGCCCAGTTTTAAATACCTGGCCTGTAGGTAACTATTTTGAACAGCAATCTGGTGTCAATTGCTTCACTGACACACTGCAACCAATTTTTAATGAAGATCCAAAATGGTAGTATTTTCTGAAAACGTATATGTGATCCGTGTGACGGAGAAAACACAGTTTTAAATACCAGGTCTGTAGGTAACTATTTTGAACAGCAATCTGAAGTCAGTTGCTACACTGACACACAAACAAATTTTTAATGGTGGTCAGAAATGGCAGTATTTTCTGAAAACGTATATGTGATCCGTGTGATGGAGAAAACACAATTTTAAATACCTGGCCTGTAGGTAACTATTTTGAACAGCAATCTATTGTCAATTGCTTCACTGACACACTGAAACAAATTTTCAATGGAGGCCAGAAATGGCAGTATTTTCTGAAAACGTATATGTGATCCATGTGACAGAGGAAACACAGTTTTAAATACCTGGCCTGTAGGTAACTATTTTCAGCAGCTAGCCAGTGTCAAAAGCTTTGGTGACACACTGAAAAAAAAATTTAATGGAGGCCAGAAATGGCACTATTTTCTGAAAACGTATATGTGATGCGTGTTACGGAGAAAACAGAGTTTTAAATACCTTGCCTGTAGGTAAATATTTTAAACAGCAATCTGGTGTCAATTGCTTCACTGACGCACCAAAACAAATTTTTAAGGGAGTTCAGAAATGGCAGTATTTTCTGAAAATGTATATGTGATCCATGTGACCGAGAAAACACAGTTTTAAATACCTAGCCTGTAGGTAACTATTTTGAACAGCAAACCGGTGTCAAAAACTTTGCTGACACACTGAAAAAAAAATTAATGGAGGCCAGAAAAGGCAGTATTTTCTGAAAATGTATATGTGATCCGTGTAACGGAGAAAGCACAGTTTTAAATACCTGGCCTGTAGGTAACTATTTTGAACAGCAATCTGGTGTCAATTGCTTCACTGACACACAGAAACAAATTTTTAATGAAGATCCGAAATGGTAGTATTTTCTGAAAACTTATGTGTGATCCGTGTGACGGAGAAAACACAGTTTTAAATACCTGGCCTGTAGGTAACTATTTTGAACAGCAATCTGCTGTCAATTGCTTCACTGACACACTGAAACAAACTTTTAATGGTGGTCAGAAATGGCAGTATTTTCTGAAAACACATATGTGATCCGTGTGACGGAGAAAACACAGTTTTAAATACCTGGCCTATAGGTAACTATTTTGAACAGCAATCTGGTGTCAGTTGCTACACTGACACACAAACAAATTTTTAATAGTGGTCAGAAATGGCAGTATTTTCTGAAAACGTATATGTGATCCGTGTGACGGAGAAAACACAGTTTTAAATACCTGGCCTGTAGGTAACTATTTTATACAGCAATCTGGTGTCAATTGCTTCACTGACACACAGAAACAAATTTTTAATGGTGGTCAGAAATGGCAGTATTTTCTGAAAACGTATATGTGACTCGTGTGACAGAGAAAACACAGTTTTAAATAACTGGCCTGTAGGTAACTATTTTGAACAGCAATCTGGTGTTAATTGCTTCACTGACACACTGAAACAAATTTACAATGGAGGCCAGAACTGGCAGTATTTTCTGAAAACGTATATGTGATCCATGTGACGGAGAAAACACAGTTTTAAATACCTGGCCTGTAGGTAACTATTTTGAACAGCTAGCCAGTGTAAAAAGCTTTGGTGACACACTGAAAAAAAAAATTAATGGAGGCCAGAAATGGCACTATTTTCTGAAAACGTATATGTGATCCGTGTTACGGAGAAAACACAGTTTTAAATACGTTGCCTGTAGGTAAATATTTTGAACAGCAATCTGGTGTCAATTGCTTCACTGACACACTGAAACAAATTTTTAATCGAGGCCAGAAATGGCAGTATTTTCTGAAAACGTATATGTGATCCGTGTGACGGAGAAAACATAGTTTTAAATACCTGACCTGTAAGTAAATATTTTGAACAGCAATCTGGTGTCAATTGCTTCACTGACACACTGAAACAAATTTCTAAGGGAGTTCAGAAATGGCAGTATTTTCTGAAAACGTATATGTGATCCGTGTGACGGAGAAAACACAGTTTTAAATACCTGGCCTGTAGGTAACTATTTTATACAGCAATCTGGTGTCAATTGCTTCACTGACACACAGAAACAAATTTTTAATGGTGGTCAGAAATGGCAGTATTTTCTGAAAACGTATATGTGACTCGTGTGACAGAGAAAACACAGTTTTAAATAACTGGCCTGTAGGTAACTATTTTGAACAGCAATCTGGTGTTAATTGCTTCACTGACACACTGAAACAAATTTACAATGGAGGCCAGAACTGGCAGTATTTTCTGAAAACGTATATGTGATCCATGTGACGGAGAAAACACAGTTTTAAATACCTGGCCTGTAGGTAACTATTTTGAACAGCTAGCCAGTGTAAAAAGCTTTGGTGACACACTGAAAAAAAAAATTAATGGAGGCCAGAAATGGCACTATTTTCTGAAAACGTATATGTGATCCGTGTTACGGAGAAAACACAGTTTTAAATACGTTGCCTGTAGGTAAATATTTTGAACAGCAATCTGGTGTCAATTGCTTCACTGACACACTGAAACAAATTTTTAATCGAGGCCAGAAATGGCAGTATTTTCTGAAAACGTATATGTGATCCGTGTGACGGAGAAAACATAGTTTTAAATACCTGACCTGTAAGTAAATATTTTGAACAGCAATCTGGTGTCAATTGCTTCACTGACACACTGAAACAAATTTCTAAGGGAGTTCAGAAATGGCAGTACTTTCTGAAAACGTATATGTGATCCATGTGACGGAGAAAACACAGTTTTAAATACCTAGCCTGTAGGTAACTATTTTGAATATCAAACCGGTGTCAAAAACTTTGCTGACACACTGAAAAAAAAAATTATTGGAGGCAAGAAATGGCAGTATTTTCTGAAAATGTATATATGATCCGTGTGACGGAGAAAACACAGTTTTAAATACCTGGCCTGTAGGTAACTATTTTGAACAGCAATCTGGTGTCAATTGCTTCACTGACACACTGCAATCAATTTTTAATGAAGATCCGAAATGGTAGTATTTTCTGAAAACGTATATGTGATCCGTGTGACGGAGAAAACACAGTTTTAAATACCTGGCCTGTAGGTAACTATTATGAACAGCAATCTGGTGTCAATTGCTTCACTGACTCACTGAAACAAATTTTTAATGGAGGCCAGAAATGGCAGTATTTTCTGAAAACGTATATGTGATCCATATGACGAAGAAAACACAGTTTTAAATACCTAGCCTGTAGGTAACTATTTTGAACAGCAAACCGGTGTCAAAAACTTTGCTGACACACTGAAAATATTTTTTTATGGAGGCCAGAAATGGCAGTATTTTCTGAAAATGTATATGTGATCCATGTGATGGAGAAAACACAGTTTTAAATGCTTGGCCTGTAGGTAACTATTTTGAGCAGCAATCTGGTGTCAATTGGTTCACTGACACACTGAAACAAATTTTTAATGAAGGACCAAAATGGCAGTATTTTCTGAAAACGTATATGTGATCCGTGGGAAGGAAAAAACACAGTTTTAAGTACCTGGCCTGTAGGTAACTATTTTGAACAGCAATCTGGTGTTAATTGCTTCACTGACACACTGAAACAAATTTTCAATGGTGGCCAGAAATGGCAGTATTTTCTGAAAACGTATATGTGATCCGTGTGATGGAGAAAACACAATTTTAAATACCTGGCCTGTAGGTAATTATTTTGAACAGCAATCTGGTGTTAATTGCTTCACTGACACACTGAAACAAATTTTCAATGGAGGCCAGAAATGGCAGTATTTTCTGAAAACGTATATGTGATCCTTGTGACGGAGAAAACACAGTTTTAAATACCTGGCCTGTAGGTAAATATTTTGAACAGCTAGCCAGTGTCAAAAGCTTTGGTGACACACTGAAAAAAAAAATTAATGGAGGCCAGAAATGGCACTATTTTCTGAAAACGTATATGTGATCCGTGTTACGGAGAAAACACAGTTTTAAATACCTTGCCTGTAGGTAAATATTTTGAACAGCAATCTGGTATCAATTGCTTCACTGACACACTGAAACAAATTTTTAAGGGAGTTCAGAAATGGCAGTATTTTCTGAAAACGTATATGTGATCCATGTGACGGAGAAAACACAGTTTTAAATACCTAGCCTGTGGGTAACTATTTTGAACAGCAAACCGGTGTCAAAAACTTTGCTGACACACTGAAAAAAAAAATTAATGGAGGCCAGAAATGGCAGTATTTTCTGAAAATGTATATGTGATCCGTGTAACGGAGAAAGCACAGTTTTAAATACCTGGCCTGTAGGTAACTATTTTGAACAGCAATCTGGTGTCAATTGCTTCACTGACACACAGAAACAAATTTTTAATGAAGATCCGAAATGGTAGTATTTTCTGAAAACTTATGTGTGATCCGTGTGACGGAGAAAACACAGTTTTAAATACCTGGCCTGTAGGTAACTATTTTGAACAGCAATCTGCTGTCAATTGCTTCACTGACACACTGAAACAAACTTTTAATGGTGGTCAGAAATGGCAGTATTTTCTGAAAACACATATGTGATCCGTGTGACGGAGAAAACACAGTTTTAAATACCTGGCCTATAGGTAACTATTTTGAACAGCAATCTGGTGTCAGTTGCTACACTGACACACAAACAAATTTTTAATGGTGGTCAGAAATGGCAGTATTTTCTGAAAACGTATATGTGATCCGTGTGACGGAGAAAACACAGTTTTAAATACCTGGCCTGTAGGTAACTATTTTATACAGCAATCTGGTGTCAATTGCTTCACTGACACACAGAAACAAATTTTTAATGGTGGTCAGAAATGGCAGTATTTTCTGAAAACGTATATGTGACTCGTGTGACAGAGAAAACACAGTTTTAAATAACTGGCCTGTAGGTAACTATTTTGAACAGCAATCTGGTGTTAATTGCTTCACTGACACACTGAAACAAATTTACAATGGAGGCCAGAACTGGCAGTATTTTCTGAAAACGTATATGTGATCCATGTGACGGAGAAAACACAGTTTTAAATACCTGGCCTGTAGGTAACTATTTTGAACAGCTAGCCAGTGTAAAAAGCTTTGGTGACACACTGAAAAAAAAAATTAATGGAGGCCAGAAATGGCACTATTTTCTGAAAACGTATATGTGATCCGTGTTACGGAGAAAACACAGTTTTAAATACCTTGCCTGTAGGTAAATATTTTGAACAGCAATCTGGTGTCAATTGCTTCACTGACACACTGAAACAAATTTTTAATCGAGGCCAGAAATGGCAGTATTTTCTGAAAACGTATATGTGATCCGTGTGACGGAGAAAACATAGTTTTAAATACCTGACCTGTAAGTAAATATTTTGAACAGCAATCTGGTGTCAATTGCTTCACTGACACACTGAAACAAATTTCTAAGGGAGTTCAGAAATGGCAGTACTTTCTGAAAACGTATATGTGATCCATGTGACGGAGAAAACACAGTTTTAAATACCTAGCCTGTAGGTAACTATTTTGAATATCAAACCGGTGTCAAAAACTTTGCTGACACACTGAAAAAAAAAATTATTGGAGGCAAGAAATGGCAGTATTTTCTGAAAATGTATATATGATCCGTGTGACGGAGAAAACACAGTTTTAAATACCTGGCCTGTAGGTAACTATTTTGAACAGCAATCTGGTGTCAATTGCTTCACTGACACACTGCAATCAATTTTTAATGAAGATCCGAAATGGTAGTATTTTCTGAAAACGTATATGTGATCCGTGTGACGGAGAAAACACAGTTTTAAATACCTGGCCTGTAGGTAACTATTATGAACAGCAATCTGGTGTCAATTGCTTCACTGACTCACTGAAACAAATTTTTAATGGAGGCCAGAAATGGCAGTATTTTCTGAAAACGTATATGTGATCCATATGACGAAGAAAACACAGTTTTAAATACCTAGCCTGTAGGTAACTATTTTGAACAGCAAACCGGTGTCAAAAACTTTGCTGACACACTGAAAATATTTTTTTATGGAGGCCAGAAATGGCAGTATTTTCTGAAAATGTATATGTGATCCATGTGATGGAGAAAACACAGTTTTAAATGCTTGGCCTGTAGGTAACTATTTTGAGCAGCAATCTGGTGTCAATTGGTTCACTGACACACTGAAACAAATTTTTAATGAAGGACCAAAATGGCAGTATTTTCTGAAAACGTATATGTGATCCGTGGGAAGGAAAAAACACAGTTTTAAGTACCTGGCCTGTAGGTAACTATTTTGAACAGCAATCTGGTGTTAATTGCTTCACTGACACACTGAAACAAATTTTCAATGGTGGCCAGAAATGGCAGTATTTTCTGAAAACGTATATGTGATCCGTGTGATGGAGAAAACACAATTTTAAATACCTGGCCTGTAGGTAATTATTTTGAACAGCAATCTGGTGTTAATTGCTTCACTGACACACTGAAACAAATTTTCAATGGAGGCCAGAAATGGCAGTATTTTCTGAAAACGTATATGTGATCCTTGTGACGGAGAAAACACAGTTTTAAATACCTGGCCTGTAGGTAAATATTTTGAACAGCTAGCCAGTGTCAAAAGCTTTGGTGACACACTGAAAAAAAAAATTAATGGAGGCCAGAAATGGCACTATTTTCTGAAAACGTATATGTGATCCGTGTTACGGAGAAAACACAGTTTTAAATACCTTGCCTGTAGGTAAATATTTTGAACAGCAATCTGGTATCAATTGCTTCACTGACACACTGAAACAAATTTTTAAGGGAGTTCAGAAATGGCAGTATTTTCTGAAAACGTATATGTGATCCATGTGACGGAGAAAACACAGTTTTAAATACCTAGCCTGTGGGTAACTATTTTGAACAGCAAACCGGTGTCAAAAACTTTGCTGACACACTGAAAAAAAAAATTAATGGAGGCCAGAAATGGCAGTATTTTCTGAAAATATATATGTGATCCGTGTGACGGAGAAAACACAGTTTTAAATACCTGGCCTGTAGGTAACTATTTTGAACAGCAACCTGGTGTCAATTGCTTCACTGACACACTGCAACACATTTTTAATGAAGATCCGAAATGGTAGTATTTTCTGAAAACGTATATGTGATTCGTGTGATGGAGAAAACACAGTTTTAAATACCTGGCCTGTAGGTAACTATTTTGAACAGCAATCAGATGTCAGTTGCTACACTGACACACAAACAAATTTTTAATGGTGGTCAGAAATGGCAGTATTTTCTGAAAACGTATATGTGATCCGTGTGACGGAGAAAACACAGTTTTAAATACCTGGCCTGTAGGTAACTATTTTGAACAACAATCTGGTGTCAATTGCTTCACTGACACACTGAAACAAATTTTTAATCGATGCCAGAAATGGCAGTATTTTCTGAAAACGTATATGTGATCCGTGTGACGGAGAAAACATAGTTTAAAATACCTAACCTGTAAGTAAATATTTTGAACAGCAATCTGGTGTCAATTGCGTCACTGACACACTGAAACAAATTTTTAAGGGAGTTCAGAAATGGCAGTATTTTCTGAAAACGTATTTGTGATTCATGTGACAGAGAAAACACAGTTTTGAATACCTAGCCTGTAGGTAACTATTTTGAACAGCAATCTGGTGTCAACTGCTTCACTGACACACTGAAACAAATTATTAATTGAGGCCTGAAATGGCAGTATTTTCGGAAAACGTATATGTGATCCGTGTGGTGGAGAAAACACAGTTATTGATACCTGGCCTGTAGGTAACTATTTTGTACAGCAATCTGGTGTCAATTGCTACACTGACACACTGAAACAAATTTTTAATGAAGGTCCTAAATGGCAGTATTTTCTGAAAACGTACAAGTGATCCGTGGGAAGGAAAAAACACAGTTTTAAATACCTGGCCTGTAGGTAACTATTTTGAACAGCAATCTGGTGTCAATTGCTTCACTGACACACTGAAACAAATTTTTAATGGAGGTCAGAAATGGCAGTATTTTCTGAAAACGTATATGTGATCCGTGTGACGGAGAAAACACAGCTTTAAATACCTGGCCTGTAGGTAACTATTTTGAACAGCAGTCTGGTGTCAATTGCTTCACTGACACACTGAAACAAATTTTTAATGGAGGCCAGAAATGGCAGTATTTTCTGAAAACGTATATGTGATCCATGTGACGGAGAAAACACAGTTTTAAATACCTGGCCTGTAGGTAACTATTTTGAACAGCAAACCGGTGTCAAAAACTTTGCTGACACACTGAAAATGTTTTTTTATGGAGGCCAGAAATGGCAGTATTTTCTGAAAATGTATATGTGATCCATGTGACGGAGAAAACACAGTTTTAAATGCTTGGCCTGTAGGTAACTATTTTGAGCAGCAATCTGGTATCAATTGGTTCACTGACACACTGAAACAAATTTTTAATGAAGGACCAAAATGGCAGTATTTTCTGAAAACGTATATGTGATCCGTGGGAAGGAAAAAACACAGTTTTAAATACCTGGCCTGTAGGTAACTATTTTGAACAGCAATCTGGTGTCAATTGCTTCACTGACACACTGAAACAAATTTTTAATGGAGGTCAGAAATGGCAGTATTTTCTGAAAACGTATATGTGATCCGTGTGACGGAGAAAACACAGCTTTAAATACCTGGCCTGTAGGTAACTATTTTGAACAGCAATCTGGTGTTAATTGCTTCACTGACACACTGAAACAAATTTTCAATGGTGGCCAGAAATGGCAGTATTTTCTGAAAACGTATATGTGATCCGTGTGATGGAGAAAACACAATTTTAAATACCTGGCCTGTAGGTAACTATTTTGAACAGCAATCTATTGTCAATTGCTTCACTGACACACTGAAACAAATTTTTAATGGTGGTCAGAAATGGCAGTATTTTCTGAAAACGTATATGTGATCCGTGTGACGGAGAAAACACAGTTTTTAATACCTGGCCTGTAGGTAACTATTTTGAACAGCAATCTGATGTCAGTTGCTTCACTGACACAAGCAAATCTTTAATGGTGGTCAGAAACGGCAGTATTTTCTGAAAAAGTATATGTGATTCGTGTGACAGAGAAAACACAGTTTTAAATACCTGGCCTTTTGGTAAATATTTTGAAAAGCAATCTGGTGTCAATTGCTTCACTGACACACTGAAACAAATTATTAATTGAGGCCTGAAATGGCAGTATTTTTGGAAAACCTATAAGTGATCCGTGTGGTGGAGAAAACACAGTTATTGATACCTGGCCTGTAGGTAACTATTTTGTACAGCAATCTGGTGTCAATTGCTTCACTGACACACTGAAACAAATTTTTAATGAAGGTCCTAAATGGCAGTATTTTCTGAAAACGTACAAGTGATCCGTGGGAAGGAAAAAACACAGTTTTAAATACCTGGCCTGTAGGTAACTATTTTGAACAGCAATCTGGTGTCAATTGCTTCACTGACACACTGAAACAAATTTTTAATGGAGGTCAGAAATGGCAGTATTTTCTGAAAACGTATATGTGATCCGTGTGACGGAGAAAACACAGCTTTAAATACCTGGCCTGTAGGTAACTATTTTGAACAGCAATCTGGTGTCAATTGCTTCACTGACTCACTGAAACAAATTTTTAATGGAGGCCAGAAATGGCAGTATTTTCTGAAAACGTATATGTGATCCATGTGACGGAGAAAACACAGTTTTAAATACCTGGCCTGTAGGTAACTATTTTGAACAGCAAACCGGTGTCAAAAACTTTGCTGACACACTGAAAATATTTTTTTATGGAGGCCAGAAATGGCAGTATTTTCTGAAAATGTATATGTGATCCATGTGACGGAGAAAACACAGTTTTAAATGCTTGGCCTGTAGGTAACTATTTTGAGCAGCAATCGTGTGTCAATTGGTTCACTGACACACTGAAACAAATTTTTAATGAAGGACCAAAATGGCAGTATTTTCTGAAAACGTATATGTGATCCGTGGGAAGGAAAAAACACAGTTTTAAGTACCTGGCCTGTAGGTAACTATTTTGAACAGCAATCTGGTGTTAATTGCTTCACTGAGACACTGAAACAAATTTTCAATGGTGGCCAGAAATGGCAGTATTTTCTGAAAACGTATATGTGATCCTTGTGACGGAGAAAACACAGTTTTAAATACCTGGCCTGTAGGTAAATATTTTGAACAGCTGGCCAGTGTCAAAAGCTTTGGTGACACACTGAAAAATAAAATTAATGGAGGCCAGAAATGGCACTATTTTCTGAAAACGTATATGTGATCCGTGTTACGGAGAAAACACAGTTTTAAATACCTTGCCTGTAGGTAAATATTTTGAACAGCAATCTGTATCAATTGCTTCACTGACACACTGAAACAAATTTTTAAGGGAGTTCAGAAATGGCAGTATTTTCTGAAAACGTATATGTGATCTATGTGACGGAGAAAACACAGTTTTAAATACCTAGCCTGTGGGTAACTATTTTGAACAGCAATCTGGTGTCAATTGCTTCACTGACACACTGAAACAAATTATTAATTGAGGCCTGAAATGGCAGTATTTTCGGAAAACGTATATGTGATCCGTGTGGTGGAGAAAACACAGTTATTGATACCTGGCCTGTAGGTAACTATTTTGTACAGCAATCTGGTGTCAATTGCTTCACTGACACACTGAAACAAATTTTTAATGAAGGTCCTAAATGGCAGTATTTTCTGAAAACGTACAAGTGATCCGTGGGAAGGAAAAAACACAGTTTTAAATACCTGGCCTGTAGGTAACTATTTTGAACAGCAATCTGGTGTCAATTGCTTCACTGACACACTGAAACAAATTTTTAATGGAGGTCAGAAATGGCAGTATTTTCTGAAAACGTATATGTGATCCGTGTGACGGAGAAAACACAGCTTTAAATACCTGGCCTGTAGGTAACTATTTTGAACAGCAGTCTGGTGTCAATTGCTTCACTGACACGCTGAAACAAATTTTTAATGGAGGCCAGAAATGGCAGTATTTTCTGAAAATATATATGTGATCCGTGTGACGGAGAAAACACAGTTTTAAATACCTGGCCTGTAGGTAACTATTTTGAACAGCAACCTGATGTCAATTGCTTCACTGACACACTGCAACACATTTTTAATGAAGATCCGAAATGGTAGTATTTTCTGAAAACATATATGTGATTCGTGTGACGGAGAAAACACAGTTTTAAATACCTGGCCTGTAGGTAACTATTTTGAACAGCAATCAAATGTCAGTTGCTACACTGACACACAAACAAATTTTTAATGGTGGTCAGAAATGGCAGTATTTTCTGAAAACGTATATGTGATCCGTGTGACGGAGAAAACACAGTTTTAAATACCTGGCCTGTAGGTAACTATTTTGAACAACAATCTGGTGTCAATTGCTTCACTGACACACTGAAACAAATTTTTATCGAGGCCAGAAATGGCAGTATTTTCTGAAAACGTATATGTGATCCGTGTGACGGAGAAAACATAGTTTAAAATACCTAACCTGTAAGTAAATATTTTGAACAGCAATCTGGTGTCAATTGCGTCACTGACACACTGAAACAAATTTTTAAGGGAGTTCAGAAATGGCAGTATTTTCTGAAAACGTATTTGTGATTCATGTGACGGAGAAAACACAGTTTTGAATACCTAGCCTGTAGGTAACTATTTTGAACAGCAATCTGGTGTCAATTGCTTCACTGTCACACTGAAACAAATTATTAATTGAGGCCTGAAATGGCAGTATTTTCGGAAAACGTATATGTGATCCGTGTGGTGGAGAAAACACAGTTATTGATACCTGGCCTGTAGGTAACTATTTTGTACAGCAATCTGGTGTCAATTGCTTCACTGACACACTGAAACAAATTTTTAATGAAGGTCCTAAATGGCAGTATTTTCTGAAAACGTACAAGTGATCCGTGGGAAGGAAAAAACACAGTTTTAAATACCTGGCCTGTAGGTAACTATTTTGAACAGCAATCTGGTGTAAATTGCTTCACTGACACACTGAAACAAATTTTTAATGGAGGTCAGAAATGGCAGTATTTTCTGAAAACGTATATGTGATCCGTGTGACGGAGAAAACACAGCTTTAAATACCTGGCCTGTAGGTAACTATTTTGAACAGCAATCTGGTGTTAATTGCTTCACTGACACACTGAAACAAATTTTCAATGGTGGCCAGAAATGGCAGTATTTTCTGAAAACGTATATGTGATCCGTGTGATGGAGAAAACACAATTTTAAATACCTGGCCTGTAGGTAACTATTTTGAACAGCAATCTATTGTCAATTGCTTCACTGACACACTGAAACAAATTTTTAATGGTGGTCAGAAATGGCAGTATTTTCTGAAAACGTATATGTGATCCGTGTGACGGAGAAAACACAGTTTTTAATACCTGGCCTGTAGGTAACTATTTTGAACAGCAATCTGATGTCAGTTGCTTCACTGACACAAGCAAATCTTTAATGGTGGTCAGAAACGGCAGTATTTTCTGAAAAAGTATATGTGATTCGTGTGACAGAGAAAACACAGTTTTAAATACCTGGCCTTTTGGTAAATATTTTGAAAAGCAATCTGGTGTCAATTGCTTCACTGACACACTGAAACAAATTATTAATTGAGGCCTGAAATGGCAGTATTTTCGGAAAACCTATAAGTGATCCATGTGGTGGAGAAAACACAGTTATTGATACCTGGCCTGTAGGTAACTATTTTGTGCAGCAATCTGGTGTCAATTGCTTCACTGACACACTGAAACAAATTTTTAATGAAGGTCCTAAATGGCAGTATTTTCTGAAAACGTACAAGTGATCCGTGGGAAGGAAAAAACACAGTTTTAAATACCTGGCCTGTAGGTAACTATTTTGAACAGCAATCTGGTGTCAATTGCTTCACTGACACACTGAAACAAATTTTTAATGGAGGTCAGAAATGGCAGTATTTTCTGAAAACGTATATGTGATCCGTGTGACGGAGAAAACACAGCTTTAAATACCTGGCCTGTAGGTAACTATTTTGAACAGCAATCTGGTGTCAATTGCTTCACTGACTCACTGAAACAAATTTTTAATGGAGGCCAGAAATGGCAGTATTTTCTGAAAACGTATATGTGATCCGTGTGACGGAGAAAACACAGCTTTAAATACCTGGCCTGTAGGTAACTATTTTGAACAGCAGTCTGGTGTCAATTGCTTCACTGACACACTGAAACAAATTTTTAATGGAGGCCAGAAATGGCAGTATTTTCTGAAAACGTATATGTGATCCATGTGACGGAGAAAACACAGTTTTAAATACCTGGCCTGTAGGTAACTATTTTGAACAGCAAACCGGTGTCAAAAACTTTGCTGACACACTGAAAATATTTTTTTATGGAGGCCAGAAATGGCAGTATTTTCTGAAAATGTATATGTGATCCATGTGACGGAGAAAACACAGTTTTAAATGCTTTTCCTGTAGGTAACTATTTTGAGCAGCAATCTGGTGTCAATTGGTTCACTGACACACTGAAACAAATTTTTAATGAAGGACCAAAATGGCAGTATTTTCTGAAAATGTATATGTGATCCGTGGGAAGGAAAAAACACAGCTTTAAATACCTGGCCTGTAGGTAACTATTTTGAACAGCAATCTGGTGTCAATTACTTCACTGACTCACTGAAACAAATTTTTAATGGAGGCCAGAAATGGCAGTATTTTCTGAAAACGTATATGTGATCCGTGTGACGGAGAAAACACAGCTTTAAATACCTGGCCTGTAGGTAACTATTTTGAACAGCAGTCTGGTGTCAATTGCTTCACTGACACACTGAAACAAATTTTTAATGGAGGCCAGAAATGGCAGTATTTTCTGAAAACGTATATGTGATCCATGTGACGGAGAAAACACAGTTTTAAATACCTGGCCTGTAGGTAACTATTTTGAACAGCAAACCGGTGTCAAAAACTTTGCTGACACACTGAAAATATTTTTTTATGGAGGCCAGAAATGGCAGTATTTTCTGAAAATGTATATGTGATCCATGTGACGGAGAAAACACAGTTTTAAATGCTTTTCCTGTAGGTAACTATTTTGAGCAGCAATCTGGTGTCAATTGGTTCACTGACACACTGAAACAAATTTTTAATGAAGGACCAAAATGGCAGTATTTTCTGAAAATGTATATGTGATCCGTGGGAAGGAAAAAACACAGTTTTAAGTACCTGGCCTGTAGGTAACTATTTTGAACAGCAATCTGGTGTTAATTGCTTCACTGACACACTGAAACAAATTTTCAATGGAGGCCAGAAATGGCAGTATTTTCTGAAAACGTATATGTGATCCTTGTGACGGAGAAAACACAGTTTTAAATACCTGGCCTGTAGGTAAATATTTTGAACAGCTAGCCAGTGTCAAAAGCTTTGGTGACACACTGAAAAAAAATTAATGGAGGCCAGAAATGGCAGTATTTTCTGAAAACGTATATGTGATCCGTGTTACGGAGAAAACACAGTTTTAAATACCTTGCCTGTAGGTAAATATTTTGAACAGCAATCTGGTATCAATTGCTTCACTGACACACTGAAACAAATTTTTAAGGAAGTTCAGAAATGGCAGTATTTTCTGAAAACGTATATGTGATCCATGTGACGGAGAAAACACAGTTTTAAATACCTAGCCTGTGGGTAACTATTTTGAACAGCAAACCGGTTTCAAACACTTTGCTGACACGCTGAAAAAAAAAAATTAATGGAGGCCAGAAATGGCAGTATTTTCTGAAAATATATATGTGATCCGTGTGACGGAGAAAACACAGTTTTAAATACCTGGCCTGTATGTAACTATTTTGAACAGCAACCTGGTGTCAATTGCTTCACTGACACACTGCAACACATTTTTAATGAAGATCCGAAATGGTAGTATTTTCTGAAAACGTATATGTGATTCGTGTGACGGAGAAAACACAGTTTTAAATACCTGGCCTGTAGGTAACTATTTTGAACAGCAATCAGATGTCAGTTGCTACACTGACACTCAAACAAATTTTTAATGGTGGTCAGAAATGGCAGTATTTTCTGAAAACGTATATGTGATCCGTGTGACGGAGAAAACACAGTTTTAAATACCTGGCCTGTAGGTAACTATTTTGAACAACAATCTGGTGTCAATTGCTTCACTGACACACTGAAACAAATTTTTAATCGAGGCCAGAAATGGCAGTATTTTCTGAAAACGTATATGTGATCCGTGTGACGGAGAAAACATAGTTTAAAACACCTAACCTGTAAGTAAATATTTTGAACAGCAATCTGGTGTCAATTGCGTCACTGACACACTGAAACAAATTTTTAAGGGAGTTCAGAAATGGCAGTATTTTCTGAAAACGTATTTGTGATTCATGTGACGGAGAAAACACAGTTTTGAATACCTAGCCTGTAGGTAATTATTTTGAACAGCAATCTGGTGTCAATTGCTTCACTGACACACTGAAACAAATTATTAATTGAGGTCTGAAATGGCAGTATTTTCGGAAAACGTATATGTGATCCGTGTGGTGGAGAAAACACAGTTATTGATACCTGGCCTGTAGGTAACTATTTTGTACAGCAATCTCCTGTCAATTGCTTCACTGACACACTGAAACAAATTTTTAATGAAGGTCCTAAATGGCAGTATTTTCTGAAAACGTACAAGTGATCCGTGGGAAGGAAAAAACACAGTTTTAAATACCTGGCCTGTAGGTAACTATTTTGAACAGCAATCTGGTGTCAATTGCTTCACTGACACACTGAAACAAATTTTTAATGGAGGTCAGAAATGGCAGTATTTTCTGAAAACGTATATGTGATCCGTGTGACGGAGAAAACACAGCTTTAAATACCTGGCCTGTAGGTAACTATTTTGAACAGCAATCTGGTGTTAATTGCTTCACTGACACACTGAAACAAATTTTCAATGGTGGCCAGAAATGGCAGTATTTTCTGAAAACGTATATGTGATCCGTGTGATGGAGAAAACACAATTTTAAATACCTGGCCTGTAGGTAACTATTTTGAACAGCAATCTATTGTCAATTGCTTCACTGACACACTGAAACAAATTTTCAATGGTGGCCAGAAATGGCAGTATTTTCTGAAAACGTATATGTGATCCGTGTGATGGAGAAAACACAATTTTAAATACCTGGCCTGTAGGTAACTATTTTGAACAGCAATCTATTGTCAATTGCTTCACTGACACACTGAAACAAATTTTTAATGGTGGTCAGAAATGGCAGTATTTTCTGAAAACGTATATGTGATCCGTGTGACGGAGAAAACACAGTTTTTAATACGTGGCCTGTAGGTAACTATTTTGAACAGCAATCTGATGTCAGTTGCTTCACTGACACAAGCAAATCTTTAATGGTGGTCAGAAACGGCAGTATTTTCTGAAAAAGTATATGTGATTCGTGTGACAGAGAAAACACAGTTTTAAATACCTGGCCTTTTGGTAAATATTTTGAACAGCAATCTGGTGTCAATTGCTTCACTGACACACTGAAACAAATTATTAATTGAGGCCTGAAATGGCAGTATTTTCGGAAAACCTATAAGTGATCCGTGTGGTGGAGAAAACACAGTTATTGATACCTGGCCTGTAGGTAACTATTTTGTACAGCAATCTGGTGTCAATTGCTTCACTGACACACTGAAACAAATTTTTAATGAAGGTCCTAAATGGCAGTATTTTCTGAAAACGTACAAGTGATCCGTGGGAAGGAAAAAACACAGTTTTAAATACCTGGCCTGTAGGTAACTATTTTGAACAGCAATCTGGTGTCAATTGCTTCACTGACACACTGAAACAAATTTTTAATGGAGGTCAGAAATGGCAGTATTTTCTGAAAACGTATATGTGATCCGTGTGACGGAGAAAACACAGCTTTAAATACCTGGCCTGTAGGTAACTATTTTGAACAGCAATCTGGTGTCAATTGCTTCACTGACTCACTGAAACAAATTTTTAATGGAGGCCAGAAATGGCAGTATTTTCTGAAAACGTATATGTGATCCATGTGACGGAGAAAACACAGTTTTAAATACCTGGCCTGTAGGTAACTATTTTGAACAGCAAACCGGTGTCAAAAACTTTGCTGACACACTGAAAATATTTTTTTATGGAGGCCAGAAATGGCAGTATTTTCTGAAAATGTATATGTGATCCATGTGACGGAGAAAACACAGTTTTAAATGCTTGGCCTGTAGGTAACTATTTTGAGCAGCAATCTTGTGTCAATTGGTTCACTGACACACTGAAACAAATTTTTAATGAAGGACCAAAATGGCAGTATTTTCTGAAAACGTATATGTGATCCGTGGGAAGGAAAAAACACAGTTTTAAGTACCTGGCCTGTAGGTAACTATTTTGAACAGCAATCTGGTGTTAATTGCTTCACTGACACACTGAAACAAATTTTCAATGGTGGCCAGAAATGGCAGTATTTTCTGAAAACGTATATGTGATCCTTGTGACGGAGAAAACACAGTTTTAAATACCTGGCCTGTAGGTAAATATTTTGAACAGCTAGCCAGTGTCAAAAGCTTTGGTGACACACTGAAAAAAAAAATTAATGGAGGCCAGAAATGGCACTATTTTCTGAAAACGTATATGTGATCCGTGTTACGGAGAAAACACAGTTTTAAATACCTTGCCTGTAGGTAAATATTTTGAACAGCAATCTGGTATCAATTGCTTCACTGACACACTGAAACAAATTTTTAAGGGAGTTCAGAAATGGCAGCATTTTCTGAAAACGTATATGTGATCCATGTGACGGAGAAAACACAGTTTTAAATACCTAGCCTGTGTGTAACTATTTTGAACATCAAACCGGTGTCAAAAACTTTGCTGACACACTGAAAAAATAAATTAATGGAGGCCAGAAATGGCAGTATTTTCTGAAAATATATATGTGATCCGTGTGACGGAGAAAACACAGTTTTAAATACCTGGCCTGTAGGTAACTATTTTGAACAGCAACCTGGTGTCAATTGCTTCACTGACACACTGCAACACATTTTTAATGAAGATCCGAAATGGTAGTATTTTCTGAAAACGTATATGTGATTCGTGTGACGGAGAAAACACAATTTTAAATACCTGGCCTGTAGGTAACTATTTTGAACAGCAATCAGATGTCAGTTGCTACACTGACACACAAACAAATTTTTAATGGTGGTCAGAAATGGCAGTATTTTCTGAAAACGTATATGTGATCCATGTGACGGAGAAAACACAGTTTTAAATACCTGGCCTGTAGGTAACTATTTTGAACAACAATCTGGTGTCAATTGCTTCACTGACACACTGAAACAAATTTTTAATCGAGGCCAGAAATGGCAGTATTTTCTGAAAACGTATATGTGATCCGTGTGACGGAGAAAACATAGTTTAAAATACCTAACCTGTAAGTAAATATTTTGAACAGAAATCTGGTGTCAATTGCGTCACTGACACACTGAAACAAATTTTTAAGGGAGTTCAGAAATGGCAGTATTTTCTGAAAACGTATTTGTGATACATGTGACGGAGAAAACACAGTTTTGAATACCTAGCCTGTAGGTAATTATTTTGAACAGCAATCTGGTGTCAATTGCTTCACTGACACACTGAAACAAATTATTAATTGAGGCCTGAAATGGCAGTATTTTCGGAAAACGTATATGTGATCCGTGTGCTGGAGAAAACACAGTTATTGATACCTGGCCTGTAGGTAACTATTTTGTACAGCAATCTGGTGTCAATTGCTTCACTGACACACTGAAACAAATTTTTAATGAAGGTCCTAAATGGCAGTATTTTCTGAAAACGTACAAGTGATCCGTGGGAAGGAAAAAACACAGTTTTAAATACCTGGCCTGTAGGTAACTATTTTGAACAGCAATCTGGTGTCAATTGCTTCACTGACACACTGAAACAAATTTTTAATGGAGGTCAGAAATGGCAGTATTTTCTGAAAACGTATATGTGATCCGTGTGACGGAGAAAACACAGCTTTAAATACCTGGCCTGTAGGTAACTATTTTGAACAGCAGTCTGGTGTCAATTGCTTCACTGACACACTGAAACAAATTTTTAATGGAGGCAAGAAATGGCAGTATTTTCTGAAAACGTATATGTGATCCATGTGACGGAGAAAACACAGTTTTAAATACCTGGCCTGTAGGTAACTATTTTGAACAGCAAACCGGTGTCAAAAACTTTGCTGACACAGTGAAAAAAAAATGAATGGAGGCCAGAAAAGGCAGTATTTTCAGAAAACGTATATGTCATCCGTGTGACGGAGAAAACACAGTTTAAAATACCTGGCCTGTAAGTAGCTATTTTGAACAGCAATCTGGTGTCAATTGCTTCACTGACATACTGAAACAAATTTTTAATGGTGGTCAGAAATGGCAGTATTTTCTGAAAACTTATATGTGATCCGTGTGACGGAGAAGACACAGTTTTAAATACTTGGCCTGTAGGTAACTATTTTGAACAGCAAACCAGTGTTAAAAACTTTGCTGACACACTGAAAAAAAAATTTAATGGAGGCCAGAAATGGCAGTTGTTTCTGAAAACGTATATGTGATCCATGTGACGGAGAATACACAATTTTACATAGCTGGATTTTTAGCACTGTAATATGGAAAGGACCTGGCTGGATTCTGCAGTGACAACAAGCAAATGGCGCAGAAAAACTGTGTTCTCTGGATTGCTTTTTAAGGAAATATTGAGGATTAAGATCCCAAAAAAATTATTCCTGGCCCCTGAGACCTGGGCTTTTGTCTAGAAATAGACAAACAGCAGCAGAAGGCAGAACTGGAATGGAGTCTCTTGTGCTATATGCACTGCAGTCTGCTATATACACTGCCTGCCTGCCTATATACACAGCCTGCCCGATATCTCTGCAGATGGATTAGTCCTCAGAAGGACTGTTTGTTGAGATGGATATGTGTCTCTAATATAGTTTTGTACACCTACACTAACTAGAAACAAGCAAATCTCTCCCTAGCTCAGCAGCCGCTCTCCTTACACTGTCTGATTCCGGAGTGACTGTGATGAGCATGGCGGCGCCAGGTCTGATATAGACCTGATGACACTCTGCGGCCAGCCAATCACTGTAATGCCACAACCAACATGGCTACGGCATTACAGTGAGTGGCAGGAAATCCTTGCATGTTCATTGGCTCTCTAAAGAGCGCCAAACATGCAGGGAGGAGACCCGAGCTCTCGCTGAGTAACCCCGGAAATACTCAGCGAGCGCCGAGCATGTCGAGCAGTGAGATGCTCGAGCGAGCACCGAGCAGTAGCGAACATGCTCGCTCATCACTATTCCTAATACATCAGTGCATTTTATTGCCTTCTGTTGTTCTATTCTCCTCTCCAGTTGCTGACTTGTTAGATACATTTTTACCCAGTTTACCCCTTTTAACCTCCATAATGAAAACTCCAGACTTCCAACCAAGCATCATCCACTCAACAGAAACTTTGCGATCACAAACAATGATGAACATTGACATGAGATGTATAATGTAAAACACGGCAATCTACTGCAGTATTTATTCCAGAAGTTGGGAAATACTAAAATGCTAAAAGCAATCATCACAGTGTGTGGCCGTAAAATTGTTTGCGTGCAGTTAAATGCATATTTAATGTAAACTAAACTCAATTTCTCAACTTCTGTATAATCACATTCATTAGAAAATCGTATTAGCTTTTTACACAAAAAAAACAAGACATTGTCAGCAATGTTAAATATCTTATGTGACAAAATAAATTACATGTTGTTAGTAAATAGGAGAAATTATCATCAAGATGGACATCAACATATAATAAAGGTCAGTTTGTTGGTCAATCTTGACTGACAAATATAATAAATAAGTAGAATAACCGTCAAAACACTTACTGTATATACACAAGTATAAGCCAACCCGAGTATAAGCCGAGGTACCTAATTTTACCAAAAAAACTGGGAAAACGTATTAACTCGAGTATATGCCTAGGGTGGAAAATGCAGCAGCTACTGGTAAATTTCCCCATCCTGGTATGCATTGCCCCCTCATCCCCAATCCTGGTATTCATGGCCCCCTCATCCCCAATCCTGGTTTGCATGGTTCCCTCATCCCCAATCCTGGTGTGCATGGCCCCTCATTTCCAATCCTGGTATGTATGGCCCCTTCAACACCAATCCTGGTATGCATGGTCCCTTCATCCGCAATCCTGGTATGCATGGCCCCCTCATCTCCAATCCTGGTATGTATGGCACCTTCATCTCCAATCCTTGTATGTATGGCCCCCTCATCTCCAATCCTGGTATGTATGGCCCTCTCATCCCCAATCCGGGTAGCACTCCTCCGTGCCCGCTAATAAAGAGAATGAATATTCATTCTTCTCCATGCCCATGGGAATGGAGAGGGGAGAACATTCATTACCCTTTAGCAGTGGGCACACACTGCAACCTGCTCCTCCGCCGCCGCAACCTCCCCCCATTATCCACCAATGGAATTCTATATACTTGGGTATATGTAGCATCGGCGTCTCTGCCCCCTGCCAGGCAGAGACGCCGTCCCTCTCACCGCCGCGCTCCCTGCCGGCGTCCTCCAGCGCTCCTCTTCCTGCTTCTGCTGGCGCACGCAGCTTCCCGGGCACTGTGCTTAGGGCGCGCGCTCCCTCCCTCTTAAAGGGGCCGCGCGCGTCGCCCTAAGGAGTCCCCGGCCAATTGCCGGAGGTCCTCCCATATATAAAGCACCTCCTCCAATATGGAGGTGCCCGAGCATTAGTTGATGCACAGTGTACTTACCTCTGCTTCAGCCCTCAGGTCCCGCTGCTAGCCTGACTACTAGTCCTGCCCGCCAGCCTGACTATCAGTCCAGTCCGCCAGCCTGACTACTCTCCAGCCCGACAGTCTGTCTTCCGTTCAGTCCGCCAGTCTGTCTATCTGCTTTGCCCGCCTGCTTACCTGGAAGCACCTGCCTGTTACCTGTCAGCCTACCTGGAGGCTCCTGCCCGTCACTTGCCGTGACCACCTGTCTGCCTACCTGGAGGCTCCTGCCCGTCACTTGCTGTGACCACCTGTCTGCCTACCTGGAGGCTCCTGCCCGTCACCTGCCGTGACCACCTGACAGCCTACCTAGAGGCTCCCGCCTGTCACTTGCCGTGACCACCTGACAGCCTACCTAGAGGCTCCTCCCTGTCACTTGCCGTGACCACCTGTCAGCTTACCCGGAGGCTCCTTCCCGTCACTTACCGTGACCACCTGACAGCCTACCTAGAGGCTCCCGCCTGTCGCCTGCTGTCTCTGCCAGTTCATCTAGCCGGATCTCTCGTCAGCCTGCCTGCTGTGCCCATCTGCAGTATCGGTCAGTCTCAGCCATCTGACCCGTGGGAGTCACCTGCTCTCTTACAAGGTCGTCCACAGAGTAGCACCTGGTTCCTCTGCTCGGTCCCTCCCTGGTCACAGAGTCGTTATCCGCCGTACGACCTAGTCCGGTCCGAGTTGATACGTAGTTACGCCCCTCTGGGTCCCTCCTTGCGCCGCAGCACAGAGGTTCCACCACCCGGATCCATAACAGTATATACCCAGGTATAAGCTGAGGGGGGCTTTTTCAGCATAAAAAAATTTGCTGAAAAACTCGGCTAAATAATAATAATGTTTATTATATAATAAAATTGACCACTTTTGGGTTCTGTTGGTATAGTACCAGGTAAATTCCCTAACATGCACATCCCATAGACTATCACTATAAATTCCCAAGCATACTGTATGCCAATAGACTGGCCTTCGACATACATTTGCTCAGTATACTGATGTCAGGGAGCAATAAAAGTACAGTATTACCCTACAATAAACTATGGAACAACTGTAGAAATGATTGATAATTCAAATTACAGGTGATTGTGGAGAAATTCTAGTTTGTACTTGTAAAAAAATACAAGTTTTTTAGAAAACAATGTTAATTCTTTTCATCTTTACTGATGGACTACTGGATCCCTTTTGTCTATTTTCTATACATCAACTACCATTTACTTTCAGGTATAAGACTATATCACTTGTTAGAGAAATGATCAATGCTGGTTCAGTGTAGATAACCCAATAGCTGAGAAATCAATAACTTGCTGGGCCCCCACAGGCTACGTGCACACATCTTTTAAGCTCAGAAGACATTACAAGAATCTGTTGCTTTTTACTCTTGAAGCGTCTTTTGTTTTACTTTTTCGGTCACATTTTGAGCATTTTTCCTAACGTTTTGGTGGGGAATTTTTAGCAGTGTTTTATTATAATTTTTTGTGACTTCTTTTTTACTGTTTTAGTCATTTTTTTCACTCAAATAAATAATGAAAATACTAGAATTTTTTTAAGCAAAGATAATAAAATAAAACTCTTCTGTACCTCCTACATTTTAATGGGTTTACAATAAAGATTATTGGACTTTAAATTATTATTGTTCTCAAAAAGACATCTGGGTTTTCGAGCTTTACCATTGACTTGAATTGTAAGGTACAGAGACTCTTCCGAGAGTAAAACGCCTGAAGAATGGTCAGGTCACTGCTTTAACCACTTGGAGTTTTAGAGGGCACAGTCATTTTTGCACAGAAATGCAGATGTTCATTGTTTTTAGCATTTTCTGATAGGTTTTTCAGGCAGTTTCTGCTGCAGAATCTACCTTAAAAAGGCATTGTGTGCACATGCCCCAAGACAACTGGCAGGATTTAAGTTTATTGAAGAATATATGCCAAATCTACTTCCAAAGAATACTTGTTCAGTTTCCTATAGCAGCCTATTAGGTTGAAGCTTTCATCTTGAAAATAGCCTGAAAGGTCCCCAGTGAAGCTGGTTAGCCTTTCCCAAAGGGGATAGTTTTACTCTAATTATGAACTTTTAATCATTTATTTATTATACTAAAATAAATAAATAGTTAAATATTCAGCATTCCACTTCAATGTTAGGGTGAAATTTTCTTTTACCTTTGCCTAGCTTATTGATAGCTTCTCTGCTAGAGTCTTTTGTGTAGCACATTTTGCTTGTTCTGTGACTATGATTTTCCTATTGACCTGTCTCAGTACCTTCACTCAAGGAAAGCAATTCTTTCATTTCTTTAGTATCTCTACAGATATTATTGTAACATTAGTCATTGTCTATTTACGATGTTTTAAAAAATATTTCAGATGTATATCTTTAGACTTTTATTTAAAGGCTTTTTGCACTTTCCCAACCAATTCTTATTGCTCCAGTACATTAAAAATTAAAAGTTGAGCAAGTCTGCAAAAAGCCAAACTGCAAAGGCGCACATAGTATTTTAATATTCTAAACTAATGAAAAAGTCCTATAGTATTTGATCAATTCTGAACACTAATGTCATGAATCAGTAAACATCAAGGACTCATGCACATTAGTGTATTATAGCTGCATACAACCTCTGAGCTGTACAGTGTCCATAGTCCTCTTTAGGCATGATTCATGATTTCATACATAGGAATTTCACTTTTTTTTCCTGTTGAATTCCATATGAATTTGACAGAAAAAGAAATATGGCATGCTCCATTGCATACCACATAATAGAGCAATACTTCAAGGGAATAATAACTTTGCAAGTGCAATGATGATTCTCAGGAGTATAATGATCCCTTTCCTGAAAAATGCTTGACCCCTGACTCACTAACTCAACCAATAGAATTATTAGGACTTTTGTGGATTATAATTTATAAGGAATAGAATTTGTTTTGTTATTTTGTAGCTACATGAATTCACCACTTTTGCATTTTTAGTGAATGAGGGTAAATTACATTTTTGGACAAATCCATAGAGAAGATAATTATTTGCTGATCTCTAGTTCTAACCTGTGATAAAATAATAATGAATATTCGTTGCACATATATAGTAATATAGAAGGTTTTTACATGTGCAATAGATATTTAGGAACGCGACTTATATGAATTGTCATTGTTGTTTAAGATTATTGTACTTGTTTTTATTATGTATACCCCCTTTCACATGTATAGCACCATGGAATAAATGGCGCTATAATAATAGATAATAATAAATTGCCAATGTTTCTGTAAATATTAGACTATTATGAAGAGCTGTAACTTTCCTTATAGTATCAATTGTGTTTTCATTTATTATACAATATTTTTAAACTGTCTTCTTTGTAATTTTGTATTGCCATTTGTATAAATTACAAAAACTACATAGTTCAACAATATCTGGTAAAATAATGGTTAATTTAAATAATGACTGTAATTTATTTATGAAAAATGACGATATGCCAGTATAAGAAGCACCTCCAAAGGCTATATTAACTGATTATTTCTTGATTTTATTGACATTTTACACGTGTGTTTTTTAATTTAAAGCACAATGGCTGAGGCTTATGATAAGATGATTTTTTATTTTGTGGCATATATATTTCAGATCAATCACTGTTCCCGGGCATATGTCACACTCATTCTTTAGGTGGGAAAATAAAACAATATCACCTCCGAGACCAATGAAATATGAAGAAATATGGAGGAGTTAGGATTTATTGTAACAAGATGCATTAAATAGCAATTATTACTGCTGTTCATGACTCCTATTTTGACAACAGTCCGATATATAAATTAAATGGTAGCAATTGAGCGTAAAGACGCAGAATTCTTTAATGTACGATCACAATTTAGTGTTACTGTAGCTGTAATATTTCTTAATAATAGTTTTGTCCATGTCATAATGAAAAACAATTTTTTTTTTACTGACTTCTAGGAAATGCTGTGTTGAGACTTTGAACCGGCAGAACAATAAAACCTCTTTCAGACAGCCACTCTCAATGACGCCAATACATTACAGAAAAGTACAGTCTACATTGGAAGGGGTAATCCACATGTAGTCCATTGTGATTCCATTCAAAAACAATTTTTAGTAAAGTGGAAATTGCTTTCTATTTTATTACAGGATCGTACTCCCCAGAGGCATATGCATGTGGTTTCCAAGTACAGATGTACCTGATTTAAGCTCCATACCAACTGCTAATTAAAGTCCATCTACTGCATCTTTTTTAGCTCCACAGTAGATAATTGGCTCCCAGAAAGTCCCTTGTATGATGTAAAAAAAGAAAAGATGCAGTGGAGAACAATCCCAGATTAAAAACAATCACAACAAACTGCCTGGCGAATCTGAGATACCCAGTTCATCATAAAGCCTTTACACATTGCATCCATGCCCAATCACAGCCTGCATACCATACCAAGGAAACAGTAAATCCAGGAGAACACTTTAAACCATCACAAACTGTCCCATATTTACAGGAGAAATAGACTACTTGGAGCTGCTTGAAACTTTGCATTTTAAAAGATATAGAAAAAACTAAGAAAAATGTTTATATAAAGCACATGTTAGAATTAGATGTCTTCCAGGGGCCATTGACAATCCTTAAGATATGGTAATCTCTCCCTATTTAAAGCTCTTCTCCCACAAGGGCATCCCATGCTTTTTGAGCGGACTGCATGCACTAAAGACTAAGAAAACTTGATATCCTCAGAGATGTGATGTTAAAACGTCCATATTCGGAAATCAGTGACAAGTTCCTGGGACCTGCCTGTGACCTGTAAGGTCTACCAGAATCCCTTTCTGCTGTATGTGTAAGGAAGTGGAGGTGCTTCCCACATCCTCCCCCCTGATGATACAATGTTGGTATATAATGTGTTGCATGGTTTTAAATGTGATTTTTTCAGTTTACTAAATTACATGGGGATACAGGAGGCAGCTTTCTGATAGTGAGTCAGAAAGGGCCTAGCATTCAGTAGTGAAAGACCTAAGGTCTATTTTCTTGCAGACTTGCATGTAAAGGTGTGTTGTGTGCGAAGAAGGAGGGCATTATATGTCCTAATGACCAAGAAAACATGAAGAGACATTTGATAGATTGGAAATCAGGCCAGGGAGACCAATTAAATGGTACGGAACTTTGCCCAGGGGGCAGCAGAAAGCCCACTTAAAGGGGATTGAAAGCAGAGGGAACAATTGTCTAGAGTGAAAGGAAGCTATGGTCATGATATTGGGATATTAATTCTCCTACAAAGAGCAGTGGACTTTCAATATACCATTGAGGAGTCGTACCAACATACCTGAAGCAGCGGGGTCCTCATTAGTCAGTTGGGAACTGAGAGTAGCTATGAGGGGCTATAGCGTCAGTTGGGAACTGAGAGTAGCTATGAGGCGCCATAGCGTTACACCTCGACCCATGCAGTCCTCACTGTTATGTACTGCAACTTAGAACTAAGGAATAGGAGGGAAAAGCTGTCCCTGCACTGAGACTCAGCTTAATCCTACGCTGGGGTGGGTGCCCTATTTCTTATGAATAGCCCCACCGAAACTTCCGCAGTGAACTCAAACGAAGACCTGTAGGACGGGGAAAGGGGTCCCTAAAAGATCTAAGGACTGCAAGCAAAAGCAGGAGACCTCCTAACAGAAAAGTTAGTTGCAGAAACAAAAAATAAAGGAAACAAAACTGGTGGAACAAGAAGTCCCAGGAGAACAATAGTCCAAAGCAAGAAGAACTAAACAAGGCTACTTAGCCAGAGCACAATCGTTACAACACTGATGTCCAGCAGGGAATGGGAGCCAGGTGCTGTGTAATAAAAAGAGTGCAGAGATCACGTGACCAAGAAATCCAGCACCAGGAAAAGACTAGAAGCCAGCAAACAACAACAAGATGGCCGATAGTAAAACAAAATAGATATTAACACTCACAGGGGAAGACAGAGCTTCCCAAAAGAGTTTGCTGGACTGTCGTGAGATGCAGGATTGTGAAGTGCAAGAAAAGAGAAGTGTCATTAGATGTAAATGAAAAGTGCCCATGCCTGCTTAATGCAAGTGAAGCATTTTTTGAAGCCTTGTAGCTATTATCTAATTTACCTTGTAGACTGTGAGCCCTCGCGGGCAGGGTCCTCTCTCCTCCTGTACCTGTCGCTGACTCGTTTTGTTAAGATTATGTAAATGTTTTTGCTATGTATATCCCTATCACATGTAAAGCGCCATGGAATAAATGGTGCTATAATAATGATAAAAATAATAATAATAGTTCTTAACAAGTTACTGTTCAGTAAAAAGAAGCTTATTGTTGGACTCTGGCCTCCCTTACTCATGTCCGTAACATCTTGTCCTGGCCTGCCAAATACAACAGCAGCATGCGGTCTGCAGAGGTGTATCACACAGGTAACAAGAACACACACACCTAGCCTGGACTCCCATTTTCATGTAGAGTGGTGGGACGTGAAAGACGAGTACCTTGCCCACAGCTACCTCCCCACAACACATTACATATGCCTCCATGATAGCATGCATCCCTCCACTCATGAAGGATGTTGCAAGGATGTTGCAAGATGAAATCCATTACAGTAGCACTAGAGGGAGAGCAAGTTCAGTTTCTTAGAGAAATACCTTCCTAATGTTTCTGGAGTACGAAAAGTTACAATACCCAGTAAGCAACAAGAGCCCTAAAGTTAGACACCAGATAGAAAATGATTTCACTTTTTTTACTGGCAGTTTTACAACTATACCGGTCCACATTATCTCATAAAACTTTTTTTATAGAAATATCTTATTGCTCTAGCTACTAAAATTAAACTCAGAATCAATTAAAGGCTAAGCTCACTAGAGTAACTCTTAGGCCACGGCCCCTCTATCAGTAATTGGTCAGTATTCGGTCAGTATTTTTTCTCAGGAGTGGGAGCCAAAACCAGGTGAGAAAAGGTATAATAGAAACAAGTCACCAATTCTGCATTTATCACCCACTCCTGGTTTTGGCTTCCACTCCTGAGAAAAAATACTGACCGAATACTGACCAAATACTGATAGTGGGGCCGTGGCCTTAATTACATTAGCCCAGAGCCTTCGTAAAAAAAAAGAATCAATGAGATAAGATTTAGTCCCACAAAACAGAAAAGACACTTTGTTTTGGAAACTTCTTTTTGCTTTAAGGATAAAGTCATGTGTAGATTACATGCATTACTGCATTTCTGCTATGGAAATGCAATGAAAATGCATGTGTTTTTTATCTGTGGATTTTCATCATCAAATTCAAAACGTTGGGGAAAAGGTGCAAATAAAACACAATTTTTAACATGAGAAATTGATGTCACATATTTGAAAAATTGACATGTCACTTTGCTGGAACTGTAATACACTTTGTTTTTTCGTGTACAAAATATGCATCAGAAAAAATACACCAAATACTCACCAAGGGAACTCAAAACTGAATATACTCGTTCATGTGAGGTTTATCAACCAATAGAAAAGGACCGATTTTTTTCTTTGGTGTCATCGTAGTTGCTGATTTCAGTTTTTTCTCTTGCATTTTTTTTTACTGAAGAGGTGTGCTCGCAAACCAATCTCTAGAAGGTCACATGTTTTTATAAAAATGCATTACCAATCAAAAAATCTGTGAGACAGAAGCAAATCGTAAGCCTTCCAATTTGCATCCTCGTCTCGCCAATCCCTATAGACTTCAATGGCCAAGTCTGATCTGATGAATAGAACTTGCTCTGAGTCTCACGGATCTCACTCTTGGATCCCTGAGTTTAACAGATGTATGAATATATTTACTCTATAAGTCCGAGTGCTGTCTGCTAAAAAAAAAAATCGCATGTGAATGCAGCCTTAGTCTGAAATAACACATGAAGATTTTATTGTAGTTTGAGTTGCATGTTTAATTTTATGTGAAAAAATTATAATCTTGTCGAGTGCTCAATCTCAAAATTTTCCAAGTAAAAAACAGCTTTATTGATCCACTAAAAACATATGAAAAACACATAAGTTTAAAAACAGGACATCCTTCAAAAAATCATACAGGTTTCGAATCTAGAAATATGTGCGATTCTAAGCCATGACTAAGAACCATATATATTTCTAGGTTCGAAACGCGAAGGATTTTTGCACGATGTCCTGCTTTTAAACATGTCTGTTTTTGTATCTTTTTCAGATTAATAAAGCACGTTGGAGATTGAGTGCTGAACAAGATCGCCATTTTTTTCACGTTTTATATTATCCTTTCAACTGGGATTCAGTGTTCATGCACATCTTGAGAGTTCAAAGTTTTGTTCATCAAGTGAACTGAACATTTATTTTTTGTGAATTTTTTTATGCACTTTAACCTCTCCCAAAGATCATTATTTTCTTAAAAGACCACCGTCATATGCATCTGTATATTCTTTATTTTTGAATATTCAATAACAGTTCTTGAGTCACCGCTAAGAGCGAATTCAAGAAGGTAGAAAACTATGAAGAAAAGACTTATGTTTATCTTCCGTTTTATATCTATCCTTGGCTCAAAAACAGCTTCAAAAACTGCATGTGTGATTCCCAGTGGGAAAAAGTTATGGTGCTCAAAATATGTGAAAATTGTATTTTCTGTTTTTTTACAACCAGCTTGTGTGAGCCAGATTAGTTATGTAGCAACAATCTTGTATTAAGAGGCAGATGGCAATTTATTTTCTGCAACAGTTTCCTTAATAAAAGACGTGAATTGCAATCTGATTTTCTAGAAGAGGGGATAGGAACCAAAGTTTCTCTGGTGTCATACAGACATAAATCCAAAAATGGTTTACAACTGTGATGTTAAGAAACTTTTGGAAAGATTGGTGCTTCAGTGGTATTTAAGAGCATATAAGGAAGTAATCCTAAAGAGCACTAAAGAAACAATACATTTTTCAGAAACAAGCTGTGTAATTTGATGAAACAGCCATCAAGTTAGATGTAGATGAAGGTAGGAGTAAGCTGGGTATCGGGACCTGACTGTTCTCTGCATGGTGTCATTCCTGTGAAAATGCTTGTGTTAATAATATATATGATCAGGAAGCAGAAAGTGGAAAGAACAGCAGAAAATCTTAATAACCTAATTCTTTTCAAAACCTGAAAGCACCCATGTGTGATAATTGTTTCATGGGCAGAGGTGAGCACATAAGATTGGGCAACTAGGGAGAACGAGACACTTGATAGACGACTTTCTTTTTACAAGACATTCTAAGATGTAGCTTAAGAACTGCTTTAAATGAAGGTTGGGTGGTCTTCTAAAATTACTCTTTTTGATGAGTGATTGTGTAAATCCACATCTATTCAGGTTTCATGTTGTGTGATTTACACATTGCATTCCTTCTTAACAAACAAATGTATGTTCTGATGTTCTAAGGGGTGCTACTGTATTCTAATTATAACTTGTAACCTTACTGTATGCATGGCCTCCAATTTATCATAAATATAGGTATTTCCACGAAATATAAATCAGGAAATTATAAATAATAAGGAAAAAAAGAATGAGAAACATATTGTAAATGCTTACTAAAATATATATATATATATATATATATATTTATATATATATATAGATAGATAGATAGATACATATATAGCATTGTCAAGGTAAAATATATATATTATGGAAAATCAATTAGTTTCTCTTAATAGATTACCTAATCAGTGTGAATTAATATAGAGATGATGGAATAATCTATGTGTATGTATGTATGCAAATGTGTATATGCACATGGATTATGTTAATAGTTAATGAATATATAAATATTCTTATTGTAGACATGAACAACTAAATGATTTCCTGAGAATGACGTATGCATGTGCACGGCTGATAACAGAGAGATTCATGTCGAGTTGGCAAAGATGGTGCTGAGAGACGAACTCACCCCTCCCATCAGAATTCCTAAGGCGTTACTGAGGCCAAGAGATACATGGATGAGCAAATTGCAGTGTGCCAAGTTATCAGAAAGAGAAATCAATTTTACTAATCCCACCTAGAAGTAGAATACTATATAACCCCATGTCTACGTAATAAAGTATGCCATTTTGCGTGGTTCAGTCTCTGAGTGAAGTTTTTCAACCAGATTAGCAAATCTGGTTAATTAGCTTCTTTGCATGCAGTCAGACATCTTTAATTTGGAGGAGAGCAGTTACCTAGTGTATCTTCAATTGGTGAAACCTCCACAAATGGTGCTGTGACTCTGATCACACTCGAGGGGGCTCTAGGTCTTGGGGTGCCCATCACCGGACCACCTACGGACGAGCCGGGACTGCTCAAAGCGAGACCCTGATCAACTCTCATCACTGAATACGGTAAGTCTGCAGATTTAATGAATCCGTAGTGCTTATTTGTATTTTGAGCGGTCTCTGGTGAGTTTGTAGTGTCTAGATTGGCCCTTAGGGACAGACCCGTGCGACTTGGCGGGTCCCTGCCGTGTGATTCCAAGAACTATGGTGTGTAGTCGCTCCTGGCTAACTGCTGCTTTATGGTATCTGAGGTGTTCCGTCCCATTAGAACGATCTTTGTATGCAGGGGCGTACAAGTATACACTTGAGAATTTAGGAAAATTTCTTTGTTTATAACGTGGGCACGCAGGGAGTGAAGTTGCTAATAAGTCATGTATTAAGACACTATTAGTGCGCAGACACGCGGGGTCAACCAATCCTCTATTAAGACGTGGGATACGCGGGGAGCCAACTGCATCGTTAAGCCGTATATTAAGACGTCACTAGGACGTGGGTGCGCGGGGTGTCCAGTGCTTCATTAAGTTGTAAAAGAATCAATTCAGTACTTGGTAGGGAGTGCAGGGACCTGTTACAATTCTACCTTTGTATCAGCTGCCTGGTCTGATCATAAGTCTAAGGGGACGGAACGCCTGGAGCCAAAATCATGGAAAAACTAAAGACATTGTTTGTGTCGCAGGGGTCGCTCAATCAGGAGCGACAGGACCCCAAAGATATAGTTGCTAGAAGAGAAGGAAGGAAATCTGTAGAGAAAACCAAAAAAGTAATGTCATTGTGTGGGTTGTACCCCGGGGGTAGATTACAGTATGAGATGTTGAATGCAGCAATTTGGGAAAACGGGAAGATAATGGGTTGTTGCAAAGTGCATACATGTGGAAAAAGGTTGCGCTGAGTTTATCGAAAGAAGGGTTTGTGGATATTGAGGATAGGGATAACAAAGGAAACATAACTGGTTATTTCTATGTTAGAGACATGACTCTGACACCGCCCTATAATGGTGGCACAATGAATTGTTGGGTGTGTTCTAATTGTGGCCAGCAGAATCCATTGTCAGCAGATTGTTGTGTTGCATGTCACGCGCCCCGTCCAGGAGGCCCACCCCTTGCTACTACCCAAGCCACTCCTAGTGCCCCATCCTCATCCGTTATACCTATGTCCGCCCAAAGTTCCAACCCTTCCTGCAGCGGCCATGTTACTACACCCATTGCATCACCTCCAGCCTTTGACCAAATGTCAGTGGGTGTGCTTCCTCCCAGTGGCACGCACCCTTCCGGTAGTGTGCTTCCTTCTGATGGCGGCCATCTTGGCGCACCCGGAATACAGGCCGCAATACACACTACACCCAGACCATCAACCGCAACATTTACTCCTATACCAGTGTGTCCGGTTGTCACTCCGGATGGTGCGTACTATGTCACAAAAGACTGTGTCCCTCTCTATCCTCATTTGCTTAGTGCCGAAGCTCTATTTAATAGTCCGGAGTTCCGGCAGGCCCTTAACCGAAGAAGAAATACTATTGAACCGGAGGAGCCGTGGGATGAAGAGGCGGCAGCACCACCATCAGCAGCGTCCACACCAATAAGCGATCCAGAAGGTAAACCGACTCGCGTGACATTTCGTACACCAATATCAGAATTCTCTCCGGATCGGGAGGATTCCCGTGCCACCCTTTCAGATGAAAAATACCCACAGGTGAGGAAACCATGGAAAGAAAGAATGATTTTGAAGTCATCAACGGTACTAACAGCAGGTCTGGGGGAACTGGTAACACAGCCGGTGGATGCTATAGTTAATGCAGCAAATCCTAGATTACAACATAGGGGAGGAGTGGCTAAGACTATTGTGCAAGCCGGAGGTAATGCTATTCAGGAAGACTGTAATAGCATTGTACATTCTTCAGGACCGGTCGAGGCAACAGACCTGGTAGCCACCAGACCAGGGAGATTACCATGCAGGCTTATCATTCATGCAGTAGGTCCAGTGTATGATGAAGATCATCATGATCAGTGTGTGACACAACTTTGAGCTACAATCAACAATATTTTGAACTATGCTGGAACAAGGAACCTTACATCTATTGCTCTTCCTGCTATAAGTCCTGGAATGTATGGACTTCCTATGCAAGCCTGTGCCCAAGCAATAGTCCAAGCTATACGGGAGTAAAGAGGACTAACTATGTTGGAGAAGATAAGACTAATCAGCAATGACTATCATGAATCATTCAAATTCTCACCCAAGCTGTGGAAAGTGCCACAGCTAGATCAAACCCACTTAACCACCAGATGACCTCAGAAGATAACCCAAATGAACTATTTCCTAGAAAAACAAGCCCACCTCCTGTTGCTATGTTGCCGGTATCTCCCTCAACATCTTCTCAGTCAGAATCTCCAGTGCCAGATCACCATAATAGATATGTGGCATTCACACCCTCGCAAGTTAATCAAGTGATTAGTCAACTACCTGACCCAGACAGACACCCTATGGTGTTTTACAGAAGAATCAGACAAATTCAACAAACTTATTCAGTCACTTGGAAAGATCTTCATGAAATCACTAGCATTAGAGCGGGAGATGCCTTCTGGCCAATAATTGAAGTAGCTCTGAATGACAGCCAAGTGACAGACAAGGAGACTTACCAATCAGGAGGAGCTTTTTGTCAACAACTTCAGCAATGGGCCAAGGAGCGGCTCACAGACTCATCTACCAGTGTATCGGACTGTACTCAAGAATCAGGGGAGAATGTCGAAAAATTTTACATCAGAATCTATACTCTGTTCAAGGATTAAGGGTTTGATGAAGATCAGAGGATCCAACAGAACCTGCTAGTCACTTCATTTGTTAGGGGACTCAGAGAGGAAATCTCAGCGAAGCTTACAGACTCCAGACCAGAATATGTGGACATGGCCCTGCGAAAGGTACTCCTCATTGCTAAAGCTATAGAGAAACAATTGAATGCTGTACCAAGGCCTCCAGCACCTACACTGACTTCTGTTTCTGTTTCTGCTCCTGCTCCAGCTGCTCTAGCAGTCTATCAACCTGCAGATAATCAATCGGTTTGCGGGGGAAGACCAGAATTACCCCGCATAGGACAGTGGCAAACCCGTGCTCAGTTGAAAACATTCCCACTAAATCTGGACTGATTTCTACTGTCAAAATTGATATAGGGGACAGAACTTTACCTTTTCTAGTAGACACGGGTGTAGCCAGATCAGTAATACGGTCAAGAGATTTACCCTATGAATCGCTTATATCTGATGATTTCCTTTCATGTATGGGAGTGGATGGAAAACCCCACTCATCCCGACTAACATTTCCATTGCCTATTGGGAAAGAACAGAAGCTGCAAGGCCAGATTGCTCGATTCAGACACCTGCCCGCTTAATTTGTTGAGAGCAGATCTACTCCAGAAGTTAAATGCTCAGATATCATATGATGAGAATGGAATGCATCTAGATGTCTCTACTCCGTTATCATTAGAAAAGCAAACAAAGGTACATGCCCTCCCATTGTGTGTCATCCAATTTGCAATAACTGCCATACCACGGCATTATCTTGACTGCATACCACTTGAACTCTGGTCTCGAGGTCCTAATGATGTAGGCTGGCTGCCTGTCCCGCCAGTCCAAGTTTTCCTGAAAGAATGTGCATGGATTCCCAGACTCCCACAGTACCCACTAAAAACACCCCAAGAAGCGTCATTAGATGCCCAAATACAAGAATTACTCAAAAAAGGAACATTAATTCCCTGTGTTTCTCCTGCTAATACTCCATTGTTTCCAGTGAAGAAGAAAACTGCAAGAGGACAACCGGATAAATTTAGGATGGTGCAAGATCTGAGAGCTGTGAATGCAGTTACAATCCTGGAGACCCCAGTGGTGCCAAATCCACACATGAAATTCCCCCTGAGGCAACGCATTTCACAGTAATCGACTTGGCAAGCGCCTTCTTCAGTGTGCCTCTGCATCCAGACTGTCAGTATCTTTTTACTTTTACACACAGAGGAGTACAGTACACCTGGACCGTTATGCCTCAAGGAGCTCAGAACTCTCCTCATCACTTCACACTGGTCTTAACTACCTGTCTCCAACCCTGGAAGAGTAAGAACCCTGAAGTCACATTGATACAATATGTCGATGATCTACTCCTCTGTTGTCCCGATGACCAAACTTGCCACAGGTTCAGCTATTCTTTGCTCCAATTTCTAGCCACCATCGGATGCAAAATTACTCTGCGAAAGCTACAATGGTGTTGTACCAAAGTTGTGTTTTTGGGTCATTGCATATACCAAGCATCTCACTGAAGAACGAAAAATTGCCATCCATGACATCCCGTACCCGAGAACTGTCAAACAACTCCAAGCTTTCCTGGGAATGGTCACATACTGCAGACAGTGGATCCCTAATGCATCAGTTCTCATGCAACCTCTATGTGATCGGGTCCACTCGTCTGAGCTTGACCTGCATTTTGACCAAGAAGCTGAGGATGCAATGGACCAGTTGAAAGAACTCATCATTTCAGCCCCTGCACTGGAGATGCCCAACTATGAATTTCTATTCTTTCTATTTGTCTCTGAAGCGTGTGGCCATGCCTCAGGAGTTCTGGAACAAAAACATGGAGGCCACATGAGATCCGTCGGATATTATTCCAGTAAATTGGATCCAGGGGCGCAAACAGCTCCAACATGCCTCAAAGCAGTGTTGGCAGCTACAGAACTCCTCCACAGAACAACAGATGTTGCACTTGGCCATCCTACAACTATACTAGTCCCTCATGATTTGAAAGCTATCCTTGCACAAACCCAGCAGAACCATCGATCTATGCAATGTCGTGTCAGAATCCAATGTGAGCTCCTTTTACCAGAAAATATAGCTCTTCGGCGATGTACTGTCTTGAACCCCTCCACTCTGCTTCCTCTGTCAAGGGGGGACTGCTCTAAAGACTTAGGGGGGTCCTCAGAGGACCATGAATACCCTGATTCGAGTGACCATGATTGCCTTGAGGTCATGAAGGCAGAAACCTCTCACCTACCTACTGTCTCTGAACAGCCACTGCCTGAAGCGGATCTGATACTGTATACTGACGGGTCCAGATACGCAGATGAATATGGAACTTACCATACCGGATATGCGGTGGTGTCCCCACCAACGGTTGTTTCTGCTGAACCACTGCCATCTTATATGTCAGCTCAAGAGGCCGAACTGTATGCTCTGACCAAAGCCTGCAAGTGCGCAAAGAGTCGAGTGGCCAATATCTACACGGACTCGAGGTACAGATTCGGGATTGCCCACAACTTTGGCCTGATATGGGCCCTGAGGGGCTACAAGACAGCCAGTGGAGCTCCAATCCGGAATGCAGCGGCAGTGAAAAGTCTGCTAGAAGCTCTGAAGTTACCTAGGCAAGTGGCTGTGATCAAAATTAAGGCTTATGGGAAACTGAATTCAGAGGAAGCCAAGGGGAATCATCTGTCTGACATTACAGAAAAAGCAGCAGCTATGGAACCAATAATTCCAGAGGAAGCAGAGGTGTCGGGGGGACGGAGATGTTTGTGCTTACCAGAAGTCTGAGACAACGAGGGGATGAAGAAGAAACGAGAATGAGAAATTTGGGGTTGGAAAAAGAAGCGGCGGAAGATGAAGAGGAGCTAAGACTGGAAGAGAATCCGGCACACAGGACTTTAGTGGACCGGCAGAATGCGGTAACAGAAGAAGAAAAACAAGGATGGATTGGACGGGGAGGAATGTTTTGTAATGACGGAATCTGGAGAGTGGGAAGAAGAATATGTCTGCCAAGAGCACTGTATCCTGCAGTGGTTCAGTGGGCTCATGGAAAGGTACATAGAGGGAAGAATCAGATGATTTCAGCTATCAATAAACTCTATATTACACCCGAGATCTCAGTTCTTGCTACAAATTATACTAGGAGCTGTGAGATTTGTAGCACTTGTAATCCCGGAAGAACAGAACATGTGCCAAAGAAGAAACTGGCAAAGTCACAGTATACTTTCCAGAGAATCCAAATTGATCATATGCAATCACCCAAGAGTGGAAGATATGAATATGTTTTGGTGGTGGTGGATATGTTTTCCGGCTGGACAGAAGCATACCCAGTGGCCAACATGACTGCTAGAACTACAGTGAAAAGGCTTCTGGCAGAACTTATCTGAAGATTCGGGATTCCATAAGTGATTGAAAGTGATCAAGGACCCGCCTTCACTGCAGAAGTTACCAAATCAATCTGGGAGATGATTGTGGCGGATTTGGGCCTGCATACTCCTTATCATCCTCAAAGTAGCGGCAAAGTTGAAAGGATGAATGGCACTTTAAAAAACAAAATTCTTAAAGCCAGTAAAGAATTGTCACTTCCATGGCCGGAGGTGCTGCCTATTGCCCTATACTCAGTGCGAAATACCCCGAGACAACCCACAGGGCTCACACCATATGAGATCTTGTTTGGGGGGCCACCTAGAATAGGTCGATATTACCCCCAGCAGCTTAGTTCAGGGAATGATAAGCCTGTGAATTTTGTTGTCGGACTTGCTAAAGAGTTAAAATTAACACATGCTACAGTGTACTCTTCTATTCCAGACTCAAATCTTGAACCAGGTACTCACAGCATCCAGCCTGGAGATTTTGTCTGGATAAAGAATCACGTGCGAGGCACACTGGATGCCAGATTTGAAGGGACCTACCAAGTGCTGCTTACATCAACTACGGCTGTGAAGGTTGAAGGCCAAATATCATGGGTCCACGCATCCCATTGCAAGAAGGCGATCTCAGACCCACAACCCTGATGTTCCTTTTTCTGATGACAGTAGCTAGGGGGGAAGTCTTTGTTACGGTAACACGTGCATTCCAAGCAATTATTACTAAAGAGAATGATATTCCAGTTTTCTGGTACAACACTTCCTTGAATGTGGTGACATGAAGATTAGGATTAGACTGGAGGGCAAATGGACTGAGGAATGTGCCTTAACTAAAGCAATAATGTCTGTTTACTTTATATCTGAGTCCCAGGAATCCAAAAAGGAAATAAAGGCTGTGTTTGCAGGTACATACAGAGCCAAGAGAGAAGTTAACCCCAAAGGCAGTTTTGACCTCTATATATATATATATATATATATATATATATATATATATATATATATATATATTAATGTTCTCGGAGTGCCTAGGGGGGTGCCAGACGAATTCAAGGCTCAAGACCAACTGAAGGTGGGATTTGAGTCCATAATACCCATAATAACCATTAACAAGAACGTAGATTGGATAAATTAGATATCTTATAACCAACAAAGATTTGTAAATTACACCAAAGATGCCCTACAAGGGATAGCTGACCAACTAGCACCCACATCGACCATGGCCTTCCAAAACAGAATAGCTCTGGATATGTTACTTGCAGAAAAAGGAGGGGTATGCAAAATGATAGGTGAGCATTGTTGTACTTATATCCCAGACAATATTGGCCCCACAGGGAAAGTTACTAAGGCTCTTAAAAAAATTACAGATTTAAGTGAAGAACTGGAAAGGAATTAAGGTGTGGCTGATCTCTGGGATAAATATTTTTCTTGGATGGGGGATTGGAAGAGTTGGTTAATCCAAGGGGGAATTATTTTACTAAGTGTGATAATTCTAATTAGTGTATTTCTGATCAGTGTGATTCCCTGTGTCAAGAGGTTAATTGCCAAAACAGTAGATGCAGCTGTTCCTGTCAGCATCTTGTCCGAAGAATCTAATGAAGAGGCCTATGAACAAACAGTTCCCCTTAGAACAAAGGTGTTGTACCAGAGAGATTACCAGAAGTGAATGAGTTTGTAAAGTTAATATCCATATTTCTGTGTAAGGGGTGGCCCTCGATTACCCAGTCACTAGATCTTTTTGGTCTCCATCCCTTTCCTGTAGGTCTTCGTTTAAGTTACATTTAGGAACGTCGGTGGGTCCATCTAAAAGGGACGGGGCGCCCGTCACATATTAGGGTTCCAGAATAGTCTTAACATAAGGTCAAATTCTTCTCCCCCTCTCATTTTTAGCATATGGATATTAAAAGCAAATAATTGATTTTAGGGGGGGCCTGTCAAGGTAAAATATATATATTACCGAAAATCAATTAGTTTCTTTTAATAGATTATCTAATCAGTGTGAATTAATATAGAGATGATGGAATAATCTATGTGTATGTATGTATGGAAATGTGTATGTGCACATGGATTATGTTAATAGTTAATGAATAAATAACTAACAATTTCTATTCTTATTGTAGACATGAACAACTAAATGATTTCCTGAGAATGACGTATGCATGTGCATAGCTGATAACAGAGAGATTCATGTCAAGTTGGCAAAGATGGCGCTAAGAGACGAACTCACCCCTCCCATCAGAATTTCTAAGGCGTTACTGAGGCCAAGAGATACATGGATGAGCAAATTGCAGTGTGCCAAGTTATCAGAAAGAGAAATGAATTTTACTAATCCCACCTAGAAGTAGAATACTATATAACCCCATGTCTACGTAATAAATTATGCCATTATGCGTGGTTCAGTCTCTGAGTGAAGTTTTTCAACCAGATTAGCAAATCTGGTTAATTAGCTTCCTTGCATGTACTCGGACATCTTTAATTTCGAGAAGAGCAGTTACCTGGTGTATCTTAAATTGGTGAAACCTCCACAGTATAAGTTGCACAAAAATGTTGTAACATTTGAAGGTGCTTTACACAAGAAAACTGTCTAAAACACTTTACTGAATCGGGCCTGCAGAGCCTACATTTAAAGCAAACACAAAAACCCTCTTCTAACATCTTAGTCAAATAAAAACACAAGTCCATGAATGCTCCTCTTTTCCCATAATGTTTTACTTTTCTTCCATTTCCTTTTTTGGGGCAATTTGGTAAATGCAACTGGCGTCTACTGTTTGAGGAATGCCATATTTCCCACTTTATGCAAATGTTACAGACCCCTGTATATGTTGGAAGCATTTCTCAGCATATATGTATGTTACAGTCCCCTTTATAGAGATATAACTTGTGAGCATTTTCCAGCCTATATGTTACAGTCCCCTGTATAGATGTAAATGTTGGGAGCATTTCCCAGCCTATATGTTACAGTCCCCTGTATAGATGTAAAAGTTGGGAGCATTTCCCAGCCTATATGTTACAGTCCCCTGTACAGAGGTAAATGTTGGGAGCATTTCCCAGCCTATATGTTACAGTCCCCTGTATAGAGGTAAATGTTGGGAGCATTTCCAAGCCTATATGTTACAGTCCCCTGTATAGAGGTAAATTTTGGGAGCATTTCCCAGCCTATATGTTACAGTCCCCTGTATAGAGGTAAATGTTGGGAGCATTTCCCAGCCTATATGTTACAGTCCCCTGTATAGAGGTAAATGTTGGGAGCATTTCCCAGCCTATATGTTACAGTCCCCTGTATAGAGGTAAATGTTGGGAGGATTTCCCAGCCTATATGTTACAGTAACCTGTATAGAGGTAAATGTTGGGAGCATTTCCCAGCCTATATGTTACAGTCCCCTGTACAGAGGTAAATGTTGGGAGCATTTCCCAGCCTATATGTTACAGTCCCCTGTATAGAGGTAAATGTTGGGAGCATTTCCCAGCCTATATGTTACAGTCCCCTGTATAGAGGTAAATGTTGGGAGCATTTCCCAGCCTATATGTTACAGTCCCCTGTATAGAGGTATATGTGGGGATCATTTCCCAGCCTATATGCTACAGTCCCCTGTATAGAGGTATATGTTGGGAGCATTTCCCAGCCTATTTGTTACAGTCCCCTGTATAGATGTAAATGTTGGGAGCATTTACCAGCCTATATGTTACAGTCCCCTGTATAGAGGTAAATGTTGGGAGCATTTCCCAGCCTATATGTTACAGTCCCCTGTATAGAGGTAAATGTTGGGAGCATTTCCCAGCCTATATGTTACAGTCCCTTGTATAGAGGTAAATGTTGGGAGCATTTCCCAGCCTATATGTTACAGTCCCCTGTATAGATGTAAATGTTGGGAGCATTTCCCAGCCTATATGTTACAGTCCCCTGTATAGAGGTAAATGTTGGGAGCATTTCCCAGCCTATATGTTACAGTCCCCTGTATAGAGGTAAATGTTGGGAGCATTTCCCAGCCTATATGTTACAGTCCCCTGTATAGAGGTAAATGTTGGGAGCATTTCCCAGCCTATATGTTACAATCCCCTGTATAGAGGTAAATGTTGGGAGCATTTCCCAGCCTACATGTTACAGTCCCCTGTATAGAGGTAAATGTTGGGAGCATTTCCCAGCCTATATGTTACAGTAACCTGTATAGAGGTAAATGTTGGGAGCATTTCCCAGCCTATATGTTACAGTCCCCTGTACAGAGGTAAATGTTGGGAGCATTTCCCAGCCTATATGTTACAGTCCCCTGTATAGAGGTAAATGTTGGGAGCATTTCCCAGCCTATATGTTACAGTCCCCTGTATAGAGGTAAATGTTGGGAGCATTTCCCAGCCTATATGTTACAGTCCCCTGTATAGAGGTATATGTGGGGATCATTTCCCAGCCTATATGCTACAGTCCCCTGTATAGAGGTATATGTTGGGAGCATTTCCCAGCCTATTTGTTACAGTCCCCTGTATAGATGTAAATGTTGGGAGCATTTACCAGCCTATATGTTACAGTCCCCTGTATAGAGGTAAATGTTGGGAGCATTTCCCAGCCTATATGTTACAGTCCCCTGTATAGAGGTAAATGTTGGGAGCATTTCCCAGCCTATATGTTACAGTCCCTTGTATAGAGGTAAATGTTGGGAGCATTTCCCAGCCTATATGTTACAGTCCCCTGTATAGATGTAAATGTTGGGAGCATTTCCCAGCCTATATGTTACAGTCCCCTGTATAGAGGTAAATGTTGGGAGCATTTCCCAGCCTATATGTTACAGTCCCCTGTATAGAGGTAAATGTTGGGAGCATTTCCCAGCCTATATGTTACAGTCCCCTGTATAGAGGTAAATGTTGGGAGCATTTCCCAGCCTATATGTTACAGTCCCCTGTATAGAGGTAAATGTTGGGAGCATTTCCCAGCCTACATGTTACAGTCCCCTGTATAGAGGTAAATGTTGGGAGCATTTCCCAGCCTATATGTTACAGTCCCCTGTATAGAGGTAAATGTTGGGAGCATTTCCCAGCCTATATGTTACAGTCCCCTATATAGAGGTAAATGTTGGGAGCATTTCCCAGCCTATATGTTACAGTCCCCTGTATAGAGGTAAATGTTGGGAGCATTTCCCAGCCTATATGTTACAGTCCCATGTATAGAGGTAAATGTTGGGAGCATTTCCCAGCCTACATGTTACAGTCCCCTGTATAGAGGTAAATGTTGGGAGCATTTCCCAGCCTATATGTTACAGTCCCCTGTATAGAGGTAAATGTTGGGAGCATTTCCCAGCCTACATGTTACAGTCCCCTGTATAGAGGTAAATGTTGGGAGCATTTCCCAGCCTACATGTTACAGTCCCCTGTATAGAGGTAAATGTTGGGAGCATTTCCCAGCCTATTTGTTACAGTCCCCTGTATAGAGGTAAATGTTGGGAGCATTTCTCAGCCTATATGTTACAGTAACCTGTATAGAGGTAAATGTTGGGAGCATTTCCCAGCCTATATGTTACAGTCCCCTGTATAGAGGTAAATGTTGGGAGCATTTCCCAGCCTATATGTTACAGTCCCCTGTATAGAGGTAAATGTTGGGAGCATTTCCCAGCCTATATGTTACAGTCCCCTGTATAGAGGTAAATGTTGGGAGCATTTCCCAGCCTATATGTTACAGTCCCCTGTATAGAGGTAAATGTTGGGAGCATTTCCCAGCCTACATGTTACAGTCCCCTGTATAGAGGTAAATGTTGGGAGCATTTCCCAGCCTATATGTTACAGTCCCCTGTATAGAGGTAAATGTTGGGAGCATTTCCCAGCCTATATGTTACAGTCCCCTGTATAGAGGTAAATGTTGGGAGCATTTCCCAGCCTACATGTTACAGTCCCCTGTATAGAGGTAAATGTTGGGAGCATTTCCCAGCCTACATGTTACAGTCCCCTGTATAGAGGTAAATGTTGGGAGCATTTCCCGGCCTATTTGTTACAGTCCCCTGTATAGAGGTAAATGTTGGGAGCATTTCTCAGCCTATATGTTACAGTAACCTGTATAGAGGTAAATGTTGGGAGCATTTCCCAGCCTATATGTTACAGTCCCCTGTATAGAGGTAAATGTTGGGAGCATTTCCCAGCCTATATGTTACAGTCCCCTGTACAGAGGTAAATGTTGGGAGCATTTCCCAGCCTACATGTTACAGTCCCCTGTATAGAGGTAAATGTTGGGAGCATTTCCCAGCCTACATGTTACAGTCCCCTGTATAGAGGTAAATGTTGGGAGCATTTCCCAGCCTACATGTTACAGTCCCCTGTATAGAGGTAAATGTTGGGAGCATTTCCCAGCCTATATGTTACAGTCCCCTGTATAGATGTAAATGTTGGGAGCATTTCCCAGCCTATATGTTACAGTCCCCTGTATAGATGTAAATGTTGGGAGCATTTCCCAGCCTATATGTTACAGTCCCCTGTATAGAGGTAAATGTTGGGAGCATTTCCCAGCCTATTTGTTACAGTCCCCTGTATAGAGGTAAATGTTGGGAGCATTTCTCAGCCTATATGTTACAGTAACCTGTATAGAGGTAAATGTTGGGAGCATTTCCCAGCCTATATGTTACAGTCCCCTGTATAGAGGTAAATGTTGGGAGCATTTCCCAGCCTATATGTTACAGTCCCCTGTACAGAGGTAAATGTTGCGAGCATTTCCCAGCCTACATGTTACAGTCCCCTGTATAGAGGTAAATGTTGGGAGCATTTCCCAGCCTACATGTTACAGTCCCCTGTATAGAGGTAAATGTTGGGAGCATTTCCCAGCCTATATGTTACAGTCCCCTGTATAGATGTAAATGTTGGGAGCATTTCCCAGCCTATATGTTACAGTCCCCTGTATAGATGTAAATGTTGGGAGCATTTCCCAGCCTATATGTTACAGTCCCCTGTATAGAGGTAAATGTTGGGAGCATTTCCCAGCCTATATGTTACAGTCCCCTGTATAGAGGTAAATGTTGGGAGCATTTCCCAGCCTATATGTTACAGTCCCCTGTATAGAGGTAAATGTTGGGAGCATTTCCCAGCCTATTTGTTACAGTCCCCTGTATAGAGGTAAATGTTGGGAGCATTTCCCAGCCTACATGTTACAGTCCCCTGTATAGAGGTAAATGTTGGGAGCATTTCCCAGCCTATTTGTTACAGTCCCCTGTATAGAGGTAAATGTTGGGAGCATTTCCCAGCCTATATGTTACAGTAACCTGTATAGAGGTAAATGTTGGGAGCATTTCCCAGCCTATATGTTACAGTCCCCTGTATAGAGGTAAATGTTGGGAGCATTTCCCAGCCTACATGTTACAGTCCCCTGTATAGAGGTAAATGTTGGGAGCATTTCCCAGCCTATATGTTACAGTCCCCTGTACAGAGGTAAATGTTGGGAGCATTTCCCAGCCTACATGTTACAGTCCCCTGTATAGAGGTAAATGTTGGGAGCATTTCCCAGCCTACATGTTACAGTCCCCTGTATAGAGGTAAATGTTGGGAGCATTTCCCAGCCTATATTTTACAGTCCCCTGTATAGAGGTAAATGTTGGGAGCATTTTCCAGCCTATATGTTACAGTCCCCTGTATAGATGTAAATGTTGGGAGCATTTCCCAGCCTATATGTTACAGTCCCCTGTATAGATGTAAATGTTGGGAGCATTTCCCAGCCTATATGTTACAGTCCCCTGTATAGAGGTAAATGTTGGGAGCATTTCCCAGCCTATATGTTACAGTCCCCTGTATAGAGGTAAATGTTGGGAGCATTTCCCAGCCTATATGTTACAGTCCCCTGTATAGAGGTAAATGTTGGGAGCATTTCCCAGCCTATTTGTTACAGTCCCCTGTATAGAGGTAAATGTTGGGAGCATTTCCCAGCCTATTTGTTACAGTCCCCTGTATAGAGGTAAATGTTGGGAGCATTTCCCAGCCTATATGTTACAGTCCCCTGTACAGAGGTAAATGTTGGGAGCATTTCCCAGCCTATATGTTACAGTCCCCTGTACAGAGGTAAATGTTGGGAGCATTTCCCAGCCTACATGTTACAGTCCCCTGTATAGAGGTAAATGTTGGGAGCATTTCCCAGCCTACATGTTACAGTCCCCTGTATAGAGGTAAATGTTGGGAGCATTTCGCAGCCTATATGTTACAGTCCCCTGTATAGAGGTAAATGTTGGGAGCATTTCCCAGCCTATATGTTACAGTCCCCTGTATAGAGGTAACTGTTGGGAGCATTTCCCAGCCTACATGTTACAGTCCCCTGTATAGAGGTAAATGTTGGGAGCATTTCCCAGCCTATATGTTACAGTCCCCTGTATAGAGGTAAATGTTGGGAGCATTTCCCAGCCTATATGTTACAGTCCCCTGTATAGAGGTAAATGTTGGGAGCATTTCCCAGCCTATATGTTACAGTAACCTGTATAGAGGTAAATGTTGGGAGCATTTCCCAGCCTATATGTTAAAGTCCCCTGTATAGAGGTAAATGTTGGGAGCATTTCCCAGCCTATATGTTACAGTCCCCTGTATAGAGGTAAATGTTGGGAGCATTTCCCAGCCTATATGTTACAGTCCCCTGTACAGAGGTAAATGTTGGGAGCATTTCCCAGCCTATATGTTACAGTCCCCTGTATAGAGGTAAATGTTGGGAGCATTTCCCAGCCTATATGTTACAGTCCCCTGTATAGAGGTAAATTTTGGGAGCATTTCCCAGCCTATATGTTACAGTCCCTTGTATAGAGGTAAATATTGGGAGCATTTCCCAGCCTACATGTTACAGTCCCCTGTATAGAGGTAAATGTTGGGAGCATTTCCCAGCCTATATGTTACAGTCCCCTGTATAGAGGTAAATGTTGGGAGCATTTCCCAGCCTATATGTTACAGTCCCCTGTATAGAGGTAAATGTTGGGAGCATTTCCCAGCCTACATGTTACAGTCCCCTGTATAGAGGTAAATGTTGGGAGCATTTCCCAGCCTACATGTTACAGTCCCCTGTATAGAGGTAAATGTTGGGAGCATTTCCCAGCCTATTTGTTACAGTCCCCTGTATAGAGGTAAATGTTGGGAGCATTTCTCAGCCTATATGTTACAGTAACCTGTATAGAGGTAAATGTTGGGAGCATTTCCCAGCCTATATGTTACAGTCCCCTGTATAGAGGTAAATGTTGGGAGCATTTCCCAGCCTATATGTTACAGTCCCCTGTACAGAGGTAAATGTTGGGAGCATTTCCCAGCCTACATGTTACAGTCCCCTGTATAGAGGTAAATGTTGGGAGCATTTCCCAGCCTACATGTTACAGTCCCCTGTATAGAGGTAAATGTTGGGAGCATTTCCCAGCCTATATGTTACAGTCCCCTGTATAGATGTAAATGTTGGGAGCATTTCCCAGCCTATATGTTACAGTCCCCTGTATAGATGTAAATGTTGGGAGCATTTCCCAGCCTATATGTTACAGTCCCCTGTATAGAGGTAAATGTTGGGAGCATTTCCCAGCCTATATGTTACAGTCCCCTGTATAGAGGTAAATGTTGGGAGCATTTCCCAGCCTATATGTTACAGTAACCTGTATAGAGGTAAATGTTGGGAGCATTTCCCAGCCTATTTGTTACAGTCCCCTGTATAGAGGTAAATGTTGGGAGCATTTCCCAGCCTACATGTTACAGTCCCCTGTATAGAGGTAAATGTTGGGAGCATTTCCCAGCCTATTTGTTACAGTCCCCTGTATAGAGGTAAATGTTGGGAGCATTTCCCAGCCTATATGTTACAGTAACCTGTATAGAGGTAAATGTTGGGAGCATTTCCCAGCCTATATGTTACAGTCCCCTGTATAGAGGTAAATGTTGGGAGCATTTCCCAGCCTATATGTTACAGTCACCTGTACAGAGGTAAATGTTGGGAGCATTTCCCAGCCTATATGTTACAGTCCCCTGTATAGAGGTAAATGTTGGGAGCATTTCCCAGCCTACATGTTACAGTCCCCTGTATAGAGGTAAATGTTGGGAGCATTTCCCAGCCTATATGTTACAGTCCCCTGTATAGAGGTAAATGTTGGGAGCATTTCCCAGCCTATATGTTACAGTCCCCTGTATAGATGTAAATGTTGGGAGCATTTCCCAGCCTATATGTTACAGTCCCCTGTATAGATGTAAATGTTGGGAGCATTTACCAGCCTATATGTTACAGTCCCCTGTATAGAGGTAAATGTTGGGAGCATTTCCCAGCCTATATGTTACAGTCCCCTGTATAGAGGTAAATGTTGGGAGCATTTCCCAGCCTATTTGTTACAGTCCCCTGTATAGAGGTAAATGTTGGGAGCATTTCCCAGCCTATTTGTTACAGTCCCCTGTATAGAGGTAAATGTTGGGAGCATTTCCCAGCCTATATGTTACAGTCCCCTGTACAGAGGTAAATGTTGGGAGCATTTCCCAGCCTATTTGTTACAGTAACCTGTATAGAGGTAAATGTTGGGAGCATTTCCCAGCCTATATGTTACAGTCCCCTGTATAGAGGTAAATGTTGGGAGCATTTCCCAGCCTATATGTTACAGTCCCCTGTACAGAGGTAAATGTTGGGAGCATTTCCCAGCCTACATGTTACAGTCCCCTGTATAGAGGTAAATGTTGGGAGCATTTCCCAGCCTACATGTTACAGTCCCCTGTATAGAGGTAAATGTTGGGAGCATTTCCCAGCCTATATGTTACAGTCCCCTGTATAGAGGTAAATGTTGGGAGCATTTCCCAGCCTATATGTTACAGTCCCCTGTATAGAGGTAACTGTTGGGAGCATTTCCCAGCCTACATGTTACAGTCCCCTGTATAGAGGTAAATGTTGGGAGCATTTCCCAGCCTATATGTTACAGTCCCCTGTATAGAGGTAAATGTTGGGAGCATTTCCCAGCCTATATGTTACAGTCCCCTGTATAGAGGTAAATGTTGGGAGCATTTCCCAGCCTATATGTTACAGTAACCTGTATAGAGGTAAATGTTGGGAGCATTTCCCAGCCTATATGTTAAAGTCCCCTGTATAGAGGTAAATGTTGGGAGCATTTCCCAGCCTATATGTTACAGTCCCCTGTACAGAGGTAAATGTTGGGAGCATTTCCCAGCCTATATGTTAAAGTCCCCTGTATAGAGGTAAATGTTGGGAGCATTTCCCAGCCTATATGTTACAGTCCCCTGTACAGAGGTAAATGTTGGGAGCATTTCCCAGCCTATATGTTACAGTCCCCTGTATAGAGGTAAATGTTGGGAGCATTTCCCAGCCTATATGTTACAGTCCCCTGTATAGAGGTAAATGTTGGGAGCATTTCCCAGCCTACATGTTACAGTCCCCTGTATAGAGGTAAATGTTGGGAGCATTTCCCAGCCTATATGTTACAGTCCCCTGTATAGAGGTAAATGTTGGGAGCATTTCCCAGCCTATATGTTACAGTCCCCTGTATAGAGGTAAATGTTGGGAGCATTTCCCAGCCTATATGTTACAGTCCCCTGTATAGAGGTAAATGTTGGGAGCATTTCCCAGCCTATATGTTACAGTCCCCTGTATAGAGGTAAATGTTGGGAGCATTTCCCAGCCTATATGTTACAGTCCCCTGTATAGAGGTAAATGTTGGGAGCATTTCCCAGCCTATATGTTACAGTCCCCTGTATAGAGGTAAATGTTGGGAGCATTTCCCAGCCTATATGTTACAGTCCCCTGTATAGAGGTAAATGTTGGGAGCATTTCCCAGCCTATATGTTACAGTCCCCTGTATAGAGATAAATGTTGGGAGCATTTCCCAGCCTATATGTTACAGTCCCCTGTATAGAGGTAAATGTTGGGAGCATTTCCCAGCCTACATGTTACAGTCCCCTGTATAGAGGTAAATGTTGGGAGCATTTCCCAGCCTATTTGTTACAGTCCCCTGTATAGAGGTAAATGTTGGGAGCATTTCCCAGCCTACATGTTACAGTCCCCTGTATAGAGGTAAATGTTGGGAGCATTTCCCAGCTTATTTGTTTCAGTCCCCTGTATAGAGGTAAATGTTGGGAGCATTTCCCAGCCTATATGTTACAGTCCCCTGTATAGAGGTAAATGTTGGGAGCATTTCCCAGCCTATATGTTACAGTCCCCTGTATAGAGGTAAATGTTGGGAGCATTTCCCAGCCTATTTGTTACAGTCCCCTGTATAGAGGTAAATGTTGGGAGCATTTCCCAGCCTACATGTTACAGTCCCCTGTATAGAGGTAAATGTTGGGAGCATTTCCCAGCCTATTTGTTACAGTCCCCTGTATAGAGGTAAATGTTGGGAGCATTTCCCAGCCTATATGTTACAGTAACCTGTATAGAGGTAAATGTTGGGAGCATTTCCCAGCCTATATGTTACAGTCCCCTGTATAGAGGTAAATGTTGGGAGCATTTCCCAGCCTACATGTTACAGTCCCCTGTATAGAGGTAAATGTTGGGAGCATTTCCCAGCCTATATGTTACAGTCCCCTGTACAGAGGTAAATGTTGGGAGCATTTCCCAGCCTACATGTTACAGTCCCCTGTATAGAGGTAAATGTTGGGAGCATTTCCCAGCCTACATGTTACAGTCCCCTGTATAGAGGTAAATGTTGGGAGCATTTCCCAGCCTATATTTTACAGTCCCCTGTATAGAGGTAAATGTTGGGAGCATTTTCCAGCCTATATGTTACAGTCCCCTGTATAGATGTAAATGTTGGGAGCATTTCCCAGCCTATATGTTACAGTCCCCTGTATAGATGTAAATGTTGGGAGCATTTCCCAGCCTATATGTTACAGTCCCCTGTATAGAGGTAAATGTTGGGAGCATTTCCCAGCCTATATGTTACAGTCCCCTGTATAGAGGTAAATGTTGGGAGCATTTCCCAGCCTATATGTTACAGTCCCCTGTATAGAGGTAAATGTTGGGAGCATTTCCCAGCCTATTTGTTACAGTCCCCTGTATAGAGGTAAATGTTGGGAGCATTTCCCAGCCTATTTGTTACAGTCCCCTGTATAGAGGTAAATGTTGGGAGCATTTCCCAGCCTATATGTTACAGTCCCCTGTACAGAGGTAAATGTTGGGAGCATTTCCCAGCCTATATGTTACAGTCCCCTGTACAGAGGTAAATGTTGGGAGCATTTCCCAGCCTACATGTTACAGTCCCCTGTATAGAGGTAAATGTTGGGAGCATTTCCCAGCCTACATGTTACAGTCCCCTGTATAGAGGTAAATGTTGGGAGCATTTCGCAGCCTATATGTTACAGTCCCCTGTATAGAGGTAAATGTTGGGAGCATTTCCCAGCCTATATGTTACAGTCCCCTGTATAGAGGTAACTGTTGGGAGCATTTCCCAGCCTACATGTTACAGTCCCCTGTATAGAGGTAAATGTTGGGAGCATTTCCCAGCCTATATGTTACAGTCCCCTGTATAGAGGTAAATGTTGGGAGCATTTCCCAGCCTATATGTTACAGTCCCCTGTATAGAGGTAAATGTTGGGAGCATTTCCCAGCCTATATGTTACAGTAACCTGTATAGAGGTAAATGTTGGGAGCATTTCCCAGCCTATATGTTAAAGTCCCCTGTATAGAGGTAAATGTTGGGAGCATTTCCCAGCCTATATGTTACAGTCCCCTGTATAGAGGTAAATGTTGGGAGCATTTCCCAGCCTATATGTTACAGTCCCCTGTACAGAGGTAAATGTTGGGAGCATTTCCCAGCCTATATGTTACAGTCCCCTGTATAGAGGTAAATGTTGGGAGCATTTCCCAGCCTATATGTTACAGTCCCCTGTATAGAGGTAAATTTTGGGAGCATTTCCCAGCCTATATGTTACAGTCCCTTGTATAGAGGTAAATATTGGGAGCATTTCCCAGCCTACATGTTACAGTCCCCTGTATAGAGGTAAATGTTGGGAGCATTTCCCAGCCTATATGTTACAGTCCCCTGTATAGAGGTAAATGTTGGGAGCATTTCCCAGCCTATATGTTACAGTCCCCTGTATAGAGGTAAATGTTGGGAGCATTTCCCAGCCTACATGTTACAGTCCCCTGTATAGAGGTAAATGTTGGGAGCATTTCCCAGCCTACATGTTACAGCCCCCTGTATAGAGGTAAATGTTGGGAGCATTTCCCAGCCTATTTGTTACAGTCCCCTGTATAGAGGTAAATGTTGGGAGCATTTCTCAGCCTATATGTTACAGTAACCTGTATAGAGGTAAATGTTGGGAGCATTTCCCAGCCTATATGTTACAGTCCCCTGTATAGAGGTAAATGTTGGGAGCATTTCCCAGCCTATATGTTACAGTCCCCTGTACAGAGGTAAATGTTGGGAGCATTTCCCAGCCTACATGTTACAGTCCCCTGTATAGAGGTAAATGTTGGGAGCATTTCCCAGCCTACATGTTACAGTCCCCTGTATAGAGGTAAATGTTGGGAGCATTTCCCAGCCTATATGTTACAGTCCCCTGTATAGATGTAAATGTTGGGAGCATTTCCCAGCCTATATGTTACAGTCCCCTGTATAGATGTAAATGTTGGGAGCATTTCCCAGCCTATATGTTACAGTCCCCTGTATAGAGGTAAATGTTGGGAGCATTTCCCAGCCTATATGTTACAGTCCCCTGTATAGAGGTAAATGTTGGGAGCATTTCCCAGCCTATATGTTACAGTAACCTGTATAGAGGTAAATGTTGGGAGCATTTCCCAGCCTATTTGTTACAGTCCCCTGTATAGAGGTAAATGTTGGGAGCATTTCCCAGCCTACATGTTACAGTCCCCTGTATAGAGGTAAATGTTGGGAGCATTTCCCAGCCTATTTGTTACAGTCCCCTGTATAGAGGTAAATGTTGGGAGCATTTCCCAGCCTATATGTTACAGTAACCTGTATAGAGGTAAATGTTGGGAGCATTTCCCAGCCTATATGTTACAGTCCCCTGTATAGAGGTAAATGTTGGGAGCATTTCCCAGCCTATATGTTACAGTCCCCTGTATAGAGGTAAATGTTGGGAGCATTTCCCAGCCTATATGTTACAGTCACCTGTACAGAGGTAAATGTTGGGAGCATTTCCCAGCCTATATGTTACAGTCCCCTGTATAGAGGTAAATGTTGGGAGCATTTCCCAGCCTACATGTTACAGTCCCCTGTATAGAGGTAAATGTTGGGAGCATTTCCCAGCCTATATGTTACAGTCCCCTGTATAGAGGTAAATGTTGGGAGCATTTCCCAGCCTATATGTTACAGTCCCCTGTATAGATGTAAATGTTGGGAGCATTTCCCAGCCTATATGTTACAGTCCCCTGTATAGAGGTAAATGTTGGGAGCATTTCCCAGCCTATATGTTACAGTCCCCTGTATAGAGGTAAATGTTGGGAGCATTTCCCAGCCTATTTGTTACAGTCCCCTGTATAGAGGTAAATGTTGGGAGCATTTCCCAGCCTATTTGTTACAGTCCCCTGTATAGAGGTAAATGTTGGGAGCATTTCCCAGCCTATATGTTACAGTCCCCTGTACAGAGGTAAATGTTGGGAGCATTTCCCAGCCTATTTGTTACAGTAACCTGTATAGAGGTAAATGTTGGGAGCATTTCCCAGCCTATATGTTACAGTCCCCTGTATAGAGGTAAATGTTGGGAGCATTTCCCAGCCTATATGTTACAGTCCCCTGTACAGAGGTAAATGTTGGGAGCATTTCCCAGCCTATATGTTACAGTCCCCTGTATAGAGGTAAATGTTGGGAGCATTTCCCAGCCTATATGTTACAGTAACCTGTATAGAGGTAAATGTTGGGAGCATTTCCCAGCCTACATGTTACAGTCCCCTGTATAGAGGTAAATGTTGGGAGCATTTCCCAGCCTACATGTTACAGTCCCCTGTATAGAGGTAAATGTTGGGAGCATTTCCCAGCCTATATGTTACAGTCCCCTGTATAGAGGTAAATGTTGGGAGCATTTCCCAGCCTATATGTTACAGTCCCCTGTATAGAGGTAACTGTTGGGAGCATTTCCCAGCCTACATGTTACAGTCCCCTGTATAGAGGTAAATGTTGGGAGCATTTCCCAGCCTATATGTTACAGTCCCCTGTATAGAGGTAAATGTTGGGAGCATTTCCCAGCCTATATGTTACAGTCCCCTGTATAGAGGTAAATGTTGGGAGCATTTCCCAGCCTATATGTTACAGTAACCTGTATAGAGGTAAATGTTGGGAGCATTTCCCAGCCTATATGTTAAAGTCCCCTGTATAGATGTAAATGTTGGGAGCATTTCCCAGCCTATATTTTACAGTAACCTGTATAGAGGTAAATGTTGGGAGCATTTCCCAGCCTATTTGTTACAGTCCCCTGTATAGAGGTAAATGTTGGGAGCATTTCCCAGCCTATATGTTACAGTCCCCTGTATAGAGGTAAATGTTGGGAGCATTTCCCAGCCTATATGTTACAGTCCCCTGTATAGAGGTAAATGTTGGGAGCATTTCCCAGCCTATATGTTACAGTCCCCTGTATAGATGTAAATGTTGGGAGCATTTCCCAGCCTATATGTTACAGTCCCCTGTATAGATGTAAATGTTGGGAGCATTTCCCAGCCTATATGTTACAGTCCCCTGTATAGAGGTAAATGTTGGGAGCATTTCCCAGCCTATATGTTACAGTCCCCTGTACAGAGGTAAATGTTGGGAGCATTTCCCAGCCTATATGTTACAGTCCCCTGTATAGAGGTAAATGTTGGGAGCATTTCCCAGCCTACATGTTACAGTCCCCTGTATAGAGGTAAATGTTGGGAGCATTTCCCAGCCTATATGTTACAGTCCCCTGTATAGATGTAAATGTTGGGAGCATTTCCCAGCCTATATGTTACAGTCCCCTGTATAGATGTAAATGTTGGGAGCATTTCCCAGCCTATATGTTACAGTCCCCTGTATAGAGGTAAATGTTGGGAGCATTTCCCAGCCTATATGTTACAGTCCCCTGTATAGAGGTAAATGTTGGGAGCATTTCCCAGCCTATTTGTTACAGTCCCCTGTATAGAGGTAAATGTTGGGAGCATTTCCCAGCCTACATGTTACAGTCCCCTGTATAGAGGTAAATGTTGGGAGCATTTCCCAGCCTATATGTTACAGTCCCCTGTATAGAGGTAAATGTTGGGAGCATTTCCCAGCCTATATGTTACAGTCCCCTGTACAGAGGTAAATGTTGGGAGCATTTCCCAGCCTACATGTTACAGTCCCCTGTATAGAGGTAAATGTTGGGAGCATTTCCCAGCCTACATGTTACAGTCCCCTGTATAGAGGTAAATGTTGGGAGCATTTCCCAGCCTATATGTTACAGTCCCCTGTATAGAGGTAAATGTTGCGAGCATTTCCCAGCCTATATGTTACAGTCCCCTGTATAGAGGTAAATGTTGGGAGCATTTCCCAGCCTATATGTTACAGTCCCCTGTATAGAGGTAAATGTTGGGAGCATTTCCCAGCCTATATGTTACAGTCCCCTGTATAGAGGTAAATGTTGGGAGCATTTCCCAGCCTATATGTTACAGTCCCCTGTATAGAGGTAAATGTTGGGAGCATTTCCCAGCCTATATGTTACAGTCCCCTGTATAGAGGTAAATGTTGGGAGCATTTCCCAGCCTACATGTTACAGTCTCCTGTATAGAGGTAAATGTTGGGAGCATTTCCCAGCCTATTTGTTACAGTCCCCTGTATAGAGGTAAATGTTGGGAGCATTTCCCAGCCTATATGTTACAGTCCCCTGTATAGAGGTAAATGTTGGGAGCATTTCCCAGCCTATATGTTACAGTCCCCTGTATAGAGGTAAATGTTGGGAGCATTTCCCAGCCTACATGTTACAGTCCCCTGTATAGAGGTAAATGTTGGGAGCATTTCCCAGCCTATTTGTTACAGTCCCCTGTATAGAGGTAAATGTTGGGAGCATTTCCCAGCCTACATGTTGCAGTCCCCTGTATAGAGGTAAATGTTGGGAGCATTTCCCAGCCTATTTGTTACAGTCCCCTGTATAGAGGTAAATGTTGGGAGCATTTCCCAGCCTATATGTTACAGTAACCTGTATAGAGGTAAATGTTGGGAGCATTTCCCAGCCTATATGTTACAGTCCCCTGTATAGAGGTAAATGTTGGGAGCATTTCCCAGCCTACATGTTACAGTCCCCTGTATAGAGGTAAATGTTGGGAGCATTTCCCAGCCTATATGTTACAGTCCCCTGTACAGAGGTAAATGTTGGGAGCATTTCCCAGCCTACATGTTACAGTCCCCTGTATAGAGGTAAATGTTGGGAGCATTTCCCAGCCTACATGTTACAGTCCCCTGTATAGAGGTAAATGTTGGGAGCATTTCCCAGCCTATATGTTACAGTCCCCTGTATAGAGGTAAATGTTGGGAGCATTTCCCAGCCTATATGTTACAGTCCCCTGTATAGAGGTAAATGTTGGGAGCATTTCCCAGCCTATATGTTACAGTCCCCTGTATAGAGGTAAATGTTGGGAGCATTTCCCAGCCTATATGTTACAGTCCCCTGTATAGAGGTAAATGTTGGGAGCATTTCCCAACCTATATGTTACAGTCCCCTGTATAGAGGTAAATGTTGGGAGCATTTCCCAGCCTATATGTTACAGTCCCCTGTATAGAGGTAAATGTTGGGAGCATTTCCCAGCCTATATGTTACAGTCCCCTGTATAGAGGTAAATGTTGGGAGCATTTCCCAGCCTATTTGTTACAGTCCCCTGTATAGAGGTAAATGTTGGGAGCATTTCCCAGCCTACATGTTACAGTCCCCTGTATAGAGGTAAATGTTGGGAGCATTTCCCAGCCTATTTGTTACAGTCCCCTGTATAGAGGTAAATGTTGGGAGCATTTCCCAGCCTATATGTTACAGTAACCTGTATAGAGGTAAATGTTGGGAGCATTTCCCAGCCTATATGTTACAGTCCCCTGTATAGAGGTAAATGTTGGGAGCATTTCCCAGCCTATATGTTACAGTCACCTGTACAGAGGTAAATGTTGGGAGCATTTCCCAGCCTATATGTTACAGTCCCCTGTATAGAGGTAAATGTTGGGAGCATTTCCCAGCCTACATGTTACAGTCCCCTGTATAGAGGTAAATGTTGGGAGCATTTCCCAGCCTATATGTTACAGTCCCCTGTATAGAGGTAAATGTTGGGAGCATTTCCCAGCCTATATGTTACAGTCCCCTGTATAGATGTAAATGTTGGGAGCATTTCCCAGCCTATATGTTACAGTCCCCTGTATAGATGTAAATGTTGGGAGCATTTACCAGCCTATATGTTACAGTCCCCTGTATAGAGGTAAATGTTGGGAGCATTTCCCAGCCTATATGTTACAGTCCCCTGTATAGAGGTAAATGTTGGGAGCATTTCCCAGCCTATTTGTTACAGTCCCCTGTATAGAGGTAAATGTTGGGAGCATTTCCCAGCCTATTTGTTACAGTCCCCTGTATAGAGGTAAATGTTGGGAGCATTTCCCAGCCTATATGTTACAGTCCCCTGTACAGAGGTAAATGTTGGGAGCATTTCCCAGCCTATTTGTTACAGTAACCTGTATAGAGGTAAATGTTGGGAGCATTTCCCAGCCTATATGTTACAGTCCCCTGTATAGAGGTAAATGTTGGGAGCATTTCCCAGCCTATATGTTACAGTCCCCTGTACAGAGGTAAATGTTGGGAGCATTTCCCAGCCTACATGTTACAGTCCCCTGTATAGAGGTAAATGTTGGGAGCATTTCCCAGCCTACATGTTACAGTCCCCTGTATAGAGGTAAATGTTGGGAGCATTTCCCAGCCTATATGTTACAGTCCCCTGTATAGAGGTAAATGTTGGGAGCATTTCCCAGCCTATATGTTACAGTCCCCTGTATAGAGGTAACTGTTGGGAGCATTTCCCAGCCTACATGTTACAGTCCCCTGTATAGAGGTAAATGTTGGGAGCATTTCCCAGCCTATATGTTACAGTCCCCTGTATAGAGGTAAATGTTGGGAGCATTTCCCAGCCTATATGTTACAGTCCCCTGTATAGAGGTAAATGTTGGGAGCATTTCCCAGCCTATATGTTACAGTAACCTGTATAGAGGTAAATGTTGGGAGCATTTCCCAGCCTATATGTTAAAGTCCCCTGTATAGAGGTAAATGTTGGGAGCATTTCCCAGCCTATATGTTACAGTCCCCTGTACAGAGGTAAATGTTGGGAGCATTTCCCAGCCTATATGTTAAAGTCCCCTGTATAGAGGTAAATGTTGGGAGCATTTCCCAGCCTATATGTTACAGTCCCCTGTACAGAGGTAAATGTTGGGAGCATTTCCCAGCCTATATGTTACAGTCCCCTGTATAGAGGTAAATGTTGGGAGCATTTCCCAGCCTATATGTTACAGTCCCCTGTATAGAGGTAAATGTTGGGAGCATTTCCCAGCCTACATGTTACAGTCCCCTGTATAGAGGTAAATGTTGGGAGCATTTCCCAGCCTATATGTTACAGTCCCCTGTATAGAGGTAAATGTTGGGAGCATTTCCCAGCCTATATGTTACAGTCCCCTGTATAGAGGTAAATGTTGGGAGCATTTCCCAGCCTATATGTTACAGTCCCCTGTATAGAGGTAAATGTTGGGAGCATTTCCCAGCCTATATGTTACAGTCCCCTGTATAGAGGTAAATGTTGGGAGCATTTCCCAGCCTATATGTTACAGTCCCCTGTATAGAGGTAAATGTTGGGAGCATTTCCCAGCCTATATGTTACAGTCCCCTGTATAGAGGTAAATGTTGGGAGCATTTCCCAGCCTATATGTTACAGTCCCCTGTATAGAGGTAAATGTTGGGAGCATTTCCCAGCCTATATGTTACAGTCCCCTGTATAGAGATAAATGTTGGGAGCATTTCCCAGCCTATATGTTACAGTCCCCTGTATAGAGGTAAATGTTGGGAGCATTTCCCAGCCTACATGTTACAGTCCCCTGTATAGAGGTAAATGTTGGGAGCATTTCCCAGCCTATTTGTTACAGTCCCCTGTATAGAGGTAAATGTTGGGAGCATTTCCCAGCCTACATGTTACAGTCCCCTGTATAGAGGTAAATGTTGGGAGCATTTCCCAGCTTATTTGTTTCAGTCCCCTGTATAGAGGTAAATGTTGGGAGCATTTCCCAGCCTATATGTTACAGTCCCCTGTATAGAGGTAAATGTTGGGAGCATTTCCCAGCCTATATGTTACAGTCCCCTGTATAGAGGTAAATGTTGGGAGCATTTCCCAGCCTATTTGTTACAGTCCCCTGTATAGAGGTAAATGTTGGGAGCATTTCCCAGCCTACATGTTACAGTCCCCTGTATAGAGGTAAATGTTGGGAGCATTTCCCAGCCTATTTGTTACAGTCCCCTGTATAGAGGTAAATGTTGGGAGCATTTCCCAGCCTATATGTTACAGTAACCTGTATAGAGGTAAATGTTGGGAGCATTTCCCAGCCTATATGTTACAGTCCCCTGTATAGAGGTAAATGTTGGGAGCATTTCCCAGCCTACATGTTACAGTCCCCTGTATAGAGGTAAATGTTGGGAGCATTTCCCAGCCTATATGTTACAGTCCCCTGTACAGAGGTAAATGTTGGGAGCATTTCCCAGCCTACATGTTACAGTCCCCTGTATAGAGGTAAATGTTGGGAGCATTTCCCAGCCTACATGTTACAGTCCCCTGTATAGAGGTAAATGTTGGGAGCATTTCCCAGCCTATATTTTACAGTCCCCTGTATAGAGGTAAATGTTGGGAGCATTTTCCAGCCTATATGTTACAGTCCCCTGTATAGATGTAAATGTTGGGAGCATTTCCCAGCCTATATGTTACAGTCCCCTGTATAGATGTAAATGTTGGGAGCATTTCCCAGCCTATATGTTACAGTCCCCTGTATAGAGGTAAATGTTGGGAGCATTTCCCAGCCTATATGTTACAGTCCCCTGTATAGAGGTAAATGTTGGGAGCATTTCCCAGCCTATATGTTACAGTCCCCTGTATAGAGGTAAATGTTGGGAGCATTTCCCAGCCTATTTGTTACAGTCCCCTGTATAGAGGTAAATGTTGGGAGCATTTCCCAGCCTATTTGTTACAGTCCCCTGTATAGAGGTAAATGTTGGGAGCATTTCCCAGCCTATATGTTACAGTCCCCTGTACAGAGGTAAATGTTGGGAGCATTTCCCAGCCTATATGTTACAGTCCCCTGTACAGAGGTAAATGTTGGGAGCATTTCCCAGCCTACATGTTACAGTCCCCTGTATAGAGGTAAATGTTGGGAGCATTTCCCAGCCTACATGTTACAGTCCCCTGTATAGAGGTAAATGTTGGGAGCATTTCGCAGCCTATATGTTACAGTCCCCTGTATAGAGGTAAATGTTGGGAGCATTTCCCAGCCTATATGTTACAGTCCCCTGTATAGAGGTAACTGTTGGGAGCATTTCCCAGCCTACATGTTACAGTCCCCTGTATAGAGGTAAATGTTGGGAGCATTTCCCAGCCTATATGTTACAGTCCCCTGTATAGAGGTAAATGTTGGGAGCATTTCCCAGCCTATATGTTACAGTCCCCTGTATAGAGGTAAATGTTGGGAGCATTTCCCAGCCTATATGTTACAGTAACCTGTATAGAGGTAAATGTTGGGAGCATTTCCCAGCCTATATGTTAAAGTCCCCTGTATAGAGGTAAATGTTGGGAGCATTTCCCAGCCTATATGTTACAGTCCCCTGTATAGAGGTAAATGTTGGGAGCATTTCCCAGCCTATATGTTACAGTCCCCTGTACAGAGGTAAATGTTGGGAGCATTTCCCAGCCTATATGTTACAGTCCCCTGTATAGAGGTAAATGTTGGGAGCATTTCCCAGCCTATATGTTACAGTCCCCTGTATAGAGGTAAATTTTGGGAGCATTTCCCAGCCTATATGTTACAGTCCCTTGTATAGAGGTAAATATTGGGAGCATTTCCCAGCCTACATGTTACAGTCCCCTGTATAGAGGTAAATGTTGGGAGCATTTCCCAGCCTATATGTTACAGTCCCCTGTATAGAGGTAAATGTTGGGAGTATTTCCCAGCCTATATGTTACAGTCCCCTGTATAGAGGTAAATGTTGGGAGCATTTCCCAGCCTACATGTTACAGTCCCCTGTATAGAGGTAAATGTTGGGAGCATTTCCCAGCCTACATGTTACAGTCCCCTGTATAGAGGTAAATGTTGGGAGCATTTCCCAGCCTATTTGTTACAGTAACCTGTATAGAGGTAAATGTTGGGAGCATTTCCCAGCCTATATGTTACAGTCCCCTGTATAGAGGTAAATGTTGGGAGCATTTCCCAGCCTATATGTTACAGTCCCCTGTACAGAGGTAAATGTTGGGAGCATTTCCCAGCCTACATGTTACAGTCCCCTGTATAGAGGTAAATGTTGGGAGCATTTCCCAGCCTACATGTTACAGTCCCCTGTATAGAGGTAAATGTTGGGAGCATTTCCCAGCCTATATGTTACAGTCCCCTGTATAGATGTAAATGTTGGGAGCATTTCCCAGCCTATATGTTACAGTCCCCTGTATAGATGTAAATGTTGGGAGCATTTCCCAGCCTATATGTTACAGTCCCCTGTATAGAGGTAAATGTTGGGAGCATTTCCCAGCCTATATGTTACAGTCCCCTGTATAGAGGTAAATGTTGGGAGCATTTCCCAGCCTATATGTTACAGTAACCTGTATAGAGGTAAATGTTGGGAGCATTTCCCAGCCTATTTGTTACAGTCCCCTGTATAGAGGTAAATGTTGGGAGCATTTCCCAGCCTACATGTTACAGTCCCCTGTATAGAGGTAAATGTTGGGAGCATTTCCCAGCCTATTTGTTACAGTCCCCTGTATAGAGGTAAATGTTGGGAGCATTTCCCAGCCTATATGTTACAGTAACCTGTATAGAGGTAAATGTTGGGAGCATTTCCCAGCCTATATGTTACAGTCCCCTGTATAGAGGTAAATGTTGGGAGCATTTCCCAGCCTATATGTTACAGTCCCCTGTATAGAGGTAAATGTTGGGAGCATTTCCCAGCCTATATGTTACAGTCACCTGTACAGAGGTAAATGTTGGGAGCATTTCCCAGCCTATATGTTACAGTCCCCTGTATAGAGGTAAATGTTGGGAGCATTTCCCAGCCTACATGTTACAGTCCCCTGTATAGAGGTAAATGTTGGGAGCATTTCCCAGCCTATATGTTACAGTCCCCTGTATAGAGGTAAATGTTGGGAGCATTTCCCAGCCTATATGTTACAGTCCCCTGTATAGATGTAAATGTTGGGAGCATTTCCCAGCCTATATGTTACAGTCCCCTGTATAGAGGTAAATGTTGGGAGCATTTCCCAGCCTATATGTTACAGTCCCCTGTATAGAGGTAAATGTTGGGAGCATTTCCCAGCCTATTTGTTACAGTCCCCTGTATAGAGGTAAATGTTGGGAGCATTTCCCAGCCTATTTGTTACAGTCCCCTGTATAGAGGTAAATGTTGGGAGCATTTCCCAGCCTATATGTTACAGTCCCCTGTACAGAGGTAAATGTTGGGAGCATTTCCCAGCCTATTTGTTACAGTAACCTGTATAGAGGTAAATGTTGGGAGCATTTCCCAGCCTATATGTTACAGTCCCCTGTATAGAGGTAAATGTTGGGAGCATTTCCCAGCCTATATGTTACAGTCCCCTGTACAGAGGTAAATGTTGGGAGCATTTCCCAGCCTATATGTTACAGTAACCTGTATAGAGGTAAATGTTGGGAGCATTTCCCAGCCTACATGTTACAGTCCCCTGTATAGAGGTAAATGTTGGGAGCATTTCCCAGCCTACATGTTACAGTCCCCTGTATAGAGGTAAATGTTGGGAGCATTTCCCAGCCTATATGTTACAGTCCCCTGTATAGAGGTAAATGTTGGGAGCATTTCCCAGCCTACATGTTACAGTCCCCTGTATAGAGGTAAATGTTGGGAGCATTTCCCAGCCTATATGTTACAGTAACCTGTATAGAGGTAAATGTTGGGAGCATTTCCCAGCCTATATGTTAAAGTCCCCTGTATAGAGGTAAATGTTGGGAGCATTTCCCAGCCTATATGTTACAGTCCCCTGTATAGAGGTAAATGTTGGGAGCATTTCCCAGCCTATATGTTACAGTAACCTGTATAGAGGTAAATGTTGGGAGCATTTCCCAGCCTATATGTTAAAGTCCCCTGTATAGAGGTAAATGTTGGGAGCATTTCCCAGCCTATATGTTACAGTCCCCTGTACAGAGGTAAATGTTGGGAGCATTTCCCAGCCTATATGTTAAAGTCCCCTGTATAGAGGTAAATGTTGGGAGCATTTCCCAGCCTATATGTTACAGTCCCCTGTACAGAGGTAAATGTTGGGAGCATTTCCCAGCCTATATGTTACAGTCCCCTGTATAGAGGTAAATGTTGGGAGCATTTCCCAGCCTATATGTTACAGTCCCCTGTATAGAGGTAAATGTTGGGAGCATTTCCCAGCCTACATGTTACAGTCCCCTGTATAGAGGTAAATGTTGGGAGCATTTCCCAGCCTATATGTTACAGTCCCCTGTATAGAGGTAAATGTTGGGAGCATTTCCCAGCCTATATGTTACAGTCCCCTGTATAGAGGTAAATGTTGGGAGCATTTCCCAGCCTATATGTTACAGTCCCCTGTATAGAGGTAAATGTTGGGAGCATTTCCCAGCCTATATGTTACAGTCCCCTGTATAGAGGTAAATGTTGGGAGCATTTCCCAGCCTATATGTTACAGTCCCCTGTATAGAGGTAAATGTTGGGAGCATTTCCCAGCCTATATGTTACAGTCCCCTGTATAGAGGTAAATGTTGGGAGCATTTCCCAGCCTATATGTTACAGTCCCCTGTATAGAGGTAAATGTTGGGAGCATTTCCCAGCCTATATGTTACAGTCCCCTGTATAGAGATAAATGTTGGGAGCATTTCCCAGCCTATATGTTACAGTCCCCTGTATAGAGGTAAATGTTGGGAGCATTTCCCAGCCTACATGTTACAGTCCCCTGTATAGAGGTAAATGTTGGGAGCATTTCCCAGCCTATTTGTTACAGTCCCCTGTATAGAGGTAAATGTTGGGAGCATTTCCCAGCCTACATGTTACAGTCCCCTGTATAGAGGTAAATGTTGGGAGCATTTCCCAGCTTATTTGTTTCAGTCCCCTGTATAGAGGTAAATGTTGGGAGCATTTCCCAGCCTATATGTTACAGTAACCTGTATAGAGGTAAATGTTGGGAGCATTTCCCAGCCTATTTGTTACAGTCCCCTGTATAGAGGTAAATGTTGGGAGCATTTCCCAGCCTATATGTTACAGTCCCCTGTACAGAGGTAAATGTTGGGAGCATTTCCCAGCCTATATGTTACAGTCCCCTGTATAGAGGTAAATGTTGGGAGCATTTCCCAGCCTATTTGTTACAGTCCCCTGTATAGAGGTAAATGTTGGGAGCATTTCCCAGCCTACATGTTACAGTCCCCTGTATAGAGGTAAATGTTGGGAGCATTTCCCAGCCTATTTGTTACAGTCCCCTGTATAGAGGTAAATGTTGGGAGCATTTCCCAGCCTATATGTTACAGTCCCCTGTATAGATGTAAATGTTGGGAGCATTTCCCAGCCTATATTTTACAGTAACCTGTATAGAGGTAAATGTTGGGAGCATTTCCCAGCCTATTTGTTACAGTCCCCTGTATAGAGGTAAATGTTGGGAGCATTTCCCAGCCTATATGTTACAGTCCCCTGTATAGAGGTAAATGTTGGGAGCATTTCCCAGCCTATATGTTACAGTCCCCTGTATAGAGGTAAATGTTGGGAGCATTTCCCAGCCTATATGTTACAGTCCCCTGTATAGATGTAAATGTTGGGAGCATTTCCCAGCCTATATGTTACAGTCCCCTGTATAGATGTAAATGTTGGGAGCATTTCCCAGCCTATATGTTACAGTCCCCTGTATAGAGGTAAATGTTGGGAGCATTTCCCAGCCTATATGTTACAGTCCCCTGTACAGAGGTAAATGTTGGGAGCATTTCCCAGCCTATATGTTACAGTCCCCTGTATAGAGGTAAATGTTGGGAGCATTTCCCAGCCTACATGTTACAGTCCCCTGTATAGAGGTAAATGTTGGGAGCATTTCCCAGCCTATATGTTACAGTCCCCTGTATAGATGTAAATGTTGGGAGCATTTCCCAGCCTATATGTTACAGTCCCCTGTATAGATGTAAATGTTGGGAGCATTTCCCAGCCTATATGTTACAGTCCCCTGTATAGAGGTAAATGTTGGGAGCATTTCCCAGCCTATATGTTACAGTCCCCTGTATAGAGGTAAATGTTGGGAGCATTTCCCAGCCTATTTGTTACAGTCCCCTGTATAGAGGTAAATGTTGGGAGCATTTCCCAGCCTACATGTTACAGTCCCCTGTATAGAGGTAAATGTTGGGAGCATTTCCCAGCCTATATGTTACAGTCCCCTGTATAGAGGTAAATGTTGGGAGCATTTCCCAGCCTATATGTTACAGTCCCCTGTACAGAGGTAAATGTTGGGAGCATTTCCCAGCCTACATGTTACAGTCCCCTGTATAGAGGTAAATGTTGGGAGCATTTCCCAGCCTACATGTTACAGTCCCCTGTATAGAGGTAAATGTTGGGAGCATTTCCCAGCCTATATGTTACAGTCCCCTGTATAGAGGTAAATGTTGCGAGCATTTCCCAGCCTATATGTTACAGTCCCCTGTATAGAGGTAAATGTTGGGAGCATTTCCCAGCCTATATGTTACAGTCCCCTGTATAGAGGTAAATGTTGGGAGCATTTCCCAGCCTATATGTTACAGTCCCCTGTATAGAGGTAAATGTTGGGAGCATTTCCCAGCCTATATGTTACAGTCCCCTGTATAGAGGTAAATGTTGGGAGCATTTCCCAGCCTATATGTTACAGTCCCCTGTATAGAGGTAAATGTTGGGAGCATTTCCCAGCCTACATGTTACAGTCTCCTGTATAGAGGTAAATGTTGGGAGCATTTCCCAGCCTATTTGTTACAGTCCCCTGTATAGAGGTAAATGTTGGGAGCATTTCCCAGCCTATATGTTACAGTCCCCTGTATAGAGGTAAATGTTGGGAGCATTTCCCAGCCTATATGTTACAGTCCCCTGTATAGAGGTAAATGTTGGGAGCATTTCCCAGCCTACATGTTACAGTCCCCTGTATAGAGGTAAATGTTGGGAGCATTTCCCAGCCTATTTGTTACAGTCCCCTGTATAGAGGTAAATGTTGGGAGCATTTCCCAGCCTATTTGTTACAGTCCCCTGTATAGAGGTAAATGTTGGGAGCATTTCCCAGCCTACATGTTGCAGTCCCCTGTATAGAGGTAAATGTTGGGAGCATTTCCCAGCCTATTTGTTACAGTCCCCTGTATAGAGGTAAATGTTGGGAGCATTTCCCAGCCTATATGTTACAGTAACCTGTATAGAGGTAAATGTTGGGAGCATTTCCCAGCCTATATGTTACAGTCCCCTGTATAGAGGTAAATGTTGGGAGCATTTCCCAGCCTACATGTTACAGTCCCCTGTATAGAGGTAAATGTTGGGAGCATTTCCCAGCCTATATGTTACAGTCCCCTGTACAGAGGTAAATGTTGGGAGCATTTCCCAGCCTACATGTTACAGTCCCCTGTATAGAGGTAAATGTTGGGAGCATTTCCCAGCCTACATGTTACAGTCCCCTGTATAGAGGTAAATGTTGGGAGCATTTCCCAGCCTATATGTTACAGTCCCCTGTATAGAGGTAAATGTTGGGAGCATTTCCCAGCCTATATGTTACAGTCCCCTGTATAGAGGTAAATGTTGGGAGCATTTCCCAGCCTATATGTTACAGTCCCCTGTATAGAGGTAAATGTTGGGAGCATTTCCCAGCCTATATGTTACAGTCCCCTGTATAGAGGTAAATGTTGGGAGCATTTCCCAACCTATATGTTACAGTCCCCTGTATAGAGGTAAATGTTGGGAGCATTTCCCAGCCTATATGTTACAGTCCCCTGTATAGAGGTAAATGTTGGGAGCATTTCCCAGCCTATATGTTACAGTCCCCTGTATAGAGGTAAATGTTGGGAGCATTTCCCAGCCTATATGTTACAGTCCCCTGTATAGAGGTAAATGTTGGGAGCATTTCCCAGCCTATATGTTACAGTCCCCTGTACAGAGGTAAATGTTGGGAGCATTTCCCAGCCTATATGTTACAGTCCCCTGTACAGAGGTAAATGTTGGGAGCATTTCCCAGCCTATATGTTACAGTCCCCTGTATAGAGGTAAATGTTGGGAGCATTTCCCAGCCTATATGTTACAGTCCCCTGTATAGAGGTAAATGTTGGGAGCATTTCCCAGCCTATATGTTACAGTCCCCTGTACAGAGGTAAATGTTGGGAGCATTTACCAGCCTATATGTTACAGTCCCCTGTATAGATGTAAATGTTGGGAGCATTTCTCAGCATATACTATATATAAAGCAGAAAGCAGTAATATAATATAAACTGGGCATTGTTCAGCCGCAATGTGGCAATATTGTTTGTCATTTTATAGTAGTTTTATTTAATCAATGTATAACATTAATTGAAATCACTGTATAGTAGTATTGAACAGTAATCATATGGTTCTTTTATTCAGTCATTGTATCGGACTGATATTATTCAGACTCTGCACAATAGTATGACTATATGGTTACAACACCATATGATTAAGTCACTGTATTGTGAAATTATTTAGTCATGCTATGATGGTCACTGTATGACATTTTGTCATTGTATGATATTATTACTTTTAGATATAAATAAGCAATAACAATTTCACGTCGGCAAAGCAGGTAAGCAAATTATTTGGAACTGGGTCAACAAGACGTAGTTAGTGATGGGTTCGTATGGGTCTTTTAAAGTTTTAAACGTTTGAAATTTCAGAAACTGATACACATTGCCTATGTTACTGAACCTTTTTGCAAAAATGTGCAATGCTTTTTTAGAAACTTTTCTTAAGTGTTAATGTATCTCAATAACATTAATAGTACCCTTATAATAATGACCGTTACGGAATCCTCAGTGATGGCTAGTGCTGTGGGATGCTCAGTAACAAGGATAACTGAGAACTTCAGTAACAGCCATTGACAAACCTCCAAATGACAGCCATCTATAGGACCCTGAAAAACAGGAAAAGCTATGAAAAATATACATGAGCATATAAGCCATTTTTAGAACTATTAAAAATCAACAGCTATAAAGATGATGATGATACGCAATGATAAAAATCATATCTACAGCAGGCACCAAAACTTTCCAAAGGGATTAAAAATGTATATAGGTAAATAATATACATTACTGCACAGCGTTAGTTGTCAGTTGAAAGCGAATGTTATCCTATTGTGTAGTGCGGGGGATCAAACTCAGCCAGGTAAGTGGGAAGCACATAGAAAAAATGTGAATATGAAGGGCTTTGCAGGAGATGATTATGTTTTCAGTGATAACATTATTTTTTTTAAAAATTGGCTTGCTTTTTATTGTTTTGAATAGTGTTTATCACTTGTTATGGTACAGTTCTTCTCTTTTATGTACATTTTTGCATAAAACAGCATTTTTAGTGGTTAAATATTTTTCCAGTTATTTTTTCATGCTTTATTTTGAATATTTGAAACTTTTTTTTTCCTTTTTTTTTGTCCTCCAAATGGCCCCATGCAGTATTATTATTTTACAATTCGCCACTTATAGTAATTCTGGCACTCATCCTGTAATAATGTCCCCAATCTTGTAACAGTATCCCCAGTCCTGTAATAATGTTCCTTGTCCTGTATTGTCCCTGTCCTGTAATAATGTCCCCCGTGATGTAATAATGTCCACCGTGCTGTAATAATGTCCCCAGTCTTGTATTAATGTCCCCCGTCCTGTAATAATGTCCTCTGTCCTGTAATAATGTCTCCAATCCGAGTATACACATTCAGTTGAAAAAGAACGCTGACATTGGTGGCCTCTGAGCCGGGCCGCAATCATCTCAAAGGCACAAGTGCCACACAATGGAACCTCCTGGGCCATATGCAGCCTGCGGGCTGCGTGTTTGAGACCCCTGGTGTAGTGCAATAGTCTTAGAGCATGGAACAATGCTGTGCTGCTTGCTTTGCATTTTGGGGTGCAACCAGAGGGGAATGAGGACATAGATTTGGAGAAACAGAGGCTGCATAAAAAGTGAGATGAGATGTAGATTATTGATGGACCATACCACCTCTGACCTAGGCAATGGCAGATGGAGAACCTCTAAAAACAAAGTGTTAATGGCAGTACCATGTGTAACTTTCATCCTTTTTTACCTAGTAATAACTTTTCCCATATTTTAAGAAATCTAAGTCATTGGAATCCTTCTGATGGGTCACTTTGCAATTTTGAAGGGACATTTTATTCACGCGCATTTCAATATAGAAATTCAATACATTTACAATTCTGCATGCTACATTTTATGTTTGCATAATGAGAGAATGTGTTCATAAAAGGATGAGCCACTCATGTTGAGGATGTCTGCTATAGCTCCCTCTAGATATTTTGTCACAGAGTTTTTTGAGGCAGACAAATCCAATGAGTTTTCAGGAAACACTTATTTTATGGAGAATGTTTAAGGGGTTTTTCTTTGCCTGAAGCATTTTCTAGAACAGTTTTGAAGAGGTTTTAAATAGAGATGAGAAAAGAGATGGGAGAATCAATTTACAGGACCCAGGGCCATCAGTCAAGTCAGAATTCCGTGACTGCTGGATGACAGACTTGCAAATACACTTACCTCTTGGCTCACATCATGCCACAATTTTGAGTAGCCAAGGCTGGTGTGATGTCATCAGAGATGCTGGAAATGCCAGGAGGTAAGCAAATTCATAGGTCTCCTGTCCAGTGGTCTTGGAGTACTGACCTGGCCGATGGTCCGGAGTCCTGAGAATCGTTTATCCAATCTTAAGCTTTGAAGAGATTTTTCCTGAACAAGTTTTTGCAGGTTTTTGATTTGATAATACTTAGTTTAAAGTTGACTCCATCAGGATTCTCTTTGAAGAAGTGACATGCACTTTTTTTTCCATAAACAGTATGCTCAATAAACTCCTCATGTAAAAATCAAAGTGGATTTCCCCTTGAAATCAATAGTAAGAATTTTCCAAGGGATTTTAACTTTTTAAGTATGAGTGAACATAGCCTTAAAGAGGAAGATCCTGAGCATTTGAACCTCTCTGATGTCCGTATAAGGTCATGGCCAAAAGTTTTGGCACCCTTGAAATTGTTCTGGAAAATAGAGTATTTTTCCCAAAACATTATTGCAATTACACATTTTGCTATACACATGTTTATTTCCTTTTTGTGTATTGGAAAAAAACAAAAAAACTGAGAAAAGAAGGCAAATTGAACATCATTTCCCACAAAACCCCAAAAATGGGCCAGACAAAATTGTTGGCACCTTTCCAAAATTGTGGGTAAACAACTTTGTTTCAAGCATGTGATGCTCGTTCAAACTCACCTGTGGAAAGCAACATGTGTGGGCAATATGAAAATCACACCTGAAACCAGATAAAAAGGGGAGAAGTTCACTCAATCTTTGCATTGTGTGTCTGTATGTGCCACACTAATCATGGAGAACAGAAAGAGGTGAAGAGAACTGTCTAAGGACTTGAGAACCAAAATTGTTGAGAAATATCAACAATCTCAAGGTTAGAAATCCATCTCCAGAGACCTTGATGTTTCTTTGTCCATGGTGAGCAACATAATCAAGAAGTTTGCAACCCATGGCACGGTAGCTAATCTCCCTGGACATGGATGGCAGAGAAAAATTGATGAAAGGATGCTGGATAAGTCTGGATGGTGGATAAGCAGCTGCAATCAAGTTGCAAAAAAATTCAAGCTGTCCTGCTGGCTCAGGGTGCGTCAGTATCAGTGCTGTGGCAGGAGAAACTGGAGGACCCCACAAAGACAAAAAAGCTAGACTGCAGTTTGCCAAAATGTACGTAAGTTAAAATCCTTTTGGGAAAGTGTCTTGTGGACAAGTGAGACTAAGATAGAGTTTTTCGGTAAAGCACATCAATCTACTGTTTACCAAAAATGGAATGAGACCTACAAAGAAAAGAACAAAGAAAAGAACACAGTACCTACAGTCAAATATGGTGAAGGTTCAAGGATGTTTTTTTTTTTTTTGCTGTCTCTAGCACTGGGTGCCTTGACTGTGTGCAAGGTATCATGAAATCTGAAGATTATCAAAGGATTTTGGGTCGCTATGTAGTGGCCAGTGTCAGAAAGCTGGGTTTGCGTCCTAGGTCATGGTCTTCCAGCAGGATAATGACCCCAAACATACTTCAAGAACTGCCCAGAAATCGATGGAAACAAAGCGCTGGAGAGACCGGGCCAAAATTGCTGTTGGGAGAAGGTCCCCTTCAATTATGAGAGACTTGGAGCAGTTTGCAAAAGAAAAAGTGGTCCAAAATTCCAGTTGAGAGACTTAAGAAGCTTGTTGATGGTTATAGGAAATGATTGACTGCAGTTTATTCCAAAAGTGTGTGCAACCAAATATTAAGTTGAAGGTGCTAACAATTTTGTCCTGACCATTTTGGTGGTTTGATGTCCAATTTACTTTTTTTCTCTGTTTTTTTTGTGCTCCTCCAATACACACAAAGGAAATAAACGTGTATAACAAAACATGTATAGTTGCAATCATTTTCTGGGAGAAATACTTCATTTTCAGGAACAAATTCAAGGGTGCCAACACTTGATGATATCATTCATTTTACCACATTAGCTACTGGAAAATGAGAAACAAATGCCAAATGCTGCGAAGTTGCGAAAAAAAACGCAATTCTGACATCTTGGCAATTGTTTTTATGGTGTACATTGTGTGGTAAAAATGACTTGGTAGTATGATTCTCCTCATCAGTGTGATTATGACGATACCAATCTTGCCCAGTTTTTTTTATAATTTTAGTGGTGAAAAAAATCGGAAATTTGTAAAAACAAAATAAAAAATTATTGTATTAGTATTTCCCGAGACACATAATGTTTTCATTTTTCGGTTGATAGAGCTGTGTGAGGGCTTTTTTTTGAAGGGCGAGACAGTGTTTATTATTGGTTACATTTTGGGAAAGATATGACATTTTGGTCACTTCTCACAGCATTTATTTGCGGTTTTGTAGTGATCACAAACCCACCATTTTGGAATTTTTTTTTATGGAGCTGATTTTTATGGACGTGGTGATACCACATATGTGTATTTTTTAAAAATTAAAATATTATTTTAATGGGGAAAAAGGGGTGTGATTCAAATGTTTATGGATTTTTTTCATATTTTTGAAAACTTTTTTTTATTGTATTTGTTAGTCCCCTTAGTGGAAGTAAACCTGCTTGATTGAGCTCTATCTTATTGCTAGTACTATATACAGCAATACCACAGGCTGGGCTTCAATGAAGCTCCATTATGACAGGTATGGATGTCTTCAACAGACCCCCCATCTGTCATAGAAACCCATTGGTGTCCTGTGATCACATCGCGAGGCAGTCGATGGGTGCATAGAATGATTAACGCATTGTTAATGCCACTGTCAGAGATTGAGAGTGGCATTTAAAGCGAATCTGTCAGCAGGCTTTTGCTACCTCATCTGAGAGCAGCTTAATATAGGCAAAGAGACCCTGAATCCAACTATCTATCACTTAGTTTACTCGGTGCAGTAGTTGTGACATAATCAGTGTTCTTTTAACATGCAGAAGAGCTGAGAAAGCTAACCCCGCCCACACCAGTATGTACATAATCTATTGACAGTGAGCTGCTTATCAGAGGAGGAGGCGGAGTAGGACCAGGAGGCACTTTCCAGCTAGTCACAGCAATGATAATGTCCAAATGATAAAACCTTCAATGTAAGTAAATAACAGCACACAGCTTGATAAGTGACACATCGTTGAAATCTGTATTAACCCCTAAATCATGCTGTCTTCAGATTACTTAGAAAAAACCTGCTGACAGAATCCATTTAACAGATTAATTGGCACATCTGTTAGAGGCAGATCCTGGTTGTATGTCACTTCGATTCTCACACATTATCACCCCATGAGTTTGCTTGATACATCTGGTCCCCAACTTCCTCCGCACATGTATGTCAGATTTCAGTAAGAGGTTAATTGAATGAGCAAGATGTAGTCATCCATCACTTAGATTCTGATACAAAGATTAAAGGGGTACATATTCCATGGTAGTTGTAGTCTATACTTTACTCAATTTACAACTTTCACAGAGCAGACTATTAATAAGGAAAGTCTCTACATTACTCCGGCAATCTCCATCTCTCCTCCCCCTCACTTCTCCCTCTCTTCTCTCATTCACTTTGCAATGTGTATTCAGTAGGGTCAGAAAAGAGACAAGGAATAAGGAGCAATTAAAGAGGTAGCTGAACAAACAGAACTAGAAAAGGCTAGAAAGGGAGGGAAGCTGCTTGTGTGTGAGCTCTTGGTGCTGCAGCCAGAAATATTGGCTACTGAATCCACTGAATGATCTACCTTCTGAACAGGGCAGACAGCCTTTCCTCCATTCAGTACCTTCTGCCTCACAGATATGCTACCAGGATTCCTTCTTTATCTCGCCTGGATTATTGGAATAAACTGTAAGTAAATTTGCTATAACTTACTCATTGTACTCATGCAATGCCTTACTGGAAGTGTAACTTGCATCATACTGAATTTATAATTATTTTGGAGCTAGAAATAAACTTAAATAACAATGTAATATAAAATATAACACTTCCAACATTGGAATCAGTGTGAAGAGGTAATTACATGGAGAGAATGGAAGTAGATTTGCAGATAATTTTGTTTCATGCCTCTGTGGCTCCTTTGATCTGCAGCAATGTTTGGGGGATTTTAATGAAGTAATATGTTAGCGATGCTCTTTATGTGGTGTATTATATAGTTTATAATCACTGATAGTACGTAATATGTAGGTAATATGGGAATAGTCGAACAGTTTACTTTTTTTGTAAATCACACACAAAACTAAAAAAAAATCCTGTGACTATTTGAATAGACTTTTGTAACTAGAATTTTTATTGCTTTATGAATTTATAGGGTGAAGATTTATATTTATCAGATGCTCGATTTTTATGAGCAGTTTTCTGTTACTATTCCAAGATGTTGCTTTCTTGTATTCAAAAAAAGCAATACATATTCTGCCCTTCTGTAAAAATGTACATTTTATTGACATGGATGAAAGTAATACTCGACTAACTGATAATATTGTTGAAAATGGGAAGATGTTTTTCTAGGACTTTTATAGTTCTCATGATTGCATCAAATTTGATTATATATATTATACTCAGTTTCATGCCTGTTGGCATGAATTTAGGTTCACTAAGGTTTTTTTTTATTTTTATTCCATTTTTTAATTTTTAAACTCATCATAAAAGGTTAGATAGAGGTCCTACCTTTGTGACCCACACTGTTGCCAAGGTGCTACAAATCCCAGTTCTTTACTGAAGATCAGGGAGAGCATGCACTGCACTTCTCCATAAAGATTAATAAGATTTATTTGGCTGTTACTTAAACACCTAACTTACTTTTATGACCCATCTGACTGCGTGTAATAAAAGTCATGGAATACTACCTTTAAAAAAAATAGCTTTGTAGTGCTTTACTTAAAGTATTTGCACATCTAATGCTGTTTTATAAATTGATGTTTTATAAATAACTAAATAAATTTAATTTATAAAGAAACATTTTTTCACATTTCTATGGGGGGTCTCTATACAAGCCCAATCCAGAGCCATGGTCATGAGACCAAACATAGAAATGTATTGGACATTTGGATGGTAAATATTTCCTCCAGGTCTTTAATATTAAACCATGCTCCAAAGTCATAAAGTGTCCCTTTTCCTATCTTAGAGCCGTACACCTCCCTCAATTATGTTTATTTATTTTTTTATAAAAAAGACAATTTGTTCTTGCAGTCAACTCAATTGTAAAATGATGATGACCTTCCAAATTACGACATTGGTAAACTACACACAAAGGTTGTTTGTCTTTTCATAGACATAAGCTGCTTACTGCAAAGATTGCCAAGCAATGGTTGTATTTCAGAAGGGAAATGGAGCCATGTACATGAGAACATTGTGCAGAACATATTTCATATATAACACAAGTTTTTTCTTAAATTGGTTTAATAAAATAACAAAAGGAAAAAACAATTTTAAGATGAAGGATGGGTAATTATACAGTGGTGGCCAAAAGTATTGGCACCCCTGCAATTCTGTCAGATAATACTCAGTTTCTTCCTGAAAATGATTGCAATCACAAATTCTTTGGTATTATTATCTTCATTTAATTTGTCTTCAATGAAAAAACACAAAAAGAATAGTCCTAAAGCCAAATTGGATACAATTCCACACCAAACCTAAAAAAGGGGGTGGACAAAAGTATTGGCACTGTTTGAAAAATCATGTGATGCTTCTCTAATTTGTGTAATTAACAGCACCTGTAACTTACCTGTGGCACCTAACAGGTGTTGGCAATAACTAAATCACACTTGCAGCCAGTTAACATGGATTAAAGTTGACTCAACCTCTGTCCTGTGTCCTTGTGTGTACCACATTGAGCATGGAGAAAAGAAAGAAGACCAAAGAACTGTCTGAGGACTTGAGAAACCAAATTGTGAGGAAGCATGAGCAATCTCAAGGCTACAAGTCCATCTCCAAAGACCTGAATGTTCCTGTGTCTTCCGTGCGCAGTGTCATCAAGAAGTTTAAAGCCCATGGCACTGTGGCTAGCCTCCCTAGATGTGGACGGAAAAGAAAAATTGACGAGAGATTTCAACGCAAGATTGTGCGGATGGTGGATAAAAAACCTCGACTAACATCGAAACAAGTTCAAGCTGCCCTGCAGTTCGAGGGTGCAACAGTGTCAACCCGTACTATCCGTCGGCGTCTGAATGAAAAGGGACTGTATGGTAGGATACCCAGGAAGACCCCACTTCTTACCCTGAGACATAAAAAAAGCCAGGCTGGAGTTTGCCAAAACTTACCTGAGAAAGCCTAAAACGTTTTGGAAGAATGTTCTCTGGTCAGATGAGACAAAAGTAGAGCTTTTTGGGAAAAAGCATCAACATAGAGTGTACAGGAAAAAAAAAGAGGCATTCAAAGAAAAGAGCACGGTCCCTACAGTGAAACATGGCGGAGGTTCCCTGATGTTTTGGGGTTGCTTTGCTGCCTCTGGCACTGGACTGCTTGACCGTGTGCATGGCATTATGAAGTCTGAAGACTACCCACAAATTTTGCAGCATAATGTAGGGCCCAGTGTGAGAAAGCTGGGTCTCCCTCAGAGGTCATGGGTCTTCCAGCAGGACAATGACCCAAAACACACTTCCAAAAGCACTATAAAATGGTTTGAGAGAAAGCACTGGAGACTTCTAAGGTAGCCAGCAATGAGTCCAGACCCGAATCCCATAGAACACCTGTGGAGAGATCTCAAAATGGCAGTTTGGAGAAGGCACCCTTCAAATATCAGGGACCTGGAGCAGTTTGCCAAAGAAGAATGGTCTACAATTCCAGCAGAGCATTGTTAGAAACTCATTGATGGTTACCGGAAGCGGTTGTTCGCAGTTATTTTGGCTAAAGGTTGTGCAACCAAGTATTAGGCTGAGGGTGCCAATACTTTTGTCTGGCCCATTTTTGGAGTTTTTATGTGAAATGATCAATGATTTGATTTTTGCTTCATTCTCTTTTGTGTTTTTTCCTTGCAAGCAAATTAAATGAAGATAATAATACCAAAGAATTTGTGATTGCAATCATTTTCAGGAAGAAACTGAGTATTATCTGACAGAATTGCAGGGGTACCAATACTTTTGGCCACCACTGTATATGGTAAAGTGAATAAAAGAGGGAATACTCCAAAAAGCTGAAAAGAAATATATAATCTAAGAGTAGGAACAAAAAAAGTGATGGACAGTGTAAAAGTCCTTAGTTCATTGACAAATTTAGTCAATGGAGAATGTATAATCGTGGCAGTCTATTTACCTCAAAATGGGGCTCCAGGAGTGAGACGACCCAGTTGGACATGCCCTCATTTCTGTGGAGTGATGGGAACCTTTCTTTTCATTCTCTTTTTCTTTACATAAACAAAAAAGGGGCAAGCAGCAGGAGTTGTGGAAAGTGAATAAGAAGAAAAGTTTGAACATGGGATAGTGACTGCAAAGCTTAGTAAAACATAATTTATATATTTTAATCTCTCCTCTCTGTTGCAGAGATATTAGCTTGTAAAGTTTAGGTTATAATTTATGTCAAGTCTAAGGGACCTTATTAGATATTTTTATTGGGGGCGTGTACTACTTCCTCTGCATGAGGTTGACCAATCATAAGCAGGGAGCAACCAACTGGGAGAAAGGAACACACCCCCACTATTGGTTAGACCAGATTTTTTTGTGTGAGACAGGTAATGACAGTCTGTTCTTCTCACTGATCTCATTGCAGAGGGCAGATGGGCAGTTCAACAAACTGACAGAACTGTGAGAGGAGCTGCTGGACGTGTTTGCAAGGAGACAAGGTTCAGCTCTGTTGTATCCCTCCTCCCCCACACTGACTACTATGATATTAAAGCTGAAAGCTGTATGTAATTACACTCATCTTTGTTCTACTCCCAGCACTTTGCAGTGAGACCAATGAAAAGAGACTTTCTGTCATTTCATGTGTCAAACTGAGAAACCTGCATATATATTATACTATGGATTGGGCTTCTACTTGTGCACCTGCCGTCAGGAGTGCTGTGCTCTACTACTACATGCCATCTCCAATCGTCAATATAGTTATGCAGTCGACTTATGCTCAATATAGTTATGCAGTCGACTTATGCTTGATGGACGAGGCCGCAGCTGCTTTTACTACTAGGCCGGAGATTAGGGGGCTCACAGTGAATGAATGCATTATGTTCGTCACTTCACCATGATGCTGAAAATATATTACCCATAAATATCAGATCAATGCAAACCCCAATATTCGTCACTGACCACTGGATCCAGAGTGTTTAAGATAATTCCTTTGAACAGAGAAAGCTTTTGCCACGGGAAGCACTTCCCCATCTCTGAGTATACTAATCCTAGACTTTGTGGCTGCGCTCAGCAGATCCTCTGTCATAATTGCCTGTTCATGACAGGAGGTCCTATCCCCTATCGCAATTACCTATTCGCGACAGGAGGTCCTACTTCAATGGAGGTTGAAGTGTCAGCTGTTTCTCACTTCCCCAGTTATAATTAATCCCATATGTTCAATGTGAGGATGATGTGTCCCCTCTCAGGAGATGTCTTTATGGATTTTACAATTTTTTTCTACAGCATGCAAAATTAATAAATTAAGGATACATGAAAGTTATAGGCACATTTATCTGGTTTGACCTCATGATTGCATGCTACATATTTATATGTTAACAAATAACATACAGTACAGACCAAAAGTTTGGACACACCTTCTCATTTAAAGATTTTTCTGTATTTTCATGACTTTGAAAATGGTACATTCACACTGAAGGCATCAAAACTATGAATTAACACATGTGGAATTATATACTTAACAAAAAAAATGTGAAACAACTGAAAATATGTCTTATATTCTTGGTTCTTCAAAGTTGCCACCTTTTGCTTTGATGACTGCTTTGCTCACTCTTGGCATTCTCTTGATGAGCTTCAAGAGGTAGTCACCGGAAATGGTTTTCACTTCACAGGTGTGCCCTGTCAGGTTTAATAAGTGGGATTTCTTGCCTTATAAATGGGGTTGGGACCATCAGTTGTGTTGTGCAGAAGTCAGGTGGATACACAGCTGATAGTCCTACTGAATAGATTGTTAGAATTTGTATTATGGCAAGAAAAAAGCAGCTAAGTAAAGAAAAACGAGTGGCCATCATTACTTTAAGAAATGAAGGTCAGTCAGTCCGAAAAATTGGGAAAACTTTGAAAGTGTCCCCAAGTGCAGTTGCAAAAGACATCAAGCGCTACAAAGAAACTGGCTCACATGAGGACCACCCCAGAAAAGGAAGACCAAGTGTCACCTCTGCTTCTGAGGATAAGTTTATCTGAGTCACCTGCCTCAGAAATTGCAGGTTAACAGCAGCACAGATTAGAGACCAGGTCAATGCCACACAGAGTTCTAGCAGCAGACACATCTCTACAACAACTGTTAAGAGGAGACTTTGTGCAGCAGGCCTTCATGGTAAAATAGCTGCTAACAAACCACTGCTAAGGACAGGCAACAAGCAAAAGAGACTTGTTTGGGCTAAAGAACACAAGGAATGGACATTAGACCAGTGGAAATCTGTGCTTTGGTCTGATGAGTCCAAATTTAAGATCTTTGGTTCCAACCACCGTGTCTTTGTGCGACGCAGAAAAGGTGAACAGATGGACTCTACATGCCTGGTTCCCACCGTGAAGCATGGGGGAGGAGGTGTGATGGTGTGGAGGTGCTTTGCTGGTGACACTGTTGGGGATTTATTCAAAATTGAAGGCATACTGAACCAGCATGGCTACCACAGCATCTTGCAGCAGCATGCTATTACATCCGGCTTGCGTTTATTTGTACCATCATTTATTTTTCAACAGGACAATGACCCCAAACACACCTCCAGGCTGTGTAAGGGCTATTTGACCAAGAAGGAGAGTGTTGGGGTGCTACGCCAGATGACCTTGCCTCCACAGTCACCAGACCTGAACCCAATCGAGATGGTTTGGGGTGAGCTGAAGGCAAAAGGGCCAACAAGTGCTAAGCATCTCTGGGAACTCTTTCAAGATTGTTGGAAGACCATTTCCGGTGACTACCTCTTGAAGCTCATCAAGAGAATGCCAAGAGTGTGCAAAGCAGTCATCAAAGCAAAAGGTGGCTACTTTGAAGAACCTAGAATATAAGACATATTTTCAGTTGTTTCACACTTTTTTGTTAAGTATATAATTCCACATGTGTTAATTCATAGTTTTGATGCCTTCAGTGTGAATGTACAATAGAGAAAAATCTTTAAATGAGAAGATGTGTCCAAACTTTTGGTCTGTACTGTATGCCATAAAAAAGTTAGAGGCTTTACAAATTTTTAAAGGATTTATATTCCTTAGAAATAATCCACTTTGCATTGTGAAGACTCAGAAAAATATTGTTAAGGATTCCTGGCCAAGCCAATTATGGCAAAAGCCCAAATCTATGATGAATATACAACACCAGCTCTTGGGTTACTTACCATTTGTGTGCCCGCATTAGCTCAATTGAACATTTTGTCTTATTTGATGGGAAAAAAAAAACAATGCATAATTAATGCTTAAATGAAATATACATTTGATGAATCCTGCAAACTCCATTTGGGCACTGGCATTGCTGGTCTTGTGACAGATCTAGAACTTTGGGTTACAGAGGCAAATTGACTTTGGAGCCTAAGGGAGTACAGAAGGTCCCTGCAGACTATATTGGAAGACCACTACTATTAAATACCCTTGATAGTTGGAGACCATGTGGGAATTTTTTCATTGGTGTCCACAAGCTTCAAGTTAGTTCATGGCATGGCACAGGTGTCAGCAAAGCTACAGATAGCATTGCATGATATGTTCTGTGTCTTGTAAAATAGGCCTATGACATGGATGTCAATAAAGCCTTTTTACCTGCTTCTGCATTGTACTCTGTCTTTATCTATGTGGTAGCTGAACTGCCTTGTCTCACAATCATATGTGTTGGATTGTTCAGTGCTCCAGAACACACTTAATTCTACAACCATTCTGCTACACTGTTTTGTTTCAACTGATCTCATCTGTTTCCTAGGAAGACATTCCCAAGATAGAACAACAACCTGAAATGTGTCATAAATACGTCATACCCAACACTTTATTAATATACTGTATGTCCAAATCATTATTATATATTAAGCCACTAAAATAATTAAAAATAACAAATGCTCAACGTAAAGTGTCTCAAAGAAATATTATCTTTATTTGTCATTAACTTATAATAAACCATTAGTATGAAAAGACATGAAGATGAATCCACACCGCAAGAGAAATATGCAGATGACCCTACAGGTATATCTAAAGAGTTTTACTTCAGGTTTAATCCTCTGGGGCAGGAGGGGATTTATTTAATTGCTAAATTTTGGTGAAGCAGCAGAAGTGCTTTGTGAAGGACATTTAGCATGTTCTCCCTAGTGGTTTATACATTCTGAAGTGCTGATGCCCAATGAGTAGTAATTCACTCACCGCCTGATGAAGCAATTTCTTCATCTGGTGTTTAAGGCTATGTGCCCACGATGCAGAAAGGCTCCGGATTTTTCCTGAGCGTTTCTGCATCTCCCTGGCAGAAAAACTCATGTGGATTGTACATGCGTTTTCCTGCCAGGGACAAGCGGATGTAAAGCGTTCTTCACATGCATTTCCGCATGCGGGTTGACAAGCGCTGTCCAAGCGATTTTAGCATCACTTGGAAAGTGCTTGACAACTTGGTCACACTATATAAATCCATGCAACCGGCATGGATTTATATAGTGTGACCCCAAAGAATGGTTAAAAATAAAAAAATATATATATACTTACCTTCCGATCGCCCCCACAGTCTTGCTTCCCTCCGTCCTGGCTGCCGGCATATTGTGGTACACTGAAGGACCTGCCGACGTCAGCATCATGTGACCCGTCACATGACTATGACGTCAGCGCAGGTCCTTCAGTCCACCGCGATCTGCCGGCAAGTGAAGACGAGTGCACCGCGGGCCGTCAGAAGGTAAATATACATATATTTTTTATTTTATTCTTTTTTTTACAGGTTCTATGGTACCCAGGTCTGGATGAGAGTCTCCTCTCCTCCACACCTGGGTACCATCCGCACATTGGAACGCATGGAATGTGCATCTACATATACAGTGATGTGGAATCCATGCGTTCCAATGCAAGTCAATGGCGGCGAAAACGCAGCGCTTCCGCAAAATAATTGGTAGTGTTGCGTTTTTTTCCGCAATGATAATCCGCAGCGGAAATTTCCTGATTATCATTGGGGGACATGGCAGGCCTTCTACCATGCATTTTTTAAGCGTTTCTGCAGCTTTTTTTCCGCTGCGGAAACGCTTAAAAAACACATCGTGGGCAGACAGCATAAGGGTCAATTCCCTCAGTTTAGAGGACATTCATGGTCTGGTCTATAACTTATTGCAAGCATTTTTCTGACTTTAATAAGTTTTTTTGCAAAAAAAATGTTGCCCTTTACAAGAAGTGAGGACTGCTCAGTGGAAGGGGTGGTGCTCACGATGGCCCAACATATGTAGCAATGGCCCAGAAAGTGATGTTATTTATAACAGAAGTCTATGCCGGCTTACTGCTGGAATACATTTAAGACTGTAGCACACAGGCAGCCCAAAGATGCACCAACTTCATTATGAGGCATGCACCTCCTAATGAGTTTGGTGAATCTTACTCCAGGTGCTGTTTCTTCATATCTAGTGTAATTAGATAATACTACTGCATAATACTTTGCCAGCTGTTATAGAAATGATAAATTGATCAAATTTCTATCTTGATTGGCCATTCTTTGATAGTAATTACTGTATAGGCGAAATGCACATCTGTGTTTGGTGACCACTTCTTGGTAGGTCCAGTAAGCTATATGATACATATTCATTGCATTGACACTGCACAGCATTGACACTATTATTATTAAATTACATTCATATTATTATTATTATATTACATTAATATATCTAATATGGGTGTTATTTTCACTTAGTGTGAAAAAAAACAGTTTTCCCTTGATCTCACTATGTGCTCACTATTTCATTCTATATTGTTTCATACTTTTATTTTGTTTATATATATGTCTTACATGATATGATATGACTAATAGTATTGAACAAGCGTGCTCGTTTAACCCTTTAATCGAGCACTCTCGGGTGTTTGCCGAGTATTTTCGGCGTGCTCAGCATCTATGTTTGAACCATTGCAGCTGCATGTGTCACGGCTGTTAAACAGCTACAACACATGCAGAGATTGCCTAACAAACAGGCAATCCCTGTATGTGTTGGAGCTGTCTAACAGCTGTGACACATGCAGCCGCAATGGTTCAAACATAGATGCGGAGCACGCCGAAAATACTCGGCAAACACCTGGGAGTGCTCGAATAAAGGGTTAACAATACACGCTCGCTCAACACTAAAGTCCAATGTAGCATTTTTGCTATTACACATACACTATCTGATGCTATTTTTATGTACTTTGTCCTGTGCTGCTCTGCACTTATTTTATAAATCTTTACCCCCTAATATAATATTCAATAAAATTATGTTGATATTTATCTTTGAATGGTTACTTATTTTTCTATAGGTTCTTCTAGATTTAAGATTTTATCACACAGGCTTCCCAAAGATGCACCAACTTCATTTATGCATGTATCTCTTTATGAATTTGGTGAATCTCACTCCAGTGGATGTTTCTTCATGACTTGTGTAAAAACACTAATCTGTAATACTCAGTCCCTCAGTGTCTACTGCTTGATAGAAAATAGAATATTGTACAGTGCTGTGCAAATTAATTGGGACAAAGCATTTTTTAAGCAAAATCGTAAGTTGGTTACCAGTCAGTGATTCAAACCAGTTTTAACTGCTTTGAACAGGTGTGAGTGTACAACCTTGAGTAATAAAATATGTTTTGACTGGTTTTAGTCAGAAAATAACAGCTAGCTGCCCCCTCAGCTTCAGTTGAGAGCTTGTTTCTGTGAGGAGTGGTTTAGTGTACTTTTTTTCTCAGTGTGATTCATGCCTGTAAAAATGGATGTTACTCCACGGAAGAGGTCTAGAATTATTACGCTTAATGAACATGCAATTCTGACTGTAAGAGAAATTGCTTCCACCGTTGGTATTGGAAAATCTACCGTTTCAAGAATAATTCACAGACACAATGAAACTGGATCGTTTTCCCCAAAACGAAAAGGGAAATGTGGAAGAAAAAGGAAAACGACACCAAGAACTGATAAAACACTTATCAGAAATAGTAAAATTAATGCAAGAAAAACAAGTAAAGACCTCCAAAGAGACTTGTTTGCTGCAGGTATTGATATTAGCGATTCGACTGTATGGCGCAGGCTTCTGGAAGTTGGTCGGAGGGCAACAAAGCCAGTAAAGAAACAACTTCTGACATCTCCAATGAAGGCAAAGCGACTCGCATGGGCAAAAAAATATAAATCTTTGACAACTAGCCAGTGGAAAAAGGTAATTTTCAGTGATGAAACCCATCTTTTTGTTCAAGGGTACAGAACAAGTGTTGTTAGAAGAAGCAAAAATGAACCATTGCGAGCTGATCATATTCAACAAACTGTAAAACACCCTCAAAAACAGATGTTTTGGGGCTTTTTTTACCCCTGATGGTACAGGGAGCTTATTTCCTGTTGATGGTATGATGAATTCATCCAAATACATAGTCGTTTTAAAACGTTTTATTGTGCCATTCATGCGTAAATTTGAAGGGACATTCCAACAAGATTTGGCTCCATGCCACAATTCCAAGTGTGTGAAGAAATTCCTGGAAGAAAATAAAGTAAAAGTGCTGGACTGGCCTGGCAATTCACCAGACTTAAATCTTATAGAAAATTTGTGGAGCATTGTGAAGAGACGTCTTGGCAAAATGGACTGTACAACCAAAGAACGCTTGATAAACCGTGCCATACAAGTGTGGTTCCATGATGAAGAATTGAAGAATTTATGTAAAAACTTGGTAGAATCAATGCCAAAACGCATTGAAAATCTCATATCTGCTAAAGGAGGACATATTTCTTACTAAAATTAGTATGTAACAGTGCATTATAACATTTTATTATTAAATATTCAAAAATATGTGTTTTTTTGCTTTGTCCCAATTAATTTGCACAGCACTGTAGGTCCACTAGTGTCGATGTTTGGAATGGTTTTTCCTATTGTATACAAATTAAACAAATAGCAACTGAGCACCATCAATAACTACGATTTCTTTCTTCTCCATGGCATGTCCGATAAACTATTAGGCGACGATTCTTAGACATTTTTACTTCGCAATGCGAAGTTGCGCAATAATTTTGCAACTTTTGGCGATTTCACAGCACTTTCAAACTGCTCTGCCTAAGTGGGCACAGAGTGGTGAGGAGACGGAGCAGGATAGGGCATAGCCAATTCATCAAAACTGCGGGTGTTTTGCACAACTGAAATACTACTGCACACATTTCTGGCTTGGCATATAGAGGTTCACGCCTCTCAGAAGAGATCTGTGTTCCCCAACCCCGATCCTCAAGATCCACCAACAGGTCACGTTTTCAGGATTTCCTTAGTATTGCCAGGTGATGGAATTCTTGCCTGTCCTGGTGATGGAATTATGACCTGTGCAATATTAAGGAAATCCTGAAAATATGATCTGTTGGTGGCTCTTGAGGACCGGAGTTGGGGAACACTGGCCTTGATCATTAAGTGGCTTGAACCTCTTGTTCTCCATCAAGACTAGCGTAGTGCGACAGTGCACTATGCCAGGCTTAATGATTCAACCTCAAAATGTCATTTCGATTTGGATAGAAGTTATAAGGGATTGATCTTGTTTTTGCTCTCTATAATTTACTAGATAAAAAGTAACAATACATAGTAAGGTTGCTGTGGGTTAATCCAAACTATGATAATTATATTTTTATACAAAACATTAAAGATGTTATTCTAAGCTATATTATCAATACATTTATGCATCAATTATTCTGCTCACCTTACGGACAATCAGCAAGGCATTTACCATGGTCTTCAATAGATTATTTAATGTGTGATATGAACTTTAGATTTTGCAAAGCTTGAGGAGTAAACACTACAATACCAGTCATAAGCAATTGCTATTCTATGGGAGACCCATGATGAAGCCTTTAATGAACACACAGCATGTGCAATTATGTCTGGAATGCTTTTATTCCCATTTTACCTTCAGCACAGATATCAATATATTATACATTTAATTTACAGTGGAGGAAATCATTATGGACATCTGACAACACAACTGCACATGATGAATAAGTCTAAGTAATGTAATTCCCATAGGTTTCTTGGAAACCTTGTAAGCATTTCCAATTAATTACTAGATCTATTAAGATAAAATTGTGTGAGTAATGCATTTAATTTAGGAAATTTACTAAAATTTCAGTCTACAGTTCAGTGAATTCTACACACAATTTATATTACAATATGTATTTTCATATTCACATTCATTCACATTATCAGCTTGGCAAATAACTTTTAAGAAGGTGTATCACATAGAATAAAATGGATGAAGTGGGACTGTGGAAGAAATCTGGGAAGACAATAGCACAATTCACATTAATTTTTGCCCACGTGTTTAATTTCCATTAGTTTTTTTAAAAGATGAGAGTAATAGAAAAAAGTTTCACATCAGCTCACCAGTGCGGGCAATTATCCACGAGGGGTGCGGTGCACGGAAAGATCCTGGCTCCGGTATCCAGGTAAGTATGGAATATGGACTTGTTATAGAGCATATCAATAAATAATGTTTTTAATATTTTTTATATAGAAATTCTATTTTTGATTTTGGCGGTAGCTGGATACATTTTCATTTCCATTCAATTTTAATGGATATGTTAGACAAGCTAGCAATACTCTGGTTTCATGATATTAGATTATACTCACTGTGGAAACAGTGGAAAAATGCATTTTTTCCAATGGGTGTCGTTATTAATTAGAAAGACAAATAATTAATTTTGTGTATCCAACTATTAGCTACAAGCCTATTATACTAATTATGGGTGTTGCTCAGTGAGTTATTGGCCACGATACTCTTGCAAACACCCAAATGTCTTGCAGATTAAATACTACTAACTTTGCTGTAATTAACCCCTACCTAACATGGGACATACAGTTACGTCATATGTCAGATCCCTCACTATGATGCGGTCATCTTTATCTAGCCAAGTGAAAAAAATGTCAATAAACACAAATATTTATTTTTCAATGCTCCGGTTAAGTGCCCACGTAGGGTTATTGCGGTGTTTTTAAGGCTGCGAAAACGCCGCGAAAACGCTTGTAAAACAGTCTGCCATGCAAAGCAATGTGAATTCGGATGTGCTGTGCACATGACGCGCTAATTTGCGCGCCAAATTTGCATTGCGTTGCAAAATGCAGCATGACCATTTCTACCGCGATTACGCTGCAAATTCGCAGCCATTGAGGAACCCGCAGGTATATGTGGATTTGCTGCGTTTCAATTAAATTCAATGGCCGCAAATTTGCAGCATAATCGCGGTGTGTGTGGTACCCGGGATGAAGAAGAGACTACAACTCCTCTTCATCCCTGCTACCACGCGGTGAAAAAAAGAAATAAAAAAGTTAAAAATAAACAAAACCTGTATACTCACCTCTCTGGTGGCCCCCGGTCTGCTCCCGGACACGTCTTCTCTCCTTGGCGTCCCGCGGTGTACTGTCAGGACCTGCTGTGACGTCATTTAGTCACCTGATGGTCACGCGACCACTGACGTCAGTGGTCAGGTGATGGTAGCGTGACCATCAGCTGACTAAATGACGTCACCGCAGGTCCTGACAGTACACTGCGGGACGCCGAGGAGAGTGGACACCGCCGGGAGCAGACTGGAGGAGACCGGAGAGGTGAGTATACAGGTTTTTTTGTATTTTTAACGTTTTAATTCTCTTTTTTTTTTACTATAGATGCTGCATTTAAAGCATCAGTTGTTCACACATTATAAATCCATGCCGGTTGCATGGATTTATATTGTGTGACCAACTTGTCAAGCACTTTTCCAAGTGATGCTCAAAATCACTTGGAAAACTGCTTGAAAAAACGCATGCGAAAACGCATGTAAAAACGCTGAAAAAAATGCTTCTCTCTGGCAGAAAAACACATGTAAATCTGCATGCATTGTTTTCTGCCAGAGAGAGGCAAAAATGCTCTGCATCAAATCTGCTACGTGGGCACATAGCCTCCAACTGCTACGGAACTATTGCCTTGGAACACAATAAACCCTATTTAAGTGGCTGTTCCATGAACAAAGTACATTTTAATCAATAGATCTTGGAATAATAAGTTCCACAATCGGATGTGTTAAGAAAATGTTCCTGTGCTGAGATAATCTTATAAATGTGCCTCTGCTGTGTACTGTGTAATGGCTGTGTCTTACCATGTAGGACTTGGTCGGTGCATATCACAGTTATTGTCCAGGGAAGGAAATAAAACACATTTTTAACACATTAATTTGTAGAACTTATTATTTTAAGATCTATTGATTAAAATGTACTTTGTTCATGGGAAAACCACTCTCACCTCTTCACACCATGGCCTATTTCAGTTTTTTGTTTTTGTGTTTTCCACCCCTTATTCCAAAAGTCATAACTTTTATACATTTCCATCAATATAGCAGAATGAGGGCTTGCTTTTTGTGAGACGAGTTGGACTTTTGAATGGCATCATTGATTTTACCATATAGTGTACTGGAAAATGGGCAAAAAAATTCCAAGTGCAGTGAAATAGCAAAAAACTGCAATTCCACAATTGTATTTTGGGTTTTTTATTTACCATGTTCACTATATGGTAAAACTGACCTGGCAATATGATTCCCAAGGTCAGCACGAGTATGAAGAAACCAAACATGTATAGTTTATTTTTGAAGTAGGTGTTGAAAAAAAAAAAAAGTTCTTGCCTTTATCAACATTTTCCGAGACCCATAATGTTTTCATTTTTCGTGATATGGGGCTGGGTGAGGGCTTATTTCTTGCACCCTGACCTGATGTTTTTATTGATACCATTTTCGGGTAGATACGATGTTTTGATCGCCTGTTATTACATTTTATTGTAATGTTGCGGTGACCAAAATATCATAATTCTGGCGTTTCGATTTATTTCTTGTTACTCTGTTTACTGATCGGATTAATTTATTTTATATTTTGATATATCGAACATTTCTGAATGCAGTGATACCAAAAATGTATATTATGTACATAGGTACATGTAAAAAAGAAAAAAATACTAATGCTCATATCCCCACTCATTTCATTGGCCCCTCCTTGTCCACTGTCTGGTCCTCCTTGCCACATCTCCAGCCTGGTGTTCACTCTAGGACAAGACTTCTGGCGATGAGCAGGCTCTGGAGTTAACTACGCATGCGCAGTGACCTCTAGGGCCTGCAACCGGAAGTCATGGCCTAGAGAGAACATTGGGTCAGAGACACAAACGCAGGGAACCAGACACATGACAGAGCGCAGCAAGGGTGAGGTGAGCAGTGAAGTGAGTATTTAAGATTGCAGATTGATTATATTAGGTGGGTGAAGGAATTATGTTTGGGAATGTAACAAATTTAGACTTATTTAAATTCTGTCTGGTGTAGCATAAATATACATATACATTTATTAGAGGAAATCATTTTTGTAAAGAAAAAAAATATTAGTAGGATTTTCCTGCAGTACTAAATGCTGGGGGTCTCCCAGTGATTCTGAGAGCAGGGGTCAGATCTTGCAGAGCCCAGTCTTGAATGGAGTGAACGTGCACATGTTCCGACTCCACTCCAGTCATTGCCTATTACACTGCCCAAACTAGTCAAACTCTGTGTTCGGCTTTCTCTGGCAGTCCCATAGACAGTAAAGGGAGTGAGGGTTAAGTAAATGGACTCACTCTCCATTGAAGACTGGATTCAACAGAACTCTGCTTCTGGGTTCCCTCAGCCTTGAGCTATCAGTTAGTTATCCCCATCCTTTTGATATAGCATAATTTACTAAGTTGGGCATAATCCTTTTACTAAACTGTCAAAAATATGTATTTCAGTATTATATATCAGAATATCATAATAGTAAAAAAAAACTCTTAAAAAAAAGCCTCATGCCTCCTGTGAATTAATTCATTCATGACAGATAACTAATAGTAAACCAAGTGGAACATTTGAGGTCGGACCATTTAGCGTTGGGTTAAGGCTGTCAAGTTGTTGAACCTGTAATATAAATGAAACCTTTGTGTCATGTAATGCATTTATTAACAAATGTGTTCTTCTTAATGAGAGTATTTTTCTTTTAACTTGACTTTAATTTCTTATCGCTCTTTAAGCTATTAAATCACAGTGTGAAAGTGTCGTGAAAAAGTCAGAAAATAAATGATTGAGAAGCATTTTTCAAATGGGAATCGCCACAGGGATCACTTAATCAACTGATTGTCTTTGGTTAGGCTCCCAAGAACCAAATCAAATACTAGATTTTGCCGGGAGAAGCCAGAGTTAGTCAGACATTTACCTGCCGCTGTTGCAGGGGAAATGAATATTACATGTTAGCCATTTAGATGAATATCTGTTTATTAGAGATGAGTGAATCAGGGAAAATTCTAATTTACAGATTTGCGTGAACTTTACTGAGAAATGCAATTTGAAGAGAACTTATTCTCCACAAACTCATCCCAATATGAAGTAGGTGTAATAATAATAATATAAATAAACAAAAAAACAGCGTCATCGTGTCTAGAGATGAGCTTTGTTCTACTCGAACTGTTCGCCAATCTCAAATTCGAGCTGTTTTGGGCGGTGTTCGAGCCGGTCGGCGAACACGAACAATTTGAGAAAAATTCGGCTGTTCGAGGTTATGTTCGATAACTGTTCGTGCACCAAAATCATAACTGGATTTTTTCTCAGTAATGATGAAAATTAATGTTAATACGCAGTTTGAGTGTACAGCGGGGCGGGGGGAGGGGCAGGGGATGGATCTCTGCAGGAACAATGAAGATCTCCATTTTTTTTTCTCTTTCCCGCATTTGCAGTGGGGAGGTGCAATCTGTCAGCCTATCAGCAGCGCACACACGGAGCGAAGTGCTTTTTTTCACACAAGCAAGGGCATGTGTGATTGGCAGTGTATGTCACATGTCCTTGCCCTATAAGACCAAGCCATTTTCCCCGTCGCCACCATTTTCTCACTGCTGCAGCTGCGTGTTAGACGGCACCGCTGTTGCTGTGTGTGCTATACCTTGTTAATTTCAAGCCAATTTTCTCTGAAATCTACAGATAGCTTGGGAGTAGGGAATAGTTGTGATTGCAGTCCTTTTAAGGACTAGGTTACAGCATTTCCTACGACTTTTATCAGGGAGGTCTGTGCTCTTAAATAGATAGGTTGTGGGAGTAAAGACTAATTGTAATTGGAGTCCTTTTCAGGACTAGGTTACATGAGTTCCTATCAGTTTTTGCCAGGCAGGTCTGTGCCAGTGCTGTGCAAGTTTTTTTCACAGCATTTGGCTGAATCTAGCAAAGCTAATCCTTTTTGGCCTATTGCAGAGTGTGTTAGTCAGTGGAGTAGCCTATCTGTGTTGCAAGATATAACACCTGTGTATAGAATACCAATTTTTTTACTGCACCTAGTGAAGTAAAATCTTTTGGGCATAGCATCATTCTATTAGTCCATCTATACTGACCTCCATCAGGTTGCAAACTGAATATAATTTTTTTCTGCATCTAGCTCTGAAAAAATATTTGGGCTTCTAGCGGTGTGTGGGACTTGGTCTATTAGTCCATCTATACTGATCTCCATCAGGTTGCAAATTAAAAATAATTTTTTTCTGCATCTAGCTCTGAAAAAATATTTGGGCTTCTAGCGGTGTGTGGGACTTGGTCTATTAGTCCATCTATACTGACCTCCATCAGGTTGCTAATTAAAAATAATTTTTTTCTGCATCTAGCTCTGAAAAAATATTTGGGCTTCTAGCAGTGTGTGGGACTTGGTCTATTAGTCCATCTATACTGACCTACATCAGGTTGCAAATTAAAAATAATTTTTTTCTGCATCTAGCTCTGAAAAAATATTTGGGCTTCTAGCGGTGTGTGGGACTTGGTCTATTAGTCCATCTATACTGACCTCCATCAGGTTGCAAATTAAAAATAATTTTTTTCTGCATCTAGCTCTGAAAAAATATTTGGGCTTCTAGCAGTGTGTGGGACTTGGTCTATTAGTCCATCTATACTGACCTCCATCAGGTTGCAAATTAAAAATAATTTTTTTCTGCATCTAGCTCTGAAAAAATATTTGGGCTTCTAGCGGTGTGTGGGACTTGGTCTATTAGTCCATCTATACTGACCTCCATCAGGTTGCAAATTAAAAATAATTTTTTTCTTCATTTATCTCTGAAAAAATATTTGGGCTTCTAGCAGCGTGTGGGACTTGTTCTATTAGTCCATCTATACTGACCTCCATCAGGTTGCAAATTAAAAATATTTTTTTTCTGCATCTAGCTCTGAAAAAATATTTGGGCTTCTAGCAGTGTGTGGGACTTGGTCTATTAGTCCATCTATACTGACCTCCATCAGGTTGCAAATTAAAAATAATTTTTTTCTGCATCTAGCTCTGAAAAAATATTTGGGCTTCTAGCAGTGTGTGGGACTTGGTCTATTAGTCCATCTATACTGACCTCCATCAGGTTGCAAATTGAATAAAAAAAATTTCTGCATCTAGCTCTGAAAAAATATTTGGGCTTCTAGCGGTGTGTGGGACTTGGTCTATTAGTCCATCTATACTGACCTCCATCAGGTTGCAAATTAAAAATAATTTTTTTCTTCATTTAGCTCTGAAAAAATATTTGGGCTTCTAGCAGTGTGTGGGACTTGTTCTATTAGTCCTTCTATACTGACCTCCAGCAGGTTGCAAATTGAATATAATTTTTTTCTGCATCTAGCTCTGAAAAAATATTTGGGCTTCTAGCGGTGTGTGGGACTTGGTCTATTAGTCCATCTATACTGACCTCCATCAGGTTGCAAATTAAAAATAATTTTTTTCTGCATCTAGCTCTGAAAAAATATTTGGGCTTCTAGCGGTGTGTGTGACTTGGTCTATTAGTCCATCTATACTGACCTCCATCAGGTTGCAAATTAAAAATAATTTTTTTCTGCATCTAACCCAGCCAATAGTTTTGGCCTAATACCACAGTTTGGCCACTCAGCTCTGCTCGGTTACCATCCATTGTTTTTTTGTGCAAACAACTCCAGAGTTGTGAATTAGTTAACCACCAAAATGAGTGGAAAAAGGCCTGCTGCTGGTGGAAAGGGGAATAGGCGTGTTGGGAAGGGGAAAAAAGGTTGTGTCCGTGGGGTAGGTGCAGAAGAAAAACCATCTTCCAGCCAAACTAAAATGTCTACTTCTTTTAGCGGACAATGTGATAAGATCCCTTTCTTACGGCCACGCCAATCGCTACAAATTCCAGATGAGGCACAAAAACAGCAGGTGCTTCAACGGATATCAAGTGCTCCTTTAAGTGGGCTCTCCTCCACATCAACTTCAACATCACAAATACTCCAGTCCTCAAAGGTGTCACCCAAATCGCACTTGCTTCCTCACAGCTCCCAAATCTCCAGCTGCCCGTCTGAGTATGAGGTAGAACAGATGGTTGAGTCTGCAGAGCTGTTTACTCATACTATAGCCTGGGAATCAGAGGTCGACTCCAGCGCTTCTGTGAATCCAGACGAGGAAATGATCTCCACTGATGCCCAGAATCTTTATGAGTTGGATCCAGGACCAGACGCAGAAGGTTCTGACCATAATGTAGACCCTCATTCCCAAACTGTAACTCCTGTTGGTGGAGACAATGAGGAAGACGATGATAAGACTCAAATACCTGATTGGAGCGACAACTTTAGTTTTTTGTCAGGGCAGGAACAGGTTGGCTCTGAGGACGACGGGTGTGATAACGCACAGGGTGATGATGATGAGGTCGGAGATCCCACTTACTGTCAACCCACAGTCAGCCAAGAGATGAGGTCAGCAGAGGAGGTGGAGGAAGATGCTAGTGACGACGAGGTCAGGTTGCGCCTTCCTGGACAGAGACGTAGTACTGGAAGCACGTCAACAACTGCATCCTCAAACACAACTCTGCCTCTCACCACAAGTCGTGGTGGCTCTTCAGGTCGCATGGGTGCTAAGCCTTGCATAGCCTGGGCATTTTTTCAGATTGATAAAGATGACCCAACTCGTGTTATCTGTAACATTTGTCAGCAAAAGCTAAGTAGAGGCCAAAAAATACATAGTTTGAGTACTTCATGCATGAACCGGCACATGGACATGAAGCATAAGTTGCAGTGGGAAGCTCAGTGTGCTACAATGCGGTCTAGCCGGCCGGGCCAACCACCGTCTGCCATATCTTGTGCATCCGCGGCCTCTTCATCCTCTGTGACTGGGGGGACAGCAGTCACACCTGTTTTGGGGCGCAGACCTGCCACCTCTTTACCCGCAACAGCCAGCGTGATTGGCAGGTCATCATTTTCTTTGGAGGTGGTAACACCAGCTGGTCTTGAGCGCTGTCCGACATCGATAGCACCACCTTTGGATCAAGGCAACCTAACATGTCCGCCTGCATCTTCCTCACAGACCGGCAGTTTGCCGGGGACACCCTTATCAACCCCGTCTAAGCACAATAGCCAGCCCTCGGTCCCTCAGATGTGGACAAGTAAAAGACCATTTCCTCCTAGCCATGAGAAAGCTAAGAGGTTGAATTTCACCATCTGCAAGCTCTTGGCTACAGAAATGCTGCCTTTCCGCCTGGTGGACACAGAGGATTTTCGAGACCTTATGTCCGTCGCAGTGCCCCAGTACCAGATGCCCAGTCGGCACTACTTCTCAAAGAAAGGTGTGCCTGCGCTCCACCAGCATGTCGCACACAACATCACCGCTTCTTTGAGAAACTCTGTGTGTGACAGGGTGCATTTCACCACAGACACTTGGACGAGTAGGCATGGACAGGGGCGTTACATGTCGCTGACTGGGCACTGGGTAACTATGGTGACAGCAGGACAAGGGGCTGCTGTCCAAGTCTTGCCGTCCCCACGAGTTGTGCGTCAATCCTCTTTATGTCATTTTTCCACCACTGCTTCTGCCTCCTCAACCTCCTCTCGGTCTTCCACCTGCACCCAAAGCCTGTCTGGTCATGCCACAAGCTTTCTAACTGCGCAAAAGGGATCCTGCACACCTCCTTACTATGCTGGCAGTAGGGCTCAATGTCATCAGGTGGTTTTTACATTGAAATGTCTGGGAAATGTGAGTCACACAGCTGAGGAGTTGTGGTCAGCTCTGGAGAACCAATTTCATGAATGGTTGTCTCCACTGGACCTGAAACCAGGGAAGGCCGTGTGCGACAATGCTGCAAACCTGGGTGCGGCCCTTCGCCGGGGCAATGTCACACACGTGCCTTGTATGGCTCACGTGTTGAACCTGGTTGTCCAGCAATTTTTAGCCCACTATCCCAGACTAGATGGCCTTCTGCAGAGGGCACGGTCGCTGTGTGCTCACTTCCGCCGTTCGCATCCCGCAGCTCAGCGACTTACATCTCTACAGAAGTCGTTGGGCCTGCCACTTCACCGGCTAAAATGCGATGTGCCTACCCGGTGGAATTCAACTCTGCACATGTTGCAGCGACTGTGGCAGCACCGACAAGCCCTGGTGCAATACGTTCTGACGTATAGCCTGGGCCAACGAGATTCAGAGGTGGGGCAAATCACGCTGGAGGAGTGGTCTCAGATCAGGGACCTATGCACCCTTCTGCACAGTTTTGAAATGGCGACGAAGATGTTTAGTGCTGACGATGCCATTATCAGCATGACTATTCCGGTGATTTACATGCTGGAGCACATGTTAAACAGAATTCGGAGTCAGGTGGTGGCACAAGAGGAGGTGGAGGAAGTAGAGGAGGAGGAGTTGTATGCGGAAGGGCTAACATCTGCAAGGTCCAGACGGTCGGCAGCACCAAGGCGGCAGGCATGTGAGGGTGGGGGAGATGGTTTTACCAGGGCGCATGGTAGCAGCCAAACTAGTGAGGAAGGTGCAGGAGCCCAGGAAGAAGTGGAGGACGAACTGATGGAAGACTCATCAGATGAGGGAGACCTTGATCACATTTCTGTTGTGCGAGGTTGGGGGGAGAGGACAGAGGAAGGAAGCATGATTGTTACCTCGCCACCAACACAACAGGGACTTGGTGCTCCTGGATGCGCAACACACATGAGTGCCTTCTTGCTGCACTACCTGCAACATGACCCTCGAATTGTGAGAATTAGAAATAATCCTGACTACTGGGTTGCCACACTGTTAGATCCCCGGTACAAAAGTAAATTTGCAGAAATTATTCCTGCCATAGAAAGGGATGCACGCATGCAGGAGTATCAGCAGAGACTGTTGCAGAATCTTACATGTGCTTTTCCACAACATACCAGTGGTGCACGTAGTGAATCTCACAGTTCCAACTTGCCAACCGTGGGACCGTCAAGTGTTCAGCACTCAAACCGTGACAGAACCACAGTATCTGCTGGTAACATCAATTTTGCGGAATCATTTCACCACTTTTTTAGCCCATCCTTTGCAAGGCCACAGGAGACAAGAAGTCTGACACATAGTCAACGCCTAGAGACGATGGTACAGGAGTATCTCCAAGTAAACATTGAAGCCACGACTGTGTCACTGGACCCTTGCTCTTTTTGGGCTTCCAATCTGGATAAATGGCCGGAGCTAGCCACTTACGCCTTGGAGATCTTGTCATGCCCCGCAGCCAGCGTTCTGTCTGAAAGTGTGTTCAGCGCTGCTGGTGGTGTGCTGACAGATAAGCGCACGCGGCTCTCCACTGATAATGTAGACAGACTCACGTTCATAAAGATGAACAAATCATGGATCCAAAACGACTTTTCTACCCCTGTGTCATCCTGGGGAGAGTAAAAGCTTGATGATTGGTTAAAATCACCCTACCAACCGTTTTAAGCTTTCAAATTACTAATCATGTTTATCTGTATCTTGACTGGAAAATAATTTGGGCTTTGTAGCAGTGTGCAGCACTGATCCTATTAGGCCATCTATACTAAAGCTTCACCAGATTTAAAATTAAAAATAATTTTTAGCTGCATCTAGCCCGGAAAATAATTTTGGGGCTCCGAGATGCGCAAGGCACATAAGTGCCTTCTTGCTGCACTACCTGCAGCATGACCCTCATATTGTCAGAATTCGAAGTAATCATGACTACTGGGTTGCCACACTCTTAGATCCCCCAAACTTTTCGATCAACCTTTTCATTTTAATAAAGACCAAAAAAATGGTCATTTTTGAAATTATAAGCATTAGCAGGTTGTTAGAAACTGAAATCAAACAGTTTTCAACTCAAAACTTTATTCTAGGTGATGTTACATTTTCACATAGGACCCCTTGTTCGAAAGGAGCTTCTGAACTCTCTCGTCCATTGAATTTGTCAGGTTTTGGATGGTTTCTGCTTCAATTGTTTTGCATGAGGACAGAATACCCTCCCAGAGCTGTTGCTTAGATGTGAACTGCCTCCCGCCATCATAGACACTCCTTTTAATGATGCTCCAAAGGTTCTGAATGGGGTAGAGGTCAGGGGAGCATGGGGGTCACACCATAAGTTTGTCCCCTTTTATGCCCATATCAGCCAGAGATGCAGATGTTTTATGTGCAGCATGAGATGGTGCATTATCATGCAGAAAAATGATCTTGCTGTGAAATACACGGTTCTTCTTCTTGAACCATGGCAGGAAGTGCTGTTTGAGAAAATCCACATACATTATGGAGTTCATCTTTAGCGCCTTCAGGGATCCTAAAGGGGCCGACAATCTCTCTCCCCATGATTCCAGCCCAAAACATTACTCCACCTCCTCCTTGTTGGCGCTGTAGCCGTGTTTGCGTGGGGTGTCCATCAACCAGCCATCCTCCACTCCATCCATCTGGACCATCGAGCGCTGCACGGCACTCATCCGTGAACAAAACAGTTTTGAAATCAGTCTTCATGTAATGTTTGGCCCACTGGAGCCGTTTCTGCTTGTGTGAAGTGGATAGAGGAGGTCGACAGGATGGCGCATGCACAGCTGCAAACCTCTGAAGGACCCTGCATCTTGTTGTTCGGGGGACGTTGGAGGCACAAGCAGCTTCAAAAACTTGTCTGCTGCTATGACAAGGCTTTTTTGCCGCTGCTCTTTCAACCTGACGTAATTGCCTGTAGGAAAGAGTCCTCAATTTGCCCTTATCAGCACGCACACGTGTGTACTGTGAATCAGCTACATACTTCTTGATTGCCAAGACACTTCATCCTGATCATCGCACAATGTTGATTGTAGTCATGCCTTGACCTAAACACTCCACAATTTGTTGCTTCTCAGCAGCCGACACATCCTTTTTCTTTCCCATTTTGGCAGAAAATGTAGGCTGCTTAATAATGTGAGAGAGCCTTCTTAAGTAGTCTTGCCTTTCATTGGACACACCTGCCAAACTAATTAGCACAGGTGTCTGCAATTGCTTACAGTGATGTAAAGAGCCCTGACACACATCACCATCAATGAGTTTAACTGACAAACAAACAAATTCTTCCCTTATCACTCCTAAACACTTTTTGTATAATAATTTGGAACGCAGTGTACATGTGCTTTTCCACAAAACACCAGTGGTTCACGTAGTGAATCTTACAGTTCTAACTTGCCAACCGTGGTCTGTATGGAGTTGTTCAATAAAGGGCCCAAAATTAAGATAACATAGATGGGAGAGGTCTCTATGAATAGGAATTCCTAAGTATTTGATACCCTGTGAGGGCCAGGCAAAGGGAAAGTTGGACTGGATGGAATCCTATATGGATTTGGGGAGGGAGACATCGAGGGCCTCAGACTTCGCTGCATTGATTTTAAAATTTTACCATGTAACAAAGTGATCTATTTCAGCCATAACAGCATGGATGGATATATGTGATTGAGTGATATATACTAGGACATCATCAGCAAATAGAGAGCACTTGTACTCGGTGCCTCCCACCTCAATCCACCTAATATTGGGGTTATGGCGAATTGATGAGAGCAGGTGCTCCGTCACTAGGATGTATAAGAGAGGGGACAGAGGACATCACTGCCTTGTCCCATTGGTGATTGTGAAAGGTGATGAAAATGTTCTGACGCACCCCCTGGGCCTTGGGACACCCGGAGCCGGACCCTTTTTGGTGGATGCTGGTGGTTGTAGTCTTCGTGGCGGCGATCCAGTTCCGTGGCTCAGGGCGGTCAAACCAGTGGCGGAACTATTTATGTGGTTTTGATGTTTAAATGTCCGACTACGCCACCCGTGGATTGCGGTCAGAGTGAACCGCCGCTACAGGGCAGACCACTGAGGCTGGTGTTGTGGGTGCAGCAGAGCGTAGCATAACTCCCCACGGGAGGAGTATAGCCTCAGGGCAGTGTATGCGGAGGATGGGGGTGATGGTGCAGGGCAGCAGCAGTAACGACACGGAGTCAGTGATGCAGTTCAGGGCCTTTACTCACAGTTCTTATTATCCAGACCACGTCTGCAGGTAACGGCTGCCCACGTCGTACTGTGCTCACCAGGTGAGGGGCTCAGACAACTCCCAGATAACTTTGGAGCACTTCACAGGACCCCCTTTGTGTGTCCTTTGTCTGGCCTTTCTTACCAACACTTCTGTCCGGCTGCCTCGGGCCTCCTCTTGGTAAACTTGGCGCCAGTTTCCCTGACCCTATGTGGTGCCTTCCTAGCGGGTGTAGCGAGGGGCTGCGCCACATAAAATGTCAGAGCCTCCGGTTTCTAGCTGAGGGTCGTTTCCTGCCTCCACTAGTTCGGGGACCGGTCTCCCCCTTTGGCCTGACCCCTCCACGCAGGTGGATTCGGGCGTGCGGTGGCGACTCGCCCGTCCGCACCCCTGGGATCCCTTCATTCCTCGTTCCTGGAGCCTTCTCCGCTCCTCTTCCTTCCTTCTCCCTCTTCCAGGCCTGGGCCTCTGTTACTAGGCCCGCCTCCGGAGCAGAGCTCATGCAGAGCCCCTGCTCCCTGCCACTTCTGCTCAGACTTCTCTGAACTGAACTAAGATGGTGCCCACCTTTTATACTCCCTTCTCAATGCACCCAGGAACTGCTTCCTCCCTGCTCCTGCACTACAGGGTTCCCCTTCCTCAGTGTTCCCTCCCCCCACTCCAGCCAGGGACAGGGACTGTCGTGCCCATCTCAGGGGCATATTGGTCGCCCTGCCCCACGGCAATGTGGTGTAATGCATGCAGGTGTCGGGTCCTGATCCACACTCCATCCTTACCTGAGAGTGAGATATCACACCTCTGGGTGAGGTGCAATACGTCTTTAGCAACCGAGCCCTCAGGGTGCTACAGTTCCATTTATCTTCAGCCTAGGTGACGTATTGCGATACAGGGCCGTGATTTTGGCTATAAAAGGGTCCCCTAGACCCCTACCCCAAGCTTTTTAAGAGAATCATATATGGCGTGCCAGGAGACTCTATGGAATGCTTTCTCAGCATCCAACGAGAGTATCTAATTACAAATTTTTAACTGCATCTAGCCCAGGAAATACTTTGTGCCTAGTAGCAGTGTCTGCTAGTAAGCGGATTATCCCGGCTGTTAAGCAAGCTGCACCACCTGTAGTTTAGACACTTAATTTTTTCAAAGGAAATGCTTCGGGACCATGGGATACTTAGTGAAGAGCATCAGGAGGCACCCCAAGGCATAGGGGCTGGGACTGGCAGTAGGATGCCTTGCGGTGGACAGCCGAGCTCGATCCTTATAAAAGCTTTTTAACTGCAGCAGCTTTAGTGGACGCTACTGGAGCTGGGATTACCGCGGCTGCTGGCATGAGACTTGCCCTCCAATAGATCCTTGTAAATGGATTTAAAGTGTATTCATTCAAATTAGAGAGACAATTTAAATTAAAAAGCTTAGAGCTGCCTCCACCACAAGGGGGCTCGCTCGACCCACCAGCGGACAGGCACCAGTATTGGGAGAGGGGGGCTGGCCGTCAGGGTTCACCGCGGCTCTGGCACAAACCCGGCGACACGGAGGTGGCACGGGCAGGAGCGGACTGGCCGTGTCGGCTTCTCACTTTTTGGATTTTAGAAGGGCATGACATGCCTATATCTGTGTCTCCCCCTCCTTTTACTCCTCCACCTCTTTTATTTTCGCATGACTATATGTACTTGTCACTTTTCCATGTGTTAGTTATGTCTTCTGAGCAGTTTGTCAGCTTTTGGACACCTTTGAAGGTGTTTTCTATGTGTTTCTATGTGTTTTTGTTTGCCTGCCATTGGTTTTAACGGTGTTCGAAGGTGTTCGACGAACAGTTCGACGAACAGTTCGGCGAACACACGGGTGTTCGACGAACCGAACCGAACTCGAACACTACGGGGGTGGCTCAACACTAATCGTGTCCTATTTATATGACTCAGTCCGTCTTACAATGTTGTGGGTCTCCAACCAGTGGCCGTGACTTACGGCTTCACATAAGAAAATAATTTTGGTGAGTCCCAAAAATAATTAAAATCCTCAATTTATTACAAAATAATTTAAAAGATCATACAACCTGTATGATCTTTAAATTATTTTGTAATAAATTGAGGATTTTAATTATTTTTGGGACTCACCAAAATTATTTTCTTAATAATAATAATATTAGCAAATACCTCCAATTAGAAATGTAGTTTACTTCTTCTGATTCGCTAGGTCACTTACCTCATGTGCATTTCAGTAGCTTAGTTTTCGATCGCTAACAACTGTCACTATATGAGTGGTCATAACCATGGATATGTAAGCTACTGCAATGCCCTTCACATGGGGTAAGCGACAAGTTGGAAGTATTTGCTAATATTATTATTATTACACTTCCTAAATATTGGGATAGGATCTTGGAGATGGGAATACCCCTTTAATGTCCCATATTTATTTTAATAAATATGTTAAAAAGAAGTGGGCCCAATACTGACCCCTGTGGTACCCAACTGTTAACTGAGACCCAGTCTGAGTGTGTTCCATTAATAACCACCCTTTGTTTCCTATCACTGAGCCAGTTCTTAACCCACTTACATATATTTTCCCCTATCCCCATTGTTCTCATTTTATGTGTCAACCTTTTGTGTGGAACTGTATCAAAAGCTTTTGAAAAGTCCATATACACAACATCCACTGCATTTCCTTGGTCCAGTCTGGAACTTACCTCTTCATAAAAGCTGATCAGATTAGTTTGACAGGAACGGTCCCTCGTAAACCCTTGTTGATATTGGGTCATGAGGTTATTCTTTTTCAGATACTCTAGTATAACATCTCTTAGGAAACCCTCCAGGATTTTACCCACAGTAGAGGTTAAGCTTACTGGCCTATAATTTCCAAGTTCGTTTTTTGTCCTCTTTTTGAATATTGGCACCACATTTGCTATACGCCAGTCCTGTGGTACAGACCCTGTTATTATGGAATCTTTAAAGATTAAAAATAATGGTCTATCTATGACGTTACTTAATTCCTGCAATACTCGCGGGTGTATCCCATCCGGGCCCGGGGATTTGTCAACTTTAATGATTTCTAGATGCCGCCATACTTCCTGCTGGGTTAAGCAATTGACATTTAATGGAGAATTTTTGTCATCACTAATCATGTTTTCTGTCATGCGATTTTCTTGTGTAAATACTGCTAAAAAAAATAATTTAGCATATTGGCTTTTTCCTCATCCTCATCCACCATTTCACACAGACTATTTTTAAGGGGGCCAACACTATTATTTTTTAGTTTTTTACTATTTATGTAGTTAAAGAATATTTTGGGATTAATTTTACTTTCTTTGGCAATGAGTCTCTCTGTCTCAATCTTTGCTGCCTTGATTTGGTTTTTACAGAATTTATTTAATTTTCTGTATTTATTTAATGCCTCATCACTACCTACTTGCTTTAGTTCTCTAAATGCTTTCTTTTTGTCACTTATTGCGACCTTTACACCTCTATTTAGCCATAGTGGTTTCCTCCTATTTCTAGCATGTTTATTCCCATAGGGTTTACATTGTGCTCAGGTCCTATTCAGGATGCTAATAAATGTCTCTCATTTGCTTTGTGTAGTTTTATGTCTCAGGATATCGTCCCAGTTTAGTGCACCAAGATCATCTCTCAACCGTTGGAAATTTGCCTTCCTGAAGTTTAGTGTCCTTGTTAGTGTTGAGCCACCCCCGTAGTGTTCGAGTTCGGTTCGGTTCGTTGAACACCCGTGTGTTCGCCGAACTGTTCGTCGAACACCTTCGAACACCGTTAAAACCAATGGCAGGCAAACAAAAACACATAGAAACACATAGAAAACACCTTCAAAGGTGTCCAAAAGCTGACAAACTGCTCAGAAGACACAACTAACACATGGAAAAGTGACAAGTACATATAGTCATGCGAAAAGAAAAGAGGTGGAGGAGTAAAAGGAGGGGGAGACACAGATATAGGCATGTCATGCCCTTCTAAAATCCAAAAAGTGAGAAGCCGACACGTTCAGTCCGCTCCTGCCCGTGCCACCTCCGTGTCGCCGGGTTTGTGCCAGAGCCGCGGTGAACCCTGACGGCCAGCCCCCCTCTCCCAATACTGGTGCCTGTCCGCTGGTGGGTCGAGCGAGCCCCCCTGTGGTGGAGGCAGCTCTAAGCTTTTTAATTTAAATTGTCTCTCTAGTTTGAATAAATACACTTTAAATCCATTTACAAGGATCTATTGGAGGGCAAGTCTCATGCCAGCAGCCGCGTAATTCCAGCTCCAGTAGCGTCCACTAAAGCTGCTGCAGTTAAAAAGCTTTTATAAGGATCGAGCTCGGCTGTCCACCGCAAGGCATCCTACTGCCAGTCCCAGCCTCTATGCCTTGGGGTGCCTCCTGATGCTCTTCACTGAGTATCCCGTGGTCCCGAAGCATTTCCTTTGAAAAAATGAAGTGTCCAAACTACAGGTGGTGTAGCTTGCTTAACAGCCGGGATAATCCGCTGACTAGCAGACCCTGCTACTAGGCACAAAGTATTTCCTGGGCTAGATGCAGTTAAAAATTTGTAATTAGATACTCTCGTTGGATGCTGAGAAAGCATTCCATAGAGTCTCCTGGCACGCCATATATGATTCTCTTAAAAAGCTTGGGGTAGGGGTCTAGGGGACCCTTTTATAGCCAAAATCACGGCCCTGTATCGCAATACGTCACCTAGGCTGAAGATAAATGGAACTGTAGCACCCTGAGGGCTCGGTTGCTACAGAGGTATTGCACCTCACCCAGAGGTGTGATATCTCACTCTCAGGTAAGGATGTAGTGTGGATCAGGACCCGACACCTGCATGCATTACACCACATTGCCGTGGGGCAGGGCGACCAATATGCCCCTGAGATGGGCACGACAGTCCCTGTCCCTGGCTGGAGTGGGGGGAGGGAACACTGAGGAAGGGGAACCCTGTAGTGCAGGAGCAGGGAGGAAGTAGTTCCTGGGTGCATTGAGAAGGGAGTATAAAAGGTGGGCACCATCTTAGTTCAGTGCAGAGAAGTCTGAGCAGAAGTGGCAGGGAGCAGGGGCTCTGCATGAGCTCTGCTCCGGAGGCGGGCCTAGTAACAGAGGCCCAGGCCTGGAAGAGGGAGAAGGAAGGAAGAGGAGCGGAGAAGGCTCCAGGAACGAGGAACGAAGGGATCTCAGGAGTGCGGACGGGCGAGTCGCCACCGCACGCCAGAATCCACCTGCGTGGAGGGGTCAGGCCAAAGGGGGAGACCGGTCCCCGAAACTAGTGGAGGCAGGAAACGACCCTCAGCTAGAAACAGGAGGCTGTGACATTTTATGTGGCGCAGCCCCTCGCTACACCCGCTAGGAAGGCACCACATAGGGTCAGGGAAACTGGCGCCAAGTTTACCAAGAGGAGGCCCAAGGCAGCCGGACAGAAGGGTTGGTAAGAAAGGCCAGACAAAGGACACACAAAGGGGGTCCTGTGAATCACTCCAAAGTTATCTGGGAGTTGTCTGAGCCCCTCACCTGGTGAGCACAGTACGACGTGGGCAGCCGTTACCTGCAGACGTGGTCTGGATAATAAGAACTGTGAGTAAAGGCCCTGGACTGCATCACTGACTCCGTGTCATTACTGCTGCTGCCCTGCACCATCACCCCCATCCTCCGCATACACTGCCCTGAGGCTATACTCCTCCCGTGGGGAGTTATGCTACGCTCTGCTGCACCCACAACACCAGCCTCAGCGGTCTGCCCTGGAGCGGCGGTTCACTCTGACCGCAATCCACGGTTGGCGTAGTCGGACATTTAAACATCAAAACCACATAAATAGTTCCGCCACTGGTTTGACCGCCCTGAGCCACGGAACCGGGTTGCCGCCACGGAGACTACAACCACCAGCATCCACCAAAAAGGGTCCGGCTCCGGGTGTCCCAAGGCCCAGGGGGCGCGTCAGAACATTTTCATCACCTTTCACAATCACCAATGGTACAAGGCAGGGATGTTCTCTGTCCCCTCTCTTATACATCCTAGTGAGGGAGCACCTGCTCTCATCAATTCGCCATAACCCCAATATTAGGTGGATTGAGGTGGGAGGCACCGAGTACAAGTGCTCTCTATTTGCTGATGATGTCCTAGTATATATCACTCAATCACATATATCCATCCATGCTGTTATGGCTGAAATAGATCACTTTGTTACATGGTCAAATTTTAAAATCAATGCAGCGAAGTCTGAGGCCCTCGATGTCTCCCTCCCCAAATCCATATAGGATTCCATCCAGTCCAACTTTCCCTTTGCCTGGCCCTCACAGGGTATCAAATACTTAGGAATTCCTATTCATAGAGACCTCTCCCATCTATGTTATATTAATTTTGGGCCCTTTATTGAACAACTCCATACAGACCACGGTTGGCAAGTTAGAACTGTAAGATTCACTACGTGAACCACTGGTGTTTTGTGGAAAAGCACATGTACACTGTGTTCCAAATTATTATGCAAAAAGTGTTTAGGAGTGATAAGGGAAGAATTTGTTTGTTTGTCAGTTAAACTCATTGATGGTGATGTGTGTCAGGGCTCTTTATATCACTGTAAGCAATTGCAGACACCTGTGCTAATTAGTTTGGCAGGTGTGTCCAATGAAAGGCAAGACTACTTAAGAAGGCTGTCTCACATTATTAAGCAGCCTACATTTTCTGCCAAAATGGGAAAGAAAAAGGATGTGTCGGCTGCTGAGAAGCAACAAATTGTGGAGTGTTTAGGTCAAGGCATGACTACAATCAACATTGTGCGATGATCAGGATGAAGTGTCTTGGCAATCAAGAAGTATGTAGCTGATTCACAGTACACACGTGTGCGTGCTGATAAGGGCAAATTGAGGACTCTTTCCTACAGGCAATTACGTCAGGTTGAAAGAGCAGCGGCAAAAAAGCCTTGTCATAGCAGCAGACAAGTTTTTGAAGCTGCTGGTGCCTCCAACGTCCCCCGAACAACAAGATGCAGGGTCATTCAGAGGTTTGCAGCTGTGCATACGCCATCCTGTCGACCTCCTCTATCCACTTCACACAAGCAGAAACGGCTCCAGTGGGCCAAACATTACATGAAGACTGATTTCAAAACTGTTTTGTTCACGGATGAGTGCCGTGCAGCGCTCGATGGTCCAGATGGATGGAGTGGAGGATGGCTGGTTGATGGACACCCCACGCAAACACGGCTACAGCGCCAACAAGGAGGAGGTGGAGTAATGTTTTGGGCTGGAATCATGGGGAGAGAGATTGTCAGCCCCTTTAGGATCCCTGAAGGCGCTAAAGATGAATTCCATAATGTATGTGGATTTTCTCAAACAGCACTTCCTGCCATGGTTCAAGAAGAAGAACCGTGTATTTCACAGCAAGATCATTTTTCTGCATGATAATGCACCATCTCATGCTGCACATAAAACATCTGCATCTCTGGCTGATATGGGCATAAAAGGGGACAAACTTATAGTGTGACCCCCATGCTCCCCTGACCTCTACCCCATTCAGAACCTTTGGAGCATCATTAAAAGGAGTGTCTATGATGGCGGGAGGCAGTTCACATCTAAGCAACAGCTCTGGGAGGGTATTCTGTCCTCATGCAAAACAATTGAAGCAGAAACCATCCAAAACCTGACAAATTCAATGGATGAGAGAGTTCAGAAGCTCCTTTCGAACAAGGGGTCCTATGTGAAAATGTAACATCACCTAGAATAAAGTTTTGAGTTGAAAACTGTTTGATTTCAGTTTCTAACAACCTGCTAATGCTTATAATTTCAAAAATGACCATTTTTTTGGTCTTTATTAAAATGAAAAGGTTGATCGAAAAGTTTGGGGGATCTAAGAGTGTGGCAACCCAGTAGTCATGATTACTTCGAATTCTGACAATATGAGGGTCATGCTGCAGGTAGTGCAGCAAGAAGGCACTTATGTGTCTTGCGCATCTCGGAGCCCCAAAATTATTTTCCGGGCTAGATGCAGCTAAAAATTATTATTAATTTTAAATCTGGTGAAGCTTTAGTATAGATGGCCTAATAGGATCAGTGCTGCACACTGCTACAAAGCCCAAATTATTTTCCAGTCAAGATACAGATAAACATGATTAGTAATTTTAAATCTGGTGGAGCTTATTATAGATGGCTTAATAGAATCAGTGCTGCACACTGCTACAAAGCCCAAATTATTTTCCAGCCAAGATACAGATAAACATGATTAGTAATTTGAAAGCTTAAAACGGTTGGTAGGGTGATTTTAACCAATCATCAAGCTTTTACTCTCCCCAGGATGACACAGGGGTAGAAAAGTCATTTCGGATCCATGATTTGTTCATCTTTATGAACGTGAGTCTGTCTACATTATCAGTGGAGAGCCGCGTGCGCTTATCTGTCAGCACACCACCAGCAGCGCTGAACACACGTTCAGACAGAACGCTGGCTGCGGGGCATGACAAGATCTCCAAGGCGTAAGTGGCTAGCTCTGGCCATTTATCCAGATTAGAAGCCCAAAAAGAGCAAGGGTCCAGTGACACAGTCGTGGCTTCAATGTTTACTTGGAGATACTCCTGTACCATCGTCTCTAGGCGTTGACTATGTGTCAGACTTCTTGTCTCCTGTGGCCTTGCAAACGATGGGCTAAAAAAGTGGTGAAATGATTCCGCAAAATTGATGTTACCAGCAGATACTGTGGTTCTGTTACGGTTTGAGTGCTGAACACTTGACGGTCCCACGGTTGGCAAGTTGGAACTGTGAGATTCACTACGTGCACCACTGGTATTTTGTGGAAAAGCACATGTAAGATTCTGCAACAGTCTCTGCTGATACTCCTGCATGCGTGCATCCCTTTCTATGGCAGGAATAATTTCTGCAAATTTACTTTTGTACCGGGGATCTAACAGTGTGGCAACCCAGTAGTCAGGATTATTTCTTATTCTCACAATTCGAGGGTCATGTTGCAGGTAGTGCAGCAAGAAGGCACTCATGTGTGTTGCGCATCCAGGAGCACCAAGTCCCTGTTGTGTTGGTGGCGAGGTAACAATCATGCTTCCTTCCTCTGTCCTCTCCCCCCAACCTCGCACAACAGAAATGTGATCAAGGTCTCCCTCATCTGATGAGTCTTCCATCAGTTCGTCCTCCACTTCTTCCTGGGCTCCTGCACCTTCCTCACTAGTTTGGCTGCTACCATGCGCCCTGGTAAAACCATCTCCCCGACCCTCACATGCCTGCCTCCTTGGTGCTGCCGACCGTCTGGACCTTGCAGATGTTAGCCCTTCCGCATACAACTCCTCCTCCTCTACTTCCTCCACCTCCTCTTGTGCCACTGTTAGAACCTTGCTGTTAGGTTTTTTTTCCTTTGCTGGTCACATGACCTTGTTGGCCTATTTAATCCTGCTCCGCCCTTCTGGCTTTGCTGGACTTCATTGTATATCTACTTTCTAGCTAGCCTGTGCTCTGTATCTAACTTTGTTAGTTTGCTTGGTCTACGGACCTCTAGGTTCTATCTATTTTGTTTGTTCGTCTGTCTGCTACTATTTCTGTTAGGAGGTGTCCCATATTCCTCCCAGTCCTTAGTACTTCTAGGGATTCCCTCCCCAAATCTATAGGTCTCCGTACAGACTAGATTAGGACTTTAGCAGGTCTGATCGCAGGATCAGGTTCCCTGTTACATCGTAGGGATTCAGCTGAGTCTTATAATAGGGACAGATCTCCTCTCTTTCCTTAGCTTTGGTAGCAGAACATAACAGTAAGTCCAGCCTGTAAATTCTCTAAGGAAAGATTTTTTTTTTGTTCCATCATGGTGTCGGTTCAGGATTTGGCTAAACACCTGCAGGGACTCTCTCTGGAAGTGGCCGAGCTCCGTCAGCACGTGAGTAACTGTCCTGGAGCATATTTCTTGGAGCCTAAGGTATGTTTGCCGGATTTATTTTTTGGTGAACATCGAGAATTTTTTTCATTTAAAAATGCTTGCTTATTGTATTTTCGTTTGAGACCCAAGTCCTCTGGGGATGAATCCCAGCGCGTAGGGTTCATAATGTCACTTTTGCGCAAAGAGCCTCAGGAGTGGGCCTTTTCTTTGCAACCTAGTGATACATGCTTCAGATCAGTGGATAGTTTTTTTTCTGCTTTAGGACTATTATATGATGATCCTGACCGTGTGGCATCAGCTGAGACTGAGTTGAGACGTTTAAAACAAGGATCAGGTAATATGGAAAAATATTGTACACATTTTCGTCGTTGGTCCACTCAAACAGGGTGGAACGATTCTGCTCTGAAAAGTCTATTTCTTGCTGGGCTCAGTGAAAAGGTTAAAGACCTGCTAATTGCTTATCCTACACCTGAGGATTTGCAACAGGCTATGCAATTAGCTATACGGGTGGACAGAAGACTGCGTGCTAGGGTTAATGAGAGCAAATCCTCTGCTATGTCAGTTTCTGGTTATGATAATGTGTGTACTAACAGTGGTGAACCGATGGAGATTGGATCGGTGGCACCTCGCTCTCAAGAAAAACACCGTCGTTTTTCAGAAGGCTTGTGTTTCTATTGCGGGAAATCTGGTCATTTGATTAAAGGCTGTGAGCTCCGTATGAAGAAAGAAAAAAAAATGGTCAGTCACGCCCGTATTGCCTGTTTAAATTCCAAGGGTATATTTTTAGCTGCTTCCACGATTGCTCAGGAAAAATTAATGGAATTTCGGGTGTTTGTTGATTGCGGGTCTACACTGAATGTTATTGATGGGGGATTCGTGGAAAAACTCAATTTAAAACCTGAACCTTTATCATCCCTCATTGCTGTGGTTTCTGTGGATGGCTCCCCTTTGAAGAATATTACTCTCAAGGTCAGTGAATTTCCTCTCACTATTAATGGTGTTCACCATGAGAAATTGGATTTGGTAGTGTTGAATAACTTGCCTTCTCCAGTAATATTGGGTTTGCCCTGGTTAAAATTTCACAATCCTGTACTGGATTGGTCTACCAGTGAAATTAAATCCTGGAGCCATAAATGTTATGACAAGTGTTGTAACGGGCGTATTGCAGCTTTGGATAGGGGAGAATTGCCTGTTCCTATTCAGGATTTTTGGAGAGTTTTTTCTGAGAAAGAATCGCAGGTTTTGCCTCCCCATAGAGACTATGATTGTTCTATTGAATTTGTCCCTGGAGCGACTCTTCCTAAAAGTCGTTTATTTAACCTTACTATTCCTGAGAGGAAGGCTTTGGAGGAATACATACAGACAAGTTTGGCCGCCGGTCACATTAGGCCCTCTAAGTCTCCTGTGGCGGTTGGATTTTTTTTTGTAAAAAAAAAGGACGGCGGTTTACGTCCTTGTCTGGATTTTCGTGAGATTAACAAAATTACGGTACGCAATCCTTACCCACTGCCATTGATTCCTGATCTGTTTAACCAGTTATTGGGGGCCAAGTGGTTCTCTAAAATTGACCTTAAGGGGGCATACAATCTGTTGCGCATGAAGGAGGGTGATGAATGGAAGACTGCTTTTAACACTCCTGTGGGTCATTTTGAGAATCTGGTTATGCCTTTTGGTCTTACTAATGCTCCTGCATTTTTTCAGAATCTGATTAATGACATCCTTAGACCTTTGATCGGTAAAAATGTGGTTGTGTATTTGGATGACATTTTGATTTATTCGCCAGATCTGGAGTCTCATTGGCGGAGCGTGCGTGAGGTATTACAGTTATTAATGGACAATTCGCTTTTTGCTAAGCTGGAGAAATGTGAGTTCGCTGTACAGAGAATTAGTTTTTTGGGCTACATTATCTCCAGCAAAGGTTTTGAGATGGATCCGGTTAAGGTTCAGGCTGTGCAGGAATGGCCTAGGCCTATTGGTTTGAAATCAATACAGAGGTTTTTGGGTTTCGCCAATTACTATAGAAAATTCATAAAAAATTTTTCTAGTATTGTCAAACCTCTGACTGATCTCACCAGGAAAGGTGCTGATGCGGTTCAGTGGTCTTCTGAGGCCATTGAAGCTTTTGTGTATCTCAAGGAGAGGTTCACCTCTGCTCCCATCCTTATGCAGCCTGATGTTACTAGGCCGTTTTTGGTTGAGGTTGATGCTTCCTCTGTGGGGGTTGGCGCAGTATTGTCTCAGGATAACGGGGATGGATTACATCCCTGTGCATTTTTTTCAAAAAAATTTTCGGAGACTGAATTGAATTACGATATTGGTAATCGGGAATTATTGGCTATTAAACTCGCATTTGAACACTGGCGCCACTTCTTGGAAGGTGCGGAATTTCCCGTTCAGGTTCTTACGGATCATAAAAATCTGATATATCTTGACGCTGCCAAGCGCCTGAATGCCCGTCAGGCTAGGTGGGCACTGTTTTTCTCGCGGTTTAATTTCTCCGTTACTTACATCCCTGGTACTAAGAATGTTAAGGCGGATGCCTTGTCTCGCAGTTTTTCTCCCATAGTCGGTGCTGAGAAAGAGGAAAACATTTTACAAGAAGGTGTTGTGATAGCTGCTTTAGACTCCGTTTTGGAAGATGAGATTCTTAAAGCTCAGGAGAATGCCCCATCTAACACTCCTCATGGGAGGTTGTTTGTGCCTGGGACCTTTAGGAGAGATTTGTTTGTTGAGTGTCACGAATCTCGGTTGGCAGGTCATCCCGGAATCTCTGAGACCAAGAGACTGGTGGGTCGCAGTTTTTGGTGGCCTGGATGGCAGAAGGAAGTCATTAAGTGGGTGCGCCAATGTACTATATGTGCTAGATCTAAGTCCTCACATACTCCTGCTGCGGGGTTGCTTTGTCCTTTGGAGGTCCCCAGTGCTCCTTGGACACATTTGGCTATGGACTTTATAACTGACCTTCCCCCCTCTGAGGGTTTTACTGTCATCTGGGTGGTCGTGGACCGTTTTAGCAAGATGTGTCACTTGGTTCCCTTCGTCAAACTGCCCTGCGCTAAAACTCTCGCTAAGGCCTTTGTCAAGGAAATTGTCAGACTTCATGGCGTTCCTACTGACATTGTTTCTGATAGGGGTCCTCAGTTCGTGGCTCGTTTTTGGCGTGCCTTTTGTGACAGGTTGGGAATTCATTTGTCGTTTTCGTCCGGATATCATCCTGAATCTAATGGCCAGACAGAAAGGAAAAACCAGGATGTTGAGCAGTTCTTGCGTTGTTTTGTGGCAGACAATCAAGAGGGGTGGTCTGAGTTTCTGCCACTTGCCGAATTTGCTCTGAACAATCATACATCTTCTTCTGCTGGTTGTTCGCCTTTTTTTTGTTGTTCTGGGAGACATCCGTCGTTTGGGTCGTTCTCCAAGTTGGGATCTGCCGTGCCTGAGGAGGAGAATTTTTCCGGTGATTTGGAAAGAGTTTGGACGGATGTGCGTGGTAATCTTCAGGAGGCCAACAGAAAATCTAAAGACTACTTTGATAGGAAACGACAGGAGGTTTTGTTCGCTGTTGGTGACATGGTTTGGTTGTCCTCTAGGAATCTGCGGTTGAGGATTCCTTCTAAGAAATTGGGTCCCAAGTTTGTAGGGCCCTTTAAGGTGCTTCAGGTTGTCAACCAATCTGCTGTTAGGTTGGAGGTTCCTACCTCCTGGAGAATTAATCCGGTCTTTCATGTCTCTCTGTTAAAAAAAGCTGTTGTGTCGGATGGTGACGCCTCTGCCTCTGTTCCTCCGGTGGTGGAGGACGGGGAATATGAAATTTCTCGCATCCTTGACTCTAGACGGTATAGAGGTAGTTTGCAGTATCTTGTGGCCTGGAAAGGTTTCGGACCCGAGGATAACTCTTGGGTGAGGTCAGATGATGTTTCCGCGTCCAGACTTATCAGAGCGTTTCACAGGAGATTTCCTGATAAGCCTGGTCCTAGGGGATCCGGAGGATCCTCTTAGAAGGGGGGGTACTGTTAGAACCTTGCTGTTAGGTTTTTTTTCCTTTGCTGGTCACATGACCTTGTTGGCCTATTTAATCCTGCTCCGCCCTTCTGGCTTTGCTGGACTTCATTGTATATCTACTTTCTAGCTAGCCTGTGCTCTGTATCTAACTTTGTTAGTTTGCTTGGTCTACGGACCTCTAGGTTCTATCTATTTTGTTTGTTCGTCTGTCTGCTACTATTTCTGTTAGGAGGTGTCCCATATTCCTCCCAGTCCTTAGTACTTCTAGGGATTCCCTCCCCAAATCTATAGGTCTCCGTACAGACTAGATTAGGACTTTAGCAGGTCTGATCGCAGGATCAGGTTCCCTGTTACATCGTAGGGATTCAGCTGAGTCTTATAGTAGGGACAGATCTCCTCTCTTTCCTTAGCTTTGGTAGCAGAACATAACAGCCACCACCTGACTCCGAATTCTGTTTAACATGTGCTCCAGCATGTAAATCACCGGAATAGTCATGCTGATAATGGCATCGTCAGCACTAAACATCTTCGTCGCCATTTCAAAACTGTGCAGAAGGGTGCATAGGTCCCTGATCTGAGACCACTCCTCCAGCGTGATTTGCCCCACCTCTGGATCTCGTTGGCCCAGGCTATACGTCAGAACGTATTGCACCAGGGCTTGTCGGTGCTGCCACAGTCGCTGCAACATGTGCAGAGTTGAATTCCACCGGGTAGGCACATCGCATTTTAGCCGGTGAAGTGGCAGGCCCAACGACTTCTGTAGAGATGTAAGTCGCTGAGCTGCGGGATGCGAATGGCGAAAGTGAGCACACAGTGACCGTGCCCTCTGCAGAAGGCCATCTAGTCTGGGATAGTGGGCTAAAAATTGCTGGACAACCAGGTTCAACACGTGAGCCATACAAGGCACGTGTGTGACATTGCCCCGGCGAAGGGCCGCACCCAGGTTTGCAGCATTGTCGCACACGGCCTTCCCTGGTTTCAGGTCCAGTGGAGACAACCATTCATGAAATTGGTTCTCCAGAGCTGACCACAACTCCTCAGCTGTGAGACTCACATTTCCCAGACATTTCAATGTAAAAACCGCCTGATGACGTTGAGCCCTACTGCCAGCATAGTAAGGAGGTGTGCAGGATCCCTTCTGCGCAGTTAGAAAGCTTGTGGCATGACCAGACAGGCTTTGGGTGCAGGTGGAAGACCGAGAGGAGGTTGAGGAGGCAGAAGCAGTGGAGGAACTTTGACATAAAGAGGATTGACGCACAACTCGTGGGGACGGCAAGACTTGGACAGCAGCCCCTTGTCCTGCTGTCACCATAGTTACCCAGTGCCCAGTCAGCGACATGTAACGCCCCTGTCCATGCCTACTCGTCCAAGTGTCTGTGGTGAAATGCACCCTGTCACACACAGAGTTTCTCAAAGAAGCGGTGATGTTGTGTGCGACATGCTGGTGGAGCGCAGGCACACCTTTCTTTGAGAAGTAGTGCCGACTGGGCATCTGGTACTGGGGCACTGCGACGGACATAAGGTCTCGAAAATCCTCTGTGTCCACCAGGCGGAAAGGCAGCATTTCTGTAGCCAAGAACTTGCAGATGGTGAAATTCAACCTCTTAGCTTTCTCATGGCTAGGAGGAAATGGTCTTTTACTTGTCCACATCTGAGGGACCGAGGGCTGGCTATTGTGCTTCGACGGGGTTGATAAGGGTGTCCCCGGCAAACTGCCGGTCTGTGAGGAAGATGCAGGCGGACATGTTAGGTTGCCTTGATCCAAAGGTGGTGCTATCGATGTCGGACAGCGCTCAACACCAGCTGGTGTTACCACCTCCAAAGAAAATGATGACCTGCCAATCACACTGGCTGTTGCGGGTAAAGAGGTGGCAGGTCTGCGCCCCAAAACAGGTGTGACTGCTGTCCCCCCAGTCACAGAGGATGAAGAGGCCGCGGATGCACAAGATATGGCAGACGGTGGTTGGCCCGGCCGGCTAGGCTGCATTGTAGCACACTGAGCTTCCCACTGCAACTTATGCTTCATGTCCATGTGCCGGTTCATGCATGAAGTACTCAAACTATGTATTTTTTGGCCTCTACTTAGCTTTTGCTGACAAATGTTACAGATAACACGAGTTGGGTCATCTTTATCGATCTGAAAAAATGCCCAGGCTATGCAAGGCTTAGCACCCATGCGACCTGAAGAGCCACCACGACTTGTGGTGAGAGGCAGAGTTGTGTTTGAGGATGCAGTTGTTGACGTGCTTCCAGTACTACGTCTCTGTCCAGGAAGGCGCAACCTGACCTCGTCGTCACTAGCATCTTCCTCCACCTCCTCTGCTGACCTCATCTCTTGGCTGACTGTGGGTTGACAGTAAGTGGGATCTCCAACCTCATCATCATCACCCTGTGCGTTATCACACCCATCGTCCTCAGAACCAACCTGTTCCTGCCCTGACAAAAAACTAAAGTTGTCGCTCCAATCAGGTATTTGAGTCTTATCATCGTCTTCCTCATTGTCTCCACCAACAGGAGTTACAGTTTGGGAATGAGGGTCTACATTATGGTCAGAACCTTCTGCGTCTGGTCCTGGATCCGACTCATAAAGATTCTGGGCATCAGTGCAGATCATTTCCTCGTCTGGATTCACAGAAGCGCTGGAGTCGACCTCTGATTCCCAGGCTATAGTATGAGTAAACAGCTCTGCAGACTCAACCATCTGTTCTACCTCATACTCAGACGGGCAGCTGGAGATTTGGGAGCTGTGAGGAAGCAAGTGCGATTGGGGTGACACCTTTGAGGACTGGAGTATTTGTGATGTTGAAGTTGATGTGGAGGAGAGCCCACTTAAAGGAGCACTTGATATCCGTTGAAGCACCTGCTGTTTTTGTGCCTCATCTGGAATTTGTAGCGATTGGCGTGGCCGTAAGAAAGGGATCTTATCACATTGTCCGCTAAAAGAAGTAGACATTTTAGTTTGGCTGGAAGATGGTCTTTCTTCTGCAGATGTTACTGTTGCTTTAACACCTACCCCATGGACACAACCTTTTTTCCCCTTCCCAACATGCCTATTCCCCTTTCCACCAGCAGCAGGCCTTTTTCCACTCATTTTGGTGGTTAACTAATTAACAACTCTGGAGTTGTTTGCACAAAAAAACAATGGATGGGAACCGAGCAGAGCTGAGTGGCCAAACTGTGGTATTAGGCCAAAACTATTGGCTGGGTTAGATGCAGAAAAAAATTATATTCAATTTGCAACCTGATGGAGGTCAGTATAGATGGACTAATAGAGAAAGTCCCACACACTGCTAGAAGGCCAAATATTTTTTCAGAGCTAGATGCAGATAAAAATTATTTTTAATTTGCAACCTGATGGAGGTCAGTATAGATGGACTAATAGAGAAAGTCCCACACACTGCTAGAAGGCCAAATATTTTTTCAGAGGTAGATGCAGAAAAAAATATATTCAGTTTGCAACCTGATGGAGGTCTGTATAGATGGATTAATAGAACAAGTCCCACACACAGCTAGAAGCCCAATATTTTTTCAGAGGTAGATGCAGAAAAAAATATATTCAGTTTGCAACCTGATGGAGGTCAGTATAGATGGACTAATACAACAAATCCCACACACAGCTAGAAGCCCAATATTTTTTCAGAGGTAGATGCAGAAAAAAATATATTCAGTTTGCAACCTGATGGAGGTCTGTATAGATGGATTAATAGAACAAGTCCCACACACAGCTAGAAGCCCAATATTTTTTCAGAGGTAGATGCAGAAAAAAATATATTCTGTTTGCAACCTGATGGAGGTCAGTATAGATGGACTAATACAACAAGTCCCACACACAGCTAGAAGCCCAATATTTTTTCAGAGGTAGATGCAGAAAAAAATATATTCAGTTTGCAACCTGATGGAGGTCTGTATAGATGGACTAATACAACAAGTCCCACACACAGCTAGAAGCCCAATATTTTTTCAGAGGTAGATGCAGAAAAAAATATATTCAGTTTGCAACCTGATGGAGGTCAGTATAGATGGACTAATACAACAAGTCCCACACACAGCTAGAAGCCCAATATTTTTTCAGAGGTAGATACAGAAAAAAATATATTCAGTTTGCAACCTGATGTAGGTCTGTATAGATGGATTAATAGAACAAGTCCCACACACAGCTAGAAGCCCAATATTTTTTCAGAGGTAGATGAAGAAAAAAATATATGCAGTTTGCAACCTGATGGAGGTCAGTATAGATGGACTAATACAACAAGTCCCACACACAGCTAGAAGCCCAATATTTTTTCAGAGCTAGATGCAGAAAAAAATTATATTCAATTTGCAACCTGATGGAGGTCAGTATAGATGGACTAATAGAATGATGCTATGCCCAAAAGATTTTACTTCACTAGGTGCAGTAAAAAAATTGGTATTCTATACACAGGTGGTATATCTTGCAACACAGATAGGCTACTCCACTGACTAACACACTCTGCAATAGGCCAAAAAGGATTAGCTTTGCTAGATTCAGCCAAATGCTGTGAAAAAAACTTGCACAGCACTGGCACAGACCTGCCTGGCAAAAACTGATAGGAACTGATGTAACCTAGTCCTGAAAAGGACTCCAATTACAATTAGTCTTTACTCCCACAATCTATCTATTTAAGAGCACAGACCTGCCTGATAAAAGTCGTAGGAAATGCTGTAACCTAGTCCTTAAAAGGACTGCAATCACAACTATTCCCTACTCCCAAGCTATCTGTAGATTTGTGCGAAAATTGGCTTGAAATTAACAAGGTATAGCGCACACAGCAACAGCGGTGCCGTCTAACACGCAGCTGCAGCAGTGAGAAAATGGTGGCGACGGGGAAAATGGCTTGGTCTTATAGGGCAAGGACATGTGACATACACTGCCAATGACACATGCCCTTGCTTGTGTGAAAAAAAGCACTTCGCTCCGTGTGTGCGCTGCTGATAGGCTGACAGATTGCACCTCCCCACTGTAAATGCGGGAAAGAGAAAAAAAAAATGGAGATCTTCATTGTTCCTGCAGAGATCCATCCCCTGCCCCTCCCCCCACCCCGCTGTACACTCAAACTGCGTATTAACATTAATTTTCATCATTACTGAGAAAAAATCCAGTTATGATTTTGGTGCACGAACAGTTATCGAACATAACCTCGAACAGCCGAATTTTTCTCAAATTGTTCGTGTTCGCCGAGCGGCTCGAACACCGCCCAAAACAGCTCGAATTTGAGATTGGCGAACAGTTCGAGTAGAACAACGCTCATCTCTAGTCCTTGTAACCCCTCTACTACACATCTTATTAAAGGATACATGAAAACTTATTGTTTTGTGATCACTATTACCCAAGTGACCCCCAACTCGTATATTTGATATGCGGTCTGGCCTGTTAGTTAATATTAGGTCTAGCAGTGCCCCCCTTCTTGTTGGCTCCTGAACCAGTTGTGAAAGGTAATTGTCTCTTATAGTTGTCAAAAACCTTTGCTTGAGCTACAGGTTTCTGTTCCCCAATGTATTTCAGGGTAGTTAAAGTCTCCCATAATAATGACTTCTCCTTGAGTCGCTGCTTCATCTATTTGCTTTATGAGGATATTCTCCGCTGCTTCCATTATTTTTGGAGACTTATAACAAACCCCTATCAGTAAGTTATTATTTTTTCACCCTCCCCTTATCTCCACCCACAGGGACTCTACATTTTCATTAGATTCACATATATTCTCATGCAAGATGGGTTTTAAGGACGATTTTACATATAAACACACACACCTCCCTCGCTTGTTTGTACGGTCATTTCTGAACAGACTATAGCCCTGTAAATTAACTGCCCAGTCATGGCTCTCGTCCAGCCATGTCTCAGATATCCCCACCATGTCATAATTATTTTCCAACAAAATTAATTCTAATTCCTCCATTTTGTTGGTGAGGCTTCTGGCATTGGTGTAAATGCATTTTATGTATCTCTCTGTACCTCTATTCCTTCTTACTATATTGACTGTTCTAACCCCACCCCCAATTTCTTTATTTGTGCCCAGGTCACTATCTGCGCTATCTTCTCCACCTATAAAATGAATATCCCCCCCCCCCAATCCATAGTTTAAACACTCCTCCAACCTACTAGCCATTTTCTCCCCCATCACAGCTGCACCCTCCCCATTGAGGTGCAGCCCGTCCCTAGCGTGGAACCTGTAGTCAACTGAGAAGTCGGCCCAGTTTTCCAGAAACCCAAACCCCTCCTTCCTACACCAATTCCGGAGCCACTTATTTATCTCCCTAATCTCCCTTTGCCTCTTTGGTGTGGCACGTGGTACAGGCAGTATTTCAGAGAATACCTCCTTGGAGGTCCTTACTTTAAGCTTGCAGCCTAATTCCCTGAAATCATCTTTAAGGACCTTCCACCTACCTCTAACTTTGTCATTTGTGCCAATGTGCACCATGACTGCTGGGTCCTCACCAGCCCCTCCCAGTAATCTGTCAGCCCGATCAGTGGTGTGCCGGACTCGAGCTCCAGGTAGGCAGCACACTGTTCGACGATCCCTATCTTTGTGACAGATTGACCTATATGTTCCCCTAATAATTGAGTCCCCCACTACAAGCACCTGCCTGGCCTGCCCTGCTCTCCTATTTCCCCCTTTACTGGAGCTGACACTCCTCCGGCTTTCAGAGGACATGCCTTGCTGCAGCAGTACTACCCCTGTACCGACACCCCCCTCATCTGCCAACTTTACAAATTTATTGGGATGTGCCAGATCAGGACTAGCCTCCCTGCCACTCTTCCCTCTACCCCCCTTCTAACTGTCACCCAGCTAGCTTCCTCACTGTCCTGCAGCTCCCTACTACCACCCTCCCCCACATCTACCCCAGTGAGCAGCTACTCAGTGAACAGCAGACTCCTTTTCATATTGTCAATTGATCTCAGTGTTGCCAGCTGCTCATTTAGATCCAGTACCTGGGCTTCCAAACGCATAACGTGCACACATCTCGCACAGCAGTATGCACCCACGACCGGCTGTTCAAGGATTGCATACATGTGGCAAGATGTATACTGGATAGCATTGTCAATAATGGAGCTCATTTCCTAATGGGGATTGCACTAGACAGAAATGTTAAGTAAAAAGAAATGTAAAGAATTAATAAAATACAGACAGTAATTCAGACCAAATTCCTCCCTTCCAAACTCCCTGAATCCAAGTCACTGAAAAACAAGTCACACACTTACTTCCATTTGCACTTACGCTCCAGTCACTCTCAGCTCGCTCACACTCGCTTAGGAAGAAGATTTAAAGAGTTTTTTTTTTTTCCCCTTTAGCAGCAATCCAACCTACAGCTCAATGCACTTCCAAAGGACTGGATGCCCCAACCAGCTGCCCCTTATAAAATCTTAATTATGACCCCTCACCCTTAATTAACCCCTTGTGAGTATAGGTACACCTCAGTATTTAAGTGCAATGTAGTTAACCCTTAAATACACAGGTAGTAAAATAAGAGACTGTAAAACTGTAGAGAGAAAATAGGTTTTAAAAAGCCCAATAAAACTAAACAGGTGGAAAAGCACTCATCAGTTCACAATTCAAAAACTCATGGCAATTCACACAGGTATTTTCTGCAGAATTCCCAATTACCTATTCACTGAAAAACAAGTCACACACTTACTTCCGTTTGCACTTACGCTCCGTTCACACTCGCTAAGGAAGAAGATTTAAAGAGGGTTTTTTTTTTCCCCTTTAGCAGCAATCCAACCTACAGCTCAATGCACTTGCACTTCCAAATACTCACGTCCCCACTCATTTCCCTGGCCGCTCCTTGTCCACTGTCTGGTCCTCCTCGTCACATCTCCACACTAGTGTTCACTCTAGGCCGGGGCTTCTGGCCATAAGTAGGCTTCAGAGTTAACTTTGCATGCGCAGTGACCTCTAGGGCATGTGGCTGGAACCAGACACAAGACAGAAAGTAGCAAGGATGAGGTGAGCAGTGAGTATTTACGGTATTTCTTTTTTCTTTTTAACCTTTGGCCGGCCCTCTACATTTCAATATGGTGGCCGTACCTGACCTTCCTCTACAAAGTCTATATGTCCGAACAGGGGCTAAAGAATGGCGTTATACTAATTAGACAACACTTTAATTGCTGTAAGCTTGAAAATTAACATCATTGGGCTTTGTGCTTCCTTTTTTAAACATATATTGATGTGATAAAAAATGAAGGAGAATCATTAATTATTAACCCCTTCCTGACTGGGTGATTTCCCATTTTTGCGTTTCTGTTTTTTCCTCCTCTTCTTTTAAGATCAAAAGATAATTTTTAGGATAAAATATAAACAATTCTACTCACCTCCCCACTGCTCCTTTGCAGTGTGGTGTCCTCTTCTGATGCTAGCAACTGACCAGCTTGTAGGCGGCGCAGCGCATAACATCAATGCCATGCACCCCTACACGCCGATGTCAACTGCCGGAATATTCATTGCAGTGAATATTCATTTTCCTTAATAGCGGACACATGATGGCCCAACCAATGTAGGAAGCCGGCGGCTGCGGCTAACCTGCGTGCCCACTATTAAAGAGAATGATTATTCACTGCTCCACATGCCCGTAGTCCCACCCACCTCTGGACACTGGCTTCAGTGCAGAGAGGTGGATGGAATTATGGGCGTGGGGAGCAGTACATATTAATTAACTTAATAATGGGCACACTTGGTAGCCCCAGCCCTGAGTCCTGCCTCCTGTAACCCTGCTCCTGCCTCCTGTGACCCTGCTCCTGCCTTCTGTGAGCCGCTCCTCTGCCGCGGTCGCCACACCCCACAGCCACAACCAGGTACATGTGGATTATAAGATAAACCCCCCCACTTTTCTCCAAAATCCTGGGGGAAAAAATAGGAAAATATGTTTTTTTTATGGGGGAATAGTTGTGGTAATTTGAACTCTTTTTTCCATATTTTAAAAACTCTTTTGTTCATTTTTACTGTATTTTGTAGTCTTCTAAAGGGACTGCATCTGCTCTAATCTGATTGTTTGTACTATGCACATATATAGCTTAGAATAGGAAAAATTATGGCTTTGTATGAACACCAGCCACAGGTTGTCTGCAGTTCATTAGAGTACCATCACGACAGGAACAGAAGTCTTCAGACCCTCGATTGCAAATGACAATTCATTTGTAGCCCCCGGGGGATGACAATGGGCAGTGTCAACAGCTCGCCCCCCTGGCTGCATGCTATAACTGCTACTGTCAGATTGACAGTGGCATTTAATAGGTTAACAACTGTGGGTAGAGCTCCTCTCCACTTGCAGCTGTTAGATGCAGATGATGGCTGAATGACACAGCCATTATTACCTGGAAAGATACAGAATCAGTTCATGAGCCTGCTTCAATGTCAGTGAGCCAACATTGGATGTACCACTAAGAGATTAAGAATATAGATATATTATCCATTGGGCCTTATTGTTGAAGCTACCACAATAATTCATTTGAATGTGACACAAATTTATTAGATAATTCATCAAAATGAGCCTCGAGACTGGCTTTGCACCTCTGACATCATAATCTATTAAGTACATTTCAGAGTGCAACTCGGTTAATAATAAAGAGCCCTAATTAGGAAACATTTCAAAGCATACATAATAATAGTATATGTAGTACTGATATTTTAATCACCAGTATACAGATAAAAAAAATCTGTAGACAAACTAAATTATGGCATCAGGAATAATACCTTTTAAACAGTTGTTTAAGTTAGCATGCTGATATGTTTAAAAGAAATCAAGCATATTAGGTGAGAGTTCAAGATGTAGTGTAATATTATTTATAGAGTTACTCAATGGCCAAGTACATACAATAAAACAAACACAAAAGAACAGCTCTGCAGCTACTCACATATAAGGTATCAATACAGGAGTCTGAACCCAAAGAAAGGGACTTTACTCTTTCCAATCTAAGGTTGTATTATAAATGAAATCCAAGTTAAAGAAACACTCCCATCAAAATTTTTTATTCTCTTAATATATTGCAGGCATCATATTATATAGCACTGTGTATTTAAAATTGCCCATTTGCCCTTCTACCCAGCTAATTTTTCTCTTTTCCATTAGGTCTATGAGATCACGTGATTAATAACTGACTACCTGAATCTTCCTGAGCTCTATGTAAAAACAGGAGGTCAATTTTCCCTGCATGACTCATGAGTCACTGCAAAAGTCCCTGGCAGGGGGAGTGGGGAGCAGCTAGGTCAGAAGTTGAAGAGGGGAATGATTTTTGCAGAGAATAAAGACTTCCAGTCTCTACATAGAGCAGAGAAAAGGTAAGAATTGACTGGGTAGAAAGGCAAAATGAGCAATTGTAAGTACACAGTGTTATATAATATGATGGCTGCAATATATTAGGAGGATAAGAATTTTGATGGGAGTGTTTCTTTAAAGGGGTATTCCTATCTCCAAGATCCTATCCCAATATGTAGTAGGTGTAATAATTATATTAATATTATCAAATACCTCCAATTAGAAATATAGTATCGTTTTTCTGATTCGCTATGTCTTTTTCCTCAAGTGCAGGCATTGCAGGACCTTTGGTATCCATGTTTACAACAAATGATATACAGTGCTGTTCACCATTATTGGCACCCGTTAATTTTTTTCATAGACTGTACATTATCTTCAGAAATAAATGGAAATGTACCAAAGTTACATCCTCAGGATTTTTTAATTAGTGGTCCAAAGTAATACAACAATAAAACATTGTTTTTCAACTTCCATGTTTCAATTTCATAGAAAAAAACAGAATAAACAGCATGTGCAGCAATAAAGGCACCCCTAATAAATACTTGGGTGCACACCCTTTGGCATAGCTGACAGCCTCCAAACGTTTCTTGTAGCCATCTATAAGCTTCTTACACTTCTCAGCTGGAATTTTCTCCCACTCTTCTTTTGCAGTTTGTTCAAGCTCTTGAATGTTTGCAGGGTTCTTTTTCCCAATGGCAGATTTCAGCTCACCCCAAAAATTTTCAATGGGATTGAGGTCATGACTGGCCATTTTAAAACAGTCCATTTTTTTCTTTTTCAACCATTCCTGTGTACTTTTGGATGTGTGCTTTGAATTATTGTCTTGCTGGAGGACCCATGATCTACGACTCAAACCAAGTTTTCTTACACTGGGTAGGACATTTCGCTCTAAAATCTCTTGATAATTATCTGATTTTGTGATTCCTGTGATAATGGTCAAGGTCTATAGTACCAGACGCAGCAAAGCAACCCCACAGTATTATGGATCCTTTACCATGCTTAACTGTTGGAAAGGTGTTCTTGTCCTTATAAGCTTAATTGCGCCATCTGTAAACAAACTGTTGCTTTGCATTGCCAAAAAGCTCTACTTTTGCTTCATCTGTCCACAGAACATTTTCCCAGATGGTTTGTCAAGGTACTCTTTTACAAAGATCAGTCATTCCTTTTTATGTCTTTTCTTCAGCAATGGTTTCTTCCTTGGCCTTTGACCATAAAGCTCTGCTTGGTTTAGTGTACAGTGGATGGTACTTGTTGAAACCATGACCTCAGACTGTTCCAGGTTGGCGTTCAAGTCTTTGGATGTTTGACGTGGTGTTTTTTCCACCATTCGCACCAACTTTCAAAGACATTGCTTGTCAATTTTCCTCTTTCCCCCAAGTCCATGGAGGTTCTTGATGGTTCCATGCTTGGGAACCTTCTTAATAACATTGCGCACTGTTGAAACTGGGATACCAAGGTCTTTGTAGATGGCCTTATACCCTTTTGAAATCTTATGTATGCTAATAATAGCAGTTCTGATGTCCTCAGACAACCCCTTTGTCTTCACCATTGTGACAAAGGAACAGGGCCTACCATGTAGCTTTTTAAAACACTGAAGTCATCATTCATTGGCTATTTCATGTCACATGGGCACCTACAATTAATCCTAGATGAATCTCTTTTGCGATTTACCACAGGCGAGTCAAAATGTGTTTCTAAACTACATTAATGTAAAGGGTGCCAATACCAGTGACACAGCAAGCTTTAGGTTTTTCTATTTTTCCCTCCCATTGTTTTTTGTTTTAAAATATTGTTTATCATTTGCTATTATGTATTTAACACAAGTGCTCTATACAAAACAACTGTTTCACTGGATTCATTTTTTTCAGGAGATATTCCACATTATGTACTTAAACTTCGTGCGTGCTAATGACAATGAGCAGGACTGTAGTGACAGTTAGTTAGCTAGTTGCAGTGGTCGTAAACATCAGAGAGCTGTCAGTCTGAGGCCGTGGTCAGATGGTCGTATGTTCTCTCATGCAAGAGAATCGGGGCTGATTGTGCTAGTGTCACTCAGCTCAAACGCTCTCTGAGTTTGAGCTGAGTGTCATCTTACTGTGATCCGATTCTCTTGCATGAGAGAATCGCAGCACAGGTGTGGAGAAGATGGAGAACTTAATTTCTCCATCTTCTCCATTGTGTGTGTCTGCATAATTGCACGCTCCCATAGATTTGTATAAGTGCGCGTGATCCAATCATCGGATGCACTCACAACATGCTGCTATTGTTTTCTCATGCTGAATCAGCATGAGAAAATAATCACAGATCTGCACTGCCCCATAGTATAACATTGGTCCCAGTGCTATCTGATAAAACATCGGATAGCACTCGGCCGTGTTATATGCTAGTGTGAGAGAACCCTAACACTCCTTCAGCCGACACTTATCTCTCCTGAATCCCTCATGTATTTTTGCATTTTTAAGTTAGGAGTGGAAAGTAATTTGCTGCCAGAAACCTATCACAGTAATTTGTACTCACTTCATGACAGGACAATTTTTTGATTTTGTGCTTTCATTTTTTTCTTCATCCTTTTCCAAAAGCCATAACATTTTTCATTTTTCCATATGAGAGCTATTTTTGTAGGTCAAAATTAAGTTTTAAAAGACACCATTCATTTTATTATATAATTTACTAAAAACAGGAAAATATTTTCAAATGATTGAAATGGTAAAAAAATGCAATTTCACAATTTTTGGAGGGTTTATGGCATACTATTATGAGGTAAAAATAAGTTGACAATATTCCATTACAACAATACCAATCTTATAAGTTATTTTTTTTATATCGTACTGTTTAAAAAATATTCAGAACTTTGTAAAATAAAAAGTTCTGAAACCAAATAACTTTTTTACATTTTTTGTCTATGGACCTGTATGAGGACTTGTTTTGTGTGTTCTGAGCTGATATTTTTGAGAGCAAACTAAATTTATATTGCTTTCTAATGCATTTTTGCAGGGAAGTTGGTGAAGGTAAAACAGAAATTCTAGTGTTTTTTTCTTCCTGGAGTACAATATAAGGTTTAAATATTTGGTTAGATAACATTTTTACAGACATGATTATGCTAAACAAGTTTATTTTTTTTATTTTTATACTAGGACTTGGAGTTTCATTTAAACGTTATGTTTAAGTATATTTTTTTAAACTTTTTTGATTATTACTTTATTTTTGACCCCTTAAGGGACTTGAACCTGTGATCATATGATCCGTTATACTGCACTGCAGTACTGTATCATATGTTTAAGTTGATGGTTGGACATAACCCCTTTACGACCTATGACGTATATATATGTCATAGGTCACCTTCCTCTTTTTTGCCTCCGTAACCCACGCCTTTTCAGGCACATGACAGCTGATTTCATCAGCTGACATGAGCCCCTAACAGCCGTGGGTGGAATCGCGATCCACCCGCGGCTGTTGACATGTTAAATATGGCTGTCAATCTCTGACAGCAGCATTTAACATAATCAAGTCAGAAATGTGACCAGCTCCGCCCATCAGCGCCCCTGTCGCATGATCGCGGAGTGACGATGGGTTGGGATGACAACTCGGGGTCTGCAGGAGACTCTTGTGGTTGTCATTGCCAAACATTGCCCCATGACCGGCGCTCATAGCAGATGAGCATATTTGTTATACATAGCAGGGCTGAAGCCCTGCTCTGTGTAACACAAGCGATCAGAAGATCGCAGTTTCAAGTCTCCTATGGAGACTATTGAAACATGTAAAAGGTAAAAAAAAAAAAGTTTTTAAAAATAATTAAAAAATTATAAAAGTTCAAATCACCCTCCTTTCACCCCATTTAAAATAAAACAATAGAAAATACACATATTTTGTATTGCTGCATTCAGAATCGCCCAATCTATCAAAATATAAAAATAATTAATCTGATCAGTAAATGGCACAATGAGAAAAAAATGGTATCAATAAAAATGTCAGCTCGGCTCACAAAAAATAAGCCATCCCCTAGCACCAGATCCCGAAAAATGTAGACGCTACAGGTCTCAGAATATTGCGCCTTTTTTTTTTTTTTTTTACAAACTTTGAATTTTTTTTTCACAACTTAAATAAAAAAGAACCTATACATGTTTAGTATCTGCAAACTTGTAATGACCTGTAGAATCATAATGGTAAAAAAAAAAAAATTGTGGAATTGCACTTTTTTTGCAATTTCACCTCACTTGGAATTTTTTTCCTGTTTTCCAGTAAGTTATATTGTATAATTAATGGTGTCGTTCAAAAGTATAACTTGTCCCACAAAAAATAAACCCTCACATGGCCAAATTGATGGAAAAATAAAAAACGTATGGCTCTGGGAAGAAGAGGAGCAAAAAACGAAAACGGAAAAACGGAAAATCCTAAGGTTGTGAATGTGTTAAATGCTTCTGTCAGTGAGAGACAATGGTGTCTAAACAAACAGCAGCGATCAGAGCTTGCTCCAGTCCTTGCTGTCAAAGACAGATGTTGGCTGCATAATACAGCCAGCATCTGCCCAGTATGTGCTCAGCTTACATGCACACACTGACTGTGACTTACGGTTATGTAAATAATGTACAGTTATGTAATGGCTGTAAAGAGTTTAAGGGGGTTGACATTTTTATCTTGTTTTTAACAAATGTGTAGGGGACATGAGGTTGTGGAACTTAGTTATATGTAACAGTTTCCCTGCTCAATTTGTTAGTACAGCCTTCCTCACAGATCACCTATTCTCAAAGTGGCTCCTGCTAGAGTGGCTTGTGACTAGACCTGTCCATCAGCTTGAACCAACTGAAAAACAGCTATTTTTGTGCATTGTTTTTCTGATGGACAAATTTGGTCAAATATTCCTTTATCAACTGCCATTTTTAGACTTTACTGCACTTAATCTGATAGAAACTTGAATCAGTTCATCTTGATAAGTCTTTTATCATCACCTTTTTTATTGCTGTCTTTTATTCCTTCCTGGTTCTGAGTCTGCAGCAGTATCTTTAGGCATCATTGTATATACGCTCCTGCTCTTCCAATCTAGCAGTCATAGACATCTAGGGAGAATGGGGAGGCGACAGTATGTTACTGTTTACATAGCGCTCAATGAGAGCTATGTAGTGAATAGAAGCATTGGCAATGCTGATGCTTCTGCCATTAGACCCAGCAATCACATGATTGCCAGTGGTCCGTCAGGTAACACAGAGTTGCTTCTATTATTTACTATAAAGCACATATGGGCAGCATGGTGGCTCAGTGGTTAGCACTACAGCCCTGCAGCACTGTGGTCCTGGGTTCAACTCCCACCAATGACAACATTTGCAAGGAGTTTGTATGTTTTCCCCATGTTTGCATGGGTTTCCTCCAGGTTCTCCAGTTTCCCTCCACACTCCAAAGACATACTGATAGGGAATGTAGATTGTGAGCCCCAATGGGGACAGTGCCCACAATGTCTGTAAAGTACTGTGGAATTAATGGCACTATATAAGTGTGCAAAAAAAAATATCATTGCAAATATATGAAAAAAAAACTTTACTTATTAGGTATCAAGTGCACAACTGTAATAACCTGAATAATTAATTTAGAAAGTTATTTAATATGAAAGGCAAACAGATGTATGGAAAAATAATCTTAAAGGGAATCTGTTACCAGGTTTTTGCTATGCAATCTGAGAAAAGCATGATGTAGGGGCTTAGATCCTGATTCGAGTGATGTATCACTTACTGGGCCGCTTGCTGTCAGTTTGATAAAATCACTATTTTCTCTGCTGCAGATCTAGCAGTGCTCTGAATGCTGAGGTCTGTATAACCCCGCCCACACCACCGATTGACAGCTTTCTGTGTACACTGTGCATTGATAGAAAGCTGCTAATAAGTGGTGGTAGCAGGTTTGCACAAAGAAGTTTTTTTATGAAGCATGAGGCAGCTGATCCTGTACTGATAATCTCCTGCTGATAAAATGTTGATTTTATTGAAACTGCAACACCCTGCCTAGTTAGTGACACAGGAATCAGACTTTCAGTCCCTATACCATGCTGCTCTTAAATTACACAGCAAAAGCTTGCTGGCAGATTCCCTATAAAAAAAAAAAAATCTCTTTTTTTTTATTCTCGCATCATCAAAAGAAAATATGAATTACAGTAATTTATGTAAACCAGCAAATTGCTGGAAAATAGATAATATTTTCCTACATAAAAAGTCTCTTATAGCCTTGTGAGTTAAAATATATATTGTGGATGCTAAAATGTGAAGAAAACTCCTTTAAAGGGTTGGTCCGAAATCCAAACACATTATCATCCTTAATCCCTATCTATTTGATGCCATAATCGAAACTATTTTTAATATACTTGAAAAAAAAATTCCCTATTCTTCCCTAAGTACACTAATTGCTTTTCTCTATTTTTTATTCTTCCTTTGTGATGATGCTTCCTTTGAGAATCCCTAATTCTGCTGGGATACTCAAATGAAGTGCCATGAGGGGGCAGAGGCTGTGGTCTCTGCCCTCTCCCTTAAATGAAGCGTTGTTCCAGGAACATGGCTAGTGCCTGCTCTGTCATTATGCGATATGCACAATGACAGCGCGCATTCTGTTGCTGGTTCAGATCAGCATTAACGAGCTGGCAACAGGGTGGTCACTTACTTGCGGGGCTTTGCTGGTCTCTGCATGCCTGGTATTCTGACAACACTCTCTCCTGCCGGCTCATAAGAAGTAGAAAAAAGTGACAAAAGCTGTTAGATAGTGAAGTAAGAAAAGGGAAGGGAATTTTTAATTCAAGTATATTAGAAAATAGTTTAGATTATAGCATCAAATAGCTAGGGATTTAGGATGAAAGTTAATTTGGATTTCGGACAAGCCCTTTAAGGGTATGGGTATGTTCACATCCAGCATTTTTGCAGCTTTTTTATGCAAATAAGAAACTGTGCATTACAGTACCAGTTAAAGGTATGAGATGACAGAAATCGCATGAACAAATATGTTTATTCCTGACCAAATTGGTGAACGGCAGCATTTTTTAAATCTGCCATAATACTATACATCTTGTTGTTGGTAAATAGTTTTTCATGTAGTTCAAGTCATGTATCATGGATATGGGCCAATGAATATAATCTTTCACTGAACCCAGCCTATGTACTAAATTAATTAACAGGAGATTTCATGTTGGCAAGACTGGTCAGCTACAGAGCTTAGAATGGATTTTCGGAAGCATAAACATAAGTGCTATTACATATAGTGATCCCACAAGTAGATTTGAATGACTAATATAACAAGAAGAAAGAAATCCAAAACAATTAGAAATCTAAGTATATGTTTATAGCATAACATCAGGCAACTCTTGGCTTCGAGTGTTGTTATTCAACTTATTTAGGCTAATAGTAAATCTCACCACATGTGCAGTACAAAGCATTCTTATCATGTAAACCTGGCGCAACCCAAACCATCTCTGGTTCTGGTGACCAAGAACTTTCTTATTGCCTATTTCCAAGTGTTGTTGCTATGGCTTAAAATATTTACAGTGATTGTGTACTGTAACTTAGAGTCTTTCAGGCTAGCAACTTACAGTATCTTGAAAAAGTATTTATAGCAAGTTAATTTTTCCACATTTTTTCACATTATACCCACAAACATAAATGTTTTTATTTGGATTTTATGTGATATAACAACACAAAGAAACAAGTATTTGTTAAGTGCAAAGGAATGAATACATGGTTTTCTAATTATTTTAAAAATATAACTCTGAAAATGTTGATGTGCATTTGTATTCAGTCCCCTATAAAATCCCAAGTGACTAACTGCCTCCAGAAGTCACATAATTAGTAAAATTAATCCAACTGTGTGTAATTTATTCTCAGTATAACTACAGCTGTTTTGTGAAGGTTTCAGTGGTTTGTTTGAGAACATTAGGGATTAACAGCATCAAGAAAACCAAGGAACACAACCTTACAGGTTAGGGATAAAGTTGTAGAGAAGAGTAAAGCAAGGTTAGGTTATAGAAAAAATAGCCCATATTTCACGGAGCACTGTTCAGTCCATCATCCAAAAATGGAAGGAGTATAGCATAACTTCAAACCTACCAAGACATGGCTGTCCACCTAAACTGACATCCCAAGCAAGGAAAGCACTAATTAGAGAATCAGCCAAGAGGTCCCTGTTCACTCTTGAGGAGCTTCAGAGATCCACAGGTCAGATAGGAGAATCTATGTACAGGACAACTATTAGCAAATACTCCACAAATTTTGCCTTTATGGAAGAGTGACAAAATGAAAGCCATTTTTGAAAGCAGGTCATAAGAAGTCCCGTTTGCAAAAACCCATGTAGAAGACACAGCTAGCACGTGGAAGAAGGTGCTCTGGTCAGATGAGACCAAAGTAAAACTTTTTGGGCTAAATGCAAAACGCTGTGTAGCAAAAAAAAAACTAATATTGCTAATCACCATGAAAACACTATCCACACTGTCAAACTTCACTTTCATATACGCCTCTGTCTAATCTGAGCAGCCAGAGCTATTTTGCAAAGTAGAATGGGCAAAAATGTCAGCCTCCAGATGTGCAAAGCTGGTAGAGACATACCCAAAAATACTCACAGCAGTAATTGAAGTGAAAAGTGTTCCTACAAAGTATTGACTCAGGGGGGACTGAATACAAATGAATGTCACAATTTTCAGATTTATATTTTTAAAATAATAGAATACATTTAAGTTTGTGGCTGTAATGTGACAAAATGTGGAAAAGTTCATGAAGTATGAATACTTTTTCAAGGCACTGTGTACCTACATGTAATGTCTGTTAAAATCAGATAACACATGGACAGCACATTGACCAATATAATTTAATATGGATGTTCAGATGACAGGTTTTTCTCATGAGTCGGGTGAAAAATTAGTGGTACTGCCCTGGTTTGAGTGGATTCTGGAGGTTTGTCCTCAAAATCATATATGATTTAATAGAAGTATCTGTGCCAAATATCCCAAAAGCAGTCCTTCTTTTATGTTTCTCTTACCCACGGCTGCAACCAAACCGTCTCTTGTTCGCCATCCCTTACAAGTGGCTAAAGCTGTTACTCCAAATAAATGGAAATCCGCTGATCCCCCCACACACACACCTTTGAGGAAGTGTTTAAAACAGGGGTGCACAATTCCAGTCCTCAAGGGCCAACAAAGTGCATGTTTTCAGGATTTCCTTAGTATTGCACAGTTGATAATTGAATCACTTGCACAGGTGATTATTCCAACACATTGTGCAATGCTATGGAAATACTGAAAACATGCAGTGTTGGTGGCCCTTGAGGACTGGAGTTGAGCATCCCTGGTTTATAGATAGCCCTAACTTGGAGAATGGAGGACCTTATTGCTTAAACCTCAGAGGTGGTGAACTGTTACCACAAAACATGGATCTGGTGGTTTTCCTTCTAGTCCTCTCCCACATTTTTCACTATTTTGACCTACGACATCTTAACTTCAAGACCTAAGCCCTTCCATATGCCACATTAAATATGCACCACTTACCTCTCTGGTGACGCTCACATTGTATCCGTTGTAGGGATGTTCTGTATTCATCTATGGTACCCCACCTTTACTCCCACCCTCTCTCTCACTCATGCAGGGAGAGACCTGTCACTCAAGAGGAGTAGGTGGGTAGAAGCTGCCTGGATCAGTCTGTCCAACTAGTCTACTGTGCAGCTCGTACCCAGTGGCTTTTAAGCTATGCTTTACTATAAAATGCCACCACGTTTCAGAGATAAACATATGTGGCTGAAATCATGCAGCCAGCGTCTGATAAATGCTGCCAGTGGATTGGGCAGCATTTATTAGCTGTCAGATTCTCTTTAAAATAAAAAATATGATTCAAACAGAACATGTCTTCTGCCGTCTTAAAATATATTAAGAAAGCAGAAGAGGTAAAATGAGGTGAATAAAGTTTTCCTTGAGGAAAGCATTTTTTGGGCTCATTTAGATACTGCAGCTTGTTTTTCTAAAGAGTGACAAATAGCTACACACAAATGGTAAATGCCATAAAATGCCCAAAAAATCTAAAATGCCAGAATTGCTTTTTTGGCTATTGTACTGCCACAAAAATTGCAATAAACAAAGATAAAAAAAATCATATGTACCTGAAAATGATATTTTATATATTTATTTTATTTGTTTTTATAGTGACAATAATTTCCACAGTAATTTACAGACATCACTGTAATACAATAAAAACATTAGCTCAATACACATTATACAAGCCCTCTCACAGCTCCATGATCTTTGCTGTAGTCCTCCATTGACCTGATTGCTTGATGGCCTTCAAGCATTCTATTTGATCACACTATACATTGTTGCTATAGTAACCATTGTGAATAGCTATAACACTATATTCACACACATATTATAAATAAAAACATCAAAGTAAAACACCTAAGTCATTCTTATCTCTAAGACTAATGGAACCTAGAGTTCCTGCCCATATCATCCCCTGCACATCTTTTTGTAACAAGAGTCTACCTTTGAGTCATGTAGGAAAAGCAAAGAAAAGTGCTCATTGTGTGACCATCAACCAAGTGAATTAGAATAATGTGAGTGGTGCTCACCTAATGAGGTTGTTCTCACCATGCACAACACTGGAAGTAACATGCGAGCTTCCCCGGACAGCTGCTGCACCAACCGCAAAACTCCAATTGCTAAAAGCATGGAGCTGGATGAATAAAGGAAGGAAAAAAAGGAAAGTGGCATCTACTGGGCACTGCAAAGAAGTCTCCTCCTTGCAGCGCCCTGTAGATGCTGCTTTCCTTTATTTCCTTCCTTCATACCATTGAGTCATCGCATCCACCACCTTTTCCCCCATCTTATGCAAATGATCACTGTTCTCAATCAATACATCAATTGGAAAAACATATTGTGAAATATCTTGTTTAACACCCAGAATGTTGTGGATTCTGGGATAAGGCACTTGACCACGGTTTAGAGAAGAAAGAACTGTCATTGACGAAATTGATAATCCGCAATTGAAAAGGCTTAACTATTACTGTGCTAGAATAAGAGAAAGGTGCAGAATATTAACTCAAACTGACAATGTCACTGTCAGAGGTAACATCATCATATCATCATGGTGTATATGTAAGTAAAATTGGACTTAATAAAAGAAGTGCAAAAAATCATTATGACATGTGATAAGCACAGTTTGTGAGGCAGTCACAGTTACATGTCTGTATTTTTTTACTTCTCTTTTACATATTTTTGACACCATTCCTCCCTTACTAAAAAGAAGCAACCAAAAAATACTAGGTAAATATCAAAGAAATAACAGTGGCAACAATCATGTATATACATCAAATTAGACTAATATAATAGGTGTGCAGAAAATCAGTACTACACACATTTTGTAAGGCAGTCACAAAGTTAAATGTTATATTTTTCTTTTAGAAATATTGGTGGCTTGCTTCTTTGTTCATGCAAAAACACTATGTTTTTGAATTGCAGCAACAGCATTATAACCACAATGATCATGCAAGCTACAGCAGCTGCCATCTACAATCATCCCCCTTGCTCCCTCCCTGGCCCTGCCTCACAGACTTGATCTGCTTTCTATCTCTCTCTTTATCAATTAAATCTGTATTGTCTTTTCACACACTACCTATACAATTTCTTCAGGGTTTTATGACTCTTTTTTATTTCAATGGCTATGATGTTAGCTGTGACATCCTTTCATTAATCAAATTCACCACAAAAAGGCTGCTGCATTTCCTGATTCTGCTTTTATACAGGCTATAAAAGTCCCTCCTGATTAGCTGTGCTTTAACATGTTATTAGGTCATGTAATCCTTCTTTGGCGAATGCAGTCTTCTGGAAAATAGTCATGACGATTTTAGGCTAGTCGCATGAAGCAAATCGCATATTGTTCAAATTCGCCAGTTTCAGTGAGGTCCCAGAAATTCTACTCAGATTTGATTTGCATCAAATTGATTCACATTTCTTTATAATGAACTTCTTTAGAAATGTTGAATGAGGTGAGTTGAACCAACAATCGTTTGTTAGACAAATATCTGATGATTTTGTCTAAATAGAAAACAGTGGCAGGGGCAGAAGGTGGCAAATTACAAACTATGTTTTGCAATAAAATGAACTGTTTTAACCCTTTGTTTCACTGCGCCCACTTGCAAAAACTTAGTTCTGAGCTGTTATTTATGAAAGGCGTAATAACCACAAGTAAAATTTCCAATTGGTATAATTTTCTCCAGCCAAATGCTAGACGAGCTCCCTGGCTGACTATGAACCAATGTATTTTTTCAAATAGCAGTTACATTTATAAGAGGTGATTTTTTCAAAGCTGTAGGTCCAAATTCATAAAACCGTTTACACCAGAAAACAGGCATAAAAAGCTTTGAAAAGTTGCAAAGTTTTTTGTGCAACGTGAGACTGCGCAAAAATGTGACTTTTGGTAATTTCACTCCATTTTAATCCAGCTCCAGCAAAGTTGGTGGACCTGGGGCAGGACATGGGAGTGGTGATCCTCGCTAGTCAAAATCATGATGAACGGTAGTATTCCTTATGCCATAAATCTTACTCCAATCTGAGACTGGAAAAAGATTTGTGGCGAGGCGCAAGGAGGCCATTTCACGACTTGCTTGATTCATTAAGACGCCTCACAATTCACCTTGCCTCCTCATCAAGACCAGCGTGAAAAATAGGGGCCATCATTTTTAAATGAGGGTTTCTTTCTAATATTTCCAATTAGCCATAATCACTTATTTTACTGAATCAAACTTGCTATGTTTGAAGATAAACACCAAGCACTTTTCCTTTTTTTTTTTCTTTAGCCTGTTTCCTAGTAAAATTATGAAAAATGTCTATTTGGCTCATATCAGCCACTTTGTGTAAAGCTTCATTCAAACAAAATTTCTGATTAACTTCTCCAGAAAAAACTAGTCTTCCAATCTTGTGCTTGCTTCAAAAATACTTCATAATTTTTGTTTAACTTGTGTAACCACAAGAGCGGACTGTATTTTACAGATTTCTTTGCAAGTGGAGAATGAAAATTCACACAATGTAGAAAAGAGTTCCCAGAGCTGTGTGCTGATCTATTAATTATTTGGACTAAAACAACCAAAAATTCAAATAGTTGATCACCAAAATTGAAGACTAGTGGAAGAGTTGAAGCATGTAAAAATGAGAAACATTCGTCGCCTGCATATCTGCCCAGCACATTCCTGCATGAGAAGCGCTGTTATTTTATTGAAGATGGAATAAATGAAATGGATTTACTTTATATCAGTGAGTGCCACACAATCATTCCACCACCCTAGTTACTTTTGACTTGTCTGCATGGTGGCATGCACCACCGATTTTGTTTGAGAGTAGCCTGACTGCCCCGGCTCTATTCCAGTTTATGTGAATGTCAGGACCATCTTCTAGTGCCAGACATTGTTAAATCTTGTGTTCCTGAGTGATTATCATTTCTCACAGCAAAATAAAATCCCCATACATTAAGATGCCAGAATGAAGATTTCGCAGCTACTTTCTAAATAGTTTTCAGTTGTAGTTACAATTTAAAACTGAGAGAAAAAGATTAATTTAAGGAATTTCTGTACGCAAAATGGTATGATGGAGATGTTTATTTTCATGACAGTTGTTTGGTCCTGGGTTTATTGATATTTGGATATGCTTATAGTATATGGTTCTATAAAGTATAAAACTGTGCAATATTTATCTTTCAGCTACTTTAACCCTAAACATTGTCACCATACAACTCCTTTATTTAAGCCTGAAATGTAAAAATCTCCAGGTTTTTGGACGCAGATGATTCAGAGGAGCGTGTGCAATTTATAAATGGATTTGCAGTTAAATGTTTTGGTTGTTGTTTTTTGTTACATTTTTTTTACATGTATTTATAGGATTCTATTTAAAAAAAGTCTTCTCTTCAGAGTACAATTAAGGTTGGAAGTCAAGCTTTCATACAGGCCACTATTCTTTATTAATCCAGCTTGATGGTTTTATTAGTTGTAAATAGTACAAATTTGACATGTTAACTATTCATTGATTGAGAAAATTGAAGTTATAACTATGGAAATACATTTTATGTGTAGGATTTTATATAGAGCAGCGATGGAAATAATGAACAGATGCTCAATGTAACTATGAATGTACTCCAAGAAGCTCCTTTAGTCTTCTAAAGGATATACACATCATGTATCAATAAATCATTAAGTAATTAAAAAAACACACAATGTACACTTTGAAAAATTATATAAAAAGGACACAATACACATTGTTAGTAAGTAGTGTTGAGCGAGCATGCTCGACACTGCTCGGTACTCGCCCGAGCATCTTACTACTCGGGATGTTCGGCGGGCACCGAGCATTTCCGGGTTACTCGGGTGGGAGCTCAGGTCTCCGCCCTGCACGTTTGGCGCTCTTTACAGAGCCAATGAACATGCAGGGATTGCCAGCCAGTCACTGGAATGCCGCAGCCATTGTTGTTTGTGGGCATTACAGTGATTGGCTGGCCGCACAGCGTCACCTCGAGTATTTAAAACCGGGCGCCGCCATCTTGGACACAGTCGCTCTGGATCAGCCAGTGTAGGGTCAGTGCTGCTGAGCTAGGGAGAGATTTATACTCCGAAATAGTTAGTGTAGGGTCTCTAAAGGCTGCCAAATCAAACAAACAGTCCTTCTCAGGACTAATATCCATCCCAGATATCAGGCAGGCAGGCAGGCTGTATAGGAGATGCAGTGGTTATACCAGCAAATGCTGCATTACAGTCCTGTGTGCTCCTGTTGGTCAAATTGCTAGACTTATCACCCCGGTCTCAGGGGCCAGGAAAATTTTTTTTTTTTTTTCCATCTAAATCCTGTATTTTTTTTCCTCAGACAGACTGTCCAAATACGCGTCTTATTAACCTTTTGGTCCCCCCCCCCCAAAAAAAAAAAAATTGAGTGTGTCTGTGACTGTTCAGACACCAATATATCTGTTTGCAGTTCCACGGGTCAAATCTCTGTATTATCCTGTTTTGGGCATTTTTTGCTGTAAAAAAAAAACCTAATAGTGTCTCCCTGACTTGTCAGACACCAATATATCTGTTTAAAAGAGTCTGGTGTAGGCCAGAAAATATAGCTGTGGTTTTGCAGTTCCACGGGTCAAATCTTTGTATTATCCTGTTTTTGGCATTTTTTGCCATAAAAAAAACAGTAATAGTGTCTCCCTGACTGGTCAGACACCAATATATCTGTTTAAAAGAGTCTGGTGTAGACCAGAAAAATATAACTGTGGTTTTGCAGTTCCACGGTTCAAATCTCTGTATTGTCCAGCTTTTGGTATTTTTTCCGTAAAGAAAAACAGTAATAGTATCTCCCTGATTGTTTAGACACAAATATATCTGTTTGAAAGATTCTGGTGTAGGCCAGAAAAATAAAACTGTGGTTTTGCAGTTCCACGGTTCAAATCTCTGTATTATCCACTTTTGGGCCTTTTTTACATTAAAAAAACAGTTTGAGTGTGTCGCTGACTGTTCAGCCCCAAATATATCTATTAAAAAAAGTCTGGTATATGCCAGTAAATTAGAACTGTGGTTTTGCAGTTCCACGGTTCAAATCTCTGTATTATCCAGCTTTTGGCCTGTTTTACGTAAAAAAAATAAAAAAAAAGTGTCTCCCTGTTCAGTCACAATTATATATGTTTAAAAGATTCTGGTGTAAGCCAGAGAAATAGAATTGTGGTTTTCCTCTTCCACGGTTCTAATCTCCATTTCATTACCCTTTTCCCATTGATAGTGCGAGTGTAAGCTATTTTACTTAATTTACAATGGGCAAGGCACTTGGCAAGGGACGTGGAACTGGACGTTCTGGTGATGGTGCGTGTAGAGGACGGGGCCGTGGCCAAGGTGAAAATGTGCCACAACCAACAGCCACATCTTCTCGCTCCCACTTCTTGACCGAATTACTAGGGAAGTACACTACAACACCAGTATTGCGAACTGATCAGTGTGAACAGGTTATTAATTGGATAGCAGATAACACTTCCAGTTACCTGGGCACCACCACCTCTGGTCTGTCTTCCACACGGTCAAGTTTTAGTAGCCGTGAGTCTCGACCGCATACTCCTCCTCACCCTGATGCTCCTTCCTCCCACCGTGCCGAGTGTCGTCAGACAGCAACTGATCCCACACTTGGACACTCTGAAGAGCTGTTCACTGGTCCATTTCCATATTTGTGCCCCTCGCCTGCTCCGCTTGAAGTGGTGGAAGAGGAGATCCCATGTAGCGATGCCAAATATTTGAACAGCCACGGCCACAGGAAGTCGACGCTGGCAATGTGTCACAAGAGGTGGATGATGACGAGACACAATTGCCACGAAGAGAGGAGGAGGATCGTGGTGCGCAAGTGGAAGAGGAGGAGGTGGTGGATGATCTAGTAACTGACCCAACATGGCAGGAGGACACGCAGAGCGAGGGCAGCAGCACACAGGGGGGGGGAGGCAGAGTACCCCAACAGGCAGGAAGAAGCAGTGTGGTGGCCGCACACAGAAGGCAGGCAACAGTTCCCCGTAACATCAACACGAGGGACGTTGCCAGTACAACCTGTAGGTCTTCCAGAGTCTGGAATTTTTTTTAAAGACTCTGTTGATAACCTCAAAAAGGCCATTTGTACCACCTGCCATGCCAGCATCAGCAGGGGTGACAAAACTACCAGCCTGACCACCACCAGCATGATCAGGCACATGGCAGCAAAGCACCTGACTTTGTGGGGCGAATCCCAGGGTCCACGACCAGTGTCAGCGGGTATCACCACTGCTTCTTCCGCTGTTGTGCATGTAATAGAACCCCCTGTTGTGCATGCAAGGCAATCCCCTGTCCATACTGCATGCAAAGATGCCCCCTCCTCCCAGTCTTCACTTGTTATGGCAGTTTCTCAAGAAACAGCATCAACGTCCACGTCCACGTCCCACCGCAGCGTTCAATTGTCCATATCCCAGTGCTTTGAACGAAAGCGCAAATTCGCAGCCAACGCCCCACAGGCCACAGTCCTAAATTCGCACATTTCACGACTGCGTTGGAAATGCTGCCTTTTAGGCTGGTGGAGACAGAATCCTTCCGCAACCTTATGGCGGTGGCCGTCCCTCGGTACTCGGTCCCCAGCCGACACTATTTTGCCCGATGTGCCATCCCCGCACTACACAAGCATGTGTCCCAAAACATCTGCGGTGCCCTCAACAACGCAGTTACTGGGAGAGCCCACCTGACAACGGACACGTGGACAAGTGCTTGTGGCCAGGAACGGTACATCTCCCTGACGGCACACTGGGTAAACATAGTGGAAGCCGGGACCCTGTCGGACCTTGGGACGGAACACATCCTCCCCACACCGAGTATTGCGGGCCCTATGTCAGTCAGAGTTGCCCCCACAATGTACAGCTCCTGCGCATCATCCTCCTCCTCCTCATGTTCAGCCTCCATCTCAGATATCACCACATCAGTTACAAGCTGGAAGCACTGCAGTACTGCCTCAGCCAAGTGGCAACAGGCTGTGTTGAAACTCATAAGCTCAGGTGATAAACCTCACACTGCTTTTGAGTTGTGGACAGCTGTGAAAGACCAGGCAGATCTGTGGCTGAGACCGCTGAACCTACATCCAGGCATGGTCGTGTGTGACAATGGCCGTAACCTGGTGGCGGCTCTGAGGCGAGGCAAGATCACACACGTACCATGCCTGGCTCATGTGCTTAACCTCGTGGTTCAGCGGTTTCTTAAATCGTACCCCGAGTTGCCAGATCTGCTCGTGAAAGTACGCCGCATGTCAGCTCATTTTCGGAAGTCGGCTACAGCTTCCGCCACCCTTGCTGTGTTGCAGCAGCGTTTGCAGCTTTCGGCACACTGACTGGTGTGTGATGTCTCCACACGTTGGAACTCTACCCTCCACATGTTGCAAAGGATTTGTGAGCAGAAGAGAGCAGTTGTGGAGTACCAGCTGCAACAAGGCCATCAATATTCAGGTCAGACTCCACACATAAGACCTCAGGAGTGGACCTGGATGTCTGACATATGTACCATCCTGACAAACTTTGAGGAGTCCACCAAGATGGTGAGTGGCGATGACGCCATCATTAGTGTCAGCATTCCACTTTTCTGTCTTTTGAAACGTTCTCTGCAGAGAATTAAAGAGGAGGCATTGCAGCCAGAGTATGATGAGATGAATCAAGAAGCTGTAGCGGGCGATTACACACAGCCCAGCCTCATCTCATCCCAACGTGCATTGGGGGACAATGAGGGAGAGGAGGAGGAGGAAGAACAGGAGCTGGTATCATGCACTGTAGACGGTAGTACCTGTACAACTGTCATACCGTCGGTTCAGCGTGGGAGGCCTGAGGACAGGGGGGAGGAGGAGGAGGAGGAGATCATGCTCAGTCATCATCTTGGTGAGGACACGGAAGTCTTGCCCATTACCAGTCTGGCTTGCATGGCTGACTTTATGTTACGCTGCCTTAACCATGACCCTCGAGTAATAAAAATGTTGGGTGACAGTCATTACTGATTGGTGACACTTTTAGACCCCCGCTACAAGGAGAACTTTCACTCTCTTATTCCTGAGGTGGAGAGGTCTACAAAAATGGGGCAGTACCAGAAGGCCCTTGCTGCAGAACTGTTAAAAAAATTCCAATCTGAACACGCTAGCGGCAGAGGTCACAGTTCGTTGCCCAACCAAGGCATACAGGCGAGACAGATGCAACTCCAATCCAGCAGAGGCAGGGGAACACTGTCAACGTTCTGGGACAGTTTTCTGAGACCCGCCCAGCTTACAGGCCCTGAGGCGCAGGGTATTCTCACAAGGAGTGGAAAGTTTCAAAAGATCATGAGGGAGTACCTTGCCGACCGTACCAGCGTCCTCCGTGATTCCTCTGTGCCTTTTAATTATTGGGTATCCAAGCTGGACACTTGGAATGAACTCGCTCTGTACGCCTTGGAAGTCCTGGCCTGCCTTGCCGCTAGCGTGTTATGAGAGCGTGTTTTTAGTGCCGCTGGGGGAATTCTAACAGATAAGCGCACTCGTCTGTCAACTGACAATGCTGACAAGCTGACCCTTATCAAAATGAACAAGGGCTGGATTGGGCCAGACTTCTCATCACCATCACCACCAAATGACATCAGAGTAACATAAAGTCAAATCCACTGTGTTATTTTGGGAGGTGTATTCCCATGCACCGCTTCACACCCACACATGGGTATAAGCTTCCTCATTTCGGCTGTATTTTGCTCTTTTCCTTATCCTCAGCCTCCACCAATACTATACCACCAGGGTGACCTTGGTCCATGTTGCCAGCATTGCAGGTTTCTCCGTCCTAATTTTTGGCAGCTTTTTCTTGGAAGGCATAGGCAAAGACTATGGGAGACCCACTCCCCAATAATGGGAATAATGTTTTTAAGATGCTGTACTGCATGGCTCTACCAAGGGACATTTAAGCCGACTTGTTAAGCTACTGCGACCTCCACCACTTTTCCCAGGGGCATTAAAACCGTCTTGTTAAGCTACTGCGACCTCCACCACATTTTCAAGGGGCATTGATATTGTCTTTTTATTCCACTGTGACCTCCACGTCTCTTCCAAGGGGCATTAAAACCGTCTTGTTAAGCTACTGCGACCTCCACCACTTCTCCAAGGGGCATTAAAACTGTCTTGTTAAGCTACTGCGACTTCCACCACTTTTCCCAGTGGCATTAAAACCGTCTTGTTAAGCTACTGCGACCTCCACCACTTTTCCAAGGGGCATTAAAACCGTCTTGTTAAGCTACTGCGACCTACACCACTTTTCCAAGGGGCATTGATATTGTCTTTTTATTCCACTGCGACCTCCTCCATTCTTCCAACGGGCATTGCATTTCCTCCTAATTTTAGTCAGCTTTTGCTTTTCAATGCATAGGCGAACACTAAGGGAGACCCACTCCCCAATAATGGATAGAAGGTTTTTAGTATGCTGTAATCCACATCTGTTTCAAGGGGCATTGCAGTTCCTCATAATTTTTGGAAAGCCTTCCATTCACTGCTTAGGCCAACAGTGCACAGGAGACCCAGTTGCTATAAATGGAAAAAACGGTTTAGTGAAGGCCCTCTGACCTCCATGTCACTTCCAAGGGGCATTGGAGTGCCTCGAAATTTTTGGTAGGCATTGCACTCACTGCATGCTCTTTAACTGTGTAACCGAACCGCTCCTTTTTGTACAGAAACATATCCTACAAGACATGTGTGGTTCACTGGTCTGATATTGCTGTGAATGGTCCCTGTTCCTTCTGCTCTTTATCCTTTGCCACCATCTCATCCATCATTCATCACCTGAAGCTTTGTTTTAACGGGAGTTATAGAACTGGGATAGTAGCAGGAAAACATTCAGCAATCCTCGGAGGAGGTAGGATATGCGCCAAAACGCTGACCAACTCAGGCCTAGCCACTACTACATACATGCGCTTGCATTCCAAGAAAACAAAGCAGACGCTAACTTCTATCATCATCATCATGCTCCTCATCCTGGCACTCTCAACTCCCCTGATGGAGAAGCCAGGGCCCACCGGAGTAGTCTGGTTCTCTGGTGGGCTCGTCTAATGCTGCTCTAAAGCAGGCCGGGCTAAGAAAAGTGTGTGGGGGGATGTTCCAAGGAGAAATGGGGGCGGCTGGGGACCGTTTATGGACACCCGGCCGCCCCCAGGCGGCTGGGGAGCGTGTGTGGACACCCGGCCTCGAGGCAGCTGGGAACCGAGTATGGACACCCGGCCGTCCCCTTGCGGCTGGGGACCGAGCGTGGACACCCGGCCACCGGGCGGCTGGGGACTGAGTATGGATACCTCGCTGCCGAAGCAGCCATGAGGTAGTGGCCAGCTTCGGCCTCCTCCAAACTTAAAGGCCCCATTTCAAGTGCGAGCTAGCAGTATGGTATTGCAGCCTGGGGGTGGGTGGGTGTTTGGTTGCACACTTACGCTTGCATTCCAAGAAAACAAAGCAGATGCTAACTTCTATCATCATCATCATGCTCCTCACCTTGGCACTCTCAACTCCCCTGATGGAGAAACCAGGGCCCACCGGAGGAGTCTGGTTCTCTGGTGGGCTCGTCCAATGCTGCCCTAAAGTAGGCCAGGCTAAGAAAAAGTGTGTGGGGGGATGTTACAAGGAGAAATGGGGGCGGCTGGGGACCGTTTATGGACACCCGGCCACCCCCAGGTGGCCTGGGAGCGTGTGTGGACACCCGGCCACGGGGCAGCTGGGGACCGAGTATGGACACCCGGCCGCCCCCTTGCGGCTGGGGACCGAGCGTGGACACCCGGCCGCCGGGCGGCTGGGGACTGAGTATGGATACCTCGCTGTTGAAGCAGCGATGAGGTAGTGGCCAGCTTCGGCCTCCTCCAAACTAAAAGGCCCCATTTCAAGTGCAAGCAAGCTAGCAGTATGGTATTGCAGCCTGGGGGTGGGTGGGTGGCAGGCTGCATACTTGTGCTTGCATTGCAAGGAATGGGGGAGGTACAATTGAACACTACCCTGGGACAAGGACTTGCATGGGGATAGTTGCAAGTCTTCATCTTCTGATGCGGAAAGGATCACTTCTGATGGGCACACTTTTAGGCAGTGACCTGGGTGTCAGAGATGCTTCCAGGGGTCTTCCCCATGCTGTTCCCATGTCTTTTCAGCACTGTATGCATGTGTCACACAGCACATGGCCAGATAAGATTGTAAAATGTTAAAATGACATTTCCCGGTGAATGCATTTGTCACGGTTGAAAGCAATACAAAAGTGCAAAAATGCATAAAAAATGCTACTTGTGAACATAGCCCAAAGTGTGGAGGTTTTTGGTTATTTATTTTACCTTATACACAAGTCTTTACCCTGGAAAGGATGTTCCTTAACATATTTCACAGGAAAACCGTTTCAGTTTAGTTTTTGAACGTTTTATTGCGAGCCCGTAAAAGTGACTTAATACCTCTGCCCACGTTGTTGACAGCAGTGACCTGGGGGTCAGAAATGCTTCCTGGGGCGATGCCCATGCTGTCCCCATGTCTTTTGAGCACTGTCACTATTGCTTTGGGCACTTTCTAGGCTTTCTACTAGAGATGAGCGGTGTTCGACTAGAACTGTTCGCCAATCTCAAATTCGAGCTGTTTTGGGCGGTGTTCGAGTTGTTCGACGAACCCGAACGATTTGCAAAAACTTCGGCTGTTCGAGGTTATGTTCGATAACTGTTCGTGCACCAAAAGCGTGTCCTGCATGTCTGGCGCTATTTAGAGCACCAATCATGCAGGGATTGTCTGCCACTCACTGTAATGCCACAGCCATGGTGGTTGTGGCATTACAGTGATTGCCCAAATCGATGGGAACAGTGCCAACAGTGAAACATGAAAAGCCGGCAATTCAGCAGCGGCATACACCTGTACCCGACAATTTAGAACCGAAAGAATAGAGCTTCACACATAGATTAGATAGATATAAACATGTCAGCCACATATATACGAAGTACAGTGAAAGTGCTGCTTACTGTACTTGTCATTTAGCGTAAAGGATTTATCAAAAAAAAATAATAGTGTTTTCATGCACCGTCTCTTTAAAAAAGCCGGCCGGCAATTCAGCAGCGGTACCCGACAATTTATAACAGAAAGAATAGAGCTTCACACATAGATTAGATAGATAGAAACATGTCAGCCACATATATACGAAGTACAGTGACAGTGTTGCTTACTGTACTTGTCATTTAGCGTAAAGGATTTATCAAAAAAAATAATAGTGTTTTCATGCACCGTCTCTTTAAAAAAGCCGGCCGGCAATTCAGCAGCGGTACCCGACAATTTATAACAGACAGAATAGAGCTTCACACATAGATTAGATAGATAGAAACATGTCAGCCACATATATACGAAGTACAGTGACAGTGTTGGTTACTGTACTTGTCATTTAGTATTAAAATAAAGGATTTATTATTAAAAAAATTGGCGTGGGGTTCCCCTTAATTTTAAGCAGACGGCTGGGGCAGATGTTTGAAGCCTGGGAAGGGGGTAATACCCACGGAGCTTCCCAGGCTACTAATATCAGCCCCCAGCTGAATACATAGCCTTTACTAGCTATTAAAATGGGGGACCCCCCAAAAAAAATGACGTGGGGTCCCCCCTAACTTAATAGCTAGCAAAGGCTAGGCAGACAGCTGGGGGCTGATATTAATAGCCCAGGAAGGGAGCCATGAATATTGGCCCCCTCCCAGGCTAGAAACACCAGCCGTCAGCCGCCCCAGAAATGGCGCATTCATAGGATGCGCCAATTCTGGCACTTAGCCTCGCTCTTCCACGCTGCCCTGGTGCGGTGCGGTGGTCTCAGTGTCTGCGGGATGACAGGCTGGATGGCAGCGTTCTGCTGCGGTCCAGCCTGTCATCTCGATGTAGCAGAGCTGAAGCTGTCATGGGAACCATGGAAAGATAAGGATGATGTTGCTTTATTATTTTTCTTTTATTTCAGGAGATCGTTGGCTTCAGCTGGAATGGGCGTGATGGTAAGTATGGTTTAATTTAGAACAATAAAGAATTGTGTGTTTATTTCAATTAAAGGACTTTTTTCTGGGTGTTGTGTTTTTTTTAAATACTTTACTAGAAATTCATGATGGTCATGTCTAATATTGGCGTGACCCCATGAATTTCGGGCTTAGGGCCAGCTGATAATGCCAAGCTGGCCCTAACCCCTTTATTACCCAGTGAGCCACCGCATCAGGACCCTGGATGAGTTGGGTACAGCGCCAGAAGATGGCGCTTCTATGAACGCACCATTTTCCGGGGTGGCTGCGGACTGCAATTTGCAGCGGGGGTGGCCCAGAAAGCTTGGGCCTCCCTGCGCTGCGGATTCCAGCCCCCAGCTGCCTAGTTGTACCTGGCTGGACACAAAAACAGGGCGAAGCCCCACGTCAATTTTCTTTAAATTATTTCATGAAATAATTAAGAAAAAAAGGGCTTCCCTATATTGTTGTGTCCGGCCAGGTACAAATAGGCAGCTGGTGGTTGGGGGCAGCCCGTTCCTGCCTGCTGTACCTGGCTGGACACAAATATAGTGCGAAGCCCCACGTCAATTTTTTTTAAATTATTTCATGAATTTCCTGAAATAATTTACAAAAAATTGAAGTGGGGCTTCGCACTATATTTGTGTCCAGCCAGGTACAGCAGGCAGGAACGGGCTGCCCCCATCCACCAGCTGCCTATTTGTACCTGGCCGGACACAACAATATAGGGAAGCCCTTTTTTTCTTAATTATTTCATGAATTTCATGAAATAATTAAAAAAAATTGAAGTGGGGCTTCGCACTATATTTGTGTCCAGCCAGGTACAGCAGGCAGGAACGGGCTGCCCCCAACCACCAGCTGCCTATTTGTACCTGGCCGGACACAACAATATAGGGAAGCCCTTTTTTGCTTAATTATTTCATGAATTTCATGAAATAATTAAAAAAAATTGAAGTGGGGCTTCGCGCTATATTTGTGTCCAGCCAGGTACAGCAGGCAGGAACGGGCTGCCCCCAACCACCAGCTGCCTATTTGTACCTGGCCGGACACAACAATATAGGGAAGGCCTTTTTTTCTTAATTATTTCATGAATTTCATGAAATAATTAAAAAAAAAGTACGTGGGGCTTCGCCCTATTTTTGTGTCCAGCCAGGTACAACTAGGCAGCTGGGGGCTGGAATCTGCAGCGCAGGGAGGCCCAAGCTTTCTGGGCCCCCCCCCCGCTACACATTGCAGTCCGCAGCCACCCCGGAAAATGGCGCGTTCATAGAAGCGCCATCTTCTGGCGCTGTACCCAACTCATCCAGGGCCCTGGTGCGGTGGCTCACTGGGTAATAAAGGGGTTAGGGCCAGCTTGGTATTATCAGCTGGCCCCAAGCCCAAAATTCATGGAGTCACGCCAGTATTAGACATGACCGCCATGAATTTCTAGTAAAGTATTTAAAAAAAACACAACACCCAGAATAAAGTCCTTTAATTGAAATAAAGACACAATTCTTTATTGTTCTAAATTAAACCATACTTACCATCACACCCATTCCAGCTGAAGCCAACGATCTCCTGCAATAAAAGAAAAATAATAAACCAACCTCATCCTTACCTTTCCATGGTTCCCACGACAGCTTCAGCTCTGCTACATCGAGATGACTGGCTGGACCGCAGCAGAACGCTGCCATCCAGTCTGTCATCCCGCAGACACTGAGAAGCGCAGGCATGCTTGCGCTCCTCACTGTCTCGCTGTGACGGCATCCAGATGAGCCGAGGTCATGTCCAATGAACTCGGCTCATCTCATGCACGTCACTGACAGCGTGGGAAAATTCTCACGCTGAAGTGCTGAGTGCAGGAGAATTCTCCCACGCTGTCAGTGATGTGCATGAGGTGAGCTCATGTCCAATGAACTCAGCTCACCTCCTGCACGTCACTGACAGCGTGGGAAAATTCTCCTGCAATCAGCGCTTCAGCGTGAGAATTTTCCCACGCTGTCAGTGACGTGCATGAGGTGAGCCGAGTTCATTGGACATGAACTCGGCTCATCTGGATGTCGTCACGGAGAGACGCTGAGCAGCGCAAGCAAGCCTGCGCTTCTCAGTGTCTGCGGGATGACAGGCTGGATGGCAGCGTTCTGCTGCGGTCCAGCCTGTCATCTCGATGTAGCAGAGCTGAAGCTGTCGTGGGAACCATGGAAAGGTAAGGATGAGGTTGCTTTATTATTTTTCTTTCATTGCAGGAGATCGTTGGCTTCAGCTGGAATGGGCGTGATGGCAAGTATGGTTTAATTTAGAACAATAAAGGATTGTGTCTTTATTTCAATTAAAGGACTTTATTCTGGGTGTTTGTGTTTTTTTTAACTTTGACTATGGGGTTAGTAATGGGGGTGTCTTATAGACGCCTCTCCATTACTAACCTGGGCTTGATGTCAGCTGGCATTATAAGCTGACATCAACCCCAACCCTATTACCCCCTGCCACCGCACCAGGGCAGCGTGGAAGAGCGAGGCTAAGTGCCAGAATTGGCGCATCCTATGAATGCGCCATTTCTGGGGCGGCTGACGGCTGGTGTTTCTAGCCTGGGAGGGGGGCCAATATTCATGGCTCCCTTCCTGGGCTATTAATATCAGCCCCCAGCTGTCTGCCTAGCCTTTGCTAGCTATTAAATTAGGGGGGACCCCACGTCATTTTTTTGGGGGGGTCCCCCATTTTAATAGCTAGTAAAGGCTATGTATTCAGCTGGGGGCTGATATTAGTAGCCTGGGAAGCTCCGTGGGTATTACCCCCTTCCAAGGCTTCAAACATCTGCCCCAGCCGTCTGCTTAACCTCCGCTAGAGCCTAAAATTAAGGGGAACCCTACGCCAATTTTTTTAATAATAAATCCTTTATTTTAATACTAAATGACAAGTACAGTAACCAACACTATCACTGTACTTCATATATATGTGACTGACATGTTTCTATCTATCTAATCTACGTGTGATGCTCTATCTTTCTGTTCTAAATTGTCGGGTACCGCTGCTGAATTGCCGGCCGGCTTTTTTAAAGAGACAGTGCATGAAAACACTATTATTTTTTTAAATAAATCCTTTACACTAAATGACAAGTACAGTAAGCAACACTATCACTGTACTTATTATATATGTGACTGACATGTTTCTATCTATCTAATCTATGTGTGAAGCTCTATTCTTTCTGTTCTAAATTGTCGGGTACAGATGCTGAATTGCCGGCCGGCTTTTTTAAAGAGACAGTGCATGAAAACACTATTATTTTTTTAAATAAATCCTTTACACTAAATGACAAGTACAGTAAGCAACACTATCACTGTACTTATTATATATGTGACTGACATGTTTCTATCTATCTAATCTATGTGTGAAGCTCTATTCTTTCTGTTCTAAATTGTCGGGTACAGATGCTGAATTGCCGGCCGGCTTTTTTAAAGAGACGGTGCATGAAAACACTAATATTTTTTTTAATAAATCCTTTACACTAAATGACAAGTGCAGTAACCAACACTGTCACTGTGCTTCTTATATGTGTGACTGACATGTTTCTATCTATCTAATCTATGTGTGATGCTCTATTCCTTCTTGTCTAAATTGTCGGGTACCGGTGTATGCCGCTGCTGAATTTGCCGGCCGGCTTTTTTAAAGAGAGTGTCTTCTGAGCAGTTTGTCAGCTTTTGGACACCTTTGCAGGTGTTTTCTATGTGTTTCTATGTGTTTTTGTTTGCCTGCCATTGGTTGTAACGGTGTTCGACGGTGTTCTAAGGTGTTCGACGAACAGTTCGACGAACAGTTCCTCGAACATCCCGGTGTTCGACGAACCGAACCGAACCCGAACACTACGGGGGTGGCTCAACACTACTTTCTACAGATTGCCGGGGGTGCCGCCGCAAAAATGCTCCCATTCTCTGAATGCTGAGCTCTGTATAAGCCCTCCCACACCACTAATTGACAGCTTTTAGTATATAATGTGTATAGGAAGAAAGCTGCTAATCAATGGTGGGCGTGGTTATTGGTTATACAGAGCTCATGAATATGGAGGACTACATGGCAGTAGTTTCACTAGTTCTCTAATTATAGTCTCCTGCTGATTAAGCAGAGATTTTATGCAAATTACAGCTAGCAGCCCAGAAAGTGATGCATCACTGGAATCAGGGTCGCTACCCCTACATAATGCTGATCTCAGACTAGGTGACAAAAACCTGGTGACAGATTCCCTTTAACCCTTTAGCACCAAAGCCTGTTTTCACCTTCTTGACCAGGCCAATTCTAACCAGTGCCACTTTATGAGGTAATAACTCTGGAATACTTCCACATATCCCAGTGATGCTGAGATTGTTTTTTTCATGACACGTTGTACTTCATATTGGTGGTGAATTTAGGTCAATATGATTTACGTCTACTTATGAAAAAATAAAACATTTTGTGAAAATTTTGAAAATTGAAACAGATAGTCATACCAATAAAAAAAATAATAAATAACATTTACCACATATCTTTGTTACAAATCATCATTTTTTTAAACATATTTTTTGTTAGAAGTGTAGAAGTATTACAATTTTAGGAACTTTTGGGGTCCTATATGTCAAAAAACGCCCAATAGTGACACAATTTTAAAAATTGCACCCTTCAAGGTATTCAAAACCACATTTAGGAAGTTTGTTAACCCTTCAGGTGCGTCACATGAAGTAAAACAAAGAGGAAGCAAAGAATGGAAAAATAGTTATTTTCCACAAAATGTTGCATTAGTCCCAATTTTTTCATTTTCACAAAGGTATCAGGAGAAAATGGACAATAAAGTTTGTTGCGCAATTTCTCCTGAGACCGACAATGCCCTATATGCTGGGGAAAACTACTGCTTGGGCACACAACAGAGGTCATAAGGGAGGGAGCGCCATTTGAATTCTGGAACACAATTTTGGACATCATGTCGCATTTGCCGAGCCCAAGAGTTATCAAAACAGTAGGAATCCCCCACACATCTGACACCATTTTTGAAACTATGCCCCTTAAGGAATTCAACAAGATGTGTGGAGACAATCTTGGATCCACACATGCAGAACGGAATTTTATAACATTGGGACATGAAAATTAAAAACTTAATTGTTTTTAAAAAAATGTTGCTTTAGCCCCAAATTTTGCATTTTAACAAGAGTAACAGGGGAAAATGGTCTGCACAATTTTTTGTTCAATTTCTTCTGAATACAACAATATCTTAAATGTGGTCAGGAACTACTTTTTTGGCAAATGGAAGGGCTCGAAAGGGAAGGAGCGGCATTTGAATTTTGGAGCTCAATTTTGTATGGATTAGATTGCAGACGCCGTGTTTCATTTGGAGAGCCCCTGATATACCAAAACCGCAGAAACCGCACAGAAGTGACCCCATTTTGGAAACTACACCCCTCAAGGAATTCATGTGTGGGTATGGTGAGCATATAGAACCCACAGGTGCTTCACAGAACTTTTTCAACATTGGGAGATGAAAATTAAAAATTACATTTTCCACAAAAATGTTGCTTTAGCCGCAAATTTTTAATTTGCCCAAGAGTAGAAGGAGAAAATGGACTCCAAAATTTGTTGTGCAATTTCTCCTGATTATGATGATACCCCATATGTGGTTGGAAACTACTGTTTGGGTACGCAACAGGGCTCAGAAGGGAATGAGCACCATTTGAATTTTTCAGCACAGTTTTGGCTAGAATAGATTATGGATGCCATGTCACATCATTTGAAGAGTCCCTGACATGTCAAACTGCAGACATTCCTCACAAGTGAACTCATTTTGGAAACTACACCCCTTGAGGAACTTATCTAGAGGTGTAATAAGAATTTTTAACCCTCAGGTGATTAATAGAATTTTATAACATTGGGCTATGAAAATGAAAAATTACCATTTTTTCCACTAAAATATTGCTTTGGCCCTAAGTTTTTAATTTTCAAAAGGAGTAATAGGAGAAAATGGATGGTACAATTTGTTTCACCATTTCTCCTGAGTTCACCAATACCCCATATGTTGTTGAAAACTACTTTTGAGGCACAGTGCAAAGCTCAAAAGGGAAGGAGCACCATATTTAAGTTCAGTTATTGCTGGAATGGATTGAGTATGCCATGTCACATTGGCAAAGCCCCTGACATGCCAGAAAAGCAGACCCCTCATAAGTGAGCCAATTTTCCAGGTTACACGCCTCAATCAATTTTTCTAGGGTTGCAGTGAGCAATATTGACAGCACAGGTGAGTCATAGAATTTTATAACTTTTTGGCGATAAAGAAAAAATAATTACATTCTTTTCACTAAAATGTTGTTTTTGCCCAAAACTACTCAGTTTGTTGTGCAATTTCTCCTGAGTGTGCCAATATCCTACATGTAATTTGGAACTACGTTTCAGACACAGTGCAGAACTCAGAAGGGAAGGAGCGCCATATTAAAGTGCAGATTTTGCTGAAATGGTTTGCTTGTGCTATGCCACATTGCATAAGCCCCTGAGGTGCCAGAACAGCAGAACCCTCCCATAAGTGACCCCATTTCATAAATGACACCCCTCAATGAATTCACCTAAGGGTGTAGTGAGCATATTGACACCACAGCTGTTTCACAGGATTTTATACCATTGGGTGGTTAATTGGTGAAGAAAAAATAATAAAATTTTTGCTACAAAAATTTTGTTTCAACCCTAGATTTTACATTTTCACACAGGAAAATAGTTAAAAAAATGTGTCACACAATTTCTGCTGAAAGTGGAAATACCCCATATTTGCCGCTATGGTACTGTTTAGCCACATGGCGACACACCGGTGTGCTGTTTGACTCTTGGAGCACAGATTTTCCTAGAATAGTTTGCGGACTCCATATACAGAGCCTATAAGTGCCAGAATAGCAGAATCCCCCCTCAAGTGATCCCATTTTGGAAATTAGACCCATCTAAAGGTGTAGTGACAATTTTGACTCAATGGGTGTTTTCCAGAAACAAGCAGGGGATGTGGCAGAGTGAAAGTTGCAAATATGCCATTGTAGTGCCTGTACACTGTTCTGCTCAATACATTGGAGTGTCCAATACATTGTGCCCAGCTCGTGCTGCTGGAGACACTCACCCCATAAATTTAGTGGGCTCTCCTCACTACAGTACTGAGAAACATTTAGTTGCTGACTGCGGTTTAGGCACACTATAGGGCTCAGAAGGAGGGGGCATTTTAATTTGGGAGTGCAGAATTCGATGGATTTCTTTTAGAGGGTTGAGTAGACATGTCGCTTTTCTAGAGGCTTTGAGCTATCATTACCGTGAAAACCCATTAACAGATGATAGACCTGAGTAAGGATTTGGATTCTATTGTGGATTGAGTTGAAGCTTTTATTGGGAACATTTTACATAACATTTTGGGTCATTTTGGGTCATAACATTCCTGCGCTCTACGATGAGCACTTACATCGGGGTTTCCAGCTAAATCTCCGAATGATGTGATTCAGATGAAACCCATTCACAATAATGAAACAGCAGAGATACATTGGACTCCTTCTGGCTTCTGTTCAGCAGTGTCTTTCTTTTCAGAAGTGCCCAAAACTGTGGTCAACCACTTTTATGCAAGCTTAAAAAGACAGACACAGCTGGGTCATATGCCTGTCCAAAAGGGCACCCACTACCTCATTATAGGGAATGTTCCATTGGGGGCTTTGTCTGAATCACGTATTTCAGAGATTTACACGGAAACCTCGGTATATGCTCTCAGCGTAGAGCGCAGGATAAATGTGAGTGAGCCTTACTGTGATCTTTCAGAGGCAGAATGAACAAATATATAGCAGTTCAAGAACTGCTTTTATTTTTTACACTGGTTCTCGTGCACTATAAGTGATAAGACAGCTTTATTCTTCGGGTTATTACGATTACAGCGATATCAGATTTATATTTTTTTAGGTTTTGCTACAATCACACACTAAAAACTGCTTTTTTAAAAAAATAAAGTTTTTGCATTGCCATATTTTGAGAGCTATAATCTTTCTATATTTCTGTCGACAGACCCATGTTAGGGCTTATTATTTGCGGGATTAGTTGAAGTTTCTTACTGGTGCCATTTTTGGGCAAATAAATTATTGTTCACACTTTCTGTTCCAATTTTTGGGAGGCAGAATGAACAAAAAACAGCAATTCTGGATTTTTTTTTAATGCTATACACCAGGGGTCCTCAAACTACGGCCCGCTGGCCACATGCGGCCAGCGGAGGACTTTTATCCGGCCCGCCGAGCTATGGGAGGAGGAGAGCGGTGCCATTGCCCGCCCTTCCCCCCGCTTGCTTAGGGCCTCGGCAGGCGGATACTTACCCCTCCCCGTGCCTCTGCAGATCCGCTGTCTTCCTGCTCTGCGCTTCCTGTGACGTCTCAGGTCAGAGGGCGCGGTGACGTCTTTACACCGCGCCCTCCCGAGTGCCGTCACAGGAAGCGCAGAGCTGGACAACACCGCCGTGACGCTGGAGTCCAGACCAGAGTAGAGCAGCGGCAGCAAGTGAGAAGTGAGGTGAGTATTGGATTTTTATTTTTTTTTAATGTATGGAGGCATAGGTCATTATATGGGGGGGGGGTGACATCCTGCAAGGGGTATGATATGAGGGGTGACATCCTGCATGGGACATTATATGGGGGGGAAAGGGACATCCTGCATGGGGCATTATATGGGGGGAAAGGGACATCCTGCATGGGGCATAATATGGGGGGTGGGTGACATGCTGCATGGGGCATTATATGGGGGGTGGGTGACATGCTGCATGGGGCATTATATGGGGGGGTGACATGCTGCATGGGACATTATATGGGGGGGAGGGTGACATGCTGCATGGGGCATTATATGGGGGGAGGGTGACATGCTGCATGGGGCATTATATGGGGGGGTGACATGCTGCATGGGGCATTATATCGGCAGTGACATGCTGCATGGGGCATTATATGGGGGGGTGACATGCTGCATGTGGCATTATATGGGGGTGACATGCTGCATGGGGCATTATATGGGGGGGTGACATGCTGCATGGGGCATTATATGGAGGGTGACATGCTGCATGGGGCATTATATGGGGGGGTGACAAGCTGCATGGGGCATTATAAAGACAGGGGAGTGATATCCTGCATGGGGCATTATATGGGGGAGTGATATCCTGCATGGGGCATTAAATGGGGGGGTGACATCCTGCATGGGGCATTATATGGGGGGGTGACATCCTGCATGGGGCATTATATGGGGGGTGACATCCTGCATGGGGCATGATATGGGGGGGTGACATCCTGCATGGGGCATTATATGGGGGGAAAGGGACATCCTGCATGGGGCATTATATGGGGAGGAAAGAGACATCCTGCATGGGGCATCATAAAGACAGGGGAGTGATATCTTGCATGGGGCATTATATGGTGTGAGAAAGGGACATCCTGCATGGGGCATTATATGGGGGTTGCATCCAGCATGGGGCTTTATAAGGGGGGAACAGCCTGCATGGGGCATTATAAGGGGGGGAACAGCCTGCATATGGCATTTTAAGGGGGAAACAGCCTGCCTATTGGGAACATTTACCGGCCCATTGAAGACCTATGCTGCCTATTGAGGACCTATGCTGCCTATTGGGGATATTTACCTGCCTATTGGGGACATTTACCTGCCTATTGGGGATATTTACCTGCCTATTGAGGACCTATGCTGCCCATTGGGTACATTTACCTGCCTATTGGGGACCTACGCTGCCTATTGGGTACAGTTACCTACCTATTGAAATACCGGTTGATTTAACTTTACTTGTTCTTCATTTTAAATATTGTATTTGTTCCTGTATTGTTTTTTTTACTTCAAAATAAGATATGTGCAGTGTGCATAGGAATTTGTTCATAGTTTTTTTTAAAAGCTATATTCCGGCCCTCCAATGGTCTGAGGGAAAGTGAACTGGCCCCCTGTTTAAAAAGTTTGAGGACCCTTGCTATACACTGTGGTAAAAGTGATAAGGTAAGTATGACTACAGCAATACAACATTTATATAGTTTTTTTTATATTTTGCTGCTTTTACACAATAAAAACAATTATAGAAAAAAAATAATTATTTTTCCATCACCATCTTTTGAGAACTATAGCTTTTTAATTTTTCCGCTGTATGAGCTGAGTGGAGTCTTGTTTTTTGCAGGACAAGATGTCGTTTTCATGGATACCATTTTTATCTCCATTCAACTTTTTGATTGTGATTTATTATTATACTTTATTTTCAGCAGTATGATGAATAAGCACAGTTTTTTTCCATGTTTTTTTATTTATATTTTATTATAGTGTTCATTGAAGGGGTTAACTAGCGTGAAAAATTTATACAGAACGTCTTTCTGGATGCAGAGATACCAAATATGTATTCTTTGTTTGTTTATTTTTTTATTGTATAAATACATGCATTTATTGTCATAATTTTTTTTCATTTTTTTGTTCTTTATTTTGTGTTTTTTTTTTAAACATTCAAATATTTACGACCGGCGCTAACTGTAATCACCATACACGTCACCTGCCACAGATAAGCTGCCTGTCCACCACAAGGTTAAAATGAAATACTAAATAACACAATAGTACACTAATTACTCAAACTGATAAGGTTAAAATTCAGAATGACAACTATCAATTGTACACTAATATGTAACAAGTAATAATGCCACATACAACCTTAGTGAGGATATTCACATGGATGAAATTTTCCAATTTTTTTAACATTCTACTTGATTACATCCTACATGGCTACCTAGATCTGCAGATGGTCAAATCTTCTACCATCTCCATTTGATCCAAAGGCATTAAAGTACATTTCATCCAATTGATCTGCAAGCCTGAAATCCTCCCAAGTCTCTCTTTTACTTGTATGTTTCAAACAAAGCTTTCTGTCAATTCCCCAAGTAAATCAATGTATCATCCGCATACATTGACATTTTGTTATAATGAGAAACATATTTGAAGCCTTCAATCTTTTTGTTTTCTTGAATAGCTTCTGCCAGCGGTTCAGTTGCAATAACAAACAACAAAGGCAAAGAGGGCATTTCTGGCGAGAATCTCTCATTGATCTAAATATTGAGAATGTTTCCCCATTCACACAAATAGCAGCTTTTGGTTCTCTAGAAATTATCTTCATTTAATGAAATTATATCTAAGACCAAATCTTTCCAATAAGTAAGACCTTAACTAAGACCATTCAAGACTGTCAAAAGTCTTAGTAGCATCCAAGGATAACACAGCTCTGTTGCCAATGTTGTCCACCTTGCCCCTCAAATTTATCTGAACTCGCCTGACACTTATGAACAATGTTAGGAATCACTGTCCTCAATCTTCCCACCAACACCTTTGCAAGAATTTGGGAGATTGATCGATAAGAATTGCAAAATTGAGCATCCTTCACCGGTCTGCAAATCAAAACAATTAAGGCCTTATACCTTTAAAGGAAAAAGGGAATGATTTCAAAGACTAAGAGTTATAAAGGTTAAAAAGCTCCTTAACCCCTTTCTGACATTGTGCATAATAATACGTCCCTGCGCCCTGAGCCTTATGGACCAGGTACGTATTATTACTCACAGGCGATCACGCCCACACACAAGCTGTGCGGGTGCGATTGCCACCAGGTGTCAGCTGATTCTGACAGCTGACACCCTGCACTCAGTACCAGGAGCGGTGCCCACACTGCTCCCGGCATTTTAACCCCCTAAATGCTGCAATCGGTGCAATCGCAGCATTTAGCGTGCGAGCAAAGGGACAGAAGCTCCTCTGCTATTGGATTGGAGACCCCGCGCCACCAGCGTGTCGTCATGATGACATCGGGGTCACCAGGCACCAGCAAGTTAGTTTGATCATGCGCAGTGAATGATCAAAGTAACTTGTGTCTGCAGCACTGACAGGTTATAATGTATAGCAGTGATCCTGCACTGCTAGACATTATAACTGAGATCAGCCTGCAGAAAGTGAAAGTCCCATAGTGGGACTAAGGAAAAAAGTGAAAAAAAGTCATTCAGTTTAAGGGCTATGGTACCAAATACTAATGAAATATATGTAAACTTTTGACTTTGCAGTAAGTAATAAAAATGCCTTAAAACATTCATTATTCTGGCATTTGGCAAATATTAAAAATTATGGTAATCCTAATTGACCTAAAACAGGAAAAGTTTATTCCGATTTCATGTCAGATATTGAGAAAAACATGCATATGTGTCTTTTTATATAGTGTATGTAAACTTCTGGTTTCAACTGTATATACTGTATATTTATATATGTATATATATTTTTTACCCATAAATATATATTATTATGGAAAAAAACTATAAAAGTACACACATTTGGTATCGCCGCGTCCAGAATGACCTGACCTATAAAACTGTCACAGTAGTTAACTAGTTAACCTTTTTAGTGAAAACGGTAAAAAATAAATAACAAAGCAAAAAACGGTGCTTTATCATCATATCGCCGAACAAAAAGTGGAATAAAACACGATCAAAAAGACGAATGTAAATATAAATGGTACCGCTGAAAATGTCATCTTGTCCTGCAAAAAACAAGCTTCCATACAGCTCCATCAGCCGAAAAATAAAAAAAGTTATAGCTCTCAGAATAAAGGGATGCAAAAAAAATTATTTTTTCTATAAAATAATTTTCATTGTGTAAAGCCGCCAAAATATAAAAAAAACAATATAAATGTAGTATCGCTGTGAATGTACTGACCCGAAGAATAAAGTTGCCTTATCAATTTTACCACACGCGGAACGACATAAAAAAAATTGTTGGTTTTGTTTATTCTGCCTCCCAAAAATCCGAATAGAAAGCGATCAAAAAATGTCACGTGCCCAAAAATGGTATCAATAAAAATGTCAACTTGTCCTGCAAAAAACAAGCCCTCACATGACTCTGTCAGCCGAAATATGGAAGAATTATAGCTCTCAAAATATGGCGATGCAAAAACTAGTCTTTGCAGAAAAAAAGGTTTTCTAATGTGTGACAGCTGCCAAACATAAAAAGCTGATATAAATCTGGTATCGCTGTAATCGCACCGACCCGAAGAATAAAGTTGTCTAATCACTTACACCGCACGAGGAACAACGTAAAAAATAGATAAAAACAATTCTTCACCAGCTGCTGATTTGTTCATTCTGCCTCCCAAAGATCGCAGTACGGCTCGGCTCACATTTCCCCTGTACTCTGCGCTGAGCGCTTATATCGGGGTTTTATTATAAACTTCTGTGAAGCACTTTGGGGTTCAAGGTGCTCACCACACATCTAGATAAATTCTTTGAGTGGTATAGTTTCCAAAATGGGGTCACTTGTAGGGGGTTTCCACTATTTAGGCACATCAGGGGCTCCCCAACTGCGACATGAAGTCCGCTAATTATTCAAGCAAATTTTACATTCAAAAAGTCAAATGGCGCACCTTCCATTCCGAGCCCTGCCGTGCACTCAAACAGTGGTTTTTCTCCACATATTGGGTATCAGCTTATCCAAGAAAAATTTCACAACAAATGGTATGGTGTAATTTCTCCTGTTATCCTTATGAAAATGCAAAATTGGGGGCTGAAAAACATTTCTGTGGGAAAAATGTGAACATTTTATTTTTAAGGCTCAATGTTATAAACTTCTGTGAAGCACCTGGGGGTTCAAGGTGCTCACCACACATCTAGATAAGTTCCTTGAGGGGTCTAGTTTCTAAAATGGTGTCACTTATGGGGGATTTCCACTATTTAGGCACATCAGGGGCTCCCCAAACACGACATGGTGTCTGCTAATTATTCAATCAAATTTTACATTCAAAAAGTCAAATGGCGCACCTTCCATTCCGAGCCCTGCCGTGCGCTCAAACAGTGTTTTTTCTCCACATATTGGGTATCAGCTTATCCAAGAAAAATTTCACAACAAATGGTATGGTGTAATTTCTCCTGTTACCCTTATGAAAATGCAAAATTAGGGGATGAAAAACATTTTTGTGGGAAAAACGTGAACATTTTATTTTTACGGCTCAATGTTATAAACTTCTGTGAAGCACCTGGGGGTTCAAGGTGCTCACTACACATCTAGATAAGTTCCCTGAGGGGTCTAGTTTCTAAAATGGTGTCACTTATGGGGGATTTCCACTGTTTAGGCATATCTGGGGCTCCCCAAACACGACATGGCGTCCGCTAATTATTCAATCAAATTTTACATTCAAAAAGTCAAATGGCGCTCCATCCCTTAAAAGTCCTGCCATGCGCCCAAACAGTGGTTTTCACACACATTTGGGGTATCCGCCTGCTCAGGAGAAATTTCACAACAAATTTTGGGGCCCATTTTTTTGCTGTTACCCTTGCAAAAATAAAAAAAAATTGGGTCTAAAGTAAAATTTTTGTGAAAAAAAATTAAATGTTCATTGTTTTCTTCCACATTCCAAAAATTCCTGTGAAGCACCAGGTTTAATAAACTTCTGAATGCTTTTGAACACCTTGAGGGGTGCAGTTTTTAGAATGGTGTCACTTAGGCCCCTCAAAGTCACTTCAAATGTGATGTCTTTGTAAATTTTGTTGGAAAAATGATAAATCGCTAGTCAACTTTTAACCCTTATAACTTCCTAAAAAAAAAATTGGGGTTAAAAAATTGTTCTGATGTAAAGTAGACATGTGGGAAATGTTATTTATTAGCTATTTTGCGTGACATATGTCTTTGATTTAAGGGCATGATAATTCAAAGTTTGAAAATTTTCAAAATTTTTCCAAAATTTCTGATTTTTTCGCAAATAAACGCAAGTCATATCAAATACATTTTACTACTATCATGAAGTACAATATGTCACAAAAAAAACAATCTTAGAATCACTGGGATCCGTTGAAGTGTTCCAGTGTTACTATCTCATAAAGTGACACTGGTCAGAATTGTAAAAATTGGCCTGGTCATTAACGTGCAAACCGCCTTTGGGGGTAAAGGGTTTAAAGGGTATCTTTCAGCAGGTTTTTGCTATTAAATCTGAGGGCAACATGAGGTAAAGGATGAGACCCTGATTTCAGTGATGTATCACTTATTATGATGTTTGCTGTATTTCAGTACTTGCAGTGTTTTATCAGCAGGTGATTATCACTGCCGGACTATTTGGCCGCTTGCCTCCAGGTCCAACCACGCCCCCACCACTGATTAGAAGCTTACTGTCAATATACAATGTACATAGTAAGATCCTAATCAATGGTGTGGATGAAGTCAGCTTTCTGAGCACTGCTTCATCTACAGCAGAGAAAACTCTGTTTGTAGCATAACTGCTTTACACAGCAAATTAAGTGACACATTGCTGGAATCAGGGTCTCTTTCCCTACATTATGCTGCTCTCAGAAGATGATGTAGCAAAAACTAGGTAACAGATTCACTTTAATCAATTTTTTAAATATATTTTGTATATATTTTGAATGGAAGGCTTTCACTTCCAGATATTTTATCCTATTTTATCAATCTTAGTGCTGCCACAACTTCAGAGATTGTAATAGGGGTCTCCAAGAAATTAAAGTGCTTATACAAGGTAAAGAAGATCGGTACTTCACTGCGTTTTATCCAATGGGAAATAGCATCATATAACCATATGCTTTTTGGCTCTACTTTGGCCTTTGCAAAAACCCTAAGACACTTGTATCATGAACCTCTTATGTGCCAAATGGACTCTTTCTATTGTTCAAAGTTCTTATAGTAAATAATGGGCAAATTGGTACTATTTAACAAACTAAAGAAATCCCTTAAAGAATATTTAGCTGTCTACCTATATACATATTCACAGCAATCCTTGAATACTTCTGTTATTTTCTTCTGACTATTTACTTGCTTACCCTCTTAGGATCAAGCCTTCTTTGGTCTTAATGAACAAAGCCCCATTTTTTAGTTGTGATATGTGTCACTTTATGTGGTAATAATGCTTGAACACTTCTACATATCCAAGATATTCTGAGCTTTTAGTGACACATTGTACTTAATGCTATTGACACATTTAGGTCATTGCTGATTAGGCACATGGTAGGGCTTGGAAGGGAAGGAGTGCAAATTTGGTTGCAACAGATTGTGTTGTGCACATGTCACATTTGCAGAGCCCCCGTGGTGCCAAAACAGCAGAAACCCCCACAAGTGACTTCATTTTGGAAATTAAACCCCTCAAGAAATTCATCTATTGTCTGTATATGTCACTGCTTAATTGTAAACTGCTAAAAATTATTATTGTTATTATTATTATTATTATTATTATAAATAAGATATCGAGTCTCAGATATTGAGGTATCATTTTGTTCAGCTTTCTATGACCTACATGCCCATATAGACGGTTTAGGAGAGTTGATCCTACTGATAGATTACCTTTAACCGCTTCCCGACCGCCCACTGTACATAAACGTCGGCACTGCCTGGGCTCTGTGCAGCGCCGACGTTTATGAACGGTCGGTGGTCCCGCAGCCCTCAGGACTCCCAGGATCCTGCAAGCGCTGCGGGTGCAGTGCAGAGCGACAGCTCTGACAGGGGACATCATCGGGACCTGATCAGGTCCCAATGATGTTAACCCTTTGCTATCTTCTATATGCCGCGATCTATAGTGATCGCGGCATTTAGAAGATAGTGAGAGGAGAGGGAGTCGTCCACTTACCTCTCCGATGGCCCCCTGATGTCTGACAGGGCCTGTCGTTGTCATGGCAGCCGGAGGTCACATGACCGCCTCCGGATCTGCCATGTATGGTGTCCTGCTAGACTCAGCCTGCAGCTGAAGTCCAGCAGGAGACACTGACTGTGAAACTGTCAGCCAAGTTCTCATGCAATGCAATACATGTCTATTGCATTGCATGAGAACAGTGATTAGGAAAATCAAAATTAATGTCCCATACAGGACTAAGTAAAAATGTAAAAAAAAAGTCTAAAAAATGTTTTCAAACTGTTAAAAAAAATCACAAAATAAATAAAAATAAATACATAAAATATTAAACCAATAAATCCGTATATTTATGCAAAAACAAAAAAAGTACACATATTTGGTATCGCTGCATCCAAAACAACCTGATCTAAAAAACTTTCACACTAATTAACTCCTTTGGTCCATACCGTAATAAAAATAAATAAAAAACGGAGCAAAAAAATATGGTTTTTCATCATATCGCCAAACAAAAAGTGGAAAAAAATGCGATCAAAAAGCAAAGTGGAAATAAAAATGGTACCGCTGAAAACGTCATCTTGTTCCGCAAAAAAAAAGCCACCATACAGCTCCATCAGCCGAAAAATAAAAAAGTTATAGCTCTCAGAATAAAGCGATGCAAAAAAAATATTTTTTCTATAAAATAGTTTTATTGTGTAAAAGCGCCAAAACATAAAAAAATATACAGTAAGTGTAGTATCGCTGTAAATGTACTGACCCGAAGAATAATGCTGCCTTATCACTTTTACCACACGCAGAACGGCATAAAAAAAAAACCTCAAAAAACAATGCCTGAATTGTTGGATTTTGTTCATTTTACCTCCCAAAAAACGGAATAGAAAGCGATCAAAAAATGGCACGTACCCAAAAATTGTACTAATAAAAATGTCAACTCGTCCCGCAAAAAACAAGCCATCACATGACTCTGTCGGCTGAAATATGGAAAAACTATAGCTCTCAAAATATGGCGATGCAAAAACTAGATTTTGCAAAAAAAAGTCTTTTAGTGTGTGACAGCTGTCAGTCATAAAAACCCGATATAAATCTGGTATCTCTGTAATCGCATTGACCCGAAGAATAAAGTAATCTCATCACTTATACTGCACGAGGAACGGCGTAAAAAATAAATAAAACCAATTCTTCACCTGCTACTGATTTGTTTATTATGTCTCCCAAAGATCGCAGTAAGGCTCTGCTCACATTTATCCTGCGCACTGCGCTGAGCACTTGCACCAGAGTTTCCGTGTAAATCTCTGAAATATGTGATTCAGACGGAACCCATGACGGAAGATTCCCTGTAATGAGGCAAATATAGGTCACTGTGGACGCCGTCTGGCCTGTGATCCCACGGTTTTAGTTTTTTTAGGCGTGCATAAAAGTGCGGTTGTCCACAGTTTTGTGCACTTCTGAAAAAAAGGACACCGCTAAACAGAGGCCAGACGGAGTCCAGAGTAACTCTGCTGCCTCATTACAGTGAATGGATCCCGCAGGGGTTTCATCTGAATTACATCACTTGGAAATTTAGATGGAAACCCCGATGTAAGTGCTCAGCCTAGAGCGCCGGATAAATGTTACGTAAAATGTTCCCAATAAAAGCTTCAACTCAGTCCTCAAAAAAAGCTAGTCCCCACTCAGGTCCGTTATCTGTTAAAAATATAAGGGACTTCCAAGTTACTGGTAGCAGAAAGGCTCTGGAAAAGCGAAATGGCCCTTGCTCCCCAAAAGAAATTCAGAAAATTTTGTGCTCCCAAATCCAAATGCATATTCTACAATAATTTGTTCTCCAATTGTCAAATAGCGCTCCGCCCCTCCCAGATCTTTCCATATGGCTAAGCGGTACGATACAGCCACATTTGGGGTATTGCCACTTTTAAAAGAAATTGTGTGACACATTTCGGCTCATTTTTACCCATTGCCCTGTGTGAAAATGTAAAATCTGAGGGTAAAACATTTTTTCGTGGTAAAAATATAATTATGTTTTCTTCACTGCCCAATGGTATAAATTTGAAAATTAAAAAATACTCACTACTTCCCTAGATGAATTCCTTGAGAGGTGTAGTTTACAAAATGGGGTCACTTGTGGGGGTTTCTGCTGTTTCGGCATGTCAGCGACTCTTCAAATGTGACATGGTGTCTGCAACCTATCCCAGCCAACATAGCGCTCCTTTCTCTTCCGAACCCTGCCGTACACCAAAGCAGTGGTTTTCCCCCACATATGGAGTATCGGCGTACTCACGAGAAATTGCACAACAAATTTCATGGTGCAATTTCTCCTGTTATCCTTATGATAATGCAAAATTAGGGGATGAAAAAAATTTTTTGTGGGAAAAATTTGAAAATTTTATTTTTATGATTCAATATTATAAACTTCTGTGAAGCACCTGTGGGTGCAAGGTGCTCACCACACATCTAGATAAGTTCCATAAGGGGTCTAGTTTCCAAAATGGTGTCACTTATGGGGGGCTTCCACTGTTTAGGCACATTTGGGGCTCCCCAAAAGCGACATGGCGTCCGCTAATTATTCAAACTAATTTTACATTCAAAAAGTCAAATGGCGCTCCTTTCCTTCCAAACCCTACCGTGCCCCCAAACAGTGGTTTTCCTCCACATATGTGGTATCAGCGAGTTCAGAAGAAATTGTACAGCAAATTTCAGGGTGCAATTTCTCCTATTAACCTTATGATAATGCAAAATTAAGGGATGAAAAACATTTTTGTGGGAAAAATGTGAAAATTTTATTTTTACAGCTCAATATTATAAACTTCTGTGAAGCACCTTGGGGTTCAAGGTGCTCACCACACATCTAGATAATTTCCATAAGGGGTCTAGTTTCCAAAATGGTGTCACTTGTGGGGGGTTTCCACTGTTTAGGCACATCAGGAGCTCTCCAAACGCAACATGGCGTCCGCTAATTATTCAAACAAATTTTACATTCAAAAAGTCTAATAGCCCTCCTTCCCTTCCGAACCGAGCAGTGCGCCCAAACAGTAGTTTTACCTCACATATGGGGTATCACCGCGCTCATGAGAAATTGCACTACAAATTGTGTATTCCATTTTTTCCTGTTACCCTTGTGAAAATAAAAAACATGGGTCTAAAGTAGCATTTTTGTGAAAAAAAGTTAAATGTTCATTGTTTTCTTCCACATTACAAAAATTTCCGTGAAACACCTGAAGGGTTAATAAACTTCTTGAATGTGGTTTTGAGCACCCTGAGGGGTGCAGTTTTTAGAATGGTGTCACTTTTGGGTATTTTTTGTCATAAAGGCGCCTCAAAGTCACTTCAAATAAGATGTGGTCCCTAAAAAAATGTTTTTGTAAATTTTGTTGGAAAAATGAGAAATCGCTGGCCAACTTTTAACCCTTATAGCTTCCTAACAAAAAAAATTTTGGTTCCAAAATTGTGCTGATGTAAAGAAGACATGTGGGAAATGTTATTTATTAACTATTTTGTGTGACATATATCTCTCTGATTTAAGGGCATGAAAATTCAAATTGCAAAATTTTCAAAATTTTTGCCAAATTTCTGATTTTTTCACAAATAAACGCAAGTGATATCGAAGAAATTTTACCACTATCATGAAGTACAATATGTCACGAAAAAAATAATCTCAGAATCAGGGGAATCCGTTGAAGCGTTGCAGAGTAATTACTTCATAAAGTGACAGTGGTCAGAATTGAAAAAATTGGCCTGGTCACGAAGGCAAAAACAGGCTCTGGTGCGAAGTGGTTAAAAAGAAATGAGATCTGGCATTATCATTGTCTTTGTGCTTTTAGTAAAATGTTAGTAAAAATGGTTCTAATAGTAAATTCTATGTTTGCATCTTATTCATTATTTAAGCTGCACCTTAACATTCCGTTCTTGTTTGACAATACGGGTTTGTTTTTCCTTATCAAGAATTTTTAGCCTAATTCAGCATTTGTGACTTTTTGAAATGTCACTAAATGTTTGCACAACTGTACTCCAATACCCTACAAGACTATACAATTCGTCTAACTTAATCTCTGTGCAGTTTAAGACTATCAAGCAACATTTTAAAGCTCATGCAACTTTTTTCCCTAAAAAAGCACAAACATGGAAAAAGACAAAAATGAGCGTATTTGATTTTGAGCAAAATTCTTCAAACTGTATGTGACATTTTGAAGAATTTGGAGCCAAGAACGGCAACAAATACCATAACACAAAAAGAAAGGTCACTTAAAAAATGCAAATGATGAATCGGGGGTTGAGTGTATTGAAAATGGTTATGTCAATTGGATGGTGATGGAGCCTTCTCCTTCCAGTCACATAACTACCAAAGAAGTAAACCCACCCATAGATCCTCATCTAAATAAACATTAAGACTTCATTTAACAGCCATATCTTTTTTTATGAGGATTGGTTTGGATCATGTCCTATGACATCCGGAAATCTTTTCCAAAGCCTTCTTCCTTTTAGAGAACAATACTGAATATACGAATATACAGCTCTTGCACAGAACCATTATAAAGTCATGTGCAACAAAATCATATGATTGCAATTATTTTATCTAGGAGGAACAGTACGCATATATTCTTTTCATAATCCTGATTATTTATAATTCAGTAAAAAGAATAATAATATCTGAAAACATGAAATTGCACATAGAATGTAATATGAAGTGCATTTAGGTATTTATATACTACACGGGCATTAAATATTTTCAACATTTTCATATACAGTGAAACACATAAAAAGCTGCTCAAATTGCATCCATCAAAAAGCTGAAATAAAGTTCTATAGAAATATTAATATATAGATTGATAAATTTAATTCAAATTAACTCATTAAACAGGTACACAGTGTGCGCCAAATAAACTGACTCTGAATTATAAGGACTTGTCTGCTTTTCATTTATTGTTGTAACTATTATATTAACTTCTTGGCTTAGCTCTTTATTTCTTCTCTACAATAGTTTTCTAAAGCTTTATGACAACAATAACCCAGTTAGTATGTTTTAGATCAATAAGCTCAGCTGTATTCCAAGCAGTAAAAAACATATGAAGCACAGTAAATGTCAGCAAAGTATTTATGGAGCAATAAATAGTGGCAATTTCATTGACCAAATATCCAAATAATTTGTCCATTCCTATATGATTAATATGATCTATAGTCTGCAGACTCGCCTTGAACAATAAGCATTACTTGTGGGCAGCTGAGAGCCAAAATTAATTTATTAAAGGGAACCTGTCACCAGAAAAAATGCTATTAACCTGCAGATATGGGGTTAATCTGCAGGCTGATCGCGTTACTAACCTGCTTGGCGCCCGCACTTAGCTGCAGGGAGAAAATTACCTTTATTTTCCCCCGGCAGCATTCGGGTTTCAGTCACAGGGGCGGTGCCAGCGCTGGTTATTGAGCAGTGGCTGTAACCTTGCCCCTGGCCCTAACTGACAGCCAGCCCCAATGCAGAGTCAGTGTCAGGACCAGGGATGCGGTCACAACCGACGCCCTATATTCTCAGAGCGGTGACTGAATAACCGTTTGTCTTATGCGGGTGCAAGGCAAATCAGTAACACTATTAACCTGCAGATTGAACCCGTATCTGCAGGTTAATAGTGTTTTGTTTCTGGTGACAGGTTCACTTTAAGCTTTATTCACCTCCGATCAGATCAGAATACCACATACAAATGTAACAAGAAGAAAATGGTAATATATATGACGCGCCCCTGGGCCTGTGTTGCGCTGCGTTGCGCACGCGGGAGCTTACCCGGAGCCGGATCTGTTTAGGGTTGTAGTCTCGTGGCGGTGACCCGGTCCGTGCCCAGGGAGTCAAACTGGACGGCAGTCTGTTAGCGGTAGAAAATGGTTGATGACTACGCCACCCGTTGAATGCAGCCAGGGGGCTGCTGCTGCAGGGCAGACCGCTGAGGCCGGTGGAAGGATGGTGCAGCGTGATAGTATAACCCCCAACGGGAGGGGTATGGCCTCAGGGCAGCCGACGTGGATGATGGGGGTAGCAGGAACCACTCAGAGACGGTATGGTAGCGTTCAGGGTCTTTACTGGTAACAACGATAGACCCTCCCGGAGTACTTGCTAGCGAACGGGGCCTGGTCAGTCCTTGAGCAGATGGGATCTCCCCTGGCCAGGCGTAGTTGTAGGCCTCCCAAGCTGACTGTACTCTTCTGGCTACCTTGCTAGAAGCTGATGTAAGTAGCCCACGTCCCTGAGTGTACCGTGTGGTGCTCACCCGTATGGCCGGTGACTCGGGGCCTTCTAATGGCTTCCGCTCCACGATGGCGGTGCTGGTCCCACGCGTGTGACCGGGCCTTCGGGCTTCTGGGCCAGGGGACCTGAAATCCCCTGCCTGACGGATTCTGCTGCTGGGTAGAAGTTAGTCCCCACAGCCTCGGACTCCGGGTCCGGTAAAGAATCTTCTTAGTCAGGGCGAGCTCTTTAGCTGCCAGCCCCTGACTCCTTGTGACTCTGCTGCTTCCTATGCTGCTCTTGTCTCTACTCTTCCTGGACTCCAGGCTCAGGCCCCAGGACAGGGCCTGCCTGTGGAGCAGAGCCCATAGAGCAGCTCTGCTCCCTGTCTTCTCCTCTCAGAACTCTCTACTCTGCCTCAGCCCCAGGTTTATATAGGGGAAGTCCTTCCCCTCCCAAGGCTGGGCAGGAGGTGTGGCATGCACAGGATCCCTGACCAAAGGACCTCCCACCTGCTCTCAGACGTAATATCTCTATCACTGTGACAACCAGACCCCTGGGGTGTCACACTCCCCCCTAGTGAAATTTAGTACTCCGGGACTAAACACTTTTTTTTTTCTTGTAACATAACAAAGGTATAGCAATAACAATACAATAAGAAAAACACATAAGATGGTTACGGCGTGTCCGCAACCGGGTGCAGTTTTGAAAAGCAAGGTGTCCATTTCACCAAAACAGGGAGACGTAACCAGGTAGGGGTCTGTCCTACCCCGAGTCCTTAACAGTCTTAGTCCTTTCCTGGGTTACGCTCCACTAACTGTACAAAGGATTCCCGGTAAATCCACCAAGGACTCCTATAAATAACTGGAAACACATAATATTTACAAGATATGGCCGCTCTCAGTCCTCGGCCAGTGGGGATAAGGATTGGCTGCTCACAGTCCTCAGCCTGTGGGGAGATGGGATGGCTGCTCACAGTCCTCAGCCTGGTTAAGGATAGGGGACACACGGGAACAGTTCACACTTGTCCCAACGGGGACCATATTTTAATTAGCAACACAAGTACCCCTATGGGTAACTATGTACAGTTCCACTTTACCGTACTTCAGTAACGGCATCCTCCTGCTCCTTCTTGTGTGTAGGCTTCAGACCCGTCCGGGTCCTCTTGGCTTTCCTCGTATTGGTAGTACTGCAGCTCCTCCTTGGTTAACGTGGAGGGCGTACAGTCCTTTTGCACCTGGGGAGTTCAGGCCTTGCGACCAAGCGTGGAGAGGGTCGCCGTTGATGACGCCCGGGGTCAGAGGGTGCAACTTTGGGCCTGGGCGCGGGCTGGTGGTGGTAGTGCCCAGGGCTGGAGGGCTTGGCCGCAGGGCTTGTTGCGGGGGCTGGAGCAGGTCGGTGTCTGCAGCGCCCGGAATCGGCGGCTCCACCAGGGGGCCCGGGAGCAGGCTGACGCCGGCAGCGTCCGGGACAGGGAGACTCCTCTTACCTACTCCCGCGACCGCTCCTGCGTCACGCGTCTTCTCCCGGCGTTGGTCGGGGCCGGCGACGACTGGGGCACTGCCGATGCTGGGCAGCTTAGTCTGCTGCCGGTCCGCCATCTTGCTGTCCGTTCCTGGTGTCCTCCTCCCCCCTAGTGGACCGTGGCCTACCTTCCGGAGATCCTCTTCCGTAGGCCGCGGCTCCGCAGTCAATCGTCGGGGTAGAGGACCTGGCGTCGCGCTCCTGTGACGTCGGCGTCTGCTGGGCTCCTTCCAGGACCTTACGCAACGTCCGGACGTGAGGCGGGGCTTCAGTTCTCGCGCGCTTTCGGAGTCCACGCCCCTCTTCTCCCCGTGCGGCGTCTCCAAGATGGCGCCGGATGGCGGGAAACTTCACCGATGGCGGGAAGAAGGCTGAAGATGGCGCCGGATGGCGGGAATCTTCACCGATGGTGGGAATCTTCACCACTGGTAAGTTTGAACAGTCTTTGCTTTTCAGGCACGCAGTACCCGGTGGTTGCGGGCACGTGATCCTGCCGACTACGCCAAAGTTGACGCGCCCCTGGGCCTGTGTTGCGCTGCGTTGCGCACGCGGGAGCTTACCCGGAGCCGGATCTGTTTAGGGTTGTAGTCTCGTGGCGGTGACCCGGTCCGTGCCCAGGGAGTCAAACTGGACGGCAGTCTGTTAGCGGTAGAAAATGGTTGATGACTACGCCACCCGTTGAATGCAGCCAGGGGGCTGCTGCTGCAGGGCAGACCGCTGAGGCCGGTGGAAGGATGGTGCAGCGTGATAGTATAACCCCCAACGGGAGGGGTATGGCCTCAGGGCAGCCGACGTGGATGATGGGGGTAGCAGGAACCACTCAGAGACGGTATGGTAGCGTTCAGGGTCTTTACTGGTAACAACGATAGACCCTCCCGGAGTACTTGCTAGCGAACGGGGCCTGGTCAGTCCTTGAGCAGATGGGATCTCCCCTGGCCAGGCGTAGTTGTAGGCCTCCCAAGCTGACTGTACTCTTCTGGCTACCTTGCTAGAAGCTGATGTAAGTAGCCCACGTCCCTGAGTGTACCGTGTGGTGCTCACCCGTATGGCCGGTGACTCGGGGCCTTCTAATGGCTTCCGCTCCACGATGGCGGTGCTGGTCCCACGCGTGTGACCGGGCCTTCGGGCTTCTGGGCCAGGGGACCTGAAATCCCCTGCCTGACGGATTCTGCTGCTGGGTAGAAGTTAGTCCCCACAGCCTCGGACTCCGGGTCCGGTAAAGAATCTTCTTAGTCAGGGCGAGCTCTTTAGCTGCCAGCCCCTGACTCCTTGTGACTCTGCTGCTTCCTATGCTGCTCTTGTCTCTACTCTTCCTGGACTCCAGGCTCAGGCCCCAGGACAGGGCCTGCCTGTGGAGCAGAGCCCATAGAGCAGCTCTGCTCCCTGTCTTCTCCTCTCAGAACTCTCTACTCTGCCTCAGCCCCAGGTTTATATAGGGGAAGTCCTTCCCCTCCCAAGGCTGGGCAGGAGGTGTGGCATGCACAGGATCCCTGACCAAAGGACCTCCCACCTGCTCTCAGACGTAATATCTCTATCACTGTGACAACCAGACCCCTGGGGTGTCACATATACATGATAGATATGTATATATATATATATATATATATATATATATATACAGTACAGACCAAAACTTTGGACACACCTTCTCATTTAAAGGTTTTTCTGTATTTTCATGACTATGAAAATTGTACATTCACACTGAAGGCATCAAAACTATGAATTAACACATGTGGAATTATATACTTAACAAAAAAGTGTGAAACAACTGAAAATATGTCTTATATTCTAGGTTCTTCAAAGTAGCCACCTTTTGCTTTGATGACACTCTGGGCATTCTCTTGATGAGCTTCAAGAGGTAGTCACGGAAATGGTTTTCACTTCACAGGTGTGCCCTGTCAGGTTTAATAAGTGGGATTTCTTGCCTTATAAATGGGGTTGGGACCATCAGTTGTGTTGTGCAGAAGTCAGGTGGATACACAGCTGATAGTCCTACTGAATATACTGTTAGAATTTGTATTATGGCAAGAAAAAAGCAGCTAAGTAAAGAAAAACGAGTGCCCATCATTACTTTAAGAAATGAAGGTCAGTCAGTCCGAAAAATTGGGCAAACTTTGAATGTGTCCCCAAGTGTAGTTGCAAAAACCATCAAGCGCTACAAAGAAACTGGCTCACATGAGGACCGCCCCAGGAAAGGAAGACCAAGAGTCATCTCTGCTTCTGAGGATAAGTTTATCCGAGTCACCTGCCTCTGAAATCGCAGGTTAACAGCAGCTCAGATTAGAGACCAGGTCAATGCCACACAGAGTTCTAGCAGCAGACACATCTCTACAACAACTGTTAAGAGGAGACTTTGTGCAGCAGGCCTTCATGGTAAAATAGCTGCTAGGAAACCACTGCTAAGGACAGGCAACAAGCAGAAGAGACTTGTTTGGGCTAAAGAACACAAGGAATGGACATTAGACCAGTGGAAATCTGTGCTTTGGTCTGATGAGTCCAAATTTGAGATCTTTGGTTCCAACCACAGTCTCTTTGTGCGACGCAGAAAAGGTGAACGGATGGACTCTACATGCCTGGTTCCCACCGTGAAGCATGGAGGAGGAGGTGTGATGGTGTGGGGGTGCTTTGCTGGTGACACTGTTGGGGATTTATTCAAAATTGAAGGCATACTGAACCAGCATGGCTACCACAGCATCTTGCAGCGGAAATGTATTCCATCCGGTTTGCGTTTAGTTGGACCATCATTTATTTTTCAACAGAACAATGACCGCAAACACACCTCCAGGCTGTGTAAGGGCTATTTGACCAAGAAGGAGAGTGATGGGGTGCTACGCCAGATGACCTGGCCTCCACAGTCACCAGACCTGAACCCAATCGAGATGGTTTGGGGTGAGCTGGACTGCAGAGTGAAGGCAAAAGGGCCAACAAGTGCTAAGCATCTCTGGGAACTCCTTCAAGATTGTTGGAAGACCATTTCCGGTGACTACCTCTTGAAACTCATCAAGAGAATGCCAAGAATGTGCAAAGCACTCATCAAAGCAAAAGGTGGCTACTTTGAAGACATATTTTCAGTTGTTTCACACTTTTTTGTTAAGTACTGTGTGTATATATATATTATGTATACAGGGTGGGCCATTTATATGGATACACCTAAATAAAATGGGAATGGTTGGTGATATCAACTTCCTGTTTGTGGCACATTAGTATATGGGAGGGCGAAAACTTTTCCAGATGGGTGGTGACCATGGCGGCCATTTTGAAGTTGGCCATTTTGGATCCAACTTTATTTTTTTCAATGGGAAGAGTGTCACGTGACACATCAAACTTATTGAGAATTTCTTACAAGTTTATGACCACTTATAAAATGTGTTCAAAGTGCTGCCCATTGTGTTGGATTGTCAATGCAACCCTCTTCTCCCACTCTTGACACTGAAAGCAATACTGCAGAACAAATGCTAGCACAAGTTTCCAGTATCCATTGCTTCAGATGCTAAATGGCCCACACTGTATATATATATATATATATATATAATTTCCCCAAGACTTTTGTTAAGGTAATAATAAAATGTACAATGCCTTTGTTCATCTGGATAGGATCTCTTGTAATTGAAAAGTTGAGGACCATACTCTTTCCCCTGACTACCTGTTCTGAATTTCAAAGGGTGGACTTCATTATTGCCTTCAAGTTTGAGGTGTCTCCCTTCCTCCAGAACTTCCCCCAATAGACAACTTTTTCCAACGTTTGAAACATCTACATGATGACACTGATCGTGATGCAGTTACGGAAAGCAAAGTTCAGTTCATGGAAGACGCATTGCTGAAGAGCATTGAACAGAATGTCATCAGTGGGCTACTGACTCCTAGTGGAATGACCAGTCCCTCTGGTTTCAGTTCTGTACTTTCTTACAAAAGTGTTGATTCAATATTTTACTTCCATTTCATTGGTATCAGATACATTCCTGGCTATTTGTTTTGTGGGAATACAAACAATAACTTTTCAGAATCTGTTCCTTGTTCCCACATCTTACACTCAGAAAAAAAATATTGCGGGATTTCAGCTGGCTTCATTGATGCTGAGGTGGTGAAAAGATTTTGGCTTACTATTTTTAAAATTGCCTCATTATGTTAAGATTAATGTTACTGAAAATACACCTTTCACCCAAAGAGTGGTACATGATGTTACTGCTTAATTTTCTCTGCTTGTTTGTTCCTTACATTTTGAGTTAATTTCTTTTTAGGCGCTTGAATCCTTATCGGTGCGGGTTCTTGGAATGCCATAGTTCTGTAAGCTCAATTGTTTTTGATCTGAGCCAAGGTGATGTTGTGCTTGGGATTTCCGAGTGTCTTAAAAGGTTTATCTATTTTTTTATAAATTCTGTTTCCCAGGTAGTTCAAGGCTTGAGGAAGGTTCTCATTATGAACCGAAACATCGAAAGTATGGGCTATTAAAAGCACAAGTTTTCACCTTTTCAATTGGTGTGCTGCCTCCGTTTTTTTGTTCATAAATTGGAGGTATGGCCTCTGCCTGGGAGGCTTGGCACTCTGACCTTTGATGGTGCTGCTTCTAATTTTCTTCTTCCATGTAGTTAAAGGGATATCTTAAATGTTTTCATGAATAGGCTGGTTTATTTTCTGTAGCTGAGTCTGAAAAAATTCCTACCACACACAGCCTATGTTTGATTAAATTGACTTAGAACTTAACTAATGTCTCCCCAAAGGTTGATGTATTTACTTCTCCAGAAAGACAGGCCATGAAAGATTGTATAGCATACAGTCTTTGTAAAGGCTTCATTAGGCCTTCAATTTCCCCAGTGGGGGCAGGCGTTTTGTTACCCTGGCCTGAAAACAATTACTGTGGAAAATCAATACCCATTAGCACTCATCCAAGATCCCTACAATCAGTTATTCAGTGCATGTTGGTTCACCCAGTTAGATTTTAAGAGGGAATGTATAAGAGAAGAGAATAAGTGGAAAACAGCCCATTCCGTATTCTATTCCAGCCATTCACATTTTTGTGAACAATATTTTTACAGATGTCTTTTGTCAATATTTATATATTTTCTTGGATGACAACCAAAGGTTTTCACCATTAAAGAATGGTTAAAGCCAAATACCTTAAAAAATCTTTACAACATTTCCTGTGTTTTGCTCATTTCTTCTGTTTCTGCTGGAAACCTGAAGCAGTTCAGGGTTTAACAAAATTTTCAAGGAATGTGCACATGGCGTTATTTAGACGCTGGCACAGATGCCAAGTTTTCTCAGGCGAAGCCATTTCAGGAAAATGTTGTCGTTCTTGTGGCAGCTTCTATTCTAAGCTGTTAACTATATAAAAAAGAACGTAACTTCCGCTAGACCACTTGTGCAACGCTTTTATAGGCAGATTCTGAGTGGAATCTGCCTCAAAAATACGTCATGTGCAAATACCCAAAAAGCATTTTGTTTCCATCTTCAAAATCAGATTAAAATAGAATTGCCTTCTGTACTGGAGTTGTTACTTGTCAGTTTGGTGCAAGAGCCATTCCCTCTAATTGTGAAAAATTATGATATCAGGAATCAAGATTTTCAGGTTAGCAATAAATGAGATTTTGAGGAGCCTAAGAAATGGTCGGGCGCAATCTGCACAATTTTAAATGTTTCTATTTGTCCTATCTAGGCTTTTGTGTTTGTTACTTAATAAATATTTGTATTGTGTTAATTTAGGAAGTATACTTATAAAACATAACCTTTAATTAGATGTATTAAAATAACGTAAACCACATAATAAAGTGCTCTTAGTGCCAGTGCTCAATAAAAATCACAATCTCACCCAGAATTAGGTGGGTTCTATATGTGGAGACAAACCGGCCAGAATGCAGGGGTACCGATGACTGTTCCCTGTATACCCTGTCATGCTCTGTTTGTCTCCCACTCTGGCAAGAGCAGTACCCAAGTGTAACCTATATACAATGGAAACTCCAAAAGAAAATAAGGCCTCCCAACGCGTTTCTGCCTCAATGGCGAGGCCTCATCAGGGGAGTGTACTCAAAATCACTTCGCATATAGGGACTGAGAGTCCACTTACATATGCGGTGTATGCAAAAACCATGAAAAGTCTGAAACCTCAAAAAGTTGCATTGCCTTGTGCTGCAGTGGCAGTCACACAATGAAAAGACTGTGCAGAGTGTTAACTAGTCAAAAAATGGGGGATGAAAGAGGGGCGCACCTTATGCTGTTAAATACCTTACATACACAGCCTCCATTTGTCGGTGTTTCACATGTGGTGCGTGGGACTTCCTGTCCCGCCCCCAGCAACCTCGCATCCCTAAGGAAGCAGTTGCTTCGTGACCTGTAAACCTATTGGTGGCACCCTGGAATGAATTGACCTGCCTCCCGACGCTTCATGTGTCTCCATGGGAACATCGCTGTCCACAAATACGGAGGTGTTTTGTGGACGCATATCATGTGTTACTGCGAGAATGCTGCTATAAGCCACAAGGGGCATATGTCTAGGCTCCAAACTTTGGCCGCGCTGGAGTGGGAGCTGAAAAGCACCCTCCCACCTACTTCAAGAGGGCTAGGTCTCTTTACCATGCTAAAACCACCAAGCTGTAATATGCAGGAGACGTATTAGCCATTGACGTGTTTGTAAATGTTGTTACGAAAGAGATTAATGAATTGAGACCTAATAGGGGCCTAATAGGGGCCAACACAATTTATAAAAGGATGAGATGGTGGCTCTTTGTGGGCAGGAGAAGGACACCTCCATTACGGTGAAACCACCTGATAAAAGTGGCAACATTGTGGTTTTGAACAGCACATCATATATGAAGATGTGCTTCTCTATTTTGAAGGACCAATCAATCCACTTATGCCCAACTTTCAGAAAAATCAATAAGAGTAATGCAGGAACAACTTAGAACCCTCTTAAATAAAGAGATGGAGGACCATAAATAATAAGGCCTTTTAAATAAAGCTATGGAGCACTGTGGGATTAGCCGGTTTCTGACCTGTGACCAAAGGGTATGTATGAGTTATATATACTCCCTGTATGTGATTGTGGCTGTGAGTAAAGACGTTTTTACGTGTTTAAGCTGGTCTGGTTTTCTCCTTCTGAAGGCTAAAAGACTCAACATCCGGGACGGCGAGACAGAAGTGAGTGTGGAGGTATCCTCCACGGAAGCACCACAACACACACACACCCAGGGATTCTCCGAGTCCCCTTTCTCTGTAGCGGGCCAGGGTGATGATTTAATCACTGAAACTGACATGCCACTCGCCACCGACTGCCACCCTGACCCCTGTTACATAGGCAGTACAGCCTCCAATTGTTTAAAGGCATAGTAATCTTAGTGTATGTAAAGTTTTGACTTTGCAGTAAGTAATAAAAATGTCTTAAAACATTCTCTCTCTCATTATTCTGGCATTTGGCAAATATTAAACATCATGGTAATCCTAATTGACCTAAAACGGTGAAGATTTAATCTGATTTCATGTCAGATATTGAGAAAAACATACATATGTGTCTTTTTATATAGTGTATGTAAACTTCTGGTGTCAACTGTAGCTGTGTTTAAATTTCTGAACTGTGGAGATTTTTCTTTTTTCTTCTAAAAAAAAGTTATGGCTTTCCCGTCTCACAAGGCAAAAGGCACACTTTCTGTGACACACAAGCCTTGGTTCCAGGGTTTTTTATAGTAGCAAAATTATTACAGAGGTGTATTAAACTGCCTCCTTGTTTACAGTGATTCAAGAATAAAAAAAATGCTGTATTATGGTGCTGTAACACAGGTACTTTAGATGCAGTGACACAGAAACACAGAGCAGCCAGTACAGGGTTAATAAACCGGGGAGATTTATTGTAACAGGGTCAATCTCCACGCAGGGAGTAACAGGGGAAATATGGGGACAACAAGGGGAGTAGCAGGTAACAGACTATAAACGACAATTCACAGTTTAGCTAGATGTAGCAGAGTCGACACGGTTGTAATCGGCAGTTTTACACTTAGCTGACTCTTGTTCCCCACAAGGCAGTTGCCGGCTGATGGCAGTGTTGTTTTCTTCTGGCTTCCCCGCCTAAACAATGCTCTGTCTTCTGGCGGCAGCGGGTGGTCTCCGGTTTGACCCGCTGAGCCCCTAGTCCATAACACTGCACCTCACTTGCTCGGCTCCACGGACCCTGCGTCTCTTCTCCCTCTAGCGCGGCTTGACCCCAACTGTCAACTCCCTGCTTTCCTGTGCAAAACTCCTTTTTCTCCCTCAACCTAGACACGCTTCCATCTCTCCGGTCACCTGACCCCCGAGCTCTGGCTCTGGACACGCCCCCTGCTTCCCGGTCACCTGACTCCTGTGCTCGCAGTCTGTCTTCCCCCTGCAACCAGGGCACGGCCCCGGCAGTTCCGGATCCCTTGCTCTGAAAGTACTTACACCCCAGTCTTCCCCCCTTACAGTGCTGTTACTGTAGTCTATTGTAGATCAATCAAATGACAATTGTACTGACTATACAAGTACTGCATCTACCTATATCGCCTCTCTATGTCATTGAATCTTTGTATTATTCACAAACTGAGGCTACCACTCCTATTTTCAATGTGCTTCAGCACTTCAATAGGACATCATAATCAGATTTAGGCTATGATCATACTATCAGTATTTAGTCAGTCTGTCACATCTGTATTTGTAAGCCAAAACCAGGAGGGGGTCAAAAAATGTAGAATTGGTGCACGTGTTTCTATTATACTTTTCCTCTGATTTTTGGCTTACTTTTCCTAGTTTTGGCTTACAAATACTGATGTAAAATACTGACCAAATACTGATTGTGTGACCATAGCCTTAGGCTGTATTCAGATGTTAGTGTAACATGGTACAAGTATGGACCTTGATGCACTGACTGGCCATGGGACTCCTGGATTGAAATTAACAGCGTCATACATACCTATGATTCTGTCAAGATCAAGTTAGTAGACCCGCTGCTTATCTGTGTATTGTTGTCCGTACCTAGACCATGATAAACAGACATCTGAATTCAGCCATAGGCCTTTTTCTATCCCTATGTGGAATGAGCTCTGCACTCTGACCTCCTATCCCTATGCTGTAAAACCCTAAAATGACAATGCTTGGCTGCCCCCCAGATTTTTTAGTGACTTATTGATTGCACTAGACCATCTGATGTGGCAGCTGCTACACATTATAGTGAAGCCTAGAAAGAGAGCAGCTGCATTCTTCAGCAGTGTGTGAAATGGCACCGCACATTGGTTTGTTTTTTTTTACAAATCAAATTGCAAAGTGTCCGAATTTGAAAAAATTTGTGTCAAAGTCGATCCACTGCGGATCGATCCGCTCATCTCTACTAAATTGTAATTCCACATTTTCACTCTCTGGACATTTTTCAAGCATATCATTACATTAATCAGTGTAAATAATTATAAAATATACAATGAAGTCACTAATGCCTTAATAAGAATGTACAAAACAGTGTGGGCAGCAAGAGGCCATCAAAAACCTGTAAATCCTCTAGAAACCAAAAATTTGATAGGAGCTATTTGCATGTAGAAAAAAAAATAACAACATATCTTTCACCACCATGATTCCAGTGACGTTATTTCTAGTCTTTATATTTAGAGTGTGTTTGACTACAATACTCCTAAAGTTCTAAATAAATGCATTTCTTTTTTTACCATGAGAATAGCAGAATGTGTTTCATAACATAATCCCAGTGGATTTACAGCTTTTGATAACAAGCAAGTAAACCTCCGACTGTCTCATTGTGAGCTGTTTTCTGTCCAGTATATTTGACATTCTTGCTCACGGGAGAATAAAAGTGAAGCACAAGCCTATTTTTAAGTTGACAAATTATTTGATATCTTCACTATAAATTACGAATATCAAGTAATATTTGTTCTTGTTTTGATCATAAATTCAATTTTACCTATTACAGTATTGTACATACTGTATTGTACATACTTGATTTGCTGAAACATGTTTTCCTAAAATTGGCTTTTATGACTTGACAATCAGTCATAACCTACACCTCTCCACTAATATCCAAAAGAGTTCTCAAAACTTCTTCGTAGGAAACCTCTGGGGTTTTAGGAACTTTTATTGGATTCCATTGGAGAGTTATTGGAAATTAGTGGCTACCTCTTATTGTTGGTTTCAATTGCAAGGTTTGATGTCTGATGAATATACATACACCAGAAGACTGAATATTTAACCTGTCCTTTAAATGCACATGGCCCTGAACTCTTTGTAAAACTTGTCATAGCATTATAATGCCACTTGTGCTCCATTTTGTGTCATAACATTGTTGTTTCTAATTTATGTCATCTTATGTGCATTGACATTGACTCCATTTGTGATGTGAAAGGCCTAAGTTATACCCTTAAGGTGTTACACATTTATTATCAGCAGTGATTGTTATTACTTGTTACAGGGCTCCTTGTGGTGTCCATCTCTGTTTTATATCTCTTTTTAAAAATATTTTTACATGTTGTTATATATTAATTGTACTGAATAAAAGTGTCGATTTTACATGATTTTGGCTGTCTAGCTCCTCGTTCTCTGTAGTAATAAGAAGATAAATCTTATTGTATGTGTCATGATGCTGTTGTCTGACAAGTCGCGACTAGTGATGAGAGAACACTAAAATGCTCGGGTACTCGTTGCTTGAGTCGAGCAAATTGGAATGCTCGAGTGCTTGGTCCGAGTAACGAGCCCAATGTAAGTCTATGGGTAACGCAAGCATTTTTCCGGTGTCTCCCCCCGGAGATCTGCAGAGGGCCTAAAAATCGATGGGAACAGTGCTCAAATTACATGGAAACAGCATGGGGAAGACCCCTGGAAGCATTTCTGACTCCCAGGTCACTGCTGTCAACAATGTGGTCAGAGTATTACACCACTTTTACTTTTCCTTAGAAATAAGTTAAAGAACATCCTTTCCAGGGTAATGACTTGCATGTAAGGCAAAATAAATAACCAAAAACAAAAATGCTCTTCCACACCTTGGGCTATATTCAAACGTAGCGTTTTTGATTCATTTTTGCACTTTTGCATTACTTTCAACCAAGATCATTGCATTCACCAGGAAATGTCATTTTAACATTTCACAACCTTATCTTGCCATGTGGTGTGTGACACATAATCAGACACATCCTGTTTCATTTATGATGGAGGGACTCAAAGTCACAAAGCCTATTTTTACAGGGCCATCAGGCAGCCCTGACTATTCTAAAAGGGTCAGCAGTTGGCAATGCTTTGTTGTTCCCATTATTACCGAGTGGGCCTCCTATACTGTTGCGTATGCAGTGACTGCAAGGGCTGCTAAAAATTTGGAGGAACTCCCATGCCCCTTGCAAGAGACGTAGAAGTCAGAGAGCCTCTTAAAAACAATGTTCCCATTATTGGGAAGTGAGTCTCCCATAGTGTTTGCCTATGCAGTGAAGCAACGGCTGCCAAAAATTTGGAGGAACTCCAATGCCCCTTGCAAGAGATGTAGAGGTCAGAGAGCCTCCTAAAAATAATGTTCCCATTATTAGGAAGTGGGTCTCCCATAGTGTTTGCCTATGCAGTGAAGCAATGGCTGCCAAAAATCTGGAGGCACTCCAATGCCCCTTGCAAGAGACGTAGAGGTCAGAGAGCCTCCTAAAAACAATGTTCCCATTATTGGGAAGTGAGTCTCCCATAGTGTTTGCCTATGCAGTGAAGCAACGGCTGCCAAAAATTTGGAGGAACTCCAATGCCCCTTGCAAGAGATGTAGAGGTCAGAGAGCCTCCTAAAAACAATGTTCCCATTATTAGGAAGTGTGTCTCCCATACTGTTTGCCTATGCATTGAAGCAACGGCTGCCAAAAATTTGGAGGAACTACAAAGCCCCTTGCAAGAGACATAGAGGTCAGAGAGCCCCCTAAAAACAATGTTCCCATCATTAGGAAGTGGGTCTCCCATAGTGTTTGCCTATTCAGTGAAGCAACGGCTGCCAAAAATTTGGAGGAACTCCAATGCCCCTTGCAGGAGACGTAGATATGTTGATATGTTACATATGGTGGTGATATGTTTGTGGAGGATGAGGATGAGGACAAGAGCAAATAGACAAAATCAGGAAGCATGTACCAATGTCTGGGTGTGAAGACAGAGGTGCATGGGAATAGAGTTAGACCTCCCCAAAAAAAGACACTGTATTTGAGTTTATGTTACGCTGCTATCATTCGGTGGTGTTGAGAAGTATGGCCCAATCCAGCCCTTGTTCAGAGTCAGCCTGTCAGCATTTTCAGCTGACAGACGAATGCGCCTATCGGTTATAATTCCATCGGCGGCACTAAAAACCCGCTCTGACAAAACGCTAGCGGCAGGGCAGGCCAGGACCTCCAAGGCGTAGAGAGCCAGTTCATGCCACGTGTCCAGCTTGGATACCCAATAATTATGAGGCACAGAGGAATCACAAGGACATTGGTACAGTTGGCAAGGTACTCCCTTACCATCTTCCGAAACTTTGCACTCCTTGTGAGAGTACCACTTCCTCAGTGCCTGTGCAATGGGAGCGTCTGAGAAAACTTTCCCAGAACTTTGACAGTGTTCCCCTGCCTCTGCTGGATTGCATTTGTGGGTCTCTCGCCTGTACTCCTTGGTTGTCCAACGAACTGTGACCTCTGCCGCCAGCGTTTTCAGATGGGAATTTTTTAACTAATTCCGCAACAAGGACCTTCTCGTACTGCCCCATTTTATTAGGCCTGTCCTGCAAAGGAATAAGAGACATAAAGTTCTCCCTATAGCGTGGGTCTAGAAGCGTCACTAACCAGTAATGACTGTCACCCAAAATTTGGACAACGCTGGAAAGGCAGCGTAACATAAACTCAGCCATGTGAGCCAGACTGCAAAGAAGCAAGACTTCCGTGTCCTCACCAAGAGGATGACTGACCATGCTCTCCTCCTCATCCTCCTCATCTTCCTCCTCCTCCCTGTCCCCAGACCATCCATGCTGAACAGACGGTATGGCAGTTGTGCAGGTAGTACAGTCTATAGTGAAGGAAACTAGCTCCTGTTCTTCCTCCTCCTCCTCCTCTTGCTCACTGTCACCCAATCCACGTTGGAATGAGATGAGGCTGGGCTGTGTGTAATCACCCTGTATGGTTCCTTGCTCCATCTCATCATGCTCCGCCTGTAATGCATCCTCTTTGAGAGCAGAGAGCATTTCAGAAGACAGAGAAGCTGGATGGTTATGCTAATTATGGCATCATCGCCGCTCACCATCTTGGTGGAGTCCTCAAAGTTTTGGAGGATGGTACAGATGTCTGACATCCTTGTTCACTCCTGAGGTTTTATTTGTGGAGTCTGACCTGAATACCGACGGCCTTGTTGATGCAGATAGTCAACAACTGCCCTCTTCTGGTCACAAATCCTTCCCAACATCTGCAATGCAGAGTTACAAAGCGTGGGGACATCACACACTAGTCAGTGAGCTGGAAGCTGCAAACACTACTGAAGCACGGCAAGAGCGGCGGAAGCTGTAGCTGACTTTCTAAAATGGGCACACAGGCGGCGTACTTTGAGAGGCAGATCCGGCAAATCCGGGTAGCTTTTGATAAACCGCTGAACCATGAGGTTAAGCACATGGGCCAGGCATGGTGCGTGTGTGAGTTCGCCTTGCCTCAGAGCCGCCATCAGGTCCCGACCATTGTCACACACGACCATGCCTGGCTGTAGGTTCAACGGTGTCAGCCACAGATCTGCCTGCTCTTTCAGAGCTGTCCACAACCCTTCAGAATTGTGTGGTTTGTCACCTAAGCATATTAGCTTCAGCACAGCCTGTTGCCACTTGGCCGAAGCAGTGCTGCAGTGCTTCCAGCTTGCGACTGATGTGGTCATCTTGAAGATGGATGCTGAAGAGGAGGAGGAGGTGCAGGAGCTGTAGAATGTGGGGGCAACCCTGATTGACTCAGGGCCCGCAATCCTCAGCGTCGGGAGGACGTGTTCCGTCCAAAGGTCCGACTGGGTCCCAGCTTCCACTATGTTAATCCAGTGTGCCGTCAGCAAGATGTACCGTCCCTGCTGAGATCAACTTTTGTAATTGACCACATACTTGTTTTCCACCAAAATGAAAAAAAAATTCTTTCCAAATCAGACAATGTGATTTTCAGAATTTGTTTTCTCATTTTGTCTCTCATAGTTGAGGTCTACCTATGATGTCAATTACAGGCCTCTCTCAATTGGTGCACAATTGGTGGCTGGCTAAATACTTTTTTTCCCCACTGTATATGTTGTGGAATACCTATACTAACTCTAAACAAGCAAATCTCTCCTTGACGCAGCAGCATCTCTCCGTACTCTGCCTGATTCCGGGGTAGACTGTGACGAGCATGGCAGCGCCTGGTTTTATATACACCTGATGATGCTGTGCGGCCAGCCAATCACTGTAATACCACAACCAACATGACTACGGCATTACAGTGTGTGGCAGGCAATTCCCGCATGTTCATTGGCTCTCTAAAGAGCGCCAAACATGCAGGGAGGGGACCCGATCTCCCGCCTGAGCAACCAGGAAATACTCGCAGAGCGCTGAGCGCCTCGAGCACTGAGATTCTCGGGCAAGTACCGAGCAGTGGCGAGCACGTTCGCTCATCACTAGTCGGGACCAGGGGCACTTACCCTGTCCCTAACGCTAGGGGCGCCATAGCTATCCCTGCTCCCCAGTTTACTTCTGATGGTGAAGATGCTAGGGCCACGTACCTTGCTGTACTCCTGAAACAGCCATTATCTGTCCCCTTCCCCTCCCAGGGAAGTGGGAAGGAATAATGTATGTCTATACACAAACCAGACAAACAAGGAAGGAAGTACAGGGACAAATGAAAATACCAAACACACAAAATATGTACTCACAGACCACAAAGGGAACACCGAAGGAAATAGGAAGGTAAACAAAAATAGAAGAGGAAGGGACTATGCACACAGCCAAAAACACCAACCAACAGTCACAGAACAACTCTCCTTAAATGCCTCTACCGCACTCCTAATCCTCCACTCCTTCACCAGGCAGTGCAAGGCTTAACATTGGCAACCCAGTTTGCCAGAGCAGAGACTATATAGGAGAGATGAGTGGCTGATTCTGCATAGCTCAGAACTTCCCAAAGGAAGCTACAGAGGCTCAAAGCTGAGCAGATTAACTCCTGCACTGCTGAAATAAACCAGCACCATTTAATAAGAGGGACAAGTGCTTCTACTCAATGCAGGAGTGCATGAACTCAGACACTGCAGACTTCTGGCTCCTCTCTTTTGTGGTAACCCTGTGACAGTATGACAAGGAGGTCTATACATAAGTCTTCTAGTAGTCATGATAATTTTTTAAGATCAACCATCATGTCCAAGTGATATGTCATAAAAGACAAAATATATGACAAATGGCAACATTTGTTACAATTTTGGCTTACATAGTTTGAATATTATTTAAATAATATTACTTTTTTATGAGCTGCCAAAATACTATAAAATCCTGAGATCTTATTTCCACTAAGCAATATTTCTTGTCTTAACAGATTCTTGACTAGTATATTCTTGGAATATACATTTAAAAAGCTCACTGGTCCATAGACTCTTATAAAACTTAACAGTTATGGAAGTACACTAATATTTCATATACTAACGACCATTGAGTTTGCCCCTAAATTATTCGGAAATTCACTATGAGGGAGAAATGGAGATGGCTACGTATAACCAAATTCATTAATCAAAATCTTATGGGATGTTCTGATTTTATGAGTCAATATTAAACATTACTAAATGACTCCCCGAACACTGGTAACTAATACCTCTAATTGACTTGCTGCTTTCCAGATAACACTGTAAACTTTATAAAAATACCTGGTCGTTAGGCATTAGATCACATTAAGACATTTTTAATGCTGATTTTAATGCTAATTTCCCCTATAATTAGGGGTTAATAGATTATCTCCACTTACAGGGAAAAATAGTCTTTTCCACACAGCCGAGCTAACTAAGTTTCCTAGGAACCAGCAGCTCATGTTCTCTCCTTACACATCACATCAAAAGATCCTTTGGTCTGGCCATTGTCCAACTCCGTATTCAAGAAATTAAATGTGCAAAAAAAGATGTGTGTGTGTGTCAAAGCACCAACGACCAGTGCGAGTTGATGTTGGACGGGCTGCCATTGCTTCTGCAACAAGCTCAATTACAGGACTTCCTGGGAGAAATGACACGCAGGGCAGATACGGTTTCCCTCTATGCCAGTCCTTTCACCGAGCTAAATACAACTCTTAGCCAAAAAAGTTGTGGACTGGCTCCGTACCGTCCCTGGCCACATTCACCTGTCCACGTGTTTGTGGTTAGGCGGTCCTTCCCAGTAAGTGCACTGGGGAGGGCACGGGTAATGTTGTGGGACCCGTGCTTGTGGAAGGCGGAGGCGATACCGGGAAATATAGTGGCAGCTGGGGACCTAGTATGGACACCCGGCCGCTGCCGGCATGAGGTTGTGAAAAGCTTCCACCTTCACGAGCTTAAAAGGCCATATTTCAAGTGCAAAGAGCTTCCCAGAATTCTGGCAGTTTAGTGTTGGGGCCTGTGAGTAGGTGGGTGACTGGCTGCATACTTCCACTTGCATTCCAAGTAACAGAAAACTAAGCAGATGGTGGCCTCTATCATCATCATAGCTTCACCTCAACACTATGAACTCTACTGAAGGAGAAGCCAGGGCCCGCCGAAGGAGTCTCCGCTTCTCTGGTGGACCCGTCCAACCCTGCCGAAAAGCTGCCCTGGCTAAGAAAAGTGTGGGGGAAGGTTCCCGGACACTCTATGGCTGCTTTTTTAATGTGGATCGGCCATGCTTATGCATGTTATTTCTCAAAACGCATTACAGATCTAGCCATTGTCCAACTCTGTATTCAAGAAATTAAATGCGCAAAGAAAGATGTGTGTGTCAAAGCACCACCGACAAGTGCGAGTTGATGTTGGACGGGCTGCCATTGCTTCTGCAACAAGCTCAATTACAGGACTTCCTGGGACAAATGACACGCAGGGTGCATACAGTTTCCCTCTATGCCAGTCCTTTCACCGAGCTAAATACAACTCTTAGCAAAAAAAGTTGTGGACTGGCTCCGTACCGTCCCTGGCCACATTCACCTGTCCACGTGTTTGTGGTTAGGTGGTCCTTCCCAGTAAGTGCACTGGGGAGGGCACGGGTAATGTTGTGGGACCCGTGCTTGTGGAAGGCGGAGGCGATACCGGGAAATATAGTGGCTGCTGAGGACCGAGTATGGACACCCGGCCGCCACCGGCATGAGGTTGTGAAAAGCTTCCGCCTCCACGAGCTTAAAAGGCCATATTTCAAGTGCAAAGACATGCTCAGAAATCTGGCAGTTTAGTGTTGCGGCCTGTGGGTGGGTGGGTGGCTGGCTGCATATTTGCACTTGCATTCCAAGTAACAGAAAACTAAGCAGATGGTGGCCTCTATCATCATCATGGCCTCACCTCAACACTATGAACTCTCCTGAAGGAGAAGCCAGGGCCCGCCGAAGGAGTCTCCAGTTCTCTGGTGGGCCCGTCCAACCCTGTCGAAAAGCAGCCCTGGCTAAGAAAAGTGTGGGGGAAGGTTCCCGCGGACACTCTATGGCTGCTTTTTTAATGTGGATCGGCCATGCTTATGCATGTTATTTCTCAAAACGCATTACAGATCAAGCCATTGTCCAACTCTGTATTCAAGAAATTAAATGCGCAAAGAAAGATGTGTGTGTGTGTCAAAGCACCACCGACAAGTGCGAGTTGATGTTGAACGGGCTGCCATTGCTTCTGCAACAAGCTCAATTACAGGACTTCCTGGGAGAAATGACACGCAGGGTACATACGATTTCCCTCTATCCCAGTCCTTTCACCGAGCTAAATACAACTCTTAGCAAAAAAAGTTGTGGACTGGCTCCGTACCGTCCCTGGCCACATTCACCTGTCCACGTGTTTGTGGTTAGGCGGTCCTTCCCAGTAAGTGCACTGGGGAGGGCACAGGTAATGTTGTGGGACCCGTGCTTGTGGAAGGCGGAGGCGATACCGGGAAATATAGTGGCGGCTGAGGACCGAGTATGGACACCCGGCCGCCACCGGCATGAGGTTGTGGAAAGCTTCCACCTCCACGAGCTTAAAAGGCCATATTTCAAGTGCAAAGAGCTGCCCAGAAATCTGGCAGTTTAGTGTTGCGGCCTGTGGGTGGGTGGGTAGCTGGCTGTATATTTGCACTTGCATTCCAAGTAACAGAAAACTAAGCAGATGGTGGCCTCTATCATCATCATGGCCTCACCTCGGCACTATGAACTCTCCTGAAGGAGAAGCCAGGGCCCGCCGGAGGAGTCTCCGGTTCTCTGGTGGGCCCATCCAACCCTGCCAAAAAGTTGCCCTGGCTAAGAAAAGTGTGGGGGAAGGTTCCCGGACACTCTATGGCTGCTTTTTTAATGTGTATCGGCCATGCTTATGCATGTTATTTCTCAAAACGCATTACAGATCAGGCCATTGTCCAGCTCTGTATTCAAGAAATTAAATGCGCAAAGAAAGATGTGTGTATGTCAAAGCACCACCGACAAGTGCGAGTTGATGTTGGACGGGCTGCCATTGCTTCTGCAACAAGCTCAATTACAGGACTTCCTGGGAAAAATGACACGCAGGGTACATACGGTTTCCCTCTATGCCAGTCCTTTCAATGAGCTAAATACAACTCTCAGCAAAAAAAGTTGTCGACTGGCTCCATACCATCCCTGGCCCAAGTGCACTGAGGGGGCACGGGTAATGTTGTGGGACCCGTGTTTGTGGAAGGCGGAAGCGATACCGGGAAATATAGTGGCGGCTGGGGACCGAGTATGGACACCCGGCCGCCGCCGGCATGAGGTTGTGAAAAGGTTCCGCCTCCACGAGCCTAAAAGGCCACATTTCAAGTGCAAGCAGCTGTCAAAAATTTGGCAGTATAGTATTGCAGCTTGTGGGAGGGTGGGTGGCTGGCTGCATACTTGCGCTTGCATTCCAAGGAATGGGGTAGGGACAACTGAACACTGCAGTGGGACAAGGACGTGGACAGAGATTATTGCAAGTCTGCAATGACAGGTGCATGGCAGGAGGCATCTTCGCATGCGCCAAGGATCACTTATGATGGGCACACTTTTAGGCAGTAATCTGGGAGTCAGAGGTGATTCCAGAGGTCTTCCCCATGCTGTTCCCATGTCTTTTCAGCACTGTAGGTATGTGTCTGATGATGTGTCACACACCACATGGCCAGAAAAGGTTGTAAAATGTTAAAATGACAATTACTGGTGAATGCATTTGTCTTGGTTGAAAGCAATTCAAAAGTGAAAAAGCGCCTCAAAAACGCTACATGTGAACATAGCCCAAGTTGTGGAGGAGTATTTTTGTTTTTGGTTATTTATTTTGCCTTATATACAAGTCATTACCCTGGAAAGGATGTTCTTTAACATATCTCCCAGGAAAATCCATTTTGGTTTCATTTTTGTATGTTTTATTGTGAGTCCGTAAAAGTGGCATAATACTCTGACCACGTTGCTGACAGCAGTGATCTGGGAGTCAGAGATGCTTCCAGGGGTCTTCCCCATGCTGTTCCCATGTCATTTGAGCACTGTTCCCATCGATTTGGGCAATTTTTAGGCCCACTGCAGACCGCCGGGGGGAGCCGCCTGAAAAATGCTCGAGTTTCCCATAGACTTACATTGGGCTCGTTGCTCGGGTCGAGCACCCGAGTATTCCAATTTGCTCGACCCGAGCAACGAGTACCCGAGCATTTTAGTGCTCGCTCATCACTAGTGGGCTGCGCTGCTGAAATAAACCAGCTTTTCAATAGTGATAATAAGGCTATATGCACACAAAGTGTTTTTGATGTGTTTTTGCGGTGGTTTTCTCGTCGCAGGAAACGCTGCGAAAACACTTGTCAATAGGTCTGCCAGCTATAGCAATGGTAATCCTGATGTGCTGTGCACATGATGTGGAAATTTCCGCTCAGGATTACCATTGTGGAAAAAAACGCAGCATGACCATTATTCGGGCGTTTTCGCTGCGATTTCGCACCCATTGACTTGAATTGAACAGCAGCAAAACTGCAGGTATAATATCTATACCTGTGGATTTGGTGCGCTTCAATTAAAGCCAATGGGTGCGAATTTGCGCTGGAAACGCGATGCGGGTGGTACCCGGGTCGGGAAAGGAGGACTACTGCTCCTCTCATCCGACTGCTGCTCCCACTGATAACAGCAAGAGCGGCGTGGCTGGGGGGAGCAGTAGTCTCCTTTGCCTAGCCCGCGTGCCCACTGTTAAAAAAAGAAAGAAAAAGTAAAAATTAAAAAAAAAAACTTATTCTCACCTGTCCTGGACCCTGGCGGCGATCCGATGCTCCCGGCATCTGACGATACACTGCGGGAAGCAGGCTTGCTCCCAGCAGTGTACTGAGCTGTCAGTACCTGCGGTCTCATGAGTGATCAGCACCATGAGAACATTCTCAAGAACATTCCCATGGTGGTAAGTTCACCTGGGCTGATCAGCTGATCTTCAGCAGCATCTCCTGCAGCAGCATGTATACAGACAGGTGTGATTTTACACCCCTGTCAGTATACAGTGCTGTCTTCTACAGCAGTGACATCAGGGATTTGTGATGTCACTGCTGTAGAAGTGACCAAGATCGCCATGGGACAATCATTGGCGGTACGTAGACTGCGTCATTGCTGACGGACAGGTGAGGGATATTGTTGTTTGTTATTTTACGTTTTTTCCAGAAGATCAATGGCTTCGCGGACAGAGTGTAATGAAAAAAAATTGTAGAACCGTGTGTTTTTTATTTAATTAAAATACTTTATTCTGGCCATGTCTTTTATTGAAAAAGCGGCGACCATTTTACTACGTGGTTAGTAATGGGGGTGTCTTATAGACGCCCTCCATTACTAAACTGGCTTCACGCCAGCCGCCAATACAAGGCTGACCTGAACCCCAACCCCATTACCCCACTCACCACCGCTACAGGTCAGTGGGAAGAGCGGAGGATAAGTGCCAAATTTGGCGCATCTTATGGGTGAGCCATTTCTGGGACTGCTGAGGGGTGATATTAATAGCCGCGGAGGGGGCTAGTATTCTTAGCCCCTTCCTTGGCTATTAATATCAGCCCGCAGCTGTCTGTTTAACCTTTTCTGGTTAGATTTTATAGTGGGACCCTACGTCAATTTTTTTCTGGGGTCCCCCTGTAATCTAGCCATTAAAGGCTAAACAAACAGCTGTGGGCTGATATTAATAGCCAGGGAACATTGTTGGCTAATGGCCCCTTCCCCGGCTACTAATATCAGCCCCAGCAGTTGGCTTTCCCTCTGCTGGTTATAAAAATGATGCGGGAGCTCATGCCATTTATTTTTTTAAATTTAAGGCTCTGTGCCCACAATCCGGATGTAGGAGCGTTTTGGATGCATATTTTTGCTGCGTCCAAAACATTGCATTCTATTGAAGGCAGGTAAATCCACATGTGTTCACTGAACCATGCGGATTTACTGCATTCAATACATTCTAGTGGACAAATTTCTGTTGTGGAGACTAGTGACTCCGCAAGAGAACTTGACATGCTGCAGTCCTGAAAGACGCGCCACATGTCAGTGTCCACAGGTGATTCGCAGCCTCTGATGCATGCATAGTGGACATGGGATTTCTAGAGATCCCACTCTTTGCGGGTTTGATGCTGTATAAACACGCAGCGTCAAACCTTCAGCGGCTCCTGACCGTTGCCATGTACCCAAACTCACCCACAGAATGTCAATTTCTGTAGCGGACACGCTAGTCTCCGCTGCAGATTTTGACCGACTGAACTGTCATTATAGGCGGTGGATTCACATGCACCGACAACAAAAGTGAAGCATTAAAACACTGCGTTTTGAACTCAGCAAAAATATGCGGTGTCCAAAGCGCTGCTGAGTGCTGATCAGGGGGACGTAGGGGCTAATGAAACATCTGTGAGCTGTTAATTATAGCCAGGGACCATTTTTGAAAATGGCACCTTCCTAGGCTAAAAATAGCAGCTCACAGCTGCCGCATAAATTACATAAATGGAATTGCTAATGAAGATTGGGTATATGGGATCAGCTGACACTTAGCTCTTTTGTTTGGTTATGACATGGTGCCAATCATACCTTTTCATGACCAAACCTAATTAAAGTAAAGTAAAGAGTTAAATAAACACACAGACACAGAGCAAACACTTTATTTGAAATACAACAGACACATTCTTTAATCATTTAAATTAACCAATATACTCACCCAGTTCTGAAAGTAATCCAATGGTTTAAGCAATGTCCCACCAAATAACTTTATTTAGCTCCAAAAAGCATTCATTGATGTACAAAAACACTTCAAAAAACACATCAAAAACGCAGCAAAATCACGGCAAAACCGCACGTTTTTTCTGCAGCGTTTTTCCTGCCAAAGAGATGCAGAAACGCTCAGGAAATTTCTGCTTCAAATCCTGATCGTGCGCACCTAGCCTAATAAGGTTTTTTCTTCACAACGCGTTTCAATGCCATGCCAGCATCTTTCTCAAGTGAAAAAATAAAAATGTGTTTTTTATTTTTTTCACATTTGTTTTTCTCACTTGAGAAAGGCGCCGCTGCGGTATTGAAACAAGTTGTGAATAACAAAAACCTTATTATCATCACTATTGAAAAACTGGTTTATTTTAGCAGCGCAGCCCACCTAATGTGTTTTATCCAACTGTATCCTCTGAGTCTGGGTTTTGACACTGCAGCAGTCACATGTACTTGAAAGCAATGGCTGCATGGTTTTGAAGATAGTACAACACTACAAAAGCATCTGATCTTCAATTTCTTCTAAGCCATGAATGTATTATATCTCCATGTTCAAACTGCAGCTTTACCTCTTGTACCAGTCAATCACTGGCGGACACAGACAAAAATGGGCCCCTGTGCAAAAACAGAATATTGGCCCTTTGCAGCCCAATAGCTCATCATAATTCACAATTCCACCTACTTTGCAGGTAGAAGTGAGCCCCCTTACCTCCTGTCCCCCTGCTGCACAGGTTGCACCAATGATATATCTGCCCCTGCTATCAATAAAGTATTACACATATCTCATATATATGTCTGCAATTCATTACAATGGCGTTTGCTCCCTTATATGTTATCATTTTTCTTTACAGTCAGTATCTGTTAGGTTCCTAGGGAACCTCAGGGGACTCGGGATTGGACTATGAGGGTGATTATTTTGCAGCAGAGAGGAGAACCCCATTACCCATTCCCCTTAAAACTCAACTTTCTACTAGTGTCCAGTCATGGGTGTAATAACCATTCCAATATGTAGAAATTCTTTGTCTTAATGGACACATATGTAAGTTGTATATTTATCTCTAAAGCACAGTCTCTGAACAATGATAATTATTGCCTAGTCTAATAAAATCCTTGATAATGTTAATAGCATTAATAATACACGTGCTGCCACCAAACTTGGCAGTATAGAAGCAAATGATGATTGTACTAAGAAAATAATTGTGCTTGGTTTGAAATATCACTTAGTGTAAATGAGCCTTAGAAAGGATGTTAATGACAATTACCAAACTCAACAATAATCATCTCTATGCATATGGGGTTAATAGCAATAAGCAAATTGTTTCTCATTCACAAGATTAATTGTTTGGAGTGGAAAATGAGAGTAAGAATGAAGCATTTATATTCATTTATATAGAAAAGGTTTAAGTTGCAATTGGGCTCTTCCTAACAAATGGTGGTAATAGAACAGAATTATCGTTTACTGAGATGGTATTAGTACATTGAAAAAAACTTAATTTGTTCTGGAATAAATATTTCCATGTTCGTATTTTACATAAATCCATTATAGCACCAAAGCAAATCAATAAAATCATATTTCAAACACAAAAAAGCTCTGTAAAAGGTCAGACTGGAAAAAAATGTTTGGCCTTTACTGCTGTCATGAGTCTGGGCTCCTAAATTTCCATCTGAAAGTTTATGGTACTATTCTAGAGATGAGCGAATCAATTAAATTAGAATCAAATTTGTTTCAAATTTATCCAGCATGAGTGAATATGATATTAGTATATAGATAGTCTTTTTTCAACCACTATTCTCAAATATTGGCCCTTGCATAAGGGAATATTTAACTTTTAATGAATACCTAATGAAATATTCTTTTTAACCACTATTCCCAAATATTGGCGCTTACATAAGGGAATTTTTTACTTTTAAAGTATACCCACTAAAATGTAAGGTTTTAAGGGGATAGTGGATAACTGAGGAAACAAGCACCAACCCTACTGACTCAGGAGATGATCCAGTACCCAGCATAGGTAAAGCACAGAAGAGAGGGAAAAGCCGGTCCCGCTGGAGGCATTCTTCCCTGTGACATGCAGCTCCCAAGATAGGAACAGCAATTCTGCTCCTGCTTCACCGGTGTTGAAAGGAGGGAGCAACAGCCAGGGAACGTCGTATGCACTCAGCAGCAATTCACAATGATCCTAATATGCTCTATTTATAACACCATATATATCATAGCATCAGAAAACGCATCAAATACTAACCAACGTTCCTTTAAAACAAGTATTAAAAGTAATTTCCCTAAACGAACAGCAATCCCTTCTGTGGGGATTTCAACATGGTGATTGCTCCCAGTCTGGATAGGTCTCTAACAAATTCTCACTTGGGTAATAATTTATCTAACCTCCTACTACAGGAGCATCTATATGACATGTGGAGGGTGGGCCATGCTTCTGAGAGTGATTATATATTTTTTTCAAATCTACACAACACATATTCAAGAATTTACAGTAATAGTGGATAAATAGTCTTAACAAAAAATTAAAAAGACATCTATTAGAGCAATAATTCAAATTTCCGGTGAGGTCAACGAATATTTTAACAAATCACTTTATTTTCCATGGAATTTAAATAATCTCCTACTATCCATTCCAAAATAAAATACAAAGATAGAATCTCATCACAAAGAATATACATTTTTTGTTAATTAATAACTAGAATTTTCTAATGATACATTATTGTGCGCTCGCAAATGCTTAATCAAAGGGTACTGCATCCAACTAGCATCCCAGAAGAAAAAAATAAAAGAATGGCTAAAATTGATGAACTTAAATAAATTACCTTATTGGAGAATGAACATAAAACTTCCCACTCCCAAACGACGTACAGTCAATTTATACAGACTAAATACGAGCTCTATCAGGTCTTTCAATATCATTACGAATTGAATCTTAGCAATCCATAGCCACTTATTACTGGCAGGAAACAAAAAAGGCATTCACACAAAAAAAGTTAACACAAAATTAGTTATGTATACAAAACAAAAAAAGGAAAAAATTTGCAATTCCCAAACCATCGCGGATACCTTTGCAGAACATTATGCAAATCTTTATAATATGTTCGCAGACTCCAAAATACTGCAACCCTCCATTGATTCTATTGATGCCTTTCTGAGCCAGATATCTTTACCCAAACTAAATAAAGATCATTTAAACAAATTAAGTCCTTCTTGGAAATATCCAATACAATAAAGCTTCTTAAAAACAATACATCCCCTTGGACCCGACGGTTTATTTAATCAATACTACAAGTCATATAATAATATACTATCCCCTTACTTATCACATATGTTTGTGGATTTTACCTATGAAGTGAAAATATAAAAAGAAAATGTACATGCACTCACAATAACTTTACCTAAACCCGAAAAGTCTATGGATTACCCTAGTAACTTCAAACCCCTTTCATTATTAAATTTAGATAATAATGTGTACTTTAACCCCTTCACGACCTTGGATGTACCCATACGTCGTGGTTGGATAGGTGTTCCTGAACTTTCATGGATGGGTACGTCATAGCGATCATGCAGGGCACAGGAGCTGTGCCCAAGCGTTCACTGCTGGGAGCTCGGCTTAAATTAAAGCTGAAATTTGTCTGTCACTGCCAGGAGCTGTTTTAACTCCCTAAGTGCTGCAATTCATATCGATCACAGCATTTAGAAGGATGGGCACCCCCGCAACGTCATCGCAAGGGTCCGATTGTTGCCATGGTAAACTGAGGTCATCATGACAACAATCGGGTCACCAAGTTATGGCAAGCCTGTTAGACCATGTCAGATCATGGTCTAAAAGTCTTCTGTCAGTGCAACACTGAAAGTTATAAAGCATTGTAATGCTGGTGCATTGCAATGCATTATACCAGTGATCAGAGTCAAAACAGTCCACTAGAGAGACAAAGTAAAAAAATGTAAAAAAAAGTTTTAAAAATTGTAAAAATATTTTTTCAAAATTACAATATAAAGAACAAAAAATTTTAAAAAAATCTACCAATAAATACACATATATATGTAACAAAAAAATTAACAAAAAAGTACGCATATTTGGTAACACCGCATCCGGAACGAGACAACCTATAAACAATGTCACAATAGTTAACCCTTTCTGTGTACACTGTGAAAAAATTAAATAAAAAATGTGACAAAAAACTGTGCCTTTCATCATACTGCTGAACAAAAAGTGGAATAAAACACGATAAAAATGTCAAATGTAAATAAAAATGGTATAGCTGAAAACGTCATCTTGTCCCACAAAAAACAAGCCACTATACTGCTCTGGTAGGGGAGAAATAAAGTTATAGTTCTCAGAATATAGCGATGCCCCAAAAAATTTTTTTCTATAAAATAGTTTTCATTTTGTAAAAGCAGCAAAACAATAAAAAAAGTAATATAAATGTGGTATCGCTGTAATCGTACTGACCCAAAGAATAAAGCTGCCTTATCACTTTTACCAGATAGTGAAAGGCATAAAAAAAAATATTCCTGAGTTGCTGGATTTTGTTCATTCTGCTTCCCAAAAATTGGAATTAAATAGCGATCAAAAAATGTTATGTGCCCGAAAATTGTACAGATAAAAACATCAACTAGTCCCGCAAAAAAACAAGCCCTGAAATGACTCTGCGGGCAGAAATATAGGAAAATTATAGGTCTCAAAATATGGTGATGCAAAAACCTGTTTTTGCAATAGAAAGCATTTTTTCGTGTGTGGCAGCAGCCAAACAAAAAAAAAACTATATAAATCTAGCATCGCTGTAATTGCACAGACCCAAAGAAAAAAGTTGTCCAATCACTTATACCGCACGAGAAACGGCATAAAAAAATGAAAACAATTCTTGACCTGCTGTTGATTTGTTTATTCTGCTTCCAAAAGATCACAGTAAGGCTCGGCTCACATTTATCCTGCGCTCTGCACTGAGTGCTTGCACCGGGGTTTCCATGTAAATCTCTGAAATACTTGATTCAGACGAAACACGCGACAGAAGATTCCCTATAATGAGGGAGATGGAGACATTGTGGACTCTGTCTTGCCTATGATCCGATGGTGTCCGTCTTTTTAAGAGTGCACAAAATCTCAGTCGACCACATTGTTTGTACGTGTGAAAAGAAGGACACTGCTGAAAAGAGGTCAGACGGGGTCCAGAGTAACTCTGCTGCCTCATTATGGTGAATGGATCCCTCGGGGGTGTCATCTGAATCATGTCACTTGGAGATTTAGATGGAAACCCCGATGTAAGTACTCAGCGTAGAACACAGGATAAATGTGATCCAAAATGTTCCTAACAAAATCTTCCCCTCAATCCACAAGAAAAGTCCCCACTCAGGTCCGTCATCTTTTAACGGAAATATAGTGGGCTTCCACGTTACTGGTAGCACAAGGGCTCTGGAAAAGTGCTATGGAACCTCGGCCCCCCAAAAAGAAATCCAGCGAATTCTGCACTCCCAAATCCAAATGCCTCTCCCTTCTGAGCCCCAGTGTGCCTAAACCACATTTTTTTTTCTTCACTGCCCAGTGGTATAAAATTCTGTGACACATCCGTGGTGTCAACATGATCACTGCACTCTTAGATGAATTCATTGAGAGGTGTAGCTTGCAAAATGTGGTCATTTATGGGGGGATTCTGCTGTTCTGACACCTAATGGCACCCGCAATCCATAACAGCCAAATCTGCACTACAGTATTGGCTTAGTGCAGGTCCAGAGAGCCGAAGGCTCCTTCTTCCATGTTGGGGCTCACACTGCATATAGGGGGCTATGTGGGTGCTCATACTGTATACAGGGGGTGATGTGAGGGCTCATATTGTATTTAGAGAGGCTACGTGGGGGCTTATACTGTTTATACAAAGGCTATGTGGGGTCTCATACTTATATAGAGGGCTATGTGAGGGCTCATACTGTATATAGGGGACTTTGTGAGGGCTCATATTGTATATGGGAGGCTATGTGAGGACTCATACTATATATAAGGGGCTATGTGAGTGCTCATATTATTAATAGAGAGGCTATGTGGGGGCTCATACTGTATATAGGAGGCTATGTGAGGGATCATATTGTAAATGGAGAGGCTATGTGGGGGCTCATACGGTATATAGGGGTTATGTGGAGGTTTCATACTGTATGTAGAAGCCTATATGGGGCTCATTCTGTCTATAGGAGGATATTTGGGGGCTCATATGGAATATAGAGGGGCTATGTGTGGGCTCATATTGCATATAGGAGATTATGTGAGGGCTCATATTGTGTATATACAGGGCTTTGTGAGGGTTCATATTGTATATAGACAGGCTATGTGGAGGCTCATTTCTATATATAGGTAGTTATGTGGGGGCTCATACTGTATACAGGGGGCTATGTGAGAGCTCATATTCATAGAATCAAAGAACCATAGAATGTTAGAAGGGACCTCGAGGGTCATCGTGTCCAACCCTCTTCTCAATGCAGGATTCACTAAACCATCTCAGACAGATGTCTGTCCAGCCTCTGTGTGAAGACTTCCATTGAAGGAGAACTCACCAGCTCTCGTGGCAGCCTGTTCCACTCATTGATCACCCTTACAGTCAAAAAGTTTTTTCTTTTATCTAATCTGTTTCCTCTCTCTTCCAGTTTCACTCCATTGCTTCTCGTGTTTCCATGTGCAAATGAGAATAAGGATGATCCCTCTACACTGTGACATCCCTTCAGATACACAAATATAGCTATTAAGTCTCCTCTTAGCGTTCTTTTTTGCAAGCTAAACATTCCCAGATCCTTTAACCATTCAAGCTAAAAATTCCCAGATCCTTTAACTTAGTTTGCAGTCCGCTCACCATCATGGTAGCTTGTCTCTGAACTTGCTCCAGTTTTTCAATGCCTTTTTGATGTGGTACGCAGAACTGGACACAGTGTTCCAGATGAGGTCTGACCAAGGAGGAGTAGAGGGGGATAATTACTTCATGTGATCTAGACTCTATGCTTCTCTTAATACATCCCAGAACTGTATTTGCCTTTTTTGCTGCTGCATCACACTGTTGACTCATGTGCAGTCTATGATCTATTAGTATACCCAAGTCTTTTGTACATGTGCAGTTGCTTAGTTAGTTCTATTCCTCCTATTCTGTAGATGTCATTTTAGTTTTTCTTGCCCAGATGTAGAATCTTGCATTTCTCCCTGTTAAATACCATTCTATTAGTCGCTGCCCAATGTTCAAGCTTATCTACATCCTTCTGAATCCTTTCTCTGTCTTCTCTATTGTTAGCTATCCCTCCTAGCTTTGCATCGTCTGTAAACTTGATTAGTTTACCTTAAGTTCCATTATCTCGATAATGTATAAAAATGTTGAACAAAACTGGGGCTGAGACAGAGCCTTGTGGTACCCACTTGAAACATTCTTCCAATTGGATGTGCAACTATTTATTACCACTCTTTTAGTATGATCTATATAGCATACTAGCTGTACTACCCGGCTTCGCCCGGGTTAATAACTGCTGTTAGCAAAATAGAATGTGTTAAGAAAAATGTATTCTCCACACAAAAACCACAAAACACATTGGCCCTTGAGAAAGCAGCTCTTCTTCTCTTATCTGCAAGCCTCGCTTCCCTCTCCTCAGAAAGTTCATTGGCTCTTGAGGAAGCAGTTCTTGTTCTCATGTCTGCAAGCCTCGCTTCCCTGTCCTCAGAAAGTTCATTGGCTCTTGAGGAAGCAGCTCTTGTTTTCATGTCTGCAAGCCTCGCTTCCCTGTCCTCAGAAAGTTCATTGGCTCTTGAGGAAGCAGCTCTTGTTTTCATGTCTGCAAGCCTCGCTTCCCTCTCCTCAGAAAGTTCATTGGCTCTTGAGGAAGCAGCTCTTGTTTTCATGTCTGCAAGCCTCGCTTCCCTCTCCTCAGAAAGTTCATTGGCCCTTGAGGAAGCAGCTCTTGTTCTCTTGTCTGCAAGCCTCGCTTCCCTCTGCTCAGAAAGTTCATTGGCTCTTGAGGAAGCAGCTGCTGTTCTCATGTGTGTCAGCCTTGTTTCTCGTTCTTCACATTTTTCATTGGCCCGTAATGCAGCTTTTCTTTTTGCATCAGCTGACATTCGCGCCATGAAATTCCTTTTCTTATGAGGCATTATTGTGGTAAAAATAGTCTGTAACTGGCAGTTTCTATATTCTCTCACATAGAAGTAATGTGACTGACATCAGCCTTTCCACCAGCACACCCTAATTGACATCTTATTACCTTACACAAGCTTTGTTATACTGAGAATGTCCTTTGTTGCCTATATTAAGCAATCACAGCTCAGACTAATTAACTGTAGCAAAATAGAAGCTGAGCTGTGATTGGTTGCTATTGGCAACCTGATAAATCTTTGTGAGATGAGTTTTGTGTGTGCTGAGGGTGGTATATGTGTTCAAGCACGTGGTAGTGTGTGGCGCATTTTGTGTGTGTGTTCATATCCCCGTGTGCGGTGAGTATGAGTATCCCATGTCGGGGCCCCACCTTAGCAACTGTACGGTATATACTCTTAGGTGCCATCGCTCTCATTCTTTAATTCTCCCTTGTTCACCTGTGGCAGCTGTCAATTTGCCTCCAACACTTTTACTTTCACTTTTTCCCCATTATGTAGATAGGGGCAAAATTGTTTGGTGAATTGGAATGCGTGGAGTTAAAATTTCACCTCACAACATAGCCTATGACGCTCTCGGGGTCCAGACGTGTGACTGTGCAAAATTTTGTGGCTGTAGCTGCGACGGTGCAGATGCCAATCCCGGACATGCACACACACACACATTCAGCTTCATATAGTATATATATATATATATATATATATATATACATATATATATATATATATATATATATATGTATATATGTATGGGAGGTCTCATACTATGTATACAGAGGCTAGGCGGGTGCTCACACTGTATACAGGGGACTATGTGGGGGCTCATATGGTATATAGAAGGCTATGTTGTAGTATAGGCATCTCTGCCTCCTGACAGGCAGAGACACTGTCCCTCTTACCACCGCGCTCCCCGCCCGGCGTCCTCCGGCGCTCCTGCTTCTGCTGCTGCCGGCGCGCGCAGCTTCCCGGGCACTGTACTTAGGGCGCGCGCGCTCCCTCCCTCTTAAAGGGGCCGCGCGCGCCGTCCTAAGGAGTCTCCGGCCAACCTCTCATATAAAGGGCACCTCCTCCAAAATGGAGGTGACTGAGCAAGGTTGTAGCTTTGTGTGTTAAACTCTGCTTCAGCCCTCAGGTCCCACTGCCAGCCTGACTACCAGTCCAGCCCACCAGCCTGACTACCAGTCCAGCCCACCAGCCTGACTACCAGTCCAGCTCGCCAGCCTGACTACCAGTCCAGCCCGCCAGCTTGACTACCAGTCCAGTCCGCCTGCTTGACTACAAGTCCAGCCCGCCAGCCTGACTACCAGTCCTGTCCGCCAGCCTGACTACCAGTCCAGTCTGGCAGCCTGACTACCTGTCCTGTCCGCCAGCTTGTCTACTCTCCAGCCCGACAGTCTGTCTACAGTCCAGTCCGCCAGTCTGTCTATGGGCCTTGCCCGCCTGCTTACCTGGAAGCACCTGCCTGTTACCTGCCGTGCCTGCCAGCCCGTCTACCTGGAGGCTCCAGCTTGTTACCTGCCGTGTCTGCCAGTCCGTCTCCCCGGATCACCAGTCAACCTGCCTCCCGTGCTGATCTGCTGTACCGGTCAGTCCCTGCCTTCTGACCCGTGGGAGTCACCTGCTCTCATACAAGGTCGGTCCCAGAGTAGCACCTGGTCTCTCTTCTCGGTCCTTCCCTGGTCACGGAGTCGATTGATCTGCCGTATTACCTTGGTCGGTCCGAGTTGATACCTAGTTACGCCCCTCTGGTCCCTCCTTGCACCGCAGCACAGAGGTTCCACCACCCGGATCCGTAACATATGTGTTGTTCATATTGTATATAGGAGGCTAGGTGGGGCTCATACTGTATATAGGAGGCTATGTGGGGGCTCGTACTGTATTTAAGGCTGTGTGAGTTTATACAGTATAAAAGAGGGCTGTGTGGTCTCATATGTTATATCGGGTGGCTTCAGCATACTTAATTCTGCTCAATATTAAGTGATTCAATTAATATTATTATAAATTAATAATTATAATGAATATTTTAATATATTAATATTAAGCAAAATTAATTAATTTCAGCCTGCTGGTTTGGCCCCCCACAACAGTCACGGTCTCTCATGTGACCCCTCTGAAAAATTAATTGCCCACCCCTGGCATAGAAAATTCTCAGAAAATACTAAACACCAGGCTCGCATGCTTGGATGTACAATGATTACTCTACATCCTGCTGCAACATCTCAGAATTTAAGGCAGGTATGAAGCATATCTGGTGGAATTGTGGAGTAATCCTTTCTTTATGGGAAGCGATTAGTAGTGTATTATCTATAATTTGTAAATTTAAAATAGCCAAAGAAGATCTATTAATGTTAGATTTGGATGATTTCCCCTTTATTCACAAAGCTGTTATTTTCCACTGCATTTAGCCGCAAGAATGAAAATTGCCTACTATTGGAGAAAATCCAGAGTACTGACAATTGCTGAAATCATTAAGCGCATTAATGAACAATGCCTACACAAAAGGACTATTGCTATTAGCCTGAACATAACATATTTACAGACTTCTCATCTAAATGGAATGTTTGGATGGATTCATCTAAAACTAACATCAAATCATAGTAATATCTCCTTTTAGATGTAACATCTTACCATGTTTAGGAGTAATTTGTACCAACAAATGTTTAGTTTGAACCTTGATTTTAGTTTTACATATATACAAAAAATAAAAATATTGAGAACGTTAGTAACTTCTAGTGGAACAGATTACTGAAAATGTGGCGCCCCAGCGGGTCCAGTTGCCACAGAGGTACTGCATCTCACCCAGAGGTGTGGTACCCCACTCTCAGGTAAGGAGGGAGTACTACCCGGGACCCACACACTTGCATCCAATACACTCCACTTCAGTAGGGAAGGGCGAGATTGCTCCTAAGGGAGAGCACAGTCCCTGGTCCCTAGCTGGAGGGTGGAACCATGTAGTGGGTGTGGGTGGAGGAAGTAGTTGAGGGGAGCACCGTCAGTAGGAGTATAAGAAGGAATGGAACCATCTAGAAGCAGTCAGACAGTTAAGGAGAGTACAGAGGAGAGACAGCTGGGAGCAGGAGCTCTGGAGGAGCTCTGCTCAGGAGAAGTGGAGAAAGGAACGGACCTAATCTGAGAGGCCCAGGAGGAAAGACTGAGAGAAGAGGATGGGAGCAGAGGGAAGGCTCCAGAGACAGAGGGGATCCCAGGGGCACGGTGAGTGCGGATGCCACCCGTGTGCCCGAATCCACACGGACGTGGAGGGATCAGGCCGAAGAGAGGGGACCGGCCCCTAAACTAGTGGAGAACAACCAGGCTCAACTAGATAACCAGAGGCTGCTGCATATTCAAGGTGCTGCAGCCAACAACCACAATTACATAGCCGAAAAGGTGGCCACATAGGGTCCAGGGGACTGCACGTCGCCCGACAAGACCATAGGCTACTGGCTTGGGACACTGATTGTGAGGCACAGGGCAGGAGGGTGAGAGCCAGCGCAGTGAGATGACCGAGAAAGGTACATAGAACGGGGTCCCGTGCAAGTGCTCCTGAAATACCCGAGGGTTTGCTGGATCACCACCCCGGAGGACACAGGACGACGTGGGCGGTTATAATCCGGAAAGTGTAACCTGAGGAACTTAATAACTGTGAGTAAAATCTGAAGACTGCACCCCACTGTGTCCTTGAATTATTTCTGCGCCATCACCAGCTCTGAATTACATAGCACCAATAACATCTACCTCATAAAATCTCTATCTACTGCCCTGGAGCTAAGCTCAGCCTGTGGAGAGCTGAACCAACTCTGCTGCGTCACCATCAGCTCCAGTGGATCAGCTGCCTCCCCATATAGCCACATACCACAGGTGGCATCACGAACTATCTCTAAAAACTTTATTCCCCTTTTACTTTCCCTTTAATTGACCGCCCTGGGTCACGGACCGGGTCACTGCCACCATGACATCCCCAGCACCGACCGGCCCGGCTACTGAGTAACCCACGGCTCAGGGGGTGCGTCATACCCATGCAGCACCAAAGCTGTAATCCAAAACCTAACATAATATACCAAAACAGCAAAATTGTGATGTCCATTTCAAGTCTGCTCCCTATTTAGCCACTAAGTAGCCACTGTTTTATTGTATTTGAGAAAAACTATCATGTGTACAGAACAATAATGTTTTATATTAGAGATTTACGGAACATTCCCATGCAGCGAAAACATGGCGGATTTTCCTCTGCTCATTCATTTTAAGACATTTCATGCACATGTTGTGAAAATTCTCTGCACAGAAAATGGACAAAAGTTGTGGATTTGAGATCTACATGATTTCAATTTATCCTGTGGATATCAGTGTGAATTAAACCTCTTGCAATGAAAAAGGTCAAATAAATTTCTCCTCCAAACTATTGTCACAAAGATATCCACAGCGATGAATACTTCTGTGTGTATTGGGAGGTCTGCATTGGAAAGGGTTTGTGAGAACATACTCTTAGGCTTCATTCAGACGTCCATATTGCACATACATGTTCAATCCATGTTTTCATTTCAATTTCATGGATACAACAATTACCCATTATAATCTATGGGACTGTTTACATGTCTGTATTTTTTCCCACACCGTGTGTTCGTGCAAAAGTCATGGATCCTTCAATTTTTTCAGGTATCACGGATGAAAAATGCTAATACAATTATATTGGTCCATGAAAAACACAAACAGCACACAGATAACAGTTTTATAATTTATTTATTTATTTATTCATACGTGAAGAATACTGATGGCACAATGACAAAACACTGGTAACGCACAGATCCAAAGCTCTGATGACACTGATACTGTTTTTTTGTGTACATTAAAAATGCTGACATCTGAATGAGGATGAAGGCAATCGGGATTGTCCTAACTCCTAACCTCTAGTATTAAAACCTTATCATGTGTAAAAATGACATCTATGTGAATAAAGGCCAAGCAGGACCGGGTCCCGAATATAGATACACAGAAAATGGGAAGCTATATAAGTGTAATGTCCAGCTCAAAGAAAGGGAGGCTACGCCCTTACTTGCACTAAGTGCAGAAACCTGAACCAGAATTATATATAAATTTTTACAGGAACTTCTGGGGGTATTTAACTCAGTATACTTGAGAAGTTAAAACTTAGCACTTCTATGACTAAGGACTCTTAGTTGTCCGAAACGCGTAAGAGATACTATGTACATAATCTTGCACATGTTTTTAACCTTTTTTATCATGCTGTTTGAATAAAGACGTTAATATTTTTATCTAATTTTTACGGTGCTGGATCTCCACCTTTTTACTTCTATAACATGATGCCTGCAGATTGGACTGTATTAAATCTGTCAATAGGATCAACCCTCCTAAGCCATCTATATGGGTATGTAGGTCATAGGAAGCTGAATAAAATGATATCTTTATATCTAAGATCCACTTTCTTATTTCAGAGAAATCTCCTTTTGCTTATATTATTCTTATTTGCCGGACACTGATCTGCTTGAAAATCTGCCTCCAGAGCTTATTTTAAATAAATGGGGCGTTACAAGTGTGATATGTAATGACTTCTCTCTGCTCTCCTGATCTCACTGCAGAGCTGTGTGTGATTATACCTAACACATACACATCTGCAGGTTCCTCTCAGTGCTTCAGCTTCCATCTCACAGGCAGCCAGGGATGCAATACAGAAATAATATATCTTTCTACCGTGTTAGTCAGTAGATAGAAAAATACTTTACTATGTAGTCTCGAAAGCTTGCTGTTTACTTCCATCTTTTCAGTTAGCCATTAAAAGGTATCAACCAATAAGGACTCTCAGTGATGCAATAGTGTTGCAATACAGCAAAGTTTTGAGCTGCAGCAAATGTGTTTGTAAGGAGACAAAGTTCAGTTCTGCTATTCTGTGTTAGTAACTTGTCGCACACTGGTAACTCCCCCTTTCATTTAAAACAAGCTCTGGAGGCAGTTTCTCATGCAGATCAGAGTCCTGTCCATAGTCCTGAACAGCTCATTTACATGTAAGAAAAATGTGGCTTTCTCTGGATTAAGACATCAAATTGCCCATATCAAGGTGTCACTCATGTTATACAGCTTACTATGGCCTGCATGCCCATATAGACTGTTTAGAGGGTTGATGCTACTGACAGATTCCCTTTAAAAACTGTCCAGCTAGATGTTCAAAACACTTAATAAATTTGACACACACCCTTTACTCCACATTTTTCCACTATTTGCCATAGAATTCTGCCGCGTTGTTCTAAGTAAATATTCCCCATTTTCTTTACAGAGCATATATTTCATAGATAACACAGAGAAGTATCTTCTGAAGGTGTTGAATTTGATGGCAGCTGAAACTAATCTCTTCTTGTTATATCTCATCAGCCATCTGAGACGTTCTATTCTCAAGAATTCTGCAGCTGTGTTCTGCATCCTGTTCTACAATGCACAATTTCCCACAGCACTATGTCAAGCACACATGAGACCTAATCCAGCATCATAAATTCACGTCCTCTATCTCATTGGAGATGTTGGTTTATAACCTAAATGACAAACTGTGTTCTCAGGCTGTGGATTTGAGGATTTATTAAAACTCAGTTTCAAGTGGAAATAAGTAAAAGTTTCTATAGTTTATGCAATAAAGATTTTTTTTTTTTCAGCATAGAAAGTTATAAAACTTTGAAAATTATTTTATTATTGGATTTCTCTTCACCAATGCTTTTTCCTAGTCTATTTGCCTTTCTTCAGCTGCATTGATATCAGAACATACTTATTTGGAGCAGTGATGCTGGAAGTGAGACACAGGTGCTGGGCTGACTCTTTCACTGCCAGCATATGTACTGTACTTCAAATGGGAATGTTCTGATATCAATGCAAGAATAATGGCAAATTCCCTAAAAAAGCGATTTGTAAAATTTCACAACTTTCCATTCTGGACAGAATTTTAAAAAAAAGCTTAATTACTTTTTACATTATACATCCACAATATATGTGGATATATCCACAGTGTATGTGGATATACAGTACAGACCAAAAGTTTGGACACACCTTCTCATTTAAAGGTTTTTCTGTATTTTCATGACTATGAAAGTTGTACATTCACACTGAAGGCATCAAAACTATGAATTAACACATGTGGAATTATATACTTAACAAAAAAGTGTGAAACAACTGAAAATATGTCTTATATTCTAGATTCTTCAAAGTAGCCACCTTTTGCTTTGATGACTGCTTTGCACACTCTTGGCATTCTCTTGATGAACTTCAAGAGGTAGTCACCGGAAATGGTTTTCACTTCACAAGTGTGCCCTGTCAGGTTTAATAAGTGGGATTTCTTGCCTTATAAATGGGGTTGGGACCATCAGTTGTGTTGTGCAGAAGTCTGGTGGATACACAGCTGATAGTCCTACTGAATAGACTGTTAGAATTTGTATTATGGCAAGAAAAAAGCAGCTAAGTAAAGAAAAACGAGTGTCCATCATTACTTTAAGAAATGAAGGTCAGTCAGTCCGAAAAATTGGGCAAACTTTGAATGTGTCCCCAAGTGCAGTTGCAAAAACCATCAAACGCTACAAAGAAACTGGCTTACATGAGGACAGCCCCAGGAAAGGAAGACCAAGAGTCACCTCTGCTTCTGAGGATAAGTTTATCCGAGTCACCAGCCTCAGAAATCGCAGGTTAACAGCAGCTCAGCTTAGAGAACAGGTCAATGCCACACAGAGTTCTAGCAGCAGACACATCTCTTCAACAACTGTTAAGAGGAGACTTTGTGCAGCAGGCCTTCATGGTAAAATAGCTGCTAGGAAACCACTGCTAAGGACAGGCAACAAGCAGAAGCTTGAAGAGGACAATTTGCATATTCCAGGTGCCTTCTGGGAAAAGCAAAGAGTCTCCCTCCGCTAGAAGATCGTTGGGTACAGCCGGGACCAGCTGCTTGGAAAGCATCACCAAACCAGGGATTGAAGCTTGAAGAGGACAATTTGCATATTCCAGGTGCCTTCTGGGAAAAGCGAACAGTCTCCCTCCGCTAGAAGATCGTTGTGTACAGCCGGGACCAGCTGCTTGGAAAGCATCGCCAAACCAGGGATTGAAGCTTGAAGAGGACAATTTGCATATTCCAGGTGCCTTCTGGGAAAAGCGAAGAGTCTCCCTCCGCTAGAAGATCGTTGGGTACAGCCGGGACCAGCTGCTTGGAAAGCATCGCTAAACCAGGGATTGAAGCTTGAAGAGGACAATTTGCATATTCCAGGTGCCTTCTTGGAAAAGCAAAGAGTCTCCCTCCGCTAGAAGATTTTTTAATAGGCTGAACTGGATGGACGCTTGTCTTTTTTCGGCCTTATAAACTATGTAACTATGTAAGAAGAGACTTGTTTTGGCTAAAGAACACAAGGAATGGACATTAGACCAGTGGAAATCTGTGCTTTGGTCTGATGAGTCCAAATTTGAGATCTTTGGTTCCAACCACCGTATCTTTGTGCGACGCAGAAAAGGTGAATGGATGGACTCTACATGCCTGGTTTCCACCGGGAAACATGGAGGAGGAGGTGTGATGGTGTGGGGGTGCTTTGCTGGTGACACTGTTGGGGATTTATTCAAAATTGAAGGCATACTGAACCAGCATGGCTACCACAACATCTTGCAGCGGCATGCTATTCCATCCGGTTTGCGTTTAGTTGGACCATCATTTATTTTTCTACAGGACAATGACCCCAAACACACCTCCAGGCTGTGTAAGGGCTATTTGACCAAGAGCGAGAGTGATGGGGTGCTACGCCAGATGACCTGGCCTCCACAGTCACCAGACCTGAACCCAATCGAGATTGTTTGGGGTGAGCTGGACCGCAGAGTGAAGGCAAAAGGGCCAACAAGTGCTAAGCATCTCTGGGAACTCCTTCAAGATTATTGGAAGACCATTTCCGGTGACTACCTCTTGAAGCTCATCAAGAGAATGCCAAGAGTGTGCAAAACAGTCATCAAAGCAAAGGGTGGCTACTTTGAAGAACATAGAATATAAGACATATTTTCAGTTGTTTCACACTTTTTTGTTAAGTATATAATTCCACATGTGTTAATTCATAGTTTTGATGCCTTCAGTGTGAATGTACAATTTTCATAGTCAAGAAAATACAGAAAAATCTTTAAATGAGAAGGTGTGTCCAAACTTTTGGTCTGTACTGTATACTCGATTTTCCAGATGTCACACTTGGCCAAAATACATGATCTGTCCATATGTGCTAATAAGAAATAAAATGAGTGATCAATAGTCACCACTAGTAATGAGCGAGCACTAAAATGCTCGGGTACTTGTTGCTCGGGTCGAGCAAATTGGAATGCTCGAGTGCTCGGTCCAAGTAACGAGCTCAATGTAAGTCTAGGGGAAACTAAAGCATTTTTCCGGCGGCCCCCCCACAAAGCGGTCTGCAGAGGGCCTAAAAATTGCCCAAATCGATGGGAACTGTGCTCAAATGACATGGAAACAGCATGGGGAAGACCCCTGGAAGCATCTCTGACTCCCAGGTCACTGCTGTCAACTATGTTGTCAGAGGTATTACGCCACTTTTACGGACTCACAATAAAATATACAAAAACAAAAACAAAATGGATTTTCCTGGGAAAAATATTAAGGAACATCCTTTCCAGGGTAATGACTTGTATATAAGGCAAAATAAATAACCAAAAACAAAAATTCTCTGCCACACTTTGGGCTATGTTTACTCGTAGTGTTTTTGATGTGTTTTTGCACTTTTGCATTGCTTTCAACGGTGAAAAATACATTCACCGGTAAATCTCATTTTAACATTTTATTACCAAATCTTGCCATGTGGTGTGTGAGACATGATCAGACACATCCTGTTTCATTGATGAAGGAGGGACTCTGAAACTAAAAGTCACAAAGACTATTTTTATAGGGCCATCAGGCGGCCTTTACTATTCTTAAAGGGCCAGCAGTCGGCAATGCTTTTTTGTTCCTATTATTAAAGAGTGTGTCTCCTATACTGTTATTGCGTATGCAGTGACTGCAAGGGCTGCCAAAAATTTGGAGGCACCCAAATACCCCTTTGAAGAGACATAGAGGAGGGCCTCAGTAAAAAAAATGTTCTCATTATAAAGGAGTGGGTCTCCTATAGTGGTAATGCCCATGCATTGACTGTAAGGGCTGCCAAAATTTGGGAAAAACCCCACTAACAATTTAAAGACACATAGAGGTGGGCCTCAGTAATGACATGTTCCCATTAAAAAGGAGCATGTCTGCTATCCAGTTATAGGGTATGCAGTGAGTCCAACGGCTGCCAAAATTTAGGAAAAACTCCAATACCAATTTAAAGACACATAGAGCCGGGCCAAAGTAACGACATGTTCCCATTAGAAAGGAGCGGGTCTACTATACAGTTATAGGGTATGTAGTGAGTCCAACGGCTGTCAAAATTTAGGAAAAACCCCAATACCAATTTAAAGACACATAGAGCTGGGCCACAGTAATGACATGTTCCCATTAGAAAGGAGCAGGTCTGCTATACAGCTATAGGGTATGCAGTGAGTTCAACGGCTGCCAAAATTTAGGAAAAACCCCAATAACAATTTATATAAATACTTTTAATCTCAAAAATGACAAAAGTATTCTCGGAGTGATACCTTTATTGGCTAACCAGAAAAAAAATATATACACTACCGTTCAAAAGTTTGGGGTCATTTAGAAATTTCATTATTTTTGAAAGAAAAGCACATTTTTTTTCAATGAAGCTAACATTAAATGAATCAGAAATACACTCTATACATTGTTAATGTGGTAAATGACTATTCTAGCTGCAAACATCTTGTTTTTATTGCAATATCTACATAGGTGTATAGAGGCCCATTTCCAACAACCCCCACTCCAGTGTTTTAATGGTACATTGTGTTTGCTAACTGTGTAAGAAGGCTAATGGATATTTAGAAAACCCTAGAAAACCCTTGCACAAGTATGTTAGCCCAGCTGAAAACGGTTTGGCCGATTGGAGAAGCGATAAAATTGACCTTCCTTTGAGCTAGTTGAGAATCTGGAGCATTACATTTGTTTGTTCTATCAAACTCTCAAAATGGCCAGAAAAAGAGAACTTTCTTGTGAAACTCGACAGTCTATTCTTGTTCTTCAAAATGAAGGCTATTCCATTCGAGAAGTTGCCAAGAAACTGAAGATTTCCTACAATGGTGTGTACTACTCCCTTCAGAGGAGAGCACAAACAGGCTCTAACCATAGTAGAAAGAAGAGTGGGAGGCCCCGCTGCACAACTGAGCAACAAGACAAGTACATTAGAGTCTCTAGTTTGAGAAATCGACGCCTCACAGATCCTCAACTGGCAGCTTCATTAAATAGTACACGCAAAAAGCCAGTGTCAACGTCTACAGTGAAGAGGCGACTCCGGGATGCTGGCCTTCAGAGCAAAGTGGCAAAGAAAAAGCCATATCTGAGACTGGCTAATAAAAGAAAAAGATTAATATGGGCAAAAGAACACAGACATTGGACAGAGGAAGATTGGAACAAAGTTTTATGGACAGGCGAATCAAAGTTTGAGGTGTTTCGATCACACACAAGAACATTTGTGAGACACAGAACAACTGAAAAGATGCTGGAAGAGTGCCTGACGCCACCTGTCAAGCATGGTGGAGGTAATGTGATGGTCTGGGGTTGCTTTGGTGCTGGTAAAGTGGGAGATTTGTACAAGGTAAATGGGATTTTGAATAAGGAAGGCTATCACTCCATTTTGCAACAGCATGCCATACCCTGTGGACAGCACTGGAATGGAGCCAATTTCATCCTACAACAGGACAATGACCCAAAGCACACCTCCAAATTCTGCATGAACTATTTAGGGAAGAAGCAGGCAGCTGGTATTCTATCTGTAATGGAGTGGCCAGTGCAGTCACCAGATCTCAACCCCATTGAGCTGTTGTGGGAGCAGCTTGACCGTATGGTACGCAAAAAGTGCCCATCAAGCCAATCCAACTTGTGGGAGGGGCTTCAGAAAGCATGGGGTGAAATTTCTCATGATTATCTCATGATTAACAGCTAGAATGCCAAAGGTCTGCAATGCTGTAATTGCTGCAAAGAGAGCATTCTTTGATGAAAACAAAGTTTGAAGGAGAAAATTATTCTTTTTAATAAAAATCATTATTTTTAACCTTGTCAATGTCTGGACTATATTTTCTAATCATTTTGCAACTGATTTGATAAATAAAAGTATGAGTTTTCATGGAAAACACAACATTGTCTGGGTGACCCCAAACTTTTGAACGGTAGTGTGTATACAGTATATGTAAGCTTTCAGAGCACAGAGGCTCTTTCCTCAGGCAATATCACAAATTAATTGATAAGACGAAAAGCACAACATTTAAGAGATGTTACAGCAAGACATTTGTTCATGAGGTGGAAGAGGTGATGCCTCCTAATGATAAGTCAAAGTGATCAAAGTTAGGGTTTTTAGTTGCAAATGGCAAGTCTGTGGGAATGTTTAATTATTTTGACACCATCTGGTGGAGGTGTGAATTGAATCCATGTAGTGAGTCATAAATCCAGATGTTAGATTGAGTCCTGTTGTCAAGGAATTGAACATCCTTATCATTTTAAATTCCCAAATTTTTCTCTCTCTGTCATCCTTGAAATGACCTTTTAGTACTAAAACTTTTAGATCTGTCATACAGTGTCCCGGGCTGGAGAAATGTTTTCCCACAGGCGTGTCCAGTTCATTCTTAATTGTGTATCTGTGTAAATTCATTCTCATTTGCAGTTTTTGCATAGTTTCTCCAATATAAACTCCTTCCGGGGGCACCTTGTACATTGTATCATGTACACCACATTGGAGGATGTACACGAAAAGACATCCATGATTTTGTAGTCCTGATTTGTGTTTGGTATGCGGATTGTATTTGATGGTAATATGTGGATACAAGTTTTGCATTTTTTGTTTTTACATGGGAATGTGCCCATCACTGATGGTGATGAGAGGACACTTCTGACAAGGAGATTCCTTAAGTTAGGGGGCTGTATGTAGGAGAGAAGTGGTAGTTCTGGGAATATTTCTTTCAGTTTGTGGTCTCTGTGGAATATGGGTTGGAGATCAGCACCAATTTTCCTTAGGATATTCATGTTGTAAGTGACCGCAAGAGGTACCCTGTTGTTGTCCTCCCCCTGTCTATAATCCAGGAGGCTGCTTCTTGGGATTCTTGTAGCTCTGTGGATCTGTTCATTTATAACCAGTGGATGGTATCCTTGTTGTAGGAATGTATTCCTCAGTGATACCAGCTGCAGTTTTCTGTCCTTGCTGTCTGAAAAGATTCAAATGTACCTCAGAGCTTGACTGTAGATGATGGATTTTTTTGAGTGTCTTGGATGAAAGCTGTTCCATCTAAGATATGCCGGACGTCTTGTGGGTTTATGGTAAATTGATGTTTGTATGGTGTTGTCTTTGATGTATATGGTCGTGTCCAGAAAATGTATTTGGTATTTTGAGAAGTTGAGGGTGAGCTTGATGGTTGGGTGGAACCTGTTGAAGTTATTGTGGAAGGTCAGCAGATCATCTTTTGAGACTGTCCAGATTATTAGCAGATCAGAAGTATGCAAGATGTTTAATAGAGGAAGATGACAAAAACTCCTCTAGTTTAGCCATAAATAGGTTAGCATATTGTGGGGACATTTTGCTTCCCATGGCGTTGCCCATACATTGTTGGTATAAATTGTTCCCAAAGGAAAAATAATTGTGATGGAGCACAAACCTGATGAATTGCAGAGTTGGTTCTGTGGCCAGATTGTTTTTTTATATGAAAAGTTTGCATGCTGCAATCCCATCCTTATGAGGAATGTTGGAGTAGAGAGACTCTACATCCATGGTGGCTAGTATTGTGTCCTCCGGAAGTGGGCCCAGGGCTGAAAATTTTCAGAGAATATCCGTGGTGTCCTGGATATAGCTCTGTGTGCATCTCACCAAGGGTTTCAGAATGTTCTCCACCCAGCCTGAGATATTTTCGGTTAATGTCCCAATACCAGAAATGATTGGCCTCCCAGGATTACCTTCTTTATGTATTTTAGGTAACATGTAGAAGGTACCTGTTTGGGGATTGTCTGGTATTAGTTCCAGTAGTGAGGATTAAGTAGAATCAAACCCATTGATGATATGTGTTAGTTCCTCTGTGTATGTTTTGGTGGGATCTTCCTGAAGAGGAGTATTTTATATCCGTCTGTGTGCTCCCTGGATGTAATCTGACATGTTCATTGTGAGCCCTCGCGGGCAGGGTCCTCGCTCCTCCTGTACCAGTCGCTGTCACATTGTGTTCAAGATTATTGTAATTGTTCTTGTATTATACCCCTTTTTCACATGTAAAGCGCCATGGAATAAATGGCGCTATAATAATAATAAATAATAATAATAATGTTCATAATGACTACAGCTCCTACTTTGTCTGCTGGTTTGATGATGATATTGTTGCTAGCTTTTAAATATTGTATTGCTTTTCTTTCCTTCATACTGATATTGTGTGACACTATGTGGTGTCTTTCCAAAATGTCAGATTTAACTTTTTTACGGAAACAGTCTATGTAGTGATCCAGAGTTTGGTTGTAAATAGCAATTTAAAGACACATAGAGCTAGGCCACAGTAACGACATGTTCCCATTAGAAAGGAATGGGTCTGCTATACAGTTATAGGGTATGCAGTGAGTCCAATGGCTGCCAAAATTTAGCAAAAACCCCAATACCAATTTAAAGGCACATAGAGCTGGGCATCAGTAACGACATGTTCCCATTAGAAAGAAGTGGGTCTCCCATACTGTTCTTACGTATGCAATGACTACAATGGCTGCCAGAAATTTGGAGGAATTCCAATGCCCCTTGAAAGAGATGTAGGGTTCGGAGGGCCTCCTGAAAACATTGTTCCCATTATTAGGAAGTGGGTCTCCCATACTGTTTTCCTATGCAGTGAATGCAATGGCTGCCAAAAATTTGGAGGAACTCCAATGCTCCGTGCAAGAGACATAGAGGTCGGGGGGCCTCCTGAAAACAATGTTCCCATTATTAGGAAGTGGGTCTCCCATACTGTTTTCCTATGCAGTGAATGCAACGGCTGCCAAAAATTTGGAGGAACTCCAATGCCCCTTGCAAGAGATGCAGATATGGTGATATGGTGGTGGAGGATGAGGAGAAGGAGGACAAGAGTAAATAGACAAAATCAGGAAGCGTATGCCCATGTCTGGGTGTGAAGACATACAGTACAGACCAAAAGTTTGGACACACCTTCTCATTTAAAGATTTTTCTGTATTTTCATGACTATGAAAATTGTACATTCACACTGAAGGCATCAAAACTATGAATTAACACATGTGGAATTATATACTTAAAAAAAAGTGTGAAACAACTGAAAATATGTCTTATATTCTATGTTCTTCAAAGTAGCCACCTTTTGCTTTGATGACTGCTTTGCACACTCTTGGCATTCTCTTGATGCACTTCAAGAGGTAGTCTTTAAAAAAGAGGCAGCGTCTTTAAAAAACAACCAGACTCTGGAAGATCTAACAGCTGTACTGGCAACTTCTGTCATGCTGGAGTTACGGGAAACGCTTTCCCGCCTTGTGTCTGCGGCCACCACACTGATTCTTCCTGCCTGTTGTGATGCTACGCCTCCCTCCCCCTGTGTGCTGCTGTCCTCGCTCTGTATGTTCTCCTGCCAGGTTGGGTCAGTTACTATATCATGCACCACCTCGTCTTCCTCTTCTGCTCCCAGGACATCCTCCTGACTTTCTGGCAATTGTGTCTCATCATCATCATCCACCTCTTGCGACAGTAATTGCACTTTCCCACTGTTGCCTTCATGTGACTGTGGCTGCTCCAATATTTGGGCATTGCTACATGTATTCTCCTCTTGACATGCTTGAAACAATGGTACTCCATACAAGAAGAGAAGTATGTGCGCAGCACGTGACATGTACTTGATACTAAATTTGTTGATAATACATGATGTAATTACACAGGAAACCAGGCTAGAATATAACAATCTGTCCTATCATAAAATGGCCAATCACCCATCCACTAATCCATTAGTGTATAGGTAAATACATAGTGATAGAGATAGATGTTCATACACTAAATGGGTTCAGACCCATATCACCAGACACAGGGAAGAGAAGGAGCAGGTTAATGCACAACACGTTTATAGGGGATTGGATGTAACCCCTTAGTAAAGCATCTGGCTTGGTAATCCTATATATGTATACATATCACATTGTCAAAATAACTCACTAGTGTGTGCACAACCATGTAACCCTGAATATGTCTGTGCTGAAACCAGCATGCCCTATATAGGGAAGGAGAAGAGGAAGGAAAAAGCTACCAGATAATGTCTCTGGTTGTGCAATATAGTGATAACCTCAGCACACCAATTGATATAAAAGGTACTTTTATTAGCAGTCCACAGTAAAGACGTTTCGGTCAACACGACCTTCATCAGTGTACTGCATATAAACAGAAATATACAGAAATAGAGACATTATAGTGATTGTAAAATTACAATATATATTATGAGACATATATAAAGAGACAAGAGGTCTATGTGTCTATGTAACCTTTATCCAGCAAATAAAATAAGAAGAACGGAGCAACCTACCAAATTACTGGGATGGGAGCAGGAAAGAGGAAGGAGATGGGACCCAATACTGGGGATCCTATGGAGAGAGTGCATACCATGAAGATATGTGGAACTGGAATAGGGTGAGGGCTATAAGAGAGGAAAACATACCGTGTAGGTGAAGAGCCTGAAGTAAAGTGCTGCCTGGATCGCGGTATCCACCGCTGGATATTAGCAGGGTGTGTGTATAGAGGGACTGGCTATAAGTATGGGTGTAGGGGAGGAGGATTTGGCAGTCAGCCAATGAGAGCAGTGAAAGTGCCGGTGAATAGCGCTAGATGCGGTGACGTCACAGGAAGTGACGCGAGGCGGGGAGGTGCCGGCTTCTGATTGGTCCGGTGCCGCGCATGCGCACATGCGTGCGTGTCAGCCGGCGTGCAGGTGCGTTCCAGGGACCAGGAAGTGGTTTCTGTATTTGGAGTATGTGATATACTGCCGGAAAAAAGAAGCAGGAAGCGTTTCACCATCGGGAGGGAGGGTTGGAGAGGTATGGAAGGACGAGGGTGGGTATGGATCCATAATCTGTAACATGAAATAAATTGTCAGTTGAAGTTACATGGCACAACACAGTCAAAAGCACATCACAATATTGTTATGATATCCTGTAATAGGTAGGTATGCATCAATCATGGATCTCATGATAAACAACAAATAAGGATTAAATGTTAATCCATTAAAGAGTGAGAGGGATATCCATACATAAACTAAGGTCCCTGCTTGAGCAATATGTGACCAGGTGAATTTAAACAGAGAGAGGCATTTTGGATTCATCAACTGCAGTCCCTTTATCCCAAAGGGCTCAATAAGGATTATGATCTTCACTCATTTATTTAAATTCACCTGATCCGGTATTACTCCAGTAGGGACCCCAGCCTATATGAGTATATCCCTCCTACTCCACAATGGGTCAATATCTAATCTTTATTTTGCTTTTTTATCAGTAGGATCATGATTGACGTACATTCACCTATTATATGGTATCTTGACCACACTACGATTATGATCTTCACTTATTTTATTTAAATTCACCTGGTCACATATTGCTCAAGCAGGGACCTTAGTTTATGTATGGATATCCCTCTCACTCTTTAATGGATTAACATTTAATCCTTATTTGTTGTTTATCATGAGATCCATGATTGATGCATACCTACCTATTACAGGATATCATAACAATATTGTGATGTGCTTTTGACTGTGTTGTGCCATGTAACTTCAACTGACAATTTATTTCATGTTACAGATTATGGATCCATACCCACCCTCGTCCTTCCATACCTCTCCAACCCTCCCTCCCGATGGTGAAACGCTTCCTGCTTCTTTTTTCCGGCAGTATATCACATACTCCAAATACAGAAACCACTTCCTGGTCCCTGGAACGCACCTGCACGCCGGCTGACACGCACGCATGTGCGCATGCGCGGCACCGGACCAATCAGAAGCCGGCACCTCCCCGCCTCGCGTCACTTCCTGTGACGTCACCGCATCTAGCGCTATTCACCGGCACTTTCACTGCTCTCATTGGCTGACTGCCAAATCCTCCTCCCCTACACCCATACTTATAGCCAGTCCCTCTATACACACACCCTGCTAATATCCAGCGGTGGATACCGCGATCCAGGCAGCACTTTACTTCAGGCTCTTCACCTACACGGTATGTTTTCCTCTCTTATAGCCCTCACCCTATTCCAGTTCCACATATCTTCATGGTATGCACTCTCTCCATAGGATCCCCAGTATTGGGTCCCATCTCCTTCCTCTTTCCTGCTCCCATCCCAGTAATTTGGTAGGTTGCTCCGTTCTTCTTATTTTATTTGCTGGATAAAGGTTACATAGACACATAGACCTCTTGTCTCTTTATATATGTCTCATAATATATATTGTAATTTTACAATCACTATAATGTCTCTATTTCTGTATATTTCTGTTTATATGCAGTACACTGATGAAGGTCGTGTTGACCGAAACGTCTTTACTGTGGACTGCTAATAAAAGTACCTTTTATATCAATTGGTGTGCTGAGGTTATCACTATATCTCAAGGCTTTGGACCCTACTCAAGCACCCAGGTCCAGTAGTGCTGCGTTTTTTCTTATCATTATTTATTCTGGTTGTGCAATGACATACCTGTAGTGATCACTCACTGCGCAGCGTACACCCCGACGCGCATTTCGGACCGCCATCCTTCGTCAGGGATTATCTTCTAATCAATAGTGGTGTTGAGCAGTCCCCTAGTAATTGGGACAGGAAGGTCGAGCGACAAGATGTGGGTGTTTGTGGTGGCACAATTTCACGTTGCCCACGGCCTTGGCCTCGGCCTCTGCATGCACCATCACCATCACGTCCACTTCCCCGTCCCTTGCCACACACCTTGCCCATTTTAAATGGAGGACAATATTTTCCACGTTCAATAGAAATGGCTGATTTTGGAACGCAGTTATATGTGATACGTCTGACAGAGAACCACGGTTTTAAATAGCAGGCCTGTAGTTTACTAATACTATTCTTCACAGAGACCTTGTGTGAATAGCTTCACCGACACACTGCAACAAAATGGAAATGGAGGCCAATATTTTCCATGTTCAGTTCAAATTTCTGGATTTTTATCGCTATAATATGGAAAAGATCTGGCTGTATTCAGCAGTGCTAATAAGCAAATGGGGCATAAAAATGGTGTACTCTGGATTGCTTTTGAAACAATTAACCATGACTAAGATAAAAAAAAATTAGCCCTGGCTTCTGATACCTGGGGCTATGTCTATAAATATTTGTCACAGCAGGATCAGTCAGAAGTTGAACATGCAATGGACCCTCTTGTGCTGTATCATGCACTGTAGTCTGTCACATACCCTGCCTGCCTTGGTTTTTAAGCAAATAACCAGGATTAAGATAACAAAAAAATTGCCCTGGCCCCTGATACCTGGGGCTATGTCTACAAATATTTGTCACAGCAGGATCAGTCAATCAGTCAGAAGTTGAACATGCAATGGACCCTCTTGTGCTATATCATGCACTGCAGTCTATCACATACCCTGCCTGCCTGCCTAACTCCTGCTATCACCTTCACCACTGAAAATATGCAGCTGGATTAGTCCTCAGAAGGACCGTTAGATCAGATGAATATATATATATATATGTTGCGGAATACCTATACTAACTATAAACAAGCAAATCTCTCCCTGACTCAGCAGCAGCTCTCCCTACTCTGCCTGTTTCCAGGGTAGATTGTGACGAGCATAGCGGCGCCAGGTCTTATATAGACCTGATGACGCTGTGCGGCCACCAATCACAAAAATGCCCACAACCAACATGGCTACCGCATTATGCGTGGCAAGCAATCCCTGCATGTTCATTGGCTCTCTAAAGAGCGCCAAACATGCAGGGCGGAGACCCGAGCTCCCGCTCGAGCAACCCGGAAATACTCGCCGAGCTTGTCGAGCACAGTGATGCTCAGGCGAGTACCGAGTAGTGGCAAGCACGTTCTCTCATCACTAGTCACCACGCAGTATGGATGCAAAGTGGAATAAATGCTTTATAGAAAATGCAGAACTCAAGAAGTGTCCAAACAAATGCAAGGCAAAGGATAAAATAAGTACTAATGCAAGAAGATACCCTTTTCAGTAAAAAAAAAAAATCTGCGAATGACACAGTGACATAGGAGGGATATGAAAAATGTAGGTGTGCTTATACTGGAGATGTACAAGGAGCAAAAATCTCACCACTCGCAGTGATGAAAAATGTCTGTACCCTCCAATTTGCCAGTGCATGTCCTCATGAAGAATGACACATGCCAGAAAAATAGTTTCATGCAGCACTCAGGCTTGCACTCAAATAGGAGTGAGCTGAAGTGAGTTTGTGACTGTTGGTGCTCCTTTTTTTTTATGTAACCCTATTATTTTTTTTACACTAGTGGTATGCTATACTAAATCAAAGATAACCTAATAATTATTTCAGATCTGATGATCAAATGGGAATGCAGAGCAGACACATTGCATCTGATTATTAGAAATGCTTTGTTTTACTTGAAATATTTTAGAACATATTGTAAAATTTCAATGTGATTAAATGATTCTTTACTATTTTTATATGGAATCAATACCATTAAGAATCTGGCTGTCCAGAAAGTTTTTTGTTCATCTGATGATATTCTAATTTAGTGAGATGCACCTGTATCTATTATCTATCTAATATCTATCATCTATCTATATCTTTTTATAAGATTGCTTTATTAGTTTTGTAAACTACCTTTAAGTTACATGGAGTGTCATAGTATGTAAAAGATGATGTTAAAAACACATCATATATGGATGTCATATGGGTGCTAGGCGAGAAAAAAATGACACACTCGCATGACATACGGAGTGACATACGCAGAACATACACATGACACTCGTCCAACTTTTCGGGATGAACGTCGGAACGATTTTTATACGCAGATAAGAACGAGGCCTTACACACAGAATACATTTAACCTGTTAAAGAATTAAGGCAAAATTACTGTGGGGGGGTGTTTAACCCCATCTTCTCCTCCAAAATAATTACAAAAGCTGTTCAACACCTATTTAGCCCAAAATGGTTGCATTTAAAATAGAATTTATCTAGCAAAAAATATCTCATATGAGATGAGAAATGAAAAAAAATGAGTCTTAGAGGTCAAAGCTGCCTTAAGAAATTGAGTGTACAACCATTATTCAATATGTGTACAGTACGTCATTGGAAATGCTAGATGCACTACATGAGCTCAACTTTACAATTCTGAAATGCTTATTTATAGAACAATTTATAATAAAACTGCAAATGCATTTTCCTGAATCTCCCATTCTGCTTTTCTCTTGATTATCGTTACAATTACATTGAAATGCTTTCATATTTTATGCTAATTGAGAATAATGGTCCCAAGGCTCAGAGTGAGCTGCACATCTGAGAATACAGATAAGTAGAAGGTGAGCCCTTACGTGTATACATTATCTGTTCATACAGTAGGAATTTAAAGTATGTTAGAAAAGTAGTTAAGCAACCAGCAAAACAACAAAGTAAGCTGGCCAATAACGAGCTACATTGATCGCTATGTTGTTGTTTTTTTAGACTATTTGATCTTTTATATAGTTTTACCAATAAAAGATTTTTTGAGGTGAATTTGTTTTCTAAATTTTCATCAAAAGTATGTAAATGCATATGACTCGCCCCCTGGGGCGCGGGGTACCCGGAACCGGGCCTTCTGGTGTACGGTGCTGATGGGGGTAGTAGTGGCAACCCGATCCCGTGGCTCAGGGTGGTCAGACCGAATTGTGGCAGTCTATTTATCAGTGTTTTGAAAGTCCGACTACGCGACCCGTGGATTGCGGTCAGGGATAACCGCCGCTGCAAGGCAGACCGCTGAGGCCGGTGTTGGTGTGCAGCACAGGGGTAGGATAACTCCCCACGGGAAGAGTATAGCCTCAGGGCAGTGTAGGTGAATGCTGGGGGTGATAGTGCAGGCGCAGCAGAAATCACACAGAGTCCAATGGTGCAGTCCAGGGTTTTTACTCACAGTTGTTTTCCAAATCACTTCTGTCAGCAATGACTGCCCAAGCCGTGCTGCGTCCACCAGGTGAGGGGCTCGGTCAACCTCCAGGCAATTCAGGAGTATGGCACAGGACCCCCTTCTGTCCTTTCTCTGGAGTCTCGTGCCCCACCAGTGACCAAACTTCTGTCCAGCTACCGCGGACCGTGTCAGGTAAGCGTTGGCCTCCGCTTCCCGCTATCCTATATGGCGCCTTCCTAGCAGGTTTGGCGGGGGGTCGCACCAATAAATGATCACGACCTCCGGTTCTTGGCTGAGGGATAATTTACCTCCACCAACTTGGGAATCCGGTACCCTTCCACAGCCTGACCCTTCACCCGATATAACGCGGGTTTGCAACGGTTGCTGTCCACTCTGCTCTCTTAGGGTCCCTTCTGCCTTCTTGTTCCTGGAGCCTTTCTACTCCTCTGTCTCTTCTCCTTCCTTCTCCTTCTCCTCTTCTCCTCTCTGGCCCCGGCCTTCTCTCTAGGCCTGCCTCGTGGAGCTGAGCTCAGCCTGAGCCGCTGCTCCCTGTCAGCTCTCACTGACTGTACTTCTTCACTACTCTACTCACTAACTTAAGATGGCTCCCACCTTTTATCTGCTTCTCTGTCCCTGAGCTCAGGTGACCTGCACCCAATGAGCTCCTTCCTATGCTCCAGAAACCGTCCCCTTCTGCTCCTACATCACTGGGTTCTCTCCCCCCTCCCCACTCCAGCCAGGGACATGGTCAGTTGTGCCTGCATAAATGGGAGCACCGTCGAGCTGTCCCCCGGAAAAGGGGTGAGTGTGTGTATGCAGCTAACTGAGCCCTGGTCCACACTCCATCCTTACTTGGGAGTGGAATATCACACCTCTGGTTGAGGTGCAATACCCCTGTAGCAACCGAACCCTCGGGGCGCTACACATGTAAGGGGTTTAAACCTTACATTTCCCTTCAACTAAAATAATGTGCATGTTCCTTTAAAAGGTTTAGCATTTAATGTGTAGTGTCTTTTTATGTACCCCAATTCTTTGTGGAAATTTGTTAGCTCTTGAATAAAAAGTGGTGGTGGACCAGTGTAATGTTTATGGCACTGATCGGACCCAAACCTGAAGCAAAAAAATTGATTGGTGAGAGCAAATTTTATATTACTAATTGTGGCACTGTTGGTCACATTGACTGAATTTTATAATAATATTTTTTTTTAAAAATCATCAGTTTAGTGGGAATGAGTGGAAGGGAGCCCATAAAAATATGTATGCTGGTGGTATGTTTGCGTGCCAACTTGACTTTTTATTTTTTCTGGACAGCTTATCAAAAAATCACAGACAGACAATATTTTTTACGGACATATTGGAAAACATTAACCACTTCGCACCAGAGCCTGTTTTTGCCTTCGTGACCGGGCCAATTTTTTCAATTCTGACCACTGTCACTTTATGAAGCAATTACTCTGGAAGGCTTCAATGGATTCCCCTGATTCTGAGAATGTTTTTTCATGACATATTGTACTTCATGATAGTGGTAAAATTTCTTTGATATCACTTGCATTTATTTGTGAAAAAATCAGAAATTTGGCGAAAATTTTGAAAATTTAGCAATTTTCAAATTTTGAATTTTCATGCCCTTAAATCAGAGAGATATGTCACACAAAATAGTTAATAAATAACATTTCCCACATGTCTACTTTACATCAGCACAATTTTGGAACCAAAATTTTTTTTTGTTAGGGAGCTATAAGGGTTAAAAGTTGACCAGCGATTTCTCATTTTTCCAACAAAATTTACAAAAACATTTTTTTAGGGACCACATCATATTTGAAGTCACTTTGAGGGATCTTTATGACAGAAAATACCCAAAAGTGACACCGTTCTAAAAACTGCACCCCTAAAGGTGCTCAAAACCACATTCAAGAACTTCATTAACCCTTCAGGTGCTTCACAAGAATTTTAGGAATGTGGAAGAAAAAAATTAACATTTAACTTTTTTCACAAAAATGTTACTTTAGACCCAATTTTTTTTATTTTCACAGGGGTAACAGGAAAAAATGGACCCCAAAATTTTTTGTGCAATTTCTCTTGAGAGCACTGATACCCCATATGTGAGGGAAAACCACTGTTTGGGTGCATGGCAGGGTTCGGAAGGGAAGGAGCGCCATTAGACTTTTTGAATGTAAAATTTGTCTGAATAATTAGCAGACACCATGTTGCGTTTGGAGAGCTCCTGATGTGCCTAAACAGTGGAAACTCCCCACAAGTGACACCATTTTGGAAACTAGACCCCTTAGGGAACTTATCTAGATGTATAGTGAGCACCTTGAACCCCAAGTTGCTTCACAGAAGTTTATAATATTGAGCTGTAAAAATAAAATTTTCACATTTTTCCCACAAAAACGTTTTTCATCCCTTAATTTTGCATTATCATAAGGGTAATAGGATAAATTGCACCCTGAAATTTGTTGTGCAATTTCTCCTGAACATGCCGATACCCCATATGTGGGGGAAAACCACTGTTTGGGCGCACGGCAGGGTTTGGAAGGGAAGGAGCGCCATTTGAGTTTTTGAATGTAAAATTTGTCTGAATAATTAGCAGACGCCATGTTGCGTTTGGAGAGCCCCTGATGTTCCTAAACAGTGGAAACCCCCCACAAGTGACACCATTTTGGAAACTAGACCCCTTAGGGAACTTATCTAGATGTGTGATGAGCACCTTGAACCCCAAGGTGCTTCACAGAAGTTTATAATAATCAGCTGTAAAAATAAAATTTTAACATTTTTCCCGCAAAAACGTTTTTCATCCCTTAATTTTGCATTATCATAAGGGTAATAGGATAAATTGCACCATGAAATTTGTTGTGCAATTTCTCCTGAACACGCCGATACCCCATATGTGGAGGCAAACCACTGTTTGGGCGCACGGCAGGGCTCGGAAGGGAAGGAGCGCCATTTGACTTTTTGAATGTAAAATTTGTTTGAATAATTAGCGGACGCCATGTTGCATTTGGGGAGCCCCTGATGTGCCTAAACAGTGGAAACCCCCCACAAGTGACACCATTTTGGAAACTAGACCCCTTAGGGAACTTATCTAGATGTGTGGTGAGCACCTTGCACCCCCAGCTGCTTCACAGAAGTTTATAATATTGAGCCATAAAAATAAAATTTTCACATTGTTCCCACAAAAAATGTTTTTCATTCCCTAATTTTGTATTATCATAAGGGTAACAGGATAAATTGCACCATTAAATTTGTTGTTCGATTTCTCCTGAACACGCCGATACCCCATATGTGGGGGAAAACCACTGCTTTGGTGTACGGCAGGGTTCGGAAGAGAAAGGAGCGCTATGTTGGCTGGGATAGGCAGCAGACACCATGTCACATTTGAAGAGTTGCTGACATGCCGAAACAGCAGAAACCCCCACAAGTGACCCCATTTTGTAAACTACACCTCTCAAGGAATTCATCTAGGGAAGTAGTGAGTATTTTTTAATTTTTAAATTTATACCATTGGGCAGTGAAAAAAGCATAATTATATTTTTACCACAAAAAAATGTTTTACCCTCAGATTTTACATTTTCACACAGGGCAATGGGTAAAAATGGTGCCGAAATGTGTCACGCAATTTCTTCTAAAAGTGGCAATATCCCATATGTGGCTCAGCCATACGGCGAGATCTGGGGGGGACGGAGTGCTATTTGACAATTGGAGAACAAATTATTGTAGAATAGGCATTTGGATTTGGGAGTACAAAATTTTCTGAATTTCTTTTGGGGGGTAAGGGCCATTTCGCTTTTCCAGAGCCTTTCTGCTACCAGTAACTTGGAAGTCCCTTATATTTTTAACAGATGACGGACCTGAGTGGGGACTAGCTTTTTTTGAGGACTGAGTTGAAGCTTTTATTGGGAACATTTTATGTAACATTTATCCGACGCTCTAGGCTGAGCACTTACATCGGGGTTTCCATCTAAATTTCCAAGTGATGTAATTCAGATGAAACCCCTGCGGGATCCATTCACTGTAATGAGGCAGCAGAGTTACTCTGGACTCCGTCTGGCCTCTGTTTAGCGGTGTCCTTTTTTTCAGAAGTGCACAAAACTGTAGCCAACCGCACTTTTATGCACACCTAAAACAAATGACACCGTGGGATCACAGGCCAGACGGCATCCACAGTGGCCTATATCTGCCTCATTACAGGGAATCTTCCGTCATGGGTTCCAGCTGAATCACGTATTTCAGAGATTTACACGGAAACTCTGGCGTAAGTGCTCAGCGCAGAGCGCAGGATAAATGTGTGCCGAGCCATACTGCGATCTTTGGGAGACATAATAAACAAATCAGTAGCAGGTGAAGAATTGGTTTTATTTATTTTTTTACACCGTTCCTTGTGTGATATAACTGATTAGATTACTTTATTCTTCGGGTCGGTGCGCTTATAGAGATACCAGATTTATAACGGGTTTTTATGACTGACAGCTGTCACACACTAAGAGACCCTTTTTTTTTGCAAAATCTAGTTTTTGCATCGCCATATTTTGAGAGCTATAATTTTTCCATATTTCGGCCGACAGAGTCATGTCACAGCTTGTTTTTTGCGGGACGAGTTGACATTTTTATTGGTACCATTTTTTGGTACGTGACATTTTTTGATCGCTTTCTATTCCATTTTTTGGGAGGTAAAATTAACAAAAACCAACAATTCAGGAATTGTTTTTTGAGGGTTTTTTTTATGCCGTTCTGCGTGTGGTAAAAGTGATCAGGCAGCGTTATTCTCCGGGTCAGTATGTTTACAGCGATACTACACGTACTGTATATTTTTTTATGTTTTGGCACTTTTACACAATAAAACAATTTTATAGAAAAAATATTTTTTTTGCATTGCTTTATTCTGAGCACTATAACTTTTTTATTTTTCGGCTGATGGAGCTGTATGGCGGCTTGTTTTTTGCGGAAGAAGATGACGTTTTCAGCGGTACCATTTTTATTTCCATTTTGCTTTTTGATCGCATTTTTTTCCACTTTTTGTTTGGCGATATGAGGAAAAAGCATAGTTTTTTGCTCTGTTTTTTATTTATTTTTATTACGGTGTGCATAGAAGGAGTTAATTATTGTGACAGTTTTATAGCTCGGGTTGTTTCGGACGTGGCAATACCAAATATGTGTACTTTTTTTTATTTTTGCATAAATATATGGATTTATCGGTTTAATATTTTATTTATTTATTTTTATTTATTTTGTATTTTTTTTTTAACAGTTTCAAAACATTTTTTTTACTTTTTTTTACATTTTTACTTAGTCCCTGTATGGGACATTAATTTTTATTTTTCTGATCCCTGATCTCATGTAATGTAATAGACATGTATTACATTATATGAGATCTTCACTGACTGTTTCACAGTCTCCTGCCTGGCATCAGCTTGCAGGCTGAAGCCAGCAGGAAGGACACCATATATGGCAGAGCTGGAGGCGGTCATGTGACCTCCAGCTGCCATAGCAACGCCAGGTCCTGAAAGGAATCAAGGGGTCGTCGGAGAGGTAAGTGGACGACCCCCTCTCCTCCTGCTGTCTTCTATATGCCGCGATCACTATAGATCGCGGCATATAGAAGACAGCAAAGGGTTAACATCACTGGGACCTGATCTAATCAGGTCCCGATGATGTTCCCTGTCAGAGCTAACGCTCTGCACTGCTCCCACAGCGCTTGCAGGACCCTGGGGGTCCTGAGCGCTGCGAGACCACCCACCGTTTTTAAACGTCGGCGCTGCACAGAGCCCAGCAAGCGCCGACGTTTATCTACAGTGGGCGGTCGGGAAGCGGTTAATAAATCATTATGACCATCAGTGATACTTGATGATAATAATTACAGTCAAAATAATTTGCATAAGTTTCTTCAGCTTCAAAAAAATCATGGACATCTGTCATGCATCTGAGTTTGAACCCTCAAACCTGTGCTTTGTGGTCAGCTTCTCTATCCACTGAGCCACTGCAGTTACACCTTTTACTCTGAGTGTTTATTGTCTGTTATCCTTGCTTTACTCTTTTTATGTTAACAGGTATTTTCATTTATTCATTTGTCTGCCCTATCACCTTTCGGGTGCCGCTTTATATACTTTCTTTTGCTGGTATTTCCTGCTGGTGATATTCTTATTTGGATGTCCAGCAATACTGCCGATGTTTATGAGTCAGTGAAAGACCAGTTATGGTTTATCTCTCTGCTGATTATGCTTTTCATCCTGCACCTGTCTTCTGTTTCTTGTTTAGGAAATAGGCGGCATACTTTCTACCAGTAAGCACCTTATCTTTTCATTTTGTATTTTGTGGTTTGTTTTAACTCACTCTTGGATCTCCTTCTATCTCAGCACTCCTTCCATTCAGTAGGTAAATTGCACTCTGCTCTGCCCTCCAGTTCCTTAGGAGGAATGTGAAGCACTGAACAGCCTTTCAGGCAGCATAGACCTGTCATAAGAGCCATTGTTTAGTCTGTTTTAGGGCTATTCCAGCCCATGTAGGATCCACTAGGGACTGCGGGGTCAGAATCTCTAGTCTGTACAGGAACCGTCTGGATCAGTTGCAGGTTTTTTAGTGTTTTACCTTTTTTCCTGTGTGAGTTGTTACACAATTATGACAACACCTTAAATTTTTTTTACGGACAGGGCAGAAAAGTGCCCTAATTTTACGTACAGTCCCGGAATTTCTGGCAACCCTGGTCATGCATTGCCTAAGGAGCCTATGCGTAACATTTAAGCAAAGTAGGTCTTAGCACAGTTGCGAAGGAGAGCGTGATGGTAGGCAATATACAGAAATTGCACAATCCTGTAAAAACCTAAGTGAAGCTGTGTATTTGGGGTCTTTCAGAAGCTGACTTGAGATTGCTGGTTAAAGCCAAGAGCAGAGACCTTGACGTTCAGAGTGATGTTGCCAAAGTGAGTCCCTGAGTGGAGCCAGTGAACTAACAGAGAGAGAGAGACTAATACTGTTTGGAGTTATTTTTCATTCATTGAGGGCCGCTTATGCTCTAGCTTAAATGTAGATAGTGACCATTGAACAGAGAGCTAGTCGCTGTCTGATAACCAAATGAGAAAAGTGGACATTCCAGTCTCATAGTGGGAGAAGACTGGTGGTGAAATTTAAAGGGAATGACTAAACGCTAAAGAGCTCTTTTTGGAAAGGCCAACTGTAAAGGAGCATCTCTCTTCATTCAGAAACTTAAAAGGAATCCATCACAAGGTTTTTACCATCTAATTTGAGAGCAGCATAATGCAGAGTTCGAGACCCTGATTCAAGCAGTGTGTCAATAACTGGGCTGTTTGCTCTAGAATGATGGACAAAACTTTGCGGCTGAGATGGATTATGGTTTTCACAAAGTTTGCTACTTAAGTTTTTATAGTGCCAATTTGCATTAACTCTAAATTGTTATGAAAAGTGATCAGATGAATTAAAATTGCACAGTAAATCCTTGTCATGTGCAACTTAATCACAAAAAACAATTTCCGCAGAGTTTCAGGCCTGCCACAAAATGACCTGCTTAGATCATTTCAGTGACCTTATTAGCTCATGAGAAAGTGTTAACTAGGACATGCCAGCTCATATAACTTTGTCATGCTATTTCAATTGTAAGAGCATACTCGTTGTTTTTAACAGGGAGCTGGTGCTTAAATCAATGTCTTCTTTTGTTAACCATGGTTATTTCCAAAGAAAAATGTGCAGTCATCATTGCTTTGCATCAAAAAGGCTTTACAGGCAACAGCATTGCTGCTTGTAAGATTGCCCCTGCCAGTTCTCAGATCGAAAGAGCTTCAAAGAGAGATATTCATTTTGTGTGAAGAAGGGTTCAGGGTGCCAAAGAAAGTCCAGCAAGTACCTGGACTGTCTCTTAAAAAAAGCACTTCTGTGAATAAAATCAATTTTTCATTAAATGTGTGTTTATGTGTATGGTATGTATTGTGAGTGTATTACCATACTCAGCTACCACCAATCTCTCTGGGATCCAGTGCAGTTATGCTCTGCTTCTCATTGATGTCGCTGGTGTGCAGACCAGGTCACACTGTGTCCAGGTCACACTGTCCTCTGCATGACCCGGAAGTGGCTTTTACAATGTACGTCTATGGAGCCTCAGAACGATAGGCATAGGCTTTCTTTGTAAAAGAAACTTCCAGCTAACCAATATAGCATAGTGTGAACCTGATAGTCTGAAGTGTGGTGATATCAATGAGAAGAGGAGCAGAATGGCCCTGAATCCAAGAACGAGCAATCGTAGGTATGTTAACACACTACACTACATGCACATACTGTATACGCAGAATTAATGAAAAAATATATACATGGGAGTGCTTTTTTAAAGAGGAGTCAGCTACAGTACATTTGCACTCATAGTGAGGTGAAGGCTTTTGGAGGCTAACTTGGTGTAAAGATACAACTTAAAATCTTAATTAGCCAGAAGATTAGATTTGTTAATCCAAGAGAAATACCTTATTGTATTTTATTAGAGATTGCTGGCTGTGTTTTATTAATGTTCTGCTTGCTCATCAGTTTATGTACACTAATTTAACTTGTAAAGTGTCCAGCATTCAAATAATCTCATTAGTATCTCAGGAGCCTCTAACCATTGTTCAAAAATCGTCTAGGCCCATTGTGTAAGTGTTGAAAGAAGATCCGGTGGAGCCTTCACCACAGGGAGTCTCACATGTAGACCCAGGTGATACTGTCGACCTGAGAAAGATACCTCCACTAATGCACACTTAAGCCCCCGTCACACTAAGCGAGATTGCTAGCAACATCGCTGCTGAGTCACAAGTTTTGTGACGCAACAGCGACCTCAGCAGCGATCTCGCTACCTTTGACACGTAGCAGCGACCAGGCCCCTGCTGTGAGATCGCTGGTCGTGTCGAAATGGCCTGGACCATTTTTTGATCGTTGAGGTCCCGCTGGGTAGCATGCATCGGTGTGTTTGACACCTTACCAACGACCTCGTTGGCGACTCAGTACTGAGAAGTCGCCCCTCATCGAGGTCTGAATCGTCAGAGTAGCTGCTATGTGACAGGGTCCCAACGACCGCCGACATCGTTATACAGGTCGCTACAGGTCGCCGTATTGTTGCTGCGTCATTGTGAAGATCTGACTGTTTGACATCTCACCAGCGACCACATAGCGACGCAGCAACGATCCCTGCCAGGTCGTATCATTGTCGGGATCGCTGTAGCGTCGCTAAGTGTGACGGTACCTTTAGCTTTGGGGAAGGAGGGTGAGAGCAGTTCTGACATTCAGGGGGCTGAGCCCAGAGAAGCAGAAGGGACATGTGTTTTTGTAGGAGTTGGACTTGAAACAGAGATTGGAGAAAGACTTTTCAAGGAAAATGAGAGACAGCCTTCAGGACAGCAGATGGATTGCATGGCATTACCCAAAGAAACACAGATTTGAATTCTATATGATTCTAGCCTAAGGGTATGGCCCTGACTGGAAAGATATGGATTTGCTCCATTTGACCATCAGAGAGACGTGCAGAAGTATTGAAAAATAAGGGTCAGCGCTGTAAATATTGAATCTTTGCATAACCTTGATATATTAGTCCATAAAAGATTAAAACTTATGAAATGCTGATAATTGTACTTCAGCAACCATAGTAACATCTGAGTAAAACATCAAGCAGCAAAATGTGTGAAAATCAAAATTTTGTGTTAGTCTCGAAACTTTTGGCCATGACTGGAGTTTTTATAAAATCAGTGTTTAAAGAAGTTGTCCACTACTTTTACATTGATGCCCTATTCAATTGAATGGGAGGCAGATGTGCAGTACACCGTGGCGGCCACTACCACTTGACGGCGGAGCCCCACAGGTGAGCACTTCTGGCCGGCGGCAGCTGCTGCCAGCACCGATAACAGCTGATCGGAGGGGGTGCAGCGTGCGGTTAGGGCATCAATGTAAAAGTAGTAGACAACCCCTTTAATCTGCAGGAGATTTTGAATTGAGGTCTAATAAACCTGCTGCCATGTAGTCCTTCCCATTCATGAGCTCTGTATGACCCTGCCCCCACCACTTATTGGCAGCTTTCTGCAGATAAAGCCCAGTAAATGATGTAGCACCCTGAGGATTCGGCTGCTACAGGGGTATTACACCTCAAGCCAGAGGTGTGATATTCCACTCCCGGGTAAGGATGGAGTGTGGAACTGAGCTCAGTAGGCTGCATGCACTACACACATCCCATTTCCGAGGAACAGACCGATGGTACTCCCACTAGAGAAATGTGCAGGTACGACAGTGTCTGTTCCTGGCTGGAGTGGGAGGGGGGTGGAACATCCCAGTAGTGTAGGGGCAGATAGGGGGAGCAGTCTGGGTAGTGCTAGGAGCTCATTGGGTGCTGGTCACCTGAGCTCACACATAGAGGGAGTATATAAGGTGGGCACCATCTTAGGACAGGGTCTTTTGCAGAGTGAGGTCAGTCTGGCAGAGTTGAGTCAGAGAAGCAGAGCAGAGGAGAAGAGCAGCTCCAAGGCCCAGAGAGAGAGAGGAGAAAGAAGGACCCAGAGGGGGAGAAAGAAGGAACTCCAAGAGCCCAAATTAGACCAGAGGGTGAAGAGTTGGCAACAGGGTACCGGATCCCAAGCTGGCAGAGGCTACAGCACACCTTAGCCAGGAACCGGAGGTCGTGGGCAGGACCGATCTGCCACGATCACCCACTAAATCCACCCGGAAGGCAGACCAGGAATAGGGTCAGGGAACCCAGAGATAAGGGTTTACCACCAAGAGGCCCGAGGGAGCCGGACATAGGTGGATCCCTGGTGGGGAAGGCCAGAGAAGAGGACAGGACAGAAAGGGAGCTCAGGACCACGCTCCAGAACTGCCTGGGGGTTGGCTGAGTCCAGGACCTGGTGGACGCAGCACGGCTCGGGTGGTCACTTAAGGCCGGAGTGACCAGAACAACTGCAGTAAGTAAACAAACCCTGAACTGCACAGCCCGACTCTGAGTCTCATTTCAATCCTCGCTGCACCATCACAACCCCCATCCTCTGCAACTGACCCCCTTAGGCTATACCCCTCCCGTTGGGGGTTATACTACCTGAGCTGCACATACATCACCAGCCTCAGCGGACCCTGCTGCAGCGGCGGCCGTATTGACCGCAATTCAACGGGTGGCGTAGTCGACACAAAAGAACATCTAGTAACATCATAAGGACTGCCACACACTGAGCTTGACACCCTGGGCACGGACCGGGTCACAGCCACTCGGAGACTACAACCCCCATCTGATCCGGCTCCGGGTATCCCCAACAACACTGGCCCAGGGGGCGCGTCAATGACACATCACAGGAATAAGGGTCTGTGTCCCCACATCATGCTGCTCTCAAATGGAGTAGTCCATTCTGTGTCCCAAGGTCTGGACTAGTGTGAATGGAGTATGGTGTGAAGGTGCAGGCTGTGTTCTCTGCTATGGGTATTTGGGAGAGAATTCCATAAAAGGTAGTGGTCTAGTAATCACAAGGATCCACAAGGGTGCTGGGCAAATTTATACAAAGTAGCTGATCGGACTCCATGATAATTGCCTAGGTAGGGCAGCCTGTGGCATGGAATGGCTTCCTAAGGCTATGTTCACACATTTCTTTTTTTGCTGCTTTTTTCTGCAGTCAAAACCTGATCTCTTGGCAGTAAAAAAGCTGCAGACAAAAAGCACGTTTTGCTGTCTTTTGTTGCTGCTTTTCTTGCTGCGTTTTTCAGGATCCCAAAGTTGATTTTTGCTTTCACCATACAAGCATGAACAATACAAGGTGTTAAGCCACCAATGCAAGACGTATGCGAAACCATAAAAAAAAATCGGAAAAAAGGAGACTTTGATTAAATTATTTAGTGGAAAAAAGATTTTTATGACTGAAAAAATAGTGACTATTCTGAACAAAAAATTTAATGAATTCATGAAAAGTACACAAGTGGAAATGTAAAAACAGCAGGGGGAGTTCAATTGGTAGGAATAGTTTACCTATGACATTGGCAGTGCATTTTGTAGGTTGGGCACTGTTTACTTTCACACATTGGTCAGCCCTTTTGACACAGGTATTGTGTCCCAATTGGTCAGGTATTGTTCAATTTCACACATTTGTCAGGCAATGTTTACTTTTACACATATTGCTAATTTAATTAAAATGTACTAATGTGACATGCAGAAATAGTGCTGTTGCTTCAAAAGCATCCAGCAACTATTAGAAATAACACAAGCACAGGAGAGAGGAAGTGTTGTGCTTCAGAAGCATCCAGCAACTAGAGGGGTTAACACAGTCACAGGAGACAGGGAGTGTTTTAACAGAGCCCCAGGGGGATTGTGGGGAACTTGTTATTGTAGTCAGGCTGAAGCCGAAGAGAAAGATGGTGTGTTATCTGGATCTGACAGAAGGCAACTGAACAGTATTCAGACCAGGAGAGAAGCTAAACACAGGTCAGATAAACTCCCTGAACTAACAGTGCAGAGTATTATCGGGCAGGAAGACAAGGACTGGAAGGAATTGTGTCACAGGCATCATCTCCCTCATCAAGCCCCCCCCCCCTCCATCTCCATGCAGGATAAGGAATGCTGTGTACTATTGTGTCCTTGTGAAGGAAAAGCCTCTGGTTGTGTATGCATAGAAGTGTGCAGCTAAGAGATCTAATCTATGCTGAATTATGCTACTGAAGAGTCTGTAATACTGTACCTTGTGAAGAAACTACTGTATTGTTACTGGAACCAGTTGCTCAAGAAACTTAGACTGTACTGTAATGAAGATTGTTGCTGTAATATCCCTGAATTGCACTGGCTGTACTTCAGATTAAATTCCACTGTTAAAATGTTGAAAAAGACTCTAGACACATGTGTCTGGTCAGCAATTGAATCTATCGTGTGCCTGAGAGAAGCTGCTGCCTATGGTCGCCCTGAGTAACGGTTCCCCCAGGATTCCAAAGAATTCATGAAACCCTTCTCGCCCTATCTGAACCTAGCGGCGGACGTGTAACATTGGTGTCCCATACGGGGAGTCCTGAGCGGGAATTAGCGTTTAGAGGGAGAAGAGGAAAAGTGTCTGGAAAAAACACAGCAGCACAGCACCTCAATTCAACTCTGCTACACCAGTTAAAGGGGACCAGCCCTAAAGAAAACTCACTAGCAGCAATGGATGCGGAAATACAAATGCACAGAATTAGTGAGCTGCTTCTTCAGTTAACCTGTGAAGAATTGAGTGCAGTAGCAGAACATATAAAGATGTCAGTAGAATAGATTTCTAAAGCACACAACCGCAGGCAACTGTAGAAAGAAGCTGAAGACGTCATGGGGATGTTCCTCCAGGAGCTAACACAGTTTCTAACCAGGTTGAAGTTGGAGGATGGAGGGGTGGCACCAATTACCAAAAGTGGGAATCTCCGTCTGCAGACAGAACTACAGGAATTGAAAGAACAATTCAAAGCCCTAACAACAGCCCTGCAGGAATCGACCAAAACCTCTGAACGGGTGACAGATTCAGACAGAACCTTTAACCTGCTGGGGTTAGAAAAATCAGGAAGACAGTTCTCTCTAACACCACAAATCACCATAAGGAAAGAATTCAAGATCCTGAGACAGAAAGGAGAGTGTGAACAGAAAGAGAAACTGTCTTATATGAACTTGTTGCACCAGATCGATGCAGGTTTACAGAAAGGCTACCAGCCAGATGAAATCATTGAAGGGGTGGTGAAAGCGATCAGCCCACAACTGAACCTCCGTAGTATGCTAGAAATGAAGAGTCAATTGACCTTGCAACAGCTGAAGATGATTTTAAAAGGGCACTATAAAGAAGAGAATACTTCAGAATTGTTCCACCGACTCATTAACCTCTCACAGAAAAATAATGAATCACCCCAAAGTTTCTTGTTCAGAGCAATTAAACTGAAGGATAAACTGTTGTTTGCATCCAGAGATGTAGAATCGGAGAAGTTTGATGCTGGACTAGTCAAGAAGAAGTTCTTGAGATCATTGGGAACGGAGTTAATCAGCAAAGACATCAAGTTGCAGCTGAAACAGTACCTAGAAGATCCTGGCATTCTGGACGAAGTCCTAACTGAAAAAATGAATGAGGCAGTTAGTCTGGAGTCAGAGAGCGAACAGAAGTTAAATAAAGGATCTGCTCCTAAAATTACCAAAATGAGTCATCTGAAGTTGGAGACCCCCGGTGGCCAGTCCAAAGATCATCATGGAGACCCTCCAGTGCCACCTCCGAGAAGGAACCTTAAATCACCAACAAAAGAGAGGACCGCCAGTGCTGACTGGGAGGAAGTAATAGGAGAACTGCAAGCCGAGTTGATTGAGGTGAAAAAGTTGATTTGTTCCAGGCCAGAACTTGTATCCCTCAGACCCAGGAGTGGGTTCCAAAACAGAAGATACCTGGCTTGTGAAGCATGCCGTTCATCAAATCAGAGTACGGTGTGTGTCCACTGTCTAAGATGTGGTGAGGAAGGACATTATGCCAAGGAATGTCAATGGTCACATTCATTTGGATTAAAAGACAGGAGGTTGCCAGTGCGGGGCGACTGGTAACCGCGACACAGAGGAGGCACCAGAAGCAAATCCAAATCTCACCAAACCCCAGAACGGTGCATGAGGTAAAACAGCTGCTTCAGTACTATTCCCAAGTGTGTTCCCGTCTACAACAGCTGCAAGAGAGACAGGGGCATCAATGCCCAGTGCGGAGGTTAAACAATGTACTCCTGAGAGGAGGATTCCTCAGTCAGTAAAGATAGCCTCATCAGCCTAATCAGTGAAAGGTGCTTTATACAGTGCCAGCTAGATGGACTCCTGGTAAAAGCACTGTGGGACACAGGAGCCCAAGCGAGCCTTTTAAATGAAGAATGGAGAAGGCACTACCTGCCACATACCTGCCTTCGGTCGTTAAAAGAACTCTTAGGACCAGTGGAACTCCATGGCAAAGCTGTCAACCTGACCGAAATCCCTTTCATAGGCTGGGTGGAAGTGAATTTCCAACTGAAGGCCATGAAGAACAGCAACACCATTGAGCTTTTGGTACTTATTCTCGTGACCAGTGATCAGAACGTGGCAGAGGATCCTATCCTGGGTTATAATGTAATCAGTGAGGTCATCACGAAACACAAGTCAGTGACGCTGGTGGTGGATGCAATTGCCACATCACTTACCATACCCAACGCCGTAGCAGAAAATGTGATTCATAGAGTAAAGAAAGCACAGAATACAATGGACCTAAAAGAAGTCAAGGTAGACTGGCGCCCAACCATCATCACTGCAAACCAAATGGTGGGGGTGAGGTGTGGAGTCCGGGTAGAACCGGGAAGAAAAGTCCAGAAAAGACTGTTCGTGTCAAAAGACTCCCCAGAACGTCCGGAAGGCCTAGTTAAAGGTGAGACTGTGCTTACGATTCCTACTGGTAGGTTTGCTCGAGTGACAGTACCGGTGATGAATACTACGAAACACGAAATTAGACTGGATCTAAAGACTGTGTTAGGTCACATTGAAACCGTTAAAAAGGTATATCCAGCCAGTGTGAAACCCGTCCAGGGGTCTACCATGAATTCAGTCTCCCCTCCAAGAAACAGGAGTTGCCCGGGGGAGGAAATTGCACGACCCACATCAGGGTCCTGTGATTCCCCAGTATCCCTGAAACACTTGTGTGCTGAAGATATAGCGATAGCAAAACAGATGCTGAGAGAAGAGTGTCATGCATTCTCTAAAGATGACTCTGATATAGGCTGTATCCCGTCGTTACAATTGAAAATCAATTCGAAAGACACGACCCCAGTAACCAGAAGTTACATATGAAAATAAATAGTGAGGCACCAGTCACACTATGCAGCTTTCAATTGTCGAGCACTAATCGCTGCACTCTGCATATGAAAGAGTGTTAGCCTGGAAACCAAGTAGACAGGGCACTAGCAGTGTGCATGTGAGCCAGGTGGTGCAAATTCCATACATAGTGAAACCTGAGCCATAAACGCTATAGAAATGGAACAGATAATGCACTCACCAACAGTGTTGCTTGATAATAGTCCTGTTTATTCGGGATTACACATGCGGAGTGGTGGTGCAGGTTCTGGGGTGCGGGGGGTAAGAGGACAACGGCCGTTTCGCGCGAGTCCTGCGCTTCAACGGGTCCACTGCAGGTGAGCAGCCGAAGCCTTTTGGTTAAATACCTGAAAATGAGGCAATACAGCCAACCCACCTGCACAGGTGTTGATTAAGTGAAACAAAACACAAATAAAAAAATGTTTAAAAACACAATGCAACACATACACCGTTACAATGAACTTATGAAAACTCATATAAATACAGATAAATCCTGGCGATCATTGAGTCATGTCGGACCTTGTGCGTTAGAGTCCAGAATTTGCCTAGCTTCTTTCTGAAATAAAACTAAATTGTAATTACTTGGGCGGACTAACATTCAGGAGGCCAGCAAAGCGTAATTTATTAGGGTCGCTACCATGAGCTTCTTTCATGTGCTGAATTAAACGGGGAGAGCCTTTTTCTGAACGAAACGATCTATAATGCTCACCAAATCTCACATGCAAGGGTCTGATTGTTTTCCCAATGTAGAAAACACTGCATCTCAGTGGTAAGTTTTTTCAATTGGGAAGCCTAAGGTGGCAAGTAAAGGATTTGATTACCTGTAAGACTAATTATGTGGTCTGCGTGATTTTCTGTCCCTGTAGATTTTTCTACATTGGGAAAACCATCAGACCCTTGCATGTGAGGTTTGGTGAGCATCATAGATCAATTCGTTCAGGAAAAGGCTCTCCCCGTTTAATTCAACACATGAAAGAAGCTCATGGTAGCGACCCTAATAAATTATGCTTTGCTGGCCTCCTGAAGGTCAGTCCGCCCAAAAACGGAGGTAATTACAATTTACACTGTGTTCCAAATTATTATGCAAATAATATTTTCTCAGATTTTCCCAAATTACCTATATGAATTGCAGTCATTGTAATTTTCCAGTCAAATAACTATTAGAGTACAATTGAAAGGTTTTTGTACAAACTGCCTATGATAACAGTATATTTTTTAAAAAATAAAAAACTCAAACTGCACTCAAAATGCATGTTCCAAATTATTATGCACAGCAGAGTTTTCAACCTTTTCATTTTAATAAAGAACAAAAAAATGGTCATTTTTGAAATTATAAGCATTAGCAGGTTATTACAAACTGAAATCAAACAGTTTTCAACTCAAAACTTTATTCTAGGTGATGTTACATTTGCACATAGGACCTCTTGTTCGAAAGGAGCTTCTGAACTCTCTCGTCCATTGAATTTGTCAGGTTTTGGATGGTTTCTGCTTCCAATTGTTTTGCATGAGGACAGAATACCCTCCCAGAGCTGTTGCTTAGATGTGAACTGCCTCCCACCATCATAGACACTCCTTTTGATGATGCTCCAGAGGTTCTCAATGGGGTTGAGGTCAGGGGAGCATGGGTGCCACACCATAAGTTTGTCCCCTTTTATGCCCATAGCAGCCAGAGATGCAGATGTGTTATGTGCAGCATGAGACGGGGCATTACAGTGGTATCAACAACACAGAGTTAAGTTGACCCGAAAGAAGTGAGAACTGTTCAAAAGGCAAGTCCGATTTCTAGGGAAAATTGTGTCCGGAGAAGGATATACCATGGACCCAGCAGAAATCGCTCCAGTACTGGACTTAAAAGACAAGCGGCCCTCTACAGTCGGGGAGTTGAGGCAGATCTTAGGATTCACACAGATCTACCTCTCTGGACCTGATATTCTTATCTTACTAACCAGAATCCCACACTGCCTGTCCGCTATTTCATCTTTCTTCTCTGCTAGATTCTTAAAACTTAATATGGATAAAACTGAATTTATCATCTTTTCCCCATCTCACTTAACTGCCCCATCTGACCTATCCATCAAAGTCAATGGCTGTCCACTCTTCCCAGTCCTGCAAGCTCGCTGCCTTGGGATAACCCTTGACTCTGATCTCTCCTTCATATCCAAGCCCTTTCCACTTCCAGCCAACTCCAGCTCAAAAATATTTTCCTGATCCGCACGCCTTCATCATCTTTCGCCTTGACTACTGCAACTTCCTGCTCCGTGGCCTCCCTTCTAACACTCTCGCACCCTTCCAATCTATCCTAAACTCTGCTGCCCCCCCGCTATTCCACAGCCTCTCCCCTCTGTCAATCCCTTCACTGGCTCCCTATTGCCCAGAGACTCCAGTTCAAAACCCTAACCATGGCATATAAAGCCATCCACAACCTGTCTCCTCCATACATCTGTGACCTAGTCTCCTGGTACTTACCTGCACGCAACCTCCGATCCTCACAAGATGTCCTTCTCTACTCCCCTCTTATCTCCTCTTCCCACAATCACATACAAGATTGCTCCCATGCATCCCCCATACTCTGGAACGCTCTACCCCAACATATCAGACTCTCGCCTACGATGGAAACCTTCAAAAAGAACCTGAAGACCCACCTCTTCCGACAAGCCTACAACTTGCAGTAACACTCGCTCCACCATGCCGCTGCACAACCATCTGTACCCTCACCTACTGTATCCTCACCCATCCCTTGTAGATTGTGAGCCCTCGCGGGCAGGGTCCTCTCTCCTCCTGTACCAGTCGCCGACTCATTTTTGTTCACATTATTGTACTTGTTGTTTGTTATATATACCCCTTTTAAACATGTAAAGTGCCATGGAATTAATGGTGCTATAATAATAATAATAATAAATAATAATAACTTCCCCAGGTTTGCTGTCCCACTATACCTCCTCTTGGGGGGGGGGGGGGCGACAGAGTCAACAACACCCATGGAGAAAAAGAAGAATGCGGGCAGGACCGGGCTTAAAAGAAACAACGCCATTTCATCCCAACAGCAGGACCACCAGGAGGTATTGGAAGAACTAATAGATTACCTGGTAAAACCATCCATCTTGGGATATCCTGATTTCAACTTACTATTTGTTCTTCATTGTGATGCTTCCCAAGTTGGACTGGGAGCTGCCCTGTATCACCATCAAGATGGAAAATTGAGAGTCATTGGTTACGGTTCTAGAACGTTGACAGACGCCAAGAAGAATTACCATCTACATTCCGGAAAATTGGAGTTCCTGGCATTGAAATGGTTTATCTGTGAATGATTTAGACATTATCTCTATTACAGCAAAGAGTTTGAGGTATACACCGACAACAACCCTTTGACCTATGTCCTCACTACAGCCAAACTGAATCCAAGGGGTCAGAGATGGATCGCTGAACTAGCTGACTTCAATTTCAGTATCAAGTACAGGCCAGGAAAATGCAATGTGGCTGCTGACGGATTGTCGAGAATGCCACTAGAGCCTGAGGAGTTCATGCAAGAATGCTCGGAGGAAGTCAATCTGGAAGCAGTACCCAAGCAGTGCAACCTTATCAAGAGGAAGACACACCATTGTGGTGTCCATTGACGGTGGAAACCACCATAAAAGTGAAAGAACAAAATCACCCCCTGTCCATTCAACAACTACCAAAAGGAAAAATCCATAGAGCACAACGGGAAGATCAAATAATTGGTAGAATACTACTTTATGTGGCCCAAAATCAGTTTCCAAGTAAACGTGAGAGAGATATTGAGTCACCAGCAGTATCTGTTTTAGTTAAAGAATTGACGAAGCTCTACCTCAGTGAAGATGGTATCCTGTATTGTAAAGGAGGACAAAACCGGCAGTTGGTACTACCCAGAGTATTCCTTAGGTTGGTCTTCAAAGAATTCCATGAAAACATGGGACACTTGGGAGTGGAAAGGACAACCAACTTGATCCATGAACGTTTCTTCTGGCCGTACATGCAGAGAGATATTGAGAGGTACGTGACCAGAGAGTGTGGGTGTGTGAAAGATAAATGTCCAAACACATCAACCCGGGCACTGATGGGCAACATCCATACTACGTATCTGTTTGAGATGGTCTCAATAGACTTTCTACATCTCGAGACGTGCAAGGGTGGTTACATATTGGTGGTGATGGACCATTTTACTCGATTTGCGCAAGCATAAGCCACCACTAATAAAGCTGGTTGAACAGCGGCAGAGAAGATCTTCAATGATTTTGCTTTGAGGTTTGGGTTCCCTATGAGGTTACACCACAACCAAGGAAGAGAATTTGAGAACCAGCTCTTTGCCAAGCTAGGAAAGTACTGTAGAATTCACAACGCCCTATCACCCAGAGGGTAATGGACAAGTGTAACGTTTTAACCGGACATTATTGTCGATGTTGCGCACATTAACAGCTGAGAGAACAAAGACTGGAAGAGTTCTCTGTCAAAAGTGGTACATGCCTATAACTGTACAAAGAGCGATGCAACGGGTTACTCACCCTTCTTCCTATTATATGGACGGTAGCCAAGACTGCCAATCGACATCATGTTCGATACTCCGGCATCAGAGACATACAGAACATATCCGGAGTAGGTTCGGAAATGGAAGGAATGGATGGCAGAGGCATACAACACAACGACCAAAGTGGTTACGCAAGGACAGAGCAAGAGTAAGGAGTACTATGATCGAAAATGTTATGGAGCAGAATTATCACCGGTAAGCCGGGTGCTAGTCAAGAACGTACGTGAGAAAGGAGGTCCAGGAAAACTTTGTTCCTACTGGGAAGTCAAGGTGTATGTGGTCGTATAGAGGAAAGCCAATGACAATCCAGTGTATGAAATCTGATTGGAAAGAGGGGACAAGAAAATCAGAATAGTCCATCGGAATTTATTACTACCCTGCGATTATCTTCCACCACAACAAGACTTCCCAGAAGCAGACCGACATCGACTGAGATCGACTAAGGGACCACCACAGACTGAAGCTCCGGAGGTGGATAGTGACCTTGAAAGTTCCAATGAGGAAGAGCACACCGTTGTATTTCTCGGACCGGCAAGGAGAGGGATGTACCATCCTCAAGAGAGTGAACTAAGAGTCCCGAGGCTCCAGAGTTTGTACAAAGGAGTACAGATAAAGTCCAATTCAGATCTGATGATCGAACACCGGTCACTGAAGAGACCGAATGACACTTCGGAGTAGCAGAATTACCCGACCAGGTGGAAACAAATGATTCAAGAGAAGCACAGGAACTTACAGAGGCAGTTCCAAGATCATCTGAGGAAGTACGAGAAATGAGTGCTGCAGAAGAAACTCTTGTAACCAAAGAACCTGTGGTATCTAAGGAACAACCCACCAGGAGGATGTCAACTCGAGAAGTGAGGAGGCCTGTGAAGCTGACATATGAGACACTTGGAGAACCTAGTCAAGTCAAGCCAAGGACTGTTGACTGGAAACAGTTATCTCTGCATGCGGACCGAGTAAGCCCACTTGAGTGGTATTCCCCACCGAGAGACAGTATGGGCAATGTTACCCGGTGCAAAGACTTGTTTTGGCCTAGTGAGAGAGAGAGCTGGTTGAAGACGTACGAAAAGCTCCAGCTGAAGAGACGCTGATTGTGTTGTGTTAATTGTTTTTTTCTTACAGGAGTACTACAAGAAAAAGGTCTTAGAATAGGTTGTTATAAATGTTTGTAAATGTTATGCCAATATGACAATGCCAATTTGTATATAAAATTACTCAACTTTCACCACTGTCTCAGAATTGGTCATATTGAGCAATTAAGACGAATGTCGAGGACGACATTCAAAAAGGAGGGAAGAGTGTGACATGCAGAAGTAGTGCTGTTGCTTCAAAAGCATCCAGCAACTATTACAAATAACACAAGCACAGGAGACAGGAAGTGTTGTGCTTCAGAAGCATCCAGCAACTAGAGGGGTTAATACAGTCACAGGAGACAGGGAGTGTTTTAGCAGAGCCCCAGGGGGATTGTGGGGAATTTGTTATTGTAGTCTGGCTGAAGCTGAAGAGAAAGATGGTGTGTTATCTGGATCTGACAGAAGGCAACTGAACAGCATTCAGACCAGGAGAGAAACTAAACACAGGTCAGATAAACTAACTTGAACTAACAGTGCAGAGTATTATTGGGCAGGAAGATAAGGACTGGAAGGAATTGTGTCACAGGCATCATCTCTCTCATCAAACCCTCCCCCCTCCATCTCCCTCATCAAACCCTCCCCCCTCCATCTCCATGCATTATAAAGAATGCTGTGTACTATTGTGTCCTTGTGAAGGATAAGCCTGTGGTTGTCTATGCATAGAAGTGTGCTGCTAAGAGATCTAATCTATGCTGAATTATGCTACTGGAGAAACTGTAATAATGTACCTTGTGAAGAAACTACTGCATTGTTACTGGAGCCGGTTGCTCAAGAAACTCAGACTGTACTGTAATTAAGATTGTTGCTGTAATATCCCTGAATTGCACTGGCCGTGATTCAGATTAAATTCCACTGTTAAACTGTTGAAAACAACTCTTGACAGATGTGTCTGGTCAGCCATTGAATCTATCTAATCTGAGAGAAGCTGCAGCCTATAGTTGCCCTGAGTAATGGTTCCCCCAGGATTCCAAAGAATTCATGAAACCCGTCTCGCCCTATCTGAACCTAGCAGCGTGTGTGTAACACTAATATTAACAGAACTTACTCATTGCTTTCTATGGGTGAAAAAACACTGCAAAAGCGCTGAAAGAATAGACATGCTGCAGTTTTGAAAAACACAGCAGTTTTCCAATTTAGTCAGGAAAAAAAACAAATGTGTGTGCATGAGTTTTCTGAAATTCCATAGCTTTTGCTGGTACTGTAAAAAGCAGCTTTTAATTTGCATAAAAAAGCAAAAATGCAACGTGTGAACATAGCCTAAGGGCTCACAGTGGCACAGTTATCCTATCAATGGATGCCTGTGTCACGGGTGTGTCAGGGTTGGCAGACAGTCATACGGTGTCTGGCTGTAGCAGGTCACTGCATTTGGCCTTACAAACATCTCCCTGATCCTATTAAGATTCCTCTCTCTTTTGGACCCAGTGGTGATATTCACCTTGCTTGGGGATTATACCTTTCCCTTTAGGATCCTAAGGTATCCTCACCTTTCTGCTGCTAATCAGTACTTCCTTGCTGTGCCCTTAAATACACTCAAATCCTCACAGAGTTGCTGGTGATAGCGTGTATACCTATTCAGGCCTGGGATTCTAGTAGTCAACTAGAATTACCTTGATTTTCCTATGTGGATTGTTGCCGTGCTTTCTCCAGTGTGATCTTGAAGCTAAGTGTATTCCCCTGTTTGTTTCCCCTTCTTTAGCTTGTAGTGGGACTGACTTAATGCTCACCCCTCCCACTCCCTACCTAGGGCCTAGCCTTAGGGTCAGCTAAGGCCAGGTTTCCTGCTTGACGATAGGTGCAGAACCTATTTAGGGTCAATAGGGGAGTCAGGGTTTGTCGGCAGATCTGTTTAGGCGTCTCCACTCTCCCTTTCCCTAGTTGTAGGGCTCCCTCCCCTTTTCCCATCGTTATACGCTGGGTTCTCCCCATATCTAGCGTGACAGTCTGGTGCATTGCATAGTCCCTGTTAGAGGACCACTCTTTCTCCTATATGTAACTTCTGCAACTATCAAGAGTAGTGTGCCACTAAATGTGTGCTTGTAGATATCAAGCATGTGAACTCTAACCAACAAATGTACCGTGCTTCTCTGGAGAGAAAATAAAGTTATCATATTAATTGTTTAGCCGCAAGAAATTTGCATCAATCTCCAGAAGAGCCAAACCCTGTTACAAGCAAAACTGCAACCCTGTTTATCTGTTTTGTATTCATGTAATCTCTAAGAAAATTCTAATGATTATATGTCTCAACTACTTAACCTGATTGAAGCTTAACCTCTGCATTTATTATTCCCACAAAATTTGATCAGACCTGTTATCAAATAAAAATGCTAGTTTTTGTATATTGTGTATACCATCCAGGAAGCAGATGCTAACTTAGCCATTGTATAAACACTAGTTCGATTCTAGGGGTAAAGATTGTTATGCTTTATAGTCACAAACATATCACCAATGGACATGCATCTTAATGAAAATGCACTGGCAAAAATAGTAGACCTTAAGAAATTTCTGATGGATATACTATCATATACCAATCAGATTACAACAAAGCATATTTTATTTATTCCAATGATCCTTTACAAAATATTATCTTAACATTCACAGGATGTCAGTACAGGGTTTTGTTTGAAGTTTCCACTTTCTGGTATAATACTGGTATTTAGTTAACATAAAATTCACCACTATGAATAAAACAGGTAGTAAACACAGCAAATTCTTAAAGCAAAAGGAACCCAGGACTCCACAGGGTCAATAAATTAAGGGCTCCTGTAGATATTATTATTACCATGTAGATATTATTTGCTGAAAACCAACAACTTCAGTAGTGATCTTCACATCGCTGTTGTCACCACAACACTGCGTTCTATTACTGCTGGGTTAAACCGTTGCCATGTAACAGTAGAGCTGTTTCGTAGTTATTTTGGACACTGTGAGTTAGGAATTTTAAAATGCATTAAAGGGAACCTGTTGCCAGGTGTTCCCTATATAAAATACAGCCACCACCTTTAAGACCTTTTCTTACAGTATTCTATTGAGCTGTATGTAAGTCCCCAATCCCTTCTGCAAAAGAGACCTTTATACCCACATACAGGACGGTCCGGTCCGATGGGCGTCTCTAGTCTTGCTTTGGCACTTCCTCTTTTCCTACAATCGCCGTCCTCCTGCTTGCTTCATGTGAATGACGCATCCTTCGTCATTCATACAGTGTCCCTCATATGCACTCCTGCACAGGCGCACTTCTCTTTGCACTGCCGAAGGCAGAGCAAAGTTCTGCAGTGCGCATGTGCTGGGAAAGACCAAAGAATCGCGATGACCTGGAAGTAAAGCCGGCACATGCAACTACAGTACTTTGCTCTGCCCTCAGCAGAGCAAAGAGAATAGCGTCTGCACAAAAAGTACAGTGGGTACGGAAAGTATTCAGACCCCTTTAAATTTTTCACTCTTTGTTTCATTGCAGCCATTTGGTAAATTTTAAAAAGTTCATTTTTTTTCTCATTGAAGTACACTCTGCACCCCATCTTGACTGAAAAAAAACAGAAATGTAGAAATATTTGCAAATTTATTAAAAAAGAAACACTGAAATATCACATGGTCATAAGTATTCAGATCCTTTGCTCAGTGTTGAGTAGAAGCACCCTTTTGAGCTAGTACAGCCATGAGTCTTCTTGGGAATGATGCAACAAGTTTTTCACACCGGACCCTTTGCTCAGACACTCATATTTAAGTCACATGCTGTCCATTTGCTTGTGATCCTCCTTGAGATAGTTCTACTCCTTCATTGGAGTCCAGCTGTGATTAATTAAACTGATAGGACTTGATTTGGAAAGGCACACACCTGTCTATATAAGACATCACAGACCAAATGAGAATCATGAGCTCAAAGGAACTGCCCAAGGAGCTCAGAGAGAGAATTGTGGCAAGGCACAGATCTGACCAAGGTTACAAAAGAATTTCTGCATTATTCAAGGTTCCTAAAAGCACAGTGGCTTCCATAATCCTTAAATGGAAGAAGTTTGGGACCACCAGAAGTCTTCCTAGACCTGGCCGTCCAGCCAATCTGAGAAATTGTAGGAGAAGAGCCTTGGTGAGAGAGGTAAAGAAGAACCCCAAGATCACTGTGGCTGAGCTCCAGATATGCAGTAGGGAGATGGGAGAAAGTTCCACAAAGTCAATTATCACTGCAGCCCTCCACCAGTCAGGCCTTTATGGCAGAGTTGCCCGACAGAAGCCTCTCCTCAGTGCAAGACATATGAAAGCCCGCATAGAGTTTTCTCAAAAACACATGAAGGACTCCCAGACTATGAGATATAAGATTCTCTGGTCTGATGGGGCGAAGATAGAACTTTTTGGTGATAATTCTAAGCAGTATGTGTGGAGAAAACCAGACACTGCTCATCACCTGCCCAATAAAATCCTAACAGTGAAACATGGTGGTGGCCGCATCATGCTATGGGGATGTTTTTCAACTGCAGGGACAGGACGACTGGTTGCAATTGAAGGAAACATGAATGCGGCCAAGTACAGAGATATCCTGGATGAAAACTTCTTCAAGAGTGCTCTGAACCTCAGACTTGGCCGAAGTTTCACCTTCCAACAAGACAATGACCTTAAGCACACAGCTAAAATAACAAAGGAGTGACTTCAGAACAACTCTGTGACCATTCTTGACTGGCCCATCCAGAGCCCTGACCTAAACCCAATTGAGCATCTCTGGAGAGACCTGAAAATGGCTGTCCACCAATATTCACCATCCAACCTGACAGAACTGGAGAGGATCTGCAAAGAAGAATGGCAGAGGATCCCCAAATCCAGGTGTGAAAAACTTGTTGCATCATTCCCAAGAAGACTCATGGCTGTCATAGCTCAAAAGGATGCTTCTACTCAACACTGAGCAAAGGGTCTGAAAACCTATGACCATGTCATATTGACTCGCCCAGGGGGATATGGGGGAGACTCGGTACCCGGGCCTTGACCTTCTGGGGGATGTCACGGCAGTCGGCTCCCGGACCCGTACCCTGGGGTCACTCTTTAAAAGGGGGGTTTTGTTAACAGTTTTGTCTCATGATGCCACCTCTGGCTCCTGGTAATGTGTACCAGCGCTGCTGCAGACCTCCGAGGATGATGGGATAGCAGCTGGGATGTTTCTGCTCCCCACAGGCGAAGCGGGCCCCTGGGGCAGGGTTGATGGAGGGGATGCAGATGGTGATGCTGGGTGTTGCAGTGCAGGGGCGGTAGCGTGGTAGAAATAATGGACAGAAACAGTAGAGTGCAGTCATCCGAGTTTACTCACAGTTCTTTAGGTTCCTCAGGTACACTGTCCAGGTGTCAGCCTCCTGCGTCGCACTACGTTTGCCAGGCAGGGGTTCAGCACTCCCTCGAGTATATCAGAAGCACTTAATGGGACCCCCTTTCTGTATGCTCCTTCCTTAGCCGACTTCCCGCGCTGGGTCTTCTCCATCCTGCCCTGCGCCCCACCACACAAAGTCCCGATCGGGTACTCTGAGATGCCTCTGGGCAACTTGAAGTTCCCGGACCTACTTGGTGCCCTTCACGGCGGCTTAGGTGCGGTTGAGGCAACTGTACCATGAAAGTGCAGAAGCCTCCAGCTTTCCAGCCGAGACCTGGAGTAACTCGGCTAGCCCAGGGACCGGTTCCCTTCTTGCGGCCTGGTCCCTCTGACACTTGGCAGATTCGGGCATACGGGTGCCGTCCTGCACTCACCGTACCCCCTGGGTTCCTTTCTATTCCTGGAGCCTTACTCCCTGACTCCCCTCTCATTCCTTGGCCTCTCTGACTAGGCCCCAGCCTGGAGCAGAGCTCCTGAAGAGACTCTGCTCCTCAGATTGCTCCTCTCCTCATCTCTCTCACTGAAAAAGACCTCACTTTCTAAGATGGGTTCCCTTTTTATATATATTCTCTACGTGCTCCCCTGTTCTGCGTCCTCCACCCACACCCACTACTGGTTCCCCCTCACTTTGGTTCCCCCCACTCCAGCCAGGGTCGGGGCAGCAGAAGAAGTGCATAATGCCCTTCCAGCCGGCCTGGAGTAGTGTAGTGTTGAGTGCAGGTGTTGGGGTCCCGGGCAGTACTCCATCCTTACCTGAGAGAAGGAGATGCCACACCTTTGGGTGAGGTGCAGTACCTCTGTGGCGACTGAACCCTCAGGGGCGCCACATTCCCCCTCGGCAAAACGCAGCACGTCCGCGGGCTGGAATAGAGTAAAACACGGTATATTACAGACATGCAATTTTTTTTAGATGCATCACATAGAACATAGTAAACAAACTCTTTATTCCCTTTATGCGAGGCACTTTTTCTTAAACGTTACTGGTTACATTTATCAAAACATTATAAGATTTTTTTTTTTTTTTTAATAACATTTTTTTTTATACTATAAAACGTTCTTCTCAACGTCACAGTGAGTCCCATAACCAGGTGTCCATCTCACTCCTGAAGGTGAAATATAAGCAGCATAAGGGACCAGTCTAAAAACCCTCAACGTAGGCCCTGGGCGTGGCTACAGGGCATAAGTGATCCAGGTGTTGGAGCACGTCTTCGGCCACGCCAAACGGGTGGTCTTTTGACATAAAACCAATAGGGGGCACTTTAATAAGTGCAACTATGTACAACAGGCAGTTTTTTGGTTATTCACCGTCCATAACCTACAAGTCTTTATACCCTCACGGGTAACTAAAGGCATACATTATTTTTAGTTCACACAAAAACAAATTTTCTTTACTGTACCCCATACGGGTAACTATTTTGCAGTTTCCACTCACTCTGACTCAGTGGTGGTGACCCCGCCGTAGGTATGCCTGGTTCTTGCCGACTGACCCAGCCGGGTAATCAGCCTCAAGCTGCAGGGGCATGTCTTCCTCCTCCTCAACCACACGATACACTTGGAGGGCATACCACCCGCGTTCCCCGTGGTGCCTGGTGTAGGTGACATGGTCACCAGGGTAGAGGTTTTGGTCGGGATGGCCCTGTTCCAGGTGGGGCTCAACATCCCGCCGATTGACAAAGATGTCTCTGTCGAACTGCGGATCCCGTATAAAGCCCCATCCGGCTTCCAGGTCGAACTTTACTATTAGCCCCTCCACACGGGGACTAGGCCAGATGGACTCCGTTTGACGGACGTGGGCTTTGGCGGCCTTGTTCCTGGCCTCCATGTGTTCCCAGCGCACCCGCCGGGTGCGTCGTTCTTTTGTCAGCTGCAGGAGCTCCTGTCTGTAGAACTCCTCCCTCTGCAGGGCTTGAGCTTGCGTCTCCTGCGGGAACCCCATCAGGTACCCCCCCCCGGTTGTCCCACCTAAATTCTTCTCCTTCTTGGCGGGCAGCCGGGGGGTGCTGGTGCGGGGACTAGAGGGGGTTGTTGCTGGTCCTCGTACTTTGCGGACCAGTCGAAAGAGGGTGCTCCGTACGTGCCGGGGCTGGCGGTTCTGGGAGGGAGCCGAGCAGCAGCTCCGCAGAGTCAGCGCCCGGGGTTGGAGGTTCCGGGCTCAGGAGTTGCTCAAGGGCGTACGTGGCCAGGGACGGAGGGTGCTGCAGGAGGCCCAGGAGCAGGTCGGCGCTTTCAGCGCCCGGGAGAGGGGAACTTTTTCCTACCTGCTCCTGTGCTGCACGCGGCCTCCTGGCGCTCATCGGGCTCCGCCGGGGCTGGGGCGCCGCTGGTGACACGCAGCGCTGGCTGCCGCCGGGCTGTGATCTTCGTCAGCAGCTCCTCCTTCCATCGTGCGACCACCGCTTGCTGGGCCTTCTCCACACGCTGGCTCAGCTCTTGCACCTCAGCCTGGAGGAATTCGGCATCCTCCGGGGACAGCTTTGTTATCGCTCCCTCCAGGGTGAGGGGGGGCACTTGCTGCTGCAGGCCAGAGGCGGAGGCTTGGTCCTGGCTTCTGTCCATGCTGGCTACCGGGTGCAGTCTGTCTAGACTGGTTAAGACCATACCCTGTCTCCACTGCTTTTCTCCTCCTCCTCTCCCCTTTCGGGGGCGATTCCATGGCAGCCTGTTGTCGGTCACTCCTAGGAGCGGCCCCCCCACTTTGACAGACACATCTACGTACATGGTCACTGTTGCTTGGGGCGGGCCTCACTTTTGGCGCCATTCTGGGACACGGCCCATGATGGGAGGTGATTCCTTGTTGTTTTTGAGTGTGCACATAATGGTGCCCGTTCTTCTGGGGCGGGCGCCAAATTTAGTGAAGAAAAACAGTTCAAATACAGCACACAGTACCCGGTGATAACGGGCACGAAATCCTGTTCGTGACGCCAGGAAGAGTATGACTCGCCCAGGGAGATATGGGGGAGACTTGGTACCCGGGCCTTGACCTTCTGGGGGATGTCACGGCAGTCGGATCCTGGGCCCGTACCCTGGGGTCACTCTTTAAAAGGGGGGTTTTGTTAACAGTTTTGTCTCGTGATGCCACCTGTGGCTCCTGGTAATGGGTACCAGCGCTGCTGCAGACCTCCGGGGTGATGGGATGGCAGCTGGGATGTTTCTGCTCCCCACAGGTGGAGCGGGCCCCTGGGGCAGGGTTGATGGAAGGGATGCAGATGGTGATGCTGGGCGTTGTAGTGCAGGGGCGGTAGCGTGGTAGAAATAACGGACAGAAACAGTGGAGTGCAGTCATCTGAGTTTACTCACAGTTCTTTAGGTTCCTCAGGTACACTGTCCAGGTGTCAGCCTCCCACGTCGCACTACATTTGCCAGGCAGGGGTTCAGCACTCCCTCAAGTATGTCAGAAGCACTTAACGGGACCCCCTTTCTGTATGTTCCTTCCTTAGCCGACTTCCCGCGCTGGGTCTTCTCCCTCCTGCCCTGCGCCCTGCCACACAAAGTCCCGATCGGGTATTCTGAGATGCCTCTGGGCAACTTGAAGTTCCCGGACCTACTTGGTGCCCTTCACAGCGGCTTAGGTGCGGTTGTGGCAACTGTACCATGAAATTGCAGAAGCCTCCGGTTTTCCAGCTGAGACCTGGAGTAACTCGGCTAGCCCAGGGACCGGTTCCCTTCTTGCGGCCTGGTCCCTCTGACACTTGGCAGATTCAGGCGTACGGGTGCCGTCCTGCAATCACTGTACTCCCTGGGATCCCTTCTGTTCCTGGAGCCTTACTCCCTGACTCCCCTCTCATTCCTTGGCCTCTCTGACTAGGCCCCAGCCTGGAGCAGAGCTTCTGAAGAGACTCTGCTCCTCAGATTGCTCCTCTCCTCATCTCTCTCACTGAAAAAGACCTCACTTTCTAAGATGGGTTCCCTTTTTATATATATTCTCTACGTGCTCCCCTGTTCTGCGTCCTCCACCCACACCCACTACTAGTTCCCCCTCACTTTGGTTCCCCCCACTCCAGCCAGGGTCGGGGCAGTAGAAGAAGTGCATAATGCCCTTCCAGCCGGCCTGGAGTAGTGTAGTGTTGAGTGCAAGTGTTGGGGTCCCGGGCAGTACTCCATCCTTACCTGAGAGAAGGAGATGCCACACCTCTGGGTGAGGTGCAGTACCTCTGTGGCAACTGAACCCTCAGGGGCGCCACAATATTTCAGTGTTTCTTTTTTAATAAATTTGCAAAAATTTCTACATTTCTGTTTTTTTTTCAGTCAAGATGGGGTGCAGAGTGTACTTTAATGAGAAAAAAAATGAACTTTTTAGAATTTACCAAATGGCTGCAATGAAACAAAGAGTGAAAAATTTAAAGGGGTCTGAATACTTTCAGTACCCACTGAAGATTGGAAGACACTGTGTGGATGACGAAGGACACATCAACCTCATGAAGCAGGGAAGGAGGATGGCAATTGTAAGAAGAGAGGAGGTTCAAGACCAGAGACTCCCATCTTACCAGACTGCAATGTATGTGGGTAAAAAAAGGTCTTTTTTGTGCTATGCAGAGGATTGGTGACTTACATACAACTTACTAGAATGCTGTAGAAGAAACAATAAAGGTGACAGCCGTGCTGTACATTGGAAAGATTTGGTGACAGGTTCCCTTTAACCCCTTAACGACCACCGATACGCATTTTCACAGCGATCGTTAAGGATACTTATTCTTCAGCGCTACTCTTTCACGACGCTGAGGAATAAGTGAATAGCGCCGCCCAACGGTGGCAATTTCTGAGAGTGTCAGCTGCATGTAACAGCTGATACCCTGCAGTATCAGCCCTAGCCAGTATTGATGCCAATCGGGGCCAATTAACCCCTTAAATATCCCTTTAAGTTGTAACAAGGGAGTCGCAAGATCCCCTTAGTAACCATCGGACACCCGCGATGAGAACTGAGGTCCCAATGGTTACCATGTCATGTGACGACCCCAGTGGCCTGTGAGATCCAGCAATAAGCTGGGCCTCACAGGCAGAGTCAGTGACTCACTGATTCACTGGTGCATTGCAGTATATGAGTACTGCAGTGTATGAGATCAGTGATCAGAAAAATATATATACATGTCCCAGCGTGAAAAAGTGTAAAAAAGGGGAAAAAAGTGAAATAAAATATGTAAAAAAGTAAAAAAAAATGCACACAAATCACTAAAATCAATTTCGCCGTTTGGGATAAAAAAATAAACAAAAAAAGTACACATAATTGGTATCGCCGCATCCAGAATAACCGCTCTATAAAACTGGCATGATATTTATTCTGTAAGGCAAACGCCATAAAAAAATAAAATAAAAAACAAGCCAAAAATAATGCTTTCTCATCATACTGACTCACAAAAAAGTGAATGAAAAGTGATCAAAATGTTGTATGTAAAAAAAAATTGCAGAACTGAAGGCCAAACCATCCTGCAAAAAACAAGCCCTAATATGGCTCATTCGGCAAGAAATAAAAAAGTTACAGCTCTCAGAATACGATGATGCAAAAACAAATTCATTTTTGTAAAATATTGTTTTTAGTCTGTAAAAATAGCAAAGCATAAAAAATCTACAAATTTTGTATTGCTGTAATCGTACCGACCCGACAAACAAATCAGTCTTCTTACTAGTACCGCACAGTGAACAGCGCAAAAAATAAAAGCAATTACTGAATTGCTGGTTTTTATTCCTTCTGTGTCTGAACAATCTGAATAAAAATTATCAAAAATTACTGTGGGCCCCAAAATGGAACCAAAAAAATCTGCAACTCGTCCCGCAAACAATAAGCCCTCACACAGCTCTGTTCGCAAAAAAATAAAAAAGTTACAGTGCTGACATTATGGCAGCGAAAAACTACTTTTTTATGAAAAGAAAGCATTTTTACTGTGTGATAGAAGCAAAACCTAAAGGAAAACAATATAAATCTGGTACCACTGGAATCACACCAACCCTAAGAATAAATCCACCATATCGCTTATGCTGCATAAAAATAAAAATAAGGACTATTCTTGTACTGCTGCTTATATTTTCATTCTGCCTCCCAAAAATCTGAATAAGGCTCGGTTCACATTTATCCTGCGCTCTCCGCTAAGCGCTTACGTCGGGGTTTCCGTGTAAAAACCCCAGATGGAGCCACTCACGTAAGAGGCAGATGGAGTCACTTTGGACTGGTCTCTGTTCCAGCGGTGTCCCATCATTTTAGGTACACAAGTGTGGGCGACCACAGATCTGTGCACATATAAAAATATGGAGACCACCAGAGCAGACCCCAAAAGGATCCCAAACTGTCTCTCTTTGCCTCATTATGGTGGTTGGTTTGGTTGGGGGTTTCGTCTCAATCGCATTTTTCTGGAATTTACATGGAAACCCCGACATAAGTGTTCAGCATAGAACACAAGATTGTAATAAAGCCTTATTCTTGAAGCGATCGAAAAATATTATGTGCCCCAAAATGTTACCAATAAAAACCCTAATTTATCCCACACAAAACCAGACCCCACTCAGGTCCGTCATCTGTCACTGGAACTATAGTGGGTTCCCACGTTACTGGTAGAACAAAGACTCTGGAAAAGCGACGGCTCCCCCCTCAAATAAAATTCAGAGAATTCTGCGCTACCAAATCCTAATGTGCCCCTCCTTCTGAGCCCCACTGTGCCTAAACTGCAGTAAGCGGCCACACGTTTGGCATTATTGTAGCGAGGAGTGCGCACTTAACAATTTATGGGAAGCGTATGTACAGAATCACAAGCTGGGCACAATGTATGGGGGCGCTACAATATATGGGGCCACTATACTGTATGGGGGCACAATGTATGGGCACTAAATTGGCATATTTTCAATTCTCCAGAAAAAAAGCATGGCACGTATGTTACAAAATAGTCACTGCAGCCATAGATGAATTCATTAAGAGGTTCAATTTCTACAATGGGGTCACTTTTGTTTTTTTTCTGCTGTTCTGGCACCTTTAGGGCTCCAAAAATGTTGCCCGCAAACTATTCTACCAACATCTGTGCTCCAAAAACCAAATAGCACTCCTTCCTTCTCAGCCCTGACGTGTGGCCTAATAGAATTTCTGACGACATATCACCATGTTCGGGAGAAATTGTGCAATAAATGATGATATCCAGTTTTACCTATTAACCCTTGTTTACCTGACAAATCTGCAGCGAATACAAAAATTACATTTTTACCACAAAAGGCTGCGTGCCCACTATGTGTTTTTCAAGCGTTTTTGCCGCGGAATTTCCACAGCGAAAACGCTTAAAAAATGCTTGGTAATACGTGCCCCATGGTCCCCAATGATAATCTGCATGTGCTCTGCACATGCTTCGGAAATTTCGGCTGCGGATTATCATTGCAGAAAAATACGCAGCATGTCCATTAATTTTGCGGACAAGCAGCGTAATTGCTGCCATTGACTTGCATTGAATCGCATAATATCTGCATGAGCACATGTGCACATGCGGATATAAAGCGATTCAATGTGCGGATGGTACCCGAGTCTGGAGAAGAGGAGACTCTCCTCCAGACTTGGGTACCATAGAACCTGTTAAAAAAAACTAGCCCCCGGTGTTTTCTCCGCTACGTCCGGTCTTTTGTATGGCTCGCGATGGTCTAAAAGGACCTGCGGTGACGTCATTTGGTCGGCGGTCGCGTGACCTGTCACATGACTAAATGACGTCACTGCAGGTTCTTTTAGACCACCCCGTGACACGAGGAGACCGGACGCATCCGAGAAAATACCGGGGGCCATTGGAAGGTAAGTATAATGTTTATTTTATTTTTTTTTACCATTTGTATTCTTTTTTTTAACTGTTACTTGGTCACACTATATAAATCAATGCCGGTTGCATGGATTTATATAGTGTGACGAGGTTGTCAAGCACTTTTCCAAGTGATGCTAAAATCGCTTGGAATAGCTCTTGATAGCCCGCATGCAGAAATGCATGCAAAAAAGCTATACAAACGCTTCTACCTGGCAGGAAAAACACATGTAAAATCCGCATGCGTTTTTCCTGCCAGGGAGATGCGGAAAAAATCTGCAGCATTTCTGCGTCGTGGGCACTTAGCCAAAATGGCATATTTCCACGTCCCAATGTTATAAAATTCTGTGAGGCATCTAAGGGCTCAAAATACTCACTACACCCCTAGATGATTTTTTTAGGCAGTGAAGTTTCCAATATGGGGTCTCCTGGGGGAGTTTCTGCTGTTCTGGTACCTCAGGGGCTCAGCTAATGGAGCCCCCAATCTATTAAAACTAAATCTTCATTCAAAAGGCCAAGTAGCGTTTCTTCCCATCTGATCACATTCGGTGTAGTACCTGTGGGTTCAAAATGCTCACTATAAGCCTGGATAAAATCCTTAATGGGTGTAGTTTCCAAAATGGGGTAACTTGTGGGGGGTTCCTGACGCGCCCCCTGGGCCGTGGGGTACTCGGCAGCCGGGCCTCTGGTTGCTGGGGGATATCACGGTAGCTGGCCCGGTCCGTGACCCAGGGCGGTCAGTAAAAGGGGGAATATTTATAAGGGATTTAAAGTGTTCGTGATGCCACCTGTGGAATGCGGCTAAGGGGTGCCGCCGCTGCGGAGCAGTCCTCTGGAGCTGGTGTTATGGCAGCAGGGATGGTGTGGCTGGTAGAGTTAGCTCCAGGGCAGCGTGGGGTGTAATGGATGGTGGTGCAGGGGAGATGGGACCCAGCCGGGTCAGAGGAAGAACAGACACACACACCGGGGCTAGTTTCAGTACCTTTACTGCAGATGGTAGTCAGGTACAGTCCGGGGTACTTGTAGGTGGTGTGCACTTCTGGTCATGCTCCCCAGTGAGCAGGTGTAAGGCCTCCTTTCTATATCTTCCTGTCTCTCTCCCTGGAGCTTCTGACCTGCTTGGAACAGGGTCTAGCTTCCTTGATGTCTCTCTCACTCGTATGCTTGGCGGCGAGGGCTTTCCCACTGGTTACCACGATCCCTGGATGCTGGGGCCTTCATAGTACCTAGACCTCTAAGTGTGCGCTATTCACGGGTGGACTGAGGGATATGAAATCCTCCTCAGTATGCCGGATTCCCTACTGGGCATAGAGATCCCAATAGGCTCGGGCCCGGTGCCCGGCTTGCAACAGGGGAGGAACTCTCTTTGGTTCCTCTGTCCCTCATGGCTCTTCTCTTCTCCATGCCTTCTAGCCCACTCTAGGCTCTCACTAGCCAGACTAGCACGCAGCTTGGGCCTAGCCTGGCTTTCAGCCACACAGACTTCAGCTTGTCTGGTGCTGCAGCATCGTGTTACACTCACAGCTTCCCACTGACTGACTTACTGAACTCCACCCCCCAGTATATATATACCTGACAGGGCTCCATCTAGTGGACTTGTGTGGAGGTGTCGGCATGTATTGAGGCCACTGGGGAGAATCCCATCTGTGCAACACCCAGGAGTTCTGTGACAGCCTGCAGCCGCAGGGCATCACATTCCCCCCTAGTAAAAGTCAGTACTCCCGGACTGAAACAAATTTTTGTATAACAGGTAACACAAGGATAACATATTTTTAAACATTACAATTTTCTTCCCTTTATGGGAGGCACGTAGCTTGAATGTTGCAATAACAGGTTTAATTAACATTATTTATGCTTTACTGTAGCAACCAGTTTTGATGAGATCCCTCCTCGGGTGTGTCCCTCTCATCTGGGTAAGCTGGCTTGTGGGAGACCTGCTCCAAACCCCCAACGAAGGTCCCGGGCGGGCTGCAGGACTGGTGTAGGACCACTGGTTCGGCCACGCCAAGCAGGTTTTAGTGGTGGTGGTCTTGTGAAAACCACCAGGGGGCACCTCAGGAGGTGCAGACTATGTACAATGCCAGTCGTTCACAGTTCACGGACTCCAAGTTCAGGTTAACTTATACTTAACATGAGAGCTACCGGGGAACTAGTAGCTCAAGGGCGCCCTCTCCTGGGATGCGCCTGGGGATGGGAGGTAGGCGAGCCGTCCTGGTCATCCTCCCGTTCAGTCAGGGTGTCCTCCTGCAGAAGTTCTGTCACCCTCTGAACATCTAGGGCATACGGCAGAGCCATGGGTATCAACGGGGTCACGACCCCTGCTGGTGGAGCAGCCGCTCCGGCCTGTACAGTGCCGGGCACAGGTTGGGTCTCTGGAGCGTTAACCGGTGCTCCGGGGCTTGCTGGTCGTCGGCCATGGTTGTGCCCCCCTAGTGAACCGGAGCCTACCTTCTTTGCTTTCCTATCAGGTAGGCCACAGCTCCGTGGGCGACGGTCTTCTTCCAGGACCTTGCGTCGCTCGCGTCTGACATCAGAGTGTCCTCTGGGCTCCTTCGAGGACCTGACGCTTCCTGGTTTGACGTCAGGGGCGGGGTGTGTCCTAGGCTTCGCGTGCTTCCAGCGGTTACGTCTCTCCTATTCCCGCGGTTACTCCCCTCTTCTTCCCGCGTGGTGACAGGAAGATGGCGGACAATGGCGGGAAATCTCGGGAATAGCGGGAAACCTTCACCACAGTGAGTATTACAGTCCTTTAAGGCGCACAGTACCCAGAGGCTACGGGCACGGAATCCTGTTCGGAGACGCCAAGGCTGAAGTGCTCCCTGGGCTGTGGGGTACTCGGCAGCCGGGCCTCTGGTTGCTGGGGGATATCACGGTAGCTGGCCTGGTCCGTGACCCAGGGCGGTCAGTAAAAAGGGGAATATTTATAAGGGATTTAAAGTGTTCGTGACGCCACCTGTGGAATGCGGTTAAGGGGTGCCACCGCTGCGGAGCAGTCCTCTGGAGCTGGTGTTACGGCAGCAGAGATGGTGTGGCTCTCCACAGGTAGAGCTAGCTCAAGGGCAGCGTGGGGTGTAATGGATGGTGGTGCAGGGAAGATGGGACCCAGCCAGGTCTGAGGAAGAACAGACACACACACTGGAGCTAGTTTCAATACCTTTACTGCAGATGGTAGTCAGGTACGGTCCGGGGTACTTGTAGGTGGTTTGCACTTCTGGTCTTGCTCCCCAGTGAGCGGGTGTAAGGCCTCCTTTCTATATCTTCCTGTCTCTCTCCCTGGAGCTTCTGACCTGCTTGGAACAGGGTCTAGCTCCCTTGATGTTTCTCTCACCAGTATGCTTGGCGACGAGGGCTTTCCCACTGGTTACAACGATCCCTGGACGCTGGGGCCTTCGTGGTACCTAGTCCTCTGAGTGTGTGCTATTCATTGGTGGACTGAGGGATATGAAATCCTCCTCAGTATGCCGGATTCCCTACTGGGCATAGAGATCCCAATAGGCTCGGGCCCGGTGCCCGGCTTGCAACAGGGGACGAACTCTCTGTGGTTCCTCTGTCCCTCATGGCTCTTCTCTTCTCCTTGCCTTCTAGCCCACTCTAGGCTCTCACTAGCCAGACTAGCCCGCAGCTTGGACCTAGCCTGGCTTTCAGCCATGCAGACTTCAGCTTGTCTGGTGCTGCAGCATCGTGTTACACTCACAGCTTCCCACTGTCTGACTTCCTGAACTCCACCCCCCCAGTATATATATACCTGACAGGGCTCCATCTAGTGGACTTGGGTGGAGGTGTCTGCATGTATTGAGGCCACTGGGGAGAATCCCATCTGTGCAACACCCAGGAGTTCTGTGACAGCCTGCAGCCGCAGGGCGTCACATTCCCACTGTTTAGGCACATCAGGGGCTCTCCAAACGCGACATGATGCCCACGGACCATTCCACAGCCTTGCTGTGCCCCCAAATAATAGTTTTCACTTACATATAGGATATCGGCGTACTCAGAAGCAATTGCACAACAAATTTTGGGGTCCATTTTCATTTTTGAAGAAAAAAATAGATTTTTTATTTTCACTGTTCTACGTTATGAAATTCTGCGAAGCACCTGGGGATTTAAGGTGCTCATCAAACATCTAGATACATTCCTTGAGGGGTCTAGTTTCCAAACTTGTGGGAGGTTTCCACTGTTTAGGCACATTAGGGGCTCTCCAAACGTGATATGGTGTCCGCTCTTGATTCCAGCCATTTCTGCATTCAAAAAGTCAAACATCACTCCTTCCCTTTCGAACCCTGCCGTGCATCCAAACAGCAGTTTTATCCCACATATGGGGTATCAGCATACTCAGGAGAAATTGTGCAACAAATTTTGGGGTCCATTTTCTCCGGTTACCCTTGTGAAAATAAAAAATTTGGGGCTAAAGTAAAATTTTTGTGAAAAAAAGTAAAATGTTCATTTTTTTCCTTCCACATTGCTTTATTTCCTGTGAAGCACCTGCAGGGTTAATAAACTTCTTGAATGTGGTTTTGGGGACGTTGAGGGGTTCAGTTTTTAGAATGGTGTCACTTTTGGGTATTTTCTGTCATATAGGCACCCAAATGTCACTTCAAACGTGATGTGCTCCCTAAAAAAATGGTTTTGTAAATTTTGCTGTAAAAATTAGAAATTGCTGGTCAACTTTTAACTAGTGTTGAGCGAGTATGTTCTGTTAACCCTTTCGGCGAGTATGCTCGGGCCGAGCTCCGAGTATTTACAGCTGCTCGGTGATATGTTTGAATCGCTCTCGTGTGCATGATTTGCAACTGTTTGACAGCTTTATTACATGGGAGGAATGTCTATTTCTTACACATTCCTCACATGTAATAAAGCTGCCAAACAGTTGCAAATAATGCACATGGGAGCGATTCAAACCGAGCAGCTATAAATACTCGGAGCTCGGCCCGAGCATACTCGCCGAAAGGGTTAACAGAACATACTCGCTCAACACTACTTTTAACCCTTATAACTTCCTAACAAAAAAAATTGTTTCAAATATTGCGATGATGTAAAGTATAGACATGTGGGAAATGTTATTTATTAACTATTTTGTGTGACAAATCTCTCTAATTTTAGGGCATAAGAATTAAAAGTTTGAAAATTGCAAAATTTTCCAAATTTTCGCCAAATTTCCATTTTTTTTACAAATATATGCAAGTGATACCACTATCATGAAGTACAACATGTCACGAAAAAACAATCTCAGGATCAGTGGGATCCATTGAAGCGTTCCAGAAGTATTACCTCATAAAGTGACACTGGTCAGAATTGTAAGATTTGGTTTGGTCATTAAGGACATAATTGGCTCGGTCAGTAAGGGGTTAAGTGTTGTAATGTGCATACACTGAGGACTGAGGCTGTGTGCCCACTATGCGTTTTTCAAGCATTTTTGCCGCGGAATTTCCGCAGCGAAAACACTTAAAAATGCTTGGCAATATGTGCCCCATGGTCCCCAATGATAATCCGCATGTTCTGTGCACATGCTGCGGAAATTTCCGCTGCGGATTATCATTGCGGAAAAATACGCAGCATGTCCATTAATTTTGAGGACACGCAGTGTAATCGCCGCCATTGACTTGCATTGGACCGTGTGACATCCGCATCACTGCATCTGCACATGCGGATATCTCACGGTTCAATGTGTGGATGGTACCCGGGTTTGGAGAAGCGGAGACTCTCATCCAGACCTGGGTACCATAGAACCTGTTAAAAAAATAATTTAAAAATAAAAAATAAAGATTATACTTACCTTCCAATGGCCTCTTCAGCGATGCGTCCGGTCTGTTGTATGGGTCGCGGTGGTGTGAAAGATCTGCCATGATGTCATTTAGTCATGTGACAGGTCAAGCGACGGCCGACGTCGGCGGTCGCGTGACCTGTCACATGACTCAATGGCATCACCGCAGGTCCTTAAAAACCACCGCGACCGATACAACAGACCGGACGGAGCGGAGAAAATACAGGGGGCCATCGGAAGGTAAGTATAATCTTTATTTTTTACCATTCTTATTCTTTTTTTTAACTATTACTTGGTCACACTATATAAATCCATGCCGGTTGCATGGATTTATATAGTGTGACCAAGTTGTCAAGCACTTTTCCAAGTGATGCTAAAATCGCTTGGAAAAGCGCTTGATAACCCACATGCATAAATGCATGCAAAAACGCTTGACAAACTCTTCTACCTGGCAGGAAAAAACGCATGTACAATCCGCATGCGTTTTTCCTGCCAGGGAGAAGCGGAAAAAATATGCAGCATTTCTGCATCGTGGGCACATAGCCTGATAAATGTGCATTGTACTTTGCTGCTATCTACTGGCTGATGTATGCGTTTTGACAAGCTTCCCGCCGAACCAGTGCAACAAAGGTTCCTAGCCACAAGCTTTGTCCACCCTACCCTTTGCATTAGGGAACAGTAGCGCCTAAAACTGTGAGTGACTCCATAATTCTGGTATGTCGCCACAGGGAGCAAACCCATGCAGGTCCCTCCATCAGCGATGTGTTACTTGGATTGTGCATTCTTATAACAACCCCTTCAATAACAAGTTAGGTGAATTGTACTCCAGCCGCCATGAGAGGCCCTAAATCTGCTGCTTCACAAAGAGACAAAACCTTTAGTAGTTAAAACAAATTGGATAATTGTAAAAAAAAAAAAAAAACATTTGGTTTGTACCACCATTTTCTGAGACCTGTAACTGTTTTATGTTGATGGAGGTATGCGACGGCTTATTATTTGTCCATTGAACTAACATTTTCATTTATACCATTCTGACAGCGTTTCGATCTATCTTTATTGCATTTTTTATGGGAAGTGCAGTGACCAAAAAGTAGCCATTATTGTGTTTCAACTCTTTCTTTTTGCCATTTAACGTATGGTTAAAATATTTTTTTTATCTTGAGATATGAGACTTTTATGAATGCAGTGATACCAAATATGTTTATATTTAATTATTCATTTTTTAAATGGGAAATGGGGGTTGATTTAAAAGTTTAGATATTTTATATATTTTTTAAAAACATTGTTTCTTAATTTTTTGATTGCTAACCCTATATACTGCAATAATGTATACTTATGACGAATTAAGTTCAAAAGCTCTTAAATAAGAAAATACATTTTTTATTAGATCAACAACATGATTACAATTAGCCCCTTCACCCTCTGAGCCTGTTTTCACCTTCGTGATTTTACAATTCTGACCAGTGTCAATTTATGTGATAATAACTCAGTGATTCTGAGATTGTTTTTTCGTGATAAAATGTACTATATGTAAATTTAGGTCAATATTTTTTGCGTTTAGTTGTGAAAATATCAGAATTTTTCAGAATTTAATTTCTATACCCTTAAACCAAAGCGTTATATCACACAAAATAATTAATAAATAACATTTACCACATGTCTACTTTACATCAGCATAATTTTTGTAACATTATTTGTTTTTGTTAGAAAGTTAGAGGGGTTGATCAGCAATTTCTAATATTTCCACCAAAATTTACAAAGCCAATTTTTTCAGCGACCACATCATATTTGAAGTAGTTTTGAGGGCATATTTGACAGAAAATACCCCAAAGTAACACCATTTTAAAAACTGCACCCCTCAAAGTGCTCAAAACCATATTACAAAATGTTTATTCAGGTGTTTCACAGGAATTAAAGCAATGTGGAAGAAAAAATTAAAAATTTTACTTTTTCCCACAAAAATGTTGCTTTAGCTCCAAATTTTGCATTTTCACAAGGGCAACAGGAGAAAATGGACCATACAATTTGTTGTTCAATTTTTCCTGCGTACGCCAATACCCCATATGTGGTAGAAAATCACTGTTTGGACACACAGCATTGCTCGGAAAGCAAGGAGCGCCATTTGACTTTTGGAGTGCAAAATTAGCTGGAATAGATAGCAAACTCCATGTCGCGTTTTCAGAGCCCCTGATGTGCCTAAACAGTGGAAACTCCCAACAAGTGACCACATTTTAGAGACTACATCCCTCAAGAAATTTATTTAGAGATGTGGTGAGCACCTTGAATCCACAGGTGCTTCACAGAATTTTATAACGTTGAGCTGTGAAAATGAAAAAAATAATTTTTCCCACAAAAATGTTGGTTTTGCCCCAAATTTTTCATTTTCACAAGGGTAACAGGAGAAAATGGACCATACAATTGGCTGTGCAATTTCTCCTGACTACACTGATACTCTATATGTAATGGAAAACTGTTGTTTGGGTACAAAAGGGCTTGGAAAGGAAGGAGCCCCATTTGAATTTTCGAGCGCCATTTTGGCTGGAATAGATTCTGGACGCCAAGTCACATTTGAGGAGCCTCTGACATGCAAAAACAGCAGAAACCTCCACAAGTGACCCCATTTTGGAAATTACACCTCTCGAGAAATTTATCAAAGTGTATAGTGAGCATTTTTAAACCTCAGGCGATTCACAGAATTGTATAACATTGGGCTGAGTAAATGGAAAATTACCATTTTTTCAACTAAAATGTTGCCTTGGCCCCAAGTTTTTATATTTTTAGAAGTGGTAACAGGAGAAATCAAACATTACAATTTGTTACACAATTTCGTCTGAGTACGCCAATACCCCATATGTGGCAAAAACTACTTTTGAGGAACAGTGCATAGCTCAGAAGAGAAGAAGCGCAATATTGGAGTTCAGATTTTGCTTGAATGGTTTGAGGGTGCCATGTCACATTGACAGAGCCCCTGAAGTGCCAGAAAAGCAGACCCCAACGTTAGTGACCCCACTTTACAAACTACACCCCTTAATAAATTCATCTAGTTTTGAAGTCAGCATATAGACACCACATGTGCCACACTGAATTTTATACCATTGGGTAGTATAAAAGTTAGGAGACTTGAACTTGCAATCGCTTCATTGTTTATACTATATACTGCAATTCCATAGTGTAGCAGTATATTGAAAATTACATTTTCCTCTGAAGTCCACGTACAAGGCTGAGCTTCACAGGAGGACTGATATGGCAGTTAAAGGGGCCTTCAGTAGTCCAAAAGCTGCCATGTTAACTAATTGGCTCCCTGTGATCACGTCACAGATGAGACTCACCTATAGACTTGAATGTCCAAGTCTCATCAGAAATACAGAAGAGAATAGTGTATGCTGCAATTTTTTTTCCCATGAGCACTCCATCCACATGGAAAAACTGTCATCTGGACAGCCTTACTGAATAACATTGGCACAAGTGTCAGAGTGCTATCCGATTTTCACTAGGACAGTACACGTCCATATCACACTCATCAGAAAGGTTCCTTAAAGGAAACCTGTCATGAAAAAAAATGGGTTGACCTGTGGGCATAGAGCTCATCTTCTGGTAAATGCTATTTCATGCATATGCAGCAGTCTAGCTTGCTGTTTATCTGCAGAGAGAAAGTGTACTTATGTTCTCCAATCAATTTGATGGCACCAGGGTTAGTGAACAGTCAGCACTAATAACACAGTGAAATCACTGTAATCCATTCCACTGATCCCGGAGTGACATCCAGTTCATCACGATCACGTTCCTGCTGCAGAGCAGGATTTCATCCAGGTGACTGGGAGCAAACAGCTACAGGGAGAATAAAACTTCATTTTCGCTCAGCAGCTAAGCATCATGTTAGATTACCGGATATGTTTGGAATAGTATTTACCTGCAGATTAGAACTATGCCTGCAAGTAAATCATATTTCTTCTCATGACAGGTTCGGACAGAGAATACATTGAATTTGTCTTGTAGAGTTAATACTACATATTTTTTTATCCTATTACTTTGAATTTCACTATTTATCTGGACTATTGGGTACAATTGTTAGACTCACCTGTTGAGGTGGCTCCCTGAAGTCGTAGGTCAGGGTCGACACATGGGCCCTGGGCATCGGCACAGCAGGCTGTCAGGCACGTGGTACGATGAGGACTCGGAAAACTGGCCATGCAAACAGCAGACAAACTGGCAATGTAGGACATGCTGGAAGCCATGGAAGCAGGAGGACAGAAGTAGGAAGAAGGCAGGTATGAAGCAGCCGCACAAGTGTAGGTAATGCAAACAGTCTCCAAAAACAGCTCTGGATACAGCAATTGCATGTATTGCAAACAAATTTTAATAATATTCAATAATAGTTCAGGAAGCATTCAGCAAGGTATGAGGTAACCTGCTGGAATGATGAAGAGTTCACAGAAATCTGAAGAGACAACAGTAACCAAGGACTTGGATAGAGATAGAGTTCAAACACATGTCTGTAGGACACATTTCTAGTTTACTGTTCAGACACAGGGTTGTGTACTAACGGGCCTTAAAAGATGTTGGGATGTAATGTCATGGAGGCATACCAGGCCACTTGTAAAACTTGACTTGGAGCACAGCAGAGATCAGCGGCCATAGGGGAAGGTGGCAGAGCCCTCCAAGCAAAGATATGTGTGCAACAGTACCTTTAGGGCCCTTTCAGATGAGTCGGTAATGGACAAAAGAGGATGCTTAGCATGAAATTTCTTACAGTATTGGGGCTTTGATGTTTTTTTTAGGTACCCAGCATCTCTCCACAGGACTACAATCTGTATTACAGTCTAGAATTGGTTAATTTCATACTCCATGTCTCGATCAGAGGCAGAAGAAGGAACTGTTTAGATCATTGGAGAGAATTTGTTGAGGACAAGAGGATGGCCCTTAGGCAGAGAGTTGAAAAATAAAGGAGTAGAAGCAAGGATACATTCAGGTCTACCTGAGAGGGTGCGTCTTCATAGCCCTCACAAGGGTTCAAAGGATCTGGATAGGGCATCAGCATTGCAATTCTTTTTAACTCCATGCATGAAGAAGAGATCTGCAAAGTTCTAATAAGAGGCAGGAATAGTAGAGGCAATTGATGTAATGCAGAGTCTCATAGAAGGTGGTTGAGGCAGAATTTTGAAGCAGTTATGAAAACAAGATGATATCCCCGGTGTGGTCTGGTTGGACAGCCAATCAATAACCGGAGCATATAGCCGTAGCCACAAAAGTCCCAAAACCGCCAGTGTTAGAACCCTCCTGTTTGTTTTTTCCATCTTGTGTTTTGCGGTCACGTGACCATCTGCCTTTATATTCCACCTGCGACCTCTAGTACTTTTTTTGTCTGTTTGTCTTTTTGTGTTCTGCAACAACTTCTCTGTTTAGAAGGTGTCCCATTTTTGTCCCAGTCCTTAGTTCTTTTAGGGACCCCTCCCCTTATGCTATAGGTCTTCGTTCAGACTAGCCGAGGACTAGGCGGGTCTGTTCGCTAGGAACAGGCAGCCCGCTACATCGTAGGGATTCAGCTTAGTTTTACTGTAGGGACAGTTTTCCCTTATCTTTCCTTAGTACATGTTGCAGATCATAACAGTAAGTCCAGCCCAAAAAAACTAAAAGGAAAGAAATTCGGGGATAGTATGGTTTCCATCCAGGATTTGGCTCAATGCCTGCAGGGATTGTCTCTGGAGGTGGCCGAGCTCCAGCAACACGTGAGTAGCTGTTCTGAAGCGCATTTTGTGGAACCCAAGGTAGGACTGCCTGATACTACATCGTAGGGATTCAGCTTAGTTTTACTGTAGGGACAGTTTTCCCTTATCTTTCCTTAGTACATGTTGCAGATCATAACAACCAGTCCATCAGAAAGTGGCAAAACTAAAAAAGAAATGTCTTCAACGTGTAGTGCACCAAACTGTAGACTTACTTTCACTGTCCAAAATTTGATATGACCACCTGGAAATATTGAGACATTCACGAAGGTTAGCTCCTGGGGCATCTGAAAAGAAACTAAAGGAATTTTCAGTCTTTTTGCTAGAGAGAGGTCTATAAAATTCTCTGCTGTTCAAGAATCAATAAGCGCTAGTCCTGTGAACAGAGGAATTGTAAGAAATGGACATAGGCTTGAGGAATTTATTTTTAGGGGAGGAAATAGTTAATCCTAGGTTGATACCTCCTTCTTTGCCTTGGGTCTGGTGGTTTCCCCCTTAGGCTTGATAAAAAATGTAACCATGTTGGAATTGTTTCCGATAGTGGCTGCAGTGGAGATTTGGGGACAATGCTTAAAAAACAAGAAAGTGAGGTTTCTGTGTGATAACATGGCTGTGGTTCAGAGTATTATCAATCTGTCAGCCCAATTTCCCCCCATGGTGAGCCTGATGTGGCATTTGGTGTTACGCTGTCTGGAGCTGAATGTGTGTGGCTACGTGAGGTTCATGTACCAGGGGTCACTAATTCCATAGCAGATGCACTCTCTTGTTTTCAGTGGGGGCAGTACCGGGAGCTGACACCTGGTGCAGAGCAGCACGGAGCCTCCTGGCCTCTGGAACTATTGGATCTGGTCTTGGATCAGAACTGAGATTGGTCAGGGAGTCGGTGGCACCAGGCACATGGTCTAAGTATACAACAGTATGGGAATGGTGGCAGCATCTGGAAGCGGAGAAAGGGGTGTACTGGTCAGATAAGGGAAGAGTGGTCCTGTTGTTACATATGATAGGTCAGGCGAGGGAGGATGGGGTATCAGTACTGAACAGTCGCATGACTGCCTTAGCATTCCTGTTTAAATTGACTAGGAAAAAGGATGCTATGAAGGATTTTATGGTCAGGCAGGCGCTCAAGGGTTACAGGAAAGGCCAATTGGTCAGAGACTGGAGGAAGCCGGTCTCTTTTGAGTTGTTAAGTAAACTTTTAATGGTACTGGGGGAGGTTTGTTCTTCAGGATAAGAAGTCATTCTGTTTCGGGTAGCTTTTACATTAGCCTTTTTCGGGGCCTTTAGAATTGGCGAATTAGTGAGTAATAACGTACATAGTCAGGGCGGACTGCAATATGGGGACGTTGTGTTGGAGGAGCGGGCATTTAGTTTTTTTTTTAGACAGTCCAAGACGGATTCTGGGGTTAAGGGCCGTGAAATTGAGCTGAGTGCAGTAGAAGGCCTTAACGAATGTCCAGTAAAGTGCATGAGGGAATTTTTAAATATAAGAGGGGTGAACCTGGGGTCATTACTGATACATGAGAATGGATTGGTCACTGTCCTGATTCCAATTCATGGCTATCTTTAGGAGATGTTTGATGCTGAATGGGGTAAATGCATCAAATTATGGTTCACATTCATTCAGAATGGAGGCATCTAGATGGGGTTTATCTTTTGACACGTTGAAGAGGATCAAGAGTCGGAGCGATTCCATTTATATGCACGTCCAAATATGTTATAAAAAAAAATCAAAAAGGGGGGGAGTGTGGGTTATAGGCCACTCTTATATGGTGTGGGGAGCACTAAGGGCTGATGTTACACCAGATCGACTACGCAGAGAAGCCACGGTTCGGTGGATCAGTGTCAGTGGGATGCTATGAACCAGAATTATGCCAGAGTTTCGTTTCTACGCCAGTTTGGACAGGCCTCCAGATACTGTGATGATACACATGGGTGGGAATGACTTGGGTGTCCGGACCTTTAGAGACTTGATCTGGGACATCAAGTTCGGCTGCCTGCGTATCATGTCCTCCCACCCGCGCCTAGTATTAGTCTGGTGAGACATTGTCGCCGACTTACATGGAAACACGGCTGACCCACTGAGCATTTGAATAAAGCTCAGGCAAAGGTCAACAGAGAAGTATCTTGTTTCTTTTCCAGAAATGGGGCCATTGTGGTGAGGCACCAGGAGTTTGAAGTTCCTTCACAGGAGCATATGCTCTTGGGGCACATATAGGGACAGATATATGGACACTAGGATTAAGGGAAGACCTGGAAAAGGCTATTAGGGTGTGGAGGGACATGCATTCATGAGGTCACTCATGCATGTCGTGGCGGGATCGGGTCTTTGTAAAGATAAGTGGTGGTATGGAAAAAGGTTGGGGGGAGACCCCGTGTTGGGCGGGTCACCTCCCTCCTTTTGGCAGGGGGCATTTTTTGAGTTGAAGGGGACATTGTATAAAATGGCGTTTGGCATGTGGTGTGGGGGCAGGGATGAGCTGGAGAGATAAGAGATGGGTCAAACACTGGGGGAGTGCAGGTCAGGGGGGTCAGGTACATACCTGATTGGTTGCTTTCCCCTTGGTATATAGGGCACCAGGGGGCCGTCATAGGGCATTCCCTTTAGGAAAATCCGAGACCCACCCTCCCTCTCTTACTATTATCTATGTGTTAATTATTTGTTCACGTAAAATGCGCTAGGTATTAACTTGTTAATCCCTTTCTTTATTTTCTAGGCATTAATTGTTCATGAAAAATGTGTTATGCATGGACTTGTTTACGTAGGGGCAATGTCATGTCATGGCAGCCGGCGGGATCGGGTCTTTGGAAAGCTAAGTGGTGGTATGGAAAAAGGTTGGGGGAGACCCCATGTTGGGCAGGTCACCTCCCTCCTTTTGGCAGATGCCAAGGAATAATCAGGGTCCCGACTGGGCTAAGGTCTCAGTGGGAAATTGGATGGGCACCATTCAGCAGGAGGGCCCCCGAATTGGTGCATTGCAGTTGGGGGCAATAGAGGAGGAGCTGATGGTGAAGAGGTTCCGATGGGGTGGCTTCCAAAGACCCTTTAATTATTCTCAGGTTATTTTATATTTAATCTATGTGTTAATTTATTTTGTAATTTGCTTTATTACACTCAGTAGCACCAATAGGAGTCCTGCTTATACCTCCAATGGAGTCATGAATCCTGGGCTGAAACCTAAAGTGAAACTAGCCTGTAAACATCATAAATGGCAAAATGAAAGGTCATTCATATTTATCCACTTTATATCTTATTTTACTTAGTAGATAACAAGACGTATAAGATATGAAATTGTTGCAAGTAACCAAAGATTTGCAATGAAGAGATGCTATAATTAACATGCAAAAATTCTGTCACTTGTTAATTATCTTCCACAAAAATAGTATAACAATGTAAGGAAATATGTCTGCTGCCTAATGGTCTGTTTGTATATTTATACTAATACAGGTTCAAAGAATCTTAAAACAAATAGCAAAAATAAATAGTGCAGCTTATTAATTATCCTTGTAAAAAAAATGCAGCGGATGTGTATATGATTAAAGGAGTATTCATAAGAGTACCGTTGCATCTCTTGCTTCGCTTTTGAATGATGAATGCCAATGTAAAAGACTGTTTACCTTTGCAACCAATTGTTTTATAGCTCTTTGCATTTAACATAGAAAATGAGAATTTTTCCAATAGTGGGAGGCAGGGGGGAGTGCTGTTCTCATTGATCCCCTGATGAACTCATGGATTTACTCTGCTCCTGATATTAACTGATATCCTGTCCTTTACTTGAGATTTTGTCAACATATCATGCTGACAAAACTATTATCCCCAATGATAAATTGATAGTTATTTTATTGTCATTATACTAATAGCCACACTTAAATGGCTATCTACTATCTTTTATTGCTAAGCTGTGTTGTGTTGAATATGTGTTAATCAGGCCCCTGTATATACAACAGTTGTAATAGTAAAACCATCCATGATACACTGTGTGCACAAGCATTAGGCAAATGAGTATTTTATCAAAACTACAGCAAGCAGTCTAGTAAGTGACACATCGCTGGAATCAGGGTATCTGCCCTTAAATCATGCTACTTTCAGATGGAGTAGCAAAAACCTGATGACAGATCCCTTTTAATAGCAGATAAAAAAATCATGTTTTATAGTTAAAAAGCAAAAGTAAAAACAATACATAAACAGTAAGTTCCCATGGTAATATAGTAATACAACTGATATATAAAGTAATATGATGAAATATTTGCTTTTTACTTCAGTAATACATCATTATTGTGTACTCTAAGTCCTGTACCCTAAAACATATTTATCATATAGAAAATAACTATAAATCCAATCCGTATAGATTCCTTGGACAGCAAAGCATTTAGTTCTTTGTTTATTTGTGTTCTTTACAATAAAACAGACTTAGTAATATTTCCTAGTAAAGGATTATGGTCTCCTGGTAATGAAATGTATTATGATTGTGAGTCCAGAGTATATTTTTCAGCAATATGAATAGCAATTTATGAAATAAATTGAGGCCAGATGTTTCTTTTAGGCCACGGCCCCACTATCAGTATTTGGTCAGTATTCGGTCAGTATTTTTTCTCAGGAGTGGGAGCCAAAATCAGGAGTGGGTGATAAATGCAGAATTGGAGACTTGTTTCTATTATACCTTTTCTCTGATTGTTCCTCACCTGGTTTTGTCTCCCACTCCTGAGAAAAAATACTGACCGAATACTGACCAAATACTGATAGTGGTGCGTGGCCTTAATGGAACAGTTTGTCATTAACTAATCTTGCAATTTCCACTATAGAGACATTGCGACAAAAACTATAGAGACAATATTGGCAGTTTGGAAATATAGGCAATTTGTACCAAAAAGCTGTGTTTCATGGTTTGCACTATGCTTATGATGTGATTTAGACACTTTCTGCGTCTTGTTTGGTAAGGGGCACGTCTAATTGGAAAGTGGACATGTACTTCACTGAATAAGGGATTTTTCCCATGAAAATAACTTTTATTCATAAATATTAAAAAGCCATAAATAGCATACCAATACTATATATATTGCACTCCTGTAATCTATACTATGGGATGCTGGTGTATCATCTTTTCCAGGAAGTAACCAATATATTAAAAAATCAGCACAGATTTAAATAGTCAACAGAGACAAAAATTAGCACTAGATAAAAGGTCCATATCACTGGAACCGAATGGAGAATTTTTTTAAAAGAAAAAGCAAATAATATACTCAGGGGAGCAGCGAGAATAAATAAGAATGTAAAGGAGTGGAGAAGGTGTCGACACCCCCTTGAAGATTTTATGGTTATATAATGCATTTTACTGCTTTAAGTGTTGGATATGTTGTTTTATCTGGTTTGTGGACTGCAGCAGTTAGTTAGTCGCAGACAAAGGTTAACTATTGACTGCCAGTCCATGGTGGGAGGAGTTATGTGGGCAAAAGGAACTCAGTTATTGTTGCTAGGTAGATAGGGAACAGTATTGAAAAAGAAAAAGACCTATGGTCCATTGCTCGCAGACCTGCATTGAAACGGGTGTTTGTGTGCGAAGAAGGGAGACCATAATCGGATGGCATGTTCTGAAAGAAACAAGGACTAAGGGGCGGAAGGATTTATCTCAGGCAAGGGGGTCTAAAGCAAATATTATCTATGCTAGATAAGAAGGTCGAGTGTAGCTCTCATGGCTCGGTTTGGGATTTGATCTCTGGCTCTGTGGTCGGTTCTCCTATCTGCTGAGCTATTGCTCTTTTATTTTCTCTGTCATTATGCTGATGCCTTCATTTCTTTCCGGGTTTGCTCCTCTTTAGGTGTTTCCCATTGTCCCGTTTTGGTTGCCCTATCATATTCTGAGTAGGGCTATATATATTCCCTTTTCACTACACTTCCTTGCTGGCTATACTTCTAAGTGGATTAGTGCTAAGGAGTTCTAGTGGAAGCGAATGGAGGATTTTTTTAAAAAGAAAAAACAAATAATATTATTGTACTTGTTTCTATTATGTATACCCCTTTTCACATGTAAAGCGCCATGGAATAAATGGCGCTATAATAACAAATAATAATAATATACTCAGGGGAGCAGTGAGAATGAATAAGAGCGTAAAGGAATGGAGAAGGTGTCGACACCCCCTTGAAGATTTTATGGTTATATAATACATTGTACTGTTTTAAATGTTCGATATGTTGTTTTATCTGGTTTGTGGACTGCAGCAGTTAGTTAGCTAGGCAAACACCTTTTGTATTTCTACTGTGGGTTTGTTTGTCTGCCTTCCCAGCACCTTTTCTATCTCCTTAGTTAGGTAGTTGGGAAATTATTCTTGTTTCATTTATTATTCTCCTAAATTCTCCTTATTTCCCCTTTGTGCATGTGCTTTAAGTTTCTCGAATCCCTCTACACACTTTCCCTCTTCTGGTTAGCTGTGCACAGTGGCCTCGCCTCTGGCTCCTCAGAAGGTACGAGAAACCCCTTGACAGCCTTTTAGGGGTCCCGGTCTGACGTGGTGTTTTTAGTTGTGCAGCTAGGGATCTTCTAGTCTGTACAGGAACCAGTAGGGCGTGGGGGCAGCTTCTCTGTGGTTTAGGCTTATTATTCTCGCTACCTGTGTATGAGTCAGTTACATGCACAACAATAGCCAGGCCTGAGAGTCATAGAGGAGAAGATGGTCAGGCTGGGACACAAGTTCTCCTATGGGGAACTGAAGATGCATTGGCACAGCAAGGAGTGTGTGGCCCTCATCGAATAAGAATAGTAGTGAAGAGTCATAGTGACGAACTTTAGCCAGTGAGGTCCTCACAAATCAACTGTAAGTTGTGAATAGCTGTGTGGGGCCAAAGCAACACACTTCAACCTGTGTGGTCCTCACAGTGAAATATGAAGGTTCCCATAATGGTTTGTTAGGCTATGTGCCCACGATGCAGAAATGCTCAGGATTTTTTCCTGAGCGTTTCTGCATCTCCTTGGCAGAAAAAAACGCATGCGGATTGTACATGCGGATTGTACATGTGTTTTCCTGCCAGGGACATGCGGAAATGAAGCGTTATTCACTGACATTTCCGCATGCAGATTGACAAGCGCTTTCCAAGCTTTCCAAGTGCTTGTGACAACTAGGTCACACTATATAAATCCATGCAAACGGCATGGATTTATATAGTGTGACCCGAGAGAGTGGTTAAAAATAGAAAAATAAATGTATACTTACCCTCCGATGGCCCCCAGTGTCCTGCTTTACACTCCATTCTCCTTTGCCGGCAGCGGTGGATTGAAAGACCTGCCGACGTCAGTGTCGCGTGACCCGTCACATGACTCTGACGTCAGCGCAGGTCCTTCAATCCACCGCCAAGTGCCGGAAAGCAAGGAGGAGCGCAGCACGGGCCGCTGGAAGGTAAATATATGTTTATTTTTTATTTTATTCTTTTTTTACTGATTTTTTAATGGTACCTGGGTGTGGATGAAACTCTCCTCTCCTCTACACCCGGGTACCATCCGCACATTAGAACGCGCCAGTTACGCAAGTACAGATGCAGTCTTGCGGAATTGGTGCGTTCTAATGCAAGTCAATGGCAGCGAAAACGCAGCACGTCCGCAAAATAATTGGTAGTGCTGCGTTTTTTTCCGCAATGATAATCCGCAGCGGAAATTTCCGCAGCATGTGCACAGCACATGCGGATTATCATTGGGGAACATTGCTGCCCTTCAATCATGCATTTTTAATGCGTTTCCGCAGCTGCAAAAACACTGCAGAAACGCCTTAAAAACGCATCGTGGGCACACAGGCTTAGACTTATGTAACATGTAATGGAAGTAATGTACCGCTATGTGTAACTGTGATCAGGGGTGGATTAAGAGTAGCAAGGGCCCCGGGCAGTTTAGAAGGCGCGGGCCCCCCTCCCCACCTGATTTATCATGTGACATGTCACATGATCCCCTGTGATAGATCATGTGATAGTTCACGGGAAATTAATTTGCCACAATATTAATTGTGCTGCCTCATCTGAGAGCAGCACAATATTGAGGCAGATACCCTGATTCCAGCGATGTGTCACTTTTTCAGCTGCTTGTTGTCATTTTGAAAAAATCACCGTTTTATCTGCTGCAGATCTAGCAGCTCTCTGAATGCTTCGCTCTGTATAGCCCCGCCCACACCACTGATTGGCAGCTTTCTGCCCATGCTCAGTGTACACAGAAATACCAGGGGAGGCGTCCTGAGGAGATAATTTGCATATTCCCACTGCATTTTGGGGTAAGTGAAGAGTCTCCGCGAGCTCAAAGAACACTGGATTTTGGCTGTTGGAGCTGAAAAGAGGACATCGGTAAACCAGGGGAGGAGTCCTGAAGAGATAATTTGCATATTCCCACTGCATTTTGGGGTAAGTGAAGAGTCTCCGCGAGCTCAAAGAACACTGGATTTTGGCTGTTGGAGCTGAAAAGAGGACATCGGTAAACCAGGGGAGGAGTCCTGAGGAGATAATTTGCATATTCCCACTGCATTTTGGGGTAAGTGAAGAGTCTCCGCGAGCTCAAAGAACACTGGATTTTGGCTGTTGGAGCTGAAAAGAGGACATCGGTAAACCAGGGGAGGAGTCCTGAGGAGATAATTTGCATATTCCCACTGCATTTTGGGGTAAGTGAAGAGTCTCCGCGAGCTCCAAGAACACTGGATTTTGGCTGTTGGAGCTGAAAAGAGGACATCGGTAAACCAGGGGAGGAGTCCTGAGGAGATAATTTGCATATTCCCACTGCATTTTGGGGTAAGTGAAGAGTCTCCGCGAGCTCAAAGAACACTGGATTTTGGCTGTTGGAGCTGAAAAGAGGACATCGGTAAACCAGGGGAGGAGTCCTGAGGAGATAATTTGCATATTCCCACTGCATTTTGGGGTAAGTGAAGAGTCTCCGCGAGCTCAAAGAACACTGGATTTTGGCTGTTGGAGCTGAAAAGAGGACATCGGTAAACCAGGGGAGGAGTCCTGAGGAGATAATTTGCATATTCCCACTGCATTTTGGGGTAAGTGAAGAGTCTCCGCGAGCTCAAAGAACACTGGATTTTGGCTGTTGGAGCTGAAAAGAGGACATCGGTAAACCAGGGGAGGAGTCCTGAGGAGATAATTTGCATATTCCCACTGCATTTTGGGGTAAGTGAAGAGTCTCCGCGAGCTCAAAGAACACTTGGAGCCATTTGGTGAGCTGCATATCCTGCTACATGTTCACAGACTTGCCAGTGGAAAAGCCAAACTTCACATGCCAGAAATGCAAGCTTGTGTCCCTGTTGGAGGAAAAGTTGCGAAATCTAGAAGAGAGGTTAACTACCTTGAAAATCATTAAGGAAGGTGAAGAGTTCTTAGACAGAGCAGAATTATCTCTTCATGATTCAGAAAGAGAAGAAATTCGAACGGCACCTGACGAAACAGAGGAATGGAAGCATGTGACCCAGAGAAGCAGGAGGATTGAGAGGCAGTCAGCACCCATACTGCTCAGGAACCAGTACCAGGCTCTCACGCAGGAGAACCATGAAGAAATACAGCAAAATAAGACTTTGCCAGCAATGAATAACCTTGTAAGCCCTCAGAATCCTCCTGGATGGAGAAAGAAGAATGTTGTGAAGAAAAAACGGAGAGTGGTGGTCATGGGGGATTCCCTGTTAAGAGGAACAGAGGCCGCTATCTGCAGACCAGACATAACCTCAAGAGAAATGTGCTGTCTTCCAGGAGCAAAAATTAAAGATGTGTCTGACAGGATATCAAGACTCTTCAGACCTACAGATCACTACCCATTCCTGCTAATACATGTGGGGACAAATGACACCGCAAGAAAGGACCTGGAAACCATCTGCAGTGACTTTGAAGACTTAGGCAAGAAAGTGAAAGAATTGGGAGCGCAGGTGGTCTTCTCATCCATCCTCCCAGTGGATGGCCATGGAACAATGAGGTGGAATAAGATTCTACAGGTGAACAACTGGCTACGTCGATGGTGCCGTCAACAAGGATTTGGATTTCTGGATCACGGAATGAATTACCTATACGATGGACTACTTGCTAGAGATGGGGTGCACCTTACAAAGACTGGAAAACATGTATTTGGAAGTCGCCTTGCTACACTCATCAGGAGAGCTTTAAACTAGAACAATGTGGGAAGGGAAGCAAAAGGCCAGAAAAAGCCATACAGCTGACAAATACTATTGAGATCTCTGCTACTGGAAGTGGAAAGGAAGAACAAAGACAAAACAATTGAAATAATAAAAATATGGGAGGAAGAGAAACTAATCACAAACTAAAATGTTTTTATACAAATGCACAAAGCATGGGCAACAAACAAGGAGAATTGGAACTACTAATGCAGGAAAAGAAATATGATGTCATTGGAATCACTGAAACTTGGTGGGAAGATACACATGATTGGAATAAAAGGCTAAAAGGAAATAACTTATTTGCAAGAAACAGACTTGATAAATGAGGAGGAGGTGTCGCATTGTATGTTGGAAAAGCGTATATCTGCACAGAGATTGAAGCTTCAGAGACTGGGAGTTCTGTGGAAACTGTTTGGGTAGGAATACAAGGAGAGAACAACGGAAAGGACACCATTGTAGGCATTTACTACAGGCCACCTGGGCAAGCTGAAGATATGGATGAACTCTTTATGTATCAAATGACCAAGTTCTCAAAAAAATATGACGTAGTGGTCATGGGAGATTTCAACTATCCAGACATTTGTTGGGAATCTCTCTCAAGTAAAACTAACAGGTCAAGCAAATTCTTATCCTCTCTTGCTGACAACTTTATCTTCCAAAAGGTAGGGGAGAAAACAAGGGGATCTGCTACTTTGGATCTAATCCTTATAAACAGGGATGAAATGGTTGAGGAGGTAAAGGTGGCTGGGACCCTAGGAGGCAGCGATCATGCTATTATAGAATTTTCGATAACTAGAGGAGGAAGACATGTGAAGACTCAAACTTCAAGGTTAGATTTTAGAAAGGCAGATTTTAAGAGACTCAGAAAGAGAATAGGAGGGATCCAATGGCTGGATGTCCTTAAGGACAAAAATGTCCAGGAAGGATGGGAAATTTTTAAAACTGAGATTCTCAAAGCACAATCGTTAACAATCCCGAAAAGTAGGAAGAATGGGAAGCATTTAAGGAAACCAGGATGGATGAACACAGAACTTAAACACATGCTAAAAAGAAAGAAAGAAATGTTTATTAAATGGAAAGAGGGAGGCATATCTAAAGAAGATTATAATGCAGTCTGCAGATCCTGTAGGGCACGTATCAGGTTAGCTAAAGCTGACAATGAATTAAGGCTTGCAAGAGATGTCAAAAGCAACAAAAAAGGATTTTGGGGGTATGTCAAAAGTAAAAGAAAAGTCAAAGATGCTATAGGATTTTTACAGGATGAAAATGGAGAAATGGTAAGAGAGGATGTTGAGAAGGCCGAACTTTTTAATTCCTATTTTGCATCTGTTTTCTCTCAGAAAGAAAATGTATCATCAACTGATCTTCACTGTCGTTTTAAAGGAATAGAAGAATCCAAGTTATCTGTAAACAGAAAGATTGTGAGGGAATATTTAGCTAACATAAATGAGTTCAAGTCTCCAGGTCCAGATGAATTACACCCCAGAGTACTGAAGGAGATCGTAGAAGAAATTTTAGAACCACTCTCCATAATCTTTGAAAATTCTTGGAGAACAGGAGAAGTCCCAGAAGACTGGAGAAGAGCAAATGTTGTTCCTATCTTCAAAAAGGGGAAGAAGGTGGACCCAGGGAACTATAGGCCGGTGAGTCTGACTTCTATACCAGGAAAGATCTTTGAACAAATTATTAAACAACATGTAGGTAAGTACATGGATAAGAATGAAGTGATTAACCAGAGTCAGCATGGGTTTGTAACTAACAAGTCATGTCAGACAAACTTAATTTCCTTCTATGACAGAATCACTGACTGGGTGGATCAGGGAAATGCTGTAGATATAGTATATCTTGACTTCAGCAAAGCATTTGACAAAGTATCTCACACCATCCTTATTGAAAAAATGACCAAGTATGCAATGGACCAGGCAACTGTTAGGTGGATTCATAACTGGCTTAGTGATCGGACTCAAAGGGTGGTTGTAAATGGCTTCACATCCAGCTGGATGAATGTCTCAAGTGGGGTACCACAGGGCTCCGTCCTGGGACCTGTATTGTTCAACATCTTTATCAATGATTTAGATGAAGGAATTGAGGGTAAACTGATTAAATTTGCTGATGACACAAAGCTAGGAGGGATAGCTAATACTAGAGAAGAGAGAGAGAGGATTCAAAAAGACCTAAATAAACTGGAGCAGTGGGCAGCAACCAACAGAATGGTTTTTAACAGGGAAAAATGCAAAGTACTACATCTGGGCAATAAAAATGAAAAAAGCATATACAGAATGGGAGGAATAGAGCTAAGCAACAGTACATGTGAAAAAGACTTAGGTATACTAATAGATCATAGACTGAACATGAGTCAACAGTGTGATGCAGCAGCAAAAAAGGCAAATACAATTCTGGGATGTATTAACAGAAGCATACAGTCTAGATCACGTGAAGTCATTATCGGTCTTTACTCCTCTTTGGTCAGACCTCATCTGGAATACTGTGTACAGTTTTGGGCACCACATTTTAAAAAAGACATAGACAAACTGGAGCAAGTTCAGAGAAGAGCGACCAGAATGGTGACTGGTCTGCAAACCATGTCCTATGAGGAACGGTTGCAGGATTTGGGAATGTTTAGCTTGCAAAAAAGAAGACTGAGAGGAGACTTAATAGCTGTCTACAAATATGTCAAGGGCTGTCACATTGTAGAAGGATCATCTTTATTCTCATTTGCACAAGGAAAGACTAGAAGCAATGGGATGAAACTAAATGGGAGGAGACACAGATTAGATATTAGAAAAAACTTTTTGACAGTGAGGGTGATCAATGAGTGGAACAGGCTGCCACGAGAGGTGGTGAGTTCCCCTTCAATGGACGTCTTCAAACAGAGGCTGGACAGACATCTGTTTGAGATGATTTAGTGAATCCTGCTTTGAGCAGGGGGTTGGACCAGATGACCCAGGAGGTCCCTTCCAACTCTACATTCTATGATTCTATGAAATCTACTGATCAGTGATGGGGGTGGGGTCCTACAGAACTTACTAGTCAATTACCTACTGACAAATCAATGATTTTATCAAAACAACACTAAGCAGCCCAGTAAGAGACACATTACTGGAATCAGTGCCTCTAACCCTACATTATGCTGCTCTCAGATTAGGTGGCAAAAACCTGATGACAGATTCCCTTTAAAGGAGCTGTAAACACAAAAAGGTTTGTATTAAAAAAAATACAAGCCATTTGTGAAATTAACTTTTTTTCATTGTTAATTCACATTAGACTGTATCTTCAACACTTTTGTCAGCAGGTCTTATTACAGACTCTGAATAGGGCAGCTCTCTCCCTCTCCCACAGCAGAAAGTCACAGCATGGTGAAAAAACGGGATCTTTTATGATTTTCTCATAATAAATAAAAAAGGACATGCAAGTCCTCCAAACTATTTTCCGTTTCTCTATAGGGGAGGTCCTAAATCTTTCTTGTTCTTTAGTTGATCACATGTCAAAAAGGCAAAGCATTTACTATGAACTCGCCTAAAAAAATATACACTTGGAGAGTAATATCATCATCTGCATGTAAATATTCCTTGACTCTAAGGGCTCGCTCACACTGTCGTATAACACGGCCGAATGCTATGTGATGTTTTATCGGATAGGACTCGGCCCTATGTTATACTATGGGACAGTGCGATTATTGGCATGAGAAAATAATCTCATTCGATATTCGGACCATGTGCACCCACACAAGTCTATGGGTGCACGTAAAACATTAGACTGCACTCGGATGTCATCCAAGTGCAGTCCGATGAACACTCACAGAGACTGTGGAGAAGATGGAGAAAGTAAGTTCTCCATCTTCTCCATATCTGTGCTGCGAGAGAATCGGATCACACTCAGTTGAAGCTCTAAGTTTGAGCCGAGTGTCATTAGCATAATTGGCCCTATTCTCTTGCATGAGAGAATATATGGCTTAGTGAGTGGACCCTAAAACTGAATAGTAGTGACGGACAGGCACCTCACAAGCGGGATCCATGTAGCTCTCAGATGTCATGTAGGTAGGGCTTCATTCCATGGAGTAGGGCTTAATTTCAAGGTATATTAAAACAAATGGACTTCAAATAAAAATTAAATGAACACAAAAAGCACTAATTGAATTATTTTTTTCGTATTTATGTTTGCAGCCCCTTTAAAAACCCTTTGAGGACCAAGGCACATATATGTCCCATAGTTTTAAACTGGAAAAAAATTTGATTGAATAAAATTTAAGGTCCTCGAAGGTTTAAGTAGGTCATAAATTCATATGAATACTTGCTCATACAATTTCACATGCCAAAAGATGAAGAAGAACAGAATCAAAAATATGACATTAAGTGGAGCACTTACAGGTATTCAAGGTGAAAGAGACCAGCAAAGGCATCGTCTCGAATGACAGTAAATGAGATAGAATTCAGCAAGCTGAAAATGAAGACAGCAGGTTAGAAGCGAACCAGACTTTATGGTGCTCAGAATTAGTCAAGCAGAATTTATTGACTGCTCTTGCAAAGCACTGAGACTCCCGCTGTGTATAGATGGCGCCGTGCGGCCTCCCGCTGTGTATAGATGGCGCCGTGCAGCCTCCCGCTGTGTATAGATGGCGCCGTGCGGCCTCCTGCTGTGTATAGATGGCGCCGTGCGGCCTCCCGCTGTGTATAGATGGCGCCGTGCGGCCTCCCGCTGTGTATAGATGGCTACGTGCGGCCTCCTGCTGAGTATACATGTATAGATGGCTACGTGCGGCCTCCTGCTGAGTATAGATGCCGCACGGCGCTCCCCCCAGAGACAGCAGGAGGCCGCACAGCGCCATCTATACTCAGCGGGAGACCGAACGTAGCCATCTATACACAGCAGGAGGCCGCACGGCGCCCCCCCAGAGACAGCAGGAGGCCGCACAGCGCCATCTATACTCAGCGAGAGGCCGCACATGGCCATCTATACACAGCGGGAGGCCACACGGCACCCCCCCCAGAGACAGCAGTAGGCCGCACAGCGCAATCTATACTCAGCGGGAGGCCGCACGTAGCCATCTATACACAGCGGGAGGCCGCACGGCGCCCCTCCCAGAGACAGCAGGAGGCCGCACAGCGCCATCTATACTCAGCGGGAGGCCGCACGTAGCCATCTATACACAGCGGGGAGCCGCACGGCGCCATCTCTACACAGCAGGGGGCCGCACGGCGCCATCAATACACGGCGGGGGGCCGCACGGCGCCATCTATACATAGCGGGGGGCCGCACGTAGCCATCTATACACAGCGGGGGGCCACACGTAGCCATCTATACACAGCGGGGAGCCGCACGGCGCCATCTCTACACAGCAGGGGGCCGCACGGCGCCATCAATACACGGCGGGGGGCCGCACGGCGCCATCTATACATAGCGGGGGGGCGCATGTAGCCATCTGTACACAGCGGGGGGCCGCACGGCGCCCCCCCCAGATACAGCAGGAGGCCGCACGGCGCCAACTATACTCAGCAGGAGGCCGCACGCAGTCACGCACACACACAAACATATACAGACATATACATACACGCATAAACACATTTGAAACACAAAAATACATATAAACAGACATGACACAATGATATCTGCCCACACACACACACATACAAACAGACATCACACAATGACATCTGCCCACACACACACAAACAGACATCACACAATGACATCTGCCTACACACACACACACACATACACACACACATACACACACAAACAGACATCACACAATGACATCTGCCTACACACACACACAAACAGACATCACACAATGACATCTGCCCACACACACAAACAGACATCACACAATGACATCTGCCCACACACACACAGACATCACACAATGACATCTGCCCACACACACACACACACACACATACAAACAGACATCACACAATGACATCTGCCCACACACACAAACAGACATCACACAATGACATCTGCCCACACACACACACACACACACACAGACATCACACAATGACATCTGCCCACACACACACACACACATACAAACAGACATCACACAATGACATCTGCCCACACACACACACACACACAAACAGACAAACAGACATCACACAATGACATCTGCCCACACACACACACAAACAGACATCACACAATGACATCTGCCCACACACACACACAGACATCACACAAACAGACATCGCACAATGACATCTGCCCACACACACACACACATCACACAATGACATCTGCCCACACACACACATACAAACAGACATCACACAATGACATCTGCCCACACACACACACAAACAGACATCACACAATGACATCTGCCCACACACACACACACAGACATCACACAATGACATCTGCCCACACACACACACACACACACACACACACATACAGACATCACACAATGACATCTGCCCACACACACACACACAAACAGACATCGCACAATGACATCTGCCCACACACACACACAAACAGACATCACACAATGACATCTGCCCACACACACACACATAGACATCACACAAACAGACATCGCACAATGACATCTGCCCACACACACATCACACAAACAGACATCACACAATGACATCTGCCCACACACACACACACATCACACAATGACATCTGCCCACACACACACACACACACATCACACAATGACATCTGCCCACACACACACACACAGACATCACACAATGACATCTGCCCACACGCACACACACACACACACATACAAGCAGACATCACACAATGACATCTGCCCACACACACACACACACACACAAACAGACATCACACAATGACATCTGCCCACACACACACAAACAGACATCACACAATGACATCTGCCCACACACACACACACACACACACAGACATCACACAAACAGACATCACACAATGACATCTGCCCACACACACAAACAGACATCACACAATGACATCTGCCTACACACACAAACAGACATCACACAATGACATCTGCCTACACACACAAACAGACATCACACAATGACATCTGCCTACACACACACACACATACACATCACACAATGATATCTGCCCCCACACACACACACAGACATACATACACAAACAGACATCACACAATGACATCTGCCCACACAAACACACACACACACACTCACTCACCATCCCCCGGCTCGGCTCCAGTCCTCCTGGCTCCTGCTCCTCTCCCGTGGTAAGTAGCAGTGCAGGCCGGGCGCGCACTGCGTGACGTCACAGCTAGGAGACACGGCCGCGCACAGGGAAGTTAACTGCTGCAGTGCTGGCCCGGCCGATGAAGAAGTAGCGGCGGCTGCTGCTGGGGGAGCGGTACGGGGCCCCCCCTCCCGGGCCCCCCCTCCCGCCACTGCTACCGGTATGTGCCGCGGCGGCCCGCACATATAATGAGGGCAATCCGGCATTAGACACCCCGCCCGGAGCCGCGGACCCTCTGCAGGCTCGGGGCCCCGGGCGGTCGCCCGGATTGCCCTCATTATAATCCGCCTATGACTGTGATGTTCCTGCCTCTGGTTTGTGCAGAAGAAGTATTCTAAAAGTGTTGTGCCTGCATCTGATGTATATATTTCTCATCAAGTTGTTCAATAAAGAAAAGTTTATTTTTGGACTTTGGTCTTATTTATTTCCATTCCATCTGGTCTTGCTTTGCCATGTCAAGTGGCAGCATGCAGTCTGCAGAGACGTATCGCCAAGGTAAAAGCAGCAAATCTCCATTTTCCTGTAGCATGGAAGGGCGCAGATGCACACCTCGGCCATGACTGTCGCCCTGCCCATTACAAGAGCAGAAACCAGCCACTTTTGATCTAGTTATATGTCCTCCTAAAACCACAAGTTTTCAGTCTCCTTAGATCCACTTTCTTTACACAAATATTTAATAGCAGTGCTAACTAATGTGAAAGCCATCAACACATTTTTTCACCTCTAGTACCCCAGGGTATGAACCACAGGAGAGCACCATATGTAGTATTGGTACTTTATTAATAGCTTTTTAATATTTAAAATCCATCATGTATTGAAGTTTTAAACTCTGGGATTTGGATACTTTCTAAGATAATATCAATGCTTTGTTGGAGAAGGAGCGACTTAACATTTGATGCTGTGCATCAAAATTGTCGCACACATTTCTAGGAAAAAGCAAGCCAACTAATACATGATATAATCTTAGACCTAGCAGTCTTAAAATATACCAGATTTATTAAACTACATTATCCATTGTGACAAACTGGGGCATTTTAAGACTGTCTAGTAGAGATGAGCAGATCTTTTGTAATTTGAATTCGTCAACTTCGTTGAATTTTAAAAATAAATGTGTTTGTGACGAATATATTTGCGTGAATCTCAATAATGGAAAACTTGTAACTGCTAGGAAAATAGACATGGGGAGAGGAAAGAGAGAGAGAACCCCACTGTGTATAAGAGCTTACACTTTACAGGAGAGAGAGAGGACCACTCTGACCATAAAAGCTTACATTCTTCAGGAGAGAGAGGACCTGGCTGACTATAAGTGCTTATACACTACAGAAGAGAGAGACTTCCCAGTGACTCCGGAGTAGAAAATAACTTTGCTGTACAAACTGTGCACTGCTGGGAACCACTAATCTGTAATGACCCAGGTACTGACCACCACTAGGTGTGATAATCCATAAAATGATCATTCGTCATTTTACGTATGATAATCTGTAAGATGTCATAGCTGCTGGGCATTATGGAGTGGTCTACGCATAAGACATTTGCCAGCTCTCTGTTGCTTCAGCAGTGCGGGAAATGGTGGCAAGCAAGTTTTGTTTTTTTACAAACTGCCATTTGAGTCTCAACATTTTCAAATTCATGTGAAACTGCAAATTTCAAGCAATTCGATTCGAGCTTGATCCTTTGCAGATCGATCTGCTCATCTCTACTGTCTAGTCTAAGTTTTCTCTCGCTAAGAACTAGAGAGTATTGATAAATCTCTTCCAATTAACACCACTGTGACACCATTTCATATAATTTAAAACATTCATATTTCATCCTGGTTACAACTCACAACCCACTGGAGAAAAAAGTTTTATAGGGACAATCCTTCAAAAGCTCTAACCAAGATTGGATCTAATCAGGGGTGGACTTTCCATTGGTGCAACCTATGCATCCGCACTGATCCGCACTATGCATCCGCACTGATCCGCACTATGCATCCGCACTGATCCGCACTATGAATCCACAAGATAGGCCCATTTTCACTTCTAAAGCAGCCAATAGCTTCCATTTCAGATGTATAAAGGAGTGCATTATAGAACTGTGAATTCTGCTAAACTTCTGTTACGAAAGAGCAATTTGGAAGCTTAGAGGCACACTAAAACAATAAAGATTAGCTATAAACTGCATACTAATTGCAGAAAGAAGCCAATGGAATGTTTATAAAGTTAGGACTCAAAGCTACTTGGTGTATGGAGCAATTATAAGGGACCTGCAGACTATTATGGGGCACTGCTGTACATCTGTCTTCCTATGATTCCATGTAAAGGAATTGAAGACTTTTCTGACAGATTATCTAAGGGTGATCATTTCTCCTCATGGAGATTGCCAAACCGATATAAGGAAACAGGACATACAACATGGGCAGCACGTTGGCTCAGTGGTTAGGACTGCAGCCTTGCAGCGCTGGATCCTGGGTTCAAATCCCACCTAGGACAACAGCTGCAAGGAGTTTGTATGTTCTCCCTGTATTTGCGTGGGTTTCCTCTGGGTTCTCCAGTTTCCACCCACACTCCAAAGACATACTGATAGGTAATTTAGATTATGAGCCCCGATGAGGACTGTACTGATATTGTCTGTGCAGCTCTGTGGAACTAATGGCGCTATATAAATGAGTAAAATAAATAAAATAAATAAATACAATGAGCCTCTGGGAATTAAAATATGCAAATAGCTTGTTCAGAGAGGAAGAGGACTTGAACTCTGTGGTGCAGATCCACTGGAGCTGATGGTGATGCAGCAGAGTTGGTTCAGCTCTCCACGGACAGAGCTAAGCTCCAGGGCAGTATAGATGAGTTTATGAGATAGATGTTGTCGGTGCAGTGTAGTGCAGGGCTGGTGACGCAGTAATTAATCAAGGACACAGTAGGGTGCAGTCTTCACGCTTTGCTCACAGTACTTAGGCAGTTCCAGGTTACCACTGTAGCCGGTTATAGCCACCCACGTCGTCCTGTGTCCTCCGTGAAAGTAATCCAGCAAACTCTCAGGTATCTCAAGATCACTTGAACAGGACCCCTTTCTGTGTACCTCTCCAGGTCGTCTCACTGCGCTGGCTCTCGCCCTCCTGCCCTGCGTCTCACACCCAGTGTCCCAAGCCAGTGGCTGCAGACCCTATCGGGCGACGTCCTGACTGTCATCTTGGTCCTATATGGCCACCTTTTCGGCGATTGAGTGTGGAATGTGGCTACAGCACATGAAATACTGCAACCTCCGGTTTCCTAGCTGAGCCCTAAAGTACTCCACTACTCTGGGGCCGGTCCCCTACTGTGGCCTGATCCCTCTACGTCAGCATGAATTCGGGCACACCGGTGGCCTCCTGCTCTCGCCATGCCCCTAGGATCCCTTCTGTCTCTCTGGAGCCTTCCCCACTGCTCCGGTTTCTTTCCTCATCTTCCTCCTGGGCCTCTCTGACTGGGCCCTACTCCTCTCTCCACTCCTCTGGAACTGATCACAACTTCTGCTCCAAGCACTGGAACAGGAGACTCCCCTGCTCCCCTGAGCAGAACTCCTTCTGAACCCCAACTTCAACTCTCTCTAGAACTTTCTACCTTCCTTTTTATACTCTACTGTCTGTGATCCCCTAAACTTCTTCCTCCACCCACACCCACGACATGGTTCCCTCTCTTTTGGTTCCCCCCCTTCCAGCCAGGGACAGGGCTCAGCAGTGATCAAGTGCATCTTGCCCCGCCTGCTGGTCTGGAGTGGTGTACCACACCTCTGGAATAGATGCAGTACCTCTGTGGCAACTGGACTCGCAGGGGCGCCACACTAGCAATCCAAAAAGTTGACCCTTAATAGGCCTTGGCACATAACATAGGATAAGAAGCCAAACAAGACACTTCAGATACCTGCTTTGAGGTGTTTGCCCTTCATTGGTGTAAGGCTCATTAAAGGGTCGATATTGACTTTTAGGATTGCTACAGTGGCATGTAAAAGTTTGAGCACCCCTAGTCAAAATTATTGTTATTGTGAACAGTTAAGCAAGTTGAAGATTAAATGATCTCTAAAAGGCCTAAAGTTAAAAATGACACATTTACTTTGTATTTTAGGCAACCCAATATACTGTATATTTGTTCATCTTTTACATTTTAAAAATTACAAAAAGGAAAATTGGCCAATGCAAACATTTGGGCACCCTGTATGGTTAGTACCTAGAAGCACCCCCTTTTGCAGGTATCACAGCTTGTGAACGCTTTTTGTAGCCAAGGGTCTTTTAATTCTTGTTTGAGGGATTTACATCCATTCTTCCTTGGAAAAATCTTCCAGTTCTGTGAGATTCCTAGGTCGTCTTGCGCGCACTGCTATTTTGAGGTCTAGCCACAGATTTTCAATGATGTTCAGATCAGGAGACTGAGAGGGCCATTGTAAAACCTTCAACTTGCGCCTTTTGAGGTAGTCTATTGTAAATTTTAACATGTGTTTAGGATCATTATTCATTTGTAGAAGCCATCCTTTTTCAACTTCAGTTTTTTACAGATGGTGTTATGTTTGCATCAAGAATTTGTTGAAATTTCATTGAATCCATTCTTCCCTTTACCTGTGAAATGTTCCCTGTGCCATTGGCTGCAGCATAACCCCAAAGCATGATTGATCCACCACCATGCTTAATGGTTGGTGAGATGTTCTTTTCCTGCAATTCTGTGCCCTTTTTTCTCCACATATACCTTTGATCATTGTGGCCCAAGAGTTCTATTTTAACCTCATAGGTCAAAACGCTTTTCTATCGTCTAATAGCCTTCTCCTACTTTGTGGGCCTATACTATTTTCATTTTCAGAGTGCTAGGCAGCTGCTTAGAAGAGCCCATGGCTGCTGTTTTTAGCACAAGGTTAGAGGAGGCTGGGTTTTTATAAAGCTGGGAAATTTGCATCACTTGGCCTTTCCTAACGATGATAGTGAAGAAGCCATAACCCTAACAGGTTAATTAAGCTCTTAAACCTTGGACAAATTTATCTGAGCATACAAATCTCCAATAATGCTCAAACTTTTGCATTGGCCATTTTCCTTTTTGTAATTTTTAAAATGTAAAAGATGAAAAATATATATATAAATTTTTGCCTAAAATATAGGCAACTTTAGGCCTTTTAGGGATCATTTCATCTTCAACTTGATTATCTGTTCATAATAACAGTAACAGTAATTTTGACCACAGGTGCCCAAACTTTTACATGCCATTGTACAGGTGGCGCTAAAGTTCTAGTCCTCTTTCTCTTCTCAGATACTATTTGCATTTTCTGACATATTCATATAGGGAAAATAAGTATAGCATAGTTTGTCAGATGCCCTACTTTTGCAGCACCTTACTGAGGCACAATGTGGTATTTAAAAAAAAACAGTATAATTTATCACAAATGTTTTCTAGTTTGTAGTGTTTACGTTGATGGCTCCAATCAGAAAACTGCTGCAACTAGATGGTAGATGTTTTAATAAGAATTCTATATTAGTACAACACATTATTAGAAAAATGGCAACATAAAGCATACATACTGGTTATAGAGACTAATTATGGCCCTTGGATATTTTACATGCATCAATCTTTCATAATTCTTTACATTGATGGAGAGTAAAAAATAAGCAAAATTGAGAAAGCATTTACAGAGCATCGCATTTAATGGCATCAATTAATTATTCTAGAGAACACATTAAGCATGTTGTGCTATTCTGGTTCAGTAGCGAAGTCAGCAGGTTGCTGCCAAACTTGCTTGTAATACACGACCCATATATTTATACAACAGTCCCAGTCCTCCTAACAAGAGAATATTAATGGCTGTTATTATGTTCATGACATGTTCAATGAAATTTTGTATATGCTGTTATAGTATTATATCTTCTGTATACTGAATTCATCTTTATAAGGAAATAGACTTACAATGGTTACACAGTTCTATTCTACATATATGATCGCGTGGTTACTAACTTACTACCTAATATTTACCTTCACGTTGAACTGTAAAAATGAACAAATGTACTGTAATATTTACTTATATGTTTATTTAATATTTGTGTATTTGTTAAAAAAAACTAGAAATATTTTCAAGACTGCTACAGTATTAGTTTATCATGTAATCATCAGGATGTCTAAATATTTTTAAATGTTATATAACAATGGTACAACTATACCTGAGTGATATGAAAGACTATACGTGAGAGAATTAAAGTGGGGTCAATTTAATTATTTAAAGCGTTCCTTTAAAGATCCGCTTAACATGTGCACCTCAGTGGAAGTTATAGTTTCTCACTCATAATTGTAAATTGAACTCTCTGTACTAGTTGGCAGCTTCATTTCATCATTTTAATTCTTTCTTGTTGATGTTTACTGTAGAGGCAGAAAGAATAGTTGAGAATCAGAGGGATAACAAGCGAGAAAATGAGAGAGGGAGAGTCTAGGGGATTAGAAACTGTCTGTAGAAGGAATTTGCCAGATTACAGTGTTCTCTGATTACAGCAGCCTCAACCCTGATTTAAAGTGAAACTGTCATGTTAGATAAAGCTTTTTGCCTGCAGGCTAGCTCTATATCTGCAAGTAAATAGCGTTAGAAATTTGCCCGGCCGCCGTACTGAAATCGTGGCTGCCAGTAGAAAATGAACTTTACTCCTCCTGGGAACCGCCGGCTTTCAGTCATGTCGGTATGGCTACAGTCACCGCTCGCAGCATTGTTTTCAGCGACTGTAAGCACACCCTGGCACTTTGACTGACAGCCAGCTCTACAGTGCATCAGTACATCTCCCTCCATTCCTGTGTTAGTTGCTGACACCTGAAACAGCATCTTTGGATGTCATCCTGCAGGTGGAGTATTGTTTTAGTCCAGACCTTGTCAAATTGTGGCCTGCGGACCACATCCGACTTTCCGGCTGCTCCTGTCCGTCCCGCAGACTGAGACAGCTGAAGGGCTGAAAATAGTGGCCCACGGGCCGCATCATGCGACCACCCTCCCCCGCCCGGAGTATTGATGTCATCATTATCTGCTACCATAGGATGCAATGTGAGTATTTTTTTTTATATATGTGTGAATGTGTGGGGGCTCATACTGAATATAGGGAGGCTGTGTATGGGTTGACACTGTGTATTGGGTGCAATATGTTGGGGGATCATAGTGTATATAGGTGGTCTGTGTGTGGGGGATCATACTGTATATAGGTGGTCTGTGTGTGGGGGAGCATACTGTATATAGGGGGGCTGTGTGTGTAAGATCATACTGTATATAGATGGCTGTGAGGGGATCATACTGTATATAGGTGAACTGTGTTGGGGCTAATATTTTATGTAGGAGGCTCTGTGGAGGGATCATACTTTATATAGGGGGCTCTGTGGCGATCATGCTTTATATAGGGGCTGTATGGGGCACCATACTCTATATATAGGTGCTGTGAGGAGCATTATACTGTATATAGGGGCTGTGAGGACCATCATACTGTGTGGTTGCTGTGGTGGCCAACATACTGTGTATGGGGATCATATATATATATATATAGTTATATATATATATATATATATATATATATATAGTGTGTAGAGGGGACCTGAGAGAACCATCATACCATGTGTGAGGAGCTGTGAGGACCATCATACTATGTATGGGTTCTATCAAAACCATCATAAAATGTATAGGGCAATGTCGGAGCCATCATACCATGTGTGGGGAGGGCTGTGAGGACCATCATACTGTCTGTGGGGGGCTTTGGGGCCATCATATTGTCTGTGGGGGGTTTTGGAGGTCATCATTCTGTGTGGGAGGCTTTAAGATTCATCATACTATGTAGGGTGCTGTGTTGCCATCATGCTGTGGGTGGGGGCCATCATACTATGTTGGGGAGATGTGGGGCCATCAAACTGTGTTTGGGGGCATCATACTGTTTGTGGGAGGGATGTGGGAACATCATACTGTGTGTGTGGAAGAGCTGTGGGAACATCATGCTGTGTGTGGAAGGGCTGTCGGGACATCATACTGTTTGGGGGGCTGAGGGGACATCATACTGTTTGGGGGCCTGAGGGGACATCATAATGTTTGGGGGGCTGTGGAGACATCATACTGTGTGAGGGGTTGTGGGGACATTATACTGTGTAGGGGGCTATGGAGACATCACACTGTGTGGGGGCTGTGGGGACATCACACTGTGTCGGGTGGATGGGGTGCATCACACTGTGGGAAGAGATGCTGATCATTGTACAAAGACTGAATAACAGGAGCATATGATTTATAAACTTTATAAAAAGCAGTAAATTATATGGTTTTCATTTGCTGCTATTGGCTCATGTTACAATCGGCCCTATCATAACATGTATTAGCAGCAGCAGTGAGTCAGAACACTTAATTCTGCTCAATATTAAGTGAAACAATTAATATGAATATAAAATTATTACATGGTAATTAATATGTTAATATTTATATTGAACAAAATTAATTTCAGCCCATTGGTTCAACTCTTCACAACAGTCATGGTCTGTCATGTAGCCCCTCTGGAAAATTAATTGCCTGTCCCTGTGTAAGTCAATAGAGGCCATTGCTTGGTGCTTTGAGCCTGATGGTGAACACAACAAAGCTAGAAATTATGCATATCTATAGAAGGGGTTGTGTCTATGTAACCTTATGGCTAATTTGTGCACAGTGAGAACATGAGAGACTGTGAGTATTGTCTAAGTGGAACGCAGACTCAAAAAGGTGTAACTAGTAAAGTTGCTGTCAAGTTGAACTGTGTGCTGTTACTCTAAGCACACAGTTCATGCATTGAGGACTTGTATTATGCTTACTGGGGATTTTCTCTGTTATATATACGCTACCGTTCAAAAGTTTAGGGTCACCCAGACAATTTTGTGCTTTCTCTTTCTACTGGATAGAGCCTGTTTGTGCTCTCCTCTGAAGGGAGTAGTACACACCGTTGTAGGGAATCTTCAGTTTCTTGGCAATTTCTCGCATGGAGCAGCCTTCATTTCTAAGAACAAGAATAGACTGTCGAGTTTCACATGAAAGTTCTCTTTTCCTGGCCATTTTGAGAGTTTCATAGAACAAACAAATGTAATGCTCCAGATTCTCAACTAGCAAAAAGGAAGGTCAATTTTATAGCTTCTCAAATCAGCCAAACCGTTTTCAGCAGGGGTAACATACTTGTGCAAGGGTTTTCTAGGGTTTTCTAAACATCCATTTGCCTTCTTACACAATGTACCATTAAAGCACTGGATTGGTGGTTGTTGGAAATGGGCCTCTATACACCTATGTAGATATTGCAATAAAAGCAAGATGTTTGCAGCTAGAATAGTCATTTACCACATTAACAATGCATAGAGTGTATTTCTGATTCATTTAATGTTAGTTTCATTGAAAAAAAAATGTGCTTTTCTTTCAAAAAGAATGAAATTTCTAAATGACCCCAAACTTTTGAACGGTAGTGTAAGTGTTCATAGTGTATATATACAAACACAAATTGTGAGATGTAAGGGCTAGTGTTGAGCGAGCACTAAAATGATCGGGTGCTCGAAACTCGGGCCGAGCTCACCGTGATACTCGGGTGCTCGACCCGAGCAATGAGCCCAATGTTAGTCTATGGGAGACCCGAGCATTTTTGCGGCGCCACCCCCGGCAGTCTGTAGAAAGCCTAAAAAGTGCCCAAAACGATAGTGACAGTGTTCAAATGACATGGGGACAGCATGGGGATCGCCCCAGGAAGCATTTCTGATCCCCAGGTCACTGCTGTCAACAAAGTGGTCAGAGGTATTAAGCCACTTTTACGGGTTCACAATAAAACGTTCAAAAACAAAACTGAAATGGTTTTCCTGTGAAATATGTTAAGGAACTTCCTTTCCAGGGTAAAGACTTGTGCATCAGGTAAAATAAATAACCAAAAATGAAAATACTCCTCCACACCTTGGGCTATGTTCACATGTAGCATTTTTTATGCGTTTTTGCACTTTTGTATTGCTTTCAACCGTGACAAATGCATTCACCGGGAAATGTCATTTTAACATTTTACAACCTTATCTGGCCATGTGCTGTGTGACACATGCATACAGTGCTGAAAAGACATGGGAACAGCATGGGGAAGACTCCTGGAAGCATCTCTAACACCCAGGTCACTGCCTAAAAGTGTGTCCATCAGAAGTGATCCTTGCCGCATCAGAAGATGCAAACTTGCAACTATCCCCGTGCAAGTCTTTGTCCCAGGGCAGTGTTCAATTGTACCTCCCCCATTCCTTGCAATGCAAGCGCAAGTATGCAGCCTGCCACCCACCCACCCCCAGGCTGCAATAGCATACTGCTTGCTTGCACTTGAAATTGGGTCTTTTAGGCATGTGGAGGCAGAATCTGGCCACCACGTCATGGCTGCATCAGCGGCCTGGTTTCCATACTCGGTCCCCAGCTGCCCCACGGCCGGGTGCCCACACACGGTCCCCTGGGGGTGGCCGCGTGTCCATAAACGGTCCCCAGCCGCCCCTATTTCTCCTGGGAACTTCCCCCGCACTTTTCTTAGCCAGGCCTGTTTAGGGCAGCATTGGACGAGCCCACCAGAGAACCAGACTCCTCCGGTCGGCCCTGGCTTCTCCATCAGGGGAGTTGAGAGTGCCAAGGTGAGGAGCATGATGATGATAGAAGTTAACATCTGCTTTTTTTTCTTGGAATGCAAGCGTAAGTATGCAGCCTGCCACCCACCCACCCCCAGGCTGCAATACCATACTGCTAGCTTGCTTGCACTTGAAAAGGGGCCTTTTAGGTATGTGGAGGCGGAATCTGGCCACCACGTCGGTGGTTGTGTCGGTGGCCTGGTATCCATACTCAGTCCCCAGCCGCCCGGCGGCCGGGTGTCCACGCTTGGTCCCCAGCAGCCTGGGGGCGGCTGGGTGTCCATAACGGTCCCCAGCCGCCCCGCGGCCGGGTGCCCACACACGGTCCCCAGCAGCCTGGGGGCGGCTGGGTGTCCATAAACGGTCCCCAGCCGCCCCGCGGCCGGGTGGCCACACACGGTCCCCATCAGCCTGGGGGCGGCTGGGTGTCCATAAACGGTCCCCAGCCGCCCCTATTTGAAGGACAGCCTAACCACAAACACGTGGACAAGTGAATGTGGCCATCTGACTGATGCCTTCACACTGGGTTAATATTGTGGAAGCCGGGACACAGTTGGACACTGGGATGCAACACGTCCTCCAGACATAGAGGATTGCGGGTCCTGGGTCAATCAGGCTTCAACACAAAGTTCAGAAGGTAGACAGCAGCAGTGGTCGGACTTCTACACAATGAGTAAATTATTCATGATCATCAGGCCATCCATCCCCTTAGCTTTCTGTTCCTTGGAATGCAAGCGCATGTATGTAGTAGCGGCTAGGCCTGAGGTGGTCAGCGTTTTGGCGCATATCCTACCTCCTCCGAGGATAGCTGGATGTTTTCCTGCTTCTATCTCAGTTCTATGACTCCCGTTAAAACAAAGCTTCAGGTGATGAATGATGGATGAGGTGGTGGCATAGGAGAAAGAGCAGGAGGAACAGGGACCATTCACATCAATATCAGGCCAGTCAACCACACATGTCTTGTAGGATATGTTTCTGTACCAAAAGGAGCGGTTCGGCTACACAGTTATAGGGCATACACTGAGTGCAATGCCTACCAAAAATTTTGGGGCACTCCAATGCCCCTTGGAAGTGACATGGAGGTCAGAAGGCCTTAACTAAACCGTTTTTTCCATTTAGAGCAACTGGGTCTCCTGTACACTGTTGGCCTAAGCAGTGAATGGAAGGCTTTCCAAAAATTATGAGGAACTGCAATGCCCCTTGAAACAGACATGGATTACAGCATACTAGAAACCTTCTGCCCATTATTGGGGAGTGGGTCTCCCTTAGTGTTCGCCTATGCATTGAAAAGCAAAAGCTGACTAAAATTAAGAGGAAATGCAATGCCCGTTGGAAGAGTCGTGGAAGTTAAGGGTAATTAAAAACAACATTTCAATGCCCCTTGGAAGAGCTGTGGAGTTCAGAGTGGTTTAACAGGATGGTTTTAATGCCCCTTGGAAAAGTGGTGGAGGTCGCAGTAGCTTAACAAGACAGTTTTAATGTCCCTTGGAGAAGTGTTGGAGGTCGCAGTAGCTTAACAAGACGGTTTTAATGCCCCTTGGAAGAATGGTGGAGGTCGCAGTGGAATAAAAAGACAATATAAATGCCCCTTGGAAGAGTGGTGGAGGTCGCAGTAGCTTAACAAGACAGTTTTAATGCCCCTTGGAAGAGACGTGGAGGTCACAGTAGCTTAACAAGATGGTTTTAATGCTCCTTGGAAAAGTGGTGGAGGTTGCAGTAGCTTAACAAGACGGTTTTAATGCCCCTTGTAAGAATAATGGAGGTCGCAGTGGAATAAAAAGACAATACCAATGCCACTTGGAAGAGACGTGGAGGTCACAGTAGCTTAACAAGACGGTTTTAATGCCCCTTGGAAGAATGGTGGAGATCGCAGTAGCTTAACAAGACGGCTTTAATGCCCCTTGGAAGAGACGTGGAGGTCGCAGTAGCTTAACAAGACGGTTTTAATGCCCCTTGGAAAAGTGGTGGAGGTCGCAGTAGCTTAACAAGACGGTTTTAATGCCCCTTGGAAGAGATGTGGAGGTCGCAGTAGCTTAACAAGACGGTTTTAATGCCCCTTGGAAGAATGGTGGAGGTTGCGGTGGAATAAAAAGACAATATCAATGCCCCTTGGAAGAGTGGTGGAGGTCTCAGTAGCCTAACAAGACAGTTTTAATGCCCCTTGGAGAAGTGTTGGAGGTCGCAGTAGCTTAACAAGACGGTTTTAATGCCACTTGGAAGAATGGTGGAGGTCGCAGTGGAATAAAAAGACAATATCAATGCCCCTTGGCAGAGTGGTAGAGGTCGCAGTAGCTTAACAAGACGGTTTTAATGCCCCTTGGAAGAGACGTGGAGGTCACAGTAGCTTAGCAAGACGGTTTTAATGCCCCTTGGAAAAGTGGTGGAGGTCGCAGTAGCTTAACAAGACTATTTTAATGCCCCTTGGAAGAGATGTGGAGGTCGCAGTAGCTTAACAAGATGGTTTTAATGCCCCTTGGAAGAATGGTGGAGGTCGCAGTGGAATAAAAAGACAATATCAGTGCCCCTTGGAAGAGTGGTGGTGGTCTCAGTAGCCTAACAAGACGGTTTTAATGCCCCTTGGAGAAGTGTTGGAGGTTGCAGTAGCTTAACAAGACGGTTTTAATGCCCCTTGGAAAAGTGGTGGAGGTCGCAGTAGCTTAACAAGACGGTTTTAATGCCCCTTGGAAGAGATGTGGAGGTCGCAGTAGCTTAACAAGACGGTTTTAATGCCCCTTGGAAGAATGGTGGAGGTCGCAGTGGAATAAAAAGACAATATCAATGCCCCTTGGAAGAGTGGTGGAGGTTGCAGCAGCTTAACAAGACGGTTTTAATGCCCCTTGGAAGAGACGTGGAGGTCACAGTAGCTTAACAAGATGGTTTTAATTCCCCTTGGAAATTGGTGGAGGTCGCAGTAGCTTAACAAGATGGTTTTAATGCCCCTTGGAAGAATGGTGGAGGTCGCAGTAGCTTAACAAGACTGTTTTAATGCCCCTTGGAAGAATGGTGGAGGTCGCAGTGGAATAAAAAGAAAATATCAATGCCCCTTGGAAAAGTGGTGGAGGTCGCAGTAGCTTAACAAGACGGTTTTAATGCCCCTTGGAAGAGACGTGGAGGTCGCAGTAGCTTAACAAGACAGTTTTAATGCCCTTTAGAAAAGTGTTGGAGGTCGCAGTAGCTTAACAAGACGGTTTTAATGCCCCTTGGAAGAGACGTGGAGGTCTCAGTAGCTTAACAAGACGGTTTTAATGCCCCTTGGAAAAGTGGTGGAGGTCGCAGTAGCTAAACAAGACGGTTTTAATGCCCCTTGGAAGAGACGTGGAGGTCGCAGTGGAATAAAAAGACAATATCAATAACCCTTGGAAAAGTGGTGGAGGTTGCAGTAGCTTAACAAGACGGTTTTAATGCCCCTTGGAAGAATGGTGGAGGTCGCAGTGGAATAAAAAGACAATATCAATGCCCCTTGGAAAAGTGGTGGAGGTCGCAGTATCTTAACAAGACGGTTTTAATGCCCCTTGGAAGAGACGTGGAGGTCACAGTAGCTTAACAAGATGATTTTAATGCCCCTTATAAGAGCCATGCAATACAGCATATTAAAAACATTATTCCCATTATTGGGGAGTGGGTCTCCCATAGTCTTTGCCTATGCCTTCCAAGCAAAAGCTGCCAAAAATTAGGACAGAGGAACTTGCAATGCTGGCAACATGGACCACGATCACCCTGGTGGTATAGTGGTGGTGGAGGCTGAGAATAAGGAGAAGAGCAAAAAACAGCCGAAATGAGGAAGTGTATACCCATGTGTGGGTGTGAAGCGGTGCATGTGAATACACCTCCCGAAATAACACAGTGGATTTGACTTTATGTTACTCTGCTGTCATTTGGTTGTGGTGAGAAGTCTGGCCCAATCCAGCCCTTGTTCATTTTGATAAGGGTCAGCTTGTCAGCATTGTCAGTTGACAGGCGAGTGCGCTTATCAGTTATAATTCCCCCAGCGGCACTAAAAGCACACTCCGATAACACGCTAGCGGCAGGGCAGGCCAGGACCTCCAAGGTGTACAGAGCGAGTTCATTCCAAGTGTCCAGCTTGGATACCCAATAATTAAAAGACACAGAAGAATCACGGAGGACACTGGTACGGTCGGCAAGGTACTCCCTCACCATCTTTTGAAACTTTCCACTCCTTGTGAGAGTACCTGGCGCCTCAGGGCCTGTATGCTGGGCGGGTCTTAGAAAACTGTCCCAGAATGTTGACAGTGTTCCCCTGCCTCTGCTGGATTGGAGTTGTGTCTCTCTCGCCTGTACGCCTTGGTTGGTCAACGAACTGTGACCTCTGCTGCTAGATTGTTCAGATGGGAATTTTTTTAACAGTTCTGCAGCAAGGGCCTTCTGGTACTGCCACATTTTTGTAGACCTCTCCACCTCAGGAATAAGAGAGTGAAAGTTCTCCTTGTAGCGGGGTCTAAAAGTGTCACCAACCAGTAATGACCGTCACCCAACATTTTGACAACGCGAGGGTCACGGTTAAGGCAGCGCAACATAAAGTCAGCCATGCGTGCCAGACTGGTAACAGGCAAGACTTCCGTGTCCTCGCCAAGATGACGACTGACCATGCTCTCCTCCTCCTCCTCCTCCTCCCCCCTGTCCTCAGGCCACCCACGCTGAACCGACGGTATGACAGTTGTACAGGTACTACCGTCTACAACGCATGATACCTGCTCCCGTTCTTCCTCCTCCTCCTCTCCCTCATTGTCCCCCAATGCACGTTGGGATGAGATGAGGCTGGGCTGTGTGTAATCGCCCATTACAGCTTCTTGATCCATCTCATCATACTCTGGCTGCAATGCCTCCTCTTTAATTCTCTGCAGAGAGCATTGCAAAAGACAGACAAGTGGGATGCTGATGGTAATGATGGCGTCATCGCCACTCACCATCTTGGTGGACTCCTCAAAGTTTGTCAGGATGGTACATATGTCAGACATCCAGGTCCACTCCTGAGGTCTTATGTGTGGAGTCTGACCTGAATATCGACGGCCTTGTTGCAGCTGGTACTCCACAACTGCTCTCTTCTGCTCACAAATCCTTTGCAACATGTGGAGTGTAGAGTTCCAACGTGTGGGGACGTCACACACCAGTCAGTGTGCCGGAAGCTGCAAACGCTGCTGCAACACAGCAAGGGCGGTGGAAGCTGTAGCTGACTTCCGAAAATAAGCTGACAGGCGGAGTACTTTGACAAGCAGATCAGGCAACTCGGGGTACGATTTAAGAAACCACTGAACCACGAGGTTAAGCACATGAGCCAGGCATGGTACGTGTGTGATCTCGCCTCACCTCAGAGCCGCCACCAGCTTACGGCTATTGTCACACACGACCATGCCTGGATGTAGGTTCAGCGGTCTCAGCCACAGATCTGCCTGCTCTTTCACAGCTGTCCACAACTCACAAGCAGTGTGAGGTTTATCACCTAAGCTTATGAGTTTCAGCACAGCCTGTTGCCGCTTGGCTGAGGCAGTACTGCAGTGCTTCCAGCTTGTAACTGATGTGGTGATATCTGAGATGGAGGCTGAACATGAGGAGGAGGAGGAGAATGATGCGCAGGAGCTGTACACTGTGGGGGCAACTCTGACTGACATAGGGCCCGCAATCCTTGGCGTGGGGAGGATGTGTTCCGTCCCAAGGTTCGACTGGGTCCCGGCTTCCACTATGTTTACCGAGTGTGCCATCAGGGAGATATACCTCCCTGGCCACAAGCACTTGTCCACGTGTCCGTTGTCAGGTGGACTCTCTCAGTAACTATGTTGTTGAGGGCACGGCAGATGTTTTGGGACACGTGCTTGTGTAGTGCGGGGATGGCACACCGGGCAAAATAGTGTCGGCTGGGGACCGAGCACCGAGGGACAGCCACCGCCATAAGGTTGTGGAAGGATTCCGTCTCCACCAGCCTAAAAGGCAGCATTTCCAACGCAAGCAGTCGTAAAATGTGCGAATTTAGGACTGTGGCCTGTGGGGCATTGGCTGCGAATTTGCGCTTTCGTTCAAAGCTCTGGGATATGGACAATTGAACGCTGCGGTGGGCCGTGGAAGTGGACGTTGATGCTGTTTCTTGAGAAACTGCCATAACAAGTGAAGACTGAGAGGAGGGGGCATCTTTGCATGCAGTATGGACAGGGGATTGCCTTGCACACGCAACAGGGGGTTCTATTACACGCACAACAGCGGAAGAAGCAGTGGTGACACCCGCTGACACTGGTCGTGGACCCTGGGGTTCGCGCCACAAAGTCGGGTGCTTTGCTGCCATGTGCCTGATCATGCTGGTGGTGGTCAGGCTGGTAGTTTTGTCACCCCTGCTGATGCTGGCATGGGAGGTGGTACAAATGGCCTTTTTGGGGTTATCAGCAGAATCTTTAAAAAAATTCCAGACTCTGGAAGACCTACCGGTTGTACTGGCAACGTCCCTCATGTTGGTGTTACGGGGAACTGTTGCCCGCCTTCTGTGTGTGGCCACCACACTGCTTCTTAATGCCTGTTGGGGTACGCTGCCTCCCTCCCCCTGTGTGCTGCTGGCCTCACTCTGAGTGTCCTCAGTCCACGTTGGGTCAGTTGCTAGATCATCCACCACCTCCTCCTCTTCCACTTGCGCACCACGATCCTCCTCCTCACTTTGTGGCAATTGTGTCTCGTCATCGTCCACCTCTTGTGACAAATTGCCAGCGTCGACTTCCTCTGGCCGTGGATGTTCAAATATTTGTGCATCGCTACATGGGATCTCCTCTTCCACCACTTCAAGAGGAGCAGGCGAGGGGCACAAATATGGAAATGGACCAGTGAACAGCTCTTCAGAGTGTCCAAGTGTGGGATCAGTTGCTGTCTGACGACACTCGGCATGGTGGGAGGAAGGAGCATCAGGGTGAGGAGGAGTATGTTGTCGAGACTCACGGCTACTAAAACTTGACCGTGTGGAAGACAGACCGGAGGTGGTGGTGCCCAGGTAACTGGAAGTATTATCTGCTATCCATTTAATAACCTGTTCACACTGATCAGTTCGCAATACTGGTGTTGTAGTGTGCTTCCCTAGTAATTTGGTCAAGAAGTGGGAGCGAGAAGATGTGGCTGTTGGTTGTGTCACATTTTCACCTTGGCCACGGCCCTGTCCTCTACACGCACCATCACCGGAACGTCCAGTTCCACGTCCCTTGCCACTCGCCTTGCCCATTGTAAATGAAGTAAAATAGCTTACACTCGCACTATCAATGGAAAAAGGGTAATAAAAAGGAGATTAGAACCGTGGAAGAGGAAAACCACAGTTCTATTTCTCTGACCATACACCAGACTCTTTTAAACAGATATATTTGTGTCTGAACAGTCAGGGAGACACTATTACTGTTTTTGTTTACGGAAAAAATGCCAAAAGCAGGATAATGCAGAGATTTGAACCGTGGAACTGCAAAACCACAGTTCTATTTCTCTGGCCTACACCAGACTCTTTTAAACAGATATATTGGTGTCTGAACAGTCAGGGAGACACTATTACAGTTTTTTTTACGGAAAAAATGCCAAAAACAGGATAATTAAGAGATTTGACCCGTGGAACTGCAAAACCACAGTTCTAGTTATCTGGCCTACACCAGACTCTTTTAAACAGATATATTGGTGTCTGAACAGTCACAGACACACTCAATTTTTTTTGGGTGGGGGGGAAATACCAAAAGGTTAATAAGACGCGTATTTGTACAGTCTGACTGAGGAAAAAAAAATACAGGGTTTAGATGAAAAAAAAAAGGATTTTTTCCTGGCCCCTGAGACCGGGGGATAAGTCTAGCAATTTGACCAACAGGAGCACACAGGACTGTAATCCAGCGTTTGCTGGTATAACCACTGCGTCTCCTATACAGCCTGTCTGCCTGCCTGTCTGATATCAGGGATGGATATTAGTCCTGAGAAGGACTGTTTGTTTAATTTGGCAGGCTTTAGAGACCCTACACTACCTATTTCGCACTATATCTCTCTCCCTAACTCAGCAGCACTCTCCCTACACTGTCTGATCCGGAGCGACTGTGTCCAAGATGGCGGTGCCCGGTTTTAAATACTCGAGGTGACGCTGTGCGGCCAGCCAATCACTGTAATGCCCACAAACAACATGGCTGCGGCATTCCAGTGACTGGCTGGCAATCCCTGCCTGTTAATTGGCTCTGTAAAGAGCGCCAAACGTGCAGGGCGGAGACCCGAGCTCCCGCCCGAGTAACCCGGAAATGCTCGGTGCTCGCCGAACATCCCGAGTAGTGAGATGCTCGGGCGAGTACCGAGCAGTGTCGAGCATGCTCGCTCAACACTAGTAAGGGCTAATTATAAAAACAGGTAGTGACAATGCAGTTGCAGAGACTCCTGTAGGTGAAAAACCATTTTGTATATAAAAAACTTATGCAATCCAGTGAAATAACACATACAGTAGTTGGGGTATAATATGGTAAGGAGAAGCAGCATGGAAGATTCAGGCAAGAGTTGTTAGCCATTTTGGGCTTGATGTTAAAGAGTATTTACCCAAGTATATGAGTAACTGTCAAGCACTGTACTTTATCTGAAAACTGTAACCATCATGCTTGTGAACCATTTAAAGTGATAGTAACTACCAGATTTCCTATGCCATAGTGTGAGAGATCAATAAATATTTTCTGCATGCACCACAAATGTCTGCAACATTTCAGTGTGGCGGGTCACCTCCCTTTTAGGCAGCTTCTGGAGTGCACTTGGTAAAAATAGAGATGTGTAGGCTGGAAATAACAAGTGTAATGTGAGCTAAAACATGGCAGACAATGATAATAACTTAGGCATAAGGAAAGGTCTGCAGCACAAACTGAAAAGTTCCTGACTATGAGGATCTATGAGCACTGTGAAATTTTTTTTGTTTGCTTGTTTGTTTTTTCACAGGAGGAAGACTTTGATTTAATTGTATGTTTTCTGCCTATTTTTCCAAACTAACATTTACAAAATGAAAAAAAATATTGGTTTCAGTCTGTTTCATTAAGGGTATATTCACACACAGCAGGTTTGTCACAGATATTTCTGTGGCTGAAGAAAAAAATGAGTTGTCCACACCAGATATTGATGGCCTTTCATCAGGAAAGGTCATCAATATTAGATTGGTGGGGGGGTCAACACATTTTACCCCCAGTGATCAATTGTTTATAGTAAAGGTGGCGGACAGATATAAACAGTATATAAGGTAGTGGCAGTTCTCAAGTGCTCCAGCTCAGATCCTATTAAAATGAATATGAGAAGTGCTTCAGTACCCCAAAGCAGCCAATACACTATATACAACTCCATGGTATTCTGGGTTCGTACACTATGCCTGGTGTAAGACCCTTACCAAACCTATCCTAAGGATAATCCGTACATATCTAAGTAGTAGACAACCCCTTTATTGCATCAAAATGGGTTTCCTTTTGCAGCCAACGCATAATTTCTGCTAACCTCATTTCTGAAACAATTGTGCCACATGTCAATTTACCCTAAGGAGGCCTTCTATATGACATAAAATGAAAAAAAAAAGACCACAACCTTTGGGCTGCAATATTTCCAGATGGCTAATTTTAACATCTAAAAACAGTAATATCAAAAAGAAAGTATTCATTAGATTTTGTAATGGAGACAGATTGTGCGCTATTTCCTGTTATCTATAACATTAATTTCTGTTGCTCATATTCTCCACAGTAACGTTATTATATATTTAACTTAAGCAGCGCTATACATTAGATTATTATCCCACGCAGGATTGCTAAAATCTCAAAAGGTTGACCATTATTTCTTCTGCTGCAATATACATATTCATAATAGGTTCAGTATATGAAGAGATTAAAATACTGTTGTAACCAAAAATGTATTATCTTATCAGGACACAATATAGCTATACAACTCTTAATATATTTTAAAACTGGATAGTTATTTTCATATCAAAATAATACAATTTTCTGACAAATTTGATTATAGCCCTAATTATACAAGTTCAATAGTTTTTGTTTTAAGTTAACTTTCTGCATCATGATATCTTTCTTATGTTGGCTACATCTGAGTATATATAAGCACATTCTACAACATTTTTAAGAAAGGGTTCATATGAGGAAAATAAAAGAGTCTACATCCCCTCTTCTCCCCCTCCAGAGCTGCACCATTATTGTCCAATAGTTATGTTTGATATTACAGCTCAAAACTGTTAATATGTGAATATGACTAAACCCCAGTCCACGATTGCTCCACTGGACAAAAAATAACTTTTTTTTTTTAATTCTATTAACCCCTTCACCCCTCAACTCTGTTTTCACCTTCATTACCAGGCCAAATGTTAGAATTTTTCCCAGTGTCACATTATGGCATATTGTACTTCATGATAATGGTAAAATTTGTGAAAATATCGGAAATTTGGCGAAAATTTCGCAATTTTCAAAGTTTTAATTCTTATGTCCTTAAACCAGAGAGTTATGTTACACAAAATAGTTAACAAATAACATTTCCCACATGTCTGCCTTACATCTGCATCATTTTTGAAACATTTTTTTTTTCGTTAGGAAGTTAGAGGGGTTAAAAGTTGATCAGCAATTTCTCATTTTTCCAAAAGAATTTACAAAACTATTTTTTTAGGGACCACATCACTTTGACAGAAAATATGCAAAAGTGACACAATCATAAAACTGCACCCCTCAAAATTTTCAAAACCACATTCAAGAAGTTTATTAACTCTTCAGGTGCTTCACATGAATTAATGGAAAAAACATTTCACAAAAATTTTACTTTAGTCCCTAATTTATTATTTTCACAAGGGTAACAGGAGAAAATGCACCATATAATTTGTTGTGCAACTTTTCCTGAGCACGCGATACCCAATATGTGGAGGAAAACTACTGTTTGGAAGCATGGCAGGGCTCAGAAGGGAAGGAGCACCGTTTGACTTTCTGAATGCAAAATCTGTTGAAATCATTAGCGGACGCCATGTGGCATTTGGAGAGCCCCTGATGTGCCTAAACAGTGGAAACCCCACACAGGTGACCCCATTTTGGAAACTAGACCCCTCAAGGAATGTATCTAGATGTGTGGTGATCATCTTGAACCCCAAGTGCTTCACAAAAGTTTATAATGTAGAGCCGTGAAAATAAAAAATCACATTTTCCCACAAAAATGTTCTTATAGCCCTAAATTTTGCATTTTCACAAGGGTAACAGGAGAAAATGCACAGTTCAATTTGTTGTTCAATTTCTCCTGAATACAGCTGTGACGGATCAACCCCGTACTCCAAGATTTTGCCACATGGGGGTTGTCGTAGTACCTATGCAGCTAATGGGACATAATGTTATAAAGTGGGGTGAATATGGTGGATCGCATATTGTTGGACATTCTGTGATGTGACCGAAGCACTCTTGGCCCCCACCTTCCTGTGCTCACTTAGCAGTGGCAAACAGACAATGTGCTGATTAATGGGTTGTTGCATAACTGCTGTCTGGGAGCCTACTGTGGGTATTATCTGGTGAGAACAATGGGTGCTAAAAATAGCCTGTGTGATTCTCTATAAAACCTGCTTGTGAGAATAAAAGTTAAGTTCATCTTGGAGACACTGTGCGATAGTCATATTTTATATATCCCAGTGTAAGAAAAGCCTTTCCATGTCAGGGGCCTGCAGAAGAAGATTGGACATCTGCGGATGGGGTAACTAGCTCCCGTCACAACAACGATACCCAATATGTGGAGGAAAACTACTGTTTGGGTGGACACCAGGGCTGTTGAAAGGAATGAGGCAGTACAGTTGGTGCCTTCAAGGGTGTATGGATGACCCTGCTTGAAATTTTTGTCTGACTTTGCACTGTGTGCAAAGCCTTTATGAGTGTAGGAGCACCAAAAATACACTTTGTTCACAATATTTGAATGAGGCACTGCAGTTGTTGCCTTCAAAGGTGTATGGATGACCCTGCTTGTAATTTTTGGCAGGCTTTTATGAGTGTAGGAGTACCACAGCTACATTTTGTTCACAATATTTGAATGAGGCACTACAGTTGGTGCCTTCAAGGGTGTATGGATGACCCTGCTTGAAATTTTTGGCAGAGATTTTATGAGTTTAGGAGTACCACAACTACACTTTGTTCACAATATTTGAATGAGGAACTACAGTTTGTGCCTGCAAGAGTGTATGGGTGACCCTGCTTGTAATTTTTGGCAGGCTTTGCACTTAGTGCATAGTTTATGAGTCTAGGAGTGCTATTACATGACAATTTAAACAGAATGTGTATGAGGCCCTCCTTTATGTCTAATATAGGGTGTATCTGAATTCTTCTTCCATCTAATTTTTGGCAGCTCGTGCTTTCTTCATAAATTACATTGAAATTTCCAATTTTTTTTTATAAAAATTTCAATTTTGGTTTACTTAAATTATTAATTTTTGTAAATCCTTTTTTTTATCCCCTGGATATATGTAAAACTTTGGTATAATATTCCAAATATCTAATGCAGGTATATTAAATAAAAAAGGAAATAGAGATGACTGTGGACATATGTAAAATCTTTAAATAATATTCTGGATAAATAAAATTAATAATAATTAGACTATATTAATAGAAATATAACAACAGATACAGATTAAAATTACTGAAAATGAATATAGTGTCTGTGTGCCAGAGCATATATATATGAAGAACAGATGCCAAATAGAATTACTAAAAAAGAATATACAGTAGTGTATATGTGTCACTGGGGGCGAGCATATATATATATGAAGTGCAGAGATTATATATTGTGAATAAATATACAGTCATATGAAAAAGTTTGGGCACCCCTATTAATCTTAAGCTTATTGTTTTATAAAAATTGGTGTTTTTGCAACAGCTATTTCAGTTTGATATATGTAATAACTGTTGGACACCGTAATGTTTCTGCCTTGAAATGAGGTTTATTGTACTAACAGAAAATGTGCAATCTGCATTCAAACAAAATTTGACAGGTGCATAAGTATGGGCACCCTTATCATTTTCTTGTTTTAAATACTCCTACCTACTTTTTACTGACTTACTAAAGCACTTTTGTTGGTTTTGTAACCTCATTGAGCTTTAAACTTCATAGCCAGGTGTATGCAATCATGAGAAAAGCTACTTAAAGTGACTACTTGCAAGTTGTTCTCCTGTTTGAATCTCCTCTGAAGAGTGGCATCATGGGCTCCTCAAAACAACTGTCAAATGATCTGAAAACAAAGATTATTCAACATAGTTGTTCAGGGGAAGGATACAAAAAGCTGTCTCAGAGATTTAACCTGTCAGTTTCCACTGTGAGGAACATAGTAAGGAAATGGAAGAACACAGGGACAGTTCTTGTTAAGGCCAGAAGTGGCAGGCCAAGAAAAACATCAGAAAGGCAGAGAAGAAGAATGGTGAGATCAGTCAAGGACAATCCTCAGACCACCTCCAGAGAGCTGCAGCATCAACTTGCTGCAGATGATGTCACTGTGCATCGGTCAACTATACAACGCACTTTGCACAAGGGGAAGCTGTATGGGAGAGTGATGCGAAAGAAGCCGTTTCTGCAAGCATGCCACAAACAGAGTCGGCTGAGGTATGCAAAAGCACATTTGGAGAAGCCAATTTCTTTTTGGAAGAAGGTCCTGTGGACTGATGAAACCAAGATTGAGTTGTTTGGTCATACAAAAAGGCGTTATGCATGGCGGCAAAAAAACACAGCATTCCAAGAAAAACACTTGCTACCCACAGTAAAATTTGGTGGAGGTTCCATCATGCTTTGGGGCTGTGTGGCTAATGCCGGCACTGGGAATCTTGTTAAAGTTGAGGGACGCATGGATTCCACTCAGTATCAGCAGATTCTTGACAATAATGTTCAAGAATCAGTGATAAAGTTGAAGTTACGCAGGGGATGGATCTTTCAGCAAGACAATGATCCAAAACACCGCTCCAAATCTACTCAGGCATTCATGCAGAGGAACAATTACAATGTTCTGGAATGGCCATCCCAGTCCCCAGACCTGAATACCATTGAACATCTGTGGGATCATTTGAAGAGGGCTGTCCATGTTCGGCGACCATCAAACTTAACTGAACTGGAATTGTTTTGTAAAGAGGAATGGACAAAAATACCTTCATCCAGGATCCAGGAACTCATTAAAAGCTACAGGAAGCGACTAGAGGCTGTTATTTTTGCAATAGGAGGATCTACTAAATATTAATGTCACTTTTCTGGTGAGGTGCCCATACTTATGCACCTGTCAAATTTTGTTTGAATTCAGATTGCACATTTTCTGTTAGTACAATAAACCTCATTTCAAGGCAGAAACATTACTGTGTCCAACAGTTATTACATATATCAAACTGAAATAGCTGTTGCAAAAACACCAATTTTTATAAAACATTAAGCTTAAGATTAATAGGGGTGCCCAAACTTTTTCATATGACTGTATGATAACATGAATTAATTTAGAGAATATAAATGTACCGAAACGGACCTGAAATATATAAAGTGCAAAGAAGGTGTATATTATAAATTTTTAATTTATTTTGCTTAAAATAAATATTCCTGGTATTAGAATGTGCTCATGCGCCGTCTGCCAGCACATTGAGAATCAGGGTGTGCGATCTTTTGTGTTCGTCATGACTCTTCTCCGCCTCTAGAGGCGGGGGGTGAGCGTCATCGGTGACATGATCGCATCTTAGAAATCTCCATTATATATGCCGCTGGTTCAGTTGACGCATGCGCCGCACAATTCTCTCACCAGTGACATCACACCACAGATGCTGCGCTATTGGATGAATGGGGTATTTAACCCCTTTACAACCCAAGGTGGTTTGCACGTTAATGACCAGGCCAATTTTTACAATTCTGACCACTGTCACTTTATGAGGTAATTACTCTGGAACGCTTCAACAGATCACCCTGATTCTGTTTGTTCGTGACATATTGTACTTCATAATTGTGGTAAAATTTCTTTGATATCACTTGCATTTATTTGTGAAAAAAACGGAAATTTGGCAATAATTTTTAAAAATTTGGAATTTTCAAAATTTGAATTTTTATGACCTTAAATCAGAGAGATATGTCACACAAAAAAAAGTTAATAAATAACATTTCCCACAAGTCTATTTTACATAAGCACAATTTTGGAACTAATTTTTTTTTTTATTAGGGAGCTATAAGGGTTAAAACTTGGCCAGCGATTTCTAATTTTTCCAACAAAATTTACAAAACCATTTTTTTAGGGACCACATCACATGTGAAGTCACTTTGAGGGGTCTTTATTACAGAACATATCCAAAAGTGATGCCATTCTAAAAACTGCACCCCTCAAGGTGCTCAAAACCACATTCAAGAACTTTATTAACCCTTCAGGTGCTTCACAGGAATTTTTGGAATGTGGAAGAAAGAAATGAACATTTAACTTTTTTCACAAAAATGTTACTTTAGACCCAATTTTTTTTATTTTCGCAGAAGTAACAGGAAAAAATGGACCCCAATATTTTCTGTGCAATTTCCCCTGAGCAAGTAGATACCCAATATGTGGGGAAAAAACACTGTTTGGGCGCACGGCAGGGTTCGGAAGGGAAGGAGCGCCATTTGACTTTTTGAATGTAAAATTTGCTTGAATAATTAGCGGACACCATGTTGCGTTTGGAGAGCCCCTGATGTGCCTAAACAGTGGAAACTCCCCACAAGTGACACTATCTTGGAAACTAGACCCTTCAGGGAATTTATCTAGATGTGTGGTGAGCACATTGAACCCCCAGGTGCTTCACAGAAGTTTATAACATTGAACCGTAAAAATAAAATTTTCACATTTTTCCCACAAAAAGTGTTTTTCAGCCCCCAATTTTGCATTTTCATAAGGGTAACAGGAGAAATTGCACCATGCAGTTTGTTGTGCAATTTCTCCTGAGTAAGCAGATACCCCATATCTGGGGAAAATATCATATCGGGCGGAGACTCAAGCATGTCACTCGAGCACCCACGATACTCAGTGCATACCCGAGTACCCGATGCAAACTCAAGTAGTGAGCACTTGCGCTCAACATTAGTCGCCATATCGTCATCTTTTTTTTTTTACTTTTGAAAAAAAATCCCAACCCTAACCCTAGCCCAACCCTAACCCTAGCACAACCTTAGTCCAAACCTAACCCTATCCCAACCCTAACCCTAGCCCAACCCTAACCCTAGCCCAACCCTAACCCCAACCCTAGCCCCAACCCTAACCCCAACCCTAACCCAACCCTAATCCTAACCTTAGCCCAACCCTAACCCCAACCATAACCCTAGCCCAACCATAACCCTAGCCCAACCCTAACCCCAACCCTAACCCTAGCACAACCCTAACCTGAGAGTTTATTTTTTACGCCGTTCCTCATGCGGTATAATTATTATTATTTATTATTATAGCGCCATTTATTCCATGGCACTTTACATGTGAAAAAGGGGTATACATACAAGAACAATTACAATAATCTTGAACACAATGTGACAGCGACTGGTACAGGAGGAGCGAGGAGCCTGCCCGCGAGGGCTCACAATCTACAAGGGATGGGTGAGGATACAGTAGGTGAGGGTAGAGCTGGTCATGCAGCGGTGGTTACTGCAGGTTGTAGGCTTGTCAGAAGAGGTGAGTCTTCAGGCTCCTTTTGAAAGTTTCCACGGTCGACGAGAGTCTGATGTGTTGGGGTAGAGAGTTCCAGAGTAGGGGGGAAGCACTGGAGAAATCTTGTATGCGATTGTGGGAGGAGGAGATAAGAGGGGAGTAGAGAAGGAGATCTTGTGAGGATCGGAGGTTGCGTGCGGGTATGTAGCGGGAGACTAGGTCAGAGATATATGGAGGAGATAGGTTGTGAATGGCTTTGTATGTCATGGTTAGGGTTTTGAACTGGAGACTCTGAGCAATGGGGAGCCAGTGAAGAGATTGACAGAGAGGAGAGGTCGGGGAATAGTGGGGGGACAGGTGGATTAGTCAGGCAGCAGAGTTTAGGATGGATTGGAGGGGTGTGAGAGTGTTGGAAGGGAGGCCACAGAGCAGGAGGTTGCAGTAGTCAAGGCGGGAGATGATGAGGGCATGCACTAGTGTTTTTGCAGATTCATGGTTGAGGAATGTGCGGATCTGGGAGATATTTTTGAGTTGGAGTCGGCAGGAAGTGGAAAGGGCTTGGATATGTGGTTTGAAGGAGAGTTCAGAGTCCAGGGTTACCCAAAGGCAGCGAGCTTGAGGGAGTGGGGAGAGTGGACAGCCATTGACGCTGATAGATAGATCAGTTGGGGGGGGTGAATGAGATGGCGGAAAGATGATGAATTCTGTTTTGTCCATGTTAAGTTTTAGAAATCTAGCAGAGAAGAAGGATGAAATAGCAAACAGACATTGTGGGATTTGGGTTAGTAAGGAGGTGATATCGGGTCCAGAGAGGTAGATCTGTGTGTCATCAGCATAGAGGTGATAATGAGACTCTATGAGCTGTCCTAGGTCTAAGGATAGATGGAGAAGAGCAGGGGTCCTATAACTGAACCTTGGGGGACACCGACAGATAGGGGGCGAGATGAGGAGGTGGTGTGTCAGTGGGAGACAGTGAATGTCCGGTCTGTTAGGTATGAGGAGCTCCAGGATAGGGCCAAGTCTGTGATGCCGAGAGATGAGAGAGTTTGTAGTAAGAGGGAATGGTCCACTATGTCGAAGGCAGATGACAGGTCTAGGAGGAGGAGGACAGAGTAGTGTCGCTTAGATTTGGCGGTTAGTAGGTTGTTGGTGACTTTAGTCAGTGCAGTTTCAGTAGAACGGTGTGGTCGGAAACCAGATTGTCGGTGGTCAAAGAGGGAGCAGGAGGAGAGGTGGGAGGACAGCTCAGAATGGACGTGTTGTTCCCGTAGTTTTGAGGCATAGGGGAGAAGTGATATGGGGCGATAGCTAGTCATAGAGGATTGGTCAAGGGAGGGCTTTTTGAGGATGGGTGTGATTGAGGCATGTTTGAAGCATGAGGGGAAGACACCAGTTGTTAGTGACAGGTTGAAGAGGTGGGCTAGGGCTGGGATGAAGATAGTGGTAAGGTTTGGGATGAGGTGGGACGAGATTGGGTCAAGTTTACAGGTGGTGAGTTGTGATTTGGAGAGTAAAGAGGAATGAGGCAAAGTCTTCGGCTGAAATAAGAGGAGAGGGAGGAGGCTCTGGGGGACAGAGGAGAGAATTGAAGGTGTTGAATAGTTGTTTGGGGTTGTGAGACAGGGAGGATTTGAGAGAAGTGAAGTATGTTTGTTTTGCTGCAGTGAGTGTGGACTTGAAGGTAGTGAGGGACTGTTTGAATGCGATGAAGTGCTCATTGGAGTGGGACCTTTTCCATCTACGCTCAGCAACCCTGGAGGCCCGTCGCAGTTCTTTAGTTAGGCTGGTGTGCCAGGGTTGTCTGTTGATTGTGCGAGCTTTGATATGTGTGAGGGGGCGACCGAATCGAGAGCTGCAGCTGTTGTGGTGTTGTATAAAGTGCCAGCAACATCTGCATCATGTAAGCAACTAATGTCTGTATGAGGGAGAAGGGATTCAGAGAGTGAGTGTAGGTCAAGGTGTTTGAGATTTCTGCGAGGGTATGCAAGTTTGTGGAGTGGGGATTGTTGCCCTGGAGAGGAGAGGGAAGAGAATGTAAGTAGGTTGAGGTCAGAGAGAGGGAGAGGTGAGTTAGAGAGGTTAGATAGGGAACAGATGTGGGTGAAGATGAGGTCCAGTGTGTGGCTGTCTTTGTGGGTGGGTGTGGAAGACCACTGAGTAAGACCGAAGGATGAAGTGAGGGATAGAAGCTTAGAGGCAGCTGAGAGGGAAGTGTCAATGGGGATGTTAAAGTCGCCCATGAGGTAAGTGGGGATGTCAACGGAGAGGAAATGAAGTAGCCAAGTGGTGAAGTGGTCAAAGAAAGTGGTGGTTGATCCTGGGGGGCGGTAATTGACAGCCAGTTGGAGGTTGGAGGGGGAGTAGATGCGCACGTAGTGCACTTCAAAAGAGGGGAGAGTAATTGAGGGTGGCAGGGGGATATGGGTGAAGGAGCAGTTATCTGAGAGGAGGAAACATATTCCTCCACCGTGCTTGCCGGTGGAGAGGTGGAATCCACCATACGAAAGTGCAGCAGGAGAGGCCGTGTCTGAGGGGGTGAGCCAGGTTTCAGTGATACCAAGGAAGGAAAGCTTGTTAGTGATGAAGCGGTCGTGAATGTAGGAAAGTTTGTTGCAGACGGAGCGAGAGTTGCATAGAGCTCCTGTTAGAGGGACTGGGGAAGCAGGGGCTGGGCGGATGGGTATAAGGTTAGAAGGGTTACGAGAGTTTGGGATAGATCGTGGGTAGGAGGTGGAAGTGATTGTAGGGATGTGGTGAGGAGGGCCAGGATGTGGAGAGATGTCGCCGGCAGTGAGGAGGAGCAGAGAAAGCATTAGTAGGTGGGAGCAGGAGAGGGCATGAGGTGGCTGTCTGTGTTTGGAGACAAAGGATTTTATGTTGAGGAATAGCTCTGAGGAGGAGGTGAGATGGGTGGGGAGAATGGAGGGAGAGATGAAGAGTTCATTACTAGGTGTAGGGATTAGCGGTGGTTGGAAAAGGTGAAGGATTAAGGGGGTGAGAGTGAAAACAAAGACAAACATTGTTTACTGTGACTTAGTATCCAGTTACCTTCAGTTCACTTCAGTTTCAATTTAGGATTAATTCATATTTCTCACACTAAAGCAATGGACACTTAAGGTGATGGACACAGACTAAAGTCTAACAGACTCCTGGCCCACAAAATGATTAGACGACTTTATTCTTTGGGTCGGTGCGATTACAGCGATACCAGAATCATATCGGGTTTTTATGATTGACAGCTGTCACACACTAAAAGACACATTTTTTGTAAAATCTAGTTTTTGCATCGCCGTATTTTGAGAGCTATAATTTTCCATATTTTCGCCGACAGAGTCATATGATGGCTTGTTTTTTGCGGGATGAGTTGATGTTTTTATTGGTGCCATTTTCAGGCACGTGACATTTTTTGATCGCATTCTATTCCGATTTTTGTGAGGCAGAATAAACAAAAAACAACAATTCAGGAATTGTTTTTTTTTTTGTTTATGCTATTCCGCGTGTGGTAAAATTGATAAAGTAGCTTTATTCTTCGGGTCAGTACGTTTACAGCGGTACCACATTTATATCGTTTTTCTATGTTTTGTCGCTTTTACACAATAAAAGCTATTTTATAGAAAAAATTATTTTTTTGCATCGCTTTATTCTGAGAGCTATAACTTTTTTATTTTTGGGCTGATGGAGTTGTATGGTGGCTTGTTTTCTGTGGGACAAGATTATGTTTTCAGCGGTACCATTTTTATTTATATTCGTCTTTTTGATCGCGTGTTATTCCATTTTTTGTTTGGCGGTATGATGATAAAGCATTGTTTCGTTTTTTTTTGTTTTTTTTACCGTGTTCACTAAAGGGGTTAACTAGTGAGACATTTTTATAGGTCAGATCGTTCCGGATGCTGTGATACCAAATATGTGTACTTTTATTGTTTTGTTTTTTTTCATAATATTTATTGATGGGTACATTATATTTTTATTTTTGGTGGATTATTTTTTTTATTTTTTATTTTTATTTTTTACAATTTTTTTTATTCTCTTTTTCACTTTCTGACACTTTTTTTACTTTTATTCTTTGTCCCACTATGAGACTATAGAGACTATGAGATTGGTGGGCAATCTCATGATACTCCTAAGCTTGTAGCAATCAAAATATACATGAGTTGTTATATTGCACATTAGCACATTTACACTTTATATGATTGATTATGATTTATTGTGAGGATTCTTGGTCATAAAAGATTTTATATTTGCATATTATATTTGCACATTATCACTTTATATGATGGGTATCATCCCAATTCATTACTTTATGCACATGAGCACTTTTGTGCTGTGATATCTTACATTTGCCATTTTGTGTTAAGGTGTTCCTAGGGCATATTATTACCTTATATAATAGACATTTGTTCAATTAACCAATTCATGCCTATAGGCACCTCTTTTCCTCATTATACTTATCTATTTTAATGTGTAATACCACCCTGGACTCTTATATTGAGCAGGTTATTTTGTAGAGGCTGCTTCATTGACCAATTGTATTTTAAACGTATGGCCGTTAGTATTGTGATTTATGTAGGCTCATCCTATAAATATTAATAAGTTATTATGACCTCATTGTTTATAATAATATTTACATTAATAATAATAATCTGTTGTTTATTACGCTAATCCTGTACAAATTCAAAACTCCAAAATTGTCTTTATAAGTACCTTTCCTATTTTATGTGTTTTTAATTATGCATGAATAAAAGGTATATTTTTTTCTTATTTATTTGTCACTTCTAATTCTTGTCAGGTACAATCCTATGACCTCGTAAGTTAGTTATATTTATTGTTAAAATTGAAGTGCTTACAAAAATGTTTATGATAGGACAAGCATGATACAGTGTATTGTGTCATCTTCTTAGTGAATTCACACCACTTTTTGTCTTAACTAAACAGACTTGTCTGTATGGATTAATAGGTAATACAGCTGGGCTGTTATTCCACATGTTGTTTCATCTTCATTTTCAGTTCAAAGGCATTCATAGGCAAATTTGACATGGTGTACAGTGCTGGCCAAAAGTATTGGCACCCCTGCAATTCTGTCAGATAACACTCAGTTTCTTCCTGAAAATGATTGCAATCACAAATTCTTTGGTATTATTATCTTCATTTAATTTGCTTGCAAGGAAAAAACACAAAAGCGAATGATGCAAAAATCAAATCATTGATCATTTCACACAAAACTCCAAAAAAGGGCCGGACAAAAGTATTGGCACCCTCAGCCTAATACTTGGTAGCACAACCTTTAGCCAAAATAACTGCGAACAACCGCTTCCGGTAACCATCAATGAGTTTCTTACAATGCTCTGCTGGAATTGTAGACCATTCTTCTTTGGCAAACTGCTCCAGGTCCCTGATATTTGAAGGGTGCCTTCTCCAAACTGCCATTTTGAGATCTCTCCACAGGTGTTCTATGGGATTCAGGTCTGGACTCATTGCTGGCCACCTTAGAAGTCTCCAGTGCTTTCTCTAAAACCATTTTATAGTGCTTTTGGAAGTGTGTTTTGGGTCATTGTCCTGCTGGAAGACCCATGACCTCTGAGGGAGACCCAGCTTTCTCACACTGGGCCCTACATTATGCTGCAAAATTTGTTGGTAGTCTTCAGACTTCATAATGCCATGCACACGGTCAAGCAGTCCAGTGCCAGAGGCAGCAAAGCAACCCCAAAACATCAGGGAACCTCCGCCATGTTTGACTGTAGGGACTGTGTTCTTTTCTTTGAATGCTTCTTTTTTTTTCCTGCACACTCTATGTTGATGCTTTTTCCCAAAAAGCTCTACTTTTGTCTCATCTGACCAGAGAACATTCGTCCAAAACGTTTTAGGCTTTCTCAGGTAAGTTTTGGCAAACTCCAGCCTGGCTTTTTTATGTCTCGGGGTAAGAAGTGGGGTCTTCCTGGGTATCCTACCATACAGTGCCTTTTCATTCAGACGCCGACGGATAGTAAGGGTTCACACTGTTGTACCCTAGGACTGCAGGGCAGCTTGAACTTGTTTGGATGTTAGTCGAGGTTCTTTATCCACCATCCACACAATCTTGCGTTGAAATCTCTCGTCAATTTTTCTTTTCCGTCCACATCTAGGGAGGTTAGCCACAGTGCCATTGGCTTTAAACTTCTTGATGACACTGCGCACGGAAGACACAGGAACATTCAGGTCTTTGGAGATAGACTTGTAGCCTTGAGATTGCTCATGCTTCCTCACAATTTGGTTTCTCAAGTCCACAGACAGTTCTGAGGTGCCCAGTTCCACCATTCCTCTACTGCTTTTGCTGCTTTTACAGCACTGCAAAAGTGCTTGAATTTGCCAAGTCACTGACTCATTTGCGACCTGCCCACATGGTGGAACTCCACCTATCATATGTTGGCGAGGATTAGTGAACAGCAGAGGGCAGTAGCTGAATATCAGCTTCAGCATGCCGGTCAGATTGAGAGTCAGCCACCACACATAACAACTGTCAAGTGGGTGTGGATCGCTGACATTTGTGAAGTTCTTGAGAACTTTGAGTACTGCACCAACCTTGTGAGCGGTGATCAGGCTATTATCAGCGTAACCATTCTGCTGCTGTGTCTCTTGAAACAATCACTGCATAATCTCAAAGAGGAATCTTTGAGTGTCCAGCATGTTGGTATGGAGCCAGATTTCGCAATGGGTGATACTACCCAGCCTAGCCAATATTCTGAGGCAACATTGGGTGATGAGGAGGAAGATGAGGAGGGAGAGGACTTGTTTTTCTGTGCTACTGAGGAGACTCATAATGCTACAGAGGAGACACCCAACCCAAGCTTTATGTCTGTCCAGCCTGGATAGGCTGGAGAGGAGGAGGAGGAGGCGAGTCAGCGTGAGGAGAGGATGGGTACAGTTTCTACTGTTGGGGGCACAGAACATTTGCCTTTTTGCAGCTTGGGCCACATGGCACTGTTCATGTGTAAGTGTCTGTGGCAAGACCCTCGCGTGATACACATTTTATCCAACAGTAATAATAATAATAATTTTTATTTATAAAGTGCCAACATATTCCGCAGCACTTTGTAACATCCCTGGCGGCGTGCTTGCATAGTGCACCACCTCCCACTATGCAAGACCGCAATCTTACCTGTCAGTCCAGCCTGCAAATCTTGCTCCAGTTCATGCTGTGTGCATTTCTCTTGACTGACTGCTTAGGGCGGCGGCCCAGTTACTTCCTGATTCTTATAGCTGCTGTGGGCGCACCCCTAATGCGTCTCCAGCCTATTGCTATGAGTCTCTGGATATTTAGACCCCCTCCACCCAGTAGGAGGTGCCTGAGCAACACTAACATTCAGTGTGCTCCTTGACTCTGAAGTTGCCAGGTCCAGTTCTACTTCTGTCCATTTCCGCCATCTCTGGGGGCTGCATACCCAGACCTGTTATCTGTGACTTCTGTCCGTTTCCGCCATCTCTGGGGGCTGTATACCCAGGCTCATTCTTGTATCTCTTTGCAGTAGCAGTTCCTGTTTGAACTGTTTCCTAGCCTGTTATCTGTTTCTCTCTATGTCCGTACCTTCCCTTTTCTTGCAGCATCTGAACCTGCACCTAACTCCAACTCGTTGCCTCTGTACTTCTGTTTGTGAGTTTTGTGTCCACTCGCTACTTTATAGGAAGTACCTTGTGTGTATTTGGTTCTGCTTGTCCCTTTTCCCTTCCTCCGTATCTTCCTGTATTTTCCAGTCTGTTCCATGTGAACAGAGCCCTGTCCTCTCTGCCTTGTCCACCGCACCTGCGGTTTCGCTCCACTCTGTCTTGCCCACCGCTCCAGTGGTTTCTCTCTGCTCTGACTTGCCCACCGCTCCGGCGGTTTTCCTCTGCTCTGCTTTACCCACCGCCCCTGCGATTTCTCTCTGCTCGGCCTTGCCCACCACTTCAGCGGTTCCGCTTTGCTCTGCCTTGTCCACCGTACCTGCAGTTTCGCTTTACTCTGCTTGTCTACTGCATCTGCGGCTCTGTACCTGTCTCCCAGTCTGTACCGGACCCTATCCAGCCTGCGCTCCAACCTGCTAGTACCTCCCGGTCTGCACTCCAGCCGTGCTTGCCAGTATCTCCCTGTCTGCATACCAGCCGTGCTTGCCAGTGCCCACCTGTCTGCATACCAGCCATGCTTGCCAGTGGCCACCTGTCTGCATACCAGCCATGCTTGCCAGTGCCCACCTGTCTGCATACCAGCCGTACTTGCCAGCACCCACTTGTCTGCATACCAGCCGTACTTGCCAATACCCACCTGCCTGTATGCCAGTCTACCTGCCTGTTACTGCATTCCCTGGTGTTTGTCAACAACTGTGACCGGGGTCTGACCTGGAGTCGCACCTGGTCCCTCTGCTCGGTTCCTCCTTGGTCCACGGAGTCAACTAAGCCGCCGTGCGATCTTGGTCGGATCGGGTTGATACTTAGTTACGCCCCTCCAGGCACTCCTTGGTTCATGGTACAATGGGATCACTAATCACGCTCACGCCAGTCAGTCCAATGGGTGGACACAGTAGGTGAAAAGTGCTTGTTATTTCAGGTCAGGCAATTATAATAAGTAGGGATTTTCATATAAGACTGCATGATCCGGTCATCAGCCAGTATGTTTAAGTGCAATAATCAAGTATCGAGTGTAGTTATCGTGTGCATGGAGGGTGTGGAGACAGATGAGTAGTAGGGTGCAGATTCAGAATAATATTTAGAAGGAGGGAACAGGGGAAAGTTAGTTTACTGAGTAGTTGAGGTGGTAGGCTTGTTTAAAGAGATGGGTTTTTAAAGCGCGCTTGAAGACGTGGTGGCTAGGCATCAGTCGGATTGTCTGGGGTAGAGCATTCCAGAGAGCTGGTTTAGCACGAGAGAAGTCTGGGAGATGGAGGTGCGAGGTTTGGATTATGGGGGATGTTAGTCTTAGGTCATTTGTAGAGAGAGGAGATATAAGGCGGTGCAGAACTGTGGAGAGCTTTGTGGGTGAGAGTGATTAGTTTATATTGGACCCTGTAGCAAATGGGCAACAAGTGTAATGACTGGCACAAGATGGAGGCATCGGTGAAGCGGTTGGACAGAAATACGAGGGTCAGTCAATAAGTAATGCCTCCTATTTTTTTTCTCCTTAAATAAGGTAGTTATGTTAAATATTCGAATTTGGCACAATTCCTCAAACCTTCTTCTCCAATCCACAGCAATTGCAACTTCCTGCACCAACAGGTGGCAGTACTGTATCCGTTTTCAAAATGGCTGACATTGATGTTCGTATTAGACAACGTTCTGTGATTGAATTCTTGCATGCAGAAGGTGAAACGCCCATTCGAATTCATGAGAGACTGAAAAATGTGTACAGTGATGCAACAGTGGATGTCAGTACTGTTAGACGATGGGTTCACCGCTGTAACACAGCTTAAGGACCATCACCGTTGGCTGACAAAATGCGGAGTGGCAGGCCAGTAACCGCAGTGACTCCAAGCAACATTCAGCGAGTCGATGACATCATTCGTGGTGACCGCCGGGTGACTGCAGATGAATTGTGTGGCATTATCTGCCTCAGTAAAGGCAGTGTGATGAAATTTATTGGACAACTGGGATACAGAAAAGTTTGTGCACGGTGGGTCCCAAGAATGCTTTTTACCATGCTGGAATACATACCCTTGTTAAACGGTGGACCAAGACTGTGGAAATGGATGGAGATTATATTGAAAAGTGACAAATTAATCGTTAATGTTGTGGTTTTCGACCTACTGTATGTAATTGCCAATTAAAAGGAGAAAAAAAAAAGGAGGCATTACTTATTGACTGACCCTCGTATAACCCTGGCTGCCGCATTCAGGACAGATTGAAGTGAAGAAAGTTTGGTAAGAGGGAGACCGATCAGAAGAGAGTTGCAATAGTCCAGACGAGAGTGAATAAGACCGACAGTAAGAGTTTTAGCAGTTTCACAGGTGAGAAAAGGTCGGATTCTGGAGATGTTTTTAAGGTGCAGGTGACAACCTATACTGGTTGGCCACCTTTCTCAATCCACGGTACAAGGAGAAATTTCCTTCTCTCCTTTTGGAGTCAACAAAGAGTTTTACAATTGAATTGCTCAAGAGGGTCGTTGTAGATCAGTTGCTGAAAACATCACCCTCAGACACTGCTGGTGGCAGAGGTACCGGCTCTTTTCAACACCAAAGGATAATGGGGAGAAACAAGAACACCAGCTCCAACAGAGGCGGGGGGGAAATGCGCTCAAATTGGGCAATTTTCAATAGAACAACACAACTGTAAAGGCTATCTGTGCCTGTAACAATGCTAAGGAGGGATAAGTTGCAGAACATGGTAAAGGGTTACTTAAGTGACCATACGTGCGTCCTTTCTAACGCTTCAGTTCCCTTTAATTATTGGGTGTCTAAGCTGAACACTTGGCCTGACCTCTCCTTATATGCCCGGCTGCTAGTGTGGTTTCTGAGCGTGTTTTCAGTTCCGCTGGGGCAATCATCACTGATAGGCGCACACGCCTCTCCATGGAAAATGCAGACAGACTTAATCTGATTAAATTCAACAAGGACTGGATATCTCCACAGTTTGTAATCCCTCCAGATGAGAGCAAGCCAACCTAAATTCATCAAAAATGCAGATTCATGCTACTGCTGTTAATGTAACCCCCTTCCCATAAGAACCCGTTTAATTCCTGCGTCAATCATGACTCAGCCCATAGGGCTAATTTTTAGAAACCCTATGCACATTGTGCAGTGGACGAACCAGGACAGTATTCCTACTCCAGCCTAACTACTATTTGTGATTGGAGGCCCTTGGGATGGTGGCTTCCTGCGTCAACCATGACTCAGCCCATAGGGCTAATTATTACAAACCCTATGCAGATTGTGCAGTGGACAAACCAGGACAGTATTCCTACTCCAACCTAACTACTATTTGTGATTGGAGGCCCTTGGGATGGTGGCTTCCAAAATAGTGGTTAAAATGGCCTGGTGTTTGTTTGTAGCAGGCAGTAGGAAATGTTTGGATTACTGCTTTGTGCAGGGCAATCAAAGATTTTTAACGTAAACTAATATGAACAGAAGGCCGGCTCTGACCCCTAAAACAGCAGGGAAAATAGACCAGTGCTAAAAAAAAAAAAAAAAAAAAAAAGGCAGCACACAATGCTAATTCTGTGTGTGCAGGAAAAATATTGCTTTGCCTCTGACAAGAGCTGTTTTCAGATGGACACTGGAAGAATACTTTATCCTCTCCCTAGCTAATACACAAGATCTCCCCTGTACTCTGACTTTGTTGTGAGTCTTCAGCTCTTAAAAGAGTTATTTTTTGGTGGTATTATGGATCTAGTGAGCAGCTCCTTTAAACACAGAACTAGTACACATTGCAGGTAGCCCTTACAAGGGCTTTTGTTTGATCAAGAGGGCTAAACACTCTCCCTAGTAGCTCAGCGATCTCTCCCTACGGTTATAGAACGCAGGCTCCAGATGCAATGTGCACAAAATGGCGGCGGCAGGGCTTAAATAGACCCTATGACACTGGGTGGCCAGCCAATCACAGTAATGCTACAATCAAGATGTCTGCAGCATTACTGTGATTGGTTAAGAAGCCCAGCATGTTTAGTGGCTGCAAAGGAGGCGCCAAAACTGCAGGGCAGGACATCCAAATACAGCGAGGCGAGTACACAAATACTCACCGAATAACGATTAACCCAAATACCTTGCTATTCGTGAGAATAGCAAATAGTAACGAATATACTTGCTCATCGCTAATGATGACTTCTAGACGCATGCGCGTCACCAGGATTCTTGCGATCCTTTTTGCCATTATGTGTATGTTTCATCCTGCACATGCGCATATTTTTCAGCATCATTGTTACATCTGCTACGTGATATGCCCTGGATGCATGCGTACTAATGGGTTATTGGCAAACACTTTGCCACAAGTATGTGTGAAGACCTGGGGTCATCCGTGGGTGTAATACTACTCAGACAACAAAGCGTGAGGGTAAAACAGTGTGGCAATACTTTATTGAACCACCAAATGAACAATTAACACATAGAACAGTCCCAGCAAATACCCAAGATGGTACAACATTACATTGTCTTCACCCTTCCACTGGCCCGCCTGGGATAGAACTTCGACTTTGGGACTTCCAGGGCCAAGTACCTCAACCAGTGGCCCCCTGCTTCTGGCGGACCCCCACAGAGAGAAGGTAGCGGCAAGCATAGGAAGCTATCAGTCCATCAAGGTACAAGGCCAGGAGACCCGAGGGTCCCACCCTGGCCTCTCCGAGAATTTCCATGGGGCCAGATGACCGGCTGGTCCCAATCTGTCTTCTCCGAATGTCTCCATGGGTTCCAGCAGACCAAAGGATCCCACCTGGCAACCCCCAAACAACATATCCGTGGGGCCAGGTGACTTCATTGTCTCAACCTCTTCTCCCCAAATGTATCCATGGGCTTTCTGATGGTCAATGGAGCAGATCTGTATCTTTCCAGTCAGGGCTTCGTACCCTTAGGCCGGAATCATATTGAATCCAAATCTGTGTCTCTTTGGATGGTGCTGCCATACTATCCATCTATCCTTGTAAAGTCTTTCTGATTCTGATTGATTCTGCTTGCAGCACTACAGACAACCCTATTTATGTTTACATCTGTGTAAGGTCATCAGTCACAGGTTGGGGGGAAAGGGCAGAGCTCAGGTCTCATTGTTTGAGCATTTAATGAATTTGCGTAGCTTTCCTCCTGTCTTGTGAGTCAAAAAGCCACAAGGTCCACACAAAGGTTAATCAACATATTTAGCAGTATATTTATAAGTAGTGATGAGCGAGCATGCTCGCTACTGCTCGGTGCTCGCCCGAGCATCTCTCTGCTCGAGATGCTCGGCGCTCGCCGAGTATTTCCGGGGTTGCTCGGTGGTAGGTCGGGTCCCCTCCCTGTATGTTTGGCGCTCTTAAGGGCGCCAATCAACATGCAGGGATTGTCTGCCACTCACTGTAATGCCGCAGCCATGTTGGTTGTGGCATTACAGTGATTGGCTGGCCGCACAGGGTCATCAGGTTTATATCAGACCTGCCGCCGCCATGCTCGTCACAGTCACTCCGGAATCAGACAGTGTAGGGAGAGCTGCTGCTGAGCTAGGGAGAGATTTGCTTGTTTCCAGTTAGTGTAGATATACAGAATATATTAGAGACACATATCCATCTCAACTAACAGTTCTTCAGAGGACTAATCCTGCTGCAGAGATATCAGTGCTAGGCAGACAGGCAGGGTATACAGCAGACTACAGTGCACATAGCAAGAGGGTCCATTCCAGTTCTGTCTGCTGGTGCTTTTACAGATATTTTTAGAAATAGGCCCAGGTATCAGGGGCCAGGAATAATTTTTTATTATCTTAATCCTGATTATTTGCCTAAAAAGCAATCCAGAGAACACCGCTTATCTGCGCCATTTGCTTGTTGGCACTGAAAAATACAGCCAGGTCCTTTCCATTTTACAGCGCTAAAAATCCAGCTATTTAAAACTCTGGTTTGTCTGTCACACGGATCACATATACAGTAATTGTGCTGAAAATATTGCCATTTCTGGCCTCCATTGAAATTTTGTTGCAGTGTGTTAGTGAAGCTATTGACACCAGTTTATCTGTGCCATTTGCTTGTTGGCACTGCAAAATACAGCCAGGTCCTTTCCATATTCCAGCGCTAAAAATCCAGCTATTTAAAACTGTGGTTTGTCTGTCACACGGATGACATATACAGTAATTGTGCTAAAAATATTGCCATTTCTGGCCTCCATTGAAATTTTGTTGTAGTGTGTTAATGAAGTTATTGACACCAGTTTTCTGTTAGAAATAGTTACCTACAGGCCAGCTATTTAAAACTGTGGTATGTTCATCACACGGATCATATATAATTGCGCTGAAAATATTGCCATTCCTGGCCTCCATTTAAATTTTGTTGCAGTGTGTCAGTGAACTGATTGACATGAGGTCAGCGCTGTTAAAAATAGTTAGCTACAGGCCAGCTATTTAAAACTGTGGTTTGTCCGTCACACGGATCACATATAATTGCGCTGGAAATATTGCCATTTCAGGCCTCCATTAAAATTTTGCTTCAGTGTGTCAGTGAAGTTATTGACACCAGTTTGCTGTTAAAAAATAGTTACCTACAGGCCAGCTATTCAAAACTGTGGTTTGTCCGTCACACAGATCACATATAAGTTTGCTCCAAATTCAGCCATTTGTAGTAAGCATGGAAGATATTGTCCTCCATTTAAAATGGGAAAGGCATGTGGCAAGTGACGGGGAACTGGACATGATGGTGATGGTGCATGCAGAGGTTGAGGCCATGGGCAAGCTGAAATTGTGCCACAACAAATACCCACATCTTCTCGCTCGACCTTCCTGTCCCAATTAATAGGGGACCGCAGAACACCACTATTCAACACAGAGCAGTGTGAAAAGCTTATTGGCTGGATAGCAGATGCTTCCAGTCACTTAGCCACCACCACCCTGTATTCAACACGGTTTCAGTAGCCGTTTGTCTGGACTGCATATTCGTCACCCTGATCCTCCTTCCTCCCACCATGCCGAGTGCCCAGAGACAACTGATCCCACATTTGGACACTCTAAAGAGCTGTTCACTTTTCCATTTATAGATTCGGGCCTCTCGCTTGGTCCACTTGAAGCGGGGAAAGAGGAGATCGCATGTAGCGATGCCCAAATATTTGAGCAGCCACGTTCATATGAAGGCGACGGTGGGAAAGTGTCACAAGAGGTGGACGACGATGAGACCCAATTGCCAGAAAGTCAGGAGGAGGACCAGGGTGCGGAAGTGGAAGACGAGTTGGGGGATAATATAGTAACTGACCCAACGTGGAAGGAGGACATGCAGAGCGAGGACAGCAGCACACAGAGGGAGGGAGGCAGAGCACCCCAACAGGCAGGAAGAAGCAGTGTGGTGGCCGCAGACAGAAGGCGGGCAACCGTTCCCCGTAACACCAACTCGATGGAAGTTGCCAGTACAACTGTTTGGTCTTCCTGAGTCTGGTTGTTTTTTAAAGACTCTGCCGATAACCCCAAAGAGGCCATTTGCGCCACTTGTCAGGCCAGCATCAGCAGGGGTGGCAAAACTACCAGTCTGACCACCACCAGCATGATCAGGCACAAGGCAGCAAAGCACCCAACTTTGTGGGCAGAACCCCAGGTCCAGGAACAGTGTCTGCGGGTGACACCACGGCTTCTTCCGCTGTTGTGCGTGCAAGCCAATCCCCTGTCCATAGTGCATGCGAAGATGCCTCCTGCCCTGCACCTGTCGTTGAACACTCTCAACTAGCACCATCAGCAAGCACGTCCTTGTCCCAGCGCAGCGTTCAGTTGTCCATACCCCAGTCCTTGGAACGCAAGCGCAAATACGCAGCCAACGCCCCACAGGCCACACTACTAAATTCCCACATTTCGCGACTGCTTGCGCTTGAAATGTTGCTTTTTATGCTCGTGGAGACGGAAGCTTTCCGCAACCTGATGGCGGCAGCCGTCCCTCGGTACTCGGTCCTTAGCTTCCACTATTTCTCCTGGTGTGCTGTCCCCGCATTACACAAGCAACTGTCCCACAACATTAGCCGTCCCCTCAACAATGCAGCTACAGGGAAAGTCCACCTAACCACGGACACGTGAACAAGTGCTTGTGGGGAGGGACGGTACATCCCGCTGATGGCACACTGGGTTAACATAGTGGAGGCCGGGTTCCAGTTGGACCTTGGGACAGAACACATCCTCCGACGCTGAGGATTGTGGGCCTTAGGTCAATCAGGGTTGAGCCCACAGTCTACAGCTCCGGCACGTCATCCTCCTCAGCCTCCTCCTCCTCTTCAGCCTCCATCCCCGAAATGACCACATCAGTCACAAGCTGGAAGCACTGCAGCACTGCCTCGGCCAAGCGGCAACAGGCTGTGCTTAAGCTAATATATTTAGGTGACAAACCGCACAATGCTGAAGAGTTGTGGACAGCTCTGAAAGAGCAGGCAGATCTATGGCTGACACTGCTGAACCTACAGCCATGCTTGGTCATGTGTGACGATGGCCAGAACCTGGTGACGGCTCTGAGGCGAGACGAGCTCACACACGTATCATGCCTGGCCCATGTGCTTAACCTCGTGGTTCAGTGGTTTCTCAAAAGCTACCCAGAGCTGCCGGATCTGCTTGTCAAAGTAAGCCGCCTGTGTGCCCATTTTAGAAAGTCACCTACAGCTTCCGCCGCCCTTGTCATTACTTCTCCGGGCTCACCGAAAGGTGTGTGATGTCCCCACGTGTTGGAACTCTACACTGCAGATGTTGGGAAGGATTTGTGAGCAGTTGTTGACTACCAGCATCAACAAGACCATTAGTATTCAGTTCAGACTCCACACATAAGACCTCAGGAGTGGACATGGATGTCAAACAATCGGACAATACTACAAAACTTTGAGGAATCCACCAAGATGGTGAGCGGCGATGACGCCATAATTAGCATCACCATCCTGCTTCTCTGTCTTCTGAAACTCTCTCTGCTCACAATCAAAGAGGATGCATTGCAGGCGGAGCACGATGAGATGGAGCAAGGAACCATACAGGGTGATTACACACAGCCCAGCCTTATTTCATCCCAACGTGGATTGGGTGACAATGAGGAGGAAGAGGAGGAGGAGGAAGTACAGAAGCTAGTTTCATGCACTATAGACGGTACTACCTGCACAACTGTCATATTGTCTGTTCAGCGTGGATGGCCTGAGGACAAGGAGGAGGAGGAGAAGGAGAGCATGGTCAGTCGTCCTCTTGGTGAGGACACGGAAGTCTTGACTGTTAGCAGTCTGGCACTCATGGCTGAGTTTATGTTTTGCTGCCTTTCCCGTGACCCTCACGTTCTCAAAATTTTGGGTGACAGTCTTTACTGGTTGGTGACACTTCTTGACCCACGCTACAAGGAGAACTTTATATCTCTTATTTCTGAGGCGGACAGGTCTACTACAAAAATGGGGCAGTACCAGAAGGCCCATGTTGCGGAACTATTAAAAAATTTTCATCTGAAAATGCTGGCGGCAGAGGTCACAGTTCATTGGACAACCAAGGAGTACAGCCGAGAGAGACACAGCTCCAATCCAGAAGAGGCAGGGGAACACAGTCAAAGTTCTGGGAGAGTTTTCTAAGCCCCTCCCATCGCACAGGCCCTGAGGCGCGGGGTACTCTCACAAGGAGTGCAAAGTTTGGGAAGATGCTGAGGGAGTACCAAGCCGACCGTACCAACGTCCTCCATGATTCCTCTGTGCCTTAGAATTATTGAGTATCCAAGCTGGACATGTGGTATGAACTGGCTCTCTACACCTTGGAGGTCCTGGCCTGCCCTGCCGCTAGCGTTTTATCAGAGTGGGTTTTTAGTGCCGCTGGTGGAATTATAACTGATAAGCACATCCACCTGTCAACTGAAAATGCTGACAGGCTGACTTTTATAAAAATGAACAAGGGCTGGATTAGGCCAGACTTCTCAACACCACCGAATGATAGCAGCGTACCATAAACTCAAATCCAGTGTCTTTTTTGGGGAGGTGCATTCCCATCCACCTTTTCACACCCATACATGGGTATACGCTTCCTGATTTTGGCTATTTGTTCTTGTCCTCCTCCTTTTCCTCATCCTCATCCTCCACCACCATATCACCAGGGTGACCGTGGTCCATGATGCAACACCCACATCATTTTTTTAAGGGGTGTTTATGATGCCTGTAAAAAAAATTTTTATACAGTATGTTCATGTATACACCCCAGGGGTAAATGTTTATCAGCCCATACACTTAGTGCATGGGCATTACAAGTATAGGAGACCCGCTCCTTTCTAATGGGAACATTTTCTATGAGGCCCTACTCCACGTCTTTTTCAAGGTGCATTGGAGTGCCTCCCAATTTTTGTCAGCCCTTGCATTCACTGCATTCACTGCATCAAGAGAATGCCAAGAGTGTGCAAAGCAGTCATCAAAGCAAAAGGTGGCTAATTTGAAGAACCTAGAATATAAGACATATTTTCAGTTGTTTCACACTTTTTTGTTAAGTATATAATTCCACATGTGTTAATTCATAGTTTTGATGCCTTCAGTGTGAATGTACAATTTTCAAAGTCATGAAAATACAGAAAAATCTTTAAATGAGAAGGTGTGTCCAAAGTTTGGGTCTTTACTGCATATACATTCATATCCTCATTGTGTATTATACATATCTCAGCCTTTTACTTATTGGGTCGGTTATAGTGAATTATATACATACCATACATTATATGGTTGGTGATATTGCTATTATAGCTACTAGATTACTGCTTCACCCCTGTGCTGCTTATTGTGCATATCCATGGTGCTCTCGGCCTGGGCTTCATCTGGAACATACATATATTTGATCCTATTTTAGGGTTTCATTTATACACATTTTTTTGTACCAACTTAGGGCTCCATTTATATTTGCATATTATGTTGTATTTGTATTATATATCCTTGGCTTTCACGGTTATTGCCACCCATGCCAGTGGTCATTGGGGATAGTTTGGTTTTTAATTGATTTTATTGTCATGATTTTTAGCTCTATATAAAATAAAATGATTATAATTTTTATCATAGGTGTTATTATCATTGTGTAATACTTCTTTTATTGTCATGTTTCTGTTTGCTTACAGATTTAGCACCCGTTCCCATATTAGCTGTGAGTCTCCTTTTTTGTTTAGGATCACTTAAAAATACAACTCATCTGACATAAAATAAACCTTCGTAAAGTTATATATATTATATATTGCTCTTGGAAAGAAATGAGGAAACAAAGAAAGCAAACAAAATTGAAAAATGACCATTTCCAAAGAGTTAATGTCTAGTTAATTTCGCTTTGTGCACATATACAAATTTTCATCTGCTTACCTGGAACCCATCAGTATGACGCTGCTGCTTTATACAAATGTGTAGGCAATATAGAAATAATCGAGCATTCTTACCAAAATATAAAAAGCTAATTTATTTCAATATTTTCAATCCAATTCAGTCTACTTGATCATCTATTGTAACATCTCTCACATCACTTTTTGATTATTTTTGTATAAAAAGCTCCAAATCTTATTTGATAACTGGTTGAAATAAGTGAATGTAAGTGCTGCACATAAGTTATACCAGAAGATTAGTCATGTAACTGAAGAAATGTCAAGTTAAGCTAAGTCTAATTTCAAGCCTCTGTACTTTATCAAGCTATTAGTGACTCATCTGAGAAGTGTCAGCTCAGGTACTCCCACAAAATGAACAATCAAGTTAAGTATTTTAAGAACTAAAGAAAGAATTTTCTTTGCATTCTAACATCTTTATTTTTTGGATATTACCTAAGTATGTCTTGGTATTTCTTCTCTACAAAAGACAAGCTCACTAAAACTGTCTGCATTCACACATGCGGTTTTGTGGTCTGGGATTCAAAAAAAGAAGAAACAGCATGCATTTTAAGGAATTTTTATAGCGTTTTACATAAGTGTTTTTAGTGTCTTTTTTATATTTAAGGCATGCATTTTTTGGTCCTATAGAGAGAAGTCTATGGGTAAAATGCTGAAAGACCCTGCAATAAACAAAGCATGGTGCGGTTTGAAAGAAAAAGACATTGACTGCAAAACATCACAAAGTTAAAAATCACATGCAATATGTAATAAATGCTTGCCCTATCATATTTTTTCAAAATAGTGGCTAGAGATGAGTGAACCTGTTATCATCGAACAATTCTCTGAACAGTTTGTCGAACATATCCGAACACCACTGAATTCAATAGGAGGCAAAACCAAACGCATAAACACCTTCACTTTCAGGGGGCCCAAAAGCTGCCAAAACAACTCAAATTAGGGGCAGACACCAGGAAAAGTGGCATCAATTGACCAAAGTACAAAGAGTATAATTATTATTATTTATTATTATAGCGCCATTTATTGCATGTGGGGTATACATAGCAAACAACAACTACAATAATCTTGAACAAAAACGAGTCATCAGCTGGTACAGGAGGAGAGATGACCCTGGCTGCAAGGGCTCACAATCTACAAGGGTTGGGTGAGGATACAGTAGGTGATGGTAGAGCTGGTCGTGCAGCGGTATGGTGGAGCGAGGGTTACTGCAGCTGATCAAAAAAGGTAGGTCTTCAGGTTCCTTTTGAAGGTTTCCACGGTAGGCGAGAGTCTGATAAGTTGGGGTAGAGAGTTTCAGAGTAGGGGAGATGCACGGGGAAAATCTTGTATGCAATTGTGGGAAGAGGAGATAAGAGGGGAGGAGAGAAGGAGATCTTGTGAGGATCGGAGGTTGCGTATAGGTAAGTACCAGGAGACTAGGTCATAGATGTATGCGGGAGACAGGTTTTGGATGGCTTTGTATGCCAAAGTTAGGGTTTTGAACTGAAGTCCCTGGGCAACGGGGAGCCAGTGAAGGGATTGACAGAGGGGAGGAGCCGGGGAATAGCGGGTTGAGAGGTGGATTAGTCGGCCAGCAGAGTTTAGGATAGATTGGTGGGGTGCGAAAGTGTTGGAATGGAGACCCCAGAGCAGGAGGTTGCAGTAGTCCAGGCGGGAGAAGATGAGGACATGCACTAGTGTTTTTGCAGATTCATGGTTGAGGAATATGCGCATCCAGGAGATATTTTGGAGTTGGAGGCTGCAGGAAGTGGAAAGGGCTTGGATCTCAGGTTTGAATGAGAGATCAGAGTCAATTTTGTGGTACTGCGGAGAGTGGGCAGCCATTGACTTTGATGAATAGGTCAGTTGGGGGGTCAATAAGATGGTGTAAAGATGATGAATTTGGTTTTATCCATGTTAAGTTTTAGAAATCTAGCAGAGAAGAAAGATGAAATAGCGGACAGACACTGTGGGATTCTGTTTAGTAAGGAGGTGATATCAGGTCCAGAGAGGTAGATCTGTGTGTCATAAGCATAGAGGTGAAACTGAAAGCTGTGAGTCTCTATGAGCTGTCCCATGCCGAAGGTGTAGATGGAGAAGAGCAGGGGTCCTAGAACTGAATATTGAGTGACACCAACAGATAGGGGCGAGTTGAGAAGGTGGTGTGTGAGTGGGAGACACTAAATGTCTGGTCTGTTAGTGTCACGGCTGTGTCGCCACGAAGATCGTCACGATTACACAGCCTGACTTCTCGCAGCTGACTTTTTGGTGCTTTGTGTTTTCGGCAGTGAGGGAGTTAATTCTCTCTCTCTCTGTGCTAGACGAGGTCCAGCCTCGCCCAGCTGCAATCAATGCTGCTGTAGTGAGTCTCCTTCAAATGCCTGCTGGTCTGTTTGGGAAGTGTCGGTGAAAGCATTTCATACAGACTTACAGAGCGGATCGTGGTATTTGGAGTTTCTGAGATAAGTGTATTTGGAGTGTATTTTCCCTTCCTCGCTTTATCATTTATCTCCTTTCCCGTTCGTGTTCCCTCTGTTGTAGTTGTGTAGTTTTTGTATGCAAGGTGGTTTTGGTTTTTCCCTTGTACTGTCTCGTTCGTCTAAGTACTGTGTGTGGGCATATTATTACTTGTCCTCTTTTGTTGTGATCGGGGTCCTTCTCAGGACTAGATTACTTAGGTGCAGGGATCCTCAGGAGGTAGGGGTTACGCTGGCGGCCTGGACCTCTGTACCTTTAACAGTACCTCCAGGTTGAGGGATTAGTCAGGGCCCCAGCTTAGGGTCAGCTTAGGCCCCCTACCTCCAGTATACAGAGACAGCGTGACATTTTCACCGACCCACTTAGTTTTTCTCCAGCTACCATGGATCCAGTAGCCGGTCTAGCTCGGCAGTTGCAGAGTTTGTCCATGGAGCTGGCGGACGTTAGGTCCAAGGTTTTGCATCCTCTGGAGCAAGCCGGACCAGAACCTAAAGTAGCTCTCCCTGACAGGTTCACTGGGGGGCGGGACAAGTTTTTTGTTTTCCGGGAGGCATGCAAATTGTACTTTCGGCTGCGGCCTCGGTCATCGGGGAGTGAAGAACAAAGGGTGGGAATTGTCATCTCGCTCCTACAAGGGGACCCACAATCTTGGGCGTTCTCTCTTCCCCCGGGCTCCCCGGCTCTCCAGTCAGTGGATAGGTTTTTCGCTGCTCTGGGACTCGTATATGATGACCCAGATCGGATCTCCCTTGCTGAGTCTAAGTTACGTAGGATCCAGCAGGGAGATCGTCCGGCGGAGGAATTCTGTTCGGAGTTCCGTAGGTGGGCCACGGACACCCAGTGGAATGACCCGGCTCTTAGGAGCCAGTTTTGTCAAGGTTTATCCGACAAATTACAGGATGTGTTGGCACAGTATGACTCTCCCGCGTCACTGGAAGCCGCTATGGCCCTGGCTATTCGCGTTGACAGACGGCTTCGGGAGAGGTGCGGGATAACTCGACCCCCTGTGATGACTCCACCTCCTACAAGGTCCCCTCATATGGTGGTTCCCCTGGTCAGTCCAGAGGAGCCTATGCAATTAGGAGGGACATCATTTCGGGGGAGGGGACCGGTGGTGCGCCATAAGACAGGAAGGTGTTTCTTCTGCGGGAGAAAGGGACATTTTATTGGGGGGTGTCCATCCCGTCCCTTGCAGAGTGAAGAGTCGTCGGAAAACTGTTGATCCCAGGTTGTGTGGTGGACGGCAATCTGGGAGTAGGTATTTCGTCCCTAGGTTCGTCTCAGTTTCTCGTACCGGCGGAGGTGGTGGTGGGTACGAGAACTGAGAGGATATCTGTTCTTCTGGATAGTGGGGCCGGGGCTAATCTGGTTGATGCTTGGTTTGCCCGGGTTCAAGGTATGCGATTGAGTGAGTTGGCTAAACCCATCCCCATATTCTCGATCGATGCCAGGCCTCTCGGTCAGGGAAGTTTTTTGCAAGCTGTGCATGACGTAAAACTTCAAGTGGGGGCGATACATAAAGAACTGTTGTCTTGCTACGTGTTGGAGGGTCTTCCCACTCCTATAGTGTTGGGCCTTCCTTGGTTAACTAAGCATAACCCGGTTATTAATTGGCAAACCAGAGAGATAAGCCAATGGAGTAAATTCTGTAATAAAAACTGCATGAACACGGTCATCGGTGCGATTACTCCTTGGGTCTTACCTCCATTTCTGGCGGACTTTGAGGATGTATTCTCGGAGAAAGGGTGTCAGGAACTACCTCCTCATCGCGAGTATGACTGTTCTGTAAAACTGCTCCCTGAGGCCAAGTTACCTAAAGCTAGGTTGTATAACCTTTCTGGTCCTGAGAGGCAGGCCATGAAGGATTATATTTCAGAAAGTCTGGCTAAGGGGCATATTAGACCTTCATCTTCACCGGTGGCTGCGGGGTTCTTCTTTGTTAAGAAGAAAGATGGAGGCCTACGCCCTTGCCTGGATTTCCGTGAACTTAATCGGATTACGGTCCGAGATCCGTATCCACTCCCACTTATTCCCGATCTCTTTAATTAGATCGTGGGCTCCAAATGGTTCTCTAAGTTGGATCTCAGGGGGGCGTACAATCTGATTAGGATGAAGGAGGGGGATGAGTGGAAGACGGCGTTTAACACTCCGGAGGGGCATTATGAGAACCTTGTCATGCCATTCGGTCTGACTAATGCCCCGGCGGTGTTCCAACACTTTGTTAATGACATTTTTCGCCGCCTGGTGGGACAGTTTGTTGTCATATATCTGGATGATATCTTAATTTACTCGCCGGATCTGGTGTCTCATCAGGAGCACGTTAGGCAGGTGTTACAGATCTTGCGGGATAATAAACTGTATGCCAAATGGGAAAAGTGTGTGTTCGCCGTACAGGAACTCCAGTTTTTAGGCTTCCTGGTTTCAGCGTCCGGTTTTCGTATGGACCCTGGGAAAGTGCGGGCAGTTCTTGAGTGGGATCGGCCAGAGAATCTTAAGGCACTACAACGTTTCCTGGGGTTTGCTAATTATTACCGGAAGTTCATTCGTAATTTCTCGTCCATGGTTAAGCCTCTCACAGACATGACTAAAAAGGGGACGGATTTTTCTAGGTGGTCTGACAAGGCTTGTCAAGCATTCTCCTGCTTGAAAAAATGTTTTGCCTCGGCACCCATACTCACTCAACCTGATGCGTCACAGCCATTCATTGTAGAGGTAGACGCTTCCGAGGTAGGGGTGGGAGCAGTATTGTCACAAGGTTCGTCCCCTGGTAAGTGGCATCCGTGCGCCTTTTTCTCTAAAAAATTGTCGTCCGCTGAGAGGAATTACGATGTCGGCAATAGGGAACTCTTAGCCATTAAGTTAGCTTTTGAGGAGTGGCGCCATTTTTTGGAGGGGGCAGTCCATCCGGTCACCGTCATCACCGATCACAAGAACCTGCTATATCTGGAGTCCGCGAAACGTCTGAATCCCAGACAAGCTAGGTGGTCATTGTTTTTTACCAGGTTTAATTTTGTCGTTACATATCGTCCTGGGTCAAAAAATGTAAAGGCGGATGCCTTATCTCGTAGTTTCCCTGGGGCCGGGAATACGGACGACCCGATTCCTATCCTTCAGGAGGGGGTGGTGGTTTCGGCAGTATGCTCTGAGCTGGAGGAGGAGGTATTGGAGGCTCAGGGGGACGCCCCTGTTGGACCTCCGGGGAGACTGTTTGTTCCAGATCAGTTGCGACAAAAGGTGATCGAGGCACACCATAACTCAGTTTTGGCAGGACACCCGGGGAGTAAAGCAACTGTGGATCTTCTCTCGCGTCGGTTTTGGTGGCCTAACTTACATAAGGAGGTGGTAACTTTTGTCGCGTCCTGTGGGGTTTGTGAGCGCTCTAAGACCTCACATACCCGTCCGTCTGGGGCCCTCTTACCTTTGAAGATCCCGGAGCGTCCTTGGACTCATCTGTCTATGGACTTTATTACGGACCTCCCTCCGTCTTCGGGTAAAACGGTCATACTCGTTGTAGTGGACAGGTTCAGCAAGATGGCACATTTTATCGCTCTTCCGGCTCTCCCTAATGCTAAAACTCTTGCGCAGGTGTTCATTGGGGAGATTGTGAGGCTTCACGGGGTACCCTCCGATGTGGTGTCTGATCGGGGGTCTCAGTTTGTGTCCAAGTTCTGGAAGGCGTTTTGTGCACGGCGGGGGATGCATTTGTCATTCTCATCGGCTTTTCACCCTCAGACCAATGGTCAGACGGAACGTATGAACCAGAGCTTGGAGACATATCTCCGGTGTTTTGTGTCAGAGAACCAGGAGGACTGGGCTTCTTTCTTACCTCTGGCAGAGTTTGCTCTCAATAATAGGCGGAGCGAGTCCACTGGTAAGTCCCCGTTTTTTGGGGCATATGGTTTTCACCCCCAGTTTTGTACTTTCAGTAGGGGGGGCTCTTCGGGGGTTCCTGAGGAGGAACGATTTTCCTCATCACTCGCTTCAGTATGGAGAGGGGTGCTGAAGAATCTGAATACTATGGGGAACCGATACAAACGTATGGCTGATAGGAGGAGAGTGTCTGGTCCGGACCTAAGTGTGAACGATCGGGTATGGTTGTCTACCAGGAATATTAAACTTAAGGTTCCCTCCTGGAAACTGGGTCCCAGGTTCATCGGGCCGTACAGAATCAGTTCTATTATTAATCCGGTGGCATTCCGTCTTGACCTCCCCCCTACGTTTAAAATTCACAACGTGTTCCACAGATCGTTGCTTAAGAGGTATGTGGCGCCGGTGGTACCGTCACCTTTACCTCCCCCTCCAGTGGTGGTCAATGGTAACTTGGAGTTCCAGGTATCAAGGGTCATCGATTCACGTTTTAATCGTCAGTCCCTTCAGTACCTGGTTCATTGGAAAGGGTATGGTCCTGAGGAGAGGATGTGGGTTCCTGCGTCGGATATTAACGCAGACCGATTAGTTCGGGCCTTCCACACGACTCACCCGGATAAACCTGGCCCTGAGGGTCCGGAGGCCCCTCGCAGAAGGGGGGGTACTGTCACGGCTGTGTCGCCACGAAGATCGTCACGATTACACAGCCTGACTTCTCGCAGCTGACTTTTTGGTGCTTTGTGTTTTCGGCAGTGAGGGAGTTAATTCTCTCTCTCTCTCTGTGCTAGACAAGGTCCAGCCTCGCCCAGCTGCAATCAATGCTGCTGTAGTGAGTCTCCTTCAAATGCCTGCTGGTCTGTTTGGGAAGTGTCGGTGAAAGCATTTCATACAGACTTACAGAGCGGATCGTGGTATTTGGAGTTTCTGAGATAAGTGTATTTGGAGTGTATTTTCCCTTCCTCGCTTTATCATTTATCTCCTTTCCCGTTCGTGTTCCCTCTGTTGTAGTTGTGTAGTTTTTGTATGCAAGGTGGTTTTGGTTTTTCCCTTGTACTGTCTCGTTCGTCTAAGTACTGTGTGTGGGCATATTATTACTTGTCCTCTTTTGTTGTGATCGGGGTCCTTCTCAGGACTGGCGGCCTGGACCTCTGTACCTTTAACAGTACCTCCAGGTTGAGGGATTAGTCAGGGCCCCAGCTCAGGGTCAGCTTAGGCCCCCTACCTCCAGTATACAGAGACAGCGTGACAGTTAGGTATGAGGAGATTCAACATAGGGCTAAGTCTCTGATGCCAAGACATGAGAGAGTCTGTAGTAAGAGGGAATGGTCCACTGTGTCAAAGGCAGATGACTAGTCCTCCAGGAGGAGGGCAAAGTAGTGTCGCTTGGATTTGGCGGTTAGTAGGTCATTTGTGACATTAGTTAGGGCAGTTTCAGTGGAATGATGCAGTCAGAAGCCAGATTGTAAGTGGTCAAAGAGGGAGCAGGAGGAAAGGTGGGTGGACAGTTCAAAATGGACATGTTATTCCAGTAGTTTTCAGGCATAGGGGAGAAGTGATATGGGGCGATAGCTGGACACAGAGGATGGGTCAAGGGAGGGCTTTTTGAGGATTGGTGTGATCGAGATATGTTTGAAGTATGAGGGGAAGACAGTTGTTAGTGCTAGGTTGAAGAGGTGGGTTAGGGTTGGGATGAAGACTGTGGTAAGGTTTGGAATGAGGTGGGATGGGATTGGGCCAAGTTTACAGGTTGAGTAGTTATGAGGAGGAGCTGTGGGGACTTTAGGCAAAAGCTTTTCCTTATGCTGTCAATCTTCTGTTTGAAGAATGAGGGAAAGTCTTCAGTTGAGATAAGTGGAGAAGGAGGGGGAACTTGGGGGACGGAGGAGGGAATTGAAAGTACTGAATAGATTTTTAGGCTTGTGAGACAGGGATGATATGAGAGATGAGAAGTAGGTCTGTTTTGCTGCAGTGAGTAATTGTGCAGCATTTTGACAACTTCTGTTACTGGACGGGCTACTCGACTCCCTACTCGAGGGCCTGAAAGAGCATGTGCTCCAGTGGATGGCAAGCGCTGCATCAAGTGGCCTCTCCTTCTCTTCCTCCACCTTAACATCACACACAGTATGGTCCTCAGAGGTGGCACCCCAATTACCCTTGTTTCCCCCCACGTCACAACTCTCCAACCAGCCAACTGAACTGACTGTTGGGAACTGCAGATGGGCAAATCTGCAGACCTGTTCGTACATTCTATTCCATAGTCATCAGAGGTCTGCTCCAAAAATTCAGACTCAAGTAGAGGAAAGCATCTGCACTGATGCCCAAAATTTTTTTCAGTTGGATCCGGGGCCAGATGAAGTAAGGTCCAAGAAGAATCCTGATGCTCGTCACCAGACGTTAACCCCGGGGGTGGAGATGATCCTGATGAGACTCAGATACCTGAGGTGCATGCAGACTGAACTGTGTTGTCAGGGCAGGGAGAGAAGGAGGGTGACTCTCAAGGCGAGGAGTGGGAGAACAGAGAGGATGACGATGAGGTTGTAAATCCCACTTGGTGCGAACCCAGAGGCACGCAGCTGAGTTCCTAAGCAGAGCAGGTGGAGGAGGAGGAAGATGAGGAGCTAACGTTGCCGCCTCCCGCACAGACACGGATTGATGCAACCACGACAAGCACTGCATTCTCAGCCACAAGTTTGGCTGTGGCCAGCAGCAGTAACAGGTCTGCAGTTCACAGGGATAGCAAGGGTTGCCTAGACTGGGCCTTTTTTGAGACCACAAAGGATGACCTAACTCACGTTATCGTCCAACTTTGTAAAAAAACGACTCAGTAGGAGCAAAAAATTCAATACTTTGACTAGTACATGCATGAACCGGCATATGCACGATCAACATGCATTAGTCTGGGAATCTCACTGCGCTAAAATGCGAACCAGCGTCCTCTCCAACCACTGGCCGCCCCATCAACAGCGTCTGCTGCTCCTTCCTCCTTCACCACCGTGGCAAGTGTTCTCACACAGGTCTCCGGGCGCAGAACCTCCACTTGTTAACCCGCTACAGTCGGGGTGAGGGAGAGCCCGTCAGCTGTTACAGAAGTGAACATGCCTGCTGTTTTTGTTTCACTGAGCACACCGCATCTTTCTCAAACCACCAGAACATCTCCACCTGCACCTCACTCACAGTCCAACAGTTTGTCGTGTTCACCCTTCTCCACCCTCTCTCAGCACAACAGCCAGCCCTCGGTCCCACAGTTGTGGTCGCGTAAAAGATTGTTTCCTCCTACACATGCCAAAGCTAAGAGTTTGAACCCCACCATCTCCAATCTGTTGGTCATGGGAATGCTGCCTTTCCACCTGGTGGATACAGAAAGCTGATGGCCATCGCAGTCCCCCAGCACCAGTTGTCCAATCTCCATTACTTCTCTAAGAAAGCTGTGCCTGTGCTACACCAGCATGTTGCAGACAACATCACATGTTCCTTGAAAAAACCTATGTCTGAGAGGGGGCATTTCACCACTGACACCTGTACATCTCGCTGACTGGGTGACTCTGGTGGCTGTGGAGGCAGGCTGGGAAGGGGCTGCTCCACAAGTTTTGGAATTCCCAAGGCTTGCATGGCACTTGGAGATGGAGAACTAAACCACTACACACCAGAAGATGGAGAAATAAACTACTAGACAACAGGAGTTGGAGAACTAAACTACTAAACACCTAGGGTTGGAGAAATAAGCCACTACACACCAGGGGATGGAGAACTAAATCACTAAACACCAAGGGATGGTGAACTAAACCACTAGACAGCAAGTCTTGAAATCCCCAAGACTTGCAGAATAAACCTCCGTATCTAACACTTCTTCCACTGCTTCTGCCTCCTCCACCTCCTCTAGGGCTTCCACCAGTGCCCTAAACCTCCGCCTTAATGAGACATGCATTCCAAAAGTGCAATAGTACTTAAATTAATGTACCTTGGAGATCGCAGTCACACAGCTCAAGAGTTGTGGACAGCTATCTACCCTTCTGCAGTTTTGAAATGGCTACTAAGATGGTTAGCGCCGATGATGCCATCATCTGCATCACTATTCCGGACATCTACATGCTGGAAAACACTTTGATTAGTGTGCGGGAGGAGGTCGTGGTCCCATAGGAAGAGAGGAAGGCAGAAGAGGATGCTGTAGGGATAACAATATCTCTAAGTTCTGGCCTGTCGTCGAACAGGCGAGTGCTATATTAGGGTGGATTACAACGATCGAGGGGGTTCATGGTACCATAAAAACTGTTAGTGAAGGTGCAGGAGCCGAGGAACAAATGGAGAAGAAAGAGGTAATGGGCACGCAACAGTCACGAGATGAAGAGGCTAATGACTAGCCCAGGGGGATGGGGATGACTCGGTACCCGGGCCTTTAGCCTGGCCTTTAGGGATGTCGCGGTGGTCGGCTCCCGGGCCTGTACCCTGGGCCACTCCTTTAAAAAGGGTTGGCGATTTATTAAGTTTATAAAAGAGTTTGTGACGCCACCTGTGGCTTCTGGTGATGATCACCAGCACTACGCAGTCCACTGAGGCTGGTGGTAAGGCAGCTGGATGGTGTAGCTCCCCACAGGTGGAGCTAGGCCTCAGGGCAGTGTATGACCGGGGAAAGCAGGACAAAGAGACCCCGCCAGGTCAGAGCAAGAACAGGGACAGACACGATAGTCACTTCAGTACCTTTTACTGCTGGAATTTCAGGCACTCCCCGGAGCACTGTAGGGTGAAGGGTGTATGTCCGGATCCTCCCCAATGAGCAGGTTTTGGGCCTCCTGGTTCTTGCTTCTGCGTAGTAAGGTTCTGACCTGCCTGGAGCTAGGCCTAACTTTGTCTCTGTCCTGTGCTGGCTGACCTTGTGGTAGGGCCTTCTCTTGGAGTGCACGCTCCCGACCTACGGGGCCTATGTGTCTCCTGGCTCTGGTATGTATCAGCACTTTAGCGATCCTGGGACCTGTAGTTCTCCAGGGGTTCCGGTTTATCTTACTGGGTCGTGGAGATCCCGGTAAGCTTCGGACCCGGTGTCCGGTAACTGCTTCTTCTTCGGGGTGAACTAATTAAGCTCCTCTGCCCCCTATAAACTAACTCTCTCTACTCGCCTTCAGCCTCCTCAGGCCCTCAATAGGCTACTCACACTAACGGCAGCGTGCCGCACTTCAGCGATCTTATGGTGCAGGCACACCTAAAGCTCACCTCTCTGAGCTACACTTGGGTCTAGAACGTGTTCCACTGCAGACTGACCTCTCTCAGGCTTTTACACTGCAGGAACCCTCTCAACAGGTTTGCTTTCTATCAACTCCAGTCTAGACCGACTGCTGCCTGGCTCCACCTTCCCTTATATATCTCCCTAACGGGCTCCCTCTGGTGGTCTGAGGTGGAAGGTGGAGATGTGTGAATAGTATGGGGGCCTCTTGTGGAGGAATCCTTCAATACACCCTTCTAGGATTTGTGATACCAAGCACAGCTGGGCTTCACACTAATGATCCCCTCTCTGCTGTCCATGGTTGGTGGGACGGGACAGAGGAGGCAAACTTAAGTGTTACCCAGCCACCAACACACCATGGACTTGGATCTCATGGAAGTGACGCGCCCCCTTGACCGTGGGGTACTCGGTAGCCAGGCCGGTCGGTGCTGGGGGATGTCACAGTGGTAGTGACCCGGTCCGTGACCCAGGGCGATCAATAAAAGGGGAAAGCAAAAGGGGAATAAAATTTTTAGAGATAATGTTCGTGACCCCACCTTTGGTATGCGGCTATATGGAGAAGCCGCTGCAGTGCAGATCCTCTGGAGCTGATGGTGACGCAGCAGAGTTGGTTCAGCTCTCCACAGGCAGAGCTTAGCTCCAGGGCAGGATATAGTGATGCTATGAGGTAGATGTTGTTGGTGCTGTGTAGTGCAGGGCCGGTGATGGTGCAGCAATAATTTCAGGACACAGTGGGGTGCAGTCTTCAGGTTTTACTCACAGTTGGTAAGTTCCTCAGGTTACACTTTCCGGATTATAACCACCCACGTCGTCCTGTGTTCACCAAGGAAGGGATTCAGCAGCTCTCAAGTATTTCAGGAGTACTTAAACGGGACCCTGTTCTCTATTCCTTTCTCGGTCGTCTTCCCTGTGCTGGCTCTCACCCTCCTGCCTTGCGTCTCACAATCAGTGTCCCAAGCCGGTAGCCTCGGATCTTGTAGGGCGACGTACAGTCCCCTGGACCCTCTGTGGCCACCTTTTCGGCGATGTAATTGTGGTGGTTGGCAGCTGCACCTTGCAAGTACAGTAGCCTCCGGTTATCTAGCTGAGCCTGGTTGTTCTCCACTAGTTTAGGGGCCAGTCCTCTCTGCGGCCTGATCCCTCCACATCAGTGTAGATTCAGGCGCACGGGTGGCTTCCTGCACTCACTGTGCCCCTATGATCCCCTCCGTCTCTCCTGGAGCCCTTCTCACTGCTCCTCTCTTCTCTCTTTTCTTCTCCTGGGCTTCTCTCACTGGGTCCCTGCTCTCCTCTCTCCAGAGCAGAGCTCTTTCTGAGCTCCCACTCCCCACTGTTTCTCCTATGTACTCACCTGCACTCCTGCTCCCAGCACTCGAGCAGGAGACTGGCTTGTTCTAGAACCTTCTACCTTCATTTTATACTCTTTCTGACGGTGCTCCCCTGATCTACTTCCTCCACCCACACCCACTACATGCTGACTACTGGGTAGCCCAGATGCTTTCCTCCCCTGGAAAGGGACATGCACATCAAAACACACTTGTAGGCAATCTTAAGGCTATGTGCCAACGATGCAGAAATGCTCAGGATTTTTTCCTGAGCGTTTCTGCATCTCCCTGGCAAAAAAAAACGCATGCGGATTGCAAATGCGTTTTCCTGCCAGGGACATGCAGAAGTGAAGCGTTCTTCACTTGCATTTCCGCATGCGGGTTGACAAGCGCTTTCCAAGCGATTTTAGCATCACTTGGAAAGTGCTTGTCGACTTGGTCACACTATATAAATCCATGCAAACAGCATGGATTTATATACTGTGACCGAGAGAATGTCAAAAAAAAATATATATATATATATATACTTACCCTCCAATTTACCGCGCTGGCTTGCTTCACCGTTCCGGCTGCCGGCAGCGGTAGACTGAAGGACCTGCCGACGTCAGCGTCGCGTGACCCGTCACATGACTCTGACGTCACCGCAGGTCCTTCATTCCATCGCGAACTGCCACCAAGCAAGGAGGAGCGCACCATGGGCCGCCAGAAGGTAAGTATAAAATTTATTTTTTATTTTATTATTTTTTTTACAGGTACTATGGTACCTGGGTCCGGAGGAGAGTCTCCTCTTCTCTAGACCTGGGTACCATCCGCACATTAGAACGCATGGAATGAGCATCTACATATGCAGTGATGCATAATCCATGCTGTCTAATGCCAGTTAATTGCAAAAAGAACTTCGGCACTCCATACATGAAAATATAAGAAATATTGTATCTGGACTAGTGTCACTTTGAAAAATGAAGGTTTTTTGCGCATAATTTGGCCAATTTATGTGTGCCCATCAACCACGACAAGGTCACCTTCGTATGATGGGAAACTACGCTACACTACCGCTGGATATGCCACTCTTGGGCTGTAAGCCTGTATGGACAATATGTCTCTGCTTGGGCTTTTAACCTACAATGTATGGGCTGGTAGAGCTAGTTAAAACCACCTGTGACTGAATGGGAGGGACACATGGTCAGAAAAAAGGCTGTCAAACTTCTAATAGTGTGAACACGTACCTGCTGCAATGCTCCAGGAGCGGGATCCCAAAAATGATTAATAGAAAAAAGAGAGGGGTCGCTCACTGGTCTATTCGGGTGCTCTGAAGAAAAAAGTAATCTCAATTGCAAAAAGAACTTCGGCACTCCATACATGAAAATATAAGAAATATTGTATCTGGACTAGTGTCACTTTGAAAAATGAAGGTTTTTTGCGCATAATTTGGCCAATTTATGTGTGCCCATCAACCACGACAAGGTCACCTTCGTATGATGGGAAACTACGCTACACTACCACTGGATATGCCACTCTTGGGCTGTAAGCCTGTATGGACAATATGTCTCTGCTTGGGCTTTTAACCTACAATGTATGGGCTGGTAGAGCTAGTTAAAACCACCTGTGACTGAATGGGAGGGACACATGGTCAGAAAAAAGGCTGTCAAACTTCTAATAGTGTGAACACGTACCTGCTGCAATGCTCCAGGAGCGGGATCCCAAAAATGATTAATAGAAAAAAGAGAGGGGTCGCTCACTGGTCTATTCGGGTGCTCTGAAGAAAAAAGTAATCTCAATTGCAAAAAGAACTTCGGCACTCCATACATGAAAATATAAGAAATATTGTATCTGGACTAGTGTCACTTTGAAAAATGAAGGTTTTTTGCGCATAATTTGGCCAATTTATGTGTGCCCATCAACCACGACAAGGTCACCTTCGTATGATGGGAAACTACGCTACACTACCACTGGATATGCCACTCTTGGGCTGTAAGCCTGTATGGACAATATGTCTCTGCTTGGGCTTTTAACCTACAATGTATGGGCTGGTAGAGCTAGTTAAAACCACCTGTGACTGAATGGGAGGGACACATGGTCAGAAAAAAGGCTGTCAAACTTCTAATAGTGTGAACACGTACCTGCTGCAATGCTCCAGGAGCGGGATCCCAAAGTGACACTAGTCCAGATACAATATTTCTTATATTTTCATGTATGGAGTGCCGAAGTTCTTTTTGCAATTGAGATTACTTTTTTCTTCAGAGCACCCAAATAGACCAGTGAGCGACCCCTCTCTTTTTTCTATTAATCATTTTTGGGATCCCGCTCCTGGAGCATTGCAGCAGGTACGTGTTCACACTATTAGAAGTTTGACAGCCTTTTTTCTGACCATGTGTCCCTCCCATTCAGTCACAGGTGGTTTTAACTAGCTCTACCAGCCCATACATTGTAGGTTAAAAGCCCAAGCAGAGACATATTGTCCATACAGGCTTACAGCCCAAGAGTGGCATATCCAGTGGTAGTGTAGCGTAGTTTCCCATCATACGAAGGTGACCTTGTCGTGGTTGATGGGCACACATAAATTGGCCAAATTATGCGCAAAAAACCTTCATTTTTCAAAGTGACACTAGCCCAGATACAATATTTCTTATATTTTCATGTATGGAGTGCCGAAGTTCTTTTTGCAATTGAGATTACTTTTTTCTTCAGAGCACCTGAATAGACCAGTGAGCGACCCCTCTCTTTTTTCTAATGCCAGTTAATGGCGGTGAAAACGCAGCACTTCCGCAAAACAATCGGTAGTGCTGCGTTTTTTTCCGCAATGATAATCCGCAGCGGAGATTTCCGCAGCATGTGCACAGCATATGCGGATTATCATTGGGGAACATGACAGGCCTTCTACCATGCGTTTTTTAAGCGTTTCTGCAGCGTTTTTGCCGCTGCGGAAATGCTTAAACAATGCATCGTGGCCACACAGCCTAAGAGTGGTTTTCCCTAAGACAGCAGTGAGGCACACAGTGTGCACCGCAGTTCTAGACTTCCAACCCCAGGAACGTTAATTCGTCAATGCAAAAACATTAGCAGCATAGCAGTGTAAGTGGCAGAAGCAATTTCTGTGAGTCGTTTCACATACTTTTTATACCAGCCTGTGCACCAGTGACACATAGTGAACGATTGGAGAAGATGGTGCAGGAGTATCTCAAACTCAATATCAATGCTATTGGGGGGGTTGGTCCGTTTTGCATTTTGGTGTTCAAAAATGGAAGAGTGGCCTAAGCTCGCCTGTCACGCCTTGGAGGTATTGTCATGCCGAACAGCCAGCATTCTTTCAGAACGTGTCTTCAGTGCTGCTAGTAGTGTCCTGATGGATAAGTGCATCCCGCTGTCCCCTGAAAGAGTAGATCACCTAATTTTCATCAAGGTGAAGAAGTCATGGATCGCCAATGACTTTTGCACCCCAGTCATAGACTGGGCAGACTAGGCGATGTTGTAGCTTTTAGTGTGCTGTATTGATCTCGCATTATTGCAGTCTGTGACACCTTTTTCGTGGCTTATGTGCCTGCTGTTTCTAATACTGCTGATGCTATTACTAACAATTTTTTGAAATGTGGAGACTCCAAGTTGGGTCTCCATCTGGGGGGTTGCCTGTAGTGGAAGGGGTGTCAGAACCCCATTATACTATTTCTACTCTTGGGAAATTGATGCCATTTTAGTGGTGTCTGCCCTGAATTTTTGGAAATGTTTGGACTCCAAGTTGGGTCTCTTTCATGTGTATTGCCTGAATTTGGCAGGACTCTCAGACCACCAGGCCTACACCCGTCGCTCATCCACCTGTTACTGATCAATGTTTAAGCTAGAAATGCTGGTCCAAGCCTTGTCCCAGGCCTTGTCCCATGCTGAAATGTGGACTGGTGTCTGAACTACACAATTAGCACAAAGGATTTAGATGCTGAAATGTGGACTGCTTTCTGGACCACACTATTAGCACAAAGAAATTAGATTCTGAAATGTGGACTCAAAAATATGAGCACAAAATATTTATATGCTGAAATATGTTCTGCTTTCTGGAGCAATGGCCCCATTGGTGCATACGCCAAAATCTCATTTTGTAGGGGGGTTCGGACGCAAGCCTAAGTGGGACCACTGAACATGGGCAAAAAAGCAATGTGAAAGCAGCTTTATATAATTGTGGACTGAGTGGTCTTAAATAAAAAGAAAAAATTGCATCCAAAGATGTTCATTCTTTTTAAAATTTATGTCTAATTCATCAGAAAGCATAGGTAATAGAGATATTTTACTGCAAAGACACATTTTTTAAGACGTGCAATTTTTATTTACTTACTGATAAAATGCAAATTAATAGTTTTATAAATGTCATACAGGATTCCAGTAAATTATTCCTCTAGTGACTGATGTTTTTCAGAACCATTTTAAAAAGATGATATTTTAGCATTACAATAATTATAGACTGCTCAATATTGAAATTGCAACACCAAGAAGGAAAAATTGTGGCATTATGGAAGTCAGAGGTCCGATAGACATGTTCATAATATGCAAATGATGAAAAAAATTTAAACAAAAAATATCAAAACATCTCGATTTATTCAGTATGATATATGAGCACCAAGTGCAGATATCTGAAATGCATGCACTCACATACCTTGGCTTCTATCACTGAGGTTATTAATGCTAGGTTCTGCAACTTAGAACTAAGGAATAGGTGGGAAAAGCTGTCCCTGCACTGAGACTCAGCTTTACCCTACGCTGGGGTGGGTGCCCTATTCCTTATGAATAGCCCCACCGAAACTCCTGCACTGAACTCAAACGAAGACCTGTAGGAAGGGGAAAAGGGGTCCCTAAAAGATGTAAGGTCTGGGAGCAAAAGCAGGAGACCTCCCAACAGAAAAGCTAGTTGCAGAAACAAAAATAAAAGGAAACAAAACTGGTGGAACAATAAGTCCCAGGATAACAATAGTCCAAAGCAAGAAGAACTAAACAAGGCTACTTAGCCAGAGCACGAGCGTTACAACACTGATGTCCATCAGGGAATGGGAGCCAGGTGCTGGGTAATAAAGAGTGCAGAGATCACATGACCAAGAAACCCAGCACCAGAGGAAAAGACTAGAAGCAAGCAAACCACAACAAGATGGCCGATAGTAAAACAACATAGATTCTAACAATTAATGGTTGTCTGATGATGTTCTACCACGCTCAATGCACATAGACATGCAAATCATAAAGATCTGCTGTTGGCATCTCTCTCTGCGATTGCCAGCCAGTTATGTCCCATTTGTATTTGATGGGAGTCAGGAGACGCTGCCGGCCATGGTAGCTTGCTTATGTAACACTGGCTGCTCACAATAGCACAAGCAACATGCAGCTTAGTATTGTGTTGAAAAATGACTCCTGAGACACTTTGGATAAATGGCCATAGCACTGATTGCACTTAGAATCATAGAATCATAGAACGGTAGAGTTGGAAGGGACCTCCTGGGTCATCTGGTCCAACCCCCTGCTCAAAACAGGATTCACTAAATCATCTCAAACAGATGTCTGTCCAGCCTCTGTTTGAAGATGTCCATTGAAGGAGAACTCACCACCTCTCGTGGCAGCCTGTTCCACTCATTGATCACCGTAACTGTCAAAAGTTTTTTTTAATATCTAATCTGTGTCTCCTCCCATTCAGTTTCATCCATTGCTTCTAGTCTTTCCTTGTGCAAATGAGAATAAAGATGATCCTTCTACAATGTGACAGCCCTTGAGATATTTGTAGACAGCTATTAAGTCTCCTCTCAGTCTTCTTTTTTGCAAGCTAAACATTCCCAAATACTGTAACCGTTCCTCATAGGACATGGTTTGCAGACCGGTCACCATTCTGGTCGCTCTTCTCTGAACTTGCTCCAGTTTGTCAATGTCTTTTTTAAAATGTGGTGCCCAAAACTGGACACAGTATTCCAGATGAGGTCTGACCAAAGAGGAGTAAAGTGCGATAATGACTTCACGTGATCTAGACTGTACGCTTCTGTTAATACATCTGTAGCAGAGACAAGAGAGCTGGTAAGGGAACTCTTACATGATGTGTCAAAGATGGAGAGAGACTGCCATCTGCTGGGCAAACACAGTCAAGCGGAACAAAGATATGCAAGGGAAGTTGAAGGGAGAGCAGATTTAGACGCTGGACCCGATCAGGTGACTTCCAGGAAGGAGTTGGGGTTAAAGAACTTCAACGTGATCTAATTGAATTTGTCCGGAAAAGACTTTCAGCCTAGCAGGAATAACCGGTGACCCCCGCTAGGGCCATATTATATTCACAGTTAAGGAACTCACGTGGTGTCTCCCATTATCGAGGGCACCACATTACCTTGAGAGACTTCACATTTTGATAATACTTCAAATTACTGTTTATTACCCTTGTTGCAATCCCTTGTTCAGCGTACCTGTTATATATATATATAAACTGTTTATATTCAACTCTTACTGTTCTCGCCTTGTGTCTTTGTGTGTTGCATTCCGGCACCTGCATTACATTTGGCGTAGTCGGCAGGATGCAACATTCAGACGCAGAGATGGCGGAGCAACCTGTGACTGGGTCCGGCCGGAGCCATATACCTTTGGGGGCTATGCTCAGCCATCTACCCAAGTTTACGGGGGATGTCACGTCACTGTGGGACTGGGTAGAAAGACTGAGAAGTATGCTACGTATGTATCCCCTCTATCCCCTAGCCCAGGCGGAGCTGGCCCTCCTAACCCTTGATGGAGAGCCCCGGCAGACTGTGATGTACTGCCCACCTGGGGACCGTGACACCGTGGACAAAGTGATAAAAATTCTAGAGGACATGCACGGTGACACTACAGATTTGGGACACTTGTGCTTACGGTTGTTTCAGCGGGTCCAAGGGGAAAATGAGACAGTAAATCAGTATGTTAATGCATTACAGGAAGTAACGGCCCATATCACCAAGAAAGCTCGAGATGGGAACCGAGGACTGGGACCATTGGATGAGGTGTTGCGTGACCAACTGATTGCTGGCTTGAAAGACCCTTCCCTGAGGCAGATCCTGAGATTGAGCCCTGATCTGGGCTTCCTGGAGGTAGGGGCTGAAGCTAGAGTCCTGGAGAGAGAAGTTCCTGTTCTCAAAGCCACAGTTAGAAGTCATGAGGCAATTGCCCCTGAATTCACCAACAAAGAGCCTGATTGGGTACGGGAAATACGTCAGGAAATTCGAGACATTCGGGGGGAGTTGAATGCTATTAGAAAGACCCCTACTGCTCCCTTGCCGACGGACCATACCGCTCAACGCGGACGGAGACCAGAACGAGAAAGACGTTCCTACCCGGCCCCAGCACGGCATGTACCCGACCTATCGGTAGGATGAGGACCAGAGTGCTGGACCTCCGGAGGTAGGGGGCATATCTCCAAAGGCTGTCCCAACCGAGAAAGGAGGAGGATGGGACAGCCGTTAAACTAAAATGCCCCACGGTTGTGGAGCATACCGTGGGGTCTCGAGCTTCAGAGAGTGGAAGAGGGAGCTCTGAAGACATTGTCTCCGAGAGGCCCATTATCTGGGCTGAATTCAATGGGCAGCGGTTAGTGACCACTATGCCTGAGACGTATTTCCACAGTCACTTTCCTGAAGTCACTCATTCCTGCCGGGAACCCACTGTCAAACTGGGTGCGGCTAATATACTACCAATCCCAGTAGCGGGAGTAGTATGGATGTCCTTTCGGGCATGTGGAAAGGACCTCGGTCGGAAAGGGATCGTACTGACCACAGGGCCCGGAGGCGATGGGCCCATTGTAACCCTGGGCATGAATGTGCTGAAAGAGGTCGGACAGTTCCTGGCTGAGGGTTGTAGCAAAAACAACTGGACCCGCGCCACTCGAGACCCAGCTAACAAGAGAGGATTCCAGCATCTCGTGCGGGTCAGTCAGATTCAAAAATTGCCTGCTACCTCTCAGCACCTTGGTAAGGTATCGATACCGCCCGAAGCCACAATGACACTGCCAGTGGGACAGACTGTACTCACTTTACCGGTGCTGGCACATGTGTCCTTAGAAGGCATGGACATTCAAATTGAACCAATGGAGGGAGAAGAAGGGCCCTCTGGACTCCTGGTTGCTCGAACCCTGGCCACCGTGCGGCACGGCCGAGTACCCGTGCGTTGCATCAATTTAAGTGGCACCAGTTTACAGTTGTTGCCCCGACAAGAGGTGGCGCGAGTGTGTATAATGCCCGAGGCCCTTACTAGAGCTGACGCTATAGGGCTGGCACCTGTGGAAGGAAAGCCATGGACCCTGGAGGTGTACTTCAATAGCCAAGAGAATGGAAGAGAACCTTTGGCTGGGCGCCACCTCCTGGAGGAAATGGAGGCTAATCTGACTGAGTTTTCTGCTGAACTAGTAAGGCAGATCGAACAACTTATACAGCGATATCAGGGAGTGTTTGCACAGCATGAAGATGATTTCAGGTGCACTCGGGACATTCAGCACAAAATACCCACTGGAAATACTGCTCCCATCAGAGAGAGATATCGGCAGATCCCGCCTCAAATGTACCAGGAGGTGAAAGAGCTGTTAGCCCACATGTTGCAGAACGGTGTGATCCGTGAAAGTCAGAGTCCCTGGGCGGCTCCGATCGTGCTGGTCCGGAAGAAGGATGGTACCCTGAGATTCTGCGTAGACTATCGAAAGCTGAATGCCTGTACAGTACGGGACTCCTATCCACTCCCCCGAATCGAAGAGTCTCTATCTGCACTAGGGAGCGCCAAATTGTTCTCTTCCCTCGACCTGGCCAGTGGCTACTGGCAGGTCCCAGTAGCTGAGAAGGATCGTCCGAAGACAGCTTTTGTTCTCCCTATGGGCTTGTTTGAGTTCAATAGGATGCCGTTCGGGCTAACAAATGCGCCAGGAACCTTCCAACGGCTGATGGAGAGATGCTTGGGGGATCTCAACTTTGAAGCCACTTTAATATATCTGGACGATATAATTATCTATTCCGCTACATTTGAAGATCATCTCCGCCGATTGGAACAAGTGTTAGAATGGCTTCAAAGGCACGGCCTGAAAATTAAGCCTCGTAAGTGTCGTCTCTTCAAACGAGAAATTAAATATCTGGGGCACACTGTGTCCAGTACAGGAGTGCACCCGACTGCGGAGAAATTAGCTGCCATGCAGAAGTGGCCCATGCCCGCTAATCTAAGGGAAGTGAGGGCGTTCCAGGGGTTTGCTGGATACTACTGCAGATTCATTAAAGACTTCGCTAAGATTGCGATCCCGCTCAATGAATTGCTGAGAGGAGCGGCCGGGGGAGCCAAAAGGCAGCCCATTCAGTGGGGCCCACGACAAGAAGAGGCATTCCGAGCATTGAAAATGGCGCTAACGGATGCCCCAATTCTGGCCTATGCTGACTTTTCACAGCCTTTTCTGTTGTACACTGATGGAAGCTTGCATGGACTGGGAGCAGTGCTGGCTCAAGTACAAGGAGGAAAAGAGCGAGTGATCGCGTATGCCAGCAGGTCACTCCGAGACACGGAGAAGAATCCGGACAACTACAGTTCCTTTAAGCTGGAGCTACTGGCACTGGTGTGGGCCATGACCGAGAAATTTTCTGAGCACTTGTCAGGGTCAGAAGTGCAAGTGCGGACAGATAACAACCCTTTGGCCCACTTGGAGAACGCCAAACTGGGCGCATTAGAACAGCGGTGGGTCGAGAGGATGTCCAAATACCAGTATAAAATCGCCTATCGGTCCAAGGCCCTGAACACTCATGCAGATGCCCTGTCACGGGTCACTCAGGCGGGGCCGAAGAAGGACAGAGATGAGGAGCTCGAAAGCGACGAGATCCCGGATTTCAGCCAGTTTGCCGCTGCTGTGGTCGACGCCCAGGAGACCAGAGAGGAGCCGAGGCCCACTCAAATTCTGGGCCGTTCAAGAGATGAATGGATACATCTGCGACAATCCGACCCAGAGTTAGCAAAGCTGAGAGAATGGGTCGCCCTTAGTCAAAGACCCGACCAGGAAACCAGAGCCGCTTCACTTCCAGCTACCCTACAAATCCTAGGCCAGTGGGAGAGGCTCCTCCTGAAGGATGGCTTGCTATGCCGAAGAATCCAGCTGCCGAGAGAGTTTGATGTTACCCGGCAGGTTGTAGTTCCAGGAGCGCTAGTAATGCAGCTAGCCCAAGAAGCTCATAGAAGAGGTGCTCACTTCGGAGTAGAAAAGACCTTTCGGTGGTTGCAACGGCTGGTGTATTGGCCTCAACTGCAGCAAGAAGTCGATGGGGTCTGCCGAACATGTCGCCAGTGTGAGTTGAACAAGCCTCCGGAACAAAGAGCTCCCATTCAGACCATCCGAACTTCTGCCCCCTTGGAAGTCTTGATGATTGACTACCTGATGATAGGAACTTCATACCATGGTTATGGACACTGTCTAGTCATGACTGATCACTTCACCAAGTTCGCAGTAGTGACGCCTACTAAAGACCAGACAGCAGAAGCCGCAGCTAAGGCCATCTGTCGGGATTTCATCCGGATTTATGGGTGCCCGAAGTGAATACATTCTGACCAGGGGGCCTGCTTCCAAGGACGAGTGATGGATGAGCTATTCCGCATCTATGGGATCGACCGATCCCGAACAACGCCCTACCACCCGCAAGGGAACAGCGCATGCGAGTGCTTCAACCGAACCCTGTTGCAAATGTTGCGAACGCTGGAAGCGGACAAAAAGATGAAGTGCCCGAATTTGTGTCCGAGCTGGTGTGGGTGTATAATAATCGAGTTCATGCGACTACCGGCTACACAACTTACATGTTGCTGTTTGGAAGAAGTGGGCGAGAAATTACTGAACTGGAGCTAGACACAGAAGACTCCGGCCCGGGCAGTAGCCCAAGTACCTGGATTCGAGAACACCAGCATCGGCTCCATACAGTGAGAAGACTGGTTGCTCAGAAGTTTCAGGAAGTAGAGCATGCAGATCGGCCCCCGACCGAAGGTGGATCACTTCAGCCAGGAGACCGAGTACTGGTAAGCGCCAAATGATTTGGGAGTAAACTGGACCATCATTGGGAGGCGATACCATATCGGGTGGTGAAGAAGGTTCACCCAGACAACCCCGTCTACGAGGTTAGGCCCGAAGGGGATGACGCCGCAACACCCAGGGTGTTGCACTACAATATGCTGCGACCTTGCTCCTCTGAAGCAGAAGTCTGTAACGGGATTGGACCCTCAAACGTATTGGCTGAATTGCCACATGCTGAAGTGCCACATGCAGGAACCTTGGGGGATGAAGAAGGATGGGCCACAATGCAGTTGGGCCCGTCAGAACCGTTGATGCCAACCCCGAGTAGAATCCAGAATGAGTCAAGAAATTACTTGCAATCCCCAGTAGTTGATTCCTCGGATCTCCTGGAGTCACCTCCGCAAGAGGAGCCCCGCAGAACTGAGCGGGCTAATGTCAGAATTCCTCCTAACCGGTATGCTCTGGAAGAGTTTATCTGGTCTCAAATCCAACAAAAAACGCAGGAGTGTGCCCAACTCCTGTCCGAACTAATAAAATACAATCTAACAGTTATAGCAATTTCTTAAAAGATTCTTCTAGCAAATTATTTCTCTAGTGATTCATTTTTTCCACATAACCAATCACACTTAAAAAAATGATATTTTTGCATTGTTATAGATACAGTACTTGAAATATTGTGGGAGAATATCTAAATATGAATAGGGATTGAATATAATCTTGTACAATAAAATTTTAAAAATGTTCAGACATTTGTAAAACTGCTGCAGTAAATTCTCATTTTTGGGATGGGTAACATCAATGTAACATTTGTAGAACAATTTATAGAGAACCAATCTCTCTCTCAAGTTTGGGTTCGCTCATCTCTACTCATATTTTGAAAGGTATATATTTCAAATACACAATTCTACAACATTTTTTCAAGAGATAATAGTGGACATTAGTGGTCAGCCACAAAGTAATGTATTTTAAAAGAATGTGCAAAGAAGGTTAGAGGCTAACAGCCATTTTTCTTATATTCTTATTAATGATCACTCCCAAGCCTGAAATGGTGGCGTTCAGTGGACAATTTATAACATTTTACTGAAAGTTTAATGACCTTTTATGGAGATAACCCTTGTTCGTATGTCATTTATGAAATATGGACATAACATAACATACAGTGTGGATCTTGGCTTGAGCACATTCCTCTATAAACCTGAGATTGTATCACATCAACAAGAGCATGTCTTAATCTTCTGGCAAATGTTGCCCAGTCCTTAATTACATGGCTGCCCATGTGAATGGGATAAATGTAATACTGCATTACCCCTGCAGTGTCTATTGTATGGAAAATGCATTTATAGGAAAAACTGTCTGCTTAGCTAAGTTCACACAAGCGTATTCATGCAAAGAACACGCAGCACACGACCACTGTTATATATTCAATAGGGTTGTTCAGATCATCGGGTTTTTTCACGGACCATATGTCCACATGAAGAAAAAACAACATGCACTATGCACTAGTTTCTTCAGTATTTTGGATGAGACTTGCCTATTCAAGTCTATGGGACAACAAAAATTTGAAGAGGGCACCATTCAAAATATATTGAGATCAACCTATGACATACCAATAAGTAACATGTTAAAAAAGAAAAGTATGCAAAACTAGGGATCTCCCAAAATTGAAAATATTTCTTAACAAATAAGCTAAACAACATACATTTAAAAGCACAGATGGCTATGGCAAATATCCAGATCAGGTTACAATGAAACATCATCTAAACTGTATGTATATATAATATAATAATTAAGGATACCATCGAACACCCTAATAGGCTAATAAAGACCGGCCAAGTATGACTATATACTGAATCAATCATGCAACTAAATATTAATACCCCCACAATGTCAAATACTAATGGCTAATATTATCTCTTATTAGAGAAGAATTTGTCTTGATGAGACAACCCCAAACGTATATACAGATATAAAGAGCAATAACTTACTATAGATGGATAGAATCTAAATGAGGAAAGTCAAATTTGTAATAAAAGTCACAGACAAATCATTTCCTAGATATATTATGTACACGTGCATATCCCCAAACATTATATAAACTGTAGGGTTTGGTAATCACTCAGCTGCGTTTGAGGTAGGCACGGAAAGCAGTTTCATAAAAAATGTTCAGGCAGGTTTATTTATAAACCGCTCAGCATAAGCAACCAAAAAGACAGCCTTTTCCAGCACAGAGTGAAAACAGAAAACAAACAGTCCATACAATATGGCGGGTTCGCCCGCTCAGGTTAGTGTCCTTAAGAAAAACAAGCGAAACACACAGGAGGTCTCCACATCTCCAGCCACAGACACTGAATCAGACACTTGGTCTCCATTTTATTTACAAAACCACGCCCCCGGGGTGGGGATATGTGAGCAGCCATTCACTCCCATCTCTTATGACTGCTCGTAAAACCCGGTCCTGGTTCGCCATATTAACCCTCTCAGCACTATTCGTGTTGGAGCATGTTTTCCCAGATTTACATCACTGAAGCTACCAACCTCGATGATACATATCTCCCCTCAAGGACCTGTCCGGTGGCCATTTTACATACCCCCCCCCCCTCTGCCCAAAGCCCAGGGGCTTAGCACCTTCCGTTATCATACAGTGGACTCTCGACAGTGCGTCAGCATTGCCATGCAGTTTCCCAGGCCTATGCTCTACATGGAAGTGACGCGCCCCCTGGGCCGTGGGGTACTCGGTGCCGGGCCGGTCGTTGCTAGGGGAGATGTCACAGTGGCGGTGACCCGGTCCGTAACCCAGGGCGGTCAATCAAAAGGGGGATATTACAGGGGATTTATAGTTCTTATATACAGTTCATGACGCCACCTGTGGTATGTGGCTAAAGGGAGCCGCCACTGCGGAGCAGGTCCTCTGGAGCTGTTGTAAATGCAGCTGAGTTGGTTCAGCTCTCCACAGGTAGAGCTTAGCTCCAGGGCAGTGTAAATGTGGCTGTTATTGAAGTAGCACTGGTGGTGCAGTGTAGTGCAGGGGGTAATTGACAGAGACCGTGGGGTGCAGTCTTCTGGATTTACTTACAGTTCTTACTCGGTTCCTGGTTACAACTGCAGATCATAACTTCCCACGTCGTGCTGCGTTCACCGGGCAGGGGCTCAGCCAACCCTCAGGTACCTCCGGAGTACATAACAGGACCCCCTTCTGTGTGTTCCATCTGGCCGTCTCCCTGCACCTCACACCTAGTGTCCCAATCCAGTGACCGCGGACCTTGCCGGGCGACGTCTTCTCTGTCCCCTGGGTCCTCTATGGCCACCTTCTTGGTGAGACAGATGTGGCTTGTGGCTGCAGTACCTGAAATACTGCAGCCTCCGGTTTCCTAGTTGAATAATTGTAATTCTCACTAGTTAGGGGCCGGTCCCCTCTGCGACCCGATCCCTCAACCGCCTGGTAGACTCAGGCATACGGGTGGCCTCCAGCACTGCCTGTACCCCTGGAATCCTTTTTTCTTTTACTCCTGGAGCCTTTTCTCTGTTCCCGTTCCTTCCCTGAGCAGAGCTCCTGCAGAGCTCCTGCTCCCAACTCTTCCTCTGTCTGCACTCACCGACTGGACTCCCTCTAGAATGTTCCACCCTCTTTTTATATCACTTCTTTCAATGCTCCCTTGAACTTCTTCCTCCACCGACACCCACTACATCAGGGGTCTCAAACTCAGCTGGGTATATGAGCCGCACACGGAAAAATATTTAATTTGGGGGGCCGCACTATTTGCAGGACAAAGTAACATTTTTAGGGATACCATTTTTTTTTTCTATACACCTTTTGAACAGGTCCCCATATTGCAGACATGTCCCCCATCCAGGTCCCCATATTGCAGACACTTCCCCCATCCAGGTCCCCATATTGCAGACACGTCCCCCATCCAGGTCCCCATATTGCAGACACGTCCCCCATCCAGGTCCCCATATTGCAGACACGTCCCCCATCCAGGTCCCCATATTGCAGACACGTCCCCCATCCAGGTCCCCATATTTCAGACACGTCCCCCATCCAGGTCCCCATATTGCAGACATGTCCCCCATCCAGGTCCCCATAATGCAGACACGTCCCCATACAGGTTCACTCCCCCCCATAATGCGCACAGGTCACCCCTCCCATATACTGCGCACAGGTCACCCTCCCATATACTGCTCACAGGTCACCCCCCCATATACTGCGCACAGGTCACCCCCCCATATACTGCGCACAGGTCACCCCCCCATATACTGTGCACAGGTCACCCCCCCATATACTGTGCACAGGTCACCCCCCCATATACTGTGCACAGATTCTCTCCCCCCCATATACTGTGCACAGGTCACCCTCCCAAAATATACTGTGCACAGGTTCCCTCCCCCCATATACTGTGCACAGGTTCCCCCCCATATACTGTGCACAAGTTCCCTCCCCCCCCCATATACTGTGCACAGGTCACCCCCTAACATATACTGTACACAGGTTCACCCCCCCCATATACTGTGCACAGGTTCCCTCCCCCCCCCATATACTGTGCACAGGTCACCCCCCCCCCAACATATACTGTGCACAGGTTCCCTCCCCAGGTATTTCACATAGACATGACAGAAAAAAAAAAAAGATTATTCTCACCTGTCCTCCGTTCCCTCGGCATCCTTTCTGCACCTGTGGCCCGCAGGCACATAGACCCCGTAACGATCGCGGCTCTCTCCAGCAGCCGCCGACATCAGCGCTGTAATGCAGTGTATTGCCGCGCAGAGACTGGCTCTCTGCACAGCAATACCAGTGTCAGCCGCCGGCCTATCAGAGGCCAGCAGCTGACATCTGCGCATGGCAGTGACATCATACGCCGCTGCGCTGGTACGCAGATGTCAGCTGCTGGCCTCTGATAGGTCGGCGGCTGGCACTGGTATTGCTGTGCAGAGAGCCAGTCTCTGCGCGGCAATACACTGCACTACGGCACTGATGGCGGCGGCTGCTGGAGAGAGCCGCGATCGTTGTGAGGTCTATGTGCCTGTGGGCCGCATGAAGCAGCCGGAGGGGCCGCATGCGGCCCGCGGGCCGCGTGTTTGACACCCCTGCACTACATGGTTCCCCCTACTTTGGTTCCCCCCACTCCAACCAGGGACAGGGCTCAGCAGGAAAGCGACGCATCTTGCCCCTCCTGCCGGTCTGGAGTAGTGTAATGTTGGATGCAGGTGTTAGGGTCCCAGGCAGTACTCCTTCCTTACCTGAGAGTGAGATACTACACCTCTGGGTGAGATGCAGTACCTCTGTGGCGACTGAACCCGCAGGGGCGCCACAGAAGCTAAAATCCTGAAGGGCTAGGAACCACCTGGTCACTCAGGCATTGTTCCCCTTCTTCTCGCTCATCTACCCTAGTGGGGCATGGTCTGATGCCAGTCTGAACTTCCTGCCTAAGAGGTAGTATCTTAGAGTGTCCAACGTCCACTTAATGGCCAAACATTCCTTCTCCACTATGGAGGAATTCTTCTCACAAGATATCAGTTTTCAACTTAAATACATTATGGGGTGCTCTTCCCCGTTCATCTCTTGTGATAGGACACCACCTAGCCCAGTATCTGACGCATCTGTCTGGACCACAAACTCCTTAGAGAAATCCGGTGCCACCAACATTGGCTGTTTACACAGTGCTTGCTTTAGTTCCTGGAAGGCCATCTCAGCTTCTGGGGACCACTTATCCATAGCCAATTTTGTCCCTTTAAGGAGGTCTGTCAAAGGGGCAGCTATCATGGCGAAGTTAAGGATAAACCACCGGTAGTAGCCCACGATACCCAGGAACGCTCTGACCTGCTTTTTTGAGAGAAGTTGTGGCCAACTCTGGATCGTGTCAACTTTATTTATTTGGGGCTTAATCTTGCCTCTGCCTATGACATAGCCAGAATATCTGGCTTCCTCCATGCTTAGGGCACATTTCTTCGGGTTGATGGAAAACGCTGTCTTCCGTAGAGCATCAAGTATCGCCTGGACTTGCTTGGAGATGCTACGACCCCTTGTTTCTCCAAGGAACTCTATACCGCCTGGTACTTTCCACCAACCAGACCAGGTCATCGGCATTACGGGGATCTCCCTGGGCAACCCAGGATTGCACCGACCTCGGAAGGGACTGTATGAACCTGTCCATGACAACTTTCTCTGGCATCTGTGCTGGGGAGGATGATTCAGGTTGCAACTACTGTTGGACCAGATGTATGAGGTCAAACATTTGGGACCGGGGAGGTTTGACATTGCAATAGGCCCAGTGGTGCACCCGTTGCACCCTGACATAATCACTCCCAAGAGCACCAATATCTCCGTTTTCAATTTGCCGTACTCCTTTGCATCCTGCAAGGCCAAGTCATATTAAGCCTTCTGCGGCTCCCCTGTTAGATATGGTGCCAGAACCTCCGCCCACAGCTCTGGAAACAATTTCTCTCGCTCCGCCACCCTCTCAAAAACTGTCAGGAATTCCTCGACATCATCACTCGAAGTCATCTTTTGTAAGGCTCTTCTTATCGTCTTCCTGACTTGTGAGTCATCACCTGGACTTGGGGATGGGGCGGTTTCCCCTGCCACGTATCACCTTTGCTAGGAACTCCATCTGCTGCTTGTGCTGCTGCATCTGCTGCTGCTGTTGCCACTGTTGCTGCTGCTGATGCTACTGCACCTGCTGCTGCGCCTGCTGCTGCTGTTGCCACTGCTGCTGTCGATGCTGCTGGAGATTAGCCTGCACCAGTTGCTTTATCAGCTCCTCCATGTTGCTGGACGACCCTTGCTGGCTGGCGGCCTTTTCCAGCACAGAGTGAAAACAGAAAACAAACAGTCCATACAATATGGTGGGTTCGCACGCTCAGGTTAGTGTCCTTAAGCAAAACACACAGGAGGTCTGTACACCTCCAGCCACAGACACTGAATGAGACACTTGGTCTCCATTTTATTTACAAAAACACGCCCCCGGGGTGGGGATATGTGAGCAACCATTCTCTCCCATCTCTTATGTCTGCTCGTAAAACCCGGCCCTGATATGCCATATTAACCCTCTCAGCACTATACGTGCTGGAGCATGTTTTCCCGGTTTTACATCACCGAAGCAACCAACCTCGATGATACATATCTCCCCTCAAGGACCTGTCCGGCGGCCATCTTACAAAACATATGTGCAAGAGTTTTAGGCTGGTATTAAAAAAATGCAGCAAAGTGAGAAGTGTAAAGCTTTCAAATATAGAAGTGTTAATAGTTTATGTTTAACAGTTAGCAAAATGCAAAGTGAATGAACAAAAAGGAATCTAAATCAAGTCAGGATATGGTGTGACCAACCTTTGTCTTCAAAGCAATATCAATCCTTCTACATACACTTGAACAAACTCGTGGATTTTATTAGTCATGTGTATGAGTACTAATTAAACCAAACAGGTGATAATGATCATCATTTTCATATGCAGGTTGACACATAGTCATTAATAGAAACAGAAACAGCTGTATAGGAGGCTTACTACTGGGTCTAAATTCTGCTATAAAGTTTAGGTTGTGGAAGACAGTTTCATATCTTGGGTCATACACCATGGCAAGACAAAATAGAGCAGCAACATAGATACAGTGCCTTGAAAAAGTATTCATACCCAGTGAACTCTTCCACATTTTTTTACGATACACCCACAAAATTATTTTATTGGGATTTTATGTGATATACCAGCACAAAGTGGGAAGTATTTCTTAAGTGTAAGGGAAATAATACATGGTTTTCTAAATATTTTAAAAATATAAACCTAAAAATTGTGAGATGCATTTGTATTCATCTCTGTACTCTGATACTTTGTATCACTGCAGTTACTGCTGCAAGTCTTTTGAGGTATGTCTCTATCAGCTTTGCATATCTAGAGGCTGATATTTTTGCCCATTCTTCCTTGGATGGAGAGCATCTGTGAACAGCAATTTTCAAGTCTTGCCACAGATTCTCAATGGGATTTACTGTAGGTCTGCACATTGAATGGGGCATTCAAACACATGAATTTGCTTTGATCTAAACCATTGCTTTGTACCTCTGGCAGTATATTTCAAGTCATTGTCCTCCTGGAAGGTGAATTTATGCCCCAGTCTCAATTTTTTTGCAGCCTCCAACAGGTTTTCCTCCAAGATTGGCATGTATTTAGCTCTATCCATCTTCCCATCAGCTCTGACCAGTTTCCCTGTCCCTGCTGAAGAAAAGCATCCTCACAGCATGATGCCACCTCCACCATGTTTGATGGTGGGGATGGTGTTTTCAGAGTTATGTGCAGTGTTAGTTTTCCGCCTCACATAGCGTTTTGCATTTAGCCCAAAAACTGTTCAGAGAAATCTGTCCACAAGTAGTCTTCATTGAAGAATTGCGGCCAAAAAGCAGACATTAATGAGTGTCTGCAGGCCACAGTGAAGCATGGTGAAAGCCACTTGCAAGTTTGGCTCTGCATTTCAGCAAACTGAGTTGGTGATTTGGTCAGGATAAATGGTATCCTCACAGACAGATGGTTATCCATCTAGGAGAAGTCTGATTAGCTCCAAATGTATTCTGCAGCAGGACAATGACTCCACCTATTCAGAATGCAGCCCAATATATGGACACTATCATGTATGACTGTAGGCACCATGCATTCATAAAACTGAATTTAGAAAAATGCATAGTGCCTACAGTGAAACATGGTGGTGGTAGTGTCCCTATGTGTGGCTGCATGAAGCTGCTGGTGTCGAGGAGCTACATTTCATTCATGATATCATGATTTCACAGATGTATTGCTCTATATTGAAAGAGAAGATTCTGCCATCACTCTGTGCCCTTGGTAGACATGTACTTTTCTAACATGACAATGATCCAAAACACACATCTGTTGCATTTCTGAAGAAGAACAGAGTCATAGTGATTCAGTGGCCAATTATGTCTTCTGATCCAAACTCAATCGAACACCTACGGGGAATTCTGAAGAGACAAGTTGAGCATCACTCTCCATCCAGCTTCATAAGAGATCGTACTTGAAGAATGGAAAAAGATAGATGTTACAATATGTCGCCAACTTATTCATTCCATACCTAGAAGACTTGGTGCTGTCCTTAAAATTCATCAAGGTCAAACAAAATATTAGATGTAGTTGTTTTTTATTTCTGGTGTATTTATTTTTGCATCAACTAATTTGAGCAAAACTGAAGATTTTGTAATAACGTTATATTTTTAACCTTACTTTTATGTTATGGGTTAAAAAAATGTACTGTAAAACGCAGTTTCGTCAAAATTTTGGAAATTGTTCTTGTGATCAGTGAGATATTGATTTTCAAAGAGGGTGAACTCATTTATGCTGAGCATTGTACATTGTGACAGGTTAGGGAATTAGATAATTGGATCGCCGTCTCCTGGGGCAGACGCAGGCACTTCAGGTACTCCAAGACACAGCTCACACCAAGCATAGTTGAAGCAACTGGCTGCTACCAATTTTATTGGTTCCACATATATATCAGCAAAACAAAAAAAGTGAATGATATAAAATAAAATCCTAGGATGGCTGGCCGCTAACTGCACATGCACATCCTAGAGCACAGCTCCCAACCAAACAATCGCTTTACTAACAGCAGTTTCTTTGGAGAGAGACATCAGCTTGTGGACTATCTGCTCTTTTATTCCATACCTGAATATTGCAGTCGTCGCAAAAACCTAGAGCGGCTAAATATAGCAGGAAATGCACAGTTCCCTGCTAACAAACTGTAACAGGAACCTAGGGGAAGTGTATACAGCAAACACTTTTTCACAGGTACTGTTAATATATATATATATATATATATATATATATATATATATATATACAGTACAGACCAAACGTTTGGACACACCTTCTCATTTAAAGATTTTTCTGTATTTTCATGACCATGAAAATTGTACATTCACACTGAAGGCATCAAAACTATGAATTAACACATGTGGAATTATATACTTAACAAAAAAGTGTGGAACAACTGAAAATATGTCTTATATTCTAGGTTCTTCAAATTAGCCACCTTTTGCTTTAATGACTGCTTTGCACACTCTTGGCATTCTCTTAACGAGCTTCAAGAGGTAGTCACCGGAAATGGTTTTCACTTCACAGGTGTGCCCTGTCAGGTTTAATAAGTGAGATTTCTTGCCTTATAAATGGGGTTGGGACCATCAGTTGTGTTGTGCAGAAGTCTGGTGGATACACAGCTGATAGTCCTACTGAATAGACTGTTAGAATTTGTATTATGTAAAGAAAAAAGCAGCTAAGTAAAGAAAAATGAGTGGCCATCATTACTTTAAGAAATGAAGGTCAGTCAGTGCGAAAAATTGGGAAAATTTTGAAAGTGTCCCAAGTGCAGTTGCAAAAACCATCAAGCGCTACAAAGAAACTGGCTCACACGAGGACCGCCCCAGGAAAGGAAGGCCAAGAGTCACCTCTGCTTCTGAGGATAAGTTTATCCGAATCACCAGCCTCAGAAATCGCAGGTTAACAGCAGCTCAGATTAGAGACCAGGTCAATGCCACACAGAGTTCTAGCAGGACATCTCTTCAACAACTGTTAAGAGGAGACTTTGTGCAGCAGGCCTTCATGGTAAAATAGCTGCTAGGAAACCACTGGTAAGGACAGGCAACAAGCAGAAGAGACTTGTTTGGGCTAAAGAACACAAGGAATGGACATTAGACCCGTGGAAATCTGTGCTTTGGTCTGATGAGTCCAAATTTGAGATCTTTGGTTTCAACCACCTTGTCTTTGTGCGACGCAGAAAAGGTGAACAGATGGACTCTACATGCCTGGTTCCCACCGTGAAGCATGGAGGAGGAAGTGTGATGGTGTGGGGGTGCTTTGCTGGTGACACTGTTGGGGATTTATTCAAAATTGAAGGCATACTGAACCAGCATGGCTACCACAGCATCTTGCAGCGGCATGCTATTCCATCCGGTTTGCGTTTAGTTGGACCATCATTTATTTTTCAACAGGACAATGACCCCAAACACACCTCCAGGCTGTGTAAGGGCTATTTGACCAAGGAGGGGAGTGATAGGGGGCTATGCCAGATGACCTGGCCTCCACAGTCACTACACATGAACCCAATCGAGATGGTTTGGGGTGAGCTGGACTGCAGAGTGAAGGCAAAAGGGCCAACAAGTGCTAAGCATCTCTAGGAACTCCTTCAAGATTGTTGGAAGACCATTTCCGGTGACTACCTCTTGAAGCTCATCAAGACAATGCCAAGAGTGTGTAAAGCAGTCATCAAAGCAAAAGGTGGCTACGTTGAAGAAACTACAATATAAGACATATTTTCAGTTGTTTAACATTTTTTTGTTAACTATATAATTTCACATGTGTTAATTCATAGTTTTGATGCCTTCAGTGTGAATGTACAATTTTCATAGTCATTAAAATACAGAAAAATCTTTAAATGAGAAGATGTGTCCAAACTTTTGGTCTGTACTGTATATATATATATATATATATATATATATATATATATATATATATATATATACATTATATATACACACACTCTTTAACATTAGGATTCAACACCAAGAATTAAATGTCATGGCATTATGGAAATTACAGTATTGATAGATGTGTTAATAATATGAAAATTATGAAAAAATGGAAATAACATTTTCAAAACATTACAAGTCTTGGCATGTTATCATTTATATCATTCACTTTTCATTAACATATCTATAGATCTTGTGATTTTTATAAATATATATATGTAATTTGTTATTATATACTGTATATATTGTTTATATTTTAATTCTCCTTTTGAAAACACATGAGTATAAGTACGTTTGTCTTTTATTTTACTTAGTTGTTTATTCGGAAAGTGAGCAGTCAGAAAACACTTGTCCTCTTGGATTCTTTCCTTGTGGTAATATCACAAAGTGCCTTCCTCAATTTATGCATTGCAATGGAGTGGATGAGTGTGGAAACCAAGCAGATGAAGATAATTGTGGTAGGTCAGAGTTATTTATTTTCATGCATTTTACTTTTATCTAATATATATAATCGTCTTATCCCGTCTGTCTGTCCTTCTGTCCAGGAAATCCCGCGTCGCTGATTGGTCCGGCCGCGGCCAATCAGCAACGCGGGATTTCAGAAAAAGATGGCGGCCGTTAGGGGGTCATCTGCCGCACGGAAGTCAGCGGCGATGCAGCCGGGAGATGACCGGCGCTAGCCGGTCATCTCCCGGCTGCTCGCAGCAGAAGGACCCCGACCGGCTGCGCCGCTGACCTCCATGCAGCTACCGGCTCCTGACGGCAAGTGTGAAGGGAGGACCGGGGAGCGGCGCCGCCGGTCGGGATGCTTCTGGTGCGAGCAGCCGCTCATCTCCCGGCTGCTCGCAGCGGAAGTACCCGCACACGCAGCGCAGCTCCCCGGTCCTCAGTAAAACGATTCGCTCATCGGTCGCAAACGCCGGCCGCGACCAATCAGCGATATTGGCGTCAAATTTAAACACCGCTCTGCAGATTGGTCCCGGCCGCGACCAATCAGCGATTTTGGCGCCAAATTTAAACACCGCTCTGCTGATTGCGCCCGGTCGGGCAAATACATATTCTAGAATACCCGATGCGTTTGAATCGGGTCACCATCTAGTATGTTATATTTGTCTACCTGACTGTGTACCTCTGCTTTCTCTCTTATTTTATCTTGTTTGCAGCTTGTTGAAACTGAGGGACTTGTATTGTTACTATTATGGCTACTAGAATCACAATAATGTTGGAGTCAGAGCTGTATAGGCAGATTATGCTGCATGTAGTCCATGATAACACAAGGTTAAAATAATGCTGATACAATTAATTATGCCTACTGCATGGTCCGACATGGTAGACAGTGACACAGGGATGTAGGGAATGTCAAAGCCCCACAACCCTTTAGATTCTGCGAATAAAAACTATACCAAAACAGGACTTTTACATAGTTACCAGCTCCAGTGAAAATATAAAGTTGTGCTTCATTATGTTTTGCATATTTAGTTAAGACAGTATAACAGTTTTTTAGTTTTTATGAAGCATTCTTTTATTCAACTGTATTGAGAAAATAAGAGGTATCGGTTAATTTTTTCATTACAGAGAATTTGTACTTTTACAACTTTTAAATTTTGACATTACAAGCTTCTCCATAACTCTCTTTGAAAAACCTTATAGAATTAATATAATTAATTACATTAATTAATGTATTATTAATTATATTATATATTAATATTAATATAATGAGAGCCTTTGTCCACTTCTGTAGTACAACTTCAAACTTTCTCCACTAAGGGGAAATGAGAAATTCTCACGCTGCGACCGGTGACGTCAGTAAGGTTACTGCAGTTCACGGGCTGGCTCATACAGAGCTTACTGTGATAACCACTGCCTGTGACCTGAGGTAACCTTAATTACATTACCGCTCATCACTGTTGCCGAGTTGTCACGCTACTCTCATTGTGTTCTTCTGATTGCCGTGGTTAGCGGTTTCGTTACTGATGTCACCGCTCACCACAGCATCCGGATGTCAGAGTCGGGGATCGTCGTGAGACCTCCTTATTATGAATTTACGGCGGATCCAGTGCATTACTTTTATCATTATGGTAATAAATGGGTAAATGAGGGTAATTGTCGGGGAGTGATTTTTACACTTAAAGGACTTTTCTCTGTGTGTTTTTTACTTTTGACTACAGGGTTAGTAATGGGGGTGTTTGACAGACATCTCTCCATTACTAACCCCTGGGCTTGATGTCAGCGGACATTGCACAGCTGATATCAACCCCAAAACCATTATACCGATTGCCAACGCTCCAGGGCAAGCAGAAAGAGCTGAGGCTAAACACGAGAATTGGCGCATCTAATGAATACGCCATTTCTGGCGTGGCTGAGGGCTGATGTTATTAGTCTGGTAAGGGGCCAATATCCATGGCCCCATCCCTGCCTATTAAGATCAGTCTACAGATATCTGTTTAGCCTTTGCTGTTTATTAAAAATAGAGGGTACCCCACATCATTTTTTAGGGGGTCCCCCCTTTTTAATAATCAGTAAAGGCTACGCAGACAGCTGTGAGCTGATATTAGTAAGCTGTGAGGTTGCATGGATATTGGCTCCTTCCCAGAACAATAACACCAGCTCACAGCTGTCTGATTTCCCTCAGCTGGTTATTAAAAATAAAGGGGACCCCATGCCATTTTTTTCACTTATTTAATTATTAGATAAATACAAGTCCACTAAAGTACATATGCAAATCGCTGATTATGTATACAGTGACATATTTCTATTCATCATCTATCTATCTACAGTATCTATCTTTGTCTATCTTTACACATCTAACACCTAAACATCTGTCATTTGTATTCTTCACTCTATTCTAGTACTTGTCATACTGATGGTGCACAAGCACGGCACACGGATGGCACATGGATTGTACACACGGACACATGGACACGGACACATGTACATACATATGCAACACAGATGGTGTCACACTGACACGGATGGCACACGGACATGGACCACGGACCTCACCTGGTTTTTCCAGTACCGGAAATATCAGGACGTGTGAAGGAAGCCTTAAAGGCTTTTTGTGACTTTGAATATTCTCAGAGTTTAAGCCAATTTTAATTTTGAGACAAAACTCATACTATCAGCCAATAAAAGATATGTCCTGTTTGCAAAGAAAGTCATCAATTGCTGTTTACTGATTTAGAAACAGCTGAAAGATATAAAATGTGGTGACATTAGTAGCTTTCAAGTGCGAGGTAAAATGATATGATAATGACATCAATCCAGAATATTCTACAACTCCTCTTATCGTTCATAGCCAGCTTTTCATAGATTCTGGTTTCAAAACAAAATGTGTCTGGGTCACAAACACTGTTATTTGGTGTATGGAAAGAAAACATATTTGAAGCAAAAAGAAATTATGGAATGGTTTTTATGTTACAATGTATTTTTCTTATGGAGAAATATAGTTTTGACAAAATGTGTAGCTTTCATAAAGTGCTCAATAATAATGTACAAGAAAGAAATTAGAATTGGTGACAATGCTTGTAAGTGAGCACTGTGAGGCAGTGACTGGGATCGTATATGAGGGACGTTATATATCCCCCAGAATTTGTACAGAGACCAATTAAAACCATTCGAGTGCATTGCAGTCACAGACACACCTGCGGCTGCAGTGCAGGAACGAAGGTGAGCATTGACCTGGTCAGGCTATCTGGCTAAGGGCCTTGATTTCTTGGAGGAGGCTACAAGAAGGCAGTGGGGCGGCCTCCTCCCTCCAACCCGGGTTTTCCAGTGGCTCTTGCCACAGGTCCTTTAAAAACCCTGCATTAAGGGTTAGTGTTGTTCATTGTTGGGACCTGCTAGGAGCATAGCAGGAAAGCTCGGCGGGCCTGTGTGTAGCTGAACCCACGCCTGGGAAGGATCTGCACCCATCAGGCTCTGAGCGGCGTGGCCATTGCCCCTGGCAACCGTTGTTCATGGACTTATGTTAACCAGGCTGCGAACCGGAGGACTTTCTGTTTACCCGTAAGTTGCTGAATAAAAGCTGCTTATGTTGGACTTGCTTGGGTCACTGCCTCAGTTACTGCACGATGTGAACACTGCCGCCTTACAGCACAGAGAGAACATTTAGGAGGGAAGATTACATAGCAAAATCAAATGAGCCCCACCCAGTCTCAACATTACTCAGCATTCTCTAGATCTGCATCACTATGAACAGAAAGCCAAATTATTGCTTTAACCACCTACCTCTCACTGGGTCTTGAAGACCAAAATAGGCTTTGTCTTTACAGGTCTTAATATCCAGGTTTTAATCCTGTAGACTGTAAGCCCGTAATGGCAGGGCCCTCTCCTTTCTGTGCCAGTGTGTCATTAGTTTGCTCATCGTATTTTATATTTGGATCTTGTAGGTAACCCCTTCTCATGTACAGCACCAGGGAATCAATGGTGCTCTAAAAATAAATAATAATTATAATAATAATATGAAAACCACAACCATCAACAGAAGAGGAGAACTAAAATTTGAACACAGAAACACCTGCACACACAGTCAGAAGTCGGTGCGCACTTGCTCTTCCATCCCGAGACAGATGGATGATAACACTATACAGTTTGAGAAGCACTGAAATAAAGTGTACAGGGAAGTAAGTACACTGTGTTCCAAATTATTATGCAAATACTATTTTCTCAGATTTTCCCAAATTACCTATATGAATTGCAGTCATTGTAATTTTCCAGTCAAATAACTATTAGAGTACAATTGAAAGTTTTTTGTACAAACTGCCTATGATAACAGTATATTTTTTAAAAAATAAAAAACTCAAACTGCACTCAAAATGCATGTTCCAAATTATTATGCACAGCAGAGTTTTCAACCTTTTCATTTTAATGAAGAACAAAAAAAGGTCATTTTTGAAATTATAAGCATTAGCAGGTTATTACAAACTGAAATCAAACAGTTTTCAACTCAAAACTTTATTCTAGGTGATGTAACATTTGCACATAGGACCCCTTGTTCGAAAGGAGCTTCTGAACTCTCTCGTCCATTGAATTTGTCAGGTTTTGGATGGTTTCTGCTTCAATTGTTTTGCATGAGGACAGAATACCCTCCCAGAGCTGTTGCTTAGATGTGAACGGCCTCCCGCCATCATAGACACTCCTTTTGATGTTGCTCCAGAGGTTCTCAATGGGGTTGAGGTCAGGGGAGCTTGGGTGCCACACCATAAGTTTGTCCCCTTTTATGCCCATAGCAGCCAGAGATGCAGATGTGTTATGTGTAGCATGAGACGGGGCATTAAATGTGTATGTGTAGCATGAAAATGATCTTGCTGCGGAATGCACGGTTCTTCTTCTTGAACCATGGAAGGAAGTGTTGTTTGAGAAACTCAACATACATTATGGAGTTCATCTTTACTAGAGATGAGCGTTGTTCTACTCGAACTGTTTCGCCAATCTCAAATTCGAGCTGTTTTGGGCGGTGTTCGAGCCGTTCGGCAAACACGAACAATTTGAGAAAAATTCGGCTGTTCGAGGTTATGTTCGATAACTGTTCGTGCACCAAAATCATAACTGGATTTTTTCTCAGTAATGATGAAAATTAATATTAATACGCAGTTTGAGTGTACAGCGGGGTGGGGGGAGGGGCAGGGGATGGATCTCTGCAGGAACAATGAAGATCTCCATTTTTTTTTTCTCTTTCCCGCATTTACAGTGGGGAGGTGCAATCTGTCAGCCTATCAGCAGCGCACACACGGAGCGAAGTGCTTTTTTTCACACAAGCAAGGGCATGTGTCATTGGCATGTGTATGTCACATGTCCTTGCCCTATAAGACCAAGCCATTTTCCCCGTCGCCACCATTTTCTCACTGCTGCAGCTGCGTGTTAGACGGCACCGCTGTTGCTGTGTGCGCTATACCTTGTTAATTTCAAGCCAATTTTCGCACAAATCTACAGATAGCTTGGGAGTAGGGAATAGTTGTGATTGCAGTCCTTTTAAGGACTAGGTTACAGCATTTCCTACGACTTTTATCAGGCAGGTCTGTGCTCTTAAATAGATAGATTGTGGGAGTAAAGACTAATTGTAATTGGAGTCCTTTTCAGGACTAGGTTACATCAGTTCCTATCAGTTTTTGCCAGGCAGGTCTGTGCCAGTGCTGTGCAAGTTTTTTTCACAGCATTTGGCTGAATCTAGCAAAGCTAATCCTTTTTGGCTTATTGCAGAGTGTGTTAGTCAGTGGAGTAGCCTATCTGTGTTGCAAGATATACCACCTGTGTATAGAATACCAATTTTTTTACTGCACCTAGTGAAGTAAAATCTTTTGGGCATAGCATCATTCTATTAGTCCATCTATACTGACCTCCATCAGGTTGCAAATTGAATATAATTTTTTTCTGCATCTAGCTCTGAAAAAATATTGGGCTTCTATCTGTGTGTGGGACTTGTTGTATTAGTCCATCTATACTGACCTCCATCAGGTTGCAAACTGAATATATTTTTTTCTGCATCTACCTCTGAAAAAATATTGGGCTTCTAGCTGTGTGTGGGACTTGTTCTATTAATCCATCTATACAGACCTCCATCAGGTTGCAAACTGAATATATTTTTTTCTGCATCTACCTCTGAAAAAATATTGGACTTCTAGCTGTGTGTGGGACTTGTTGTATTAGTCCATCTATACTGACCTCCATCAGGTTGCAAACTGAATATATTTTTTTCTGCATCTACCTCTGAAAAAATATTGAGCTTCTAGCTGTGTGTGGGACTTGTTCTATTAATCCATCTATACAGACCTCCATCAGGTTGCAAACTGAATATTTTTTTTTCTGCATCTACCTCTGAAAAAATATTGGGCTTCTAGCTGTGTGTGGGACTTGTTCTATTAATCCATCTATACAGACCTCCATCAGGTTGCAAACTGAATATATTTTTTTCTGCATCTACCTCTGAAAAAATATTGGGCTTCTAGCTGTGTGTGGGACTTGTTGTATTAGTCCATCTATACTGACCTCCATCAGGTTGCAAACTGAATATATTTTTTTCTGCATCTACCTCTGAAAAAAAATTGGGCTTGTAGCTGTGTGTGGGACGTGTTCTATTAATCCATCTATACAGACCTCCATCAGGTTGCAAACTGAATATATTTTTTTCTGCATCTACCTCTGAAAAAATATGTGGCCTTCTAGCAGTGGGTGGGACTTTCTCTATTAGTCCATCTATACTGACCTCCATCAGGTTGCAAATTAAAAATAATTTTTATCTGCATCTACAGTACCTCTGAAAAAATATTTGGGCTTCTAGCTGTGTGTGGGACTTGTTCTATTAGTCCATCTATACTGACCTCCATCAGGTTGCAAATTGAATATAATTTTTATCTGCATCTAGCTCTGAAATAATATTTGGCCTTCTAGCAGTGTGTGGGACTTTCTTTATTAGTCCATCTATACTGACCTCCATCAGGTTGCAAATTGAATATAATTTTTATCTGCATCTAGCTCTGAAAAAATATTTGGCCTTCTAGCAGTGTGTGGGACTTTCTCTATTAGTCCATCTATACTGACCTCCATCAGGTTGCAAATTAAAAATAATTTTTATCTGCATCTACAGTACCTCTGAAAAAATATTTGGGCTTCTAGCTGTGTGTGGGACTTGTTCTATTAGTCCATCTATACTGACCTCCATCAGGTTGCAAATTAAAAATAATTTTTATCTGCATCTAGCTCTGAAAAAATATTTGGCCTTCTAGCAGTGTGTGGCACTTTCTCTATTAGTCCATCTATACTGACCTCCATCAGGTTGCAAATTAAAAATAATTTTTATCTGCATCTACCTCTGAAAAAATATTTGGGCTTCTAGCTGTGTGTGGGACTTGTTCTATTAATCCATCTATACAGACCTCCATCAGGTTGCAAACTGAATATAATTTTTTTCTGCATCTAGCTCTGAAAAAATATTTGGCCTTCTAGCAGTGTGTGGGACTTGTTCTATTAGTCCACCTATACTGACCTCCATCAGGTTGCAAATTCAAAATAATTTTTTGTCTGCATCTAGCTCTGAAAAAATATTTGGCCTTCTAGCAGTGTGTGGGACTTTCTCTATTAGTCCATCTATACTGACCTCCATCAGGTTGCAAACTGAATATATTTTTTTTCTGCATCTACCTCTGAAAAAATATTGGGCTTGTAGCTGTGTGTGGGACTTGTTCTATTAATCCATCTATAAAGACCTCCATCAGGTTGCAAACTGAATAAAAAAATTTTCTGCATCTACCTCTGAAAAAATATTTGGGCTTCTATCTGTGTGTGGGACTTGTTCTATTAGTCCATCTATACTGACCTCCATCAGATTGCAAATTGAATATAATTTTTTTCTGCATCTAACCCAGCCAATAGTTTTGGCCTAATACCACAGTTTGGCCACTCAGCTCTGCTCGGTTCCAATCCATTGTTTTTTTGTGCAAACAACTCCAGAGTTGTGAATTAGTTAACCACCAAAATGAGTGGAAAAAGGCCTGCTGCTGGTGGAAAGGGGAATAGGCGTGTTGGGAAGGGGAAAAAAGGTTGTGTCCGTGGGGTAGGTGTTAAAGCAACAGTAACATCTGCAGAAGAAAGACCATCTTCCAGCCAAACTAAAATGTCTACTTCTTTTAGCGGACAATGTGATAAGATCCCTTTCTTACGGCCACGCCAATCGCTACAAATTCCAGATGAGGCACAAAAACAGCAGGTGCTTCAACGGATATCAAGTGCTCCTTTAAGTGGGCTCTCCTCCACATCAATTTCAACATCACAAATACTCCAGTCCTCAAAGGTGTCACCCCAATCGCACTTGCTTCCTCACAGCTCCCAAATCTCCAGCTGCCCATCTGAGTATGAGGTAGAACAGATGGTTGAGTCTGCAGAGCTGTTTACTCATACTATAGCCTGGGAATCAGAGGTCGACTCCAGCGCTTCTGTGAATCCAGACGAGGAAATGATCTGCACTGATGCCCAGAATCTTTATGAGTCGGATCCAGGACCAGACGCAGAAGGTTCTGACCATAATGTAGACCCTCATTCCCAAACTGTAACTCCTGTTGGTGGAGACAATGAGGAAGACGTTGATAAGACTCAAATACCTGATTGGAGCGACAACTTTAGTTTTTTGTCAGGGCAGGAACAGGTTGGCTCTGAGGACGACGGGTGTGATAACGCACAGGGTGATGATGATGAGGTTGGAGATCCCACTTACTGTCAACCCACAGTCAGCCAAGAGATGAGGTCAGCAGAGGAGGTGGAGGAAGATGCTAGTGACGACGAAGTCAGGTTGCGCCTTCCTGGACTGAGACGTAGTACTGGAAGCACGTCAACAACTGCATCCTCAAACACAACTCTGCCTCTCACCACAAGTCGTGGTGGCTCTTCAGGTCGCATGGGTGCTAAGCCTTGCATAGCCTGGGCATTTTTTCAGATCGATAAAGATGACCCAACTCGTGTTATCTGTAACATTTGTCAGCAAAAGCTAAGTAGAGGCCAAAAAATACATAGTTTGAGTACTTCATGCATGAACCGGCACATGGACATGAAGCATAAGTTGCAGTGGGAAGCTCAGTGTGCTACAATGCGGCCTAGCCAGCCGGGCCAACCACCGTCTGCCATATCTTGTGCATCCGCGGCCTCTACATCCTCTGTGACTGGGGGGACAGCAGTCACACCTGTTTTGGGGCGCAGACCTGCCACCTCTTTACCCGCAACAGCCAGCGTGATTGGCAGGTCATCATTTTCTTTGGAGGTGGTAACACCAGCTGGTGTTGAGCGCTGTCCGATATCGATAGCACCACCTTTGGATCAAGGCAACCTAACATGTCCGCCTGCATCTTCCTCACAGACCGGCAGTTTGCCGGGGACACCCTTATCAACCCCGTCTAAGCGCAATAGCCAGCCCTCGGTCCCTCAGATGTGGACAAGTAAAAGACCATTTCCTCCTAGCCATGAGAAAGCTAAGAGGTTGAATTTCACCATCTGCAAGCTCTTGGCTACAGAAATGCTGCCTTTCCGCCTGGTGGACACAGAGGATTTTCGAGACCTTATGTCCGTCGCAGTGCCCCAGTACCAGATGCCCAGTCGGCACTACTTCTCAAAGAAAGGTGTGCCTGCGCTCCACCAGCATGTCGCACACAACATCACCGCTTCTTTGAGAAACTCTGTGTGTGACAGGATGCATTTCACCACAGACACTTGGACGAGTAGGCATGGACAGGGGCGTTACATGTCGCTGACTGGGCACTGGGTAACTATGGTGACAGCAGGACAAGGGGCTGCTGTCCAAGTCTTGCCGTCCCCACGAGTTGTGCGTCAGTCCTCTTTATGTCAAAGTTCCTCCACTGCTTCTGCCTCCTCAACCTCCTCTCAGTCTTCCACCTGCACCCAAAGCCTGTCTGGTCATGCCACAAGCTTTCTAACTGCGCAGAAGGGATCCTGCACACCTCCTTACTATGCTGGCAGTAGGGCTCAACGTCATCAGGCGGTTTTTACATTGAAATGTCTGGGAAATGTGAGTCACACAGCTGAGGAGTTGTGGTCAGCTCTGGAGAACCAATTTCATGAATGGTTGTCTCCACTGGACCTGAAACCAGGGAAGGCCGTGTGCGACAATGCTGCAAACCTGGGTGCGGCCCTTCGCCGGGGCAATGTCACACACGTGCCTTGTATGGCTCACGTGTTGAACCTGGTTGTCCAGCAATTTTTAGCCCACTATCCCAGACTAGATGGCCTTCTGCAGAGGACACGGTCGCTGTGTGCTCACTTCCGCCGTTCGCATCCCGCAGCTCAGCGACTTACATCTCTACAGAAGTCGTTGGGCCTGCCACTTCACCGGCTAAAATGCGATGTGCCTACCCGGTGGAATTCAACTCTGCACATGTTGCAGCGACTGTGGCAGCACCGACAAGCCTTGATGCAATACGTTCTGACGTATAGCCTGGGCCAATGAGATCCAGAGGTGGGGCAAATCACGCTGGAGGAGTGGTCTCAGATCAGGGACCTATGCACCCTTCTGCACAGTTTTGAAATGGCGACGAAGATGTTTAGTGCTGACGATGCCATTATCAGCATGACTATTCCGGTGATTTACATGCTGGAGCACATGTTAAACAGAATTCGGAGTCAGGTGGTGGCACAAGAGGAGGTGGAGGAAGTAGAGGAGGAGGAGTTGTATGCGGAAGGGCTAACATCTGCAAGGTCCAGACGGTCGGCAGCACCAAGGCGGCAGGCATGTGAGGGTGGGGGAGATGGTTTTACCAGGGCGCATGGTAGCAGCCAAACTAGTGAGGAAGGTGCAGGAGCCCAGGAAGAAGTGGAGGACGAACTGATGGAAGACTCATCAGATGAGGGAGACCTTGATCACATTTCTGTTGTGCGAGGTTGGGGGGAGAGGACAGAGGAAGGAAGCATGATTGTTACCTCGCCACCAACACAACAGGGACTTGGTGCTCCTGGATGCGCAACACACATGAGTGCCTTCTTGCTGCACTACCTGCAACATGACCCTCGAATTGTGAGAATTAGAAATAATCCTGACTACTGGGTTGCCACACTGTTAGATCCCCGGTACAAAAGTAAATTTGCAGAAATTATTCCTGCCATAGAAAGGGATGCACGCATGCAGGAGTATCAGCAGAGACTGTTGCAGAATCTTACATGTGCTTTTCCACAAAATACCAGTGGTGCACGTAGTTAATCTCACAGTTCCAACTTGCCAACCGTGGGACCGTCAAGTGTTCAGCACTCAAACCGTAACAGAACCACAGTATCTGCTGGTAACATCAATTTTGCGGAATCATTTCACCACTTTTTTAGCCCATCCTTTGCAAGGCCACAGGAGACAAGAAGTCTGACACATAGTCAACGCCTAGAGACGATGGTACAGGAGTATCTCCAAGTAAACATTGAAGCCATGACTGTGTCACTGGACCCTTGCTCTTTTTGGGCTTCCAATCTGGATAAATGGCCGGAGCTAGCCACTTACGCCTTGGAGATCTTGTCATGCCCCGCAGCCAGCGTTCTGTCTGAACGTGTGTTCAGCGCTGCTGGTGGTGTGCTGACAGATAAGCGCACGCGGCTCTCCACTGATAATGTAGACAGACTCACGTTCATAAAGATGAACAAATCATGGATCCGAAACGACTTTTCTACCCCTGTGTCATCCTGGGGAGAGTAAAAGCTTGATGATTGGTTAAAATCACCCTACCAACCGTTTTAAGCTTAAAAATTACTAATCATGTTTATCTGTATCTTGGCTGGAAAATAATTTGGGCTTTGTAGCAGTGTACAGCACTGATTCTATTAGGCCATCTATAATAAGCTCCACCAGATTTAAAATTACTAATCATGTTTATCTGTATCTTGACTGGAAAATAATTTGGGCTTTGTAGCAGTGTGCAACACTGATCCTATTAGGCCATCTATACTAAAGCTTCACCAGATTTAAAATTAATAATAATTTTTAGCTGCATCTAGCCCGGAAAATAATTTTGGGGCTCCGAGATGCGCAAGACACATAAGTGCCTTCTTGCTGCACTACCTGCAGCATGACCCTCATATTGTCAGAATTCGAAGTAATCATGACTACTGGGTTGCCACACTCTTAGATCCCCCAAACTTTTCGATCAACCTTTTCATTTTAATAAAGACCAAAAAAATGGTCATTTTTGAAATTATAAGCATTAGCAGGTTGTTAGAAACTGAAATCAAACAGTTTTCAACTCAAAACTTTATTCTAGGTGATGTTACATTTTCACATAGGACCCCTTGTTCGAAAGGAGCTTCTGAACTCTCTCGTCCATTGAATTTGTCAGGTTTTGGATGGTTTCTGCTTCAATTGTTTTGCATGAGGACAGAATACCCTCCCAGAGCTGTTGCTTAGATGTGAACTGCCTCCCGCCATCATAGACACTCCTTTTAATGATGCTCCAAAGGTTCTGAATGGGGTAGAGGTCAGGGGAGCATGGGGGTCACACCATAAGTTTGTCCCCTTTTATGCCCATATCAGCCAGAGATGCAGATGTTTTATGTGCAGCATGAGATGGTGCATTATCATGCAAAAAAATGATCTTGCTGTGAAATACACGGTTCTTCTTCTTGAACCATGGCAGGAAGTGCTGTTTGAGAAAATCCACATACATTATGGAGTTCATCTTTAGCGCCTTCAGGGATCCTAAAGGGGCCGACAATCTCTCTCCCCATGATTCCAGCCCAAAACATTACTTCACCTCCTCCTTGTTGGCGCTGTAGCCGTGTTTGCGTGGGGTGTCCATCAACCAGCCATCCTCCACTCCATCCATCTGGACCATCGAGCGCTGCACGGCACTCATCCGTGAACAAAACAGTTTTGAAATCAGTCTTCATGTAATGTTTGGCCCACTGGAGCCGTTTCTGCTTGTGTGAAGTGGATAGAGGAGGTCGACAGGATGGCGTATGCACAGCTGCAAACCTCTGAAGGACCCTGCATCTTGTTGTTCGGGGGACGTTGGAGGCACCAGCAGCTTCAAAAACTTGTCTGCTGCTATGACAAGGCTTTTTTGCCGCTGCTCTTTCAACCTGACGTAATTGCCTGTAGGAAAGAGTCCTCAATTTGCCCTTATCAGCACGCACACGTGTGTACTGTGAATCAGCTACATACTTCTTGATTGCCAAGACACTTCATCCTGATCATCGCACAATGTTGATTGTAGTCATGCCTTGACCTAAACACTCCACAATTTGTTGCTTCTCAGCAGCCGACACATCCTTTTTCTTTCCCATTTTGGCAGAAAATGTAGGCTGCTTAATAATGTGAGACAGCCTTCTTAAGTAGTCTTGCCTTTCATTGGACACACCTGCCAAACTAATTAGCACAGGTGTCTGCAATTGCTTACAGTGATATAAAGAGCCCTGACACACATCACCATCAATGAGTTTAACTGACAAACAAACAAATTCTTCCCTTATCACTCCTAAACACTTTTTGCATAATAATTTGGAACACAGTGTACATGTGCTTTTCCACAAAACACCAGTGGTTCACGTAGTGAATCTTACAGTTCTAACTTGCCAACCGTGGTCTGTATGGAGTTGTTCAATAAAGGGCCCAAAATTAAGATAACATAGATGGGAGAGGTCTCTATGAATAGGAATTCCTAAGTATTTGATACCCTGTGAGGGCCAGGCAAAGGGAAAGTTGGACTGGATGGAATCCTATATGGATTTGAGGAGGGAGACATCGAGGGCCTCAGACTTCGCTGCATTGATTTTAAAATTTGACCATGTAACAAAGTGATCTATTTCAGCCATAACAGCATGGATGGATATATGTGATTGAGTGATATATACTAGGACATCATCAGCAAATAGAGAGCACTTGTACTCGGTGCCTCCCACCTCAATCCACCTAATATTGGGGTTATGGCGAATTGATGAGAGCAGGTGCTCCGTCACTAGGATGTATAAGAGAGGGGACAGAGAACATCCCTGCCTTGTCCCATTGGTGATTGTGAAAGGTGATGAAAATGTTCTGACGCGCCCCCTGGGCCTTGGGACACCCGGAGCCGGACCCTTTTTGGTGGATGCTGGTTGTTGTAGTCTCCGTGGCGGCGACCCGGTTCCGTGGCTCAGGGCGGTCAAACCAGTGGCGGAACTATTTATGTTGTTTTGATGTTTAAATGTCCGACTACGCCACCCGTGGATTGCGGTCAGAGTGAACCGTCGCTCCAGGGCAGACCGCTGAGGCTGGTGTTGTGGGTGCAGCAGAGCGTAGCATAACTCCCCACAGGAGGAATATAGCCTCAGGGCAGTGTATGCGGAGGATGGGGGTGATGGTGCAGGGCAGCAGCAGTAATGACACGGAGTCAGTGATGCAGTCCAGGGCCTTTACTCACAGTTCTTATTATCCAGACCACGTCTGCAGGTAACGGCTGCCCACGTCGTACTGTGCTCACCAGGTGAGGGGCTCAGACAACTCCCAGATAACTTTGGAGCGCTTCACAGGACCCCCTTTGTGTGTCCTTTGTCTGGCCTTTCTTACCAACCCTTCTGTCCGGCTGCCTCGGACCTCCTCTTGGTAAACTTGGCACCAGTTTCCCTGACCCTATGTGGTGCCTTCCTAGCGGGTGTAGCGAGGGGCTGCGCCACATAAAATGTCACAGTCTCCTGTTTCTAGCTGAGGGTCGTTTCCTGCCTCCACTAGTTTCGGGGACCGGTCTCCCCCTTAGGCCTGACCCCTCCACGCAGGTGGATTCGGGCGTGCGGTGGCGACTCGCCCGTCCGCACCCCTGGGATCCCTTCGTTCCTCGTTCCTGGAGCCTTCTCCGCTCCTCTTCCTTCCTTCTCCCTCTTCCAGGCCTGGGCCTCTGTTACTAGGCCCGCCTCCGGAGCAGAGCTCATGCAGAGCCCCTGCTCCCTGCCACTTCTGCTCAGACTTCTCTGCACTGAACTAAGATGGCGCCCACCTTTTATACTCCCTTCTCAATGCACCCAGGAACTGCTTTCTCCCTGCTCCTGCACTACAGGGTTCCCCTTCCTCAGTGTTCCCTCCCCCCACTCCAGTCAGGGACAGGGACTGTCGTGCCCATCTCAGGGGCATATTGGTCGCCCTGCCCCACGGCAATGTGGTGTAATGCATGCAGGTGTCGGGTCCTGATCCACACTACATCCTTACCTGAGAGTGAGATATCACACCTCTGGGTGAGGTGCAATACCTCTGTAGCAACCGAGCCCTCAGGGTGCTACAGTTCCATTTATCTTCAGCCTAGGTGACGTATTGCGATACAGGGCCGTGATTTTGGCTATAAAAGGGTCCCCTAGACCCCTACCCCAAGCTTTTTAAGAGAATCATATATGGCGTGCCAGGAGACTCTATGGAATGCTTTCTCAGCATCCAACGAGAGTATCTAATTACAAATTTTTAACTGCATCTAGCCCAGGAAATACTTTGTGCCTAGTAGCAGTGTCTGCTAGTCAGCGGATTATCCCGGCTGTTAAGCAAGCTACACCACCTGTAGTTTGGACACTTAATTTTTTCAAAGGAAATGCTTCGGGACCACGGGATACTCAGTGAAGAGCATCAGGAGGCACCCCAAGGCATAGGGGCTGGGACTGGCAGTAGGATGCCTTGCGGTGGACAGCCGAGCTCGATCCTTATAAAAGCTTTTTAACTGCAGCAGCTTTAGTGGACGCTACTGGAGCTGGAATTACGCGGCTGCTGGCATGAGACTTGCCCTCCAATAGATCCTTGTAAATGGATTTAAAGTGTATTCATTCAAATTAGAGAGACAATTTAAATTAAAAAGCTTAGAGCTGCCTCCACCACAGGGGGGCTCGCTCGACCCACCAGCGGACAGGCACCAGTATTGGGAGAGGGGGGCTGGCCGTCAGGGTTCACCGCGGCTCTGGCACAAACCCGGCGACGCGGAGGTGGCACGGGCAGGATCGGACTGAACGTGTCGGCTTCTCACTTTTTGAATTTTAGAAGGGCATGACATGCCTATATCTGTGTCTCCCCCTCCTTTTACTCCTCCACCTCTTTTCTTTTCGCATGACTATATGTACTTGTCACTTTTCCATGTGTTAGTTGTGTCTTCTGAGCAGTTTGTCAGCTTTGGACACCTTTGAAGGTGTTTTCTATGTGTTTCTATGTGTTTTGTTTGCCTGCCATTGGTTTTAACGATGTTCGAAGGTGTTCGACGAACAGTTCGACGAACAGTTCGGCGAACACACGGGTGTTCGACGAACCGAACCGAACTCGAACACTACGGGGGTGGCTCAACACTAATCTTTACCCCTTCAGGGATCCTAAAAGGGCCGACAATCTCTCTCCCCATGATTCCAACCCAAAACATTACTCCACCTCCTCCTTGTTAGCGCTGTAGCCATGTTTGCATGGGGTGTCCATCAACCAGCCATCCTCCACTCCATCCATCTGGACCATCGAGATCATTTCATGCATGATAATGCCCAGTCTCATGCTGCACATAACACATCTGCATCTCTGGCTGCTATGGGCATAAAAGGGGACAAACTTATGGTGTGGCACCCATGCTCCCCTGACCTCAACCCCATTGAGAACCTCTGGAGCATCATCAAAAGTAGTGTCTATGATGGTGGGAGGCAGTTCACATCTAAGCAACAGCTCTAGGAGGGTATTCTGTCCTCATGCAAAACAATTCAAGCCGAAAGCATCCAAAACCTGACAAATTCAATGGACGAGAGAGTTCAGAAGCTCCTTTCGAACAAGCGGCCCTATGTGCAAATGTAACATCACCTAGAATAAAGTTTTGAGTGGAAAACTCTTTGATTTCAGTTTGTAATAACCTGCTAATGCTTATAATTTCAAAAATGACAATTTTTTTGTTCTTTATTAAAATGAAAAGGTTGAAAACTCTGCTGTGCATAATAATTTGGAACATGCATTTTGAGTGCAGTTTGAGTATTTTATTTTTTAAAAAATATGCTGTTATCATAGGCAGTTTGTACAAAAACCTTTCAATTGTACTCTAATAGTTATTTGACTGGAAAATTACAATGACTGCAATTCATATAGGTAATTTGGGAAAATCTGAGAAAATAGTATTTGCATAATAATTTGGAACACAGTGTATACACTACAGTAGCCAAATAAGAAAACTATAAATTTTCCAAAAACTAAGACAATAGATTGGGATACGAACAGAAACTGACAAAATGGCTCACTTTATATTATCAATGCCCTCACAAAAATTTAGTATCATTTCACTGTACCCAAGAAAATAAATTGGCCAACCTGTCTTTAGAGATTGCCCTAAAAATGTTACTTCTGCTCTTGATAGGCTTCCTTAAAGCAACCACATGTGACAGGATTTACTATAGACTTTATCATAGAATATTGGTAGAAAAAAGGCCCAAATTTTGGCACACTCCTGTTTTGCACCAAAATGTGCTACTTTGTTTGCTTTTACACTGTTCATGCCATTTATTTAAAAAAAAATGTGCGAGAATCACCTGATAGGGTGTGACGTCACACAATATAACATACTATGTATTATGCCAGGAAACTGACTTGATTTATGATAAGCTCAGAGAAGCGGAAGAAACTCCTGTGATAAAACAGGCAGGGAAATGTCTTACCTCAGAAAGCAGCAGCTGTGAGCCCCTGCTGTTTCTTCTGTATACTCACTTTACTCACTTATCATAAGTGACAATATGCTTCCTCACCTGGCCAGGAGCTGTGGTTTGTGCCGACCATAAACTGGAGCAGCTCTGCACTGTCATAAACAGAAAATAACAGCATATATCAGAGGCAGGTTATAAGATTATCTCAGCACAAGAAAACATGTTTTACATATCTAATTGAGTAACTAATTTGTATTCCAAGATCTGTTGATTAAGATCTACTTTGTTTGTGAGACAACCCTTTGAAGTGCCTTTACACAAACTGATTTCAGACAGTTAAACAAACATTAATCAAGTAGCGGCCTCTTTACACCAGCTGATGAAAAATGATGGAGACAAAAAGTGCCCTGCTTACACTTGGCGATGTTCTGCTGAGAACGAACATTTTTTACTCTTGCATAAACAAATCAAATCATCAAATCCCTTGATGAATCAGCATCTTTCTCATTCGTTGGAAGATTATCTACATGTTTATATCTACAAAGACTTGTCTATGGCTGCCAATATTTTTAAATGTGGATGCTACAACACACTGTATGTTACACACACAAACAAACTATGCTACACACACTATATGGTATGCACACACCCACTACATCATACACACAATGTATGCTACACATACGGTCCATGCCACACACACTGTATGTTTCACCCCCAGGATACATGCATACTCACACTCTTTGCTACACTAAACTGTATGTTACATGCACTCTCTACACAAAATGTTACACACACTAAGTTATACACACACTCCACACTCCTCATATACACACACTGTATGTTATGCACAGATGCATGCCATACTACACACACTGTATGCTATACATACAGTTAGGTCCATATATATTTGGACAGAGGCAACATTTTTCTAATTTTGGTTCTAGACATTACCACAATGAATTTTAAACAAAACAGATGCAGTTGAAGTTCAGACTTTCAGTTTTTATTTGAGGGTATCCACATTAAATTTGGATGAAGGGTTTAGGAGTTTCAGCTCCTTAACATGTGCCACCCTGTTTTTAAAGGGACCAAAAGTAATTGGACAATTGACTCCAAGGCTATTTCATGGACAGGTGTGGGCAATCCCTTCGTTATGTCATTCTCAATTAAGCAGATAAAAGGCCTGGAGTTGATTTGAGGTTTGGTGCTTGCATTTGGAAGGTTTTGCTGTGAAGTAAACATGTGGTAAAAGGAGCTCTCCTTGCAGGTGAAACAAGCCATCCTTAAGCAGAAAACACCCATACGAGAAATTGCTACAATATTAGGAGTGGCAAAATCTACAGTTTGGTACATCTTGAGAAAGAAAGAAAGCACTGTTGAACTCATCAATGCAAAAAGACCTGGGCACCCACGGAAGACAACAGTGGTGGTTGATCGCAGAATAATCTCCATGGTGAAGAGAAACCCCTTAAAAACAGCCAACCAAGTGAACAACACTCTCCAGGAGGTAGGCGTATCAATATCCAAATCTACCATAAAGAGAAGACTGCATGAAAGTAAATACAGAGGGTTCACTGCACGGTGCAAGCCACTCATAAGCATCAAGAATAAAAAGGCTAGAATGGACTTTGCTAAAAAACATCTAAAAAAGCCAGCACAGTTCTGGAAGAACATTCTTTGGACAGATGACACCAAGATCAACCTCTATCAGAATGATGGAAAGAGAAAAGTATGGTGAAGGTGTGGTACAGCTCATGATCCAAAGCATACCACATCATCTGTAAAACACGGCGGAGGCAGTGTGATGGCTTGGGCATGCATGGCTGCCAGTGGCACTGGGTCACTAGTGTTTATTGATGATGTGACACAGGACAGAAGCAGCCGAATGAATTCTGATGTATTCAGAGCCATACTGTGTGCTCAGATCCAGCCAAATGCAGCCAAACTGATTGGTCGTCGTTTCATATTACAGATGGACAATGACCCAAAACATAAAGCCAAAGCAACCCAGGAGTTTATTAAAGCAAAGAAGTGGAATATTCTTGAATGGCCAAGTCAGTCACCTGATCTCAACCCAATTGAGTATGCATTTCACTTGTTAAAGACTAAACTTCAGACAGAAAGGCCCACAAACAAACAGCAACTGAAAACCACCGCAGTAAAGGCCAGGCAGAGTATCAAAAAGGAGGAAACACAGCGTCTGGTGATGTCCATGAGTTCAAGACGTCAGGCAGTCATTGCCAACAAAGGGTTTTCAACCAAGTACTAGAAATGAACATTTTATTTACAATTATTTAATCTGTCCAATTACTTTTGGTCCCTTTAAAAACAGGGTGGCACATGTTAAGGAGCTGAAACTCCTAAACCGTTCATTCAATTTTAATGTGGATACCCTCAAATGAAAGCTGAAAGTCTGAACTTCAACTGCATCTGAATTGTTGTGTTTAAAATTCATTGTGGTAATGTCTAGAACCAAAATTAGAAAAATGTTGTCTCTGTCCAAATATATATGGACCTAACTGTACACACTCCATGCTACAAACACACACACGGTATGTTACATACACCCACATCATGCTACACACATACATTATTTGTTACAGACACGTATACTCCATGCTACACTCACACAATCTATGTTACATACACACACAAGATGTTAGACACTTACTGCTTGTTTTATTACACACACTATAGAAAACACAGACTACATGCTACATACATAGACACAGTGTAGAGGACATACGTAGAGAACATACTGAGTTCTCTCCTCCTGTTCAGTACTTCCACACTTCCACAGTGTGAAAGGCCTTTGATGACCAAGATGTCACCAAAGATCCTTATTCATTTCTAACCTCAGAAACTGCACAGATAGTCCAGGACTGGCATTATCAATTCAGTTTCTGGTTTGTAAATGCAGATGGCCAGACTTACTGGTCCACTGAACCTGTGGATTTGTAGATCTCTGTAGGCAGTGGCGTACCACCAATGGCGGCAGGCCACGCGACTGCTATGGGGCCCGTGAGCCGGGGGGGCCCCATAGCAGTCCAGGGGTGGACATACCACCACTGGTGCAGCTGCGTCGGGGGGGCCGTTGGTGCAGCTTCTCCCTGCTCGCGGAGGGCAGGGAGCGATCCCTGCAGCTCCGCTGTTGACAGGAGAGAATGGCAGCGGAACTGAAGAGATGACGGGGGTTGCTGGGAGAGAGCAATGTTGGGGGTGCTCGGAGAGAACAATGATGGGGGTGCAGGGAGAGAGCAATGACGGGGTTGCAGGGAGAGAGCAATGATGGGAATGCAGGGAGAGAGCAATGATGGGAATGCTGGGAGAGATCAATGACAGGGGTGCTGGGACAGAGCAATGATGGAGGTGCTGGGAGAGAGCAATGATGGAGGTGCTGGGAGAGAGAAATGATGGGGGAGCTGGGAGAGCAATGATGGGGTTGCAGGGAGAGAGCAATGATGGGGATGCTGGGAGAGAGCAATGACAGGGGTGCTGGGACAAAGCAATGATGGAGGTGCTGGGAGAGATCAATGATGGGGGTGCTGGGAGAGAGCAATGATGGGAGGTGCTGGGAGAGAGCAATGATGGGGGTGCTGGGAGAGAACAATGACGGGAGGTGCTGGGACAGAGCAAAGATGGGGGTACTGGGAGAGATCAATGATGGAGGTGCTGGGAGAGCACAAGAATGGGGGTGCTGGGAGAGAGCAATGATGGGGTGCTGGGAGAGATCAATGATGGGGGTGCTGGGAGAGAGCAATGATGGGGGTGCTGGGAGAGAGCAATGATGGAGGTCCTGGGACACAGCAATGATGGGGGTGCTGGGACAGAGCAATGATAGGGGTGCTTGTATATTTTCCATGTGCACATAGCCTTACAGTTAATTGGGGAGAGTCACAGAGACTGAATAATTTATATTATTGGCCAGTGGCGATTATAGTTAATGGGGGGGCACAGTGCTGCTTATCACTTTATATTTTGATTACTAAGTGGCTAATAGTATATTAATGAAGGTGGGGTACATATCTGTATTCAGGGCCGCAGTGTGGGGGAGACATGTATATATACAATATATGTGACCTTGTTATTTTCTAGGCTGGAGGATCATCGTGACAAGACGAGTGGCTGGGAGATGTCGACATGAAGGTCCGACCAGATGGAGAAGAAGCAGCAGAAACCGGCTCTGATCAGATGAGACGTCAGCGGTAAGTGCCTGGATGTAAATATTATTCTGTATCTGCACTGTGTGACTTGCATTGATAATGTTGTCTGTAAAATCCCTTAGGCTGCATTCTCACATTTGTCTAATGTCCGTGTGCTGCCAGATTTTTTTTATCGAATAGTCCACGGACTTGTAGAGTTTTATAGATCCATTCACACATCCATGAAAATCACGGATCTGAGAATGAGACCTGTGTGCGTCAGAGATTATCATTTTCTGATCTGATTTTGAGGATTAGAATTGGACATGCTCAATGCGTCTGTAAAAGTGGGCAGCACACCGACACTGCACACAGATGCAGGAATGTAACCATATTATGTATAGCATACTCCCTTAGTATATAGTGTACTCGCTTATTATGTATAGCGTCATCCTTAGTTATATAGTTTTATCTTTTATTAAGTATAACACCCTCCCTTATTACCTACCATCCTCTCTAGCTCTAGGTCTCACAGTTGGGGGATCATACTGTGTTAGAGTCAGCATACTTTGCCCTGGAAGTTGAGGTGGGGTACAGTAGGGTCATTATACTACGCATGTGGAGGAATTCACCATGTGGGTATCATACTGTGTTTGGGGGACACTTTTGTTGGCATCGTACTTTATGGGCAATGAAATAGGGATCTACGTCAGCAGGAGGAAAATTACTATGTAAAGGCTGGAAAGTTGTGAGATCTGCTCTTCTGTGACCCCAACAATTATTTACATTTTTTTTGGTGGGGTGGGGGGCCCAATTGCAACTTCTGCTATGGGGCCCCATGATTCCTATGTACGCCCCTGTCTGTAGGGGTTCTTTTGGGGATGAGAGCCCTGTGCAAGTGCTCAGTTTGCTACCTCCCTAACTCCAATCCTGTCTGCAATCTTCATGTGTTTAACAACAGACAAGGCTGGGAACAGTAGGTTGGCTTCAGCTGACATCATTATAATCATTCCAAATAATTACCATATCTTATGTAGAAGTTATAAACGTAAGGAAGGATTTATCAAAACTGGTGCTTCATATGTCAGTCTTGAACAAAAATTGGTTTAGCATATGTGATATTTATTAAGAAGCATATGCCTTCAAAAAATTTGGTGCATCTCATGGGCTATCCATGACCCAGAAAAGTAAATCATTATATGCCATATAAGCTTACACAGATTTCTTATATGGTTTTTGCTAGTTTTGTTGTATAAATGTATCACTCACCAGTTGACCATCCTACTACATCCTACTCCTATTAAATCCCATTACTTTTTGGATAGTGTTTCCTTCTTTTGTGATTTATTACGAGTACTGATGAGCGCATCTGGCAAAATTTGAATTCAGCATGGGGATTTGAGTGTAGCTGACAGCGAACAAAAGATGCGACGAGGATCTGACATATGCTGGTGAGGAGTGGAGGGGCCAGAGAGTTGCGAATATGAAGATTTGTGACAGTCTGTGATAATCAGCTGACACCCGGCGGCGATCGCGCCCGCACAGCCTGTGTGTGGGGCGCAATCGCCAGGGCGTATTAATACGTACCTGGCTCTTAAAGCCCAGGGCGCAGGTACGTATTAGTATGCCCTGGGCTTTAAAGGGGTTAAAAATGATCTACAACTTTGACAAATGGATCTTCTACAATTAATGACTAATCGGGATTATACATTGCAACATTTTATATGTAGATTTTCAGTCCCATGGTTATGGATCCCTGGGTCTACAACGACTAGGAAGAATTGTGTTTATGTTCTTCCACATTTCCAATCAATGTGGAGAGAATATACAGTAAAACTGTTATTTATTCTGTTGGTCTTTGAAATAAGTAAAACAATATTTCAGATATTCCTGTTCTGTATTTATATTTTCTATCAAATCTAGAATCTAACGATCAGAGTCAATAAATGACGTGACCAGTTCTTTCCTTACCTTTATCCTTTTTAGGCATATTTTAATTAAAAAAATGAATGATCATCTCTAAGCAATGAATTGCATTACATGTTTTGATAATATCACATAATGCAGTTATCTGACCCCTAATGGACTACAGCTCCAGATCAGGAAGAAAAAGAAATATATTTGTTACTCACTGTCCCAACTCTAATGCCGGGCTTTCTTCCCATATGGCTGGCTTTGTACTAATCTGACCCTTGTTACTAGGTTAACGTGGTTGTCCACTACTGAGACAATCCCTTCTCAATCCCTATGTTTCCCCCCTGCAAAGCCAGCGCTCATTGGCTGGAGGGATTGAGTGATATAACAACGTCACATGATCCCCAGGAGAGCCAGTGCCGACTCTGCTGGAACGGTGCCAGCACTGGAGGTGTGTATAGGAGTTAATATTTTACAAGGGGGAAACTTAGGGATTCAGAAAGGTTGTCGAGTAATGAACAATCCATTTAACCCACCAAGCACTTCTGATGTTATATCATTTGCTTCATCTCCCACTAGACTTTGCCCAAGCCAGGTGTCTAATCTTCCCTGGAATTCCTGTCTGAAATCCAGCAACCATCCACTACTTCCAAGCCCAGTCGTAGTAATCCTAGTGCTATTCCACTCTAAGCTTTGATGTGTGAAGTTACAAGTTAATAAACTCGCCTGTATAGGTATCAGATACTCAACTATTCTCATCAATTCCTATCTGCAATCAGAAACCAGCTTCTATTCATCTCAGCTAATAATTGGTGATGAGCGAACGTGCTCGCCACATCTCGGTACTCGCTCGAGCATCACTGTGCTCGACAAGCTCAGCGCTCAGCGAGTATTTCCTGGGTTCTTGGGCGGGAACTCGGGTCCCCGCCCTGCATGTTTGGCGCTCTTTAGAGCACCAATGAACATGCAGGGATTGCTAGCCACGCACTGTAGCCATGTTGGTTGTGGCATTACAGCAATTGGCTGGCTGCACAGCGTCATCAGGTCTATATAAGACCTGGTGCCGCTATGCTCATCACAGTCTACCCCGAAACAGGCAGAGTAAGGAGAGCTGCTGCTGAGTCAGGGAGAGATTTGCTTGTTTATAGTTAGTATAGGTATACCACAACATATATACAGTCATGGCCAAAAGTATTGAGAATGAGACAAATAGTAATTTTTCCAAAGTTTACTGCTTCATTTTTTGTAATGGCAATTTGCATATACTCCTGAATGTCAAAGAGTGATCAGCTTAACAGCAATTACTGTACTTGCAAAGTCAATATTTGCCCAGAAAATGAACTTTAACCCCCAAAACACATTTCAACATCATTGCAGTCCTGCCTTAAAAGGAGCAGCTAACATCGTTTTAGTGATTGATCCATTAACACAGGTGTGGGTGTTGATGAGGACAGGGCTGGCGATCAATCAGTCATGATTAAGTAAGAATGACATCACTGGACACTTTAAAAGGAGGCTGGTTCTTGGTATCATTGTTTCTCTTCAGTTAACCATGGTTATCTCTAAAGAAACACGTGCAGCCATCATTGCACTGCACAAAAATGGCCTAACAGGGAAGAATATCGCAGCTACAAAGATTGCACCTCAGTCAACAATCTATCGCATCATCAAGAACTTCAAGGAGAGAGCTTTCATTGTTGTCAAAAAGGCTCCAGGGCTCCCAAGAAAGACCAGCAAGCGCCAGGACCGTATCTTAAAACTGTTTCAGCTGCGGGATCGGACTACCAGCAGTGCCGAGCTTGCTCAGGAATGGCAGCAGGCTGGTGTGAGTGCTTCTGCACGCACTGTGAGGCGGAGACTCTTTGAGCCAGGGCTGGTTTCAAGGAGGACAGCAAAGAAGCCACTTCTCTCCAGAAAAAACATCAGGGACCGACTGATATTCTGCAAAAGGTACAGGGATTGGACTGCTGAGGACTGGGGCAAAGTCATTTTCTCTGATGAATCCCCTTTTCGATTGTTTGGAACATCTGGAAAACAGCTTATTCGGAGAAGAAGAGGTGAGCGCTACCACCAGTCTTGTCTCATGCCAACTGTAAAGCATCCTGAAACCATTCATGTGTGGGGTTGCTTCTCAGCCAAGGGAATCGGCTCACTCACAGTCTTGCCTAAAAACACAGCCATGAATAAAGAATGGTACCAGAATGTCCTCCAAGAGCAACTTCTCCCAACCGTCCAATAGCAGTTTGGCACCCAAAAATGCCTTTTGCAGCATGATGGAGCACCTAGCCATAAAGCAAAGGAGATAACTAAATGGCTCATGGAACAAAACATAGAGATTTTGGGTCCATGGCCTGGAAACTCCCCAGATCTTAATCCCATTGAGAACTTGTGGTCAATCATCAAGAGATGGGTGGACAAACAAAAACCAACAAATTCTGGCAAAATGCAAGCATTGATTATGCAAGAATGGACTGCTATCAGTCAGGATTTGGTCCAAAAGTTGATTGAGAGCATGCCAGGGAGAATTACAGAGGTCTTGAAGAAGAAGGGGCAACACTGCAAATATTGACTTGCTGCATTAACTCATTCTAACTGTCAATATAACCTATTGGTACTCATAATATGATTGCAATTATATTTCTGTATGTGATATAAACATCAGACAAACACTAATAAAAACCAGAGGCCAGCAGATCATGTGAAAATATAATTTTCGTGTCATTCTCAAAACTTTTGGCCATGACTGTACACTGTGTTCCAAATTATTATGCAAATAATATTTTCTCAGATTTTCCCAAATTACCTATATGAATTGCAGTCATTGTAATTTTCCAGTCAAATAACTATTAGAGTACAATTGAAAGGTTTTTGTACAAACTGCCTATGATAACAGTATATTTTTAAAAAAATAAAAAACTCAAACTGCACTCAAAATGCATGTTCCAAATTATTATGCACAGCTGAGTTTTCAACCTTTTCATTTTAATAAAGAACAAAAAAATGGTCATTTTTGAAATTATAAGCATTAGCAGGTTATTACAAACTGAAATCAAACAGTTTTCAACTCAAAACTTTATTCTAGGTGATATTACATTTGCACATAGGACCGCTTGTTCGAAAGGAGCTTCTGAACTCTCTCGTCCATTGAATTTGTCAGGTTTTGGATGGTTTCTGCTTCAATTGTTTTGCATGAGGACAGAATACCCTCCCAGAGCTGTTGCTTAGATGTGAACTGCCTCCCGCCATCATAGACACTCCTTTTGATGATGCTCCAGAGGTTCTCAATGGGGTTGAGGTCAGGGGAGCTTGGGTGCCACACCATAAGTTTGTCCCCTTTTATCCCCATAGCAGCCAGAGATGCAGATGTGTTATGTGCAGCATGAAACGGGGCATTATCATGTCTGGTTGTTTTTTAAAGACTCTGCAGATAACCCCGAAAAGGACATTTACACCACCTGCCATGCCAGCATCAGCAGGGGTAACAAAATTAGCAGCCTGACCACTAACAGCATGATCAGGCACATAGCAGCAAAGCACCCAACTAATTGTACCGAACCCCAGGTTCCAGAAACAGTGTCTGCGGGTGACACCACTGCTTCTTCCTCTGTTGTGCGTGCATGCCAATCCCCTGTCCATGGTGCATGCGAAGATGCCTCCCACCCTACACGTGTCATTGCACACTCTCAACTAGCACCATCAGCAAGCGCGTCCACGTCCTTGTCCCAGCGCAGTGTTGAGTTGTCCCTACCCCAGTCCTTGGAACGCAAGCACAAATATGCAGCCAACGCCCCACAGGCCACACTACTAAATTCACACATTTCGTGAATGCTTGCGCTCAAAATGTTGCCTTTTATGCTCAAGGAGACTGAAGCTTTCTGCAACCTGATGGCGGCGGCCGTCCCTCAGTACTCAGTCCCCAGCTGCCACTATTTCTCCCGGTGTGCCGTCCCCGCATTACACGAGCACGTGTCCCACAACATTAGCCATGCCCTCAACAATGCAGTTACTGGGAAAGTCCACCTAACCATGGACACGTGGACAAGTGCTTGTGGGCAGGGACGGTACATCTCGCTGACGGCACACTGGGTTAATATAGTGGAAGCCGGGACCCAGTCAGACTTTGGAACGAGGATTGCTGGCCCTGCATCAATCAGGGTTGCCCCCACATTCTACAGCTCCTGCACCTCCTCCTCTTCAGTTTCCTTCTCCGAATAACCACATCAGTCAAAAGCTGGAAGCACTGCAGCACTGCCTCGGCCAAGTGGCAACAGGCTGTGTTGAAGCTAATATGCTTAGGTGACAAACCGCAAAAAGCTAAGAGCTGTGGACAGCTCTGAAAGACCAGGCAGATCTGTGGCTGACACTGCTGACCCTACAGCCAGGCATGGTCATGTGTGACAATGGCCGGAACCTGGTGGCAGCTCTGAGGCTAGGCGAGCTCACAGACGTACCATGCCTGGCCTATGTGCTTAACCTCGAAGTTCAGCGGTTTCTCAAAACCTACCCGGATCTGCTGGTTCTGCTTTTCAAAGTACGCTGTGTGTGTGCCCATTACAGAAAGTCAGCTACAGCTTCTGCCGCCCTTGCCGTGCTTCAGCAGCGTTTGCAGCTTGCACCTCACCGACTGGTGTGCAATGTCCCCACATGTTGGAACTCTGCATTGCAGATGTTGGGAAGGATTTGTGAGCAGAAGAGGGCAGTTGTTGACTACCAGCATCAGCAAGGCCATCAGTATTCAGGTCAGGCTCCACACATAAGACCTCAGGAGTGGACATGGATGTCAGACATCTGTAACATCCCCCAAAACTTTGAGGACTTCACTGATATGGTGAGCGGCGATGACCCAATAATTAGCGTCACCATCCCGCTTCTCTGTCTTCTGAAACGCTCTCTGCTCACAATTAAAGAGGATGCATTGCAGGCGGAGCACGATGAGATGGAACAAGGAACCATACATAGTGATTCCACACAACCCAGCATCATTTCATCCCAGTGTGGATTGAGTGACAATGAGGAAGAGGAGGAGGAAGAACAGGAGCTAGTTTCCTGCGCTATACACTGTGTTCCAAATTATTATGCAAATAATATTTTCTCAGATTTTCCCAAATTACCTATATGAATTGCAGTCATTGTAATTTTCCAGTCAAATAACTATTAGAGTACAATTGAAAGGTTTTTGTACAAACTGCCTATGATAACAGTATATTTTTAAAAAAATAAAAAACTCAAACTGCACTCAAAATGCATGTTCCAAATTATTATGCACAGCAGAGTTTTCAACCTTTTCATTTTAATAAAAAACAAAAAAATGGTCATTTTTGAAATTATAAGCATTAGCAGGTTATTACAAACTGAAATCAAACAGTTTTCAACTCAAAACTTTATTCTAGGTGATGTTACATTTGCACATAGGACCCCTTGTTCGAAAGGAGCTTCTGAACTCTCTCGTCCATTGAATTTGTCAGGTTTTGGATGGTTTTGGCTTTAATTGTTTTGCATGAGGACAGAATACCCTCCCAGAGCTGTTGCTTAGATGTGAACTGCCTCCCGCCATCATAGACACTCCTTTTGATGATGCTCCAGAGGTTCTCAATGGGGTTGAGTTCAGGGGAGCATCTTTCGAACAAGGGGTCCTATGTTTGTACCAAATCCTTTCAATTGTACTCTAATAGTTATTTGACTGGAAAATTACAATGACTGCAATTCATATAGGTAATTGGGAAAATCTGAGAAAATATTCTTTGCATAATAATTTGGAACACTCAACTCATCCCAACGTGGATTGGGTGACAATGAGGAAGAGGAGGAAGGACAGGAGCTAGTTTCATGCACTATAGACGATACTACCTGCACAACTGTCATATCGTCTGTTCAGCGTGGATGGCATGAGGACAGGGAGGAGGAGGAGGATGAGGAGGAGAGCATGGTCAGTCGTCCTCTTGGTGAGGACACGGAAGTCTTGCCTGTTAGCAGTCTGGCACACATGGCTGAGTTTATGTTACTCTGCTTTTCCCATGACCCTCGCGTTGTCCAAATTTTGGGTGACAGTCATTACTGGTTGGTGACACTTCTAGACCCACGCTACAAAAAGAACTTTCTGTCTCTTATTCCCACACCGGAAAGGCCTAATAAAATACCAGAATGCTCTTGTTGCGGAATTATTAAAAAAATTCCCATCTGAAAACGCTGGCGATAGAGGTCACAGTTTGTTGGACAACCAAGCAGTACAGGCGAGAGAGACACAAATGCAATTCAGCAGAGGAACGGGAACACTGTCAAAGTTATGGGCCAATTTTCTCAGACCCTCCCATCGCACAGGCCCTGAGGTGCGGGATACTCTCACAAGGAGGGTAAAGTTGCGGAGGATGCTGAGGGAGTACCTTGCTGACCGTACCAACGTACTCCGTGATTCCTCTGTGTCTTATAATTATTGGGTATTCAAACTGGACACGTGGCATGAACTGGCTCTCTACGCCTTGGAGGTCCTGGCCTGCCCTGCCGCTAGCGTTTTGTCAGAGCAGGTTTTTAGTGCCACTGGTGGAATTATAACTGATAGGCGCATCCGCCTGTCAACTGAAAATGCTGACAGGCTGACTTTTATAAAAATGAACAAGGGCTGGATTGGGCCAGACTTCTCAACACCTCCGAATGATAGCAGCGTAACATAAACTCAAATGCAGTGTCTTTTTTTTGGGAGGTCTAACTCTATTTCCATCACCTCTGTCTTCACACCCAGACATGGGTTTATGCTTCCTGATTTTGTCTATTTGCTCTTGTCCTCCTTCTTTTCCTCATCCTCATTTTCCACCACCATATCTACAATTTCACCATATCTACGCATAAGCAAACAGTATGGGAGACCCACTTCCTAATAATGGGAACATTGTTTTCAGGAGGCCCTTTGACCTCTACGTCTCTTGCAAGGGACATTGGAGTTCATCCAAATTTTTGGCAGCCATTGCAATCACTGCATAGGCAAACAGTATGGGAGACCCACTTCCTAATAATGGGAACATTGTTTTGTGGAGGCTCTCCGACCTCTATGTCTCTTGCAAGGGAAATTGGAGTTCCTCCAAATTTTTGGCAGCCATTGCATTCAATGCATAGGCAAACAGTATGGGAGACCCACTTCCTAATAATGGGAACATTGTTTTAAGGAAGCCCTCTGACCTTTATGTCTATTGCAAGGAGCATTGGAGTTCCTCCAAACTTTTGGCAGCCGTTGCATTCACTGCATAGGCAAACAGTATGGGAGACCCGCTTCCTAATAATGGGAACATTGTTTTCAGGAGTCCCTCCGACCACTACGCCTAAGGGCATTGGAGTTCCTGCAAATTTTTGGCAGCCATTGCAGTCACTGCATAAGCAAGAACAGTATGGGAGACCCACTCCTTTATAATGGGAACATGTCATTGCTGTGGCCTAGCTCTATGTGTCTTTAAATTGGTATTGGGATTTTTCATAAATTTTGGCAGCCGTTGGACTCATTGCATACCCTATAACTGGATAGCAGACCCGCTCCTTTCTAATGGGAACATGTCATTACTGAGGTCCACCTCTACGTGTCTTTAAATTGTTATTGGGGTTTTTCCCAAATTTTGGCAGTCCTTGCAGTCACTGCATGGACATTACCACTATAGGAGACCCACTCCTTTGTAATGGGAATTTTTTTTTTACTGAGGCCCTCTTCTATGTCTCTTCAAAGGGGTATTGGAGTGCGTCCAAATTTTTGGCAGCCCTTGCAGTTACTGATGACCAATAACAGTATAGGAGGCACACTCTTTAATAATGGAAACAACAAAGCATAGCCAACTACTGGCCCTTTAAGAATAGTAGGGGCCGCCTGATGGCCCTATAAAAATAGTGTTTGTGACTTTCAGAGTCCCTCCTTCATAAATGAAACAGGATGTGTCTGATCATGTCTCACACACCACATGGCAAGATAAGGTAGTAAAATGTTAAAATGACATTTACCAGTGAATGTATTTTTCATCCGTTGAAAGCAAAACAAAAGTGCAAAAACACATTAAAAGCGCTATATGTGAACATAGCCCAAGGTGTGGAGGAGCATTTTTGTTTTTGGTTATTTATTTTGCCTTATGTACAAGTCATTACCCTGGAAAGGATGTTCCTTAACAATTTTCCCAGGAAAATCCATTTTAGTTTTGATATTGTACGTTTTATTGTGTGTCGGTAAAAGTGGCGTAATACCTCTGACAACATTGTTGACAGCAGTGACCTGGGAGTCAGAAATGCTTCCAGGGGTCTTCCCCATGCTGTTCCCATGTCACTTGAGCACTGTTCCCATTGATTTGGGCAATGTTTTGGCCCTCGGCAGATCGCAGGGGGGGCCGCTGGAAAAATGCTCAAGTTTCCCATAGACTTACATTGGGCTCGTTACTCGGACCGAGCACTCAAGCATTCCAGTTTGCTCGACCCAAGCAACGAGTACCCGAGTACCCATTTTTGTGCTCACTCATCACTACTATTGATGCTTTTGTATTCTCATCTCTTCTGTATCAAGCTACATCAATAGAAACTCTCATCTCTGCTATTCCAGATTGCTTATCCATCTCTGCTATTCCTATGTGTAACCATACCCCTACTGCTAAATTTCAGCTCTGTTATTCCTGTGTATGATTGCACTCCTGCTGCATCCAGTATTTCCAGCTCCCCTTACCCAACTGCCATCTTGCTGTACTGATCCCTGCAGATTCCAGTGCCGACTGGCAAGTCCAGTTCGGCTGCACCATCGCCTCTAGTCAGTGCTGCACACCATGATCTGCAGCTTAGAAAATCCACCTCCTGAGCTGAGCCCATAGTAGAATTTCATAATGTAATTTTAAATGTTGCAATTATTCGATAATGTAATAAATTTGAGATCAGTCACAGTCATCACTGTGAAGGCTATTGGTCAGTTCTACATGCCAAAACGTTTTTCATTGCAAGACCATCAAGCAGTTGCAATCACAAACATATCAGTCTGAAGATATAGCCACTCCAGAAGATCAAATTTTGTCCAGATATTACAGTCGTCTTCAAGTCTTTACATGCTTGGATTATTGAAACTTGAAGCATTACCAAAGCTACTGTAACTTCTTTCTGTTAACTTTTTTTTTTAATGGAATTACTCTAGAGTTCTATATTAATCTAAAAAGCACTGGTGTACAGTACAGAAAGTGAATACTGAAGAATGACTGAGGAGTAAATATGCATAAGCAAATGAGATGAGCATTTTGTCATTTCTTTGTATTACATAAGACACATAACAGACGTGTGAAAGTGAACAAAGATTCAGTGGTGATTATTAAAGGGGCATTTTCAAGATATTAACACTTTAGCACCATCAGCCGCTGCAGTTACGCCAGCAGGTTGTGCATTCAAATAGATACAGTGCTGGCCAAAAGTATTCGCACCCCTGCAATTCTGTCAGATAATACTCAGTTTCTTCCTGAAAATGATTGCAATCACAAATTCTTTGGTATTATTCTCTTCATTTAATTTGTCTTCAATGAAAAAAACACAAAAAGAATTGTCCTAAAGCCAAATTGGATATAATTCCACACCAAACCTAAAAAAGGGGGTGGACAAAAGTATTGGCACCCTTTGAAAAATCATGTGATGCTTCTCTAATTCGTGTAATTAACAGCACCTGTAACTTACCTGTGGCACCTAACAGGTGTTAGCAATAACTAAATCACACTTGCAGCCAGTTAACATGGATTAAAGTTAACTCAACCTCTGTCCTGCGTCCTTGTGTGTACCACATTGAGCATGGAGAAAAGAAAGAAGACCAAAGAACTGTCTGACGACTTGAGAAACCAAATTGTGAGGAAGCATGAGCAATCTCAAAGCTACAAGTCCATCTCCAAAGACCTGAATGTTCCTGTGTCTTCCGTGCGCAGTGTCATCAAGAAGTTTAAAGCCCATGGCACTGTGGCTAACCTCCCTAGATGTGGACGGAAAAGAAAAATTGACGAGAGATTTCAACGCAAGATTGTGCGGATGGTGGATAAAGAACCTCGACTAACATCCAAACAAGTTCAAGCTGCCCTGCAGTCCCAGGGTACAACAGTGTCAACCCGTACTATCCGTCGGCGTCTGAATGAAAAGGGACTGTATGGTAGGATACCCAGGAAGACCCCACTTCTTACCCCGAGACATAAAAAAGCCAGGCTGTAGTTTGCCAAAACTTACCTGAGAAAGCCTAAAACGTTATGGAAGAATGTTCTCTGGTCAGATGAGACAAAAGTAGAGCTTTTTGGGAAAAAGCATCAACATAGAGTGTACAGGAAAAAAAAGAGGCATTCAAAGAAAAGAACATGGTCCCTACAGTCAAACATGGCGGAGGTTCCCTGATGTTTTGGCGTTGCTTTGCTGCCTCTGGCACTGGACTGCTTGACCGTGTGCATGGCATTATGAAGTCTGAAGACTACCAACAAATTTTGCAGCATAATGTAGGGCCCGGTGTGAGAAAGCTGGGTCTCCCTCAGAGGTCATGGGTCTTCCAGCAGGACAATGACCCAAAACACACTTCCAAAGCACTATAAAATGGTTTGAGAGAAAGCACTGGAGACTTCTAAGGTGGCCAGCAATGAGTCCAGACCTGAATCCCATAGAACACCTGTGGAGAGATCTCAAAATGGCAGTTTGGAGAAGCCACCCTTCAAATATCAGGGACCTGGAGCAGTTTGCCAAAGAAGAATGGTCTACAATTCCAGCAGAGCATTGTAAGAAACTCATTGATGGTTACCGGAAGCGGTTGTTCGCAGTTATTTTGGCTAAAGGTTGTGCAACCAAGTATTAGGGTGAGGGTGCCAATACTTTTGTCCGGCCCTTTTTTGGAGTTTTGTGTGAAATGATCAATGATTTGATTTTTGCTTTATTCTCTTTTGTGTTTTTTCCTTGCAAGCAAATTAAATGAAGAGAATAATACCAAAGAATTTGTGATTGCAATCATTTTCAGGAAGAAACTGACTATTATCTGACAGAATTGCTGATGTGCCAATACTTTTGGCCACCACTGTATATAGTGGAGGGTAGACATTTTATACTAACCGCACTGCTGTGTAGGGAGAGCGGCCCCACACTCTGGTGCAAGTTCACATAGCTTTTATTAATAATATTATTTCCGATTTTGAATAATCTATTTGATTACTACTTGAACAAAAGTGTGGAACTATTCTCCCTGTACAGCAGCACAGTAAGTATCAAAAGTGTACCCTCCACTATCTCCCAATGTGTAATTTTATCTGATGACAATTCTGTAATGCTTTCACATATCTCAATACTTCTGATAATTTTTTTTACATGACACTTTATGTTATTGGTAAACCTAGGTCAATATGAATTGCATTCATGAAAATATGTAAAATTTTACACATTTAGAAAAATTTGCAAATTTAGAACTTTAATTTTTTTGTGTGTCTTTAAAACGGGTAGCCATACCTTACAATATAGTTAATAAATAAATTTACTACAAGTCAATTTTAGATGTTGTTAGAATGTTAGAAGAGTTACAAGTTTTGCAGCCTTTTTATTTTTTCAATTAAATTTACAAAAACTATATTTTTAGGGACCATTTCACTTTTGAAGAGACTTTCAGGGGCATGAAAACCTGCAAAAAATACCCCATTTTAACATCTACAACCCACAACGTATTAAAAACTGCATTCAGAAAGTTTTCTTTCTGGGTTAATAAACTGCCTGAAAGAAATTTTGAATACATTGAGTGGTGCAGTTTTTAAAATGTTATCACTATTGGAAGGGTTTTCAATATATAGGACCCCCAAAGTCACTTCAAAATTGAACATGTCCCTATAAAAATAAGTTTATAAAAAAAATGAAAAATTACTGCTACATTTTTAAAACTACTAAAATGCTTACAAAATAAAACAACACTTTACAAATGGTGCTGATGTAAAGCAGACATGAGGGAAATGTTATTTATTATTGTTCTTGCGTGGTATGACTATCAGGATTAAAGGGATATTCATTCATAGTTTGAAAATTGAATTTTTTAAAAAATTTTGTCAAATTTATGATATTTTTATAAATAAATGCAAAACATATCAACTTAAATTTACCACTATCATAAAGTATAATGTGTCATGAGAAAACAATCTCAAAATCAATGGGATATTTTGAAGCATTCTAGAGTTATTACTACATAAACTGACACATTTCAGATTTAAAAAATAATTAAATAAAAACAAAAAAGACTGACCGTCATTCCCAAAACAAGAAATAGGTGTGTACAGGTGCTTACTAGGAGCAGCCATTTCCATATACATTATTTGTTAGATTTAAAAAAATTGGCTTGGTCAGTTAGGGGGTTAGATGGTATGTTGATTTTTCTATCTGCTTTCATTCTCCTGCAAACTGTACAGCTGGATTCCATGGAGCTTGTGCCTGCCCAGATCCTGACTGAGTGTGTGCAATAGTTATATTCCAAGAGAAGAATTAACTCCTAAAATACCAGTCTCTGCTCTCTATTCTATTAATTTATGTATATCAGTTAGCTGCTCACCTCCTTTCCCCTCCCACTCAGCTCCTGACAAGCTGCTGTTATAAATCTTGCAAAATTACCATGTCCCAGAATACACTTCTTTCGGAGCAGAACAAGCCCCTGGAAGAATATGGCGGTGAAACACGCATCGGAGTGAGAGGACACTTGACTGGCCAGCTCTTGTGTCCTGGTGTGTTATTTCCATCATGGCATACAGGTATTGTCATAGCCCTAAGGGATTTTCATAGTAATATTTGCATGGGAGGTTATATGGACATATGGTGAAGTTAAAAATGTATTTTTACTTTCACTTGGTCTTATGTTGACATATAGCCATAACACTAATGGTCCTACACTCATTATCAGCACATGCTGTTATTACTGCTTTTCTGTACTAGACTATTACATATCAATCTTTAGACATTTTTGTGTACCGTGACCATTGTGGGCCTTATTTATCCCTTTCCCTTTATGCCTATCTACACTGTTCATATATCCTTCAATTTTTATACATGAGCTTTGCTTGATAATTTTGTCACTCCAGGACTCAGTGTATAGATTTTCTATTGTAGATGAGGGGGTCACAGTACTTATATATTTATTACCCTAGCTACGTTTTTTGCATACCTTCTATACCTTTTGGATGCATATATCGTGATTGTATTGGCCACACTAGCATCCCCTGTAAGATATTCTGCTTTTTATTATTGTTGTTTTTACATTGTCTCAATAAACATTTATTTTTAAACTATGGATCTCTTCAGTACTCTGACTTTAGCACTTTTAGTCTGAGTTGATGTTTTGAATTCTATTATTAGGAAGTGCCATATATGTATACATGTGGATATTTGTGAATAATTATTCTTTCAGAGCAAGTCTCCTAATCACGGGTCTCTCACTGTCATCTGTTGTGTGCTTGTTCAAATGGCATGTTAAATCTATCTGTAAATATAGTGATAGCAGTATAGACTCAGAACAAACCACTGATAGCTCATTGTGATACAGTAGAAATTGTGCTTGGCTTTATAGTTCTACTAAAGCTACAGAACTACTACTCACCAGTACTATCACTCACAGAGGAGTGTATGCCCTGCCAGAAACCGGGAAGTGAAGGAGACTGGAAAGCTGCATGCTGCTTAAGAGACAACTTCAGAATAACCCTTTAAGGTGTATTGCTTCAGGTAACTTGAACTTGAGCAGTGCTTTCCTTTCTGGATGAAGACTTGCATATAGTCGGTTATATCTGTTTTATGATTCAGCACTAATAAAATAATACAAAAAAATATGTTCTTCATGAACACCCTTTACTTTAATCTTTGGATTTGATTAAAGAAAAGTCAGTATTAATCTGCCTAAAGTGGAGAAACGACACTAACGCTTACACTTAATATTCAGCTGTACATTGTTGATTTTGCATCCAAAACTCTGGCCTTCGCAAAAAAATAAGCTTTAGAAATCAAAGAGAACTGACACGACGTGAGCTAAATGATAATTGTTGGCACTGTACTTTTATTTAGCTGCAGAATAGATCATGTCAGTGGTGGATTTAGGAGATTTGACGCTTTATCTGTATTACATTACAAAGTCTCAGAATGGAGTTGGCTTAACAGGATTGTGACAGCAAATTCAGTTTTACTTTTATTCTGCTGAATTCTTATAAGAAAGATAAGATACAAAGGAGCTCACTGGAATATAATTTTATGGTAAAAGATGAGATGGTTATTTAGGACTCTCAGCTCTAGCACTCCTGTCTCAGCTGTCTCGGGCCTCCGGCAAGCATTAGTATCCTCTCCATGCATGCCAAGAGTGTCCAAGATGTGTATCTATAGTCCCGTGTGTTGTATTGTTGTTTGATGGTTTCACTGTTGCATTCACTCTGGTTCTTTTCTGGTTTTAATGCTCATTCTCTCACTGGTTCATTTTCTTGTAATGACCTATGATTTCATAGTCTGACTTGCTTCAACTACAGCTATTTTATTTAGTCTCGGCTTTGGTCTAACTCCCAAATGAAACTGTAGCTTTGACTCTCAACCTTGCTGCTTTCTATCTCTTGGACTCTTCGTTCCGTTTCATTCTGATTCGGTTTGGGAATATCCTTACAATAAAACCAGACATTTTAGCTGGAGCTAAGGTTGATGCCTAAGACTTCCATAGACTCGTACAACAATACTATCAAGGTACAAAGGCCCAACAATTCAGTTGTGTAAGATGGATATGCTCATAAAGCCAACAATTATTCCTGAACATCACTGATAAAGTTGGAAAATGGTAACCTTGGGAAAGAAAATGTTAGCATGCATTAAAATAAAAAAGTAATAATAATAAAAGACCCCATTCATAAATAGAGGTCTAAATAAGTGTAAGTTTAGAAAGTGTTGATGTAATAGTAACAAAATAAACAACAACAAAAACACATGATAATACACACAATAATTAATTATCAATTAGTGAACTTGCAGAACTCTTACTCTGGCATTCAAGTCTCCATATCCCAAGGTCCAATAAAAAGAAATTACATAAATAGATAAGTGGAGCTTTGGTGATAAATTCTTTAACATGGCTCTCTACAAATAACTTCCTGAAGGATAAAAAGTCCATTTGAAGTGGATAATTCCAATGTATAATTAAAAGAAGATGAAAAAAGAGGAGGAATGAAAAGCTAAATCCATCTAAGTTATAAAAAGGCACGAAAACTTTAATTTCTTTTTCTTCATTTGGATATGTATACAAAAATTGGTTCTGTTTTAATACCATGTTTAATGAGACTTCCGGACAATAAGATGAATAATTCTCTATTAGTGCTGAGCGAGCATGCTTGACACTGCTCGGTACTCGCCCGAGTTTCTCGTTACACGGGATGTTCGGCGAGCACCGAGCATTTCTGGGTTACTCGGGCGGGAGCTCGGGTCTCCGCCCTGCACGTTTGGCGCTCTTTACAGAGCCAATGAACATGCAGGGATTGCCAGCCAGTCACTGTAATGCCGCAGCCATGTTGTTTGTGGGCATTACAGTGATTGGCTGGCCGCACAGCGTCACCTCGAGTATTTAAAACCTGGCACCGCCATCTTGGACACAGTCGCTCCAGATCAGACAGTGTAGGGAGAGTGCTGCTGAGTTAGGGAGAGATATATAGTGCGAAATAGGTAGTGTAGGGTCTCTAAAGCCTGCAAAATCAAACAAGCAGTCCTTCTCAGGACTAATATCCATCCCAGATATCAGGCAGGCAGGCAGGCTGTAAAGAAGATGCAGTGGTTATACCAGCAAATGCTGCATTACAGTCCTGTGTGCTCCTGCTGGTCAAATTGCTAGACTTATCCCCCGGTCTCAGGGGCCAGGAAAAATCCTTTTTTTTCCATCTAAATCCTGTATTTTTTTTTTCCTCAGTCAGACTGTACAAATACGCGTCTTATTAACCTTTTGGTATTTCCCCCCCCAAAAAAAATTGAGTGTGTCGGTGACTGTTCAGACACCAATATATCTGTTTAAAAGAGTCTGGTGTAGGCCAGATAACTAGAACTTTGGTTTTGCAGTTCCACGTTTCAAATCTCTGTATTATCCTGGTTTTGGCATTTTTTCCATTAAAAAAAACAGTAATAGTGTCTCCCTGACTGTTCAGACACCAATATATCTGTTTAAAAGAGTCTGGTGTAGGCCAGATAACTAGAACTTTGGTTTTGCAGTTCCACGGTTCAAATCTCTGTATTATCCTGCTTTTGGCATTTTTACCATAAAAAAAACAGTGATAGTGTCTCCCTAACTGTTCAGACACCAATATATCTATTTAAAAGAGTCTGGTGTAGGCCAGATAACTAGAACTGTGGTTTTGCAGATCCACAGGTCAAATCTCTGTATTATCCTGCTTTTGGCATTTTTTCCGTAAAAAAAAACAGTTATAGTGTCTCCCTGACTGTTCAGACACCAATATATCTGTTTAAAAGAGTCTGGTGTAGGCCAGATAACTAGAACTGTGGTTTTGCAGTTCCACAGGTCAAATCTCTGTATTATCCTGCTTTTGGCATATTTACCGTAAAAAAAAACTGTAATAGTGTCTCCCTGACTGTTCAGACACCAATTTATCTGTTTAAAAGAGTCTGGTGTAGGCCACATAACTATAATTGTGGTTTTGCAGTTCAACGGTTCAAATCTGTGTATTATCCACCTTTTTGCCTTTTTTGCATAAAAAATAAAAAAATTGAGTGTCTCGCTAAGTGTTCAGACACAAATATATCTGTTTAAAAGATTCTGGTGTAGGCCAGAGAAATAGAACTGTGGTTTTCCTCTTCCACGGTTCTAATCTCCTTTTTATTACCCTTTTTCCATTGATAGTGCGAGTGTAAGCTATTTTACTTCATTTACAATGGGCAAGGCGCATGGCAAGGGACTGCCATGATGGTGATGGTGCGTGTAGAGGGCGGGACCGTGGCCAAAGTGAAAATGTGCCACAACCAACAGCCACATCTTCTCGCTCCCACTTCTTGACCGAATTACTAGGGAAGCACACTACAACACCAGTATTGCGAACTGATCAGTGTGAACAGGTTATTAATTGAATAGCAGATAATACTTCCAGTTACCTGGGCACCACCACCTCCGGTCTGTCTTCCACACGGTCAAGTTTTAGTAGCCGTGAGTCTCGACCGCATACTCCTCCTCACCCTGATGTTCCTTCCTCCCACTATGCCGAGTGTCTTCAGACAGCAACTAATCCCACACTTGGACACTCTGAAGAGCTGTTAACTGGTCCATTTCCATATTTGTGCCCCTCGCCTGCTCCACTTGAAATGGTGGAAGAGGAGATCCCATGTAGCGATGCCCAAATATTTGAACAGCCACGGCCAGAGGAAGTTAACACTGGCAATTTGTCACAAGAGGTGGACGATGACGAGACACAATTGCCACGAAGTGAGGAGGAGGATCGTGGTGCGCAAGTGGAAGAGGAGGAGGTGGTGGATGATCTAGTAACTGACCCAACGTGGCAGGAGGACATGCAGAGCGAGGCCAGCAGCACACAGGGGGAGGGAGGCAGAGTACCCCAACAGGCAGGAATAAGCAGTGTGGTAGCCGCACACAGAAGGCGGGCAACAATTCCCCATAACACCAGCACGAGGGACGTTGCCAGTACAACCGGTAGGTCTTCCAGAGTCTGGAATTGTTTTAAAGACTCTGCTGATAACCACAAAAAGGCCAATTGTACCACCTGCCATGCCAGCATCAGCAGGGGTGACAAAACTACCAGCCTGACCACCAACAGCATGATCAGGCACATGGCAGCAAAGCACCCAACTTTGTGGGGCGAACCCCAGGGTCCACGACCAGTGTCAGCGGGTGTCACCATTGCTTCTTCCGCTGTTGTGCGTGCAATAGAACACCCTGTTGTGTGTGCAAGGCAATCCACGGTCCATACTGCATGCAAAGATGCCCCCTCCTCTCAGTCTTCACTTGTTATGGCAGTTTCTCAAGAAACAGCATCAATGTCCACGTCTACATTCCACTGCAGCGTTCAATTGTCCATATCCCAGAGCTTTGAACGAAAGCGGAAATTCGCAGCCAACGCCCCACAGGCCACAATCCTAAATTCTCACATTTCACAACTGCTTGCGTTGGAAATGCTGCCTTTTAGGCTGGTGGAGACGGAATCCTTCCGCAACCTTATGGCGGTGGCCGTCCCTCGGCACTCGGTCCCCAGCCGACACTATTTTGCCCGGTGTGCCATCCCCGCACTACACGAGCACGTGTCCCAAAACATCTGCCGTGCCCTCAACAACGCAGTTACTGGGAGAGTCCACCTGACAACGGACACGTGGACAAGTGCTTGTGGCCAGGGACGGTACATCTCCCTGACGGCACACTGGGTAAACATAGTGGAAGCCGGAACCCAGTCGGACCTTGGGACGGAACACATCCTCCCCACACCGAGGATTGCGGGCCCTATGTCAGTCAGAGTTGCCCCCACAGTGTACAGCTCCTGCGCATCATCCTCCTCATGTTCAGCCTCCATCTCAGATATCACCACATCAGTTACAAGCTGGAAGCACTGCAGTACTGCCTCAGCCAAGCGGCAACAGGCTGTGCTGAAACTCATAAGCTTGGGTGATAAACCTCACACTGCTTGTGAGTTGTGGATAGCTTTGAAAGAGCAGGCAGATCTGTGGCTGAGACCGCTGAACCTACATCCAGGCATGGTCGTGTGTGACAATGGCAGTAACCTGGTGGCGGCTCTGAGGCAAGGCGAGATCACACACGGACCATGCCTGGCTCATGTGCTTAACCTCGTGGTTCAGCGGTTTCTTAAATCGTACCCCGAGTTGCCAGATCTGCTCGTCAAAGTACGCCGCCTGTCAGCTCATTTTCGCAAGTCGGCTACAGCTTCCACCGCCCTTTCTGTTTTGCAGTAGCGTTTGCAGCTTCCGGCACACCGACTGGTGTGTGATGTCCCTACACGTTGGAACTCTACCCTCCACATGTTGCAAAGGATTTGTGAGCAGAAGAGAGCAGTTGTGGAGTACCAGCTGCAACAAGGCCATCGATATTCAGGTCAGACTCCACACATAAGACCTCAGGAGTGGACCTGGATGTCTGACATATGTACCATCCTGACAAACTTTGAGGAGTCCACCAAGATGGTGAGTGGCGATGACGCCATCATTAGCGTCAGCATCCCACTTGTCTGTCTTTTGCAATGCTCTCTGCAGAGAATTAAAGAGAGGCATTGCAGCCAGAGTATGATGAGATGGATCAAGAAGCCGTAGCGGGCGATTACACCCAGACCAGCCTCATCTCATCCCAACGTGCATTGGGGGACAATGAGGGAGAGGAGGAGGAGGAGGAGAAGGAGGAGGAGGAAGAAAAGGAGCTGGTATCATGCGCTGTAGACGGTAGTACCTGCACAACTGTCATACCGTCGGTTCAGCATGGGTGGCCTGAGGACAGGGGGGAGGAGGAGGAGGAAGAAGAGAGCATGGTCAGTCGTCATCTTGGTGAGGACACGGAAGTCTTGCCCGTTACCAGTCTGGCACGCATGTCTGACTTTATGTTACGCTGCCTTAACCGTGACCCTCGCGTTGTCAAAATGTTAGGTGACAGTCATTACTGGTTGGTGACACTTTTAGACCCCCGCTACAAGGAGAACTTTCACTCTCTTATTCCTGAGGTGGAGAGGTCTACAAAAATGGGGCAGCACCAGAAGTCCCTTGCTATTGAACTGTTAAAAAAATTCCCATCTGAACACGCTAGCGGCAGAGGTCACAGTTCATTGACCAACCAAGGCGTACAGGCGAGAGAGACGCAACTCCAATCCAGCAGAGGCAGGGGAACACTGTCAACATTCTGGGACAGTTTTCTGAGACCCGCCCAGCTTACAGGCCCTGAGGCGCGGGGTACTCTGACAAAGAGTGGAAAGTTTCAAAAGATGGTGAGAGAGTACCTTGCCGACCGTACCAGCGTCCTCCGTGATTCCTCTGTGCCTTTTAATTATTGGGAATCCAAGCTGGACACTTGGAATGAACTCGCTCTGTACGCCTTGGAGGTCCTGGCCTACCCTGCTGCTAGCGTGTTATCGGAGCGTGTTTTTAGTGCCGCTGGGGGAACTATAACTGATAAGTGCACTCGCCTGTCAACTAACAATGCTGACAAGCTGACCCTTATCAAAATGAACAAGGGTTGGATTGGGCCAGGCTTCTCATCACCACCAAATGACAGCAGAGTAACATAAAGTCAAATCCACTGTGTTATTTCGGGAGGTGTATTCCCATGCACCGCTTCACACCCACACATGGGTATATGCTTCTTCATTTCGGCTGTTTTTGCTCTTCTCCTTACCCTCAGCCTCCACCACCACTATACCACTAGGGTGATCGTGGTCCGTGTTGCCAGCATTGCAAGTTCCTCCGTCCTAATTTTTGGCAGCTTTTGCTTGGAAGGCATAGGCAAAGACTATGGGACACCCACCCCCCAATAATGGGAATAATGATTTTAATATGCTGTACTGCATGGCTCTTGTAAGGGGCATTAAAACTATCTTGTTAAGCTACTGTGACCTCCACCACTCTTCCAAGGGGCATTAAAACCGTCTTGTTAAACCACTCTGACCTCCACGTCTCTTCCAAGGGGCATTAAAACTGTCTTGTTAAGCTACTATGACCTCCACCACTCTTCCAAGGGGCATTAAAACAATCTTGTTAAGCTACTGTGACCTCCACTACCCTTCCAAGGGACATTAAAACCGTCTTGTTAAACCACTCTGACCTCCACGTCTCTTCCAAGGGGCATTAAAACCGTCTTGTTAAGCTACTGTGACCTCCACCACTCTTCCAAGGGGCATTAAAACCGTCTTGTTAAACCACTCTGACCTCCACATCTCTTCCAAGCGGCATTAAAACTGTCTTGTTAAGCTACTGTGACCTCCACCACTCTTCCAAGGGGCATTAAAACTGTCTTGATAAACCTCTCTGACCTCCACATCTCTTCCAAGCGGCATTAAAACTGTCTTGTTAAGCTACTGTGACCTCCACCACTCTTCCAGGGGGCATTAAAACCATCTTGTTAAGCTACTGTGACCTCCACCACCCTTCCGAGCGGCATTAAAACCATCTTGTTATATTACTCTGACCTCCACGTCTCTTCCAAGGGGCATTAAAACTGTCTTGTTAAGCTACTGTGACCTTCATCACTCTTCCAAGGGGCATTAAAATTGTCTTGTTAAGCTACTGTGACCTCCACCACTTTTGCCAGGAGCATTAAAACCGTCTTGTTAAGCTACTGCGACCTCCACGTGTCTTCCAAGGGGCATTAAAACCATCTTGTTAAGCTACTGGGACCTCCACGTCTCTTCCAAGGAGCATTAAAAGCGTCTTGTTAAGCTACTGCGAACCTCCACGTCTCTTCCAAGGGGCATTAAAACCATCTTGTTAAGCTACTGCGACCTCCACCACTTTTCCAAGGGGTATTAAAACCGTCTTGTTAAGCTACTGCGACCTCCAACACTTTTCCAAGGGGTATTAAACCGTCTTGTTAACTACTGCGACCTCCACCGCTCTTCCAAGGGGCATTAAAACCGTCTTGTTAAGCTACTGCGACCTCCACCACTTTTCCAAGGGGCATTAAAACCGTCTTGTTAAGCTACTGTGACTTCCACCACTATTCCAAGGGGCATTAAAACCATCTTCAGCTACTGTGACCTCCACCACTCTTCCAAGGGGCATTAAAACCATCTTGTTAAACCACTCTGACCTCCACGTCTCTTCCAAGGGGCATTAAAACTGTCTTGTTAAGCTACTGTGACCTCCATCACTCTTCCAAGGGGCATTAAAACCATCTTGTTAAACCACTCTGACCTCCACGTCTCTTCCAAGGGGCATTAAAACCGTCTTGTTAAGCTACTGTGACCTCCATCACTCTTCCAAGGGGCATTAAAACCATCTTGTTAAACCACTCTGACCTCCACGTCTCTTTCAAGGGGCATTAAAACCATCTTGTTAAGCTACTGCGACCTCCACCACTTTTCCAAGGGGCATTAAAACCGTCTTGTTAAGCTACTGCGACCTCCACCACTCTTCCAAAGGGCATTGATATTGTCTTTTTATTCCACTGCGGCCTCTACCACTCTTCCAAGGGGCATTGATATTAGCTTTTTATTCCACTGTGACCTCCATGTCTCTTCCAAGGGGCATTAAAACCCTCTTGTTAAGCTACTGCGACCTCCATGTCTCTTCCAAGGGGCATTAAAACCGTCTTGTTAAGCTACTGTGACCTCCACCACTCTTCCAAGGGGCATTAAAACCATCTTGTTTAGCTACTGCGACCTCCACCACTCTTCCAAGGGGCATTAAAACCGTCGTGTTAAGCTACTGCGACCTCCATGTCTCTTCCAAGGGCATTAAAACTGTCTTGTCAAGCTACTGCAACCTCCACGTCTTTTCCAAGGGGCATTAAAACCATCTTGTTAAGCTATTGTGACCTCCACCACTCTTCCAAGGGGCATTAAAACCGTCTTGTTAAGCTACTGTTGTTATGTTCTGCTACCAGAGCTAAGGAAAGAGAGGGGATCTGTCCCTACGATAGAACTCAGCTTTATCCCTACGATGTAACAGGGGACCTGATCCTGCGATCAGACCTGCTAAAGTCCTAAGCTAGTCTGTACGGAGACCTATAGATGTGGGGAAGGAATCCCTACAAGTACTAAGGACTGGGAGGAAAATAGGACACCTCCTAACAGAAATAGTAGCAGACAGACGAACAAACAAAATATATAGAACATAGAGGTCCGTAGACCAAGCAAACTAACAGAGTTAGATACAGAGCACAGGCTAGCTAGAAAGTAGATATACAATGAAGTCCAGCAAAGCCAGAAGGGCGGAGCAGGATTAAATAGGCCAACAAGGTCATGTGACCAGCAAAGGAAAAAACCTAAGAGCAAGGTTCTAACAGTACCCCCCCTTCTAAGAGGATCCTCCGGATCCCCTAGGACCAGGCTTATCAGGAAATCTCCTGTGAAACGCTCTGATAAGTCTGGACACGGAAACATCATCCGACCTCACCCAAGAGTTATCCTCGGGTCCGAAACCTTTCCAGGCCACAAGATACTGCAAACTACCTCTATACCGTCTAGAGTTAAGGATGCGAGAAATTTCATATTCCCCGTCCTCCACCACCGGGGGAACAGAGGCAGAGGCGTCACAATCCGATACAAAAGCTTTTTTCAACAGAGAGACATGAAATACCGGATTAATTCTCCAGGAGGTAGGAACCTCTAACCTAACAGCAGATTGGTTGACAACCTGAAGCACCTTAAAGGGCCCTACAAACTTGGGACCCAATTTCTTAGAAGGAATCCTCAACCGCAGATTCCTAGAGGACAACCAAACCATGTCACCAACAGCGAACAAAACCTCCTGTCGTTTCCTATCAAAGTAGTCTTTAGATTTTCTGTTGGCCTCCTGAAGATTACCACGCACATCCGTCCAAACTCTCTCCAAATCACCGGAAAAATTCTCCTCCTCAGGCACGGCAGATCCCAACTTGGAGAACGACCCAAACGACGGATGTCTCCCAGAACAACAAAAAAAAGGCGAACAACCAGCAGAAGAAGATGTATGATTGTTCAGAGCAAATTCAGCAAGTGGCAGAAACTCAGACCACCCCTCTTGATTGGCTGCCACAAAACAACGCAAAAACTGCTCAACATCCTGGTTTTTCCTTTCTGTCTGGCCATTAGATTCAGGATGATATCCGGACGAGAACGACAAATGAACTCCCAACCTGTCACAAAAGGCACGCCAAAAACGAGCCACGAACTGAGGTCCCCTATCAGAAACAATGTCAGTAGGAACGCCATGAAGTCTGACAATTTCCTTGACAAAGGCCTTAGCGAGAGTTTTAGCGCAGGGCAGTTTGACGAAGGGAACCAAGTGACACATCTTGCTAAAACGGTCCACGACCACCCAGATGACAGTAAAACCCTCAGAGGGGGGAAGGTCAGTTATAAAGTCCATAGCCAAATGTGTCCAAGGAGCACTGGGAACCTCCAAAGGACAAAGCAACCCCGCAGCAGGAGTATGTGAGGACTTAGATCTAGCACATATAGTACATTGACGCACCCACTTAATGACTTCCTTCTGCCATCCAGGCCACCAAAAACTGCGACCCACCAGTCTCTTGGTCTCAGAGATTCCGGGATGACCTGCCAACCGAGATTCGTGACACTCAACAAACAAATCTCTCCTAAAGGTCCCAGGCACAAACAACCTCCCATGAGGAGTGTTAGATGGGGCATTCTCCTGTGCTTTAAGAATCTCATCTTCCAAAACGGAGTCCAAAGCAGCTATCACAACACCTTCTTGTAAAATGTTCTCCTCTTTCTCAGCACCGACTATGGGAGAAAAACTGCGAGACAAGGCATCCGCCTTAACATTCTTAGTACCAGGGATGTAAGTAACGGAGAAATTAAACCGCGAGAAAAACAGTGCCCACCTAGCCTGACGGGCATTCAGGCGCTTGGCAGCATCAAGATATATCAGATTTTTATGATCCGTAAGAACCTGAACGGGAAATTCCGCACCTTCCAAGAAGTGGTGCCAGTATTCAAATGCGAGTTTAATAGCCAATAATTCCCGATTACCAATATCGTAATTCAGTTCAGTCTCCGAAAAATTTTTTGAAAAAAAGGCACAGGGATGTAATCCATCCCCGTTATCCTGAGACAATACTGCGCCAACCCCCACAGAGGAAGCATCAACCTCAACCAAAAACGGCTTAGTCACATCAGGCTGCATAAGGATGGGAGCAGAGGTGAACCTCTCCTTGAGATACACAAAAGCTTCAATGGCCTCAGAAGACCATTGAACCGCATCAGCACCTTTCCTGGTGAGATCGGTCAGAGGTTTGACAATACTAGAAAAAATTTTTATGAATTTTCTGTAATAATTGGCGAAACCTAAAAACCTCTGTATCGATTTCAAACCAATAGGCCTAGGCCATTCCTGTACAGCTTGAACTTTAACCGGGTCCATCTCAAAACCTTCGCTGGAGATAATGTAGCCCAAAAAACTAATTCTCTGTACAGCGAACTCACATTTCTCCAGCTTAGCAAAAAGCGAATTGTCCATTAATAACTGTAATACCTCACGTACGCTCCGCCAATGAGACTCCAGATCCGGCGAATAAATCAAAATGTCATCCAAATACACAACCACATTTTTGCCAATCAAAGGTCTAAGGATGTCATTAATAAGATTCTGAAAAAATGCAGGAGCATTAGTAAGACCAAAGGGCATAACCAGATTCTCAAAATGACCCACAGGAGTGTTAAAAGCAGTCTTCCATTCGTCACCCTCCTTCATGCGCAACAGATTGTATGCCCCCTTAAGGTCAATTTTAGAGAACCACTTGGCCCCCATTAACTGGTTAAACAGATCAGGAATCAATGGCAGTGGGTAAGGATTGCGTACAGTAATTTTGTTAATCTCACGAAAATCCAGACAAGGACGTAAACCGCCGTCCTTTTTTTTTTTTTTCTTCATACGAAGCTCACAGCCTTTAATCAAATGACCAGATTTTCCGCAATAGAAACACAAGCCTTCAGAAAATCTACGGTCTTTTTCTTGAGAGCGAGGTGCCACCGATCCAATCTCCATCGGTTCACCACTGTTAGTACACACATTCTCATAACCAGAAACTGACATAGCAGAGGATTTGCTCTCATTAACCCTTGCACGCAGTCTCCTATCCACCCGTATAGCTAATTGCATAGCCTGTTGCAAATCTTCAGGTGTAGGATAAGCAATTAGCAGGTCTTTAACCCTTTCATTGAGCCCAGCAAGAAATAGACTTTTCAGAGCAGAATCGTTCCACCCTGTTTGAGTAGACCAACGACGGAAATGAGTACAATATTTTTCCACATTACCTGATCCCTGTTTCAAACGCCTCAACTCAGTCTCAGCTGATGAGACACGGTCAGGATCATCATATAATAGTCCCAAAGCAGAAAAAAAACTATCCACTGATCTGAAGCATGTATCACTAGGTTGCAAAGAAAAGGCCCCTCCTGAGGCTCTTTGCGCAAAAGAGACATTATGAACCCTATGCGCTGGGATTCATCCCCAGAGGACTTGGGTCTCAAACGAAAATACAATAAGCAAGCATTTTTAAATGAAAAAAATTCTCGGCGTTCACCAAAAAATAAATCCAGCAAACATAACTTAGGCTCCAAGAAATGTGCTCCAGGACAGTTACTCACGTGCTGACGGAGCTCGGCCACCTCCAGAGAGAGTCCCTGCAGGCGATGAGCCAAATCCTGAACCGACACCATGATGGAACAGAAAAATCTTTCCTTAGAGAATTTGCAGGCTGGACTTACTGTTATGTTCTGCTACCAGAGCTAAGGAAAGAGAGGGGATCTGTCCCTACGATAGAACTCAGCTTTATCCCTACGATGTAACAGGGGACCTGATCCTGCGATCAGACCTGCTAAAGTCCTAAGCTAGTCTGTACGGAGACCTATAGATGTGGGGAAGGAATCCCTACAAGTACTAAGGACTGGGAGGAAAATGGGACACCTCCTAACAGAAATAGTAGCAGACAGACGAACAAACAAAATATATAGAACATAGAGGTCCGTAGACCAAGCAAACTAACAGAGTTAGATACAGAGCACAGGCTAGCTAGAAAGTAGATATACAATGAAGTCCAGCAAAGCCAGAAGGGCGGAGCAGGATTAAATAGGCCAACAAGGTCATGTGACCAGCAAAGGAAAAAACCTAAGAGCAAGGTTCTAACAACTGTGACCTCCACCACTCTTCCATGGGGCATTAAAACCGTCTTGTTAAACCACTCTGACCTCCACGTCTCTTTCAAGGGGCATTAAAACCGTCTTGTTAAGCTACTGCAACCTCCACCACTTTTCCAAGGTGCATCAAAACCGTCTTGTTAAGCTACTGCGACCTCCACCACTCTTCCAAGGGGCATCAAAACCATCTTGTTTAGCTACTGTGACCTCCACCGCTCTTCCAAGGGGCATTAAAACCGTCTTGTTAAACTACTGCGACCTCCACCACTTTTCCAAGGGTCATTAAAACTGTCTTGTTAAGCTATTGTGTCCTCCACCACTATTCCAAGGGGAATTAAAACCATCTTGTTAGGCTACTGTGACCTCCACCACTCTTCCAAGGGGCATTAAAACCGTCTTGTTAAACCACTCTGACCTCCACGTCTCTTCCAAGGGTATTCATACCGTCTTGTTAAGCTTATGTGACCTCCACCACTTTACCAAGGGGCATTAAAACCGTCTTGCTAAACCACTCTGACCTCCACGTCTCTTCCAAGGGGCATTAAAACCATCTTGTTAAGATACTGCGACCTCCACCACTTTTCCAAGGGGCATTAAAACCGTCTTGTTAAGCTACTGCGACCTCCACCACTCTTCCAAGGGGCATTGATATTGTCTTTTTATTCCACTGCGACCTCCACCACTGTCTTAAGGGGCATTGATATTGTCTTTTTATTCCACTGTAATCTCCATGTCTCTTCCAAGGGGCATTTAAACCGTCTTGTTAAGCTACTGTGACCTCCACGTCTCTTCCAAGGGGCATTAAAACCATCTTGTTAAGCTACTGCGACCTCCACGTCTCTTCCAAGGGGCATTAAAACCGTCTTGTTAAGCTACTGCGACCTCCGCCCCTCTTCCAAGGGGCATTAAAACGATCTTGTTAAGCTACTGCGACCTCCACGTCTCTTCCAAGGGGCATTAAAACCGTCTTGTTAAGCTACTGCAACCTCCACGTCTCTTCCAAGGGGCATTAAAACCGTCTTGTTAAGCTATTGTGACCTCCACCACTCTTCCAACGGGCATTAAAACCGTCTTGTTAAGCTACTGTGATCTCCACCACTTTTCTAAGGGGCATTAAAACCGTCTTGTTAAGCTACTGCGACCTCCACCACTCTTCCAAGGGGCATTAATACCGTCTTGTTAAACCACTCTGACCTCCACGTCTTTTCCAAGGGGCATTAAAACCGTCTTGTTAAGCTACTGCGACCTCCACCACTTTTCCAAGGGGCATTAAAACCATCTTGTTCAGCTACTGTGACCTCCACGTCTCTTCCAGGGGGCATTGATATTGTCTTTTTATTCCACTGTAACCTCCACCACTCTTCCAAGGGGCATTAAATCCATCTTGTTAAACCACTCTGACCTCCATGTCTCTTCCAAGGGGCATTAAAACCGTCTTGTTAAGCTACTGCGACCTCCACCACTCTTCCAAGGGGCATTGATATTGTCTTTTTATTCCACTGCGACCTCCACCATTCTTCCAAGGGGCATTAACACCGTCTTGTTCAGCTACTGTGACCTCCACGTCTCTACCACGGGGCATTGATATTGTCTTTTTATTCCACTGTAACCACCACCACTCTTCCAAGGGGCATTAAAACCATCTTGAAAAACCCTCTGACCTCCATGTCTCTTCCAAGGGGCATTAAAACCGTCTTGTTAAGCTACTACGACCTCCACCACTTCTCCAAGGGGCATTAAAACCTTCTTGTTAAGCTACGGCGACCTCTACCACTTTTCCAAGGGGCATTAAAAGAGTCTTGTTAAGCGACTGCGACCTCCACCACTCTTCTAAGGGGCATTGATATTAGCTTTTTATTCCACTGTGACCTCCATGTCTCTTCCAAGGGGCATTAAAACCCTCTTGTTAAGCTACTGCGACCTCCATGTCTCTTCCAAGGGGCATTAAAACCGTCTTGTTAAGCTACTGTGACCTCCACGTCTCTTCCAAGGGGCATTAAAACCGTCTTGTTTAGCTACTGCGACCTCCACCACTCTTCCAAGGGGCATTAAAACCGTCTTGTTAAGCTACTGCGACCTCCATGTCTCTTCCAAGGGCATTCAAACTGTCTTGTCAAGCTACTGCAACCTTCACGTCTCTTCTATGGGGCATTAAAACCATCTTGTTAAGCTATTGTGACCTCCACCACTCTTCCAAGGGGCATTAAAACCGTCTTGTTAAGCTACTGTGACCTCCACCACTCTTCCATGGGGCATTAAAACCGTCTTGTTAAACCACTCTGACCTCCACGTCTCTTTCAAGGGGCATTAAAATCGTCTTGTTAAGCTACTGCAACCTCCACCACTTTTCCAAGGTGCATTAAAACCGTCTTGTTAAGCTACTGCGACCTCCACCACTCTTCCAAGGGGCATTAAAACCGTCTTGTTTAGCTACTGTGACCTCCACCGCTCTTCCAAGGGGCATTAAAACCGTCTTGTTAAGCTACTGCGACCTCCACCACTTTTCCAAGGGTCATTAAAACTGTCTTGTTAAGCTATTGTGTCCTCCACCACTATTCCAAGGGGCATTAAAACCATCTTGTTAGGCTACTGTGACCTCCACCACTCTTCCAAGGGGCATTAAAACCGTCTTGTTAAACCACTCTGACCTCCACGTCTCTTCCAAGGGGCATTCATACCGTCTTGTTAAGCTGATGTGACCTCCACCACTTTACCAAGGGGCATTAAAACCGTCTTGTTAAACCACTCTGACCTCCACGTCTCTTCCAAGGGCCATTAAAACCATCTTGTTAAGCTACTGCGACCTCCACCACTTTTCCAAGGGGCATTAAAACCGTCTTGTTAAGCTACTGCGACCTCCACCACTCTTCCAAGGGGCATTGATATTGTCTTTTTATTCCACTGCGACCTCCACCACTGTCCCAAGGGGCATTGATATTGTCTTTTTATTCCACGGTAATATCCATGTCTCTTCCAAGGGGCATTTAAACCGTCTTGTTAAGCTACTGTGACCTCCACGTCTCTTCCAAGGGGCATTAAAACCATCTTGTTAAGCTACTGCGACCTCCACGTCTCTTCCAAGGGGCATTAAAACCGTCTTGTTAAGCTACTGCGACCTCCGCCCCTCTTCCAAGGGGCATTAAAACCATCTTGTTAAGCTACTGCGACCTCCACGTCTCTTCCAAGGGGCATTAAAACCGTCTTGTTAAGCTACTGCATCCTCCACGTCTCTTCCAAGGGGCATTAAAACCGTCTTGTTAAGCTATTGTGACCTCCACCACTCTTCCAAGGGGCATTAAAACCGTCTTGTTAAGCTACTGTGATCTCCACCACTTTTCCAAGGGGCATTAAAACCGTCTTGTTAAGCTACTGCGACCTCCACCACTCTTCCAAGGGGCATTAATACCGTCTTGTTAAACCACTCTGACCTCCACGTCTTTTCCAAGGGGCATTAAAACCGTCTTGTTAAGCTACTGCGACCTCCACCACTTCTCCAAGGGGCATTAAAACCTTCTTGTTAAGCTACTGCGACCTCTACCACTTTTCCAAGGGGCATTAAAACAGTCTTGTTAAGCGACTGTGACCTCCACCACTCTTCTAAGGGGCATTGATATTGTCTTTTTATTCCACTGCAAGCTCCACCATTCTTCCAGGGGGCATTTAAATCGTCTTGTTAAGCTACTGTGACCTCCACGTCTCTTCCACGGGGAATTGATATTGTCTTTTTATTCCACTGTAACCTCCACCACTCTTCCAAGGGGCATTAAAACCGTCTTGTTAAGCTACTGTGACCTCCACGTCTCTTCCACGGGACATGATATTGTCTTTTTATTCCACTGTAACCTCCACCACTCTTCTAAGGGGCATTAAAACCGTCTTGTTAAGCTACTGTGACCTCCACGTCTCTTCCAAGGGGCATTTAAACCGTCTTGTTAAACCTCTCCGAACTCCACAGCTCTTCCAAGGGGCATTGAAATGTTGTTTTTAATTACCTCTAACCTCCACGACTCTTCCAACGGGCATTGCATTTCCTCCTAATTTTAGTCAGCTTTTGCTTTTCAATGCATAAGCGAACACTAAGGGAGACCCAATCCCCAATAATGGGTAGAAGGTTTTTAGTATGCTGTAATCCACGTCTGTTTCAAGGGGCATTGCAGTTCCTCATAATTTTTGGAAAGCCTTCCATTCACTGCTTAGGCCAACAGTGTACAGGAGACCCAGTTGTTATAAATGGAAAAAACGGTTTAGTTAAGGCACTCTGACCTCCATGTCACTTCCAAGGGGCATTTGAGTGCCTCGAAACTTTTGGTAGGCATTGCACTCACTGTATGCCCTATAACTGTGTAGCCAAACCGCTCCTTTTGGTACAGAAACATATCCTACAAGACATGTGTGTTTGAATTGCCTCATATTGATGTGAATGGTCCCTGTTCTTCCTGCTCTTTCTACGTTGCCACCACCTCATCCATCATTCATCACCTGAAGCTTTGTTTTAACAGGAGTCATAGAACTGGGATAGTAGCAGGAAAACATCCGGCAATCCTCGGAGGAGGTAGGATATGCGCCAAAAAGCTGAACACTTCAGGCCTAGCCGCTACTACATACATGCGCTTGCATTCCAAGGAGCAGAAAGCTAACGAGATGAATGGCCTCATGATCATGAATAATTTACTCGTTGTGTAGGAGGCCGACCACTGCTGCTGTCTACCTTCTGAACTTTGTGTTGAAGCCTGATTGACCCAAGACCCACAATCCTTTATGTCTGGAGGACGTGTTGCATCCCAGTGTCCAACTGTGTGCCGGCTTCCACAATATTAACCCAGTGTGAAGGCGTCAGTCAGATGGACCATCCCTGGCCACATTCACTTGTCCACGTGTTTGTGGTTAGGCTGTCCTTCAAATAGGGGCGGCTGGGGACTGTTCATGGACACCCGGCCGCCCCCAGGCGGCTGGGGACCGTGTGTGGTCACCCGGCCGCGGGGCGGCTGGAGACTGAGTATGGACACCCGGCCGCCCCCTGGTGGCTGGGGACCGTGTGTGGGCACCCGGCCGCGGGGCGGCTGGGGACCGAGTATGGACACCCGGCCGCCCCCTGGCGGCTGGGGACCGAGCGTGGACACCCGGCCGCCGGGCGACTGGGGACTGAGTATGGATACCAGGCCGCCGACGCAGCCATGACATGGTGGCCGGCGTCTGCCTCCACATGCCTAAAAGGCCCAATTTCAAGTGCAAGCAAGCTAGCAGTATGGTATTGAAGCCTGGGGGTGGGTGGGTGGCAGGTTGCACACTTACGCTTGCATTCCAAGAAAACAAAGCAGATGCTAACTTCTATCATCATCATCATGCTCTTCACCTTGGCACTCTCAACTCCCCTGATGGAGAAGCCAGGGCCCACTGGAGGAGTCTGGTTCTCTGGTGGGCTCGTCCAATGCTGCCCTAAAGCAGGCCAGGCTAAGAAAAGTGTGGGGGAAGTTCCTAGGAGAAATAGGGGAGGCTGGGGACCGTTTATGGACACCCGACCGCCCCCAGGCGGCTGAGGACCGTGTGTGGGCACCCGGCCGTGGGGAGGCCGGGGACCGAATATGGACACCCAGCCGCCGGGCGGCTGGGGACTAAGTATGGATACCAGGCCGCCGACGCAGCCATGACATGTTGGCCGGCGTCTGCCTCCACATGCCTAAAAGGCCCAATTTCAAGTGCAAGCAAGCTAGCAGTATGGTATTGCAGCCTGGGGGTGAGTGGGTGGCAGGCTGCATACTTGCACTTGCATTGCAAGGAATGGGGGAGGTACAATTGAACACTGCCCTGGGGCAAGGACTTGCACGGGGATAGCTGCAAGTCTGCATCTTCTGATGCGGCAAGGATCACTTCTGATGGGCACACTTTTAGGCAGTGATCTGGGTGTCAGAGATGCTTCCGGAGGTGTTCCCCATGCTGTTCCCATGTATTTTCACCACTGTATGCATGTGTCACACAGCACATGGCCAGATAAGATTGTAAAATGTTAAAATGACATTTCCCGGTGAATGCATTTGTCATAGTTGAAAGCAATACAAAAGTGCAAAAACGCATAAAAAATGCTACTTGTGAACATAGCCCAAATGATGGATGAGGTAGTGGCAAAGGAGAAAGAGCAGGAGGAACAGGGACCATTCACATCAATATCAGGCTAGTCAACCAGATATGTCTTGTAGGATATGTTTCTGTAACAAAAGGAGCGGTTCGGCTACACAGTTATAGGGCATACAGTGAGTGCAATGCCTGCCAAAAATTTTGAGGCACTCCAATGCCCCTTGGAAATGACATGGAGGTCAGAGGGCCTTAACTAAACCTTTTTTTCCATTTATAGCAACTGGGTCTCCTTTGCACTGTTGGCCTAAGCAGTGAATGGAAGGCTTTCCAAAAAGAGCCATGCAGTACAGCATATTACAAACATAAGTCCCATTATTGGGGAGTGGGTCTCCCATAGTATTTGCTTATGCCTTCCAAGCAAAAGCTTCCAAAAAATAGGACGGAGCAACTTGCAATGCCCCTTACAAGAACCATGCAGTACAGCATATTACAAACATAAGTCCCATTATTGGGGAGTGGGTCTCCCATAGGATTTGCTTATGCCTTCCAAGCAAAAGCTTCCAAAAATTAGGACGGAGCAACTTGCAATGCCCCTTACAAGAGTCATGCAGTACAGCATATTACAAACATAAGTCCCATTATTGGGGAGTGGGTCTCCCATAGGATTTGCTTATGCCTTCCAAGCAAAAGCTTCCAAAAATTAGGATGGAGCAACTTGCAATGCCCCTTACAAGAGCCATGCAGTACAGCATATTACAAACATAAGTCCCATTATTGGGGAGTGGGTCTCCCATAGGATTTGCTTATGCCTTCCAAGCAAAAGCTTCCAAAAATTAGGACGGAGCAACTTGCAATGCCCCTTACAATAAGCATGCAGTACAGCATATTACAAACATAAGTCCCATTATTGGGGAGTGGGTCTCCCATAGTATTTGCTTATGCCTTCCAAGCAAAAGCTTCCAAAAATTAGGACGGAGCAACTTGCAATGCCCCTTACAAGAGCCATGCAGTACAGCATATTACAAACATAAGTCCCATTATTGGGGAGTGGGTCTCCCATAGGATTTGCTTATGCCTTCCAAGCAAAAGCTTCCAAAAATTAGGACGGAGCAACTTGCAATGCCCCTTACAAGAGCCATGCAGTACAGCATATTACAAACATAAGTCCCATTATTGGGGAGTGGGTCTCCCATAGGATTTGCTTATGCCTTCCAAGCAAAAGCTTCCAAAAATTAGGACGGAGCAACTTGCAATGCCCCTTACAAGAGCCATGCAGTACAGCATATTACAAACATAAGTCCCATTATTGGGGAGTGGGTCTCCCATAGTATTTGCTTATGCCTTCCATGCAAAAGCTTCCAAAAATTAGGACGGAGCAACTGGCAATGCCCCTTACAAGAACCATGCAGTACAGCATATTACAAACATAAGTCCCATTATTTTGGAGTGGGTCTCCCATAAGATTTGCTTATGCCTTCCAAGCAAAAGCTTCCAAAATTAGGACGGAGCAACTTGCAATGCCCCTTACAATCAGCATGCAGTACAGCATCTTACAAACATAAGTCCCATTATTGGGGAGTGGGTCTCCCATGGTATTTGCTTATGTCTTCCAAGCAAAAGCTTCCAAAAATTAGGACGGAGCAACTTGCAATGCCCCTTACAAGAACCATGCAGTACAGCATATTACAAACATAAGTCCCATTATTGGGGAGTGGGTCTCCCATAGGATTTGCTTATGCCTTCCAAGCAAAAGCTTCCAAAAATTAGGATGGAGCAACTTGCAATGCCCCTTACAAGAGCCATGCAGTACAGCATATTACAAACATAAGTCCCATTATTGGGGAGTGGGTCTCCCATAGGATTTGCTTATGCCTTTCAAGCAAAAGCTTCCAAAAATTAGGACGGAGCAACTTGCAATGCCCCTTACAAGAGCCATGCAGTACAGCATATTACAAACATAAGTCACATTATTGGGGAGTGGGTCTCCCATAGGATTTGCTTTTGCCTTCCAAGCAAAAGCTGACAAAAATATGGACGGAGGAACTTGCAATGCTGGCACCCTGGTGGTATAGTGGTGGTGGAGGCTGAGGATAAGGAGAAGAACATAAAACAGACGAAATGAGGAAGCGTATACCCATGTGTGGGTGTGAAGCGGTGCATGTGGATACACCTTCAGAAATAACACAGTGGATTTGACTTTATGTTACTCTGCTGTCATTTGGTGGTGATGAGAAGTCTGGCCCAATCCAGCCCTTGTTCATTTTGATAAGGGTCAGCTTGTCAGCATTGTCAGTTGACAGGCGAGTGCGCTTATCAGTTATAACTCCCCCAGCGGCACTAAAAACACGCTCCGATAACACGCTAGCATCAGGGCAGGCCAGGACCTCCAAGGCGTACAGAGCGAGTTCATTCCAAGTGTCCAGCTTGGATACCCAATAATTAAAAGGCACAGAGGAATCATGGAGGACGCTGGTAAGGTCGGCAAAGTACTCCCTCACCATCTTTTGAAACTTTCCACTCCTTGTGAGAGTACCCCCGCGCCTCAGGGCCTGTAAGCTGGGCGGGTGTCAGAAATAGTGTTGAGCCACCCCCGTAGTGTTCGAGTTCGGTTCGGTTCGTCGAACACCCGTGTGTTCGTCGAACACCTTCGAACACCATTAAAACCAGTGGCAGGCAAACAAAAACACATAGAAACACATAGAAAACACCTTCAAAGGTGTCCAAAAGCTGACAAACTGCTCAGAAGACATAACTAACACATGGAAAAGTGACAAGTACATGTAGTCATGCGAAAAGAAAGAGGTGGAGGAGTAAAAGGAGGGGGAGACACAGATATAGGCATGTCATGCCCTTCTAAAATCCAAAAAGTGAGAAGCCGACACGGCCAGTCCGTTCTTGCCCGTGCCACCTCCGTGTCGCCGGGTTTGTGCCAGAGCCGCGGTGGACCCTGACGGCCAGCCCCCCTCTCCCAATACTGGTGCCTGTCCGCTGGTGGGTCGAGCGAGCCCCCCTGTGGTGGAGGCAGCTCTAAGCTTTTTAATTTAAATTGTCTCTCTAATTTGAATGAATACACTTTAAATCCTTTTACAAGGATCTATTGGAGGGCAAGTCTCATGCCAGCAGCCGCGTAATTCCAGCTCCAGTAGCGTCCACTAAAGCTGCTGCAGTTAAAAAGCTTTTATAAGGATCGAGCTCGGCTGTCCACCGCAAGACATCCTACCGCCAGTCCCAGCCCCTATGCCTTGGGATGCCTCCTGATGCTCTTCACTGAGTATCCCGTGGTCCCGAAGCATTTCCTTTGAAAAAATTAAGTGTCCAAACTACAAGTGGTGTAGCTTGCTTAACAGCTGGGATAATCCCCTGACTAGCAGACACTGCTACTAGGCACAAAGTATTTCCTGGGCTAGATGCAGTTAAAAATTTGTAATTAGATACTCTCGTTGGATGCTGAGAAAGCATTCCATAGAGTCTCCTGGAACGCCATATGTTATTCTCTTAAAAAGCTTGGGGTAGGGGTCTAGGGGACCCTTTTATAGCCAAAATCACGGCCCTGTATCACAATACATCACCTAGGCTGAAGATAAATGGAACTGTAGCACCCTGAGGGCTCGGTTGCTACAGAGGTATTGCACCTCACCCAGAGGTGTGATATCTCACTCTCAGGTAAGGATGGAGTGTGGATCAGGACCCGACACCTGCATGCATTACACCACATTGCCGTGGGGCAGGGCGACCAATATGCCCCTGAGATGGGCACGACAGTCCCTGTCCCTGGCTGGAGTGGGGGGAGGGAACACTGAGGAAGGGGAACCCTGTAGAGCAGGAGCAGGGAGGAAGCAGTTCCTGGGTGCATTGAGAAGGGAGTATAAAAGGTGGGCACCATCTTAGTTCAGTGCAGAGAAGTCTGAGCAGAAGTGACAGGGAGCAGGGGCTCTGCATGAGCTCTGCTCCGGAGGTGGGCCTAGTAACAGAGGCCCAGGCCTGGAAGAGGGAGAAGGAAGGAAGAGGAGCGGAGAAGGCTCCAGGAACGAGGAACGAAGGGATCCCAGGGGTGCGGACGGGCGAGTCGCCACCGCACGCCCGAATCCACCTGCGTGGAGGGGTCAGGCCAAAGGGGGAGACCGGTCCCCGAAACTAGTGGAGGCGGGAAATGACCCTCAGCTAGAAACCGGAGGCTGTGACATTTTATTTGGCGCAGCCCCTCGCTACACCCGCTAGGAAGGCACCACATAGGGTCAGGGAAACTGGCGCCAAGTGTTCCAAGAGGAGGCCCGAGGCAGCCGGACAGAAGGGTTGGTAAGAAAGGCCAGACAAAGGACACACAAAGGGGGTCCTGTGAAGCGCTCCAAAGTTATCTGGGAGTTGTCTGAGCTCCTCACCTGGTGAGCACAGTACGACGTGGGCAGCCGTTACCTGCAGAAGTGGTCTGGATAATAAGAACTGTGAGTAAAGGCCCTGGACTGCATCACTGACTCGGTGTCGTTACTGCTGCTGCCCTGCACCATCACCCCCATCTTCCGCATACACTGCCCTGAGGCTATACTCCTCCCGTGGGGAGTTATGCTACGCTCTGCTCCACCCACAACACCGGCCTCAGCGGTCTGCCCTGCAGCGGCGGTTCACTCTGACCGCAATCCACGGGTGGCGTAGTCGGACATTTAAACATCAAAACCACATAAATAGTTCCGCCACTGGTTTGACCGCCCTGAGCCACGGAACCGGGTCGCCGCCACGGAGACTACAACCACCAGCATCCACCAAAAAGGGTCCGGCTCCGGGTGTCCCAAGGCCCAGGGGGCGCGTCAGAACATTTTCATCACCTTTCATAATCACCAATGGGACAAGGTAGGGATGTCCTCTGTCCCCTCTCTTATACATCCTAGTGACGGAGCACTTGTTCTCATCAATTCGCCATAACCCCAATATTAGGTGGATTGAGGTGGGAGGCACCGAATACAAGTGCTCTCTATTTGCTGATGATGTCCTAGTATATATCACTCAATCACATATATCCATCCCTGCTGTTATGGCTGAACTAGATCACTTTGTTACATGGTCAAATTTTAAAATCAATGCAGCGAAGTCTGAGGCCCTCGATGTCTCCCTCCCCAAATCCATACAGGATTCCATCCAGTCCAACTTTCCCTTTGCCTGGCCCTCACAGGGTATCAAATACTTAGGAATTCCTATTCATAGAGACCTCTCCCATCTATGTTATCTTAATTTTGGGCCCTTTATTGAACAACTCCATACAGACCATGGTTGGCAAGTTAGAGCTGTAAGATTCACTACGTGAACCACTGGTGTTTTGTGGAAAAGCACATGTACACTGTGTTCCAAATTATTATGCAAAAAGTGTTTAGGAGTGATAAGGGAAGAATTTGTTTGTTTGTCAGTTAAACTCATTGATGGTGATGTGTGTCAGGGCTCTTTATATCACTGTAAGCAATTGCAGACACCTGTGCTAATTAGTTTGGCAGGTGTGTCCAATGAAAGGCAAGACTACTTAAGAAGGCTGTCCCACATTATTAAGCAGCCTACATTTTCTGCCAAAATGGGAAAGAAAAAGGATGTGTCGGCTGCTGAGAAGCAACAAATTGTGGAGTGTTTAGGTCAAGGCATGACTACAATCAACATTGTGCGATGATCAGGATGAAGTGTCTTGGCAATCAAGAAGTATGTAGCTGATTCACAGTACACACGTGTGCGTGCTGATAAGGGCAAATTGAGGACTCTTTCCTACAGGCAATTACGTCAGGTTAAAAGAGCAGCGGCAAAAAAGCCTTGTCATAGCAGCAGACAAGTTTTTGAAGCTGCTTGTGCCTCCAACGTCCCCTGAACAACAAGATGCAGGGTCCTTCAGATGTTTGCAGCTGTGCGTACGCCATCCTGTCGACCTCCTCTATCCACTGCACAAAAGCAGAAACGGCTCCAGTGGGCCAAATATTACATGAAGACTGATTTCACAACTGTTTTGTTCACGGATGAGTGCCGTGCAACGCTCGATGGTCCAGATGGATGGAGTGGAGGATGGCTGGTTGATGGACACCCCACGCAAACACGGCTACAGCGCCAACAAGGAGGAGGTGGAGTAATGTTTTGGTCTGGAATCATGGGGAGAGAGATTGTCGGCCCCTTTAGGATCCCTGAAGGGGTAAAGATGAACTCCATAATGTATGTGGAGTTTCTCAAACAGCACTTCCTGCCATGGTTCAAGAAGAAGAACCGTGTATTCCACAGCAAGATCATTTTCATGCATGATAATGCACCATCTCATGCTGCACATAACACATCTGCATCTCTGGCTGATATGGGCATAAAAGGGGACAAACTTATGGTGTGACCCCCATGCTCCCCTGACCTCTACCCCATTCAGAACCTCTGGAGCATCATCAAAAAGAGTGTCTATGATGGCGGGAGGCAGTTCACATCTAAGCAACAGCTCTGGGAGGGTATTCTGTCCTCATGCAAAACAATTGAAGCAGAAACCATCCAAAACCTGACAAATTCAATGGACGAGAAAGTTCAGAAGCTCCTTTCGAACAAGGGGTCCTATGTGCAAATGTAACATCACCTAGAATAAAGTTTTGAGTTGAAAACTGTTTGATTTCAGTTTCTAATAACCTGCTAATGCTTATAATTTCAAAAATGACTATTTTTTTGGTCTTTATTAAAATGAAAAGGTTGATCGAAGAGTGTGGGGGATCTAAGAGTGTGGCAGTAGTCAGGATTACTTTGAATTGTGACAATCTGAGGGTCATGTTGCAGGTAGTGCAGCAAGAAGGCACTTATGTGTCTTGCGCATCTTGGAGCCCCAAAATTATTTTCCGGGCTAGATGCAGCTAAAAATTATTATTAATTTTAAATCTGGTGGAGCTTAGTATAGATGGCCTAATAGAATCAGTACTGCACACTGCTACAAAGCCCAAATTATTTTCCAGCCAAGATACAGATAAACATGATTAGTAATTTTAAATCTGGTGGAGCTTAGTATAGATGGCCTAATAGAATCAGTACTGCACACTGCTACAAAGCCCAAATTATTTTCCAGCCAAGATACAGATAAACATGATTAGTAATTTTAAATCTGGTGGAGCTTAGTATAGATGGCCTAATAGAATCAGTACTGCACACTGCTACAAAGCCCAAATTATTTTCCAGCCAAGATACAGATAAACATGATTAGTAATTTGAAAGCTTAAAACGGTTGGTGAGGTGATTTTAACCAATCATCAAGCTTTTACTCTCCCCAGGATGACACAGGGGTAGAAAAGTCGTTTCGGATCCATGATTTGTTCATCTTTATGAACGTGAGTCTGTCTACATTATCAGTGGAGAGCCGCGTGCGCTTATCTGTCAGCACACCACCAGCAGAGCTGAACACACATTCAGACAGAACGCTGGCTGCGGGGCATGACAAGATCTCCAAGGCGTAAGTGGCTAGCTCCGGCCATTTATCCAGATTGGAAGCCCAAAAAAAGCAAGGGTACAGTGACACAGTCATGGCTTCAATGTTTACTTGGAGATACTCCTGTACCATCGTCTCTAGGCGTTGACTATGTGTCAGACTTCTTGTCTCCTGTCGCCTTGCAAAGGATGGGCTAAAAAAGTGGTGAAATGATTCCACAAAATTGATGTTACCAGCAGATACTGTGTTTCTGTTACGGTTTGAGTGCTGAACACTCGACGGTCCCACGGTTGGCAAGTTGGAACTGTGAGATTCACTACGTGCACCACTGGTGTTTTGTGGAAAAGCACATGTAAGATTCTGCAACAGTCTCTGCTGATACTCCTGCATGCGTGCATCCCTTTCTATGGCAGGAATAATTTCTGCAAATTTACTTTTGTACCGGGGATCTAACAGTGTGGCAACCCAGTAGTCAGGATTATTTCTAATTCTCACAATTCGAGGGTCATGTTGCAGGTAGTGCAGCAAGAAGGCACTCATGTGTCTTGCGCATCCAGGAGCACCAAGTCCCTGTTGTGTTGGTGGCGAGGTAACAATCATGCTTCCTTCCTCTGTCCTCTCCCCCCAACCTCGCACAACAGAAATGTGATCAAGGTCTCCCTCATCTGATGAGTCTTCCATCAGTTCGTCCTCCACTTCTTCCTGGGCTCCTGCACCTTCCTCACTAGTTTGGCTGCTACCATGCGCCCTGGTAAAACCATCTCCCCCACCCTTACATGCCTGCCACCTTGGTGCTGCCGACCGTCTGGACCTTGCAGATGTTAGCCCTTCCGCATACAACTCCTCCTCCTCTACTTCCTCCACCTCCTCTTTTGCCACCACCTGACTCCGAATTCTGTTTAACATGTGCTCCAGCATGTAAATCACCGGAATAGTCATGCTGATAATGGCATCGTCAGCACTAAACATCTTCGTCGCCATTTCAAAACTGTGCAGAAGGGTGCATAGGTCCCTGATCTGAGACCACTCCTCCAGCGTGATTTGCCCCACCTCTGGATCTCGTTGGCCCAGGCTATACATCAGAACGTATTGCACCAGGGCTTGTCGGTGCTGCCACAGTCGCTGCAACATGTGCAGAGTTGAATTCCACCGGGTAGGCACATCGCATTTTAGCCGGTGAAGTGGCAGGCCCAACGACTTCTGTAGAGATGTAAGTCGCTGAGCTGCGGGATGCGAACGGCGGAAGTGAGCACACAGCGACCGTGCCCTCTGCAGAAGGCCATCTAGTCTGGGATAGTGGGCTAAAAATTGCTGGACAACCAGGTTCAACACGTGAGCCATACAAGGCACGTGTGTGACATTGCCCCGGCGAAGGGCCGCACCCAGGTTTGCAGCATTGTCGCACACGGCATTCCCTGGTTTCAGGTCCAGTGGAGACAACCATTCATGAAATTGGTTCTCCAGAGCTGACCACAACTCCTCAGCTGTGTGACTCACATTTCCCAGACATTTCAAAGTAAAAACCGCCTGATGACGTTGAGCCCTACTGCCAGCATAGTAAGGAGGTGTGCAGGATCCCTTCTGCGCAGTTAGAAAGCTTGTGGCATGACCAGACAGGCTTTGGGTGCAGGTGGAGGACCGAGAGGAGGTTGAGGAGGCAGAAGCAGTGGAGGAACTTTGAGATAAAGAGGATTGACGCACAACTCGTGGGGACGGCAAGACTTGGACAGCAGCCACTTGTCCTGCTGTCACCATAGTTACCCAGTGCCCAGTCAGCGACATGTAACGCCCCTGTCCATGCCTACTCGTCCAAGTGTCTGTGGTGAAATGCACCCTGTCACACACAGAGTTTCTCAAGGAAGAGGTGATGTTGTGTGCGACATGCTGGTGGAGCGCAGGCACACCTTTCTTTGAGAAGTAGTGCCAACTGGGCATCTGGTACTGGGGCACTGCGACGGACATAAGGTCTCGAAAATCCTCTGTGTCCACCAGGCGGAAAGGCAGCATTTCTGTAGCCAAGAGCTTGCAGATGGTGAAATTTAACCTCTTAGCTTTCTCATGGCTAGGAGGAAATGGTCTTTTACTTGTCCACATCTGAGGGACCGAGGGCTGGCTGTTGTGCTTAGACGGGGTTGATAAGGGTGTCCCCGGCAAACTGCCGGTCTGTGAGGAAGATGCAGGCGGACATGTTAGGTTGCCTTGATCCAAAGGTGGAGCTATCAATGTCGGACAGCGCTCAACCCCAGCTGGTGTTACCACCTCCAAAGAAAATGATGACCTGACAATCACGCTGGCTGTTGCGGGTAAAGAGGTGGCAGGTCTGCGTCCCAAAACAGGTGTGACTGCTGTCCCCCCAGTCACAGAGGATGAAGAGGCCGCGGATGCACAAGATGTGGTAGACGGTGGTTGGCCCGGCCGGCTAGGCCGCATTGTATCACAGTGAGCTTCCCACTGCAACTTATGCTTCATATCCATGTGCCGGTTCATGCATGAAGTACTCAAACTATGTATTTTTTGGCCTCTACTTAGCTTTTGCTGACAAATGTTACAGATAACACAAGTTGGGTCATCTTTATCGATCTGAAAAAATGCCCAGGCTATGCAAGGCTTAGCACCCAAGTGACCTGAAGTGCCACCACGACTTGTGGTGAGAGGCAGAGTTGTGTTTGAGGATGCAGTTGTTGACGTGCTTCCAGTACTACGTCTCTGTCCAGGAAGGCGCAACCTGACCTCGTCGTCACTAGCATTCTCCTCCACGTCCTCTGCTGACCTCATCTCTTGGCTGACTGTGGGTTGACAGTAAATGGGATCTCCAACCTCATCATCATCACTCTGTGTGTTATCACACCCGTCGTCCTCAGAGCCAACCTGTTCCTGCCCTGACAAAAAACTAAAGTTGTCGCTCCAATCAGGTATTTGAGTCTCATCATCGTCTTCCTCATTGTCTCCACCAACAGGAGTTACAGTTTGGGAATGAGGGTCTACATTATGGTCACAACCTTCTGCGTCTGGTCCTGGATCCGACTCATAAAGATTCTGGGCATCAGTGCAGATCATTTCCTCGACTGGATTCACAGAAGCGCTGGAGCCGACCTCTGATTCCCAGGCTATAGTATGAGTAAACAGCTCTGCAGACTCAACCATCTGTTCTATCTCATACTCAGACGGGCCGCTGGAGATTTGGGAGCTGTGAGGAAGCAAGTGCGATTGGGGTGACACCTCTGAGGACTGTAGTATTTGTGATGTTGAAATTGATGTGGAGGAGAGCCCACTTAAGGAGCACTTGATAACCGTTGAAGCAACTGCTGTTTTTGTGCCTCATCTGGAATTTGTAGCGATTGGCGTGGCCGTAAGAAAGGGATCTTATCACATTGTCCGCTAAAAGAAGTAGACATTTTAGTTTGGCTGGAAGATGGTCTTTCTTCTGCAGATGTTACTGTTGCTTTAACACCTACCCCACGGACACAACCTTTTTTCCCCTTCCCAACACGCCTATTCCCCTTTCCACCCGCAGCAGGCCTTTTTCCACTCATTTTGGTGGTTAACTAATTCACAACTCTGGAGTTGTTTGCACAAGAAAAACAATGGATGGGAACCGAAAAGAGCTGAGTGGCCAAACTGTGGTATTAGGCCAAAACTATTGGCTGGGTTAGATGCAGAAAAAAATTATATTCAATTTGCAACCTGATGGAGGTCAGTATAGATGGACTAATAGACCAAGTCCCACACACTGCTAGAAGCCCAAATATTTTTTCAGAGCTAGATACAGAAAAAAATTATATTCAATTTGCAACCTGATGGAGGTCAGTATAGATGGACTAATAGAACAAGTCCCACACACTGCTAGAAGCCCAAATATTTTTTCAGAGCTAGATGCAGAAAAAAATTATATTCAATTTGCAACCTGATGGAGGTCAGTATAGATGGACTAATAGACCAAGTCCCACACACTGCTAGAAGCCCAAATATTTTTTCAGAGCTAGATGCAGAAAAAAAATATTTTTAATTTGCAACCAGATGGAGGTCAGTATAGATGGACTAATAGACCAAGTCCCACACACTGCTAGAAGCCCAAATATTTTTTCAGAGCTAGATGCAGAAAAAAATTATTTTCAATTTGCAACCTGATGGAGGTCAGTATAGATGGACTAATAGACCAAGTCCCACACACTGCTAGAAGCCCAAATATTTTTTCAGAGCTAGATACAGAAAAAAATTATATTCAATTTGCAACCTGATGGAGGTCAGTATAGATGGACTATTAGAACAAGTCCCACACACTGCTAGAAGCCCAAATATTTTTTCAGATCTAGATACAGAAAAAAATTATATTCAATTTGCAACCTGATGGAGGTCAGTATAGATGGACTAATAGACCAAGTCCCACACACTGCTAGAAGCCCAAATATTTTTTCAGAGCTAGATGCAGAAAAAAATTATATTGAATTTGCAACCTGATGGAGGTCAGTATAGATGGACTAATAGACCAAGTCCCACACACTGCTAGAAGCCCAAATATTTTTTCAGAGCTAGATGCAGATAAAAATTATTTTTAATTTGCAACCTGATGGAGGTCAGTATAGATGGACTAATAGAACAAGTCCCACACACTGCTAGAAGCCCAAATATTTTTTCAGAGCTAGATGCAGAAAAAAAATATATTCAATTTGCAACCTGGTGGAAGTCAGTATAGATGGACTAATAGAACAAGTCCCACACACTGCTAGAAGCCCAAATATTTTTTCAGAGCTAGATGCAGAAAAAAATTATATTCAATTTGCAACCTGATGGAGGTCACTATAGATGGACTAATAGAATGATGCTATGCCCAAAAGGTTTTACTTCACTAGGTGCAGTAAAAAAAATTGGTATTCTATACACAGGTGGTGTAGCTTGCAACACAGATAGGCTACTCCACTGACTAACACACTCTGCAATAGGCCAAAAAGGATTAGCTTTGCTAGATTTAGCCAAATGCTGTGAAAAAAACTTGCACAGCACTGGCACAGACCTGCCTGGCAAAAACTGATAGGAACTGATGTAACTTAGTCCTGAAAAGGACTGCAATTACAATTAGTCTTTACTCCCAACCTATCTATTTAAGAGCACAGACCTGCCTGATAAAAGTCGTAGGAAATGCTGTAACCTAGTCCTTAAAAGGACTGCAATCACAAATATTCCCTACTCCCAAGCTATCTGTAGATTTGTGCGAAAATTGGCTTAAAATTAACAAGGTATAGCGCACACAGCAACAGCGGTGCCGTGTAACACGCAGCTGCAGCAGTGAGAAAATGGTGGCGACGGGGAAAATGGCTGGGTCTTATAGGACAAGGACATGTGACATACACTGCCAATGACACATGCCCTTGCTTGTGTGAAAAAAAGCACTTCGCTCCGTGTGTGCGCTGCTGATAGGCTGACAGATTGCACCTCCCCACTGTAAATGCGGGAAAGAGAAAAAAAAATGGAGATCTTCATTATTCCTGCAGAGATCCATCCCCTGCCCCCCCCCCCCCCGCCCCGCTGTACACTCAAACTGCGTATTAACATTAATTTTCATCATTACTGAGAAAAAATCCAGTTATGATTTTGGTGCACGAACAGTTATCGAACATAACCTCGAACAGCCGAATTTTTTTCAAATCGTTCGTGTTCGCCGAACGGCTCGAACACCTCCCAAAACATCTCAAATTTGAGATTGGCGAACAGTTTGAGTCGAACAACGCTCATCTCTAGTCAGAAATCTGTCCCAGAACGTTGACAGTGTTCCCCTGCCTCTGCTGGATTGGAGCTGCATCTCTCTCGCCTGTACGCCTTGGTTGGGCAACGAACTGTGACCTCTGCCGCTAGCGTGTTCAGAGTTTTTTAAGAGTTCTGCAGAAAGGGCCTTCTGGTACTGCCCCATTTTTGTAGACCTCTCCACCTCAGGAATAAGAGAGTGAAATTCTCCTTGTAGCGGGGGTCTAAAAGTGTCACCAACCAGTAATGACTGTCACCCAACATTTTGACAATGCGAGGGTAACGGTTAAGGCAGCGTAACATAAAGTCAGCCATGCATGCCAGACTGGTAACGGGCAAGATTTCCGTGTCCTCACCAAGATGACGACTGACCATGCTCTCCTTCTCCTCCTCCTCCTCCTCCCCCCTGTCCTCAGGCCACCCACGCTGAACCGACGGTATGACACTTGTACAGGTACTACCGTCTACAGCGCATGATAGCAGCTCCTGTTCTTCCTCCTCCTCCTCCTCCTCCTCTCCCTCATTGTCCCCCAATGCACGTTGGGATGAGATGAGGCTGGGCTGTGTGTAATTTCCCACTATGGCTTCTTGATCCATCTCATCATACTCTGGCTGCAATGCCTGCTCTTTAATTCTCTGCAGAGAGCGTTGCAAAAGACAGACAAGTGGGATGCTGACACTAATGATGGCGTCATCGCCACTCACCATCTTGGTGGCCTCCTCAAAGTTTGTCAGGATGGTACATATGTCAGACATCCAGGTCCACTCCTGAGGTCTTATGTGTGGAGTCTGACCTGAATATCGACGGCCTTGTTGCATCTGGTACTCCACAACTGCTCTCTTCTGCTCACAAATCCTTTGCAACATGTGGAGGGTAGAGTTCCAACGTGTGGGGACATCACACACCAGTCGGTGTGCCGGAAGCTGCAAATGCTGCTGCAACACAGCAAGGGCGGTGGAAGCTGTAGCCGACTTGCGAAAATGAGCTGACAGGCGGCGTACTTTCACGAGCAGATCTGGCAACTCGGGGTACGATTTAAGAAACCGCTGAACCACGAGGTTAAGCACATGAGCCAGGCATGGTACGTGTGTGATCTCACCTCGCCTCAGAGCCGCCACCAGGTTACGGCCATTGTCACACACGACCATGCCGGGATCTAGGTTCAGCGGTCTCAGCCACAGATCTGCCTGCTCTTTCACAGCTGTCCACAACTCACAAGCAGTGTGAGGTTTATCACCTAAGCTTATGAGCTTCAGCACAGCCTGTTGCCGCTTGGCGGAGGCAGTACTGCAGTGCTTCCAGCTTGTAACTGATGTGGTGATATCGGAGATGGAGGCTGAACATGAGGAGGAGGAGGATGATGCACAGGAGCTATACACTGTGGGGGCAACTATGACTGACATAGGGCCCGCAATCCTCGGTGTGGGGAGGACGTGTTCCGTCCCAAGGTCCGACTGGGTCCCGGCTTCCACTATGTTTACCCAGTGTGCCGTCAGAGAGATGTACCGTCCCTGGCCACAAGCACTTGTCCACGTGTCCGTTGTCAGGTGGACTCTCCCAGTAACTGCGTTGTTGAGGGCACGGCAGATGCCTTGGGACACGTGCTTGTGTAGTGCGGGGATGGCACACCGGGCAAAATAGTGTCGGCTGGGGACCGAGTACCAAGTGACGGCCACTGCCATAAGATTGCGGAAGGATTCCGTCTCCACCAGCCTAAAAGGCAGCATTTCCAATGCAAGCAGTCGTGAAATGTGCGAATTTAGGACTGTGGCCTGTGGGGCGTTAGCTGCGAATTTCCGCTTTTGTTCAAAGGTCTGGGATATGGACAATTGAACGCTGCGGTGGGACGTGGACATGGACGTTGATGCTGTTTCTTGAGAAACTGCCATAACAAGTGAAGACTGAGAAGAGGGGGCATCTTTACATGCAGTATGGACAGGGGATTGCCTTGCACACACAACAGGGGGTTCTATTGCACGCACAGCAGTGGAAGAAGCAGTGGTGACACCCGCTGACACTGGTCGTGGACCCTGGGTTTCGCCCCACAAAGTCGGGTGCTTTGCTGCCATGTGCCTGATCATGCTGGTGGTGGTCAGGCTGGTAGTTTTGTCACCCCTGCTGATGCTGGCATGGCAGGTGGAACATATGGCCTTTTTGGGGCTATCAGCAGAGTCTCTAAATAAATTCCAGACTCTGGTAGACCTACCGCTTGTACTGGCAACGTCCCTCGTGTTGGTGTTACGGGGAACGGTTGCCCGCCTTCTGTGTGCGGCCACCACACTGCTTCTTCCTGCCTGTTGGGGTACTCTGCCTCCCTCCCCCTGTGTGCTGCTGGCCTCACTCTGCATGTCCTCCTGCCACATTGGGTCAGTTACTAGATCATCCACCACCTCCTCCTCTTCCACTTGCGCACCACGATCCTCCTCCTCACTTCGTTGCAATTGTGTCTCGTCATCGTCCACCTCTTGTGACAAATTGCCAGCGTCGACTTCCTGTGGCCGTGGCTGTTCAAATATTTGGGCATCGCTACATGGGATCTCCTCTTCCATCACTTCAAGCGTATCAGGCGAGGGGCACAAATATGGAAATGGACCAGTGAACAGCTCTTCAGAGTGTCCAAGTGTGGGATCAATTGCTGTCTGACGACACTCGGCATGGTGGGAGGAAGGAGCATCAGGGTGAGGAGGAGTATGCGGTCGAGACTCACGGCTACTAAGAGTTGACCGTGTGGAAGACAGACCGGAGGTGGTGGTGCCCAGGTAACTGGAAGTATTATCTGCTATCCAATTAATAACCTGTTCACACTGATCAGTTCTCAATACTGGTGTTGTTCTGTGCTTCCCTAGTAATTCGGTCAAGAAGTGGGAGCGAGAAGATGTGGCTGTTGGTTGTGGCACATTTTCACCTTGGCCACGGCCCCGTCCTCTGCATGAACCATCACCAGAACGTCCACTTCCACGTCCCTTGCCACGTGCCTTGCCCATTGTAAAGGAAGTAAAAAAGCTTACACTTGCACTATCAATGGAAAAAGTGTAATAAAAAGTAGATTAGAACCGTGGAAGAGGAAAACCACAGTTCTATTTCTCTGGCCTACACCCGACTCTTTTAAACAATCTGAACAATCAGGGAGAAACTATTACTGTTTTTCTTTACGTAAAAAATCTCAAAATCTGAATAATAGAGATTTTTACCGTGGGATGGCAAAACCACAGTTATTGTTTACTGGGGTATACCAGACTTTTTTAAATAGATATAATTGCGGCTGAACAGTGAGCGACACACTCAAACTGTGTTTTTTTAGATACCAAAGGCCCAAAACTGGATAGTACAGAGATTTGACCCGTGAAACTGCAAAACCACACTGGGATTTGTCGGGCCTACACCAGACTATTTTCAACAGATAAATTTTTGTGTCAAAACAGTCAGGAGACACTACTGTTTTTCTTTACGGAAAATATACCAAAACCTGAATAATAGAGATTTTGTACTGTGGGATGGCAAAAACCACAGTTATTGTTTACTGGGGTACACCAGACTTTTTTAAATAGATATAATTGCGGCTGAACAGTGAGCGACACACTCAAACTGTGTTTTTTTAGATACCAAAGATCCAAAACTGGATAGTACAGAGATTTGACCCGTGGAACTGCAAAACCACACTGGGATTTGTCGGGCCTACACCAGACTATTTTCAACAGATATATTTTTGTGTCACAACAGTCAGGAGACACTACTGTTTTTCTTTACGGAAAATATACCAAAACCTGAATAATAGAGATTTTTACCGTGGGATGGCAAAAAGCACAGTTATTGTTTACTGGGGTATACCAGACTTTTTTAAACAGATATAATTGCGGCTGAACAGTGAGTGACACACTCAAACTGTGTTTTTTTAGATACCAAAGGCCCAAAACTGGATAGTACAGAGATTTGACCCGTGGAACTGCAAAACCACACTGGGATTTGTCGGGCCTACACCAGACTATTTTCAACAGATATATTTTTGTGTCACAACAGTCAGGAGACACTACTGTTTTTCTTTACGGAAAATATACCAAAACCTGAATAATAGAGATTTTTTACCGTGGGATGGCAAAACCACAGTTATTGTTTACTGGGGTATACCAGACTTTTTTAAATAGATATAATTGCGGCTGAACAGTGAGCGACACACTCAAACTGTGTTTTTTTAGATACCAAAGGCCCAAAACTGGATAGTACAGAGATTTGACCCGTGGAACTGCAAAACCACACTAGGATTTGTCGGGCCTACACCAGACTATTTTCAACAGATATATTTTTGTGTCACAACAGTCAGGAGACACTACTGTTTTTCTTTACAGAAAATATACCAAAACCTGAATAATAGAGATTTTTTACCGTGGGATGGCAAAACCACAGTTATTGTTTACTGGGTTATACCAGACTTTTTTAAATGGATATAATTGCGGCTGAACAGTGAGCGACACACTCAAACTGTGTTTTTTTAGATACCAAAGGCCCAAAACTGGATAGTACAGAGATTTGTCCCGTGGAACTGCAAAACCACACTGGGATTTGTCGGGCCTACACCAGACTATTTTCAACAGATATATTTTTGTGTCACAACAGTCAGGAGACACTACTGTTTTCCTTTACGGAAAATATACCAAAACCTGAATAATAGAGATTTTTTACCGTGGGATGGCAAAACCACAGTTATTGTTTACTGGGGTACACCAGACTTTTTTAAATAGATATAATTGCGGCTGAACAGTGAGCGACACACTCAAACTGTGTTTTTTTAGATACCAAAGGCCCAAAACTGGATAGTACAGAGATTTGACCCGTGGAACTGCAAAACCACACTGGGATTTGTCGGGCCTACACCAGACTATTTTCAACAGATATATTTTTGTGTCACAACAGTCAGCAGACACTACTGTTTTTCTTTGCGGAAAATATACCAAAACCTGAATAATAGAGATTTTTTACCGTGCGATGGCAAAACCACAGTTATTGTTTACTGGGGTATACCAGACTTTTTTAAATAGATATAATTGCGGCTGAACAGTGAGCGACACACTCAAACTGGGTTTTTTTTAGATACAAATGGCCCAAAAGTGGATAATACAGAGGTTTGAACCGTGGAAGTGCAAAACAACACTTCTGTTTCTCTAGCCTACACCTGACTATTTTCAACAGATATATTTGTGTCTGAAAAATCAGAGACACGCTTTTTTTTGGGGGGGGGGGGACCAAAAGGTTAATAAGACGGGTATTTGTACAGTGTGAAGGAGGAAAAAAAAAGAGGATTTAGACGAAAAAAAAGGATTTTTCGTGTCCCCTGAGACCTGAAGCTAAGTCCAGCAATTTCAGCAACAGGAGCAGCACACAGGACTGTAAAGCAGCGTTTGCTGGTATAACCACTGCGTCTCCTATACAGCCTGCCTGCCTGATATCTGGGATGGATATTAGTCCTGAGAAGGACTGTTTGTTTGATCTGGCAGCCTTTACAGACCCTACACTAACTATTTCACAGTTTATATCTCTCCCTAAATCAGCAGCGCTGTCCCTACACTGTCTGATCCGGAGCGACTGTGTCCAAGATGGCGGCGCCCGGTTTTAAATACTCGAGGTGATGCTGTGCGGCCAGCCAATCACTGTAATGCCCGCAACCAACATGGCTGCGGCATTACAGTGACTGGTTGGCAATCCCTGCATGTTCATTGGCTCTGTAAAGAGCGCCAAACATGCAGGGCGGAGACCCGAGCTCCCGCCCGAGTAGCCCGGAAATGCTCGGTGCTCGCCGAACATCCCGAGTAGCGAGCAATGTCGAGCATGTTCGCTCAACACTATTATTTCTCTGAAGAGGCAATTTGCACATTTCTACTACAGAAATCTGAATGAAATGTACACATCGTATTTAGCTTCTCCTGTTGCCGTGCTCTGATCATACATAGTTGCCAGACAGGGAGAGAAAGTACTGATCAGCTTTAAACAGCGGCACAGTCCTATCAACAATCCAAATTAGCAGTTTATGAAAGGTGTGCCTCATCTTTGAAGAAGCAGTCTTCTAGATTTGCTGATCCCCCGATCTGCAAACTTTAAAATATGAGGATTTTTCAGTAAGATTTTTTTCTAGGATAAAGGTGCAGCTTATAAGCCAAAATACTGAATAATACTATTGATATGTAAGGGTAGTGGACTATGCTGCTGCGTTCTTACCCCTGAAGATACCAATCACATTGTGTGTATAGTGTCCTGCGTAATGTGAAGTATAATATGTATGATGTAGGATGGAATAATGTTAGTAGTGTACAGTGTAAAGCCCCCGTCTCACATAGCGAGATCGCTAGCGAGATCGCTGCTGTGTCACGGTTTTGGTGACGCAACAGCGACCTCACCAGCGATGTCGCTATGTGTGACACTTTGCAGCGATCAGGCCCCTGCTGTGAGGTCGCTGATCGCTGCAAAGTGTCCTGTACCATTTTTTGGTCGTTGCCCTCCCGCTGGTCAGCACACATCGCTGTGTGTGACCAGCGGGAGCAGCGATCAGGCTGGTAACCATGATAAACATCGGGTTACTAGGGGCACACGCGCACCTAGTAACCCGTTGTTTATCATGGTTACCACTCTGCTACAGTGAGCGGGAGGTTACTGCTCACTTTAGCAGGCTTGTAACCATGATAAACAACGGGTTACTAGGTGTGCGTGTGCCCCTAGTAACCCGATGTTTATCATGGTTACGAGCCTGCTAAAGTGAGCGGTAACCTCCCGCTCACTGTAGCAGAGTGGTAACCATGATAAACAACGGGTTACTAGGTGCGCATGTGCCCCTAGTAACCCGATCTTTATCATAGTTACCAGCCTGCTCCTGCTTCAGCAGGCTGATAACCAGGAGCAGGACATCGTGGAAAGATTATATCCACGATGTCGCTGCTCCCCTGATCGTTGGTGAGCCTGCCTGTTTTACAGCTCACCAGCGACCACATAGCGACGCAGCAACGATCCCTGACAGGTCGTATCGTTGTCGGGATCGTTGCAGCGTCGCTAAGTGTGACGGGGCCCTAAGGCATAAGGTATAAGATAGGTAGAATTAGGGATAGATAGTTGACTGTAGTATAGGTAGTGGCATTAGGGTAAGATAGAGTTAATTTTTGGGACTAGCCCACAGGGGTGGGGTTACTGTTATGGGAAGTGACGGAGTTCCAGTTAGTTAGTCAGATAGGGTTTGAAGAGTGAAGAGAGAAGAGCTGCAGGAAAGGATGACCCTCAGTTGAGAGGAAACTAAGGATGAGGGATATCGTGATCCTAAAGAGAAGTGACTAGATGGAGTGGCCTTCCGTGAGGTGTCCTTGGATAGGATGCTGAGTCACCAACCCCAAAGCTTGTAACACAGAAAGTACCGGACCTAACCAGGACTGAGTACGCCAGACTAGTATTGGTCCCGATTGCGAGGGTTCTAGGGCACCAGTAACAGAAGAAATAGGGCACGGAGCCGAAGAGCAAGTAAGGAGACTGTAGCATTAAAGCTGGCTTGTGGCAGAGTAGAGAGAAACAGTGTACCAGAGATTTTGTGAGGAAAATGCTTTATATTGTGAAGAAAACGTCAATAAGACTTTGTGTGACGTCCTCATTCTCGAAAGAGCCCCTTTTGAGTTTACCCTGGGTGATGGGGGGACTCGGAGTCGGGTCCTGTGATGAAGAGATGGGGTGCAGCCGTGGCCCGGACCCGACCCGTGCTCAGGGCCGTCACATGAAAAGGAAGATGTTGTGGGCTCATCCGGGTTGAGTGGCATATTTAACGACTACGCCACCTGTGGTGCCTCGTGAAGGGTCACCAGGGCCGCTGCAGTCCACCGAGGCCTGGTGTCATGGCGGCCTAAGTTCTCACTGCTCCCCACAGGCGGAGCAAGGCCTCAGGGCAGAGGGACAGGAGGAAGGGGGGAGTAGTAGAGGAAGAACGGATGCCGCGTCGTGCGGTGTGGCGCAGGAATAACAGTCCGGAGGCCATAGGGGTGAACTTCCAAGGCTTTACTCACTTAGATGGAAAAGGAAGGCGACTCCCTGCTCCCCGCGGAGTCCGGCGGTCACCAGGGATGGGGGTCCGACAACCTCCGAGTAAGTCCAGCATTCAGTCGGGACCCTACACCAGAGTGTTCCTGAACTACAGACCAATTCCCTTCCTGTCCGTGTGTGTGCAAATAGGCCGGGTCTCCCTCTGAACTCCTCTCAGAACAAGGGCACGGGTGGCAGCTCCGCTCCGTCCGATGCCCGGTGGGATCCTCTGGGCCTAACCGGGCTTTCCCGTCCAGGACGTAGAGTAGCAAGGTCGGGTGTCGGAGGCCGGTACCCCTCTTGCAGCCGGAGTCCCTCTGAATATATCAGCATGGCGGGGACAGGTGGCGTACTCCGCTCCGTCAGCATCCTGCCTGGGATCCATTTGCTACGGAGCCACACTCTTAAGCTCCGGGCCTTCTTGATCCTGGTCCTTGGCCGGGTTGAGACATTCCTTGTCTGCAACCTACCTCTCGTCCCAAGGCCAGGGTACGAGGGCTGTGTCCCTTGCCGGCTCAGGCCCACACAGGATCTGCGCTCCCGGAGGGAGGTCACATTACACACAGTATCTGACAGCACAGTACGACCACTAAAGAGAGACTAAAGACCAGCGAAAGACGAAAAAGGACCAAGATCAAAGATGGCTTTGAATTAAATATCAAATCTCAAGTGTAACTAACTTGTAAGTCCTCCACCCTCACCCACTAACTGGTTCCTACCACTTTGTGTTCCCCAGTCTCCCTGTAACCAGGGGAGCAGCACCTAGTGCATACTAGCTCCCTCTGGTGGAGAAATGTGGTGTTGGATGCAAAAGGTTAGGTCCTGACTATCACACTGTCCTTACCTCAGAGGAGGAACACCACACTCCATTAGAGAAGTGCAGCATCCCTGTGGCGGTCGAACCCTCAGGGGCGCCACATTTGCGTCCGCTATCCTTTGTGTGTAACCTTTACCAAGTTACCATTCAGTAAAGAGTTTGTGTTGTAACAGAAGTCTCTCTCTTTGATCTGTAAAATACATGGTCTTGGCCAGCCCACACCACTGGCTACATGTAGCCACAGCACAAGTCTACACATCTAGCCAGGATCCACACTTTCATGTAGCACGCCGAGGGGTTAAAGGAGACAAGTGCCTCGCTCGCGACTACCACTCCCATGCTACAGATACAGAAGAATGCACATAGTACTGTATATAAAGAAACATTTTTGTATCTCTATCAAATATGGAGGCCTTTTTGTGTATTATAAAAACACAAAACAATTAGCTTATGTTACGCTTGGAAAGAAAATAGAATATCATCACATCTGGAGTAATCCTACTGATACAGCAATAGAAATGCATTGAAATGCTCAATTTACAAGACCCATATTGTAGACAACTGCACTTTCATGTGACATTTTTCTTTTCCACCTAAATGGAATTCAATGGAAAATGTTATCTAAATAGTTTTTTACTGGAAGTATGACTTGTATGTATTATCCAAATTATAGATTTTGCATTGGAAAAGCCACCCATGAACATAGCACAAGCTTTACAAGGCAACCACTAAGTGTCCTGGTGCATTCATTGTTTTGACCAGTCCCACGACATAGCATTTTGGACACCAGAAGGGCATCCAGAGACAAACAACAAGCCACTGCATGCAACGTTTTACTGTCAGACTCAGAGCAACAGATATACAGGTGGTATTACTGAGACGCTAAACAGCTTAAAGCTTTAACATATCTCATATAACAGACCTTCTGCTCCAACATGTAACAAAAAACAGTCACCAGTTAAACTCAAAGCTAAAACGTTCATAAAAAAACACACAAATTTTCTTAGGCTGGTGTTGCATTGCTTTAATCCCTTAACGACTGCCTTTTAACAGCAGTCATTAAGGGGCCTTATTCCTCAACATCGCTTTTTAACAGCACTGAGGAATAAGTGAATAGTGCCGCCCAGCAGGAGCAATTCACGAGGATGACAACTGTACATGACAACTTACACCCAGTGACATTGGCCCCGGCCGGTATTTGAACCGACCAGAGCTGATTAACCCCTAATTAGATTCACAGTGTAATCTAAGTGGTTTAAAGGGGGTTAAAAGACCCCCTTTGGCAGGATCGACCCCCCCGCAATAGTAATCGCAGATGCCGATCATTGCCATGGTACTCTGAGGTCATCTGATGACTGCAGGCTATGGAGGCCTATGACATCCTGCTATAAGCAGGCTCTGTCAGGGAGTTAGTGACAAGTCTCAGGCACTGCAGTACACAAGTACTGCAGTGCATGAGACCAGCGATCAAAGTAAAAAATATACATGTTCCACAGTGGGATCAAGTGAAAAAGTGAAAAAAATTAAATAACATATGTAAAAAAGTTTAAAAAACACAAACAATAAGGACACACAAATTACAAAAAGAAAATTTGCCACTAAAAACGCAGTGTTTGCATTAAAAAAAATAATTAAATAAAAAGTACACATAATTGGTATTGCCATGTCTGGAATAACTTGAATGATAAAACTAACACATTATTTATTCCATGCAATAAAAAAACTTAAAAAAATAAAAAACACGCCAAAAATGATGCTTTTTTATCATACTGATACACAAAAAATTGAATAAAGAGCGATCAAAGCGTTATAAGTAAAAAACAATGGTAGCAGTGATAACACCAAACTGTCCCGCAAAAAACAAGCCCTAATATGGCTCATTCGGCAAAAAATTAATACGTTTCAGATCTTAGAATATGGCGATGCCAAGCAAATTCTGGTATCGCTGTAATCTCACTGACCCGAAGAATAAAGCCATCTTATCACCTAAATCGTATGGTGAACCATGCAAAAATAAAAATAAGAACTATTCTTGTACTGCTAACTATTTGTTAATTCTGCATCCCAAAAATCGATCGGAACAAGGCTCTGTTCACATTTATCCTGTGCTTTCTTCTGCGCACTTACGTGGGAATTGTAAATCTAAAAAAATGTGATTCAGACGAAACCCCCGATGGAACCACTCACCTATGAGGCACATGGAGTCCTTTTGGACTCCATCTGATCAATGTTCTGGCAGTGTCCCATCATTTTAGGCGTCTTTTTATCACACAAGTGTGGTCGACCACAGTCAACCACAGTTCTGTGCACGTCTAAAAAGATGGATAACACCGGAAAATATGCCAAATCTGCCTCATTACTGTGAGTGATTCCGTCAGGGGTTTCATCTGAATCACATTTTTGTGAGATTTACACGGAAACCCTGAGGAAAGTGATCAGCGCAGAAAACAAGAATATGATCCCGGCCTTATACTGAAAGCGATCAAAAAATGTTATGTACCCCAAAATGTTACCAGTTAAAAACCCTAACTTATCCCCCACAAAACCAGCCCCCACTCAGGTTCGTCATCTGTCAATGGAAATATAGGGTTTCCCATGTTACTGGTAAAACTAAGACTCTGGAAAAGCGAAATGGCTCTCACCCCCTCAAATCAAATCCAGTGAAATCTGTGCTCCCAAAATCCAAATTCCCCCTCCCTCTGAGCCCCACTGTGTCTAAACAACAGTAAGTGGCCATATGTTCAGCATTATTGTAGAGGGAAGAGTGCACTTAACAATTTATGGGGCTGCGTGTCTCCAAAAGCACAAGCTGGGCACAATGTATAGGGCCACTACACTGTAGGGAGGCACAATGTATGGGCACTAGTGTTGCACGAACGTGCTCGGATAAGGCGTTATCTGAGCACACTTGAGTCCTAACCGAGTATCTTTGGCGTGCTTGCAAAATATGTTCGCGTTACTGCGGCTGCATGTCTCGCGGCTGTTAGACAACCGCAACACATGCAGGGATTGCCTGTTTGTCAGGCAATCGTTGCATGTGTTGCAGCTGTCAAACAGCCACAAGACATGCAGCCGTGGTGGCATGAACATATTTTGCGAGCAAGCCGAAGATACTCAGTTTTAACGCCTTATCCGAGCATGTTCGCGCAACACTAATGGGGTCACTTGTGGGAGTTTCTGCTGATCTCACACTTCAGGGGCTTGGCTAATGAAGCCAACAATCTGTTCAGACACAATCTGAGTTCTAAAAGCCAAGTAGCACTCCTTCCCAACCGTTCCCTGCCGTGTTCTCAAACAGTAGTGTACAACCACATATGCAGTATCACTGTGTTCGGTAAAAATTTCATAACAAATTATGGGGTCCATTTTCTCCTATTACCCCTCGTGTAAATTATAAATTTGTTGCTAAAACAGTATTTTAGTGGGAAAAAATAATTTTTTTGTTTTCACATCTAAATGTTATAAAGTTGTATTAATCACTTGTAAAATATGTTAAAAATGCTCAGTACACCAATAGATGAATTCCATCGCATTCAGGAGAAATTGAGTAACAAATTATGGGATCCGTTTTTTCCTATTATCCATTGTGAAAATTACAAATTTTGGGCTAAAACAACATTTTAGCAGAAAAAAACTAATTTTCATTTTCACATCCATATTTTAAAAAGTGCTGTGAAGCACCTATGGGTTCAACAAGCTCAACACCCCCCTAGATGAATTTCTTGATGGGTTTCGTCTCCAAAATGGTGTCACTTGTGGGAGTTTCGTCTGTTTTGGTACCTCAGGGGCTCTGCAAATGATACATGGTGTCTGCAATCTATTCCTGCCAAATTTAAATTTCAAATACAAAATGTCACTTCTTCTCTTCTGAGCCCTGCCGTGTGTCCAAACAGAACTTTTTGACTACATGTGTCGTATCGCTGCTCTCATAAGAAAGTGGGTAAGTGTGCAGTCCAGTTTTTCATGTTAACTCTTGAAAAAGTGAAAAATTTGGGGCTAAAGAAACATTTCTGAAAAAAAATAAAAATTTTCAGTATGACAATCTAATGTTATTAAACTCTCTGTAATACCTGTGACTTCAAAATGCTCGCTATGCCTCTGGATAAAATCCTTAAGGGGTGTAGTTTCTAAAATGGGGTCATTTCTGAGCGTTTTATGCTGTTTAGGCACCTTAGGGGCCCTGCAAATGCAACATGGTGACCACAATCTATTTCAGCCAAATTAATGTTTCAAAATTCTAGTGATGTTCATTTCCTTCCAAGCCCTGCCATTTGTCCAAATAGAGGTTTCTGACCACATGTGGGATATCAATGTTCTCAGAAGAAACTGGGTAACAAATTTTGGGGTCCATTTTCTTGTGCTAATCCTTGTAAAAGTGACAAAATTTAATTCTGAATAGGTCCCTAACGAAACAGGTTTTCTAAATTTTGTGAAAAAATAAGAAATTGCTGCTAAATTTTTAACCTTTCTAACATACTAACAAAATAAAATGTTTGAAAAATTATGCAGCTGTAAAGTAGACAAATGGGAAATGTTATTTATTAATTATTTTGTACAGCAGGACTAACTGCTTTAAGGATATAAAAATTGAAAGTTTAAAAAATGCGAATTTTTAAACATTTTCACAATTCCAATATTTTCACAAATAAATGGAAAACATATCGACCTAAACTACAATGTATCACACAAAACATTCTCAGAATCACTGGGATATGTTGAAGCTTTTTTTGAAGGTATTATTACCATATGAAGTGACACTGGTCAGATTTCAAAAATTTGGCCTGGTCATGAATGTTAAAATTGGTTCTGTCACTAAGAGGTTAAAATATGTGTACCTGATGCTAACTGTAAGACAACCATAGGAATTTTAGTGCATTGTAAAGAAAATACATAAGTAAATGCAGCTCTCTAATATCTTTTATGGGAGTCTAAAAAAGAGCTACCTGTGACAGGCTTTGCACTGGCAACTCCAACTATCAGGTCTCAGGGGAGCTCTGGCCTTCATTTTTTAAGCCTGGTGAGCTAGTGGACTAGTCGCTGACCGGTGAGGCAGACTGGCAGGAATGGTCTGGTCGCTGGGTAAGAACCAGAAGGGCATAGAAGGAACAATATCAAAAGATAGAAAAATGTTCAGGATACGGGTCAAGGTCAGTACATAAATGGTACTGAAACAGGGCTACAGTATAATCACCCTAAGTCACCCTATGACCAAAGCAAGAAATAGAGGAGATAGGCACTGGTATATATGTTACAATATCTAGCAAAGAAAAATAAATGAGCAAGTATCCTGTACATTACATCTTGCAATACATATATTTATTTAGCTTTAACGCCAGACATGCTAAATATGTTAAAAAAGAAATAATGCAATTAAAACCACAGAAAATGTTCTGTGTTTTTGGTTAAGATTGATCTCTAGAGAGTTCGCTAAGAAATCTCTCACAATATTTTCACTGTGACACAGGAAATCGGAAACAGTCCCAGCAAAGTCATCACTTTGATTTCCTGTAACGGGGTGAACATTGGTTCTAGTAGTAAAGCTTCGGTAAGTCTTTGTTTAAATGCTGTAACACTAGACCTGGATGACTGAGAAACATTCCATCATTTCAAGGTGTAAAAAAAAATTGGTAAAGTTACTCTGAGAATCTGAAAGCTTAAAGGGGTATTCCCATCTTGTACATTTAAGGCATATTCACAGGATGTTCCATGACTGTATTGTAGATGCAGATCACATCAAAGGGACCTGCATTTGTATGAAGAATGGGGCCCTGAGGAGCACTGTTGTTAGTGGATCAGTGGTTAGAATTCTTATTTATCTGTATCCACCAACAGTGGTGGCGGGGCTCCATTCTGGAGGTAAATTCAGGAACCATTCCTAAGACTTGCATCTCATAATGGATATCCTATAAATCTATGAGATAGAAATATCCCTTTAAATATGATCTCAACCCACCTAGCGTGATTCAGAAGCTCCTGCTGAAATCTCACATTGTTTAGCGGTAAATAGTGTAGATGGATTGGCGGAACCTGAATATACATATTTTCATGAGCTCTCTCACTTATTAGTTGCACTCATTAAAGGTGTAATTTAATGTCAGGGTTAACTTCTTATTAAGAACCTGTATATTTTGCAAGTTCAGAACCTAACAATTTTATTCACTTTTTCATCATAATATTCCAAAAGCTATAACATTTTTATTTTTTGTCAATATGGCCTTGTTTTTGGGGCACACATAGTATTTTTAATGGTGCTATTTGGGGGTACATAAAAGTTACGGAGATACAAATGTGAACAGCTTTTTATAACATTACTTTTACAATAAAAACTATTTAAAAATGGATGGAGCTGTATTAGTGTTTGTTTTTATTTACAGCAGCACTCCCATCTAGTTTTTTTTTGTGCTAAATCTGTGTATATGTGTATGTAGTTTGTATGTGTTAATATACTCACCTACTGCCACCTTCTTCGGTATCCAGTGCGGTACTCTCTTTATCTCAGTGACGTCACCGCTCTTCAGTCTAACCGGCTCACGCTATTCTCTATGCATGACCCGGAAGTCTATCATACAATGTAAGTCTATGGAGCCTGGTGTCTGACGTATTATAGGTTTACATTGTAAAAGTCACTTCCGGGTCACACAGAGCATTGTGTGACCTTGAGAATCTGAAGAGTTGTGATATCAATAAGAATAGGAGCAGAACGGTGCTGAATACTGGAGAAGAACGTAGTAGGTAAGTATATTAACACATACACACTACACTACATACAAATATACACAGATATAGTAAAAAAAATTCACAGGCGTGCTTTTTTAATATTTGTAACTGTTTGCACCTTTTATTTAACTTTTTTTTACATCCCTTTCTGGGACTTGAACCTCTGTAAGCATAATCACTTACATTGTACACTTCGTTACTTCAATATTAAAGTTGATCGAACCTGCCCATATAAAACATTCTATGAAGCCCAAGTTAATGCAGGGTCTACAGGGACTAATAGGTGTACCAAGATAGCAGCCACAAGCAACCCCTCAGCAATCTGTGAACACAGCCATACAGGATCCAATATTATATGTCCTGATAATTAAAGGAATGACAATTAGCTGTGAGTGGGCAACATGTTTCATTTAAAGAACAGGGATCTATCAAGGTCTGATCTTTACAACACGTTTGTGGAAGCAAATCATGGTATAAACAAAGGAGATTTCTGGGGACATCAGAAGGGATTCTAATGCTCATCAGGCTGGAAATGGTTACAAAACGATCTCAAAAGCGTTTGGACTCCACCAAACCAGGTTAGACAGATTGGGTGCAGATGGAGGAAATTCAAGTTGACTATTACCCACCTTAGGATTAGTCGATCAACAAAGATCACTTAAAGAGCTGTAAGATGGCTGCCGGACAGTTCCTTAACGGGAAATATGTATCACCAAGGTAGCTTCGGTGATGTGCAACCGGAAAAGTATGCTCCAGCACGTATAGTGCTGAGAGGGTTAATAGGGCGTATCAGGGTCGGTTTTTACGAGCAGCTGCAGGCACAGCAGCAGCATCAACAGCAGCAGCGGCAGTGGCAATAGCAGCAGCAGATGCTGCAACTGCAGCACAAGCAGCAGATGGAGCTCCTGGCCAAGGTGATCCATGGCAGGGCAACCGCCCCTCCCCCTACTCCAGGTTATGACTCTCACGTGAGGAAGACGGTAAGGAGAGCATTGCAAAAGATGACCCTGGGTGATAACGTTGAGGCGTTCCTGACGGTCTTTGAGAGGGTGGCAGAGCGGGAGAAATTGCCTCCGGAGCAGTGGGCGGAGGTGCTGGCCCCATATTTAACAGGGAAGCTGCAGAAGGCCTATTATGACCTGGCCTTGCAGGACGCAAAGGTGTACGCCAAGTTGAAAATGGAGATTGTGGCGTGCTTGGGAGTGACTCTGACTGTCAAGGTGCAATTGGTGCACCACTGGTCCTATTGCAGTGAAAAAATTCCCCGGTCCCAAATGTTCGACCTCCTACACCTGGTCCAAAAGCTGTTGCAACCTGAGTCTTCCTCCCCAGCACAGATGGTGGAGAGGGTTGTCATGGACAGGTTCATCCACTCCCCTCCGAGGTCGGTGCAATCCTAGGTTGCCCAGGGAGTTCTCTGTAATTCCAATGACTTGGTGGGATTGGTGGAAAGGTACCAGGCGGTAGAGACTTCCTTGGGGAAGCCAGGGGTCGTAGTGTCTCCATACTGGGGATCCCAAAAGCGGGTGGACACCCAGAAGAGGGGAACTAGAGCCACGTCTAGGGGGCGTCCAAGAGCCCAGGGGGGTCTAAGTTGCTGCCCAAGGTCTCACCCCATAACGTAGTATGTTAGAGGTGTCATACCCCAGGTCACATAGCCACCCTTTACCCCATGACCAACGAGCCAATGGACAGCGCTGTTCATACTTTGCTTATCCTGCATGTAGTGCTGTTCCTCAGTCAAGTGAGGAACAGCAGACATGCCTCGTGTCGGTGAATGGAGTGCAAGTGACCACTCTGTTACACTCGGGGAGTTTGAATCTTATGCAAGAAGAAAGAAGTTTGTATGGAGAGGGATCACCAATATTTAATCATATAATTTTATTGAACAAACAACTAGACAAACATTCCAAAAGTTAAAAACATTTAAAAAGCACAAAGCTTAAATATAACAACAAGCCACACCACAATATTGTGTGGGCTAAACCTCAAACATAGGGTCATGCTAAATACAAGCTGGCACACTTCAAAGTTATAACATTACACCTAATACCCACTTAATATACAAAGTAAGGCAAAGGACATGAGAAGTAATACTCACATTAAAGCACTCTATTATGCTGTAGGCACAACCATACTTAGAAAAATGGAGAACTTTTATATCTTGCATACAATTGAATCATAGCCTCTTAGTATGTGACGGGTTGAACACTACAGCATATTATTATTGCAGTGCCCTCTGCCTTTCTCCCTAATAGTACTCGGGGAGTTTTGTAACCCTAGTGAGGGCCACAATTCCTCATCGGCTGATTCCGGGGAAGAAGGTTGGCGTCCATTGTATCCACGGGGATGCTAAGAACTACCCTGTGGCCCGAGTGGTCATAGATTCAAACTATGGTGCCGAGTCCCACGAGGTGGGCGTAGTCAAAGACCTGTTGCACCCGGTGATAATAGGGCAGGACTTTGCTTTGTTTTGGGACTTGTGGGAGAAAGGGAGAAAGCCGGGTTGTCCAGACAACAATCAGTTCACTCCTAAAGAAACCTCATCGCAGGCCACCGCCGACGGGTTTCCTTTTCGTGTCCTTGTTGGGGATGAGGATAAGGCAGCATCCCCGGAGGCCAATATCCCTGAGCTTGAGGTATCCAGGGGAAACTTTGGAACCGCCCAACACAGGGACTGTGTTCTGTGTCACTGTTCTGAGTGGTGTCGCTCAAAAGCTGTGAATGGGGAGTTGCTATATCGGATCACCAAGCTCAGAGGGGAGGTAATCGAGCAGTTACTAGTGCCAGGGCTGTACAGACGCAGGGTGTTTGAAATGGCCCATACACATGTCCTAGGTGGGCATCTGGGGGTAGAAAAAATCCAGGAAAGGATCCTCCAGAGGTTTTACTGGCCCGGTTGTCACCGAGAGGTCATAAATTATTGTAGGTCTTGTCCCACTTGTCAGCTGACCTCCCCTGTCACTCACTTCTGTTGCCCCTTACTGCTGCTACCCATCATTGAGGTCCCATTCGATCACATCGCCATGGATCTAGTGCCCCTGGTCAAGCCCACCAGAGGACATCAGTATATCCTGGTGGTACTGGACTATGCTACCCGGTACCCGGAGGCTGTACCACTGGGAAACACCTCTGCAAGTGCATAGCCTGGGAGCTGGTCCACATCTTTTTGAGAACCGGGTTGCCTAAGGAGATCCTAACGGACCAAGGGACCCCATTTACGTCAAGGGTGAAAAGAGAGTTGTGCAGAACCCTGCAAATCACACAACTCAGGACCTCAGTCTACCACCCACGGAGAGACGGCTTGGTGGATAGGTTTAATAAAACCTTGAAGGCCATGTTGAAGAAGGTTGTAGAGATATGGCTGGGACTGGGACTGTCTACTGCCATACCTTTTGTTCTCCTTTAGAGAAGTCCCACAGGCCTCTACTGGATTCTCCCCGTTTGAGCTATTATATGGCCAACACCCCCGCGGACTCCAGGACGTAGCGAAAGAGACCTGGGAGGCGGAGTCTACACCCTACAGGAGTGTAATCAAACACTTGGCCCAGATGCAAGAGAGGATTGCAGAGGTGATGCCCATTGTGAAAGAACATTTCCTCAAAGCAGAAGAAGCACAATCGAGGGTGTACAATAGATCGGCGAGGGTGAGACACTTCAACCCTGGGGATTAGGTACTGGTACTGGTACCTACAGTGGAAAGCAAATTCCTGGCCAAAAAGGTTGGCAACGTCAACTATATAGTCCACCAACCAGGGAGAAGGAAGCCCTACCAAGTGTACCACGTCAACCTGATTAAGCCTTGGCGAGATAGGGAACCCGTGGAAGCACCGTGTTTGGTGGCGAAAACTGAAGCCGACGTGGAGGAAGTCAAGGTGGCAGAGTCACTGTCACGTGCCCAGAAGCAACAGTGCCGAGAGTTGCTACATCGAAACAGAGATCTGTTCTCTGAATTACAAGGTTGTACCCAAATCATAGAACATGAGGTTCTTACAGAGCCTCATGGCTGAGTAAACATAAAGCCGTATTGGATTCCGGAAGCCTGCCAAGAGGTGATCTCAAAGGAAATGAAGTGGATGCTGAGCCTGGGAGTCAATGAGGAGTCCGAAAGTGGCTGGTCCAGTCCCATAGTCTTGGTGCCAAAACCAGATGGAGAATGGCGGTTTTGCAATGAAACTCAACGAGGTCTCAAAGTTCGACACATACCCAATGCCCAGGGTAGACAAATTGATTGAAAGGTTAGGACCGGCCAGGTACATTACCACACTTGACCTCACAAAAGGGTATTGTCAAATTCCTATATCCCAAGATGCGAAGAAGAAAACGGCCTTCTCAATGCCAGACGTACTGTATGCTTCCAGTACACAAAGATGCCTTTGGGTTACAAGGAGCACTAGCCATTTTCCAGAGAGCCATGGACCGGATCATAGCTCCTCACAAGTAATACGCAGCAGCCTACCTGGATGACATCGTGATCTACAGCCAGGATTGGGAAAGCTGTTGGAGCAAAGTCCAGGCAATACTTGATGCTCTACAGAAGGCGGGGTTTTCCATAAACCCTAAGAAATGTGCCATGGGCATGGAGGAAGCCAAATACTTGGGCTACATCGTAGGCAGAGGCATAAAAAAGCCCCTAATAAATAAAGTCAACGCGATCCGGGGCTGGCTACAACTTCTCTCAAAAAAGCAGGTCAGAGCGTTCCTGGGCATCATGGGCTACTACAGCCGGTTCATACCTAACTTCACCATGACAGTCGCCCCTTTGACAGACCTCCTTAAAGGGACAAAATCGGCTATGGCTAAGTGGTCTCCAGAAGCTGAGACGGCCTTCCAGGAACTCAAGCAAGCCCTGTGTAAACAACCAGTGTTGGTGACGCCGGATTTATCAAAGGAGCTTGTGGTCCGGACAGATGCGTCAGATGTCGGGTCAGGGGCTGTCCTATCACAAGAGATTAACTGGGAAGAGCACACCATAATGTATTTAAGCCGGAAGCTGACATCTTGTGAAAAGAATTACTCCATAGTGGAGAACTAATGTTTGCCCATCAAGTGGGCATTGGACACCGTGAGATACTACCTCTTAGGCAGGAAGTTCAGGCTGGTGTCAGACCATGCCCCACTCAGATGGATGCGCGAGAAGAAGGGGAACAACGCCCGAGCGACCAGGTGCTTCCTAGCCCTCCAGGATTTCAGCTTCCATGTAGAGCATAGGCCCGGGAAACTGCATGGCAATGCTGACGCACTATCAAGGGTCCACGGTTTGCTAGCAGAAGGTGCCAAGCCCCCCAGATTTGAGCAGAGGGGGGGTATGTAAGATGGCCGCCGGACAGGTCCTTAACGGGAGATATGTATCACCAAGGTTGGTAGCTTCGGTGATGTGAAACTGGAAAAGTATGCTCCAGTACGCATAGTGCTGAGAGGGTTAATAGGGCGTTTCAGGGCAGGTTTTTACGAGCAGTCATAAGAGATGGGTGGGTGTGGCTGCTCACATATCCCCACCCCGGGGCATGGTTTGTTGTAAATAAAAAGGAGGCCAAATGTCTCATTTGGGTGTCTATGTCTGGAGACGTGTGGATCTCCACTGTGTTGGTCTGTGCTAAGGCCTTGAGAACTGGACACTGACCTGTAGCGTGCGAACCCACACCACTGCATGGACATTTTGCTTTGTGTTTTCCCTTTGTGCCGGAAAAGGCTGTCTTTTGTTTGCCTATGCTAAGCGGTTTATGAAGTCCGAATAAACCTGCCTGAACATTTTTATGAAAACGTTTCCTGTGCCTACCTGAACCGCGGCTGAGTGAGTACCGAAGCCCTACAGAGCAAAAAGTATATTAGTCTCAAGTTATCTTCTTAGCAACTAAAGGCCTCTCTCACATAGTTAATGTTCATGAGTCATCATCAGGAGGACACTGAGAAACAATGGTGTGCATGGCAGAAATTAAAAGGAAAAAATCACTGCTCCCGAAGCAGTTGGTTTCTGCCCATCTGCAGACAAGACAGAAGGCTTTTGGAACAATGTTTTGTGGCTATATGAGACCAAAATAGAGGTTCTTGGTTTAAATGAGAAACATTACGTTTCAAGAAAAAAAAACATTGCATTAGGCCTCTTTCACAGGTCAGTGTCTCCAGTACGTGTGGTGACCATTTTCACACGTACTGGAGTCACTTACACACATAGACCCTTTCAAATGAATGGGTCTGCTCACATGTCAGTGTGCTTCCATAGACCATGTGTCCATTCGCAAAACATGCTGACATGTCCGTTTTTACTTGCAGCACGGGTCGCAAAACATCCCGCACACGTGCACACTGATGACATACCGATGGCATCTGTGTGTCATCAGTGTAAGACATACCGGCACCTGGGAAAAGCCGTACAGTTCGCACTGCTCCCAGGCGCCGGGTATGCTCTCATCATTGTCACCTGGTCTCCCTGAGAGCAGCGTAACCAGGTGACAATGATGGGAGTTGTATTCAGCACCCTCTGAGTACATCATGTATTAAATAAATATACTTTTTAAAAAAATGGCTTGGGCTCCCGCGTCATTTTCATAACCAGCAGAGGGAAAGCTGATCGCTGAGGGCTGATGTTAATAATCTGGGAAAGGGGACAATATCCCAAAAGATTCCCAGGCTATTTCTAACATCTCACAGCTGTTAGCTTAGCCTTTACTGGTAAGTTTATGGTGGACCCCAAAAAAAAATTACATGGGGTCCTTTTATAAGTACTAACCTGCAAAGGCTAAACAAACAGTTGTGGGCTCATGCATAGGGATGGCACTGGTGCTTAGCCTCTCTCTTCCCATTTGCCCTGGTGTGGTGGCAAGTGGGGTAATAGGCTTGGGGTTGATGTCAACTGTTTTATGGCCTTTAACACCAAGCCCAGGGGTTAGTAATGGAGAGGCGTCTATAAGACGCCCCCACTAGTAACTCCATAGTCACTACCACTGCACCAGGGCAAGTGGGAAGAGTGAGGCTAAGCACCAGATTTGGTGCATCTTAGGGATGCGGCATTTCTAAGGCGTGTTTTTAGTCTGAGAGGGGGGGCAATATCCCTAGCCCCTTTCCATGCTGCTAATATCAGCACACAGCTTTCTAGTTAGCCTTTGCTGATTAGTACTTATAGGGGGACCCTATTTCATTTTTTTTCTGAAGTTCCCCTGTAAACTAACCAGTAAAGGCTAACCAAACAGCTGTGAGCTGTTATTAATAGGCTGGGAACCTTTAGGGCCATTGGCCCCTTTCCTAGATTAACATCAGCCACCAGCCATCCCCTTTCCCTTAGCTGGTTATGAAAATTATGGGGGACCGCACGCCATTTTTTAAAATTATTTAATAAGACACAGACAGCCGCTGACTACAGATGTCATCAGTGTCGCCTGGTGTTGCTGATCGCAAGGAGACCATCTGACAGTGATGCTAGTTGTATTCAGCATCCTGTGCCTGGGAACAGCGCTAAATGTATGGCTTTTACCAGGTGCTGGTATGTGTGATACTGATGCGACACACGTATGCCACACGTATGTCACATGTATGTTGCACATGGACACACTGACACGGATATCTCCGGTACTAGTTTTTCCAGTACCGGAAATATCAGGACATGTGAAGGAGGCCTTACAGCACAAAAAAAACCTTATAGCATCTGTAAAACATGATAGTTTTTATATTATGTTTTAAGCATGTTTTTCTGCATATAGGCCAGGCGGGATGATTTGCCATCATTGATGGAACAATGAATTCTGAATTATACTAGAAAATTCTAAAGGAAAATGTAAGACATACAAGACATACAGTATGTCCATGAGATGAATCTCAAAATAATGTGGGTCATACACCAAGGCAACAACCCAAAGCACACACGTTTTCTACAAAAGAATGGTTAAAGAAGAATAAAATTAAAGTTTTGGAATGGCCAAGTCAAAGTCATGCAGTAGTGAAAGAACCTCAAATAAGCAGTTCATGGAAGAAAACCCGCCAACATAACAGAGTTGAAGCTGTTTTGTTGCAAGCAATGATCTAAAATTCCTCCAAGTCGATGTGGAGTATCAATCAACAATTACCAAAAATGTTTAGATTCAGTTATTGCTGCACAATGGGGTCACACCAGATACTGAAAGCAAAGGTTCACATACTTTTGCCACCCACAGACATTTGATATTGGTTTCTTTTCCTCATTTAAAAAATTATAAAGTTTAATATTTTTGACACATTCATTTGAGGTGATTCTCATCTACTTTTAGGACTTGTTTGTAAGTCTGACAGTTTTAGGTCAAATTTATGGAGAAATATGGAAACTTCTGAAGAGTTCACAAACTTTTAAGCACTACTGTAAATGTTTGACCAACAATCTATCTATTATATATCTGGATTTAGTCAAGAACAATAGTAATCAAGCTGATGAGTTTGAACTAACCAAAGATTGAGAAAGGTAGGTATTTATCTGTAGTGTAACACTTTATAAGAATTATCTTTCTAAAAAATATGATTAATCTAATAAGTGCTTGTGCGTGGATTTTAATGTATATAGTAAAGATCTTGACTATAAGGACCAAATAATTTTTAACCATGTTATGTATGCAAATGGCAAGTGATCGGTATATAGTATGTGTTTTCAATTACCTTATGCTAATATCCAGGGCCGGCTCCAGGTTTTTCTGGGCCCCGGGCGAAAGAGTCTCAGTGGGCCCTTTTAACACATACACGATTCATGATGCACAGATACGGCAGAGAAATATATATATATATAGTACACAGGGCCCAGCCTGCCACCTCATCCTTCACATATGCAGACATGCGCACGCACACACGGTACGCAGACGCACACGCACACACGGTACGCAGACATGCACGCACACACGGTACACAGACGCGCACGCACACACGGTACGCAGACGCGCGCGCACACACGGTACGCAGACACGCGCGCACACGGTACGCAGACACGCGCGCACACGGTACACAGACACGCGCGCACACGGTACGCAGACACGCGCACACACACGGTACGCAGACACGCGCACACACGGTACGCAGACATGCGCGCACACACGGTACGCAGACATGCGCGCACACACGGTACGCAGACACGCACACACACGGTACGCAGACACGCTCACACACGGTACGCAGACACGCGCACACACGGTACGCAGACACGCACACACACGGTACGCAGACACGCACACACACGGTACGCAGACACGCACACACGGTACGCAGACACGCACACACGGTACGCAGACACACATGGTACACAGATATATACACATACAGACAAACACATATTTTTACACAAATTCTTAAAGACATATATAAAACAGACAAATATATATACACAGTCATACACACTGACATTCACATAGATGCACTCACACAGACCCATTACAAGTATTTTTAATATGGGGATTGGGGAAGCCTCTCTCACCTGTCCCCGGTCCAGTGTCCTGTCCAGCAGCTCCTCAGGTATGGGGCAGTGCAGGGCCCCCTGGACCATCAGAGGGGCCCACTTGCGGTCGGGTCCGGGCCGCTCCCCCCCCATCTGTGCAGGACCTCCGCTCTGACGGTGTTTGATGGCACTCCCCCAGACATGGCTGCGCGCTGTGCGACTGTGTCTGCTAGTAATGACGCGGCAGGGGCAACACACAAGCAAAATTAAAGATGCAGTACCATCGACCCTGCCGTGTCATTACTAGCAGACACAGCCTGACAGCGCGCGGCCATTTCTGGGACTGGGGGAGTGCCGGCAATCAAGCAGCGCCTGCGTCACTGAACAGGTGCCGAAGATGCGGCCATGGCCCCGACAGTGAGTGGGCGGGTGGGTGTGTGGGCCCGGCCCCGACAGTGAGTGGGCGGGTGGGTGTGTGGGCCCGGCCCCGACAGTGAGTGGGCGGGTGGGTGTGTGGGCCCGGCCCCGACAGTGAGTGGGCGGGTGGGTGTGTGGGCCCAGCCCCGACAGTGAGTGGGCGGGTGGGTGTGTGGGCCCGGCCCCGACAGTGAGTGGGCGGGTGGGTGTGTGGGCCCGGCCCCGACAGTGAGTGGGCGGGTGGGTGTGTGGGCCCGGCCCCGACAGTGAGTGGGCGGGTGGGTGTGTGGGCCCGGCCCCGACAGTGAGTGGGCGGGCGGGTGTATGAGCCCGGCCCCGACAGTGAGTGAGTGGGCGGGCGGGTGTGTGGGCCGGGCCCCGACAGTGAGTGGGCGGCTGGGCCCCTCTGATTTTCCAGGGCCCCGGCACTTGCCCGGGTACGCCGGGTGCTGATGCCGGCCCTGCATATCTATGCAGGCACATCATCTGTTCTCACCCGATCACCCGCAAAAAGCATGACTGTAAAGGCCCATGCACACGACCATATAAATTGGACTAGTGCAGTTCGGTAAAAAAAGGTATTGTACTCGGACCAATGTTATTTAATGTGGCAGTGTAGATGAACGTATTTTTTTTTCAGACCAAATCGGCGTGAGAAAATAATCGCAACATGCTGTGATTTGACTCTGAAATCAGATAAGACTCATCCATTCCTGTCTATGGCTGCAAGAAAAAAATCGGATGCCACAGTATGGCATCCGATTTTTATGGGTACATTGCAATTCTGTAACATAGGAAACTGTAAATTGTCCTGTAAATTATTAATAGCTGCTGCTGTAAAAAATGGATCGCATACTGACAGCACACGGATAACATACTTTTCTGTATGAAAATTGGACCTATTTTTGTATACTGTCGTGTGACTGCAGCCTACTACACAGCTGTAATCTTATTGCAGCTACCACAATTATCGAGAACTCCTGTAATAGGAATTCACACCTTTGGTGTCAAAATCAAATATAATTGTATCATTGTGAAACATGGACGAGGGACGGCCACGGGACGAGTGGTACAGCAGCAATCAGCAGACACGCACAAAGAATAGATGATATATTAGAAATATTTACTAGAAAGTTTATAAAACAAAGGAAAGGATGGTAGGTAAACAGCAACAAATACAATAACAGCAGTTACTCTAAATAACACCGACTACTGTTAAGCACACGCCCGGACAGACTGGCGTGAGCGTGGTTAGTGATCCCACTGGACCATGAACCGAGGAGTGCCTGGAGGGGCGTGACTAAGTATCAACTCGGTCCAACCAAGGTCGCATGGCGGCTCAGTCGACTCCGTGAACCAGGGAGGAACCGAGCAGAGGGACCAGGTGCTACTCCAGGTCAGACCCCGGTCACAGCTGTTTACCCACACCGGGGAATGCAGGAACAGGCAGGTTAGGCTGGCATACTGACAGGTGGGTACTGGCAGGCACAGTTGGTATGCAGACAGGTGGGTACTAGCAGGCACGGCCAGTATGCAGACAGGTGGGTACTGGCAGGTAGGAACGCAGGCAGGATAAGGACCAGTACTGACTGGGATGCAGAAACAAAGCCGCAGGTGCGGCAGACAAGCAGAGCAGAGCAAAACCCGCAAGTGCGGTAGACGAGCAGAGCAAAACCCGCAGGTGCGGTAGACAAGCAGAGCAGAGCAAAGCCCGCAGGTGCGGTAGACAAGCAGAGCAGAGCAAAAACCCGCAGGTGCGGTAGACAAGCAGAGCAGAGCAAAACCCGCAGGTGCGGTAGACAAGCAGAGCAGCGCAAAACCCGCAGGTGCGGTAGACGAGCAGAGCAGAGCAAAACCCGCAGATGCGGTGGACAAGCAGAGCAGAGCAAAACCGCAGGTGCGGAGGACAAGCAGAGCAGAGCAAAACCCGCAAGTGCGGTAGACGAGCAGAGCAAAACCCGCAGGTGCGGTAGACAAGCAGAGCAGAGCAAAACCCGCAGGTGCGGTAGACAAGCAGAGCAGAGCAAAAACCCACAGGTGTGGTAGACAAGCAGAGCAGAGCAAAACCCGCAGGTGCGGTAGACAAGCAGAGCAGAGCAAAACCCGCAGGTGCAGTAGACAAGCAGAGCAGAGCAAAACCCGCAGGTGCGGTGGACAATCAGAGCAGAGCAAAACCACAGGTGCGGAGGACAAGCAGAGCAGAGCAAAACCGCAGGTGCGGAGGACAAGCAGAGCAGAGCGAAACCGCAGGTGCGGAGGACAAGTAGGGCAGAGCGAAACCGCAGGTGCGGAGGACAAGCAGGGCAGAGCGAAACCGCAGGTGCGGAGGACAAGGAGGGCAGAGCGAAACCGCAGGTGTGGAGGACTAGCAGAGCGAAACCGCAGGTGCGTAGGACAAGCAGGACAGAACAGAGCAGAGTGAAACCGCAAGTGCGGAGGACAAGCGAGGCAGAACAGAGCAGAGGCGAAACCGCAAGTGCGGAGGACAAGCAGGGCAGAACAGAGCAGAGCGAAACCGCAGGTGCGGAGGACAAGCAAGGCAGAACAGAGCGGAACCGCAGAGCAGAAGGTGCAGGCAGACAGGACAGGACTCTGTTCACATGGAACAGACTGGGAAACACAGGAAGATAGTTAGAACACAGGAGGTAGATATGGAGGCAGGGAAACGGGACAAGCAGAACCAGATATACACAAGGAACTTACAATGTAGCGAGTGGACACAAAACTCACAAACAGAAGTACAGAGACAACGAGTTGGAGTTAGGTGAAGGTTCAGACACTGCAGGAAAAGGGAAGGTACGGACATAGAGACAAACAGGTAACGGGCTAGGACACTGTTCAGACAGGAACTGAACCTGGAACAAGATACAGGAACGAGCCTGGGAACTCAGCCCCCAGGGTGTCAGAAACAGACTAGAAGTCACAGATATACACTTCCTGACAGAAATTATGTCGCTTATCCATGTTATGTAAATAAAAGCTTATAACCTGACGTTAAATTCATCCATTGGTTTTATAAATTACTCTTTTGAAAGCTGAAACCCTCCCAAATTTGGTTTAGGTTAAGAAAATAAATTGGCATCAATGCTGAAATATTGATCATTTAATGAACACAGAATGGTCAGATTTTGGCAAGACAAAAGTTTTGTCGCCCACAGAAAGTAATGTGATATTCAAACAAATAATTATCTTAAAATACAAATATATGTTGCATAACATTGGTGAATGAAGTTGTGGTGCTCTTAGAGTCATATTTAATATTTTGTGTGACTTCCATGAGCTTGAAGGACTGCATCCATGCGGTTCAACAATGATTCATACAATTTATTAATGAAGTCATCAGGAATAGCAAAGAATGCAGTCTTACATGCCTCCCAGAGTTCATCTAGATTCTTTGGTTTTGTCTTCCAAGCTTCCTCTTTCATCCTACCCCAAACATGCTCAATAATGTTCATGTCTGGTGCAAAGCCTGGACTGATAGGTAAGATGGCGGTCTTGCATGGTGGGAGGTGGTAACACATGTCAGCACGCCGCCAGGGATGTTACAACTACGATTATACACAGTTACACTTACAGAATTAACAGTTATATGCAAGCAAAAATACATGTGATTAACCCTTTCTATGCATATATCCATAAAACGACAGTGTTGTGCCAGTACTTTAGTAATCGCATATTCGGAGCAGTTTTTCTGAAGTGTCTCTTACAGAAGAGGCCTTTTCTCCTAACTAACTAGACCTCCATAAAGTTATTTATATATGCGTATATATATTCAGTTGTAAATGGTACCGGTACGTCCTGAAACTGATGTGTCCTTGCTGGGTTCCCAAGACTGAAGTCCCAAATAATCAGAAATGCTGACTTGAATCTCTTAGAGAATGTCTATCTCTGAAACGCAGGGCTTCTCTAAGTCCTTAGAAATAAGGCCTAGCCCAAGATGCTGTGTCCTTGGTTGTCCTCACCAAGTCGGCTCATGTCAAGTCAAACAACGCATCCCAGAGTCACCAAAAACGGATCAGAGTCGCACTGCTCTATCCAAACTTTTTTTCCAACTATGCATAGCTTCACTCTCTCCTTGAACTCCCCTAGCAACTGTCAGCAACTGCCAATTCCCTGTGCCGCAACTCTGGCCTCTCCGCTGCCCTCTACTGAGCAGATCATATATTACATCACAAATCTCCAACAATACAGTAAACTGTGACTAAATCTTACATTTGTACAAAATAGGCTCTCAGCTGTATCTGTTGGCTCTAGTGATATGAGCAGCCTCGAACCAAAATAATATCTCATGTAAGTGCTTGATAGAACATACCAGTGGTACAGCTACTTGTGCATATTTCTATGCACAGGCACAATAAGCTAGTATACTTTAGTATGCCATAAGTATGCCAATAGTTCAATGTAAAAATATAAATGTAAAGTCCTTATATTGGTTAAAGTGAAAAGAATTATCATTTAAAATAATGTTTTTTCGTGGGTTTTTTTTAAATGTACCTAAACCACAATAATATACAGTAAATTTCTATTTTATGCTCGTATTCTCCACCATAATTTATCATCTTCGAAGATACAGTGGATTGGGATCAAGACTGGCAGCAACCAGATTTCTGTTCTTCATTCACAGCATAACAACTACATCACAGTACGACAAATAAATCCTCGGCTGTCTGCCCACAAACTAAATACTTGCCGTGCTTGTCACCATCACAGGCTCTGATCATTTGCAGTAATTTAGGCGCTGTGTGACCACTTTATTTCCAGCAGCATTTTTAACACTTAAAACATGCTACATTTGTGAAAACATTTATGACAAATTCTGCGCAATTGCAGTTGCTCTTTTTACTCCATATTCTGTTCTTCCACATTCATCTTCTTATTTTGTACATTCTCCTCAATTAGATGTGTGTTTCTGCCAGGCTTGCTGATGTAATGTTCTGCCCTGGTGGATAAATACAATATAATGTTCATGTACCCATTTCTATTCTGTCCATGTTCTGTGCAGCACTTTAGTTTTTTGGGATGTGTTTTTCCAAATGAATAAATGAGCTGCAAACTGCAAGAATAGATTTAATGTTTCTACTGTTACTCTTATTACTTCTCATTCACAATCATTTCCAACTGCATTGATATTAGCCAAATGTCTGTGTTATAAATATGGTCATGTACAATTTATAGTTTTGTCACTAAAATTTCAGGGACTGTCAATCCAATCAAGAAGAGCAATTTCTGATTTAATGGCTTTCCCATTGTCTTAAAATGACCCTGTCATGTTGTGCAGTCTGATCTGTGGACAGCGAGGTATAGAGAAGGAGAACTGAGCAGAATGATATATAGAATGGTTGGAAAAGATTTAGTATCTTAATTAGTGATGGGCGGGCACTAAAATGCTTGGGTGCTCGATGCTCGGGTCGAGCAAATTGGAATGCTTGGGTGCTCGACCAGAGCAACGAACCCAATGTAAGTCTATGGGAAACTCGAGCATTTTTCAGGCTGCTTCCCCCGGCGGTCTGCAGAGGGCCTAAAAATTGCTCAAATTAATGGGAACAGTGCTCAAAAGACATGGAAACAGCATGGGGAAGACCCCTGGAAGCATTTATGACTCCCAGGTCACTGCTGTCAACAACGTTGTCAGAGTATTACGCCCCTTTTACGGACTCACAATAAAACATACAAAAACTAAACCAAAATGGATTTTCCTGGGAAATATGTTAAGGAACATCCTTTCCAGGGTAATGACTTGTATATAAGGCAAAATAAATAACCAAAACCAAAAATACTCCTCCACACCGTGGGCTATGTTCACACGTAGCGTTTTTGATGCGTTTTTGCACTTTTGCATTGCTTTCAAACAAGATAAATGCATTCACTGGGAAATGTCATTTTAACATTTTACAACCTTATCTGGCCTTGTGATATGTGACTCATCATCAGACACATGCATACAGTGCTGAAAAGACATGGGAACAGCATGGGGAAGAGCCCTGGAAGCATCTCTGACTTCCAGGTCACGGCCTAAAAGTGTTCCATCATAACTGATCCTTGGCGCATGCGAAGATGCCTCCCGCCATGCACCTGTCATTGCAGACTTGCAACAATCACCGTCCACATCCTTGTCCCACCGCATTGTTCAGTTGTCCCTACTCCATTCCTTGGAATGCAAGCGCAAGTATGCAGCCAGCCACCCACTAACCCACAGGCTGCAATACTATACTGCCAAATTTTTGACAGCTGCTTGCACTTGAAATGTGGCTTTTTAGGCTTGTGGAGGTGGAAGCTTTTCACAAACTCATGCCGACAGCGAACGGGTGTCCAGCTGCCACTATTTCTCCAGGTATCGTCTCCGCCTCCCATAAGCACGGGTACCACAACATTACCCGTGCCCTCCCCAGTGCACTTACTGGGAAGGACAGCCTAACCACAAACACATGGACAGGTGAATGTAGCCAGGGATGGTACGGAGCCAATCCACAGCTTTTTTTGCTGAGAGTTGTATTTCACCACAGTCATATTCTTTAGCTCAGTGAAAGGACTAGCATAGAGGGAAACCGTATCTACTCTAGGTGTCATTTCTCCCAGGAAGTCCGCTAATGCAGCTTGTTGCAGAAGAAATGGCAGCCCGTCCAACATCAGCTCGCACTTGTTGGTGGTGCTTCGACACACAAACATCTTTCTTTGTGTCTTTAATTTCATGATTACAGAGTTGGGCAATGGCCTGATCTGCAATGCGGTTTGAGAAATAACATGCATAACACATCCAATCCATATTAAAAAAGGAGCCATAGACTGTCTGGGAACCTTCCCACACACTTTTCTTAGCCAGGGCTGCTTCTCGGCAGGGTTGGACGGTCCCACCAGAGAATCCTCTGGTGTGCCCTGGCTTCTACATCAGGAGAGTTCATGATAGCGCTAACTTTGCAGCTGCTTTGGGGCTCTTGAGCGGGGGAGAAAGGTGAGCCCTCAGAATCAAATCCTCTGGTGGGTCCAATGTTTTTCAATCTGAAACAGCTTCTCAGTGGGAGTTGTATTTCACCACAGCCATATTCTTTAGCTTGGTGAAAGGACTGGCATAGAGAGAAACTGTATCTACCCAGGCTGTCATTTCTCCGTCACCAGGTTTCGCCCATTATCACACACGACCATGCCTGGCTGTATGTTCAGCGGTGAGAGCCACAGATCAGGCTGCTGTGTTACAGATTTCAACAATTCTGCAGCGCTGGGTGGTTTGTCACCTAAGCATAAAGCATGTTATCTTCAGCACAGCCTGTTGCCGCTTGGCCAAGGCAGTGCTGCAATGCTTTCAGCTTGTGACTGATGTGGTCATTTCGGAGATGGAGGAGGAGGTGCAGGAGCTGAACAATGTGATTACATTGAGGTTACATTGGCGACTCTGTTTTTTATACTAAAGAAAGATCCTACTGGGTTTTTTTTACGTTATTTTTTAAGACAAATGCATTCACCGGGAAAAGTCATTTTAACATTTTACAACCTTATCTGGAAATGTGGCGTGTGACACATCATCAGACACATCCTGCTTCATTTATGACAGAGCGACTCTGAAAGTCACAAAGCCTATTTTTATAGGACCATCAGGCGGCCCTTGCTATTCTTAAAAGGCCAGCATTCGTCCCTCGCTATTGTTAGAGAGCCATCAGCCGGTTATGCTTTGTTGTTCCCATTATTAACGAGTGGGTCTCCTATACTGTTATAGCGTATGCAGTGACTGCAAGGGCTACCAAAAATTTGTACGCAACCCAATACCCCTTTGAAGAGACATAGAGGAGGGTCTCAGTAAAAAAAATGTTCGCATTATAAAGGAGCGGGTCTCCTATAGTAGTAATGCCCATGCTGTGACTGCACGGGCTGCCAAAATTTGGGAAAAACACCACTAAGAATTTAAAGACACATAGAGCAGGGCCACAGCAACGAGTACGACATGTTCCCATTAGAAAGGAGAGGGTCTGCTATACAGTTATAGGGTATGCAGTGAGTCCAACGGCTGACCAAATTTAGGAAAAACCCCACTAAGAATTTAAAGACACATAGAGCAGGGCCACAGCAACGAGTACGACATGTTCCCATTAGAAAGAAGAGGGTCTGCTATACAGTTATAGGGTATGCAGTGAGTCCAACAGCTGACCAAATTTAGGAAAATCCCCACTAAAAATTTAAAGACACATAGAGCAGGGCCACAGTAATGAGTACGGTATGTTCCCATTAGAAAGGAGAGGGTCTGCTATACAGTTATAGGTTATGCAGTGAGTCCAACGGCTGACCAAATTTTGGAAAAACCCCACTAAGAATTTAAAGACACATAGAGCAGGGCCACAGCAATGAGTACGACATGTTCCCATTAGAAAGAAGAGGGTCTGCTATACAGTTATAGGGTATGCAGTGAGTCCAACAGCTGACCAAATTTAGGAAAATCCCCACTAAAAATTTAAAGACACATAGAGCAGGGCCACAGTAATGAGTACGGTATGTTCCCATTAGAAAGGAGAGGGTCTGCTATACAGTTATAGGTTATGCAGTGAGTCCAACGGCTGACCCAATTTAGGAAAAACCCCACTAACAATTTAAAGACACATAGAGCAGGGCCACAGTAACGACAAATTCCCATTAGAAAGGAGAGGGTCTCCCATAGTGTTGGCCTATGCAGTGAATACAACGGCTGAGAAATTGGGATGCACTCCAATGCCCCTTGGAAGAGACTTAGAGGGCCTCATAAAGAAATGTTCCCATTAGAAAGGAGCGGGTCTCCTATACTTGTAATGCCCATGCACTAAGTATATGGGCTGACAAACATTTACCCCTGGGGGGTATATATGAACATACTGTATAAAAAAATTTTTTTACAGGCATCATAAACACCCTTTAAAAAAATTATGTGGGTGTTGCATCACGGACCATGGTCACCATGGTGATATGGTGGTGGAGGATGAGGATGAGGAGAAGGAGGAGGACAAGAGCAAATAGCCAATATCAGGAAGCGTATACCCATGTATGGGTGTGAAAAGGTGCCAGTTCATTCCACGTATCCACATTGGATACCCAATAATTATAAGAAACAGAGGAATCACGGAGGATGTTGGTATGGTCGGCAAGGTACTCCCTCAGCATCTTCCCAAACTTTGCACTCCTTGTGAGAGTACCCCACGCCTCAGGGCTTGTGTGATGGGAGGGGCTGAGAAAATTCTCACAGTACTTTGACAGTGTTCCCCTGCCTCTACTGGATTGGAGTTGTGTCTCTCTCGCATGTAGTCCTTGGTTGTCCAATGACCTCTGCCGCCAGCGTTTTCAGATGGGAATTTTTTTAATAGTTATGCAACAAGGGCCTTCTGGTACTGCCCCATTTTTGTAGACCTGTCCGCCACAGGAATAAGAGATATAAAGTTCTCCTTGTATCGTGGGCCTAGAAGTGTCACCAACCAGTAATGACTGTCACCCAAAATTTTGAGAATGCGAGGGTCATGGGAAAAGCAGCGTAAAATAAACTCAGCTATGCGTGCCAGACTGCTAACAGGCAAGACTTCCGTGTCCTCACCAAGAGGACGAGTGACCATGCTCTCCTCCTCCTCCTCTCTGTCCTCAGGCCATCCATGCTGAACAAACGGTATGACAGTTGTGCAGGTAGTACCGTCTATAGCGCATGAAACTAGCTCCTGTTCTTCCTCCTCCTCCTCCTCCTCTTCCTCATTGTCACCCAATCCACATTGGGATGAGATGAGGCTGGGCTGTGTGTAATCACCCTGTATGCTTCCTTGCTCCATCTCATCGTGCTCCGCCTGCAATGCATCCGCTTTGATTGTGACCCGAGAGCGTTTCAGAAGACAGAGAAGCGGGATGGTGACGCTAATTATGGCGTCATCGCCGCTCCACCATCTTGGTGGAGTCCTCAAAGTTTTGGAGGATGGTACATACCTCTGATATCCATGTCCACTCCTGAGGTCTTATGTGTGGAGTCTGAACTGAATACCGACGGCCTTGTTGTTGCTGGTACTCAACAACTGCCCTCTTCTGCTAGAGTTCCAACGCGTGGTGACATGACACACCAGTCTGTGAGCCGGAAGCTGCAAACGCTGATGAAACACGGCAAGGGCGGCAGAAGCTGAAGGTGACTTTCTAAAATGGGCACACAGGCGGCGTACTTTAACAAGCAGATCCGCAGCTTTGGGTAGGATTTGAGAAATCACTGAACCTCGAGGTTAAGCACATGGGCTAGGCATGGTATGTGTGTGAGCTCGCCTCGTCTCAGAGCCGCCACCAGGTTCCAGCCATTGTCACACACAACCATGCCTGGCTGTAGTTTCAGCGGTGTGAGCCACAGATCTGCCTGCTCTTTCTGAGCTGTCCACAACTCTTCAGCATTGTGCGATTTGTCACTTAAGCATATTAGCTTCAACACAGCATGTTGCCATTGGCCGAGGCAGTGCTGCAGTGCTTCCAGCTTGTGACTGATGTGGTCATTTCGGAGATGGAGGCTGAAGAGGAGAAGGAGGCTGAGGAGGATGAGGTGCAGGAGCTGTAGACTGTGGGGGGCGAACCTGATTGACCTAGGCCCTGCAATCCTTGGCATCGGGAGGACGTGTTCCGTCCCAAGGTCTGACTGGGTCCTGGCTTCCACTATGTTAACCCAGTGTGCCGTCAGCGAGATGTACCTTCCCTACATGGCACTACAATGTACTGATGACTACAACATACCCTGGCACTACAATGGCAGATTTGCAATTTTCACTCATCAACATCCACTGCAGCTTGTTTCTGGAAAACACACATGGAGTCAAAATCGTCACTGCACAGGTAGACAAATTCTCAGAGGGGTGTAATTTCTAAAATGTGGTCACCCAAGGGGGATTTTGCTCTTTTTGCTTTTTATATGAAGTCCAAAAACTATTCTACGATAATTTGTTTTCCCAGAGTAAAATAGCGCTTCTTCCCTCCCATGTCTCGCCATATGGCTAAGCAGTGCTGTACAGCCACATATGGGGTATTACCACATTCAGCAGAAATTGTGTGACATCTTTTGTTCCCAGTTTTACTCATTTCCCCATGTGAAAATTTAAAATCTGGTGCTAAAACAAAATTTTTGTTGTAAACAATAACATTTAATCATTTTTAGTCACTGCTCACTGGTATAAAGTAATGTGACACAACCATAGTCTCAATATGATCACTGCACCTTTAGATGAATTCATTGAGAGGTGTAGTTGGTAAAATGGGGGGATTCTGCTGTTCTGTTCAGGACGTCTTCCAGTGGGTCATGACACCCGCAAACCATAATAGCCTAATCGGCACTACAAGACGGTGCTCCTTCTCTTCTTAGCTTTCTACTGTACCTGAAAAGTAGCTCCCGATTACATGTAGGGTATTGGCACACTCATGAGAAATTGAACAACAAACGGTGAGGTCAATTTTTCCTATTAGCCCTTACAAAAAGTAAAAACTTGAGGCTAAAACAACATTTTAGTGGTAAAAATTTAATTATTCTCTCTTCATCGCCCAATGGTATAAAATTCTTTGAGACACATTTGTTGTCAATATGCTCACTGCACCCCTAGATGAATTCATTGAGAGCTGTGGTTTGTAAAATGAGGTCACTTATGGGGGGTTTCTACTGTTCTAGCACCTGAGGGTCTCTGCCAATGTGACATGGCACTCTCAAACCATTCCAGCAAAATCTGCACTGCAATATGGCGCTCCTTCCCTTCTGAACTTTCCACTGTGCCTCAAATGTAGTTTTTGACCACATATGGGGTATTTGCGTACTCAGGAAAAATTGCGTAACAAATTGTACTGTTCATTTTCTCCTGTTACCCCTTTTGAAAATTAAAAACTTTGGGCCAAAGAAACATTTTAGTGGAAAAAATGGTTATTTTCCATTTACTCGGCCCAATGTTATACAATTCTGTGAATTGCCTAAGGGTTAAATATGTTCACTAGTCCCCTGGACCAGATGGGTTTAACAATAAATATTATATGACTCTTTCCAACCTGCTCACTTCACCGGTAACAAACCTTTTCAACAGCTTCCTGATCTCGGGCATTATTCCGGAGGAAATGACCGAGGCCAGTACTCACAAAGGGTAAAGGCAGTCTTTCATCAACAAAAAAATTACCATACAATATCCTTACTTAATTCAGATCTGAAAATTTACACAAAATCTATTGCCAACAGACTAAAAACAATAATCACCAGGCAAGCTTCGAATGCAACCCGCACACTGATTAATATTATCAATATAATCAGGTTTGAAAAAACGGCTTCTCTGCTTCTTTCCCTAGATGCAGAGAAGGCTTTTGACAGAATTCACTGGGGCTTTCTACAAAAGACCCTAGAACAGTTTGGCTTTAATGGCCCAATTTTAAAAGGAATATTGGCATTATACACTAATCCGTCTGCTACAGTTGTCTCCAATAATTATACATGTGATGTTTTCAAAATCTCTAATGGGACCAGAGAGGGATGTCCACTTTCTCCTCTCCTCTTTGCCTTAGCTATGAAACCATTCGCTGAAAAAATTAGGAACAACAGTTTAATTAAAGGTATAGCTATGCATATTTGCATATTAGAAATGATAAAATTAGCTTATTTGCGGATAACGTAATTCTATCTGTGACTGATCCCTTGTCCTCATTAAGGGAAATTTCCAAGGTAATAGGAGAATTTTCAAGATTGTCATACTATAAAAGCAATCTGACAAAATCACCTATTTTAAACTTAAGGCCCCGTCTCACATAGCGATATCGCTAGCGAGATCGCTGCTGTGTCACGGTTTTGGTGACGCAACAGCGACCTCACCAGCGATGTCGCTATGTGTGACACTTTGCAGCGATCAGGCTCCTGCTCTGAGGTCGCTGATCGCTGCAGAGTGTCCTGGACCATTTTTTGGTCGTTGGCCTCCCGCTGGCCAGCACACATCGCTGTGTGTGACCAGCGGGACCAACGATCAGGCTGGTATCCATGGTAAATATCAGGTTACTAGGGGCACGCGCGCACTTAGTAACCCGCTGTTTACCATGGATACCACTCTGCTACGGTGCACGGGAGGTTACCGCTCACGGTAGCAGAGTCGTATCCATGATAAACATCGGGTTACTAAGTGCGCGTATGCCCCTAGTAACCCGATGTTTATCATGGATACGGCTCTGTTAAGGTGAACGGTAACCTCCCGCGCACCGTAGCAGAGTGGTATCCATGGTAAACATCGGGTTACTAGGGGCACACGCGCACTTAGTAACCCGATGTTTATCATGGTAACGAGCCTGCTCCTGCTTCAGCAGGCTGGTAACCGGGAGCAGGACATCGTGGAACGATTCTTTCCACGATGTCGCTGCTCCCCTGATCGTTGGTGAGCCTGCCTGTTTGACAGCTCACCAGCGATGTATTAGCGATGCAGCAACGATCCCTGACAGGTTGTATCGTTGTCGGGATCGCTGCTGCATCGCTTAGTGTGACGGGGCCTTTACACATAGATAATGAGCTGAAACAAAGTATACAGGATGAATTTCATTATACAGTACTTGGTCAGACCAGAATATCCCATATTTGGGAATACAAGTTACCAGAGATCCAGACAGATTGCTAGAAGTAAACTTGGAAAATACTCTGATGCTTTTACAAAAAGACCTGTCCAACTTATCCAAACATGAACTTTCATGGTTAGGAAGAATAGTAACATACAAGATGTTTGTACTTCCCAAACTGTTGTATGTATTTAGAGCAATTCCTCTTTTACCTAGCAATGTATGGATCTCTAGATTTCAAGCACAACTCTCTAGGTTTGTGTGGAAAAATAAAAACCCCAGAGTCACCAACAAAATACTCCTAAGAAGGAAACTAAATGGTGGATTAGGAGTACCAAATATATCTAGTTATCATCTGGCATCCTTGATAAAACAAAGCTGTCATTGGATTACCCCAAACTCAACCTCTAGTTGGTCACTAGATCATACCTTTTGGAAATTTTATAACCAAAGTGAGAATCCAAAAATCCTCATGTAAGGTGAGATGTCTTTGTCCGCTACCTCCTCTGGCAGGATGTTTGACTTTCTCAATGCCATAAAATTTTAAATGTGTAATGTCTGCATTACGTGAGCTGACAAAGTGCTTGGCAGCACCAGAATATACACTCTTTATGTATATTTGCAACATGTTCTGCTATATGTTTTTTCAATTTGCGTGTAGTACAGCCTATATAGCGCAAATTGCAAAGGGTGCATTCTATGCAGTATACTACATGGTGTGTATTGCAGTTGATAAAATCCAAAACTTAATGGACTCTACTGTCTAGTGACAACAATTTGTGAATCTTATTTACTGGTAGGACACACATGTTACAGTGATTGCCTGCACATTTAAAGAAACCTTTGAATTTGAGCCAGGTCGATTTGGCAGTTGGGTTTTGAAATAAACTGGGGGAAAGAAAGTTTCCTTGAGATCTGACTCATTAGGTTACACATTTGCAACCATTTGCAATAATTTTTGTTATGTTGGATCAGCAGCTAGCTAAACTTGCACATGTCTTTAATGACTCCCAATTTCAGGAACTGGTTTCCTCAATGAGGGGCTCAGTGAATGGCTTGACATCCACCTCCAGCCACTAATGACCATAATTCCAGGTTATCTTAAGGACAGTTCTGCAGTGTTAAAAACATTTGAAGAATTGCCATGGAAATTTTTTATTTTTCACATGTGATGTTACCCTATTTTTCTTTGTTTTTAATAGACTAAATAAAGGTATTTTTATTAATTCTTACCGGATGAATGTGCTGAATATCTCTCCTTTTTGCCAATTTCTGCTGTGCTCCACCTGCTGATTCAAGCACCCACTGGTTTCAGCTATCCCTGGCTTCTCTGGAGATTGGCAGGCGTGGGTGAGCTTCTTCCATTTTTTCCACTGTCATCCTCTGTATTAATTGCCCTGAATAGTTTAGTATCATCTGCAAATATTGGAATTCTACTCTACCCAACAAGGTCATTAGTAAATATATTAAAAAGAAGAGGGCCCAATACTGACCCCTGTGGTACCCCACTGTTAACTGTGACCCAATCCGAGTGTGTTCCATTAATAGCAACCCTTTGTTTCCTTTCACTGAGCCAGTTGTTAACCCAGTTACACATATTTTCCCCTAGTTCCATTTTTCTCATTTTATATATAACAACATTTTGTGTGGCACCGTATCAAACTCATTTGAAAAGTCCATATACACAACATCAACTGCATTTGCCTGGTCCAGTCTGGAATTTACCTCCTCATAGAAGCTGATCAGATTAGTTTGACAGGACCTAGCCCTCATAAAACCATGTTGATGCTGGGTCATGAGGTAGCTCTTTTTGAGTTACTCCACAATAGCATCTCTTAGGAAACCCTCAAGGATTTTACCCACAGCCAAGGTTAAACTTACAGGCCTATAATTTTCAGGCTCAGATTTTGTCCCTTTTCTGAATACTGGCACCACATTTGCTATGCGCCAGTCCTGTGGTACAGACCCTGTTATTATGGAATGTGTGAATATTAAAAACAACAGTCAATCTATCACTATACTTAATTCCTGCAGTACTCGGAAGTTTATGCCATCTGGGCCCTCGGATTTGTCTACTTTAGTGAATTTGAGGCGGCGCCGTACTTCCTGCTTGGTTAAGCAGGTGACATTCAGTGAAGAATTTCTCGTATCCCTGATCATGTCGTCTGTCATGGGATTTTCTTGTGTAAATACTGAAGAGAAGAGAAAAAGGAGTTGAGCATATTGGCCTTTCCCTCATCCTCTTCCACCATTTCCCCCAGACTATTTTGAGGGAGATAACACTATCATTTTTCAGTTTATTACTGTTTACAGTTATAGAATATTTTTGGATTTATCTTTCTATGACAATGTGTCTCTCTGCTCAATCTTTGCTGCCTTGATTTTTACACATTTTTTTTTCTAGAATTATTTAATGACTTGTCACTCACTACCCTCTTGCTTGGAAGTTTCTTCTCATTATTCAGTACATCATATGATAAAGTGAATAGTGTCATACAAACTACAACCCCTCCCGCAAAAAGTAAGCTTTCATATTGCTATGTTAAAAAGATAATGCTCTTTGAAGAACGGTAGTTTACTGAAAAAGTTTTTTTATTACTATATATTGTACAAATGCTATTCACTTGGATGCGTGCTGAGGTAAGACAGGAACCGTTTCCATTTAAATATACATGCTGGTTTATTGGTGCTTCATAAACCATGCCGCAAGCAAAAGAAAATAAATAGCCTTTCAGTGCAGGCAAAACAAAGTAAATAGTTCTTAACAAAGACTTTAGAGACAGTCCAGGACACATAGGCTGGATAGCATCCAGTATACCTGCTCAGTATGGAAATAACACACAAAAAGCCTTCTTACCTCCACACAGACAGACAATGTGTCAAACAAAAAGACTCCATTTTACCTTGTGAACCACATCCAGGGGTGGTATGTGGGCAGCCAGACCTGCTTATCTCCCAGGCTGCCAGGAAAACAAGCCTCTTAGTATTATGTGGACTAGAGCATTACCCCAGGTTTACATCACAGAGGATTACACCTCCGTGAAACATACCTCCCGTCAACTATGTGTCCAGCAGCCACCTTACATACCTCCCCCCTCTGCCTAAAGCCGTGGGGCTTTGCACCTTCTACCACAAGACACGGGATTCTGGGGAGAGCATCGGCATTACTATTTAACTTCTCGACTTTATGTTCTACATGGAAGCTGAAATTCTGCAGGGCTAGAAACCAGCAAATAACTCAAGCATTTTCCCCTTTTTCTCCGTCATCCACCTGAGAGGGGGGGGCATGGTCTGATACTAATTTAAATTTTTGCCCTAACAGATAGTATTGCAATGTGTTCACCGCCCACTTTATGGCCAAGCATTACTTTTCTACGATGGAATAATTCTTCTCACATGCCGCCAGCTTCTTACTTAGGTAGAGAACGGGGTGGTCCTTCCCGTACACATCCTGAGAAAGGACCACTCCTAATCTGACTTCTGAGGTGTCTGTCTGGAGTACAAATTCCTTCTTAAAGTTGGGAGCAACCAGAACCGGCTGCTTACACAGAGCTATTTTCAGTTCTTGGAACACCGTTTCCGCAGTTCATTTGGCCATAGCTGATTTTGTCTCCTTAAAGAGGTCGGTCAGGGGTGCGGCCATCATGGCAAAATTTGGGAGGAACCTCCTGTAGTACTCCACAATTCCCAGAAAGGCTCTAACTTGCTTCTTTGAGAGCAGTCTCAGCTAGTTTAAGATTGCATCCACTTTACTGATCTGGGCTTTGATCTTGACTCTACCATACTATATATCCTAGGTATTTGGCCTCTTCTTTCCCCATGCACTTTTTTTGAATTTATAGAAAAACTCGCCTTACTGAGAGCATCAAACACTGCCTAGACCTTTCTAGATGACTTCCCCAATCCTGGCTGAAGATTACGATATCGTCCAGGTATGTCGCGGCGTAATTCTTCTGGGGTGCAAGGATCTGGTCCATGGGCCTCTGGAAGGTGGCTGGATCTTCCTGTAGTCCAAACGGCGTCCATACGTATTGAAAGCATTTGTCAGGCATAGAGAAAGCCATCTTCTCATTGGCTTTTTGTGACATGGAGATCTTCCAATATCTCTTCGTTAAATCCTAGGTGGTTATGTACATTGCCAGTCCAAGTCTCTTGATCAACACATCGACACACGGGATTGGATATGTGTCGAACTTGGAGACTTCATTCAGCTTCCTATAATCATTACAGAACCTCTATTCGCCATTGGGTTTTGGAAACAGGACAGTCAGGCTAGACCATCCTCTTTTGGATTCCTCAATGACTCCGAGATTGAACATACACCTTACTTCTTTAGCGATCAGCTCTTGTCGGGCCTCGGGAATTCAATAGGGCTTCAAGTTCACCCGCACATGGGGTTCTGTTAATACCTCTTGTTCTATGACCTTGGTAAACCCGGGCAAATCTGAAAACAGGTCCCTGTTCTGCTGCAGCAATTCAAAACACTGCTGTTTTTGGGCTTTTGACAGTGTCTCCGCAATTGTCACTCCTTTAATATCTGCTTCCGGCTTGACCAGCAAACATGGAGTTTCCATGGGCTCCCTGTCTTGCCGTGGCTTGATGAGATTGATGTGGTACAATTGGTACAGTTTATGTCTTTCTGGTTGATGAACCTTCTAGTTCACTTCAGCAAGCTTCTTCACCACTTCATAGGGGCCTTCACATTTGGCCAAGAACTTGCTCTCCACTGTGGGAATAAGTATGAGGACTCGGTCCCGGGGCTGAACTGCCTCACCCTGGCTCACCGATTTTAGACCCTAGCTTGAGCCTCTTGTGCCTGAAGATGTCCTTTCACGATGGACATCACCATCACAATCCTTTCCTGGATTTTGGTGACGTGCTCGATGATGCTCCGGTGGGGCGTGACTTTTGCTTCCCAAGTTTCCTTCTCTATATCAAGGAGGCCCCGCGGAAGTCAGCCATACAAAAGTTCAAACGGGGGGAATCTGTTGTTGTTCTCCGACAACAGATATGGAAGGAGACAGTTCCGGTCTCGACCGTCCTTTTCTATGACATTCTTAAGCATACTCTTCAATGTTTTATCCCCAGGCCATCCGTCTGGGGATGGTAAACTAGCGTCTTCAGTTGTGTAATTTTCAGGGCCTTACACAGTTCCCTCATCACCTTAGTCATGAAGGGTGTTCCTTGGTTGTTCAGAATCTCTCTCAGTAATCCTGTTCAGGAAAAAAAGGGGACCAACTCGCGGGCTATACTTTTCGCAGAGGAGTTTCTCAGGGGAACCTCTTCAAGGTACCATGTAGCATACTCATGGATGACCAATATATATTGATGCCCATGAGCAGAATTAACCAGGGGACAGACCAAGTCAATTGCATTTCTCTCAAACTGCACTTTTATGATAGGTAATGTCATGAGGGGACTTCGAATGTCGGAGGTGGGACAGGACCTGCAATACTTTTTCGGTGACATCTGGGCCAATAGAACCTCCGCATGACCCGTTCTTGAATATTATCCACCTATAGATGGTCACTCAAAACATGTGAATGGGCCATGTCCAACACCCTCCGTCTATAGGGTCCAGGTACCAACAATTGTTCCACTATCTCCTCTCTCACCTTAGTAACCCAGTACAATAAATCCCCACTCAACATAAAATAGGGAAACTTGGTGTCAGCCCCCGGCTCCTGCGCTATACCGTTTATGATAGTTACATTATTGAACACCTTCTTCAGAGTTAGGTCCTTATGTTGGGTGGACCCAAAATTTTCGTCAGTCACCCCTCAATGATGTCAGCCTCAGGGGACACTACCTTCTAATCCCCCACAAGGACACAGAAGGGAAACCCATCAGGCTCTGGGTATGGTGACACTTCTTTAGGGGTGACCCATCTTTTATTCGAGCAACTGAGCCCTGTCTCCTTTCCCAATAAGTCCCAAAACAAACAAAAGTCCCAGCCTTTGATAATGGGGTGCAATAAGCCCTGAACCACATCGACCTCGTGGGACTTAGTACCTTGGGCCATTTCAATGTCCACTCTGGCCCCTGGATAGTCTTTAGCATCCCTGTGGATGCAGCGGATGCCAACCTTCTTCCCAGGGACCAGCTGGAGGGGAAGTGTGGCCCTCCCTGAGTCTAGCAATCCAGTCACTTTTAGACTATCTACCTTTACAGTACAAGCTTTTGGCCCCTCGCTGGGTGAACTGTTCACACTGCAGGCTGGATATGCATAGTATGAACAGTGGCATCCCAGGTTACAGTCCATCTGCTGGGAGGTCAGGGGACAATGGTTGGCTATATGGCCTGTGCCTTGGCATTTCCACAATATAATATCGCCAGCTGGGACCTTTGGCATTACCTCCCCAACCCCTTTGGACCTTGAATGCCCCACCCACTTTTGGGCATCCGCCCCTGTTGGGACCCCCAGTATGCAGTGGGTTGCCTCCCCAAGGAACTCTCAACCCCTTGGATACCTTTTGACCAGTCCGACCAGGTCTTCGATGTTCCGGGGATCCCTCTTGGCAACCCAAGTCTGTATTGGCCTCGGAAGTGAGTGGAAGAACCGGTCCACCACCACACGCTCTACCATCTGCGCAGGGGTAGAGGACTCTGGCTGCAACCATTTTTGGACCAGGTGCAGCAGATCAAACAATTGTTAGCGAGGGGTTTTGTCACATTGAGACACCCAGCGGTGGACCCCTTGTGTCCTGACAGTCATTGTCACCACCAAGCGCACCAAAATTTCATTTTTCATCTTTGCCATCTTGTAAGGCTAAGTCATAGTAGGCTTTCTGGGCAGAGCCGGCTCCAGGTTTTTCTGGGCCCCGGGCGAAAGAGTCTCAGTGGGCCCCTATAACACATACCACGATTCATGATGCACAGATACCGCAGAGAAATATATATATATAGTACAATGCAAAGATTTCACCTCTTACATTACATGAGTGAAATCTATTGTAAATTCCACAATAGCTCTGAAACCGGTGAATCGCTCCACACAGAATACTGGCCCCCATATAAGGCTCCATACGGAATACTGGCCCCCATATAAGGCCCCATACGGAATACTGGCCCCCATATAAGGCTCCATATGGAATACTGGCCCTCATATAAGGCTCCATACGGAATACTGGCCCCCATATAAGGCTCCATACGGAATACTGGCCCCCATATAAGGCTCCATACGGAATACTGGCCCCCATATAAGGCTCCATACGGAATACTGGCCCCCATATAACGCACCATACAGGATACTGGTCCCCTTATAAAGCTCCATACAGGATACTGGCCCCTATATAACGCTCCATACAGGATACTGGTCCCCTTATAACGCTCCATACAGGATACTGGCCCCCATATAACGCTCCATGCAGGCTGTTACCCCCCACATAATGCCCCATACAGGCTGTCCCCCCCTTATAATGCTCCATGCAGGCTGTTACCCCCCACATAATGCCCCATACAGGCTGTCCCCCCCCTTATAATGCTCCATGCAGGCTGTTCCCCCCCACATAAAGCACTATGCAGGCTGTCCCCCCCCCTTATAATGCCCCATGCAGGCTGTTCCCCCCCTTATAATGCCCCATGCAGGCTGTCACCCCTACTCTTTATAATACCCCATGCACGATGTACCCCCTCCTCTCTTTATAATGCCCCATGCAGGATGTCACCCCCTCTCTTTATAATGCCCCATGCAGGATGTCACCCCCTCTCTCTGTAATGCCCCATGCCCCCTCCTCCTCACCTGCAGCTGCTCGGGTCCGGACTCCAGCGTCGTCGGTATCTTCCCGCTCTGCGCTCCCTGTGATGGCTCAGGGGAGCGCGCGGTGGAAAGACGTCACCACGCCCTCTGACCTGAGACGTCACAGGGAGCGCAGAGCGGGAAGACGGCAGATCTGCAGAGGCACGGGGAGAGGTAAGTATCCGGCTGCCGGGGCCCTGAGCAAGCGGGAGAGAAGGGCGGGCGCTGACACCGCTCTCCTCGCCCATAGCCCGGCGGGGTGCGCGACCGCCAGTGGGCCCCTCTGCCTGCTCAGGGCCCCGGCACTTGCCCGGGTGCGCCGGGTGCTGACGCCGGCCCTGTTTCTGGGTCTCCCCAGTTAAGTATGGCGCCACACATTGGTCTGGCGGGAGTTTCTCCCTCTTGGCGACCCTTTCAAAAATGGTCAAAAAGGCCTCTGTTGTCACTCGGGGTCATTTTCTGTAGGGCTTCCATTAATGTCTTCTAGATGGAAAAATCATAAGCTGACCGAGGAGTCGGATCTGTGGCCATGCCACGAACCGCCTCTGTGAGCAATTCAATCTACTGCTGCTGTTGTCAGTGCTGGACTTGTTGCTGCTGCTGCTGTTGCTGTAGCTGCTGCTGGATCTGTTGCATAAGCAGCTTACTTGTCTCCTGTTGTGCCAGCTGTAGCTGGAGCCCTGCGCCCAATCAGCGCTGGTGTCATTGTCCCTCCCACAGACGTATAAGTAGTCAACAAGAAGTGAGAGCTGTGACTGGCTGCTCACTTTCTCTTGATTAGGAAGTGAGAAGGGGTTGTTCTAGTAGTAGACAAGTCCTTTAAAAGGGTTTTTGAGGATTCCAATATTGATGGCCTAATATTAGGATAGGCCATCAATATTAGAATGGTTGGAATCTGACTCTAGAGACTCTTGCTGATCAGATATTTGACTAAATTTCTCACATTGCTCTGTCTACCTGCACACTATATTTTCAGATTTTAAAGGGAACCTGAGAGCAGGATTTATATCTAATAAATGGAACAAGTCAGTCAATAAATGCTACCCAAACCACCCACACTGCTGCATGATTGTCTTGGCAGGCTTATCACTGCACCACTCCATGTGACTGACAGGTCTCTCCCAGTGTACACACATGAGAGAGAGCTGAAATGTAGCTTGGGTTGGTGACTAAAGGATCCATACATTTTCACTATTTTGGATGTGCTGCCTCTTTTTTTGAATTTTTATATAATTGACAGGAAGCTTTGCCAGTTTCCTTGGGGGAGAATTGCACCAATTAAGGCAGTCCTATTGTTATTCTATGTAAGGGCCGAAAGTGTTGGCACCCTTGAAATTGTTCCAGAAAATGTTTTGTTATACACATGTTTATTTTCTTTCTGTGTATTGGAACAATACAAAAAAACAGGAAAAAAGGCAAATTGGACATAATTTCACACAAAACCGCAAAAATTGTTGGCATCCTCAACTTAATATTTGGTTGCACGCCCTTTGGAATAAATTACTGCAATCAATCATTTCCTATAATCATCAACAAGGATTTTACATCTCTCAACTGGAATTTTTGACCACTCTTCTTTTGCAAACTACTCCAGGTCTCTCATATTGGAAGGGTGCCTTCTCCCAACAGCAATGTTAAGATCTCTCAACAGGTGTGAAATGGAATTTAGATCCGAACTCATTGCTGGTGCTTCTTGAAGTATGTTTGGGGTCATTGTCCTGCCGGAAGACCCATAACCTAGGAGGCAAACCCAGCTTTCTGACACTGGGCACTACATTGCTAAAATCCTTTGGTAATCTTCAGCTTTCATGATGCCTTGCACACAGTCAAGGCAACAAGTACCAGAGGCAGCAAAACACCCCATCACTCTCCTTCTTGGTCAAATAGCCCTTACACAGCCTGGAGATGTGTTTGGGGTCATTATCCTGTTGAAAAATAAATGATGGTCCAACTAAACGCAAACCGGATGGAATAACATGCTGCTGCAAGATGCTGCGGTAGCCATGCTGGTTCAGTATGCCTTCAATTTTGAATAAATCCCCAACAGTGTCACCAGCAAAGCACCCCCACACCATCACACCTCCTTCTCCATGCTTCACGGTGGGAACCAGGCATGTAGAGTCCATCCGTTCACCTTTTCTGCGTCGCACAAAGACACGGTGGTTGGAACCAAAGATCTCAAAGTTGGAATCATCAGACCAAAGCACAGATTTCCACTGGTCTAATCTCCATTCCTTGTGTTCTTTAGCCCAAACAAGTATCTTCTGCTTGTTGCCTGTCCTTAGCAGTGGCTTCCTAGCAGCTATTTTACCATGAAGGCATGCTGCACAAAGTCTCCTCTTAACAGTTGTTGAAGAGATGTGTCTGCTGCTAGAACTCTGTGTGGCATTGACCTGGTCTCTAATCTGAGCTGCTGTTAACCTGCGATTTCTGAGGCTGGTGACTCGGATAAACTTATCCTCAGAAGCAGAGGTGACTCTTGGTCTTTCTTTCCTGGGGCGGTCCTCATGTGAGCCAGTTTCTTTGTGGCGCTTGATGGTTTTTGCAACTGCACTTGGAGACACTTTCAAAGTTTGCCCAATTTTTCGCACTGACTAACCTTCATTTCTTAAAGTAATGATGGCCACTTGTTTTTCTTTACTTAGAATTTGTATTATGGCAAGAAAAAAGCAGCTAACAGTCTATTCAGTAGGACTATCAGCTGTGTATCCACCAGACTTCTGCACAACACAACTGACGGTCCCAACCCCATTTATAAGGCAAGAAATCCCACTTATTAAACCTGACAGGGCACACCTGTGAAGTGACAACCATTTCCATCAAAGCAAAAGGTGGCTACTTTGAAGAACCTAGAATATAATACATATTTTCAGTTGTTTCACACTTTTTTGTTAAGTATATAATTCCACATGTGTTAATTCATAGTTTTGATGCCTTCAGTGCGAATGTACAATTTTCATAGTCATGAAAATACAGAAAACTCTTTAAATGAGAAGGTGTGTCCAAACTTTTGGTCTGTACTGTATGTACATTGGGAAAATAAGTATTTGATACACTGTCACTTGCAACTTTCCCCACCTACAAAGAATGGAGAGGTCTGTATTTTTTATCGTAGATAAACTTCAACTGTGAGAGACAGAATATAAAAAAAAATCCAGAAAATCACACTGCATGATTTTTAAATAATTTAATTGAATTTTATTGCACGAAATAAGTAAATGATCACCTACCAACCAGAAAGAATTCTGGCTCTCACAGACCTGTTAGTTTTTCTTTAAGAAGCCCTCCTGCTCTGCACTCATTACTTATATTTGTTGCACCTATTTGAACTCATTTACTGTATGAAAGACGCCTGTCCACAGACTCAATCAATCACATGGCCAACCTCTCCACCATGGCCAAGTCCAAAGAGCTGTCTAAAGACTCCAGGGACAAAATTGTAGACGTGCACAAGGCTGGCATGGGCTACAGGACAATAGGCAAGCAGCTTGGTGAGAAGGTAACAACTGTTGGCACAATTATTAGAAAATGGAAGAAACACAAGATGACTGTCAATCTTCCTCCGTCTGGGGCTCCATGCAAGAACTCGCCTTGTGGGGTAAGAATGATTCGGAGAAAGGTCAGGAATCAGCCCAGAAGTTCATGTGAGAATGTGGTCAATGACCTGAAAAGAGCTGGGACCACAATCTTAAACATTACCATTAGTAACACACTACACGTTGTGGATTAAAATCCTACAGGGCACGCAGTCCCCCTGCTCATGCCAGCACATGTCCAGGCCCATTTGAAGTTCACCAATTACTATCTGGATGATCCAGAGGAGACATGGGAGAAAGTCATGTGGCCAGATGAGACCAAAATATAACTTTTTGGTATCAACTCTATTTGCCGTGTTTGGAAGAAGAAGGATGAGTACAGCCCCAAGAACACCATCCCTACCATGAAGCATGGTGGGGGAAACATCATACTTTGGGGGTGCTTTTCTGCAAAGGGCACAGGACAATTTCACCATATTAAAGGGATGCTTGATGGGGTCATGTGTAGTGAGATTTTGGATAACAACCTCCTTCCCTTAGTAAAAGCATTGGAGATGGGTGGTGGTTGGGTCTTCCAGCAAGACAATGACTCTAAACACACAGCCAGGAGTGGCTCCGTTAGAAGCATTTCAAGGTCCTGGAATAGCCTAGTCTCCAGACCTGAACCCAATAGAAAATCTTTGTAGGGAGCTGAAACTTAATTTTGCCCAGTGACAGCCCTGAAACCTGAAAGATCTGGAGAAGATCTGTATGGACGAGTGGGTCAAAATCCCTGCTGCAGTGTGTGCAAACTTTGTCAAGAACTACAGGAAACGTCTGACTTCTGTAATTGCAAACAAAGGTTTCTGTACCAAATATTAAGTTCTGTTTTTCTATTGTATCAAATACTTATTTCATGCAATAAAATGCTAATTAATTATGTAAAAATCATAGAATATGTTTTTCCAGATTTTTATTAAGATTCTGTCTCTCACACTTGAAGTGTACCTATAATAAAAATAACAGACTTCTCCATTCTTTGTAGGTGGGAAAACTTGTAAAATCGTCAGTGTATCAAAACCTTATTTTCCGCACTGTATATATATTCTGTACCATTATTTTTATGGTGGTTTCCCTTTATCGCATTACATGAGTCCCCTTTTCACCTGCAGGATTATGGTATATCTTACTGTTCTGGGTTTTTCCTAGAAACACATTCTGGTCTTTTGCATATTTCTATGTACAGTTTAGTTTTACTGAGCTCCAGACATCTGAGGCACCAGAAATAAAAACAAAGTTTCTCCTAAGAAAAAAATGCTGATGCCTTTCATTTCTGGCATACACATTGAACATTCTGACTTGGTGGGATGAACGGAGTAAGCACAGAGATCCACTAGTGGTGCATTGGATTTTTCTGCAAGTTTTAAACAGCATGGTTTTAGTTATTTCATTAACCCATTCCCTTAGTAGCCCATTTTCATTTCAGTGCTTTTTTTCCTCCTCTTCTTCCGAGAGCCATAACTATTTAATTTTTACATCCAGATAGCCATATATTTCTAGACCTGTAATTTTTCTGTTTTCCCATCGACTGAGCTATGTGAGAGCTTGTTTTTTGTGTGATGAACCGTCAATTTAATTGATACCATTTTTGGCTGTATACAACATTTTGATCTGTTTTTATTGCATTTTTTAGGGAGGTGTAGTAAAACCGATCGTGTTAATTAATTTAAAATCTTCATAGATCAAACTTTTATGAACATGGTGATTCCAAATGTTTGTTTTTTGTATTTTTTTTCTATTCTTTATTTTCAGTGCAGGAAAAAGGGAGTAATTTTAACTTTTATATTTAAAAAAAAAATTTGGAAAACTGTTATATTTTTACATTTTTTAGCCTGCAATCGTCCAATAGTATATATTATATAATATAATTTCACAGTATTGCAGTATGTAGTGTAAATCTTGAGCTTCAGAGGCCTCCCAGATGGCGGCACCAGGGGCCTCAAGCTGGCCTTCATCTGACATATTAACCCAACAGTGCCATGTAATCGTGTTACAGGACACCGATGGGAGCCAGTAAGCCAAGCAGCAGAGAGCATTCCATTTAAATGCCACTGTCAGAGATTGACAGCGATGTTTTAAGGGTTAACAGCTGGATCTCATCTCCAAATGTAATCCTCCCTGCAATCACATACATGTATTTGGTATTGTGTTAAAGGGTTAAAAGTGAAGTCTTAAAGAAAAAGGTATTTCTGCTATTATACACACGGTAAGACTGTGCAATTAAAGATGACTTATATGTGAAGTAATAACATAATTGCTGATGTCTATAGCGCACCAGACACATACAGTGGTGGCCAAAAGTATTGGCACACCTGCAATTCTGTCAGATAATACTCAGTTTCTTCCTGAAAATGATTGCAATCACAAATTCTTTGGTATTATTATCTTCATTTAATTTGTATTCAATGAAAAAACACAAAAAGAATTGTCCTAAAGCCAAATTGGATACAATTCCACACCAAACCTAAAAAAGGGGGTGGACAAAAGTATTGGCACTGTTTGAAAAATCATGTGATGCTTCTCTAATTCATGTAATTAACAGCACCTGTAACTTACCTGTGGCACCTAACAGGTGTTGGCAATAACTAAATCACACTTGCAGCCAGTTAACATAGATTAAAGTTGACTCAACCTCTGTCCTGTGTCCTTGTGTGTACCACATTGAGCATGGAGAAAAGAAAGAAGACCAAAGAACTGTCAGAGGACTTTAGAAACCAAATTGTGAGGAAGCATGAGCAATCTCAAGGCTACAAGTCCATCTCCAAAGACCTGAATGTTCCTGTGTCTTCTGTGCGCAGTGTCATCAAGAAGTTTAAAGCCCGTGGCACTGTGGCTAACCTCCCTAGATGTAGACGGAAAAGAAAAATTGACGAGAGATTTCAATGCAAGATTGTGCGGATGGTGGATAAAGAACCTCGACTAACATCCAAACAAGTTCAAGCTGCCCTGCAGTCCGTGGGTACAACAGTGTCAACCCGTACTATCCGTCGGCGTCTGAATGAAAAGGGACTGTATGGTAGGATACCCAGGAAGACCCCACTTCTTACCCTCAGACATAAAAAAGCCAGGCTGGAGTTTGCCAAAACTTACCTGAGAAAGCCTAAAACGTTTTGGAAGAATGTTCTCTGGTCAGATGAGACAAAAGTAGAGCTTTTTGGGAAAAAGCATCAACATAGAGTGTACAGGAAAAAAAAAGAGGCATTCAAAGAAAAGAACACAGTCCCTACAGCCAAACATGGCGGAGGTTCCCCGATGTTTTGGGGTTGCTTTGCTGCCTCTGGCATTGGACTGCTTGACCGTGTGCATGGCATTATGAAGTCTGAAGACTACCAACAAATTTTGCAGCATAATGTAGGGCCCAGTGTGAGAAAGTTGGGTCTCCCTCAGAGGTCATGGGTCTTCCAGCAGGACAATGACCCAAAACACACTTTCAAAAGCACTATAAAATGGTTTGAGAGAAAGCACTGGAGACTTCTAAGGTGGCCAGCAATGAGTCCAGACCTGAATCCCATAGAACACCTGTGGAGAGATCTCAAAAATGGCAGTTTGGAGAAGGCACCCTTCAAATATCAGGGACCTGGAGCAGTTTGCCAAAGAAGAATGGTCTACAATTCCAGCAGAGCATTGTAAGAAACTCATTGATGGTTACCGGAAGCAAATGTTCGCAGTTATTTTGGCTAAAGGTTGTGCAACCAAGTATTAGGCTGAGGGTGCCAATACTTTTGTCCGGCCCTTTTTTGGAGTTTTGTGTGAAATGATCAATGATTTGATTTTTGCTTCATTCTCTTTTGTGTTTTTTCCTTGCAAGCAAATTAAATGAAGATAATAATACCAAAGAATTTGTGATTTGCAATCATTTTCAGGAAGAAACTGAGTATTATCTGACAGAAATGCAGGGGTGCCAATACTTTTGGCCACCACTGTAATTCTGGGAGTCAGTGATTTTTTTATTCTTTGTTATATAACAGCACAATTCGCCGTTTATACATGTAATACATATTTCACATCCAAGCAATATAAACCATAATGTGAATTAAGGCTTCTCCTGTTACAATGTTCATCTAACTGATGTTATAAAACACAAGTACATAATGCGTCTCACAATTTTTTCAGCCTTGTTGACTCCATTGCTAATCTCCCTGAATCTCAGATAACGGAATGTGTATAAACAATTTATGCTTTGACCTCCTGCTAAACGTCTTTCACATAATCTGTGACGTTTCCACATTTGGCCTCATATACAATAGCTGGAAACTACAAATCGTAAATATATGTGACTTAAAACTACATTCTGTTCGGCCTGCCATCACAATGTCTCCGCATACACTGAAAGCCTTACAAGCTCTTATCAATGCAGTAGCCCTCGGGTATATGATATCAGGACCAACACCATGTTCTTCCATAGATAAGCAAAAGAATGAAGTATATATCCTCTACTTGCCCGGATTATGTCATAGACCATATCCCTTGTGTTGTTTAGAACTGCAGAAAAAAAAATGAAGAAAACCCGTTTCTTTAAGCTTACGCAACTGCAAATATATATAGCATTGTCATTGTGCACCTATCAATAGCATTTTTTCTGCAATAATCATTATGTGGAATATGAGCAGCTTTGAGTGATCTTCCTTCTGTGGATCCTCCTCGCCATGTACCGAGCAGTTGAGCTGATTCACTCTCTTTTCAATATTTGTTCGGAAAATCTTATAAGTAATCTTTTTCAGATGCCAAGAAATTTGTTGTGTTTGGACAGGTGTGTGGCTAACTACCGGGGAATGAGCTTTGGAGTCTGTTTCATGTCAGAGGGTCTTGCAATCAATATACTTTGATCTTGAGCTAATGTTCAGTTTCACAGAGGAATTCGTCACATTTGTGTTTTTTCGGCTACTTTCTGACATTCTGGTAGTGACTTGTTCACAGTTGCTCAGTGGTTAGTGCTGTTGCCTTGCAGTGCTGGGTCCCTGGGTTCAAATCCCACTGAGTATGATATCTGCAAGGAGTTTGTATGTTCTCCCTGTATTTGTGTGGGTTTCCTCCAGGTTCTCTGGTTGCCTCCCACAAGCCAAAGACATACTGATAGGGAATGTAGATTGTAAGCCCCAATGAGGGTAGCAATGATAATTGTCAGTAAAGTGCTGCGGTATATGATTGTGCTATATAAGTAAGCATAATAAATTGTCCATGTTTAATTTCAGTACATTCCAGAGTTGCGTGACAAGGTCAGTTGTGCTTCATTGGTTGTATTCTTCTCAAGGTCTCCACACACATTAGATAGCTGTCATTCAGTTGAAAGCTATCCCCCCCCCCCCCCCAACTCCACCCCCATAAATGTGTTTTCAAAGGAAAGAGCAGTGAAACCCGATGTCAGACCTGATCTCCTGAATAACAAAAAGGTCCGGCAATAAAAGTTAAACTGTCTGACCCCTATTTTCCTCAACATTATCAGTCATGAGGGTGGTTTAAGAAAGCCCCATACATATTAGTCTTATCCTGACGGTATTGGTGAGGTCAGATAACTTTAGTCTAATGTGTATGGGGGCCATTTTTACTCCATAATGGACATAAAGAATTCAATGGCACAGTTGAAACCATTCTACCGTATGATTAGACCAGGATGGCTACACTTTGCTACCCACTTGTCTTTTTGACCAGCAGACGACCATCACCCGCTGCTAGTTCATGAGTTGTTCTTCTTAGGTCTATTTTTGGTAGGTATTACTAACCAATGCATATCATGAATACCACATAAAACCTATAAAATGTTCAGATGATCTGGCCCAGTAATTGAGCCATCATTTGTAGCACATTTTCCAGCTTCCAGCACATCAAATTCAAGAACTGATTGTTCATTTGGTGCGTCATGTATCCCACCCAGTGACTGATGCCATTGTCACAACACAATGTTTTTCATTTCAGCTGTCAGTGATTTTAATGTTATTTCTGATTGATGTATTTAGCATAAAGAAATACAAATCTTAAATACAAGAATTGTATTAGATGGATGTGATTGTCGTCTCTTGTACTTGGCGGAGAATTGAATTAGACTGATGTGATTGTCTTTTTCTTGTTCCTGGTGGATATTTAACAGACATTGAATCAGCTCTTATTTTTGAAAAGGGAAAGAAATGAGAATAATACACATGAGTCTGTATCCTGAGGCAAAACACATGTTCTCAATTTTAAATTGTATTTTAAAACTGAGCACTTCAGTGTAAATAATCTGTCAATTCTTTGATGCATGGAATCCTTACAATTTCTGATTTTTAGAACAAAAATTATAGTTAATAGTGAAATATACAGAATGTATGTGTAACGGGTCTGGGAGGCGGAACCTCTGAGCTACTATACAAGGGGGCGGTCCTTGTAAGGGAGCGGGTGGCAATCAGGGATGACGGGCAGGCAGTCACAGCAGGTGACCGGGACAGTCTCTGAGTGGACGGGCTGGAGGTCACGGAAAGTGACCGGGGCAGTCTCTGGATAAACGGGCAGGGAGTTACGGCAAGTGACCGGGGCAGTCTCTGGATGAACGGGCAGGGAGTTACGGCAAGTGACCGGGGCAGTCTCTGGGTAAAGGGTAGGTACGACCTGTGATGGCAGAGCCTCCAGGTAGGCTAGCAGGCAGATGGTAGATGTGTGCTCCCAGGTGAGCAAGCGAGAGTCTCTGGAATGGTAGGTGGTCACAGCACGTGACGGCGAAGCCTCCAGGTAGGCTAGCAGGCAGGTAACAGGTGTGCGCTCCCAGGTGAGCGGGCAGGAGTCTCTGGAAAGGCAGATGGTCACAGCACGTGACGGCGGAGCCTCCAGGTAGGCTAGCAGGCAGGTAACAGGTGTGCGCTCCCAGGTGAGCGGGCAAGCTGGTCCATAGACAGACTGACAGGAGTTGGAAGGCAGACCGTCGGACCTCAGGCTAGCAGGCAGGTGACTGGATATCAGGCAGGACAAAGGCAGCAAGCTGGCAGGAATCTGGCAGGTAACTGGCAGGTAACTGGCAACGGGACCTGAGGGCTGAAGCACAGGTGAGACACAGGTGCAAACAACATTGCTCGGGCACCTCCATTTTGGAGGAGGTGCCCTTTATATGGGAGGTCCTCCGGCAATTGGCCGGGGACTCCTTAGGACGGCGCGCGCGGTCCCTTTAAGAGAGGGGGAGCGCGCGCGCGCCCTAAGCGCACTGCCGGGGAAGGAGCGCGCGCCGGAAGCAGCGGGGAGAGCAGCGCTGGAGGACGCTGCGCCAGGAGCGGGGAGGTGAGAGGGACGGCGTCTCTGCCTAGAACGGGGCAGAGACGTCGATGCTACAGTACCCCCCCCTTTAGGCCCCCTCTTTTTTAGGCCAGAAAGAAATTTTTCAAGGAGAAGCGGGGCGTTGATGTTCTCCCTGGGTTCCCAAGTTCTCTCCTCAGGACCAAACCCCTTCCAATCTACCAGAAAAAAGGTTTTTCCTCTTACCCTCTTGGAGGCCAGAATACTCTCTACCTCAAAGATGTCATCAGCGGAAACCGGAGCAGGAGGGGCACCTGGATTTTTGGAAAAACAGTTAAAGACAACGGGTTTGAGGAGAGATACGTGGAAGGAGTTGGGGATCCGTAGGGTGGCCGGGAGTTTTAATTTGTAGGCCACAGGGTTAATTTGCCTGAGGACTTCGAAGGGGCCGATGAATCGAGGACCCAACTTGTAGGAGGGTATTTTGAGCCGCACATGTTTGGATGAGAGCCAAACCTTGTCTCCCGGACGGAATTGGGGCGGATCCAGACGTCTCTTATCAGCATATCTCTTCATCCGCTCAGAGGAGAGAAGAAGAGCGGACCTGGTGGTCTCCCAAATAGTAGAAAATTCGCTGACAAGAGACTCCGCAGCAGGGTTGTCCACAGAAACGGAGACAGGAAGTGGAATCCGGGGATGTTGGCCACCAACTATAAAGAACGGGGATTTGGAAGAGGACTCGCTCTCATGGTTGTTATAAGAGAACTCGGCCCACGGTAGAAGATCCACCCAGTCCGAGTGGTGAGCATCCACGAAGTGCCGGAGGTAGCTGGACAAGATCTGATTGATCCGCTCCACTTGACCATTGGACTGAGGGTGGTAAGCGGAGGAGAAATCCAGGGTAATGTCCAGCAGCTTACAAGTGGCTCTCCAGAAACGAGAGGTGAACTGAACCCCACGATCCAACACGATGTGGAGGGGCAGACCATGGAGACGGAAGATGTGGCGGATAAAGTCTTTAGCCAACTCGGGTGCAGACGGAAGACCAGGCAGGGGAATGAAGTGGGCCATCTTAGAAAAACGGTCAGCGACAACCCAAATGACGGTACAACCGGCAGAAACTGGAAGGTCGGTGATAAAGTCCATAGCGATGTGTTGCCAAGGAGCAGCAGGTACGGGAAGGGGCAGGAGATGGCCGGCAGGTAGATGTCGGGGAACTTTGTTACGAGCACAGGATGAACAGGCCGCGACGAAGTCTACCACGTCCTTACGTAGGGTAGGCCACCAGTAATGCCGGGCAATAAGTTGAAAGGTCTTTTTTTGGCCAGCATGGCCAGCTAGTTTAGAAGAATGTCCCCAGCGAAGAACCCTCTCCCGATCTGGCACAGCTATGAACGTCTTACCGGGTGGAAGACGAGTTAGATCCAAGGGAGCCACATTCATCACCTTGGAGGAGTCGATGATGTGCGTAGGTTCCTCCTCTTGATCGGAGGACAGGAAAGACCGAGACAAGGCATCAGCTTTGACGTTCTTGTCCGCCGGACGGAAATGAAGAGTGAAGTCGAAGCGGGCAAAAAACAACGACCACCGGGCCTGGCGAGGATTGAGCCTCTGGGCATTTTGGAGATATGCCAGGTTTTTGTGATCCGTGTAGATAATTACCGGGTAGAGAGCCCCTTCAAGCAGATAGCGCCACTCTCCTAGTGCCAATTTGATGGCTAGCAATTCCCGGTCTCCAATGGAGTAGTTGCGCTCCGACGAGGAGAAGATTTTGGAGAAGAAGCCGCACGTTACCATTCTCCCGGTAGAAGACTTCTGGGTGAGCACCGCTCCGGCTCCGGAGGAGGAAGCATCAACCTCCAGGTAGAATTGTTTATTACAGTCCGGACGGTGCAGGACGGGAGCAGAGGCGAAGGCTTTCTTTAGGGAAAGGAAGGCCTCCTCGGCTTCAGGCGACTATATCCTGGGGTTAGCCCCCTTACGGGTAAGTGCAGATATGGGAGCAGTCCGAGACGAGAAGTGTGGGATGAAAAGACGATAATAATTAGCGAAGCCCAGGAATCGCTGTATCGCCTTCAAACCTTCAGGACGAGGCCATTTTAGAACGGAAGAGAGCTTCTCGGGATCCATTTGCAGACCTGTTTGGGAGATGACATAGCCCAAGAACGGAAGGGAGGTCTGATCGAAGAGGCACTTCTCGTATTTGGCGTAAAGGTGGTTCTGCCGAAGCCTAAGCAGGACCTGACGAACATCCCTCCGGTGTGTGGGGAGATCCGGAGAGAAGACCAAGATATCGTCCAGGTATACCACTACGCAGGAGTACAGGAGGTCACGGAAGATGTCATTGATTAGTTCCTGAAAGACCGCGGGAGCATTACAGAGACCGAAGGGCATCACAAGGTACTCGTAGTGACCGTCCCGGGTATTGAATGCCGTCTTCCACTCGTCTCCTTGACGGATACGGACCAGATTATACGCTCCTCGAAGATCCAGCTTGGAGAAGATCCTGGCGCCCTTGAGCCGGTCAAACAATTCGGAGATGAGTGGCAGGGGATATTTGTTTTTTACCGTAATGAGATTGAGTCCTCTGTAGTCAATACAGGGACGTAGCGAGCCGTCTTTCTTTTTGACAAAGAAGAATCCGGCTCCAGCCGGGGAGGTAGATTTTCGGATAAATCCCCTAGCCAGATTCTCTTCAATGTACTCAGACATGGCTCGGGTCTCGGCTGCAGATAACGGGTAGATACGCCCACGGGGAGGAGTGGTGCCAGGTACCAGGTCGATCGGGCAATCGTATGGCCTATGGGGCGGCAACGTCTCAGCTTCCTTCTTACCGAAGACGTCCGCATAGGGCCAGTAGGGAGCTGGGAGACCAGGTAAGTTAGCTGGAGTAGGCTGAGGGCGAAGTGGACGGACCGGAACCAGGCAGGTCCTATGGCAGTCAGGACCCCATCGGAGTACTTCACCGGACCGCCAGTTCAATACGGGTTCATGTGTCTGGAGCCAAGGTAGACCTAGCAACAAGGAGTGAGAAAGTCCGGACAGCACATGGAATGAGATCTCCTCAGAGTGCAGCATTCCCACCTGTAGGGTTATAGGTTCGGTGACGAGCAGGATGGTCTCCGAGAGAAGTCTTCCATCCATGGAAGCAACTGACAATGGCTCTGCCAGGGACTTGGTGGGAATATGGTATCTCTCTACCAGAGACTGGGTGATGAGGTTTCCAGCAGCTCCAGAATCCAGATGGGCGAGTTCGAAGAGACGGTTTTCTCCCCAAGCAATAGAGACCGGTAAGGTCAGAGACGGAGAGGACTTACTTTTGTCTAGGACGACCTCTCCGAGTGGTCCTAGACACTGGCGTTTCCCGGCTTTTCCGGGCAGGAACGGATGAAGTGCTTCTTACTGCCACAATAGAAACAGCTTCCCTCGGCTCGGCGAGATTCTTGGCGAGAACCGACCATCTTGGTCTGGTCGACCTGCATAGGCTCAGGAGAGACGGAGGGAGTGACGGGTTGCTGAAAAGTAGGAGCTAGGCGTGGAAACCTCCTCTCACGGGTGACCTCTTTGGCACGCTCCTGGAACCGCAGGTCAATCCAGGTGGCAAGAGCTATCAGGTCATCGAGGGTGGTAGGAATGTCCCGACCGGCAAGTTCATCTTTAATACGGCCGGACAGACCCTCCCAGAAGACTGAAACCAGAGCGTCATTATCCCAGGCCAGCTCCGAGGCAAGGGTACGGAACCGTATGGCATATTGGCCCACGGTGAGGCTTCCCTGACGGAGGCGTAGCAGTGACGATGCGGATGAGGTCTTCCGTCCGGGTTCGTCGAAGACTTTCCGGAAGGCCGTGAGAAAGGCAGGCAAGTTGGACACCAGGGGGTCTCCTCTCTCCCATAGAGGATTTAGCCAGGCCAGAGCCTCTCCGGTGAGATGGGACATGATGAAGGCAATTTTGGCCCGGTCGGAGTTAAACTGGTGGGACAGGAGTTCAAAGTGCAGGGTGCACTGATTTATGAAGCCCCGAGCCTGAGCGGAGTCGCCTCCGAAGCGAGGAGGTGCAGAAAGCCGGGGTCCGGGGTAGGATACCATAGTGTTGGTGGACAGCGGAGCTGTCGGATTGCGAATCATGGCGCTGGCGGAGGTTGCTGGCGGAGCAGTCAGAGTGTCCAGGCGAGAATTGACATTCCGCAGGTGACCCAGGATGGACTCCTGTTGGGACCTCTGGCGGGACAGTTCATGACACAGGTCCGAGAGCGAGGGAGCTTGGGTGCCACCGGGTTCCATGGCCCGAGCAAACTGTAACGGGTATGGGAGGCGGAACCTCTGAGCTACTATACAAGGGGGCGGTCCTTGTAAGGGAGCGGGTGGCAATCAGGGATGACGGGCAGGCAGTCACAGCAGGTGACCGGGACAGTCTCTGAGTGGACGGGCTGGAGGTCACGGAAAGTGACCGGGGCAGTCTCTGGATAAACGGGCAGGGAGTTACGGCAAGTGACCGGGGCAGTCTCTGGATGAACGGGCAGGGAGTTACGTCAAGTGACCGGGGCAGTCTCTGGGTAAAGGGTAGGTACGACCTGTGATGGCAGAGCCTCCGGGTAGGCTAGCAGGCAGATGGTAGATGTGTGCTCCCAGGTGAGCAAGCGAGAGTCTCTGGAATGGTAGGTGGTCACAGCACGTGATGGCGAAGCCTCCAGGTAGGCTAGCAGGCAGGTAACAGGTGGGCGCTCCCAGGTGAGCGGGCAGGAGTCTCTGGAAAGGCAGATGGTCACAGCACGTGACGGCGGAGCCTCCAGGTAGGCTAGCAGGCAGGTAACAGGTGTGCGCTCCCAGGTGAGCGGGCAGGAGTCTCTGGAAAGGCAGATGGTCACAGCACGTGACGGCGGAGCCTCCAGGTAGGCTAGCAGGCAGGTAACAGGTGTGCGCTCCCAGGTGAGCGGGCAAGCTGGTCCATAGACAGACTGACAGGAGTTGGAAGGCAGACCGTCGGACCTCAGGCTAGCAGGCAGGTGACTGGATATCAGGCAGGACAAAGGCAGCAAGCTGGCAGGAATCTGGCAGGTAACTGGCAGGTAACTGGCAACGGGACCTGAGGGCTGAAGCACAGGTGAGACACAGGTGCAAACAACATTGCTCGGGCACCTCCATTTTGGAGGAGGTGCCCTTTATATGGGAGGTCCTCCGGCAATTGGCCGGGGACTCCTTAGGACGGCGCGCGCGGTCCCTTTAAGAGAGGGGGAGCGCGCGCGCGCGCGCCCTAAGCACACTTCCGGGGAAGAAGCGCGCGCCGGAAGCAGCGGGGAGAGCAGCGCTGGAGGACGCCGCGCCAGGAGCGGGGAGGTGAGAGGGACGGCGTCTCTGCCTAGAACGGGACAGAGACGTCGATGCTACAGTATGAAGGACAATATAGAGAAGGCAGATTGGACAATTACCCAGGGAACTCCGGAACTATTTCCTTGGACCAGAGATGGACTGGGACTGAAATTCAGCCCTGGCATTTTACAGCACACAGGCCCATTCAGTCTCCACCCCGAGCCCCAGATGGGGATACCTATTACTAATATTATCCTGGCAGGAGAAAATCAAGATTTCCAATATTTCTAAGACCAATAATACTGCTATATCAGATTGAAGAATAACAATACCGCAATAGCAATATTGCAATATAACAGACAAATACTAACAAACCATAACCAAATATTATCAGCATATACACTAGTGATAATATCACCATACTGATCGTTAAAAGGGTTGTCCAGGCTTAGGGTTAAAGCCTGTGTGACTTCAGACTTCTGAATCCTCACAGCGCGCACTGTCAAGATTCTCCGGTACCACTGTTGGGAGCGGCCGTCAAGTGAAAGGTAAGACAGTTTAAACAGTTAGGAGTGAGGGCCCTGCTCACAACCTTACAATCTACAAGGAAATAGGGGGGGGCACAATAGGTGAGAAGTGCTTGCTATTTCAGGTCTAGCAATTATAATAAATAGAGAATTTTATATAAAGCTGCATGATCCGGTCATCAGCCAGTATGTTTAAGTGCAATAATCAAGTATCAAGTGCAGTTATCATGTGCATGGAGGGTGTGGAGAGATGAATAGAAGGGAGCAGATTCTGAATAATATTTAGGAGGGAACAAAGGAAAGTTAAGTTAGTAAGTTGAGGTGATAGGCTTGTTTAAAGAGATGAATTTTTAAAGTGTGCTTGAAGACGTGGGGGCTAGATATCAGTCGGATCGTCTGGGGTAGTGCATTCCAGAGAACTGGTGCAGCACAAGAGAAGTCTTGGAGACAGAGGTGCGAGGTTTGGATTATGGAGGATGTTAGTCTTCGGTCATTTGTAGAACGGAGGGCACATGTAGGGTGATAGACAGAGATGAGAGAGGAGATATAAATTGGTGCAGACTAGAGATGAGCGTTGTTCTACTCGAACTGTTCGCCAATCTCAAATTCGAGCTGTTTTGGGCGGTGTTCGAGCCGTTCGGCAAACACGAACAATTTGAGAAAAATTCGGCTGTTCGAGGTTATGTTCGATAACTGTTCGTGCACCAAAATCATAACTGGATTTTTTCTCAGTAATGATCAAAATTAATGTTAATACGCAGTTTGAGTGTACAGCGGGGTGGGGGGAGGGGCAGGGGATGGATCTCTGCAGGAACAATGAAGATCTCCATTTTTTTTTTCTCTTTCCCGCATTTACAGTGGGGAGGTGCAATCTGTCAGCCTATCAGCAGCGCACACACGGAGCGAAGTGCTTTTTTTCACACAAGCAAGGGCATGTGTCATTGGCAGTGTATGTCACATGTCCTTGCCCTATAAGACCAAGCCATTTTCCCCGTCGCCACCATTTTCTCACTGCTGCAGCTGCGTGTTAGACGGCACCGCTGTTGCTGTGTGCGCTACACCTTGTTAATTTCAAGCCAATTTTCGCACAAATCTACAGATAGCTTGGGAGTAGGGAATAGTTGTGATTGCAGTCCTTTTAAGGACTAGGTTACAGCATTTCCTACGACTTTTATCAGGCAGGTCTGTGCTCTTAAATAGATAGATTGTGGGAGTAAAGACTAATTGTAATTGGAGTCCTTTTCAGGACTAGGTTACATCAGTTCCTATCAGTTTTTGCCAGGGAGGTCTGTGCCAGTGCTGTGCAAGTTTTTTTCACAGCATTTGGCTGAATCTAGCAAAGCTAATCCTTTTTGGCCTATTGCAGAGTGTGTTAGTCAGTGGAGTAGCCTATCTGTGTTGCAAGATATACCACCTGTGTATAGAATACCAATTTTTTTACTGCACCTAGTGAAGTAAAATCTTTTGGGCATAGCATCATTCTATTAGTCCATCTATACTGACCTCCATCAGGTTGCAAATTGAATATAATTTTTTTCTGCATCTAGCTCTGAAAAAATATTGGGCTTCTAGCTGTGTGTGGGACTTGTTCTATTAATCCATCTATACAGACCTCCATCAGGTTGCAAACTGAATATATTTTTTTCTGCATCTACCTCTGAAAAAATATTGGGCTTCTAGCTGTGTGTGGGACTTGTTCTATTAATCCATCTATACAGACCTCCATCAGGTTGCAAACTGAATATATTTTTTTCTGCATCTACCTCTGAAAAAATATTGGGCTTCTAGCTGTGTGTGGGACTTGTTGTATTAGTCCATCTATACTGACCTCCATCAGGTTGCAAACTGAATATATTTTTTTCTGCATCTACCTCTGAAAAAATATTGGGCTTCTAGCTGTGTGTGGGACTTGTTCTATTAATCCATCTATACAGACCTCCATCAGGTTGCAAACTGAATATATTTTTTTCTGCATCTACCTCTGAAAAAATATTGGGCTTCTAGCTGTGTGTGGGACTTGTTGTATTAGTCCATCTATACTGACCTCCATCAGGTTGCAAACTGAATATATTTTTTTCTGCATCTACCTCTGAAAAAATATTGGGCTTCTAGCTGTGTGTGGGACTTGTTGTATTAGTCCATCTATACAGACCTCCATCAGGTTGCAAACTGAATATATTTTTTTCTGCATCTACCTCTGAAAAAATATTGGGCTTCTAGCTGTGTGTGGGACTTGTTGTATTAGTCCATCTATACTGACCTCCATCAGGTTGCAAACTGAATATATTTTTTTCTGCATCTACCTCTGAAAAAATATTGGGCTTCTAGCTGTGTGTGGGACTTGTTCTATTAATCCATCAATACAGACCTCCATCAGGTTGCAAACTGAATATATTTTTTTCTGCATCTACCTCTGAAAAAATATTGGGCTTCTAGCTGTGTGTGGGACTTGTTGTATTAGTCCATCTATACTGACCTCCAACAGGTTGCAAACTGAATATATTTTTTTCTGCATCTACCTCTGAAAAAATATTGGGCTTCTAGCTGTGTGTGGGACTTGTTCTATTAATCCATCTATACAGACCTCCATCAGGTTGCAAACTGAATATATTTTTTTCTGCATCTAGCTCTGAAAAAATATTTGGCCTTCTAGCAGTGTGTGGGACTTTCTCTATTAGTCCATCTATACTGACCTCCATCAGGTTGCAAATTGAATATAATTTTTTTCTGCATCTAACCCAGCCAGTAGTTTTGGCCTAATACCACAGTTTGGCCACTCAGCTCTGCTCGGTTCCCATCCATTGTTTTTTTGTGCAAACAACTCCAGAGTTGTTAATTAGTTAACCACCAAAATGAGTGGAAAAAGGCCTGCTGCTGGTGGAAAGGGGAATAGGCGTGTTGGGAAGGGGAAAAAAGGTTGTGTCCGTGGGGTAGGTGTTAAAGCAACAGTAACATCTGCAGAAGAAAGACCATCTTCCAGCCAAACTAAAATGTCTACTTCTTTTAGCGGACAATGTGATAAGATCCCTTTCTTACGGCCACGCCAATCGCTACAAATTCCAGATGAGGCACAAAAACAGCAGGTGCTTCAACGGATATCAAGTGCTCCTTTAAGTGGGCTCTCCTCCACATCAACTTCAACATCACAAATACTCCAGTCCTCAAAGGTGTCACCCCAATCGCACTTGCTTCCTCACAGCTCCCAAATCTCCAGCTGCCCGTCTGAGTATGAGGTAGAACAGATGGTTGAGTCTGCAGAGCTGTTTACTCATACTATAGCCTGGGAATCAGAGGTCGACTCCAGCGCTTCTGTGAATCCAGACGAGGAAATGATCTGCACTGATGCCCAGAATCTTTATGAGTCGGATCCAGGACCAGACGCAGAAGGTTCTGACCATAATGTAGACCCTCATTCCCAAACTGTAACTCCTGTTGGTGGAGACAATGAGGAAGACGAGGATAAGACTCAAATACCTGATTGGAGCGACAACTTTAGTTTTTTGTCAGGGCAGGAACAGGTTGGCTCTGAGGACGACGGGTGTGATAACGCACAGGGTGATGATGATGAGGTTGGAGATCCCACTTACTGTCAACCCACAGTCAGCCAAGAGATGAGGTCAGCAGAGGAGGTGGAGGAAGATGCTAGTGACGACGAGGTCAGGTTGCGCCTTCCTGGACAGAGACGTAGTACTGGAAGCACGTCAACAACTGCATCCTCAAACACAACTCTGCCTCTCACCACAAGTCGTGGTGGCTCTTCAGGTCGCATGGGTGCTAAGCCTTGCATAGCCTGGGCATTTTTTCAGATCGATAAAGATGACCCAACTCGTATTATCTGCAACATTTGTCAGCAAAAGCTAAGTAGAGGCCAAAAAATACATAGTTTGAGTACTTCATGCATGAACCGGCACATGGACATGAAGCATAAGTTGCAGTGGGAAGCTCAGTGTGCTACAATGCGGCCTAGCCGGCCGGGCCAACCACCGTCTGCCATATCTTGTGCATCCGCGGCCTCTTCATCCTCTGTGACTGGGGGGACAGCAGTCACACCTGTTTTGGGGCGCAGACCTGCCACCTCTTTACCCGCAACAGCCAGCGTGATTGGCAGGTCATCATTTTCTTTGGAGGTGGTAACACCAGCTGGTGTTGAGCGCTGTCCGACATCGATAGCACCACCTTTGGATCAAGGCAACCTAACATGTCCGCCTGCATCTTCCTCACAGACCGGCAGTTTGCCGGGGACACCCTTATCAACCCCGTGGAAGCACAATAGCCAGCCCTCGGTCCCTCAGATGTGGACAAGTAAAAGACCATTTCCTCCTAGCCATGAGAAAGCTAAGAGGTTGAATTTCACCATCTGCAAGTTCTTGGCTACAGAAATGCTGCCTTTCCGCCTGGTGGACACAGAGGATTTTCGAGACCTTATGTCCGTCGCAGTGCCCCAGTACCAGATGCCCAGTCGGCACTACTTCTCAAAGAAAGGTGTGCCTGCGCTCCACCAGCATGTCGCACACAACATCACCGCTTCTTTGAGAAACTCTGTGTGTGACAGGGTGCATTTCACCACAGACACTTGGACGAGTAGGCATGGACAGGGGCGTTACATGTCGCTGACTGGGCACTGGGTAACTATGGTGACAGCAGGACAAGGGGCTGCTGTCCAAGTCTTGCCGTCCCCACGAGTTGTGCGTCAATCCTCTTTATCTCAAAGTTCCTCCACTGCTTCTGCCTCCTCAACCTCCTCTCGGTCTTCCACCTGCACCCAAAGCCTGTCTGGTCATGCCACAAGCTTTCTAACTGCGCAGAAGGGATCCTGCACACCTCCTTACTATGCTGGCAGTAGGGCTCAACGTCATCAGGCGGTTTTTACATTGAAATGTCTGGGAAAAGTGAATCACACAGCTGAGGAGTTGTGGTCAGCTCTGGAGAACCAATTTTATGAATGCTTGTCTCCACTGGACCTGAAACCAGGGAAGGCCGTGTGCGACAATGCTGCAAACGTGGGTGCGGCCCTTCGCCGGGGCAATGTCACACACGTGCCTTGTATGGCTCACGTGTTGAACCTGGTTGTCCAGCAATTTTTAGCCCACTATCCCAGACTAGATGGCCTTCTGCAGAGGGCACGGTCGCTGTGTGCTCACTTTCGCCGTTCGCATCCCGCAGCTCAGCGACTTACATCTCTACAGAAGTCGTTGGGCCTGCCACTTCACCGGCTAAAATGCGATGTGCCTACCCGGTGGAATTCAACTCTGCACATGTTGCAGCGACTGTGGCAGCACCGACAAGCCCTGGTGCAATACGTTCTGACGTATAGCCTGGGCCAACGAGATCCAGAGGTGGGGCAAATCACGCTGGAGGAGTGGTCTCAGATCAGGGACCTATGCACCCTTCTGCACAGTTTTGAAATGGCGGCGAAGATGTTTAGTGCTGACGATGCCATTATCAGCATGACTATTCCGGTGATTTACATGCTGGAGCACATGTTAAACAGAATTCGGAGTCAGGTGGTGGCACAAGAGGAGGTGGAGGAAGTAGAGGAGGAGGAGTTGTATGCGGAAGGGCTAACATCTGCAAGGTCCAGACGGTCGGCAGCACCAAGGCGGCAGGCATGTGAGGGTGGGGGAGATGGTTTTACCAGGGCGCATGGTAGCAGCCAAACTAGTGAGGAAGGTGCAGGAGCCCAGGAAGAAGTGTAGGACGAACTGATAGAAGACTCATCAGATGAGGGAGATCTTGATCACATTTCTGTTGTGCGAGGTTGGGGGGAGAGGACAGAGGAAGGAAGCATGATTGTTACCTCGCCACCAACACAACAGGGACTTGGTGCTCCTGGATGCGCAACACACATGAGTGCCTTCTTGCTGCACTACCTGCAACATGACCCTCGAATTGTGAGAATTAGAAATAATCCTGACTACTGGGTTGCCACACTGTTAGATCCCCGGTACAAAAGTAAATTTGCAGAAATTATTCCTGCCATAGAAAGGGATGCACGCATGCAGGAGTATCAGCAGAGACTGTTGCAGAATCTTACATGTGCATTTCCACAAAATACCAGTGGTGCACGTAGTGAATCTCACAGTTCCAACTTGCCAACCGTGGGACCGTCAAGTGTTCAACACTCAAACCGTAACAGAACCACAGTATCTGCTGGTAACATCAATTTTGCGGAATCATTTCACCACTTTTTTAGCCCATCCTTTGCAAGGCCACAGGAGACAAGAAGTCTGACACATAGTCAACGCCTAGAGACGATGGTACAGGAGTATCTCCAAGTAAACATTGAAGCCACAACTGTGTCACTGGACCCTTGCTCTTTTTGGGCTTCCAATCTGGATAAATGGCCGGAGCTAGCCACTTACGCCTTGGAGATCTTGTCATGCCCCGCAGCCAGCGTTCTGTCTGAACGTGTGTTCAGCGCTGCTGGTGGTGTGCTGACAGATAAGCGCACGCGGCTCTCCACTGATAATGTAGACAGACTCACGTTCATAAAGATGAACAAATCATGGATCCGAAACGACTTTTCTACCCCTGTGTCATCCTGGGGAGAGTAAAAGCTTGATGATTGGTTAAAATCACCCTACCAACCGTTTTAAGCTTTCAAATTACTAATCATGTTTATCTGTATCTTGGCTGGAAAATAATTTGGGCTTTGTAGCAGTGTGCAGCACTGATTCTATTAGGCCATCTATAATAAGCTCCACCAGATTTAAAATTACTAATCATGTTTATCTGTATCTTGACTGGAAAATAATTTGGGCTTTGTAGCAGTGTGCAGCACTGATCCTATTAGGCCATCTATACTAAAGCTTCACCAGATTTAAAATTAATAATAATTTTTAGCTGCATCTAGCCCGGAAAATAATTTTGGGGCTCCGAGATGCGCAAGACACATAAGTGCCTTCTTGCTGCACTACCTGCAGCATGACCCTCATATTGTCAGAATTCGAAGTAATCATGACTACTGGGTTGCCACACTCTTAGATCCCCCAAACTTTTCGATCAACCTTTTCATTTTAATAAAGACCAAAAAAATGGTCATTTTTGAAATTATAAGCATTAGCAGGTTGTTAGAAACTGAAATCAAACAGTTTTCAACTCAAAACTTTATTCTAGGTGATGTTACATTTTCACATAGGACCCCTTGTTCGAAAGGAGCTTCTGAACTCTCTCGTCCATTGAATTTGTCAGGTTTTGGATGGTTTCTGCTTCAATTGTTTTGCATGAGGACAGAATACCCTCCCAGAGCTGTTGCTTAGATGTGAACTGCCTCCCGCCATCATAGACACGCCTTTTAATGATGCTCCAAAGGTTCTGAATGGGGTGGAGGTCAGGGGAGCATGGGGGTCACACCATAAGTTTGTCCCCTTTTATGCCCATATCAGCCAGAGAAGCAGATGTTTTATGTGCAGCATGAGATGGTGCATTATCATGCAGAAAAATGATCTTGCTGTGAAATACACGGTTCTTCTTCTTGAACCATGGCAGGAAGTGCTGTTTGAGAAAATCCACATACATTATGGAGTTCATCTTTAGCGCCTTCAGGGATCCTAAAGGGGCCGACAATCTCTCTCCCCATGATTCCAGCCCAAAACATTACTCCACCTCCTCCTTGTTGGCGCTGTAGCCGTGTTTGCGTGGGGTGTCCATCAACCAGCCGTCCTCCACTCCATCCATCTGGACCATCGAGCGCTGCACGGCACTCATCCGTGAACAAAACAGTTTTGAAATCAGTCTTCATGTAATGTTTGGCCCACTGGAGCCGTTTCTGCTTGTGTGAAGTGGATAGAGGAGGTCGACAGGATGGCGCATGCACAGCTGCAAACCTCTGAAGGACCCTGCATCTTGTTGTTCGGGGGACGTTGGAGGCACAAGCAGCTTAAAAAACTTGTCTGCTGCTATGACAAGGCTTTTTTGCCGCTGCTCTTTCAACCTGACGTAATTGCCTGTAGGAAAGAGTCCTCAATTTGCCCTTATCAGCACGCACACGTGTGTACTGTGAATCAGCTACATACTTCTTGATTGCCAAGACACTTCATCCTGATCATCGCACAATGTTGATTGTAGTCATGCCTTGACCTAAACACTCCACAATTTGTTGCTTCTCAGCAGCCGACACATCCTTTTTCTTTCCCATTTTGGCAGAAAATGTAGGCTGCTTAATAATGTGAGACAGCCTTCTTAAATAGTCTTGCCTTTCATTGGACACACCTGCCAAACTAATTAGCACAGGTGTCTGCAATTGCTTACAGTGATATAAAGAGCCCTGACACACATCACCATCAATGAGTTTAACTGACAAACAAACAAATTCTTCCCTTATCACTCCTAAACACTTTTTGCATAATAATTTGGAACACAGTGTACATGTGCTTTTCCACAAAACACCAGTGGTTCACGTAGTGAATCTTACAGTTCTAACTTGCCAACCGTGGTCTGTATGGAGTTGTTCAATAAAGGGCCCAAAATTAAGATAACATAGATGGGAGAGGTCTCTATGAATAGGAATTCCTAAGTATTTGATACCCTGTGAGGGCCAGGCAAAGGGAAAGTTGGACTGGATGGAATCCTATATGGATTTGGGGAGGGAGACATCGAGGGCCTCAGACTTCGCTGCATTGATTTTAAAATTTGACCATGTAACAAAGTGATCTATTTCAGCCATAACAGCATGGATGGATATATGTGATTGAGTGATATATACTAGGACATCATCAGCAAATAGAGAGCACTTGTACTCGGTGCCTCCCACCTCAATCCACCTAATATTGGGGTTATGGCGAATTGATGAGAGCAGGTGCTCCGTCACTAGGATGTATAAGAGAGGGGACAGAGAACATCCCTGCCTTGTCCCATTGGTGATTGTGAAAGGTGATGAAAATGTTCTGACGCGCCCCCTGGGCCTTGGGACACCCGGAGCCGGACCCTTTTTGGTGGATGCTGGTGGTTGTAGTCTCTGTGGCGGCAACCCGGTTCCGTGGCTCAGGGCGGTCAAACCAGTGGCGGAACTATTTATGTGGTTTTGATGTTTAAATGTCCGACTACGCCACCCGTGGATTGCGGTCAGAGTGAACCGCCGCTCCAGGGCAGACCGCTGAGGCTGGTGTTGTGGGTGCAGCAGAGCGTAGCATAACTCCCCACGGGAGGAGTATAGCCTCAGGGCAGTGTATGCGGAGGATGGGGGTGATGGTGCAGGGCAGCAGCAGTAATGACACGGAGTCAGTGATGCAGTCCAGGGCCTTTACTCACAGTTCTTATTATCCAGACCACGTCTGCAGGTAACGGCTGCCCACGTCGTACTGTGCTCACCAGGTGAGGGGCTCAGACAACTCCCAGATAACTTTGGAGTGCTTCACAGGACCCCCTTTGTGTGTCCTTTGTCTGGCCTTTCTTACCAACCCTTCTGTCCGGCTGCCTCGGGCCTCCTCTTGGTAAACTTGGCGCCAGTTTCCCTGACCCTATGTGGTGCCTTTCTAGCGGGTGTAGCGAGGGGCTGCACCACATAAAATGTCACAGCCTCCTGTTTCTAGCTGAGGGTCGTTTCCTGCCTCCACTAGTTTCGGGGACCGGTCTCCCCCTTTGGCCTGACCCCTGCACGCAGGTGGATTCGGGCGTGCGGTGGCGACTCGCCCGTCCGCACCCCTGAGATCCCTTCATTCCTCGTTCCTGGAGCCTTCTCCGCTCCTCTTCCTTCCTTCTCCCTCTTCCAGGCCTGGGCCTCTGTTACTAGGCCCGACTCCGGAGCAGAGCTCATGCAGAGCCCCTGCTCCCTGCCACTTCTGCTCAGACTTCTCTGCACTGAACTAAGATGGTGCCCACCTTTTATACTCCCTTCTCAATGCACCCAGGAACTGCTTCCTCCCTGCTCCTGCACTACAGGGTTCCCCTTCCTCAGTGTTCCCTCCCCCCACTCCAGCCAGGGACAGGGACTGTCGTGCCCATCTCAGGGGCATATTGGTCGCCCTGCCCCACGGCAATGTGGTGTAATGCATGCAGGTGTCGGGTCCTGATCCACACTACATCCTTACCTGAGAGTGAGATATCACACCTCTGGGTGAGGTGCAATACCTCTGTAGCAACCGAGCCCTCAGGGTGCTACAGTTCCATTTATCTTCAGCCTAGGTGACGTATTGCGATACAGGGCCGTGATTTTGGCTATAAAAGGGTCCCCTAGACCCCTACCCCAAGCTTTTTAAGAGAATCATATATGGCGTGCCAGGAGACTCTATGGAATGCTTTCTCAGCATCCAACGAGAGTATCTAATTACAAATTTTTAACTGCATCTAGCCCAGGAAATACTTTGTGCCTAGTAGCAGTGTCTGCTAGTCAGCGGATTATCCCGGCTGTTAAGCAAGCTACACCACCTGTAGTTTGGACACTTCATTTTTTCAAAGGAAATGCTTCGGGACCACGGGATACTCAGTGAAGAGCATCAGGAGGCACCCCAAGGCATAGGGGCTCGGACTGGCAGTAGGATGCCTTGCGGTGGACAGCCGAGCTCGATCCTTATAAAAGCTTTTTAACTGCAGCAGCTTTAGTGGACGCTACTGGAGCTGGAATTACGCGGCTGCTGGCATGAGACTTGCCCTCCAATAGATCCTTGTAAATGGATTTAAAGTGTATTTATTCAAATTAGAGAGACAATTTAAATTAAAAAGCTTAGAGCTGCCTCCACCACAGGGGGGCTCGCTCGACCCACCAGCGGACAGGCACCAGTATTGGGAGAGGGGGGCTGGCCGTCAGGGTTCACCGCGGCTCTGGCACAAACCCGGCGACACGGAGGTGGCACGGGCAGGAGCGGACTGAACGTGTCGGCTTCTCACTTTTTGGATTTTAGAAGGGCATGACATGCCTATATCTGTGTCTCCCCCTCCTTTTACTCCTCCACCTCTTTTCTTTTCGCATGACTATATGTACTTGTCACTTTTCCATGTGTTAGTTGTGTCTTCTGAGCAGTTTGTCAGCTTTTGGACACCTTTGAAGGTGTTTTCTATGTGTTTCTATGTGTTTTTGTTTGCCTGCCATTGGTTTTAACGGTGTTCGAAGGTGTTCGACGAACAGTTCGACGAACAGTTCGGCGAACACACGGGTGTTCGACGAACCGAACCGAACTCGAACACTACGGGGGTGGCTCAACACTAGTGCAGACCTGAGGAGTGTGAGTGAGAGCGATGAGTTTATATTGGACACTGTAGCAAATGGGTAACCAGTGTAATGACTGGCACAAAATGGAGGCATCGGTAAAGTGGCTGGACAGAAGTATTACCCTGGCTGCTGCATTCAGAACGGATTGGAGAGGAGAAATGGAAGATATACAGTCCTTAATACAGTTCATAAGGCGCCAAGGGAAGATATAGAGTCCTCAAAACAGTTCATAAAGCACCAAGCCTCCTGGATGGCTATGACGGTATGAACCCCAGGGAAGAATCCGTAAAATACAGAATGGTAATATAGGCTTGCTTTGGGGACAGAGTTTCTCAGGTTATCCTCCAGAGCAACCAATAGGCGCTGTATAAAACGGCAATCTCAAAAGACAAGCAGAGTTGTTTCCTACACACAGGGGCCACCTTGATCAGTATCGGGTCTTGCACAGGTTTTTGGCTAGCATGAATGATGGAGTGGAGTCCTGGAATGTTCTCCTCTACGTCCTTGGATCTGATGAGTTTGTGGATAGTCTTTAGCTTCTAAAAATCAGGCTTAAGTCCCTCCAGTTGGTTTTGCCGCAAGAACCAGACGTCTACAGTACAGACCAAACGTTTGGACACACCTTCTCATTTAAAGATTTTTCTGTATTTTCAAGACTATGAAAATTGTACATTCACACTGAAGGCATCAAAACTATGAATTAACACATGTGGAATTATATACTTAACAAAAAAGTGTGAAACAACTGAAAATATGTCTTATATTCTAGGTTCTTCAAAGTAGCCACCTTTTGCTTTGATGACTGCTTTGCACACTCTTGGCATTCTCTTGATGAGCTTCAAGAGGTAGTCACCGGAAATGGTCTTCCAACAATCTTGAAGGGGTTCCCAGAGAGGCTTAGCACTTGTTGGCCCTTTTGCCTTCACTCTGCGGTCCAGCTCACCCCAAACCATCTCGATTGGGTTCAGGTCTGGAGACTGTGGAGGCCAGGTCATCTGGCGTAGCACCCCATCACTCTCCCTCTTGGTCAAATAGCCCTTACACAGCCTGGAGGTGTGTTTGGGGTCATTGTCCTGTTGAAAAATAAATGATGGTCCAACTAAACGCAAACCGGATGGAATAGCATGCCGCTGCAAGATGCTATGGTAGCCATGCTGGTTCAGTATGCCTTCAATTTTGAACAAATCCCCAGCAGTGTCACCAACAAAGCACCCCCACACCATCACACCTCCTCCTCCATGCTTCACGGTGGGAACCAGGCATGTAGAGTCCATCCGTTCATCTTTTCTACGTCGCACAAAAACACGGTGGTTGGAACCAAAGATCTCAAATTTGGACTCATCAGACCAATGCACAGATTTCCACTGGTCTAATGTCCATTCCTTGTGTTCTTTATCCCAAACAAGTCTCTTCTGCTTGTTGCCTGTCCTTAGCAGTGGCTTCCTAGCAGCTATTTTACCATGAAGGCCTGCTGCACAAAGTCTCCTCTTAACAGTTGTTGTAGAGATGTGTCTGCTTCTAGAACTCTGTGTGGCATTGACCTGGTCTCTAATCTGAGCTGCTGTTAACCTGCGATTTCTGAGGCGGGTGACTCGGATAAACTTATTCTCAGAAGCAGAGGTGACTCTTGGTCTTCCTTTCCTGGGGCAGTCCTCATGCGAGCCAGGTTCTTTGTAGCGCTTGATGGTTTTTGCAACTGCACTTGGGGACACTTTCAAAGTTTTCCCAATTTTTCGCACTGACTGACCTTCATTTCTTAACTAATGATGGCCACTCGTTTTTCTTTACTTAGCTGCTTTTTTCTTGCCATAATATAAATTCTAAGAGTTTATTCAGTAGGACTATCAGCTGTGTATCCACCAGACTTATCCACCAGAAATCCCACTTATTAAACCTGAGAGGGCACACCTGTGAAGTGAAAACCATTTCCGGTGACTACCTCTTGAAGCTCATCAAGAGAATGCCAAGAGTGTGCAAAGCACTCATCAAAGCAAAAGGTGGCTACTTTGAAGAACCTAGAATATAAGACATATTTTCAATTGTTTCACACTTTTTTGTTAAGTATATAATTCCACATGTGTTAATTCATAGTTTTGATGCCTTCAGTGTGAATGTACAATTTCATAGTCATGAAAATACAGAAAAAGCTATAAATGAGAAGGTGTGTCCAAACTTTTGGTCTGTACTGTACATAGAACCAGGGCATCGTCCAGTTGTAGAGGGTAGGAGCTGTTCCACCTATCCCAGCCGAGTCTCCTCCAAAGATGAAGCATGAAAATGCAAGACATGGACGTGATCGCAGAGCCTCTCTTCACTCGCAGAGTCTGGTGAACGCAGTCACAGACGAAGGCGGTCTGCAAGAGGGTGGAGATATCTGGGATGTCCTACCTGCCCTTGTGTGGCTCCTAGTACATGACTAACCACTTCACTCTGTACATCTTGGAACCTGAGACAAAATGAAACACTGTCCTGGTAATGGCCCTGACATGGGGGGCAGGACTGGGCCGTGTACTGCAGAACAGGCAGTACATTATTGTGCAGAACCAGTGCTTTATTCTCACAAGTGAGACATCTAAGGCTCCTCAGTCCAATCCATTAGTTGGTCCTCTCCAAGTCTTCCTTCCAAGACTTGAGGGCCGCTCCTTCCTTCCCAAACCAGACTCCAGGAACCTTGATGGATGTTGAAGGGGAAGCGAGCGGTGGAGGCCAGCTGTCAGTCCCTGAAGAGCATGGCTTCTGATTTCCAGCAGTTTAGCCCCTGAAGCTTGTCTGAAGGTCTTGCATATCTGGACAAGGGCACTGACTGAGCTTTGGTCCATGCAGAAAACAATCACATCTTCTATGTAGAGTGAGCACTTGACCTTGAAGCATTCTGGTCCAGGAGAGTTGATCCCTCTGATCTCTCCATTCTGCCAGATAGCCTCTGCAAAGAGTTTTATAATGCAAACAAAAAGAAGAGGTGAAAGAAGGCTGCCTTGTCTGACCCCAGAAAGGACCAGGAAAGGGTCAGACTTCCAATTATTCACCAGTATCATACTGTGGATATCAAAGAAAAATGCCGGACACGAACATGCAACCAGAGAACATACTAATGAAAGATATGAAGTGCGACAAAGAAGGTCCAAGACAAGATACTTGGAAGGGAGGTAAGAAAATTTCTAATACAATCCACAGGGAGAAGATTGGAACAAAACAAAATCGTGTAAACTGCATGCTAGCAAATGCCAGGAGCCTGACAAACAAGATGGATGAACTGGAAGCAGAAATATCTACAGGTAACTATGACATAGTGGGAATAACCGAGACATGGTTAGATGAAAGCTATGACTGGGCAGTTAACTTACAGGGTTACAGTCTGTTTAGAAGGTATCGAAGAAGTCGGAAAGGGGGTGGAGTCTGTCTATATGTAAAGACGTGTCTAAAGCCTACAATAAGGGAGGATGTATGGGAGGGAAATGAGGAGGTCGAGTCCTTATGGGTGGAGATACATGGGGCAAAAAACAATAGTAAAATTATCATAGGAGTCTGTTATAAACCACCAAATATAGCAGAAGCCACGGAAAGTCTATTAATGAGACAAATAGACGAAGTAGCAAAAAATAACGAGGTGATTATTATGGGGGACTTCAACTACCCCGATATAGACTGGGAAACCGAAAGCTGTAGATCTCAGAAAGGAAACAGGTTTCTGTCAATTATCAAAGACAATTATTTGTGACAACTTGTGCAGGAGCCAACTAGAGGGACGGCCCTTTTAGACTTAATATTAACTAACAGGCCAGACAGAATAACTGAGGTGCAGGTCGGGGGGCACCTGGGAAATAGTGACCACAACATTATACAATTCCACATGTGCTTCAGTAGGGTGTCCAGCAAGGGAGTCACAAAAACACTGAACTTCAGGAGGGCAAAATTTGATCAGCTAAGAGATGCCCTTCACCTTATAGACTGGGACAGTATCTTTAGTAATAGGAGCACGGATAGAAAATGGGAAATTTTCAAAACAGTCCTACATAGTCACTGTAGAAGGTACATACCTTATGGGAATAAAAGGGCTAGGAATAGGAGGAAGCCAATGTGGCTAAATAAGGAAGTCAAGAGGGCAATGAAAAACAAAAAAAGGGCTTTCGGTAAACTTAAACAAGAAGGCAGCGAGGAAGCGCTAATATCTTATAGGGAAAAAAACAAAATCTGTAAGAAACAAATAAGAATAGCAAAAGAGGAGACAGAGAGACTAATTGCCAAGGAAAGTAAAACGAATCCCAAACTGTTCTTTAACTACATAAACAGTAAAAGGATTAAAACTGATGTAGTTGGCCCATTGAAAAATAACCTGGGTAAAATCATAGAGGGCGATGAGGGTAAAGCAAACCTACTCAATAGCTTCTTCTCCACTGTTTTCACAAAAGAAAACAATTTATCAGAGGAAATGCAGAGTGATAAAGTAAACCCTCCGCTAAATATCACCCACCTAACCCAGGAGGAAGTTCAGAAACGCCTAAATAATATCAAAATAGACAAGTCACCAGGCCCAGATGGCATACACCCCCGGGTACTAAAAGAATTAAGTAATGTGATAGACAGACCGCTGTATCTTATATTCAAGCACTCTTTATGGACAGGGACTGTCCCACTAGACTGGCGCCAAGCAAATGTGGTACCAATATTCAAAAAGGGGTCTAAAAGTGACCCTGGGAACTATAGACCAGTAAGCTTAACATCTGTTGTGGGTAAATTGTTTGAAGGATTTCTTAGAGAAGCTATTGTAGAATATCTTAATGATAATAACTGTCTAACTCCATATCAACATGGATTCATGAGGGATCGCTCCTGCCAAACAAACCTGATCGCCTTCTACGAGGAGGTGAGCTCACAGTTGGACCGGGGAGAGTCAGTGGATGTTGTATACCTTGACTTCTCCAAAGCGTTTGATACCGTGCCACACAAAAGGTTGGTTTATAAAATGAGAATGCTTGGTCTGGGGGATAATGTGTGCAAGTGGGTAAATAGCTGGCTGAGTGATAGAAAGCAGAGGGTGGTTATCAATGGAGTAAGCTCAGGGTGTGTCAGGGTTACTAGCGGGGTGCCTCAAGGGTCTGTCTTGGGCCCTATATTATTTAATATATTTATTAATGATCTAGTGGAAGGGTTGCATAGTAAAATAGCAATATTTGCAGATGATACTAAACTTTGTAAAGTAGTTAATACCGATGAGCATAGGGCACAGCTACAGGAGGATTTAGATAAATTGGGGAGATGGGCCAAAAAATGGCAAATGGGGTTCAATGCCGATAAATGTAAGGTCATGCACATGGGAAAGAAAAACAGCAGTCACCCATACATATTAAATGGGAAACCGTTGGGGAAATCTGACATGGAGAAGGACCTGGGCATCTTGGTTAATAGCAAATTAAATTGGAGTGCGCAGTGTCAGGCAGCAGCTGCGAAGGCAAATAGATTCATGGCATGCATCAGAAGAGGAATAGGGGCATATGATGAGAACATTGTTCTTCCTCTGTATAAAGCACTGGTAAGGCCGCACTTAGAATATTGTGCACAGTTCTGGGCTCCGGTGCTCAGGAAAGACATATTGGACCTAGAGAAGGTACAAAGGAGGGCGACTAAGGTAATAATAAAGGGAATGGAGGGACTAGAATACCCAGAGAGGTAGTCAAAATTAGGCCTATTTACGTTGGAAAAGAGAAGGCTTAGGGGAGACCTCATAAACATGTATAAATACATCAGGGGGCAGTACAGAGATCTCTCCCATGACCTGTTTATACCAAGGATGGTGACAAAGACGAGGGGGCACACTATGCGTCTGGAGGAAAGGAGGTTCCTGCACCAGCATAGAAGGGGATTCTTTACGGTCAGAGCCGTGAGACTCTGGAACTCTCTGGGAGAGGAAGTGGTGATGTCCAACTCACTTAATGAGTTCAAGAGAGGCCTGGATGCCTTTCTTGAGAACAATAAAATTACATTTTATGCTTAGGAATAGTTAATTAATCCAGGGATTTAATCTGACTGCCAGATTGGTGTCGGGAAGTGAATTTTTCCTCAATGATGTAAATTGGCCTATACCGCATGGTTTTTTGTTGCCTTCCCCTGGATCAACGCTGCGGAATAGCTGCAGTGCACAAGAAATAGGCTGAACTGGATGGACGCTTGTCTTTTTTCGGCCTTATAAACTATGTAACTATGTAACTATGTAAAGCACATTAGTTGGACATAAAAACAAAACATGTTACCCAAACCTAACCTGTGCAGCATCTTGCCCATGAAAACATGGGAAACCCGGTCTAATGCCTTTTCCTGATCCAATCTGACCAGGGCCGCATGTACATGACTGGCCTTGATGGACTCAACCGTGTCCCTCATGAGAGAAAGGCTGTTTGCGATGCAACGTCCAGAAATGCCGCAGGGCTGATCTGGGTGGATGATCCGGCCTATGACCGTCTTAGGTCTCGTTGCCATCACTTTGGCCAGGATCTTGTAGTCCACGTTCAGAAGAGTGATGGGCGCAATGGTAGATAGGTTACTCGCTAACCTCTCCTCTCTTGCCTGATCATCTGTATGTAGTTAATCTAGGAAGGAACATGCAGTGGATGAACTTTTAGGTAGTATATTGCAAAAAAGCAGAGTGAGCATGAGATTTCTATAAATCCCATCCACTTTGCTGAAACTGTAAGATACTGCATTTTTGACACAATTTTGAAAATACACCGTTAAAAACTCATCATGGGCACACAGCCTTATAGTGAAGGGCCCCATACAAATGCAGTATTTAAAAAAAACAGACAAATGCAATTAGAATCTGATTAAAAAAAATTGCAGCATGCACATCAGATTCTGATTGCTGGATAAAAATAGCAAACAGAAATTAATAAAGAAAAAAAAAAAAACATAAAGCATTAATTTTGATCAATTTAATGGACCTAATTTTATAGTAATCCATAAGCTCAAGCAATAGAGAAGCCCCCTGAGCTCACAGATAATGCCCAGGTAGGCAGCACGAGCCTGTTAAGCCCAAGGAGCCCAGTGATTGGCTGCAGTATGTGTTGTAAACGAGATGTTACTGCTGCAGCTCTGTGCGGAAAGATTGGATGGGGGGCACTCATTACAGGAGGAAGAAAGGTGATTCTGGCAGCTAAATAGAAAGGGTTCTTTACAGTCAGAGCACTCAGACTGTGGAATGCCCTACCACAAGAGGTAGTGATGGCCGACACTATAACAGCTTTTATATAAAGGATGGATTATTTCTTCAATACACATAACATTGTGGGTTATAGTTAATTTAGTGACAAAATGTATAACTGGTGGAGAAAGATTGAAATTGATGGACCTAGGTCTTTTTTCAACGTGTCATAGAAAATATTAAAATCTTTGCCTCCCTCCTGTTGAGGGAGGCGTTCACCCCCCTTCCCATCTCTTCCCCTCTCTCTTTTGCAGTAGGACAAGAGCTGGCAATCTAGCTGACACTCTTAGAAATAGACTTGTACTATGGGCATAATGAAGTAGGAAATTAAAATGCGGGAAGTCCTTTTGAAGCCTAAGTGCTAACGAGGATGTCTTTTGTGTGAAAGACTGAGATGTATAGAATAGACAGGAAAAGCCTCTTATGTTTTGAAAGGATTGAAGCAAATATGTAACACCTGTTAGAGATAGCTATTGTTCATCCAGGATGCACATACCTTTCATCAAACCATCTTTGGCAGACACGGAGGCACCAATGAAAAGTTATGAATATTGTTTCTTGTACAGATCCAATAGTGATAGGACATACAGTACAGACCAAAAGTTTGGACACACCTTCTCATTTAAAGATTTTTCTGTATTTTCATGACTTTGAAAATTGTACATTCACACAATTAGCCCTCCATGTACTCATCCTCGAACATAACTGCTTAGTTACGGAGTGCACCTCTCACAGTCTACACCCTTCTATTTTGCTAACTCAAGAACCCTGCACCCCTCTATCTCATGCACACTGTACCCCCTTGCACCTCTCTCTCAGACACCCTGTACTTCCTTGCACCCCTCTATCTCACACCCTGTACCCCCTCCATTTCATGCTCACCCTTATCTCACACACCCTGTATTCTTTTGTCACAGTATGGACATTCCACAGCGCTTTACAGACATTATTGGCACTGTCCCCATTGGGGCTCAGAATCTAATTTCCCTATTAGTAGGTATTTGGAGTGTGGGAGGAAACCAGAGGAAACACATGCAAGCACAGGGAGAATATACAAACTCCCTGCAGATATTGTCCTTGGGTGGATTTGAATCCAGGACCCCAGCACTGCAAAGCTGCAGTGCTAACCACTGAGCCACCGTGCTGCCCTGCCTCTTCCACTTTTACCGCCACATCCACCTCCTCCTCCACTTGGACCTGTTTCTCCTGGTTCAAGATTCTTCATTTTTAATTCTGCTCTGGTTAGCGTAGGGACAGGATGCAGCTGTAGTAAAGGACAGTATTAGGTTTTGCGTGTGCGCTGTTTTCCAAAAAATGTGTACTCTGCACCCATGTCTGTGATATTACCGTGTGTAACCAAAAGATTTTATAATCTTCAACTGTGTGAGTGATGTGGGTCTAAACATATTTTTCTACTCTTATGCTACCATTTCTGTGATAGTACTGTGCCAAAAGCCACTTTGTGTATTCTTTAACCCATATCTGTGAGAGTACTTTGACAAAAGCCACTGTGTGTGTTCTTTAACCCATATCTGTGGGAATACTATGCCTTTAAGCCACTGTGTATACTCTACGTACCATGCCCTATTGTCTAGGTGCGACATTTTCAATCAGCTTTCTGGGGTAAATCTGAAAACATGCTATGTGGGTTGAATTTGTTATCAACTTCTGTGGGGTGTAGTGCGGTGGTGTTCACACAGTGTGATCTAACAGGCAGTGACCCAAGAGTGTCCAACTTAAAGTTTTTATTGTACAAAAACTCACACAATTACAGGCAGCTTTATCCTCCGGATCACAGCTGGGTGGTCCAAATAGTCTGTACAAACAAAACACCATTGCCGTGGGTGACTATACTGCTGTATCACTCTGAGGTGCATCAGAAGCTTTGCCTTTTTGGGCTCTGTGTTCATGTAACACAGGCCTGTATTGCACACAGCCACCTGCTCTGCAGCTTGCAAACACAAACTGACACACCCAAACTTTTGCTGCAGGTTTTTAAATGAAAATTGTAGACATCAGCCACTTGTAAGACCCGGCTGGAGGGAGTGATCCGCCCCACTTCCATCCTGTAGATCGCTCCAAAAAAAAAAAAGCGCATGCCGAGTTTTCTTAATCCAACTTGGTCAAAGAGCTTGACCAAGTTCAAACTTAGGCTATGTGCACACGATGCAGAAGTGAAGCAGAAAATTTCTGCATCATTTCTGCATCTCCCTGGCAGAAAAAACGCATGCGGATTGTACATGCGTTTTTCCTGCGAAATACATGCGGATTCACATGCGTTTCCACATGCGGATTGACAAGCGCTTTCCAGGCGATTTTAGCATCACCTGGAAAGTGCTTGACAACTAGGTCACACTATATAAATCCATGCAACCGGCATGGATTTATATAGTGTGACCGTAAAAGAATGTTTAGAAATAAAAAAATAAAGTTATACTTACCCTCCGATGGCCCGGCGTGTGCTGCCGCGTTCGTTCCTGGCTTGTTCCTGGCTGCCGGGATATCGCGAGACACTGCGCTGAAGGGCCTGCGGTCACATGACTGTGACGTCACCGAAGGTCCTTCAGTCCTGCACGCAAGCAGAGGGAAGGAGACCGGGGGCCGTCGGAAGGTGAATATATCTTATTTTTTATTTTATTCTTGTTTTTACAGCTTTTTTATGGTACCTGGGTGTGGAGGAGAGTCTCATCTTCTCCACACTCGGGTACCATCCGCACATTAGAACGCGCCAATAATGCAAGTACAAATGCAGTCTTGCGGCATTGGCGCGTTCTAATGCAAGTCAATGGTGGCAAAAACGCCGCGTTTCCGCAAAATTAATGGACATGCTGCGGATTTTTGAGCGCAGCACATGCGGATTATCATTGGGGAACATTGCTGCCCCTCTACCATGCGTTTTTAATGAGTTTCCGCAGCGTTTCCGCAGCTGCAAAAACGCTGCTGAAACGCATTAAAAACGCATCGTGTCCACACAGCCTTACTTTTATTTTACACTGCAATCACAGCTGTGTCTGTGATTACAATGCACTCCAGTGGGTTCAATAACTTTCTATGCACTTCCTGGGGAATACATACCATCCCTCATATATGATCCCCCTGGGGGAAATTGGTTATCAGCTTCTGTGGGGGAAATGTGGAAACATGCTATGTGGGTAAAATTTGTTATCAGCTTCTGTGGGATAAATGTGGAAACATGCTCTGTGGATGAAATTTCTGATCATCTTCTGGGGGATAAATGTGGAAACATGCTCTGTGGGTGAAATTTGTTATCAACTTCTGTGGGAGAAATGTGGAAACATGCTCTGTGGATGAAATTTGTGATCAGTTTCTGTGAGGGAAATATGGAAGCATGCTCTGTGGGTGAAATTTCTGATCCGCTTCTGTGGGGGAAATGTGGAAACATGCTCTGTGGGTGGAATTTCTGATCATTTTTTGTGGGATAAATGTGGAAACGTGCTCTGTGGGTGAAATTTGTTATCAGCTTCTGTGGAATAAATGTGGAAACATGCTCTGTGGGTGAAATTTGTTATCAACTTGTGTGGGGTAAATGTGGAAAAATGCTCTGAGGGTGAAATTTGTGATCAGTTTCTGTGAGGGAAATGTGGAAGTATGCTCTGTGGGTGAAATTTCTGATCTACTTCTGTGGGGGAAATGTGGAAACATGCTCTGTGGGTGGAATTTTTAACTGGACTGCCGGTAGCAAGTCTCACGGCGGACCGCCAGCTCGATGTAAGATCACACTACCAGCTTTTCATCAGCGGCATTTGTAATGCATGCTATTGGAGCTGACATTTTGGAGCTGTGGGGGTACTGTGACCCATGCTCTGTGGGTGAATTTTTTAAGCTGATTCTGTAGGGGTACTGTGCCCAATGCTCTGTGGGTGAAATTTTGAAATGGACCAGTGGTAGCAAGCCTCAGTCTCTGTGAGGGCACTGTTAAAATTGTAATATTATTCATTTACTTCCTATTTTACTATGATTGCTATGGTGACAGAACCCCTTTAAGTCATTTCCCTATCCACTCTTACCCCAATTTTTCTTCTTTTTTCACCCCCTGGCCCTTACGCCGACAATTATACAGCCATTTTACAGCACTGAAGTTCGGGACTTATCTAGGGTTCGGAGTCTGGGGTAAAGTTCGGGTCATGAACCGTACTTTTTAAAAAGTCAGGCCGAACCTGAACATCCACGGGTTCGCTCATTACTAATCAGGATGTGTGAAGGGGGCCTAAGGAACATTCAATTTACAGAGAACAATTTTGCTGCAAATTAAATATTTCTGTAAGATCGGCGTGTTTTGCCAAATTCAAATTCTTCTCTACCTTTAACCTATAACCCTTTTAATTTCTGGGAGCTGTATATATGAAAAAATTACAAGATATTCGGGATGCACAGGAAAAATCCTGGAGAAGTTTTTGTGAGGAAAAGACAAGAGTAGAGCAAATAAGCAGATGTGTTGACCACTTTTCATAATATACAGCAGATGTCAGTTGCACATCTATTAAGCAGACTCAGAATCTGAACCCGCTCCATACACAATGGGTGATAGATGTGTTATATAGCTGGCACCTTTCTCTAATAACCCATACAGCCCCAGTTACTGCTGTTTAACCATTTACCACTTACATTTGGACTATAAGATTCAGAAAAAATATTACTAGAAAGTGTGTGCGTCTTGAACTATATGCACATGGAGCAGAAATGGAGCATAAACTGTGCGAAAGCTTTCCAAATCCTCCTCAGAAACTCAAAACTCCTCAAAAACTTTGAGGTTCTGCTCCGAAAACTCTGCAATAAGGCTCCAGACTGTGAGCCCTCGCGGGCAGGGTCCTCTCTCCTCCTGTACCAGTCGCTGACTCGTTTTGTTGAAGATTATTGTAAGTGTTTCAGCTATGTACAGTACAGACCAAAAGTTTGGACACACCTTCTCATTTAAAGATTTTTCTGTATTTTCATGACTATGAAAATTGTACATTTACACTGAAGGCATCAAAACTATGAATTAACACATGTGGAATTATATACTTAACAAAAAAGTGTGAAACAACTGAAAATATGTCTTATATTCTAGGTTCTTCAAAGTAGCCACCTTTTGCTTTGATGACTGCTTTGCACACTCTTGGCATTCTCTTGATGAGCTCTTTCACATGTAAAACGCCATGGAATAAATGGCGCTATAATAATAAATAATAATAATGTGCACATACCCTTATAGTCCAGAGGAGCTTCCTATGATCAAGCAGAATTCTTGCACTATTTCCTTCCTCAACACTGAGAGAACTATAGAGTGGCACAGCTCTCTCTCTCCTCACGCCCAACGCTAATCAATTAGTGCAGGGCAAGTGAGAAAGATATAAGAACCTGCACATCACTAAAGCTGCACACATGCTGCAGGTCCTAACTTGCTGAAGGACCTAACTTTCAGGTCTCATAGTCAGTCACATGTCTGGAAGGAAATTAAAAATGCTGTAATGTAGCTGAGCTGAGTATGTTGTAGTTGAGCTGAGTATGCTGTAGTTGAGCTATGTGTTTATGTAGCTGATAGATGTGTGTTGATGTAGCAGTGTTGTGTGTACGCACATGTAGAACATTTGTGGTTGTGTAGCTGACCTGTGTGTGTATGTAGAAGAGCTGTGAATATGAATATATGTGTGCACTGCAGAGAGTGTACATAATGTGCATGCTGTAACGCTACGTCCATATAATACACATGCTGCTGAGAAACTAAAAATAGATCTACAATCTTTTCCCCTTCATTTTACAATGACAGAGAATATTTAATTAGGAAACATATTTTTCCTATTTTCTGCAGTCTAAGGCTATGTGCCCGCGATGCAGAAATGCTCCGGATTTTTCCCTGGCAGAAAAAACGCATGCGGATTGTACATGCGGATTGTACATGCGGATTGTACATGCGTTTTTCCTGCCAGGGACAAGCAGAAGTGAAGCGTTCTTCACATGAATTTCCGCATGCGGGTTGACAAGCGCTTTCCAAGCGATTTTAGCATCACTTGGAAAGTGCTTGACAACTTGGTCACACTATATAAATACATGCAATCAGCATGGATTTATATAGTGTGACCGTAAAAGAATGGTAAAAAAATAAATATTATACTTACCTTCTGATGGCCCCCAGTGTCCTTATCCGATCCGTCCTGGCTTGCCGGCAGCGGTCGCGTGACCCGTCACATGACTAAATTATGTCACTGCAGGTCCTTTTAGTCCACCGCGAGCTGCCGGCAAGCCAGGATGGAGTGCTATGGAGACCGGGGGCCATCAGAAGGTAAGTATAATATATATTTTTTATTTTATTCTTTTTTTACAAGTACTATGGTCCCCGGGTCTAGAGGAGAGTCTCCTCTTCTCCAAACCATCTGCACATTGAATCCGCGGTCCAATGCAAGTCAATGGTGGCGAAAACGCCGCGATTCCGCAAAATAATTGGTAGTGATGCGGATTTTTCCGCAATCATAATCCGCAGTGGAAATTTCCGCAGCATGTGCACAGCACATGCGGATTATCATTGAGGAACATGGCAGGCCTTCTACCAAGCGTTTTTTAAGCGTTTCTGCAGCGGAATTGCCGCTGCGGAAACGCTTAAAAAACGCATAGTGGGCACACAGCCTAAATCTGGGTTATGTTTTATATTAAGGTAAATTCTATAGTTTGAAAAATATGGTAAATATTGTTGTCAATCTCTCAATGCGATCTATTTCCTGGCAGTCAGGAACCTACTAAAGGCCCCTGTCGCTATTTTGGTCACTCTAAGAAACCCAGCCTGTGGCTTGCCTTCACAGAAGATCGTTATGTTCAGCCATTCCTAAGGATACTAATAAAAATAAGTAAAGTTTAAAAACAAGTCAGATACACCAACATTGCTGTTTTTTTGCTCAACATACCTCTCCAAAAAATATAATAAAAAAAAAATGATGAAAACATTGTATGTACCCAAAAATAGTACCAATAAAAACTACAGCCCTGCTCGCAATGCAAAAATTAAGCCCTCATAAAGCTCCATTGGCAGAAAAATACAATATTAACCAAAATAATTTTTTACAAAGTTCAGAATTTTTAAGTCAATAACAGTATAATAAAGGCTAACTAGAATAAAAAATTAATTAGTTAGGTATCGTCGTAGTCTGACCTTAAGAATCATATTGTTAGGTCATTTTACTGCACACTAAAAGCCATATATGGAAACACAAAATACAATGGTAGAATTGTATATTTCACTATTTCACTTCAATAGGATTTTTTTTTGCCATTTTCCAGTACATTATATGGGAAAGTGAATGTTGTTATCTAAAACTTCAACTTGTCCTGCAAAAAACAAGTCTTCAAACAAATATGTTCCCGGAATAATACAAAAACGTATGGCTTTCTGAAGGAGGGGGACGCTCAAAAATGAAAAAAAACTGCTCCTGTTAGGAAGAGGTTAAAATCCAAACTCCAATTTTTTTATATGCCCATAAAAAAGGACAATATATGATCGGCCTCATATTTCACCATTTGACAGGTTCATGGGCTCACAGGAATGAAGCTCTTGTTCTGGACTTGAGTATATGTATATGCCTATGAAAAAAAGCGCTCATGGAATGAAACTAGTGATACTGATGACAAATATGATTGATGACATGTTACCTACAGTAGTAGTCATTCAGCTAGGGTTAATACCTAGACACTAGTTCATGAAAAACGTCTATGGATGCCAGTAGGACTGAAAAAATAATTGCTATAGTAAATTATATTGTTGCCGTCCTAAAAATAGAAGAAAAATAATTTATGATGAAATACAACAAAGGTTCCAGGACCCACAATCAATCAAAGCAATGTAGAAAAAGAAGACCTTTCTATAGTACATTGACTTAAAGGGAACTTGTCACCAGTATTTTGATGGTTGAACACAGGCAAGATGTTTTAGCGCTTGTTAATATTCTAAAGGGGAACATTTTTTTCTTGTGAAGAGACTTATAGGGCAAGCAATGCTCCTCTGAGAATTTAAATATGTAAATTGCCTCCTCAGAGAGGAAGAGGACAGGAAGTCTAGTGCCCTCTAGTGAGGGCCAGATGAAGCATAATTAGATGTGAAACAGCAGTAGCCCAGTCTATGTGTCTTTACTTTGTATTCCCATATGACTTTTCAATGAAAAAAGCTCAGAATAATGCAGCAGTGGTGAGTGCCACCCACTTTACATCTAATCTCATAATTATTGGAACTCTAGTGCCACCTATTGGAAATAGCACCTAATAGAGCAGGGGTCTCAAAGACGCAGCCCAAGGGCCGCATGTGACCCCTGAGGCTGCTTAATGCTTCTTTTCTGTGATTCTTTTCTGTTGAATTTTCTACAAGTTAGGGACCAGCATGGGCCATTACTACAAGATGGGGACCAGGATGGGCACATTACTACAAGATGGGGACCAGGATGGACACATTACTACAAGATGGGGACCAAGATGGGCACATTACTACATGATGGGGACCAGGATGGACACATTACTACAAAATGAGGACCAGGATGGGCACATTACTACAAGATGGGGACCAGGATGGGCACATTACTACAAGATGGGACCGGGATGAGCACATTACTACAAGATGGGAACCAGGATGGGCACATTACAAAAAGACGGAGACCAAGATGGGCACATTACTACAAGATGGGGACAAGGATGGGGACATTACTACAAGTTGGGGACCAGGATGGGCACATTACTACATGATGGGGACCAGGATGGGCACATTACTACAAGATGGGGACCAGGATGGGCACATTACTTCAAGATGGGGACCAGGATGGGCACATTACTACAAGATGGGGACCAGGATGGGCACATTACTACAAGATGGGGACCAGGATGGGCACATTACTACAAGATGGGGATCAGGATGGGCACATTACTACAAGATGAGGACAAGGATGGGGACATTACTACAAGTTGGGGACCAGGATGGGCACATTACTACAAGATGGGGACCAGGATGGGCACATTACTACAAGATGGGGACAAGGTTGGGGACATTACTACAAGATGGGGACCAGGATGGGCACATTACTACAAGATGCGGACAAGGATGGGGACATTACTACAAGAAGGAGAAACTACTACAAGATGGAGACATTACTATAAGGCAAAGTGCCCACGATGCAGAAATGCTGCATATTTTTTCCGCATCTCCCTTGCAGGAAAAACGCATGCGGATTGTACATGCGTTTTTCCTGTCAGGTAGAAGAGTTTGTCAAGCGTTTTTGCATGCATTTCTGCATGCGGGTTATCAAGCGCTTTTCTAAGCAATTTTAGCATCACTTGGAAAAGTGCTTGACAATTTGGTCACACTATATAAATCCATACAACCGGCATGGATTTATATAGTGTGACCAAGTAATAGTTAAAAAAAAACAATAAGAATGGTAAAAAATAAAAAATAAAGATTGTACTTACCTTCCGATGGCCCACGGTGTTTTCTCTGCTACAACCGGTCTGTTGTATGGGTCGAGGTAGTGTGAAAGGACCTGCCATTATGTTATTTAGTCATGTGACAGGTCACGCGACCGCTGACGTCGGCAGTCGCGTGACCTGTCACATGACTAAATGACGTCATGGCAGGTCCATTCACACCACCGCGACCCATACAACAGACCGGACGCATAACTGAGGAGACCGGGGGCCATCAGAAGGTAAGTATAATCTTTATTTTTTATTTTAAATTCTTTTTTTTTAACAGGTTCTATGGTACCCAGGTCTGGATGAGAGTCTCCTCTTCTCCAAACCCGGGTACCATCCGCACATTGAATCGCATAATATCCGCTTGTGCAAATGTGCTCATACGGATATTATGTGGATCAATGCAAGTCAATGGCGGCAATTACGCTGCATGTCCGCAAAATTAATGGACATGCTGCGTATTTTTCCACAATGATAGTCTGTAGCGGAAATTTCCGAAGCATGTGCACAGAACATGCGGATTATCATTGGGGAGCATGGGACACGTATTACCAATTGTTTTTCAAGCGGTTTCGCTGTGGAAATTCCATGGCAAAAACGATTGAAAAACGCATAGTGGGCACGCAGCCTTAGAAGTTGGTCAGAATTACTATATGGTGCTAATTGTAAGAAAAAAATCACTGTATGTTGCCAATTAGGGGGCACAAAAAAGGAAATAAAAATGAATGCCATAGCCCATAAAATGAATGCCATTTAAAAGAATAAAATAAAAAGCCAAAAATGTTTAAAAAATTATCCAAAAGGTGTATGTATAGGAAAAACAATATTGTATCATTAAAAATGTCATATCATCCTGCAAAGAATGCGGTCCTTCAAATTCACATTTTTTCTATGTGCGACCCATATACTTAGCCAAGTTTGAGACCCCTGTAACAGAGTGTCTAGTTTGGCTTATATTCCTAAATCATGTAACAAGGTTCATCAAAGGGATGATATTCACTTTTAGGATTGTTTATATCCAATAGGTGGAGCTAGAGTTAAAATCCTTTTCCTCCCTGATAAAGTTCCAGTCAGTAAAGGTGTGATTATAGGGCACTCTCTGTGTAGTGAACACTGACTGCTCACAAACACTGGTGCCATCGAGATGACTGGCACATGACTTCATTCTCTCTTCCTTTCTACTTAGTTTGTCAGTTCCGTTTTTGATAAGTGTTGTAGGGATGGTACTCACTCAGGTGCGGTTTGAGGTAAACAGGAGGCATGTTCCTTTAAATGTCCGTAACGGTTTATTATCTTCATAAACCATTCAAAAGGAAAATACAAACAAAACAGCCTTTATTGCAGGCAAAAACAAGGATAACAGTTCTTATAGCAAAGTCTCTGGATGACCAGCGCTGTAGTCACACAGGCTTGTGTAGCGTCCAGTGTCCTGGCTTGGTCTGGAGACAAAACATACACAGGAGGCCTTCTCCCTCCAAGCACACAGACCATGTGCCAAACAACAGCCTCCATTTTATAGGCTGTTAACCACACCCACAGGTGAGGTATGTGGGTTGCTGGACCCGCCCATTCTCTCCTAGCAACCCGTACCCCGGCTCCTAGGTGCACCAATTAATCCTCTTAGTGCATGCTTGCACTAGAGAAAATACACGGGTTACATCACAGAGACCAGCTATCTCTGTGATACATATCTCCCATCGACTATACGACCATTAGCCACCTTACATACCTCCCCCTTCTGCCTAAAGCCGTGGGGCTTGGCACCTTCTACCACTAGACAGGGGATTCTCAAGAGGGCATCAGCATTAATATTTAGCTTCCCTGCTCTATGTTCTACATGGAAGTTGAAATCCTGTAGGGCTAAAAACCAGCGAGTGACCCTGGCATTTTTCCCCTTTGTTTCCCTCATCCATCTGAGTGATGCATGGTCGGATACCAATCTAAATTTTCGACCTAGCAGATAGTACCGCAACGTGTCCACCACCCACTTTATGGCCAAGCACTCCTTCTCTATGACCGCATAATTTTTCTCGCTTGAGGACAGCTTCCTACTCAGGTAGAGGACAGGGTGCTCCTTCTGTGTATCTCCTGGGAAAAGATGGCTCCCAAACCGACATCTGAGGCATCTGTCTGGAGTACAAACTCTTTCTTGAAGTCGGGGGCTACTAGGACCGGTTGCTTACACAGCACCACCTTCATTTCTTGAAAGGCCGACTCCGCCTCCGTAGTCCACTTGACCATAGCCAATTTCGCCCCCTTAAGGAGGTCAGTCAGGGGTGTGGCTATCATGGCGAATTTTGGGATGAACCTTCTGTAATATCCCACAATCCCCAGGAAGGCTCTAACCTGCTTTTTTTACAGCGATCTCGGCCAGGTTTGGATTGCCTCCACTTTACTGACTTGGAGTTTGATCTCACCTCTACCAACCACATAACCCAGGTATTTGGCTTCTTCTTTCCCCATGGCACATTTCTTCAGGTTGAAAACCCAACCTTTCTGAGAGCATCAAACACCGCCTGGACCTTTTCCAGATGACTCTCCCAGTCCGGGACTGAAGATAACAATATCGTCCAGGTATGCTGCGGCGTATTGCTTATGGGGTGCAAGAATTCGATCCATAGCTCTCTGAAAGGTTTCAGGGGCCCTCTGCAGCCCAAACGGCATCCGGACATACTGGAAGCATCCATCCGGCTTCTCCTTGGCTCCCTGTGCCATGGGGATCTGGCAATATCCCTTCGTCAGATCCAAGGTGGTTATGTACCTTTCTGGCCCAAGCCTCTCGATTAGCTCGTCGACGCGTGGTATGGGATATGCGTTGAATTTGGAGACTTCATTCAATTTCCGATAGTCATTGCAAAATCTCCACTCACCATCGGGCTTTGGGACAAGACGATCAGGCTTGACTAACCGCTCTTGGATTCTTCAATGACACTGAGTTTGAGCATACGCGCCACCTTTTTGGAGATCAACTCTCTTGGGGCCTCAGGTATCCGATAGGGCTTCAAGTTCACCCGCACATGTGGCTCCGTCAGAACTTCGTGTTCTATGACCCTTGTGCAGCCCGGCAATTTCGAGAACAGATCCCCGATCTTCTGCAGTAACTGACATTGCTGTTTCTGGGCCTTCGTTAGCGTTTCCACTATTGCGACTCCTCCAGTGTCAACTTCTGGCTTGCCCAGCAAGCATGGAGCTTCCACAGCCTCCCTGTCTTGCCACGGCTTGATGAGGTTGATGTGGTATACTTGCTACGGCTTATGTTGTCCCAGTTGATGAACCTTGTAGTTCACATCGCCCAGCTTCTCCACCACCTCATACGGCCCTTGCCATTTGGCCAAGAACTTGCTCTCCACCCTAGGAATTAGCACGAGGATTCGGTCTCCCGGACTGAATTGCCTCACTCTGGCTGACCGGTTGTAGACCCTGGCCTGAGCTTCTTGTGCCTGGAGGAATTGTCCCTTTACAATGGGCATCACCTTCACAATCCTCTGCTGCATCAGTGCCCCTTGCTACATGACGCTTCTGTGGGGCGTGACCTCGGCTTCCCAGGTTTCCTTGGCTATATCCAGGAGACCTCGCGGATGTCGGCCATGGAGCCGTTCGAATATTGAGAACTCCGTAGATCACTGTGGAACCTCTCAGATGGAGAACAACAGATACAGTAGGAGATAGTCCCAGTCTCTACCATCCTTTTCTATGGCCTTCCTCAGCATACTCTTTAGCGTTTTATTGAACTTTTCCACAAGGCCTTCTGTCTGAGGATGGTACACTGAAGTTCTCAGTTGGGAAATTTGCAGGGCCTTGCATAACTCCCTCATCACCTTACTCATAAAAGATGTTCCCTGGTCAGTCAGGATCTCTTTTGGTAAACCTGTCCGGCAGAAAACGTGGACCAATTCGTGGGCTATAATCTTTGCGAAGGAGTTTCTCAGGGGAATCGCTTCCGGATAACATGTGGCATAGTCCAGGATGACCAAGATATATTGATGCCCACGAGCAGATTTAACCAGGGGGCCGACCAAGTCCATGGCAATTCTCTCGAACGGTACTTCAATCATGGGCAATGGCACGAGGGAACTTTGAAAGTGAGAGGTGGGGCGGTTAGCTGACACGTAGGGCAGGACCTGCAATACTTTAGTATTTTACGGTGACATCCAGGCCAATAGAACCTTTGCATAATCCGTTCCTGCGCTTTTTCCACCCGTAGATGTCTCCCCAAGATATGCGAATGAGCCATGTCCAACATCTTCCCTCTACAGGGATCTGGCACTATTAACTGTTCCACCAGCTGTTCCCTCACTTTCGTGACCCGGTACAGCAACTCCCTACTCACCATAAAATAAGAAAACCTTGTGTCAGCCCCCGGCTCCTGTGCAACCCCATTTATGACGGTGACATTATTGAAGGCTTCCTTCAGAGTTAGGTCCCTATGTTGGGCAGACCCAAAATTCTCACTGGTCACCCCTAACTCTGGAATATCAGACTCAGGGGACACTACCTCCTCATCCCCCACAAGGACACAAAAGGGAAATCTGTCTGACTCTGGGTGTGGTGCTACCATATCAGGGTTAACTGGCTTCCTATCTGAACCAGCGAACCCAGAACCCTACCCTCACAGATCCCAAAATAAACAAAAGTCCCGACCTATAGGGTGCAACAAGTCCTGAACGACACCGACCTTGTGGGACTCAGTACCGTGAGCTGTTTTAATGTCCACTCTGGCCATAAGGTAGTCCTTAGCATCGCCAAGGATGCACCGCTGGCCCGGTCGGAGAAGAAGCAGCGTCCGTGCGCCGCTGCTGGGGGGGGGGGGGGAGCCACCCGGCCGGCTCGGGGCACGAACCCCAAAAAAAAAAAACACACAAAAAAAAAGGAGGAGACTCTCCTCCAGACCCAGGTACCATAGTACCTGTAAAAAAAAAAGAATAAAATAAAACATAAATATTATACTTACCTTCTGATGGCCCCCGGTGTCTTTATCCGATGCGTCCTGGCTTGCCGGCAGCTCACGATGGTCTGAAAAGGACCTGCCGTGACGTCATTTAGTCATGTGACGTTGGCAGGCCATCAGAAGGTAATTATATTTTTATTTTTTACCATTCTTTTACGGTCACACTATATAAATCCATGCCGGTTGCATGGATTTATATAGTGTGACCAAGTTGTCAAGCACTTTCCAAGTGATGCTAAAATCGCTAGGAAAAGCGCTTGATAACCCGCATGCAGAAATGCATGCGAAGAAAGCTTCACATCCGTATGTCCCTAGAAGGAAAAACGCATGTACAATCCGCATGTACAATCCGCATGTACAATCCGCATGTACAATCCGCATGCGTTTTTTCTGCCAGGGAGATGCAGAAACGCTCAAAAACAATCCGGAGCATTTCTGCATCGTGGGCACAAAGCCTTACATTAATCGTATAATCGTACGACTCCTAGCAGTGACGCAGCCGGGCCAGCACAGGGAAGTTAACTGCTGCAGTGCTGGCCCGGCCGGAGAAGAAGCAGCGTCTGTGCGCTGCTGCTGGGGGGGGGCGGAGCCACCCGGCCGACTCGGGGCACGACCCCAAAAAAAAAAACACGCTCAGGCGCCGCCCTCCCCGAATTCCGGCGCCCTAGGCACGTGCCTACAAGTGCCTAAGGGCAAATACGGCCCTGTATATATGACCTCCATCCTGGTATATATGTCCCTGAACCTGGCCCCATCCTGGTATATATATGTCCTCCGTCCTGGTATATATGTTCTCCTTCTAGGCCCTATCCTGGTATATATATCCCCTATCCTGGTATATATGTCCCTTATACTGGGCCCCATCCTGGTATATATATCCCCCATCCTGGTATATATGCCCCCCTTTCTGCCGCTCTTCTTTAATGCATAGAAAAAAATACTTGTAGGTAAAAAAGAATCCAGCTTCCACCATAAAAAATATTTGCTTTTATGTAATCCATCACACTTACTGAGTCTAAGAGCACTAGGGTGCTCGAAACGCATCCAGTGGTCGGTAGTACTTCTTTTTCCCCCACAAACTGTCTCAATATGGTTGTACTGGAATTCCTGTTTTTAATGGATAAAATAAAAACGAATATTTTTCATCATGGAAGCTGGATTCTTTCTTACCTACAAGTGTGTATCGCGTCTAGCAGAGATGATTTTTTCGTGCTTCTAACCACGCATATGTATTGATTCCTATCAAGGGTGAGCTGAAACACTTCTTTGATTCATATGTATAGAAAAAAATAAACAATTATATTCACTTCCTACCCACTCCCCCACCGCATGGCGTCCTCTTCTGAAGTCGGCAGCTGACTTCAGCGTGCAAGCGACGGGAGCGCATGACATCACTGCCATGCGTCCCCATTCATGTGCACGCAAACTGAGCTGCTGGATGGGCCGCAATACACTTCAGCTGAATGTGCATCCGAGGACGCACATCCAGTTGAAGTTTGTGCTGGTGTCGGTGGACCCTGGTCGTGGTTGCGACCTCTGCAACCGCAGTCATTATGCTGCTAATGGATGCTCTGGTTTCCTTTCACACTCCAAAGACATATTCGCAAGGAATTTTAATTTCTGTTAAAAAATATTCTATTAGATCATGTCTTTAATACCATTTTTTATAACTATTCCATTTTGTAACAGTTATTTTCCTAAAGGCTGTGATTTGCTTTTTCTTTACAATGTACCAATGTCTGTATATCTGTATAGTATGCACAGCCACATGTCAAGGCATATTATTTGTATGTCTATATTTACATTTTAAGGGAACCTGTCGCCTCAAAAAAACGCTATTAACCTGCAGATATGGGGTTAATAGTGTTGTGAACCTGCCCGGTACCTGCACCTACTGTAGACCCACACTGCTGGGAGGAAAATAACTTCATTATTTATTTGTAGCATCCCAGTTTCAGTCACGGGGGGCGGAGTTGGCGCGTGTTCAGTCACCACTCTGAGTATAGAGAGCGGCGGCTGTAAACTGCGCCTCCCACACTGACTGACAGCAGCTCAGCATTAGAGCCGGCTGTCAGTCAGTGTGGGGAGCGCAGTTGCAGAAGCCTCTCTCTATACACAGATTGAACCCGCGCCACCCCTATGACTGGAACCAGAATGCTGTCAGGGGTAATAAAATTCATTTCCTTCCGGCAGTGTGGGTCTAAGCAGATTAACCCCATATCTGCAAATTAATAAGATTTTTTCATGTGACAGGTTCCCTTTAAAAGACAGTACTGGGACCTCTGATTTTGAACTATCTACATAGTAATCCCAGCCTTGCTGAACGTGTTTTCTAATCACTAAGGTAGTAAAGGTAACTGTATACTTAAAGGGGTTGTCATATAATATGATAGTGATCAACTGTTCTTAGGATAGGTCATCAATATCAGATCAGTGAGAGTCTGACACCCAGTACCACCTACCCTCAGCTACTAACAGCTCCATCGGCTGGATGCAAACATTGAATGGAACTGCATTGGGTAGCTCCATTCAATATGTAGTGGTCGCTGCTGAGTACTGCAGATCAGCTCCTATTCAAGAGGAGGATAGGTCATCAATATCATATGACTGGACAACCCTTTTAAGAATAATATCACCAGTTACTCATATGGCAGGCTATTAGCATCGACATACCAGAGAGCTAAGGTGGAAATAATTAGCCACAGCCACACATGTCTAATTTATGCTGTCAAGGTAAAAAGTCCCACATTACATGTCACTTTTTCAACAAACAGTAATCTCCCATCAGTCATCACAAATGATTGTTGATTTACTGTGCAATTTTAAACTAATGATCATTGGTCAAGAAGATCTACAGCTTCACCTGACACTCTTCTCATGTGCGTTACCAGCTTTAGTCAGTGCTTGTGTGGTCACCTTGACATTATAGAAATCAAGGCTCACAAACCATCTATTATTAATTTTACAGCACTTGGAATGCTTTAAAGCTGTGTGCCCACGATGCGTTTTTCAAGCGTTTACGCTGCGGAATTTCCGCAGCGTAAACGCTTGGGAAACGCTTGGTAAACCTTCCCCCATGGTCTCCAATGCAATTCTGCACTTTCAATGCCCATACTGCGGATTTTTCCGCAGCGTTTATGCTGCGCTTAAAAATCCGCAGCATGTCCAGAAATTTTGCGGAAGCGCTGCATTTTCGCCACCATTGACTTGCATTAGAACGCGCCAATTCTGCAAGACTGCATCTGTACTTGCGTAATTGGCGCTTTCTAATGTGCGGATGGTACCCGGGTGTGGAGGAGAGGAGAGTCTCCTCCACACCCAGGTACCATAAAAAAAGAATAAAATAAAAAATAAAGATTATATTCACCTTCCGACGGCCCCCGGACTCCTTCTCTTCGCTTGCCGACAGATCGCACAGGACTGAAGGACCTGCGCTGACGTCACAGTCATGTGACGGCAGGTCCTTCAGTACAGTGTACCGCAATCTGCCAGCAGCCAGCACAGGAGCGCAGCAAGTCTCGGGGGCCATCGGAAGGCAAGTATAGCTTTATTTTTTTATTTTTAACCATTCTCTCGGGTCACACTATATAAATCCATGCCAGTTGCATGGATTTATATAGTGTGACCTAGTTGTCAAGCACTTTCCAAGTGATGCTAAAATCGCTTGGAAAGCGCTTGTCAACCCGCATGCGGAAATGCTTGTGAAGAACGCTTCACTTCCGAATGTCCCTGGCAGGATAACACATGTACAATCCGCATGCATTTTTTTCTGCCAGGGAGATACAGAAACGCTCAGGAAAATATCCTGAGCATTTCTGCATCGTGGGCACATAGCCTGAATGTTAGAATGTTAGGGCTTGTTCTAATGGGTCAGTTGTCAGTTTTGGGTTTGTCTTTCCAGGGAAGTCTGGAGTGTCAGTGTGGGAGAATGACTTTAAAGCACCACTCCGGCGTTTGTTTGTTTTTGTGGTACCACAAATGTTTGTTTCCTGCCCTTAGCAAAATACTTACCAGTCACCATTCTCTTCTGTTCTCTGCACCGCTACGGTCGTCTTCTGTTAGCTATCACCTGCTGGATTACTACAGGGGCGGACCAGAAGACACTTCTGAACGTAAGTCTATGAGAGCCAGAACCAGGCTATAAGGAGTCTCTCATAGACTTGAATTAAGAGGTTGTGATCGTTACCTTTCACTTCCAGTTCTTCCAGTCAGCTCCTTTATGTAGTCATGGAGGAGTGGAAGAGGATTCCAGTGGCAACCTGTGAAGATCTAGTGACCTCCATGCCCAAGAGAGTTAAGGCAGCGCTTGAAAATAATGGAGGCCTCACAAAATATTGACACTTTGGGCACAATTTGGCCATTTTGACTTAGGGGTGTACTCACTTTTGTTGCCAGCGGTTTTGACATTAATGACTGTGTGTTGAGCTATTTAGAGGACACACCAATTTTACACTGTTATACAAGCTGTACACTGACTTTTTACATTGTATCAAAGTGTCATATCTTCAGTGTTGTCCCATTAAAAGATATAAAATATTTACAAAATTGTGATATACTGTACATATAAGAAAAACATGGATTCTTTGGAATAACACATCGGATCGCAGATATCAAGGTAATGGTATCATTGTATTCAACTTTGTAGGACATACATGCCCATATAGACAGCTTAGATCCTACTGACAGAATGCCTTTACATAGAAATATGTGGTAGCAATCATTTCTAAGACGTGTCTGTGAAAAAATGGAGATCAATATTTTCCTCATTTACCTCTTATATTCTGTCTTAATTCTTGCTACTTATTCTTGCTCCTTCTATACGGCACGTATAATAACAGTTATTCTTTCTTTTCCGACACTTCCAGGAGACAACAATGGGTGGTCTCAGCAGCTTGACAAGCATTTTGAGAAGCACTATGAGAAGTTTGGTGTGAATATCTATGATTCAGAGACGAAGGAAGCACAATGCTGTAAGTGGACATTTAATTACACTGGAAGTAGCTACATGTAGCTTAGACTCAGACATCTCACAGCAGCCATAAGTGCTAGATCTTCCACAAGGAATCAGTAAAGTATATACTTATAAAAGGATGTGGTTCTGTAATGAGGGCATCATTGACTTGTGCTTCTGTTAATATTTCCTCACGGCATGGCAGAGAAATCGGTCTGCAAAGACTTACACATTTATGTTGTGTTTAGAGGAACAATACAAAAATGATGCATAATGGGGGAAATTTATTTAAAGGCTGTGTACATCGTCATACAGATTGTTTTATTGTTTATTTGCTTCTGAAATGCTACATTTATTGTCTATGGGAATGTAAAAGAAATAAAGCACCGCGCTTAGCTCTTTCCAGCAGTCCCACAGACAATGAATGGAGCAAAGGCAATTCTCCATCAAACATCTGATTCTAACAAGTCTGCTCCTCTGGTTTCAGAGCCTTGTTGTCAGAATTACTGGGGGGTACGACTGCAGTAAGTTATTCCCTACTGTATTATTAGGGGATAGAGTATTTCATATTTTAGGGATAAGCCATTAAGCAACTTTCTTCATAGTCTTCATTAAAAAATTCCTACCATTTTGCTTCTGCTCGGTTCTCACAGCCCTCTCTGCTCTCCTTCTTCACTCAGTGATAGAGATAGCAGAAAAAAGGGGGATAGGGATGTTCACAAATTTCCTCAGTGTGTAGAAAGGACAAAGAATCTATAGTCTCAGAGAAAGATTATGTAGAAAAGAAGGAACACGCATTAAGAAGAAAAAGGTTTATTATAGAAGTTAACCCCTTCACCACCTTACGATTTTTCGTTTTTGCGCTTTTATTTTTTGCTCCCCTTCTTCCCAGAGCCATAACTTTTGTATTTTTCCGTCAATAAAGCCATATGACGGCTTGTTTTTTGCGGGACGAGTTATACTTTTGAATGACACCATTGATTGATTGCGTTTTTTATTTACCATGTTCACTAAATGCTAAAACTGACCTGCCAATATGATCTCAAGGTCAGTATGACTATGCAGATACCAAACATGTATAGGTTCTTATTTATTTAAGTGGTGAAAAAAAATCTGAAATTTGAAAGAAAAATTTGTTTTGCTTATGTCACCATTTTCCAAGACCTATAGTGTCTCCATTTTTTTGTGATCTGGGACAGGGTGAGGGCTTATTTTTTGTACCATGAGCTGACATTTTTTATTGATAGCATTTTGTGGTAGATACGATGTTTAGATCGCCTGTTATTGCATTTTATAGCAATGTTGCAGCAGCCAAAAAACTGTAATTCTGTTGTTTTGATTTATTTCTCGTGACGTCGTTTACCAATCTGATTAATTTACTTTATATTTTGATAGATCAGACACTTCCGAACGCAGCAATACCAAATATGTGTATTTTTTTTTATTGTTTTATTTTGAATGATGCAAAAGGGGGGTGATTTGAACTTTTGTGTTTTTTTTTTTAATATTCTTTTTACTGACTTCAATCATCCCCTTAGGAGACTTGAAGCTGCAATCATCTGATCGCCTGTGCTATACATAGCAGCAGTTTAGCTCTGCTATGTGTAGCAGAAATCAAGATCTCCTATAAATGTCGGTCAGGGGCTGGTGTTCATAGGAGATTCGGCTATTAGAGGCACATAACAGCTGATCAGATCAGCTGTCATATTCAGGGAAATATGCGAGCTCAGCGTCGGAGCCCACATCAAAGGCAGGGACACGACCTTGGATGTATATGTCTAAGGTTGTGAAGGAGTTAATGAAAGCAGTAGAATCCCGGAGACATATAAACCTCCCATCCACCATGTATTACTGGGGGGTAAACATAAAACTCGCATCCAGCCTATGTTAGGCTACGTTCACATTTAATATTCTGTTTGCCTGCCCAGTTTATAGGAACAGAAAAATGGAGTTAAAGGGGTATTCCCATCTCCAAGATCCTATCCCAATATGTAGTAGGTGTAATAATAACAATAATATTAGAAAATGCCTCCAATTAGAAATGTAGTATAGTATTTTTGATTTGCTGTGTCTCTTTCCTCATGTGCAGGCATTGCAGGACCTTAGGTATCCATGGTTATTTCCACTGATAAAGTCACAGTTAGTTAGCTAGTTGCTAGTGGTCGTACCCATGGTTACCTATGGTCCTGCAATGCCTGCACATGAGGAAAGAGACATAGCGAATCAAAAATACTATACTACATTTCTAATTGGAGATATTTGCTAATATTACTATTATTACACCTACTACAAATTGGGATAGGATCTTGGAGATGTTAATATCCCTTTAATGTAAAAAAATGTATCTATTGTATATCTAACACCAGCGGAAGCAGAGTGATTCTACTCATTATTATTGTATCGGCCAGGGTTCGGATATTTTATACGTGTAATTTTGGCAGGCCATTTTTATATAAGCAATATAAGCAAGTAAAGTAGCGTTGCCATTTTTAAACAATGATTCATGTACATTCATTTGAGAATGCCATGTCACCATATAGTGCTGAGGTCATACTGTAAAATACATCTCACACATAACACTACTATATCATATCCAAAAACTATGCACTATCAAAAATATTCCTGTTATAAGAAGCTTGCATAATACAAAAATATGGTTCCCAAACACTACATAACGCTGGGTGGGTGAGGGGACAGTTTAGGGCTGATTTAGGAGCTCAGCAAGGTACATGGCCCCAGCAATTTTCACCATTAGAAGTAATCTGGGGAGCAGAGATAGCTAGGGTGCCCCTAGCTTTAAGGATAGGGAAGGGGTCCCTAGCCCTGGGATATCAGACAACAGAGCCATGACAGTTGTGTTATGTCCACATAATAAGTTCAGACAGATAAGCAATTTTGATTTTCCTAAAATATTGATTTGTTCCTCTAGCTGAGAGTGTGTGAAAGGTATGTTTGATGACCGGTATGTGTTAGAGACAGATGAATTATTAATAGCAGCATGGCTTCAGTTTCAGAATATATTATAACACACAAGTACTGTCAATGGATGAAATACAATAGATAAGTAAAGCCCATTGTGAAAAGCGGTTTGCCAGCACAAGCAGACTGCTCATTTTGAAAGACAACGACTATGTCAACAAACAGCATGAGGTTTCTTTAAAGCTTTTGCTCTCCTTTTTTTGAACTTTGTAAACTTATTCATTTTTTCTGTACGTTGATTCTATGTGTAAACACAGTCTATTCCTGTCACGGGTGTGTCAGATGTGATTGACAATCGCCCTGCAGTTGGTTGCAGAAGATCTCTTTGTTTGGCATTACAGACACCTTCTTGAATCTGTCTCACTCCAAGACCAAGCAGCTACCTCCCTCCTGCTAATTGACAGCCAGGCCTGGGTGTTTAAATGCTTTCAGTTTGCTGCAGAAAGGGGCCGGTGATATTCACACTTCCTTGTGAAGGCTTGGAGCTGTTACAGTCTCCTTACTTCCTCTCTGGTGCTAGTAGGATATTTGGTGTAATGTCTCTGAATTCGGCTCAAGCTAAGTTACTTTTCCCCGTGTGTTTCCCTTGTTGTCTTTAGTTGCTAGTGGAGACTGACTAGTGCTCACCCCCCCTTCCTAATCCAGGGCCAAGCACTATGGAAATACAGGGCTTAGGCTCCTGTGCAGCAATTGGTGAGGAACCAATATAGGGATGATAGGGGAGTCAGGGTGATATCAGATCAGCCTAGGAGGTCTCCACTCCCCCTTACCCTAGTGTCTGGGCTCCCTTCCCCTCTTCCCTTCGTGTTGCACTTCGTCTTTCCTACACCTTGCGTGACAATTCCTTATTGAATATTGGAATGACTATCTCTTATAGAATTACTGTTACTCGCCTCTCCTGGATCCAGTGGCCAACAACTTCAGCAGTCTGGTCTCTCCGCTCTTCAGAACATTGGGCCTTGTGATATTACCGTCTCAGGCTATTTAGCCCAGCATAAGTGATGAGACATGGCGTGAGAATTCAGGCTGTTTGTATGCTTACTGCTACTAATCACTGTGACAAGTTCAGGTACATTTGACCTCAGAAATTCAGCTCTGCTTCCTGTTTGCAGAGTCCAATCATCAGCTACATCTCCGCCTGCTTTAATAAGAACTTAATTAAAAACTCAGCTTTGCTAAAGTACATCAATTGGTGTTTGCAACATCCACTCTGCTACATCACTATGCCTGCTCTGTCAAGAACTCCATTAGAAACTCAGCTCTGCTATACAAGTTTCTGTTTCCAGAGTCCACTCAGCTATATCTCTCTGCCTGCACTGCCAAGAACATTATCTCAAACTCAGCTCTGCTACAAAAGTTATTCTTTGCTGAATCCAATCTGCTATATTATTGTGCTTGCTCTACCAAGAATTTCATTTCCAACTCAGCTCTGCTATAAGGCTGCGTGCCCACGTTGCGGATTACAAGCGTTTTTGATGCGGAATTTCCGCAGCGGAAACGCTTGTAAAACGCTTGGTAATCCGCACCCCATGGTCCCCAATGGGATTCCGCAAGTTCTATGCACATGCTGCGGATTTTTCCGCAGCGTTTATGCTGCGTTCAAAAATCCACAGCATGTCAATTAATTTTGCGTTTCCGCAAGCGGAATTGCCTTTGTCCAATGCATAAAAAACGCAAGGCAATTCCGCATGTGGAAAACGCGCGATAAACGCGAGAAAAATGCTCGATAAACGCGTGCGGAATTCCGCATGCGTTTTTCCGGGAGAGGACTTGCAGAAATGAAGCAGAAATTTTCTGCTTCATTTCTGCAACGTGGGCACATAGCCTAAGGGTTTTCTGTTTGCAGCACCCACTGTGATACATTGCTGTGCATACTGTGCCAAAAACTTAATTATAAAGTCAGGTCTGTTACACAAGTTCCTGTTTGTTTGAGTTTATTCAGCTACATTTCTCTGCCTGCTCTGCTAAGAATCTCATTACAAACTCATCTCTGCAGCAGTAAAGAGTTTCCTGTTTGTGGCATCTGCTTTGTTACATCTCTCTGTGTACTCTGCCAAGAACCTCATCACAAACTCAGATCTGCTATACAAGTTTAGCTTGCTGAATCCAATCTGCTATATTGTTGTGCCTGCTCTGCAAAAGGGCCTCATTACAAACAGTACAATGGTTGCTGTTTGTAGCATCCGCTCTGCTACATTGCTGTGCCTGCTCTACCAACAACTTCATTACAAACTCAACTCTGCTACACCAATTACTGTTTTCAGAGACCACTCAGCTACATCGCTTTGCTTGCTCTGCCAGGAACCTCATTACAAATTGAGCATCACTACACAAGTTCTTGCTTTCTGAGTCTACTCTGTAACACTGCTTTGCCAACTCTGCCTAGAACCTTAATTCTAAATTCTGCTATTCCTCATCACTGTGAAAAGCTCTGCTACATTTAAAGAGGTAGTAGTAGTAGTAGTAGTAGTAGTAGTAGTAGTAGTAGTAGTAATATTATAAGAAGGCATAAGTTTTGCAGCAACTTCTCATTTTTTCAATATATCATTAAATTCCTCCTTTATTTTTCCAGTATTTAATTTTTTACAATGACATTTGAAAACCTATTTTTTGGGGGTGCACTTCACTTTTGAGTGGAATGTGGAAGGAAAAAGTAAAAAAAAATATTTTTTTACTCAAATATTGCTTTAGCCTCAAATTTTTCATCACAAATGTTTCATTTTCACATGGATAACAGTAGAAAATGTACCCCACAATTGTTGTGCAATATCTCATGAGTTCATCAATACCACATATGTGGCAGAAAACCACTGCTTGGGCACAATGGTATGGCTAATTTCACTGGAATAGCTTACAGAAAGCCTTGTTGCATTTGCTGAGCCCTTGAGATGTCACAACAGCAGAAACTCCCCACAAGTAACCCAATTTTGGAGACCATGGTCTTCAAGGAATTGATCCAGAGGTGTGGCGAGAACCTTGAACCAACAGGTGGTCACATCATTTTATAAAATTGGGGTATAAAAATGAAAAATGATGTTTCCACTAAAATATTTGCTTTAGCCCCATTCTTTTATTATCACAGTAATAGGAGAAAATGTACCCCACAAATTATTAGGCAATTAATCCAGAATGTGGCAAAACCTTGCTTGGAAACTTCTGTTTAAGCATTCAGCAGGGCACAGAGGGGGAAATGCCCTATTTGTCTTTAGGAATGACATCTTGGCTGGCGTAGAATGTGGGAAAATCCTCTGAGGTTCTGAGAAAGCAAAAATCTCACACAAATAACCTCATTGTGGATACTAAACCCCTTAAGGAATTCATTTAGAATTGTAGTAAGCATTTGCCACCAAAATGTTCCCTTAGCCCCAAATTTTTCATTTTTTCAGGGGCAATTTCTCCTAAGAACCCCAATATGCCATTTGGGATAAAAAAAAACTCCTTTTCAGGCACAGGGAAGTAGCACCATATTGGACTGCAGATTTTGCTGGAATAGTTAGCGGTTTCCATATCACGTTAGCAAAGCCCCCGAGTTGCCAGAACAGCAGTTCATGCCGTAAGTGACTATTTTCCAAATTACTCCCTCAGTTCATTTATCTATGGGTGCAGTGAGCATGCTGAAACCACAAGTATTTCACAGAATTTGATACCATTTTGCTGTAAAGAAACAAAATACCACTAAAATGATTTAGCCCCCGATTTTTCATTTTCACAAGGGGCAAGAGGAGCAAATAAATTCAAAACTTGTTACTTAACTTCTCCTGAATGTGGCAACTTACTGTATGTGGCTCTACATCAATGTTTGGGAACACGGCAGGTAATTCAAGTACAGCTCCAGTGACTATTTTCATAGAATCATAGAATCATAGAATGGTAGAGTTGGAGGGGACCTCCTGGGTCATCTGGTCCAACCCCCTGCTCAAAGCAGGATTCACTAAATCATCTCAAACAGATGTCTGTCCAGCCTCTGTTTGAAGACGTCCATTGAAGGGGAACTCACCACCTCTCGTGGCAGCCTGTTCCACTCATTGATCACCCTCACTGTCAAAAAGTTTTTTCTAATATCTAATCTGTGTCTCCTCCCATTTAGTTTCATCCCATTGCTTCTAGTCTTTCCTTGTGCAAATGAGAATAAAGATGATCCTTCTACAATGTGACAGCCCTTGACATATTTGTAGACAGCTATTAAGTCTCCTCTCAGTCTTCTTTTTTGCAAGCTAAACATTCCCAAATCCTGCAACCGTTCCTCATAGGACATGGTTTGCAGACCAGTCACCATTCTGGTCGCTCTTCTCTGAACTTGCTCCAGTTTGTCTATGTCTTTTTTAAAATGTGGTGCCCAAAACTGTACACAGTATTCCAGATGAGGTCTGACCAAAGAGGAGTAAAGACCAATAATGACTTCACGTGATCTAGACTGTATGCTTCTGTTAATACATCCCAGAATTGTATTTGCCTTTTTTGCTGCTGCATCACACTGTTGACTCATGTTCAGTCTATGATCTATTAGTATACCTAAGTCTTTTTCACATGTACTGTTGCTTAGTCCTATTCCTCCCATTCTGTATATGCTTTTTTTCATTTTTATTGCCCAGATGTAGTACTTTGCCCCACAAGAGTTTTCAAAAATTAAGCAAACAGTTGGTATTGCAGAATAAAAACTGTATATATGCCAGCTTTGTGCCCAACACATTGTGCCAAGCTTGTGCTTATGAAACCCCTCCATCTCCTCCCTGTAAATTGTGAAGAGGTCATTACCCACTACAGCATTGCTAAACATGTGGGCATTAACTGCAGTTTAGGCGGCACGCTGTGCTGCTCAGGGGGCATTTGGATTTGGGAGAACACATTTCACAGGATTTTAACTGTGGGGCTCAGCAGGTATGGGGTCATTACGTTTTCGGGGGGCTCAGCATGGTATGGGGTCATTAGGTTTTCAGGGGGCTCAGCAGGTATGGGGTCATTTGGTTTTTGGGACAAAGATTTCAATGGATTTTTTTTTTTTGTGGGGAGCCATGTCACTTTTCCAAATCCTTCATTCTACTAGTACCGTGGACACCCCCGTATTTAAATTAACACATGATGGCCTCGAGTGGTGACTTATTTTTTCTGGGTTGATTTGAAGTTTTTATTGGTACCATTTGTAGGTGCATACCATTTTTGATTGCTTTTAAGGTAAAAAATGTGTTCCTGTTTTCTACATTCAGCACTTACATCTGGGTTCCCATCTAAATATCTGAAATACATGATTCAGACACAGCCCTTGACAGAACCATATACTATAATGAGGCAGATAGTCACTTTGTTTCCTGTCTGGACTCTTTACCAGTGGTGTCCCATCTTTTTAAGCATAGTCAAAACAGCGGTCGATCACGTTTTTGCACCCTAAAAAGACAGATAACCCCAAAACGAAGGCCATATGGAGTCCAAAGTGACTCCATTTGTCTCATTATAGTGAATGGTTCCATTAAGGTTTTTGCCTGAATCCTGTTTTTGGAGCTTTAGACAGATACCCCCAGGTGAGTGTTTAGTGTAGAGCACAGAATATAATTTTTCGGAGGCAGAATAAACAAAGCAAACTCAGGTGATTTTTTTTACACTGTTCTTCATGTAGAATTAGTGATAAGACAGCTTTATTCCTCAGGTCAGTACAATTGCAGCAATACTAGATTGAAATAGGTTTTTAAAGGGACTCTGTCAGCAGGTCAGCAGATTTTTGCTATGTATTCTGAGAGCAGCATGATGTAGAGGCTGAGGCACCGATTCCAGTGATTTATAATTTACCCATGGGTACTATTTGCTACACAGTGTAAGGTTTACTACCAGGAAAGAGCCTAATAGCACATCCAACAACTCTTCGTTTTGTCTTAAATGAGGCATTTTGCAATTTATATAACAATTCTAGGCTCTCTGGAAAATAATATATTCTTGTTCCCTCTCTAGCGTTATTAACAAGGACAGATTTTGCTGGAGTGCCCAACTTTAATGATTATTGAATGTTAACAAGACAAGAAGAAAACTGAGCGAGAATTCATGCATCCATTCAATGAACAATCATTTGTAGCATAATTATTCAGGGCTCTTTAGGAAATGTTCTTCCATAAATATTCTGAAATAATCAGATCTTCTAGAATAATGCTGGCTTCATCAGTGTAATGAATATGTAATTTATTTGCATAATTGCAATAAACAATAAATCAATGGATAAAAAAGAAAAATGGACATCAGAGGTGTCTGGCAGGAGCTTACTACTCTCTCCTGATTAAAAACACATAAAGGCTGGACCGAGCCATGAGTTCATGTCTATAGAGGACTCAGGAGAGATAGTTGTCGGCTAAACAAGCATTTATCAGACTACTATCTAAGGTGAATAAGAAACTTTGGATAGAAAATCAAAAATCAGCTATTTCACAAAAAAAGATTTAAAAAATGATCACTGAGCCATTCTGTCATACCATGAGGAGTAATGTAACATTGTATTTATATCAATACCGAGTTACTGATTCAAAGACTCAGAATCAGGATGAACAAACAAAGGTGCAAAAGATACACAAATACATACAGCACATATCACTACTCTGAGCAAGATAGTATGTAGGGGAAAGGTCCATGCCAGCTAAATGAATAATTGGCCTTGTAATGCAGGGAATGGCATGGCATGGTTCAGCCAGTGTGAGAGCTGGTTATACATATGGACTCCCCAAGCTGACTAATAAAAGAGGGTCCCAAGCAGGTGACTCCCCTCTATGATGTCTATATGTCCACATGTCCATATATAAAGTAATAATGCAGGGATTCACCACAGAATACTGCCAGGGGAATACAACACATCTCAGCCTGATAATTCTTTCTTCTCACCCGTCTATCTTGTGATGATTTATTAATACCTGGTTTGTCAGTTTTTCATCCATCAATTTAATGATATTTTTCAACTGGTGTCATAAAAGGGACAACTCTGGTCATCATAAGCTGGTTCCAAAGCTGCAAGAACTCACTGTCTTTTCATCTCTTTAAATACGAGTTGTTTGGTTGGATTACTCTGCCTGAAGAGTAGACCTGGAGAAGAGCATCGTACCTTTAGTATGGAGGAAGGACCTTCTGCTTATTAATAGAGTGGAGTCCATGAGCAAAAATGAACAGCTCAGAAGATGTATAAGTAAGATCCTACTAATCTGATACTGATGGAGAAAGTGATGGAGATGGCACAGGAGGTAAAGGAAGAGGCAGCGACAAGCAACGGGGTGTAGGAGAAGGCAAGACCATCCTGGAGCACAAGAAGACAAAGGGCTTATTCTCCACCTCCACTTTGCAGTAGTGCTATGAAGATCTCAAAAGTCGCAACTAATGCAACAGGATATAGCTGAAGAATTAATTGATGTTAAAGGGAGCCTGTCAGGGGTTTAATCTGCATTTTAATAGCATTCTGAAGCAGTGTGGCCACCGCACTGAAAGGGAGAAAATTAACTTTTATTCCTTTCGGCAGCCTCAGGTTTTTAGTCATAGAGCTGCGGTTTCAGTCACCACTCATAGTGAGCAGCGGCTGTCACCAGGCCCCCGCACTGACTGACAGCCAGCTCTGTACTGATGCACTGATGAGCCAGCTGTCAGTCAGTGACAGGGAGTGATTTCAGCTTCCTCTCACTATGCACTGAGCTTTACTCACCTGCCTCTGTGGATCCAACATTTGAGCTGTGGAGGTCTTCGCCGCTGCAGGAAGCAATGATGTCCCTTTGTTTGATCACCTGACTGCAGAAATCTATGATTGCCTGCAGTGGTTAGGTGTTTGGAAAAGTGCATTATCAGAGACCACCTGATAGTTCAAGTCATCTGACTGCTGCAGGCAATCACAGGTCTGAGGAGACCCAGAAGAGGGAATCTATGAAAAGCTACTGTGAGAATATATAGTCGCAAACGTCAAATGTAGTGAAAAAAATGTATTTATTAATTACAGGTGACAGACAAATGGATAGCAAACAATGATAAAAATAAAACATATTTTAAAACCATTTAAAAACAGGGGCGCATATCCGGGTAGTATATAGAAAAATTCATAATGGGAGCAGCCAATTAATAAATAGGATTACTAGCCCATACACAACAAATTATAAATGTATACACATGATTGTCACATAAGAACTACATAAAGATTGACCAAAATATGAAAAATATATAAAGTGCAATTGCATGTACTATGTCAATCCCTCTTCCATCAATATGTATATGTGCAACAATATATGTTTCACTCTCTCTGTGTGCAGAGTTGCAAATATATCTCACATATTCACATAGTGTGTGAAGTTATGTAAACATTATCCCATGTTTCCACAGTGTGCAAAATTTACAAATAAATTAAATAAAAATTCACAAAAAAATTCATTTGGAGGGAGAAGGAAGGGGGGAAAAGAAAAAAGAACATGTGACAGCCTAGTATAGCAAAAATAGGTAGTAAGGAAGTCCTTAGCATGTGGTGAACCACAGAAATGTGCATATGAAGTAATCCCTAAATGTTAAGCCATATAGTTGGCATGTATCAGTTGGGCCACATAATTGGCATATATCAAACTAATAGATACTTACAATGAATAGCCACGCTTCCAATCCCTCCCATGCATCCTCCCATGCGTCTCCCATAACCCCTATGTTTCAGCCTTTCTTTTATATCCCTGACCTCCCCTGAATATGTTTTATCAGTACTGCAATTTCGTTTAGCTCTTGCCATTTCCCCCACTGGTATTGCTTGTATTGTGTGCTTAGGATGGTGACTGTTAGCATGAAAAATTGTATTTCCAGCTATGATTTTCTATGTGTGGACGTAATAATTGGTGTATGGTGTGCACCTGTTAATTTTAAGTCCAAAAACTCTACAGACTGCATCTGATGGTGAAAAGTAAAGCTCAGATTAAAAGGATTACAGTTGAAGCAATCCGCTAGATCTTGCACAGCAAGTACATTAGACTTCCATATGATGAGCATATCGTCTATGTACCTGCCGTGCCACCATATATCTTCTATGAATGGATTGTCAACATTATAGATATAAGATTCCTCCCACCAACTCATGACTAAGTTAGCCAGAGAGGGGGAGTACTTATCTCCCATAGAAACTCCATTTTTTGTAAATAATAGTCACAATGAAAGCAGAAATAATTGTTATGGATCAAAAATTGAACAACATCCAAAATATGTTGCTGAAATTCACATGTGAAATTACCATATTTCTTTAAATGAAAATCGAAAGCATAAACAGCCACTTTGTGGGCGATAAACATATATAAAGATACAACGTCCGACAGCACCCAGGAAAAATTAGGTTGCCATATCATGTTATCATGTCTTTCATAATATTTAATACGTCACTGGTGACTCTCAAGTAACCGGAGGCTGTCTGTACAAATTGCTGGAGAAGTTGGAGAAGGAAAATTGAGTCCCTGTGAATTTAGTGAAAAATGTATATGCACACCAGTATGAAAGAAGGGAGAAGTATATAAAAAATAAGAAGACATAAATAAATAAAAGTGGAGAGCAATTATATATATAAAAGAGACAAAATATATATAACATTTCAATATAATAATTAAACAATAACTCCAAAAATAATTATTTCTTTAAACACCTACAGTGAGCTATGCTAAAAATACAGCACTTGACATTGAACTTTTCGTTATTTAATCTAAATAGTTCTTGTCCGACAACAATATAATTATGCATACTTTGATTTTATAACCCGCACAATTTTTTTTATTTTATTTCCTTTAATATATTTTTGTTGCCTACATCAGATATATATATATATATATACAGTATATATATATATTTTTTAAACTTACTTTCTATACACATCTTACCGTAAGGGAACTTGCCACATATGTTATCCACATTGAGAGATAGCCTCAGACTACATTATCCATCTGAGATTCAGTCCTTTTCTTTATACATAATTCTTCACTTTTTTACTGATTTCATTCAATAATAAAGTTATATTTATGTTTTCTTTTTGTTACATTTGTTCTTGATGTATGAATTTTATCCTTCACCATATGTGATTTTTTTTTCTCCCCTCCCCTTTTCCTTTGGCGCCCTTTTTTGAATTTTTCATGTATTTAAACGCATGTATGTTATTCTCTGTTTTTACTTGTGGTTGTCCTGAGGAAGGAGTCAAAGTGACGCTGAAATGCGTTGACATTAAACCACCATCCCTTCACTCTTGTCTTGGATAGTCACTACTTCCATCTACCCTGGCACAATTTGCACAGTCAAGGCACCCAATGCCAGAGGCAGCAAAAGAACCCCAAAACATCTTTGATCCTCCACAATATTTGACTGTAGGTACTTTGTTCTTTGTAGGTCTCATTCAGTTTTCAGTAAACAGTAGAATAATGTGCTTTACCAAAAAGCTGTATATTGGTCTCATGTGTCCACAAGACGCTTTCCCAGAAGGATTTTGGCCTACTCACGTACATTTTGGCAAACTGCAATCTTGCTTTTTCATGTCTCTGTGTCAGCAGTTGGGTCCTCTTGGGTCTCCTGCCATAGCGTTACATTTCATTCAAATGTCAAAGGATAGATCAAATTTTGGCATTTTGACTTGCAGCTCTTCATGAATTAGGATTGTCTGACTCCATGACACCCCTCATCAAGACGACGGGAACAATGCTGTCTTGATGAATTGGGCCCATAGATGTTCTCCTAAGAAAGACAAAAGCTTACTTTTACTTTTGTAAATATTCAGCTTTCAAGTTTTCAGCACTGTAGTTGTTGAATGATAAAATGAATCATCAAAAATACAAATAATTGTGCCCACAGTGTATATATATGCTTATACTAAATACTATAATTGTATTTTGAGCTACACACAGCTTGCATACCATCTGTTTCTTTCTTTGTCCTTTCTTGCTAATGTTTTTAGTACATACATAAAGAAGAACACACAGCTTTGAAATGTGTTCACTTTGTCTTGATGATTAATCTAATGTCTAGTTTTTCCTAGTTCTAGATGTATGCTTTGTTTGAATCTATTAACTAGTTGATACTGGATAGACATGGTATTCTTTACTCATGTTTGATTTATTTTTAAGGAATAAATTATAGTTACTTATTTAGGTTCGTGTGTTACATTACACAAAATTGTATGCTGCATAAGGATCCATATCCAGTAAGAATCAAAACATAAAAATCCTTTATACTTATTGTGCAACCTTAAAGGCAGTCAAACATTTATCTAAAAACAGTCTTCTGATTTATCAAGGATAATTACAATGTGCTTATTTTTTATTAGGCAAAATACCCAACATTTTCTTCAGTATATACAGTACTGGTCAAAAGTTAGGAAACAACTGTTCATGCAATGGTTGTGTTCTAATTGGAATGTGCACATTGTAGATTTAGACTGAGGCCAGCAAAATCACAAAGGAAGACATAAGAAAACAAGGAGTAAAGAAACACCTGTGAAACAAAGCAGAATAACTGTTAAACTTTAGATTATTCAGACTACCACCCTTTTACTCAAGCAGCGTCATCGAGTAGTCACCTGGAATAGCTATCAAACAGTTTTGAAGGAGTTCCAACTCCACTCTGCGTTCCAACTCATACTTAACCATGTTAATTGGGTTGAGGTCGAGTGATTGTGGCAGTCATGTCATCTGATGCAGCATTTCATCCTTCATATTCTTGTTCACATAGCCCTTACGTAGCCTGGAGGTATTCTCTATATCATTGCCCTGTTGAAATACAAATGATGGTCCTACTAAGTGCAAACCAGAAATCATTGCATGTCGTTGCAGAATACTGTGGTAGCCATGATGGGTAAGTGTGGAATTTGGAATAATTCACCAACAGTGTCATCAGGAAAGCACCCCCACACCATCACACCTCCTCCTCCATGCGTCACAGTTGGTACCACACATGTACAAACCATTCACTAATCTTTTCTATGTCTCAAAAAGACGTGGCAGTTGGTATGAAAAGCTTACATTTTGACTTATCAGACCATAGTACAGATTTCCACTGATCTAATGTCCAGTCCTTGTGTTGCTTGGCTCAAACAAGTCTTTTTGTGTTTGCGGTCATCAGTAGTGGCTTCTTTGCAGCAATTTGACCATTTAGTTTTGCTTCTCGCTTGACTTCTCTAGACAGTTTGTTGGGATGTTTCTGCTACCTATTGTTTGTGCATCATTTATGAGGGCTGTTTTCTGAAGGACCGTCAATTTGCAGTTTCTGATGCCAGTAACTTTAATGAACTTATCCTCTGCAGCAGAAGTGATTATTGGTCTTCTATTCCTGGGGTGATCTTCATGATAGCTATTTCATCATAGTGATTACTGGTTTTCATGATTGCATCTAAAGATGTCTTTAAAGTTCTAGCAATTTTCCAGACAGACTGACCATCATGTCTTAAAGTATTGGTGTACAGTTATTTTCAATGGTTATTGTCATATTCTGTCTTTGAAGTTGTGGAATAGGACTCAGCACTGTATGGAACCATGTAGTAACTCTGTCTCTGTAACACACACCTGATGGTCACAAACACTATCTGAAGGTGAATGATTCCACAAATGAACTCTTGACAAGTCATACCTGTTCATTGGAAGCCGTTCCAGGTGATTGCCTGATGAAGCTCCTTGAGAGAATGACAAAGATGTATAAACCTGTCAACAGAGTAAAATAGAGATACTTTGAAGAATCTAAGGTTTAGCACATATTCTGGTTTGTTTCACATGTTTCTTCACTCCTTTTTTCCATATGTGTGCCTTAATGGTTTTCTGCCTTCATCCTGAATTTACAATGCTCACATTCCAATAAGAACATAGAAAATCATTGCATGATCATATGTGTCCAAACTTTTGACTGGTAATGTAAAACATAACAGCAGTCATTAATACTTGATTATCGTTGCCTATTTTGTTAAACTCTGTAAAACTTATTATATTTTGTTTTTTTGTTATTTTTTCTAACCCTGGTTAAAACTAGTTATGTGTGGAACGATAGAATATTCATTATACTGTATATCCAATACTAAGAATGGGTTTACACAGAGTAAAACATTGCTGTCCTATCCTTCGAATAGACTATGTTGATTGGTGGGAGTCTAAATGATCAATAAAATAAAAGGGTTTCAGTCTTTAGCAAAGTCCTTTAGTAGAACATTTATTCTGTTGATTGGCAAGGGTCTTGAGGTTTGGACCCCAACGATTATTGATCTGTGGTAAGAATGCACCAGGAATGTTTAGTCTCATGCGGGTCCATTTGAAAGTAAATTCTGCATCTTTATAAATTACATAATGTATTACTGATATCAGGACATATACTGATATCAGGATATATTACTAACAAGGAAATGAAAGTCATCACAAGTGAATACTGCCAATTTTGCACCCTATAGGTCTATTACATTTTACATGGAAAGGTAAAAAATAATAAAAAATCACCAAAGGATATTTCCAACACACCTTTATATAATGAAAACATGGCTGCTACTCTTTCACCATTGACCTAATGGTCTCAGCTGGTGATACATCTCTTTCCTCTGCTGACCTAATGCTCTTGTGCTTCTTAGCAAAGGACACAGAAGCAAAGATCATGAAGTGTTTTTCTTGTGGGAATCTTGTATTTGACATATATCCAAATAGATTTTAATGGATAATACTTGAACAATTTCTACTAGACAGTACCATCATCTCAAGAAGACAATTAGAAAAGACCATTCATGAAGCCGTTGGAAGCAGAGTATATTGTTAGGTGACCTTTCAATACCACCCTGCCATTCTCTTCTCTCATGTTTCTATTTCTTTTGATCCAGTGCTTGGGGAAGTGCCAACGCAGTGTTTGTGCCGTGGAATAGAACTTGACTGTGATGGAGCCAACTTACGTACTGTCCCTTCTGTCTCCTCAAATGTGACCATGTTGTGAGTAAAGCAGGCCATTCTGTTATCTGGATGAGAAAAACAATTTACACTTTTTTGTCTTATCTTACTTATTATTGCCTTGTAAGAGGTCACAGTAAGGGTCTTTGCAGAATTCACTGTTATTTTCTATTTAGTTTAGTCAATGAATTATTGACTAAATATATGAATTAATATATATGAATTAAGTGAAGGTTATTTGAAGATATATTTGTATGTCTGTTGTCCACACATAATAATTACTACACAATATTCTTATTATTTATTTTTAAAGCACCATTAATTCCTTGGTGCTGTACATGTGAAAAGGGTTTACATACAAAATACAAATATAAATTACAATGAACAGACTAACAATGTCAGACTGATATAGAGGGGAGAGGACCCTGTTCTCATGGGCTTACAATCTACAGGGTAGACAATAGGTTGGCGGAGATGCAGCATATCTGGTGGTAATGAAGTAGCAGCGGGGTTATTGTAGATTGTGACTCTTTTTGAAGAGATGAGTTTTCAGGTTGGATTTGAAGCTTTCAATTGTGCAAGACATTTGGACATTCTGAGGCACCGAATTTCCAAGAATGGGAAATGTTCAGGAAAAATTTTGGAGACTGTTGGCTTAGGAATGTACAAGGGTGGAAGAGAAAAGCAGATCTTGTTAGGACTGGAGATTACGTGTGTGGAGTTATCAGGATATTGGTTTGGAGATGTACGGAAGAGACAGATTATGGGTGGCTTTGTTGTTAATAATTTAAACTAGATTCGGTGAGGAATTGGAAGCCAGTGAAAGGATTGACAGAGAGAAGAGGGAGTGGAGTAGCAAGGGGAGAGGTGGATTAATCGATCTATAAAGTTAAGGATGGACTGGAGGAGTGCTAGAGTGTTAGTTGGGAGGCCACACAGGAGGATATTGAAAAAGTCGAGGTGGGTGAGGATGAGGCTATGTACTAACATTTTAGTTAATTCTGGGTTGAGGAAAGTATGGATTTTGAAAATATTTTTGATTTGAAGGATGTGGTATGAGCTTGGATGTGTGGTTTGAACCCTTCTCTGGTTCTTGTAAATCTAGAGCTGTTATTCATGGAAGCAGGGGAGGAGATAGATGGAAAACAAGTAGGTGGGAAGGTCCACTGAACTGTTTTGTGACGCCAAGAGTGCACGGAGTACCTGTGCTTGGCTAGAACAGTAATTTTGCGCTGACGGATTCCCTTTAAAGCCTAGTGGTGAAATATTGGTAGCATCTATTAATGTTCTGAAATGACAGTTACACCTTAAACCAGTACACTACAGAGCACCAGTCCAGACATGAACAGTCACCTACATAAAGTTTCTTCATTTTAATAACTATATATTTTTCCTATTCGGTGTCCCTCAAGCATTTCAAATGTGAATATTCAGTGTACTAATACAAATTACGCCTTGGGTAATATCTCTGAATTGATAATAACATGTCACATTGGTTAGAACACCCCAATTCTTCTCATTTCTAGTGCATCACTGTAGCCTAGGTGCCTCATACATATGGCCATTTGCAGATCCATGTTGTTGTCACCCAGAGAAATCACATGGCCATGTTGTACCTCAAATTTCCTACAGAAACATTCTTGTTATGGATCTATTCTCTGCTTAAGTCATTGCTTCTAGGAGAGAATACTGTAATGACGGGGTCCACAGACTGAATGTGATTCCATGATATGGAACCTCAGGGAGTATGTGTACCCCTATGAAAACTGCACACGCCTTTTCTTCATTCATTAGCCTTTAGTTCTAGAATAAGTACCCGACGCTTATTTAGCATGCCTCTGATGATTAGCCATGCACCATGGTGCAGATTAGGAGACAAGATCACTTTTGCCTTTATCATGTACATTTTCATTCACTATATTGTGACTATAAGAATTACTTTTATGCCTCGTAGAAGTGATAAAAATGTAAATATTAATTTACAACGATTGCAATTATCATTTACAGGTCATTGCAGCATAATCTATTGAAGAAACTTGGCCCTGATACATTTCACCGGTATCCGGACTTACATTACTTGTAAGCATGCTTTGCATTTTCATTTGCTTCAGTATCACTCAAAATCTAGTGCTTCATAGAAGTGGAGAAATACTATGCAGAGGATTTGATTTAGGGCAATTTACTATCACAAATACAGTTAAAAAAAATGTACCAATGTTGATTTAAAAGGGATGTCCACTTTATCTTTATTTTAACAAATGTGTTGGAGATCTGATTTTGTGGCACTTACTAGTATATAAGTATGACAGGTTCTCCTCCTGCTCTTGTTAGTACAGCTTTCCTCACAGACTGCATGGCTTTCCTGTTCACAAAATGGCTCCTGTTGAAAGATCATGTGACCAGATCTGTCCATCACCTCGTCCAATTGAAAAACACTTCATGTGGTAAAGATTTTTTTTAATTGGAGGAGGCTGATGGACAGATGGTCACATGTTCCTCCACCAACAGCCGTTGTATGGACAGAAATTCTGGTCAGTGTGTGAGGAAAGCTGTAGTGATGAGTACAGGCGGAGAACCTGTCATACTTATAAATTAGTAATTATAATGCATTACATTTTTTGGACAATGCATTACATTTTTTAAAATATAGTGGCCATTTTCTTTGATATATGCAACTCTACAGAGAGTTTATATATTACTAGATGGTGGCCCGATTCTAACGCATCGGGTATTCTAGCATATGTCTCCCGACCCTCCTTTATAATGCCCCATGCAGGAAGTCACATCCCCCGTATATAATACCCCAAGCATATAATACCCCATGCAGGATGTCACATCCCCCGTATATAATACCCCATGCAGGATGTCACATCCCCCCTATATAATGCCCCACGCAGGAAGTCACATCCCACTATAGTGCCCCATGCAGGATGTCACATCCCCCCTATATAATACCCCATACAGGATGTCACATCCCCCCTATATAATACCCCATGCAGGATGTCACTTGTTCCCCCATATAATGCCCCATGTAGGATGTCACCTCTCCCCCCATATAATGGCCCATGCAGGATGTCCCCTCTCCCCCGATATAATGCCCCATGCAGGCTGTCACATCCCCCCTATATAATACCCCATGCAGGATGTCCCATCCCCCCATAGTGCCCCATGCAGGTCCCCTATGGCCCCATACAAAAAAAAAAAAATCCAATACTTACCTCACTGCTTCTCTGGACTCCAGCGTAGCCGGCATCTTCACACTGTGCGCTGTGACCGGTCAGGAGAGAGCTCGGTGTAAAGACATCACCGCGCCCTCTGACCTGAGACGTCACAGAGCATCAGCGGAAGACACAGGAGCTGCTGCGCAGGCACGGGGAGGGGTAAGTATGACGCCGGGTGCCGGGGTCCTGATCGAGCAGGGGGAGGGATGGGAGGAGAGGAGAGGGGAGGGGAGAGGAGGGGAGGTGAGGGGAGGGGAGAGGAGGGGAGGGGTCAGTATGACGCCGGGTGCTGGGGTCCTGATCGAGCGGGGGGAGGGACGGGAGGAGAGGGGAGGGGAGAGGAGAGGAGGGGAGAGGAGGGGAAAGGAGGAGAGGGGAGGGGCATCACACTTGTCCTCGGGAGATAAGCGGCCGTAGCTGCTGATCTTCCGACGATAGCCGCATGTAGGTCAGCGGCGCCTGCGGTCGGGGGACTTATGCTGCGAGCAGCCGGCTGCATCTCCCGGCTGCATCGCCGCTGACCTCCGTGCCACACATGAGCCGCTAATGGCTGCCATGTTTTTCTGAAATGCCGCGTCGCTGATTGGCCGCGGCCGGACCAATCAGCGACCCGGGATTTCCAGGACAGACAGACAGATAGACAGAAAGACAGACAGACAGACGGGATAAGACAATTATATAGATAGATATTAGAAGATTACTGGATTTCTTGTGATAGCCTTCCAGCATAGACTATGTTTAGCGGCCATCTTCTATGAGAGGACCACTGTCACAATCTTGGGTAGTCATCTTAGTCCAACTGCACATATAGGCCATCTCCTGTTGTATTTTCCATCCAGCATTTTATTTAAAATGCCTGATGGAGGAACTGATTTAATTGTTTTCAATGGGATTGTTCCCACCTGTCTGGTGCATCAGTTGTTGAGGGTCCGGGGGCTCAATCACAATTTTTCATCATCTGACCCCCGGCCAGGTCCAGCACAATTTGAATAAGCCTGCTGAGAACAAATACATTTATGAATCAGTTTTAGCCCCAGTGGAACAGAGACTGATGGAGCTGATATTTGGGTCCCAAAATTGGTAAAAGAATAAAAAAGAATCTAAGAAATTACATTTCTAAGTGTTGTTAGTTGGTGATGCCAATAATGTAAATCCACTTTTCTCATTCCCCTTTTTCATGAATAACCTCCAAATCAATTCCTGTCATGTCCAAGCACTGATGCTATATCCTGCCTGCAGGGCATATTGTGTGCTGTGTGCAAGGTTTTAATGTGCATATTAATATCCATTAGCATAATGCTTCACAATTAGTAATGCCTGCTACTGGTTAATGACTTGGGTTGACTCCGTTGTTTTTTCTCTTGGCCTTCGCTAAACATTATTCTGAATTCTGGCACGCTTCATTATTCCTCCGAGAGTGTCAGTGAAGTACATAACGCTGCACTGAATGACACATGCTTAGTTATTGCTGAAGTCAAGCCAAGAAAAGAAATGAATCCGTTCCTGCATTTTGCCACAAAACATTTTGTATTCAAATATGCTAATAAAGTTCTCAGTGCTCCCTGGGTGTGGCTCAGTGCACCTTCCCACCCTCTTGATTGACATCTATCGCCACCCAATCTTATTTGATTGACAGCTCTGACATAACAGGAGGCAGAAGAAGATAAATGGTAAAGGTGCACTGCACTGCTGGCTACGCCCAGGGTGCACCAATCACCTCATTAGCATATTTGGATAAAGAATGATTTCATGCAATTGCAGTAAAGGATTTGAATACTAAAGTTATGACTTTTATTAGGGCTATGTCCCCCACCAGGTGGCTGTACTGGATTTTAACAGTTATATTTGTGCTAATTGACCTTTAAGTGGGTTAAGCAGATTTGCATTATAAGAGGTGTTTTTATACTGTGAGTGCATTTCTGGAAAAATAATGTGAGGGTTTAGCACATCCAGCAAATTTGACTCAAAAGTTAGGCGTTTGGGCTGGGTTAATACAGCTGTAGTTTTGGTCAGTATCTACAAGGATCTAATGATAACCATTGGATATGTAGCACCCTGAGGACTCGGCTGCTACAGGGGTATTGCACCTCGACCCAGAGGTGTGGTATTCCACTCCCGGGTAAGGATGGAGTGTGGGACTGAGCTCAGTAGGCTGCATGCACTACATACATCCCATTTCCGGGGGACAGAACTACGGTACTCCCACCAAGTATATGTGCAGGTACGACAGCGTCTGTCCCTGGCTGGAGTGGGAGGGGGGTGGAACATCCCAGTAGTGTAGGGGCAGATAGGGGGAGTACTCTGGGTAAAGCTAGGAGCTCATTGGGTGCTAGTCACCTGGGCTCACACATAGAGGGAGTATATATGGTGAGCACCATCTTAGGACAGGGTCTTTTTAGCAGAGGAGCTCAGCCAGGAGGGCTGACAGGGAGCTGTGGCTCCGTCTGGGCCCAGCTCCAGGGCCAAGCCTGCAGTGAAGAGAGAGGAGGAAGAAAGGCCCAGAGTGGAAGACCAGAGGGAACCCTAAGAACCCAGAATCAGACCAAAAAGGGTGAAGGGTTAGCGGACACGGGTACCGGAACCCGAACTGGTGGAGGCCACTTATCCTCAGCCAGGAACCGGAGGTCGTGGTCAAGATTTGCCACGACCCTCACCAAATCCACCAGAAAGGCACACCAAGCATAGGGTCAGGGAACCCAGAGGAGGTTTGACCACTAAGAGACCCGAGGGAGCCGGCCAAAGGTGGATCCCTGGTGGGAATGGCCAGAGACAGAGAGGGAGAAGGGAGCTCAGGACCACGCTCCAGAACTGCCTGGGGGTTAGCCGAGTCCAGGACCTGGTGGACGCAGCACGGCTCGGGTGGTCACTCAAGGCCAGAGTGACTGAGAGAACACCCGTGAGTAAAAAACCCTGAAACTGCACCTCAAGTCTCTGACTCTCCTTTCTACATCATAACTACACCCATCATCCACACCTGCTGCCCTGAGGCCATACCCCTCCCGTTGGGGGTTATACCATCACTGCTGCACATATACCACCGGCCTCAGCGGACTGCTCTGCAGCGGCGGCTTCAAAGCCGCACTCAACGGGTGGCGTAGTCGATCAAATTAACATCTACTGCCATAGACTGCCACTTAGTTTGACACCCTGGGCACGGACCGGGTCACCGCCACAAGGAATACTACCCCTATCCAGATCCGGCTCCGGGTTACCCCTGAACATGGCCCAGGGGGTGCGTCAGATACTCACAGCACAGTTTGGTCCAATTTACGGAACAGTCCAGGCTAAGCATGTCAATAACAGGCAACGCCTGCGCTCATCCTCTGTGTGAACCAGGACTTGGATCTTCACACGGAGCCAGTCACATCTGCAATTCATGGACATGACAGACTCGAGGTTTAGTACGATTCTCTGAACCCGGCCTTAAGAGTGTGAGTCCACCTAGACTTAGAGGGTACCTAAAAGTATGTTCAATTAGTAAAAGTATACAAAATGTCTAGATAACCTTAGAAGGATTTTTCCATACTGTGATATTGATGATCTATTCCATAGGTCATCAGTATCAAATTCAAGACCTATCTATTCCGTAAGTCATCAGTATCAAATCACCGGGGGGCCAATGCAAACACCCGGCACCCCACCATTCAGCAGTTTGCAACTGCAGGGGTGGTCAAATGTAAGCAGGGTGTAATAGCACAGCTCTGTTAACTGTGTAGTGACCAATCTCTGATATTGCAGCTCCTGAGAAGAGCCATTACGTGGTACACAGAGCTCTGCTGTTCCAACTCTGTGCACTCTGTTCATCTGGCCACTAGCATGGGAGCTGCAAACAGCTGATTGGTGGGGATACCAGGTGTTGGGGGAGATGCCACCAATCTAATATTGATGACCTATTATAAGGAAAAGTCATTATTATCTAATTAGTGGAGAACCCCTTTAAGTAAACCAAAATGAAATAGACATAAGACATTTTCTTGAGTCAAAAACCTATGAGTTGTTCCTTCAACATTATACTACAAGTAATCTTATCCAGAAGTATGATGTCTTTGTTCGGGTACTTATTGATTTTTTTATACAAGCTTTACAACAATGGCCTGTAAATTACTCACTGTGCACCTTTGTCAATCAATGAGAACTATTATGGCTTCCACATTTTCATCACCACCCACACCTTCACCTCTGACTTTTAAGTAATTGAGGCACTTACAGTAATACAAATAAAAATGCATGCCAAAGGCAAATCCCATTTATTTCAAGGGAAAAAAATACAAAAGAAAAATAATCTAATTTGTCCTACGCTAAGCGTTGTAAAAAATAGAGATTCCCAAGTGACACAAGTGATGTGTTCCTGTGACATCTGATGAACCTTTCAAAATATTATAAAAATAGGCTACTTTATTAATTGACAAATGTAATACAGACAATCATAAAAAGACACATACCGTACACAGATAAAAATGGAAATGCACAGAACATTCTAGCTGAGATTGTCTCCATGTATGATGTAACAGTTATTGTGGCCCAAATATAATATGTCACTGGCAGTGTGTCGGAAGGGAGATATGTTTCAGTGATATGAAACATGGAAGTTTCTCCTGCACATTAAGTGCAGAGAGGGTTAACGGCCCAGGTTTACAAGGGCATGTTTTTAGTGGATGGCGAAGTGCACCATGCAAGTAACAAGTAACTAACTGAACAACCCTAAAAGTAATCCCATTGGCAGTAACAAAATTTGAGGGCAAACAACAGCTTGTTGTTTGGATATGCCCAACAAATTATTGATATTCCTCCTTTTATGCCCCATACTTGGTGCCTCACAAATTTACATTGCCCCCACAAAGAAATATGCCCACTTTTGTGCTTATGTCACAGTAATTCAGCAAGTACAGATGCCAATCCCTCCTACCAACTCTCCTTGGGAGAAGAGAATCTGTGCTGTGCCTGCACTTATATGACAACCAGGCAGCGCTACAGCCGCCAGCAGCCCCGGGCTGTGCTTCGCCTGGCTGCTGTATTCTGGACCTATGTCTATGTTATGTCGCCAGCCAGCATTTTCACTACAGTTCTGAGTGAGTTTGATGCTGCCTTTTTACTGTATGGCTGATGGCAGTGACATATTAGACTTTTCAAAGGCAGAAGCATCATAATTAGAGATGAGCGAACCTGACCTGTAAAGTTCGGGGTTCGTACCGAACACCTAGTGTCCGCTACTGAATTCGAAACACCGACTTCTCCTGGAAGTCCGTTTTAGTGTTTGGAGTTTGTATGGTGAGGAGAGAGACTTCTATGGGGTTCAGGTTCAAGTTCGGGTAGAGTTCTGGCACCCGAACTTTGGACTAAAGTTCGGTCAAACCCGACGAACCCAAACATCCACGGGTCCACTCATCCCTAATCACAATCACTCACAGCTGTAGTGGAAATCCTTGTAAAATCACATATTATAGGTTCTGAAAGCAGCAGTCTTGCGGAGCACAGCCAAAGGCTGCTGGAGGCTGAAACGTTCTCTGCAAGTTATGTAAGTGCTGGTGCAGCACAGCCTCTCTTTTTGGAAGAAGTCGCTGTTTCAATGCAGGCCCATGACCCTTTCGGGGCCATTCATGACAGCACTCATTACGCTCCTGCCCATTAGAGAGATAGCATAATATAAGAATAACTGTATACTCACCCCAACACGTGTTTTGTCATTTCCGATAAGCCTCTTAACATACCTTGTAAGGTACTGTGTATTGTCTGACTTACAGTATACCCGAACCAAACAGTTACTTCATGGATGGTGGTAATCTTGCCAATACCAGTGTTTGCATATTATTCTGACTCCATAACTAAGATGCGAGTGTAGGGCACTTGAGACACCGTTTCTAGGCTGCCTCTATGTACTATTACTAACACAAAGAGATTTCATCAGATAGCTTGACTCGACTGCAGAGGCACGTATGAAGATTCCAGATGAAGGTTTATTTTAAAGCTGAATTCTTGTAGATATGTACAATTAAAGTAGCAGTAGATGTAACAGCCGTAATAGGTAAGAAAGACTATTCTGAACCAGAGCTGCAAGATATGTGCTTCTTAAGATGGCTGACAAAGAATGGGGAAAAAAGGAGAGGTTGCTGACATCAGAGCTAGGGATTTCACCAAAACCCTCATTCGAGTGCCGGATTCTTTCTACTTATCAGAGCTAGGGAGGCAGACAGGGAGAGAGAAAACACAGCAAAAAACACAGCAAAAAAAGGCAGAGTGTTTACCTGCCCAGATCTTCAGCGCTAAATGCACTACCAGGATGCAGCAAACCCACATAAAGATGGTGGCTACACAGTGGGAATTTACATTCTTCTTAGTGTGACTTTGCTTTTTGTGTTTAGAGTAGGACTCGTAAGCATGATGACCCTTGTCGTGGGTTATGAGCTTACGTATTTTGGCCAAAATATCGACTAATACCTCATATATTATATATATGTATTTTTGCACTTTTTTACTCCAGGGTGCAGCCAGACGCATCAGTGCGCACATTGTAAACTGGGGTGTCTCTTCCCATGGGGTGCACTTGGATAGTACCAGGCAACCCGCCTAATCTAATTGTATGGACGTAACTAATAGGCTGTAAGCCGGATACTGTGCACTACCCTAGTGTGAACAGCACCCTATACAAGCCTTTTTGTGTGCAATTCAAATACTAAGCTGTCACCCCCTCCATGAAATGGTGGGTTGTGAGTGATTGCCTCATCAGTATTTTGAACTTGTGTAGCCACCATCTTTAAATGGGTTTTCTGGACCCTGGTAGTGCATTTAGTTCTGAAGATCTGGGCAGGTAAACACTGCTGCCCTTTTTTGCTGTGTTTTTTTCTGTGTTTTTCTTGAATTTTGGGGGGAATTTTAATTCTTCTTAGTGTGGCTTTGCTTTTTGTGTTTAGACAGGGTGAGAAGACAAACTTCTAAAAGGCAAACCTTATTGCATAGCACCGTAACAGCTGTTACGGGTACGGGTGGTGGAACCTCTGTGCCGAGGTGCAAGGAGGGACCCAGAGGGGCGTGACTAAGTATCAACCCGAACCGACCCTGGTCGGACGGCAGCAAACGACACCGTGACCAGTGAGGATTCTGGCTGAGGGACCAGGTGCTACTCTGGGGACGACCTTGTAAGAGAGCAGGTGGCTCCCACGGGTCAGATGGCTGGGACTGACCGGTATGACGGATGGACACGGCAAGCAGGCAGAAGTCTCTAGTAGCTGACAGGTGGTCACGGTACGTGACAGCAGAGCAGGTAGTAGTCTCTAGGTTTACCAGGCAGGTGGTCACAGCAAGTGACGGCAGAGCCTCCAGGCAGGCTGGCAGGAAACAGGCGGGCGCTCCCAGGTGAGCGTGCTGACGGACACAGCAGGTAACAGGCGGGTGCTCCCAGGTGAGCGGTATGACAGACACAGCAGGTAACAGGTGAGCGCTCCCAGGTGAGCGGGCAGACAGACAGGGCAGGTAACAGGCGGATGCTCCCAGGTGAGCGGACTGGCAGACAGGGCAGGTAACAGGTGAGCGCTCCAGGTGAGCGCTCCAGGTGAGCAGGCTGGCAGGCTCGGCAGGTAACGGGCAGATAACAGGCTGGCAGGCAGGACGAGGAGTCAGGCTAGTAGAGTGACCTGAGGGCTGAAGCAGAGATCAGAAACTGTGCAACAACTTTGCCCGGGCACCTCCATTTTGGAGGAGGTGCCCTATATATGGGAGGACCCTCGGCTATTGGCCGGGGACTCCTTAGGACGGCGCGCGCGGCCCCTTTAAGAGGGGGGAAGCGCGCGCCCTAAGCACAGTGCCCGGGGGACTGCGCGCGCTGACAGCACGCTGAGAAGGAGAGCGGGGAGCGTGGTGAGAGGGATGGCGTCTCCGCCCGGCAGGAGGCAGAGACGCCGAAGCTACAGGGCTGCGCGCGCCGACAGCAGACTGGGAAGGAGAGCGGGGAGCGAGGAGGTGAGAGGGACGGCATCTCTGCTACAGTACCCCCCCCTTTACGCCCTCCCTTTTTAGGCCAGAAAGGAATTTTTCAAGGAGAAGCGGGGCGTGGATGTTCTCCCTGGGTTCCCAAGTTCTTTCCTCAGTCCTCAGGGCCAAACCCCTTCCAATCCACCAGAAAAAAAGTTCTCCCTCTTACCCTCTTAGTGGTCAGAATACTCTCTACCTCAAAGACGTCCTCAGCGGAAACCGGTGCAGGGGAAGTACCTGGATTGTTGGAAAAAGAGTTAAAGACAACGGCTTTGAGGAGAGATACATGGAAGGAGTTGGGAATCCGTAAGGTGGCCGGGAGTTTTAACTTGTAGGCCACTGGATTAATTTGCTTGAGGATTTCGAAAGGGCCGATGAAGCGAGGACCTAACTTGTAGGAGGGTATCTTGAGCCGCACATGTTTGGAGGAGAGCCAAACCTTGTCTCCCGGACAGAATTGAGGCGGATCCAGACGTCTCTTATCAGCATATCTCTTCATCCGCTCGGAGGACTGAAGAAGTGCGGACCTAGTACTCTCCCAAATGGTAGAAAACTCGCTGACAAGAGACTCCGCGGCACGGTTGTCCACAGAAACAGAGACGGGAAACGGAATCCGGGGGTGTTGGCCATAGACAATAAAGAACGGGGACTTGGAAGAGGATTCGCTCTCGTGGTTATTATAAGAGAATTCAGCCCAAGGAAGGTGGTCCATCCAATCAGAATGGTGGGCATTAACAAAGTGCCGGAGGTAGCTGGTAAGGATCTGATTGATCCGCTCCACTTGACCATTGGACTGAGGGTGGTAAGCGGAGGAGAAATCCAGGGTGACATCCAGCAGTTTACATGTGGCTCTCCAGAAGCGTGAGGTGAACTGAACCCCTCAATCCGACACGATGTGGAGGGGTAGGCCATGGAGACGGAAGATATGGCGGATAAAGTCCTTAGCCAGCTCAGGTGCAGATGGGAGACCAGGCAGAGGAATGAAGTGAGCCATTTTAGAAAAGCGGTCCGAGACCACCCAAATGACAGTATACCCGGCAGAAACAGGGAGATCGGTAATGAAGTCCATAGCGATGTGTTGCCACGGGGCAACTGGTATGGGAAGCGGAAGGAGATGACCGGCTGGTAAGTGTCTGGGAACTTTGTTGCGGCCACAAGATGAACAGGCAGAGTCTAAGTCTACCACATCCTTACGCAGGGTAGACCACCAGTAATGCCGGGAAATGAGCAGGAAGGTCTTCTTTTGGCCGGCATGGCCAGCTAGTTTAGAAGAATGACCCCAGCGAAGAACCTTCTCACGGTCAGGAACCGCTATGAACGTCTTGCCGGGTGGAAGACGAGTCAAATCCAAGGGGGCCACATTCATCACCTTGGAGGGGTCGATAATGTGCATAGGCTCCTCCTCTTGATCGGAGGACAGGAAGGATCGGGACAAGGCATCAGCTTTGACATTCTTGTCCGCCGGGCGGAAATGAAGGATGAAATCGAAACGGGCAAAAAACAAAGATCACCGGGCCTGACGTGGATTAAGTCTCTGGGCATTTTGGAGATATGCCAGATTTTTGTGATCTGTGTAGATGATCACCGGGTATAGAGCCCCTTCAAGCACATAGCGCCACTCCTCCAGCGCCAATTTAACGGCTAGCAATTCTCGGTCTCCTATGGAGTAATTGCTTTCAGAGGAAGAGAAGATTTTGGAGAAAAAGCCGCAGGTTACCATTCTCCCGGATGAAGATTTTTGGGTGAGCACCGCTCCGGCTCCAGAGGAGGAAGCATCAACCTCCAGGTAGAACTGTTTGTTGCAGTCCGGACGGTGCAGCACAGGGGCAGAGGAGAAGGCTTTCTTCAGGGAAAGGAAGGCCTCCTCAGCTTCGGGTGGCCATACCTTGGGATTTGCTCCCTTACGGGTGAGCGCAGATATGGGAGCAGTCCGAGACGAGAAGTGTGGAATGAAGAGACGATAGTAATTAGCGAAGCCCAGGAATCGCTGTATCGCCTTCAACCCCTCCGGACGGGGCCACTTTAGGACAGCAGAGAGCTTCTCGGGATCCATACGCAAGCCTGTCTGGGAGATAACATAGCCCAGGAATGGAAGAGAGGTTTGCTCAAAAAGGCACTTCTCGTATTTAGCATAGAGGTGGTTCTGCCTGAGCCTAAGCAGGACCTGACGAACATCCCTCCGGTGTGTGGGAAGATCCGGAGAGAAGACCAAGATGTCGTCCAGGTATACCACCACGCAGGAGTAAAGAAGGTCACGGAAGATGTCGTTGACCAGTTCTTGGAAGACGGCGGGAGCATTGTAGAGGCCGAAGGGCATCACACGGTACTCATAGTGTCCGTCCCGGGTATTAAATGCCGTTTTCCACTCGTCTCCTTGACGGATACGGACCAGGTTATACGCTCCACGTAGATCCAGCTTGGAAAAGAACCTGGCGCCTTTAAGGCGATCAAATAACTCAGAGATGAGCGGCAGGGGGTATTTAATTTTAACCCTGATCTGATTGAGTCGTCTATAGTCAATACAGGGGCGTAGCGAGCCATCCTTTTTTTGACAAAGAAGAATCTGGCTCCAGCCGGGGAAGTAGACTTCCGGATGAATCCCCTAGCCAGATTCTCCTCTATGTACTCAGACATGGCGCCAGGTACCAGGTCGATCGGGCAATCATATGGCCTATGAGGTGGCAATGTCTCTCCTTCCTTTTTACCAAAGACATCAGCATAGGGCCAGTAAGGAGCCAGAAGACCGGGTAAATTAGCTGGGGTAGGTGGTGGGTTAACCGGACGAACCGGAACCAGGCAGGTCTTATGGCAGGCCGGACCCCACCGGAGTACTTCACCGGATTGCCAGTTCAACACGGGTTCATGTGTCTGGAGCCAAGGTAGGCCTAGCAATAGGGAGTGGGAGAGTCCGGGTAGCACATGGAAGGAGATTACCTCAGAGTGCAGCATTCCCACCTGCTGGGTTATGGGTTCCGTGACGAGCAGGATGGTCACCGGAAGGAGTCTTCCATCCACGGAGGCGACTGACAATGGTTCAGCCAGAGACTTGGTGGGAATCCGGTATTTCTCAACCAGGGACTGGGAAATGAGGTTTCCAGCGGCTCCAGAATCCAGGTGGGCGAGTTCAAAGTGATGGTTCTCTCCCCAGGAGATAGAGACAGACAAAGTCAGGGATGGAGAGGGCTTACTTTTGTCTAGGGCGACCTCTCCGAGCGGTCCAAGACACTGGAGTTTCCCGGCCTCTCCGGGCAGGAACAGATCAGGTGCTCCTTACTGCCACAATAGAAGCAGCTCCCCTCGGCTCGGCGTGACTCTTGGCGAGATTTGACCATCTTGGTCTGGTCAATCTGCATGGGCTCGGGTGAGTGCGCCCGGGGAGTGACAGAAGAGGAGACATGTCTCTGGAAAGTAGGAGCAAATCTGGGAAACCTTCTCTCACGGGTGGTCTCTTTGGTGCACTCTTGAAACCGGATGTCAATCCGGGTAGCCAGCGACACCAGGTCATCCAGGGTGGTAGGAATGTCCGGACCGGCAAGCTCGTCTTTAATCCGACCGGAAAGGCCCTCCCAGAAGACGGACACCAGGGCCTCGTTATCCCAGGCAAGCTCAGAAGCGAGGGTGCAGAACCGTATGGCATAATGGCCCACGGTGAGACTCCCTTGGCGGAGACGTAGCAGAGAGGAGGCTGATGAGGTCTTACATCCCGGTTCATCGAAGACTCTCCTGAAAGCAGTGAGGAAAGACGACAGGTCGGACACCAGGGGGTCCCCTTTCTCACACAGGGGGTTAAGCCATGCCAGTGCCTCCCCAGTGAGATGGGACATGATGAATGCCACTTTGGCCCGGTCGGAGATAAACTGATGAGGCAAGAGTTCAAAGTGCAGGGTGCACTGGTTTATGAAGCCCCGAGCTAGAGTGGGATCGCCTCCGAAACGAGGAGGTGCAGAAAGCCGGGATCCGGGGCAGGATGCCATGGTATTGGTGGGCAGCGGCGCTGCCGGAGTGCGAGTCGTGCGACTAGCGGTGGTTACTGGTGGAGCAGTCAGTGTGTCCAGGCGGAAGTTGACACTCCGCAGGTGGTTCAGGATGGATTCCTGTTGGGATCTCTGATGGGAGACTTCGTGGTATAGGTCAGAGAGCGAGGGAGCTTGGGTGCCACCGGGTTCCATGGCCCGAGCAAACTGTTACGGGTCCGGGTGGTGGAACCTCTGTGCCGAGGTGCAAGGAGGGACCCAGAGGGGCGTGACTAAGTATCAACTCGAACCGACCCTGGTCAGACGGCAGCAAACGACACCGTGACCAGGGAGGATCCGGGCTGAGGGACCAGGTGCTACTCTGGGGACGACTTTGTAAGAGAGCAGGTGGCTCCCACGGGTCAGATGGCTGGGACTGACCGGTATGACGGATGGACACGGCAAGCAGGCAGAAGTCTCTGGTAGCTGACAGGTGGTCACGGCACGTGACAGCAGAGCAGGTAGTAGTCTCTAGGTTTACCAGGCAGGTGGTCACAGCAAGTGACGGCAGAGCCTCCAGGCAGGCTGGCAGGAAACAGGCGGGCGCTCACAGGTGAGCCGACAGACCGACAAGGCAGGTAACAGGCAGGTAACAGGTGGGCGCTCCCTGGTGAGCGGGCTAACGGACACAGCAGGTAACAGGCGGGTGCTCCCAGTTGAGCGGTATGACAGACACAGCAGGTAACAGGCAGGTAACAGGTGAGCGCTCCCAGGTGAGCGGGCAGACTGACAGGGCAGGTAACAGGCGGATGCTCCCAGGTGAGCAGACTGGCAGACAGGGCAGGTAACAGGCAGGTAACAGGTGAGCGCTCCAGGTGAGCAGGCTGGCAGGCTTGGCAGGTAACGGGCAGATAACAGGCTGACAGGCAGGACGAGGAGTCAGGCTAGTAGCGGGACCTGAGGGCTGAAGCAGAGATCAGAAACTGTGCAACAACTTTGCTCGGGCACCTCCATTTTGGAGGAGGTGCCCTATATATGGGAGGACCCTCGGCTATTGGCCGGGGACTCCTTAGGACGGCGCGCGCGGCCCCTTTAAGAGGGGGGAAGCGCGCGCGCGCCCTAAGCACAGTGCCCGGGGGACAGCGCGCGCAGACAGCAGGCTGAGAAGGAGAGCGGGGAGCGTGGTGAGAGGGACGGCGTCTCTGCCCGGCAGGAGGCAGAGACGCCGAAGCTACAGGGATGCGCGCGCCGACAGCAGGCTGGGAAGGAGAGCGGGGAGCGAGGAGGTGAGAGGAATGGCGTCTCTGCCTGGAAGAAGGCAGAGACGCCGATGCTACAACAGCAACAATACAATACTGTATGATTCCCAAGTCATGGTATGTGACACATATTCCATTTTTTCTCTGTATTTGTCTTTTTTTCATCATTGTTTGTGTTGCATTGTGCATTAATAAAGTCAACTATTTTTAGCATGCATTAAAAGGCAGATGGTTTTGTGATATAGGACTTTGTAGGCAACTAGTAACTTGCTCGTAGTTTAGGGTTGCATCTATAGAACCTTTCTAAACTTGTCTGATAGAGCTTACAGTTCATGCTGATACTAGTTTGTATTTTGCTGAAAAATAAACACATTTTAGTGGTTTAAAACACCACACCAGCATTGTTGTTTTTTTAGCGCTGGGCCAGATCTCAGAAGTTACGTCTAGTGCTTGTTACTGGAGTTTGCCTAGGGGGCTCGGGTATGCACCGAGTATCGCGGGTGCTCGAGTGTCGAGTGTCATGTTCGAGTCCCCGTGTGCGCTTGTTTCAAGGCTGTTAGACATCCACAAAACATGCAAGCAAGGATTGCCCGTTTTTGTCAGGCAATCCCGACATGTTTTGTGGCTAACAGCCGCGAAACATGCGGCCACGGGGACTAGAACATGTCACTCGAGCACCTGCGATACTCCGTGCATACCCGAGCACCCTAAGCAAACTCGAGTAACAAGCACTTGCGCTCATTACTAGTTAAGTCACAAGAGCTCAATGCAAGTGTATGAGAGCCAGGATTGAGGCTCTTATAGATTGTATTGAAAAGTGACCTCTGTGTGCTCCATGAAATACTGGAGCTGCCGACAGGTCACTTTTCACCAGAGACTGAAAGGAGCAATGAAGGTGGCGGCAGGTGAGTATGAGACAGGGGGCAGGGAAAGTACATTTAAAGCGTCACTCCAGCAGTGCAATAAAAAAAATAGTGGTGCTTTAAAATTTATGTTAAACGTTAAAGGGGTATTATTATCTCCAAGATCCTATCTCAATATGTAGTATGTATAATAATAATATTTGAAAATACCTCCTCTTAGAAATGCAGTATAGTTCTTCTGATTTGCTATGTTTCTTACTCCATGTGCAGGGCATTGCAGTAGCTTAGGTATCCGTGGTTATGACCATTAACAGCTAAATAACTAACTGTCATTATATCAGTGGTTGTAACTGACGCGCCCCCTGGGACATATTCCTTTTTGAGGGGAATACCCGGCACCGGATCAGATGGGGGGTTGTAGTCTCCGAGCGGCTGTGACCCGGCCCGTGCCCAGGGCGTCAAGCTCAGTGTTATGTGGCAGTCCTACAGATGTTATTAAGAGTTCTTTTGTGTCGACTACGCCACCCGTTGTGATGCGGTCACTGTGGCCGCCGCTGCAGCAGGGTCCGCTGAGGCTGATGGTGGGTGCGCAGCTTGGTGAGATAACCCCCAACGGGAGGGGTATAGCCTCAGAGGGGACAGGCGCAGAGGATGGGGGTTGTGGTGGTGTAGTGCAGACGGCAGTGAAGACAGAGTCGGGTTGTGCAGTTAAGGGTGTTTACTTACTGCAGATGTTGTACTGGTCACTCCAGCTGCTAGTGACCACCCGAGCCGTGCTGCGTCCACCAGGTCCTGGATCCAGCCAACCCCCAAACAAGTCCGGAGCGTGGCCCTGAGCTCTCTTTCTGTCCCGTTCTCTGGCCGTCCCCACCAGTAATCCACCTAGGTCCAGCTCCCTCGGGCCTTCTGTTGGGACACCCTTGGCCCTGGGTTCCCTGACCCTTCATGTGGTGTGCCTTCGGGGTGGATGTGATGGGTGACCGTGGCAGACGCTGCCCACGGTCTCCGGTCTCTGGCTGGGGAATGTTTTTACCCCCACCAGCTTGGGTTCCGGTACCCTGATGCCGACTCTTCACCCGGTGCTTTTAGTTGGGATCTCAGAGTCCTTCTCTTCTGTGCTCTGGGTCTCTCTCTTTTCTCCTCTCTCACTCTGGGTCTTTGTCTTTCTTCTCTCCTCTGCTCCTTACTTGTTCTCTGCAGCTGACTCTCTGCATCTGACCCTCTGCATCTGACTTGTCCTCTGCATCTGACCCTGTTCTTAGTTGGTGCCCACCTTATATACACCCTCTATGTGTGAGCTCAGGTGACCAGCACCCAATGAGCTCCTAACTTTACCCAGGCTGCTCCCCCTATCTGCCCCTACACTACTTGGGATGTACCACCCCCCTCCCACTCCAGCCAGGAACAGACTCGGTCGTACCTGCACATTTCTAAGTGGGAGTACCGTCGGCCTGTTCCTCGGAAATGGGATGTATGTAGTGCATGCAGCCTACCGAGCTCAGTTCCACTCTCCATCCTTGCCCGGGAGTGGAATATCACACCTCTGGGTTGAGGTGCAATACTCCTGTAGCAGCCGAATCCTCAGGGTGCTACATTCCCCCCTGGTAAATCACAGCACGTCCTCGGGCTGTAAAGACAAAAACACCAAAACATACAAAATTTTTTTTTTTCATAAACATATAAAACATATAAAACATTATATATATATAAAACTTTTCATATAAACATTCTCGTCGTCTCTTGTTCAGGTTCCTCCTCCGGACACTGTGCAACGTGTGTCCGGGAAAAGTGCGACAGTCTCTTAGAAAAACTGGTTTTCCTATAAAACCGGTAGGGGGCGCTTTAGGAAGCGCAACTATATACAGGGGAAGTTGGCCGCTCTCAGTCCTCGGCCAGTTAAGGAGGGAAAGGGAATGGCTGCTCACAGTCCTCAGCCTGTGGGATGAAGGGGTTAACGGGTAAACAGTTCACTCAGCTGGTCCCAACGGGGACTATATATATGTATCAACAGTTTCTTTATACCCCGGTCGGGTAACTATTTACATCACTTCTCTGCCGCACTCAACGGCGTCTTCCTCCTGCTCTTTGCTTACAGCTGGTTGTTACTTCAGACCCATCCGGGTCCTCTTGCTCCTCCTCCCCGCACTGCAACTCCTCCTCCGTCAGGCGGTGTACGTGGAGGGCGTAAGGTCCTTTGGCACACTTGTGCCGGGTGAAGGTGACCTCGTCTCCGATGTAGAGGTCACGACCTCTGTGCCCCTCCGGCAGATGGGACTCCACGTCTCTGCGCGTGACAAAGACGTCGCCGTGGGTGTTGTTGTCTCGAATGAAGCCCCACCCATGCTGCAGGTTAAACTTTATTACAGTCCCGGTGGTACGGGGACTGTGCGCTGCACGGGGGTCCCTCCTGGTCCGGCTCTTTTGCTCGGCGCTCCTTATTTGGGCCTGTTGTTCCCGGACCCGCCTCTCTCTCCGCTCCCTCGCAAACTCCTCGAGCTGTTGGCGGCAGCACTCCGCTCGCTCTGCTGCAGCTGCCCTGGTTTCCTGAGTGAACCCCATTAGATCTTCTCCGGTGGGGTCCCACTCAAACTGTGCTTCCTCTAGCGGGGGCGAGATCCTTCTTACGGGCTTCGGAGCCGGAATCAGGGGTGCACACATGGCCCCAACCCTCCTCTGATGCTCCAGTTCGTAATACTTCTGGGGCCAAATGAAAGGCTGCCCGTCCGGCCACGTGTGCTGGGCAAACAAGTCCTCTCCCAGACGCGGCACCCTTGGTTTTACGGGTGCGGGCGCGGTGGTGGTGGCGCCCGGGTTGCCCAGGCCTTGCGGCCAGGCCTGGGGCACCTGGAAGGTGAAGGGCACCGTTAATACGGCGGCGCCCTGGGCTACCTGGCCTTGCGACCAGGCCGGAGGCTCCGCGGAGGTAGGGGGCGCTGTTGGTGATGCGACGCCCGGGAATTCTAGGCCCTGCGACCAGGCTGGTGGTACTTCCTGCTTGGTCACGCTCGGGGTCGAGGCGTGTGACGTCACAGGGGTCGCGGCGGCGGCTTCCGGTTGGGGCCTAGTCTGCGTCGGTGACATGGCGTTTTCGGGCACAGCAGGGGGACTTTCGGGCTCTGCGACGGGGAGCTGGGGCAGGTGAGCGGTGTCACGGCTTGGGGTATAGGCGTCCCCTTTACCTGCCTCCATGCGTTCGGCTCCCTCCTCGGCGCCGTCTCCGGCCTTGGGTCCTCCCGCGCCATCCTCAGAGGCGGTCTGCTTCCTCATCTCGGCTGGCGTGCTCCGGGTCTTGGTTTGCTGGGCCATCTCCCGGCTCCACTCCGCCAATGTCTCTCGCTGTACCCGGGCCATCCTCCGTGCGAGGCCCTCCAGGGCAGTCTGTGCACACTCCCGGTCTCGGGGGAGCCGTGCAAGGACCTCCACTAGGCCTAGTGGGGTCGTGGTGTCCAGCAGGCTCCTGACCAACGGGTCGGTGCTGCTCTGCTCTTCTTCCAGCAGGCTCCTGGCCAGCGGGCCGGTGCTGCTCTGCTCTCTGGACATCTCCGGGTGAGCTTCTCTGCTACTCCTCTCCAGACTTCTTGTCTCCGGGTGCGCTCGCTCCAGACTGCTCCAGGCGGCACCCATCTTTGTTCTTTTCTTTCGTCTCCTCCCACTTAGAGGGCGGTCCCGGGGCAACTCGGTGACTGTCAGCTCCAGGGGTAGTTCTTTCACGCTGACAGACACCTCTAGCATCACAGTCTCTGTTGGTGGGGGCGGTTTCCACTTTTGGCGCCATTTTCTGTCCCGGCCCACGATGGGAAGTGGCCTCTTGCCCTCCTTTGGCACGCCCATAATGGCGTCCGCTGCTCTTCTAAGGCGGGAAACCTTCGGATTTGGCGGGAAGCGTCGCCCAGTGGCGGGAAACTCTGCAGATGGCGGGAACAAGCTGGAAATGGCGGACAATCGGAGGGAAACGACTGGTGATGGAGTCCGATGGCGTGGACCCTCCGGAACCGGCAGGAGACTTCTTTCTGAGGTAAACTTGCACTTTTCTTCAGGCACGCAGTACCCGGTTGTTGTGGGCACGTAATCCTGCCGACTACGCCAAAGTTGACGCGCCCCCTGGGACATATTCCTTTTTGAGGGGAATACCCGCCACCGGATCAGATGGGGGGTTGTAGTCTCCGAGCGGCTGTGACCCGGCCCGTGCCCAGGGCGTCAAGCTCAGTGTTATGTGGCAGTCCTACAGATGTTATTAAGAGTTCTTTTGTGTCGACTACGCCACCCGTTGTGATGCGGTCACTGTGGCCGCCGCTGCAGCAGGGTCCGCTGAGGCTGATGGTGGGTGCGCAGCTTGGTGAGATAACCCCCAACGGGAGGGGTATAGCCTCAGAGGGGACAGGCGCAGAGGATGGGGGTTGTGGTGGTGTAGTGCAGACGGCAGTGAAGACAGAGTCGGGTTGTGCAGTTAAGGGTGTTTACTTACTGCAGATGTTGTACTGGTCACTCCAGCTGCTAGTGACCACCCGAGCCGTGCTGCGTCCACCAGGTCCTGGATCCAGCCAACCCCCAAACAAGTCCGGAGCGTGGCCCTGAGCTCTCTTTCTGTCCCGTTCTCTGGCCGTCCCCACCAGTAATCCACCTAGGTCCAGCTCCCTCGGGCCTTCTGTTGGGACACCCTTGGCCCTGGGTTCCCTGACCCTTCATGTGGTGTGCCTTCGGGGTGGATGTGATGGGTGACCGTGGCAGACGCTGCCCACGGTCTCCGGTCTCTGGCTGGGGAATGTTTTTACCCCCACCAGCTTGGGTTCCGGTACCCTGATGCCGACTCTTCACCCGGTGCTTTTAGTTGGGATCTCAGAGTCCTTCTCTTCTGTGCTCTGGGTCTCTCTCTTTTCTCCTCTCTCACTCTGGGTCTTTGTCTTTCTTCTCTCCTCTGCTCCTTACTTGTTCTCTGCAGCTGACTCTCTGCATCTGACCCTCTGCATCTGACTTGTCCTCTGCATCTGACCCTGTTCTTAGTTGGTGCCCACCTTATATACACCCTCTATGTGTGAGCTCAGGTGACCAGCACCCAATGAGCTCCTAACTTTACCCAGGCTGCTCCCCCTATCTGCCCCTACACTACTTGGGATGTACCACCCCCCTCCCACTCCAGCCAGGAACAGACTCGGTCGTACCTGCACATTTCTAAGTGGGAGTACCGTCGGCCTGTTCCTCGGAAATGGGATGTATGTAGTGCATGCAGCCTACCGAGCTCAGTTCCACTCTCCATCCTTGCCCGGGAGTGGAATATCACACCTCTGGGTTGAGGTGCAATACTCCTGTAGCAGCCGAATCCTCAGGGTGCTACATAACCATGGCTACCTAAGCTACTGCAATGCCCTGCATGTTGAGTAAGCGACATAGCTAATCAGAAGAACTATACTATATTTCTAATTGGAGGTATTTTATTATTACTATTATTATTACACCTACTACATATTGGGATAGGATCTTAGAGATGGGAATACTTCTCTAAGGACAAACAATCTGAATAGAGCTTTACTTTCCAGCTTAGATGTATTTCTATAGTACACTCGCAAAAATATTCCGAAAGAAAATTAAAATGTGCATCTATTAAGTTGATGTCTCTGTGTAGTGGCTTTCTCTGGCATCCCAGCTCCGGGAACTGCAAGTTCAGGACTCAGTGGGCATTCTCTGTGAATCTGTTCTCATTCTCCCTACCTATCTCTAAATGATCTCACCTGTGTTCTCTCAATATCCTCTTCCTTATGACATGGCTGTGCAAACTGAGCCGTGTTTTCTTTTATAGTTTTTATTTTTTACATTTTCTAGATAAATGCAAACTGGGTTTTCTCCTCAGGTAAAAATAACATGCTGGTTGTGAATAATGCTGACCTACGCTGACCATAGAAAGTGCTCACAAGTAGGTTTTAAAAAGTAGCGTAGAAGTGGAAAGAAGAGCCATTTGACTGCAGGATCACACTACACACAGTCCTCGTTTGTTATCGTTAACCGTTGAACAGTAAACACATAAGATTGTAGGATATTTTTAATGAAAACTTTGCAAAGTTATTTTCTTTATTTTGAAAAAGCACATATAGCCTTGAAATATTATCCTGAGAATATTTCCAGGATCTCTAAAAAGTTTTGCCTGATATAAATTGTACTAGTAAAGTAGTTTTCTACCCCTTTCTTATTATTAATGTTTGGTCCATGTGTGTTATAAAAAATATTTAGCACATCCTCACGCATGGATGCCCCGCCGCTCCACTGTCCCACTGACCAGGTCCTCGGTTGCCTTCTTATTCTTCTCTCCTGGCGTGTGAGTAATTACCTGCTGAAGGTAATCAGTGGCTGCACCAGTGAAGCAAGCAGGATGGAGGAGCGGCAGAAAATTCATGAGTGAGTAAGTGGGCAGGCGTTATTGGAAAACTGGCTAACATTTCCTTAAAATCTTCTATACTAAAAATCCTAGATTTTGTTACTGAGCATTTAATAAGTTATACATCCATTTCACATAGTGATGCAGAATGAGATGCTGACAATTGAGTGTCATCCAGCATTTTTATACACTTTTTCAGTTTTTCAGCTGTGCACATTCTTTACTTTAAACTGCATTTGAAACCAAATAGACTATTATATCCATGTGTTTTCTTGATGTGGCAGAATAACAAGACAACATGACCAGCAGAGCACAACAGTTGCTTCCAATCTGTAGGTGAAATTGGACTGAATCCCTTTCCGCTCCATTGCTAGCCTGGGCATTCCCTGATTGTATATTGATAAGATCTGCAGTTTTATATATTCATGTATGAATTTCCCCATGGACTTCAAGCTCTATGCTTAAAGGAATACAAAACCTAGAAATGAATAATTCACATAAGCAAGAAATATAGCTGTTCATCTGTGGCACATAATGCAATATCCTGAAACAGTCTTGTAGGAATCATCCAGAGAACACAGGGTTAATCTTCCGCAGATCAGTTCTATCTTCTGCTGATGACGGGCTTGACAATATTGTGTCCTACTGCAGACAGGGCATGGCAGGGAGGCTTCTGCTGCAGTGAGTTGTCTTAAGGCAGGTTTACACTAGAGGATTATTGGGAACAAGATTTCCTAGAAGCACTCTTACTTAATAATCGGGCAGTGTAAAAATGCTGCCAATTACAAAAAAATAAGCCAAAACAGAGTATTAAACGACCGCCGATTGACAAACATGTGTCATGGGTGTTTCAGATATGACAGACAGTCGCCCTGCAGTTGGTTGCAGGAGATCCCTTCGTTTGGGATTACAGATATCTTCTTAGCTATCTCACTCTAGGACCCAGCGGTTACCTCCCTCCTGTTCTAATTGACAATCAGTCCTGGGTGTTTAAATACTTCCTGGTTGTTACACAGAGGTGCCAATGATATTCACTTGACCCCTTGTGAAGGCTTGGAGCAAGTGCAGTTCGTACTTCCTCTCTGGTGCTAAGAGGACGTGTATCCTATCTCTCTGAAGTCGACTCAAGCTAAGCTACTTCCCCCGTGTCTGTGTCCCCTTTGCTGTCTTTAGTTGTCAGTGGGGATCGACAAGCGCTCACCCCCCCCCCCCCTTCCCTATCCAGGGCCAAGTGCTAGGGAAATACAGGAATAAGTTCCTGTGTGGTGATTGATGAGGAACCACTATAGGGTCGGTAGGGAGAGACAGAGTGATTGCAGATCAGCCTAGGAGGTCTCCACTTTCCCGTTTCCCTAGTGTCTGGGCTCCCTTCCCCTCATCCCTTAGTGTCGCACTTTGTCTTTCCTACACTGTGCGTGACATTATGTAGCCAATCAGTAGTTGTTTAATACTGCTGGTCACCTAGTAATCCCACCCTTAGGGTTACACACAAGACAATCAGTAGGAAGAGGAACATTGCTGAGCTCCTTAGACAAACAAAAAAATGTGTTATATGTTTCGTAGTTTTGGCTGTAATATAAGATAAAATAGGATCAAAGGGGACATGGCTTGGAAGAGCTTAGTGGATGGTTGTGTTCGGCTGATGCTCCTGCTAGAAATCTCCCTATAAGCAACATAAAACATTACCAGAAGACCATTCCTCAAGAATGTGACACTGTAAAACCTCAGTAAACCAGTGGATTACAAAATGGAAATATCCAAGAAGAAAGACAAAGATATGGACCCTGAAACATCCTAACCAGGCAAAAGACGGGCCGCGCCAAGGCCACATCAGTAAGCAGGCTCCTGCAGTACGAAGTCTCATTCTAGAGCTTGGTTACCTCCCAGAAAGAAAGATAGCACGGCCAGAGAGAATACAGAGCAGGATTCCCAGATCTCAGAGAAGGTATATGCAAAGCAAGAATTAAAAAAAAAGTTCTCACTCCTGCTCTGATAATTGCAAAAGAACAGTGGCTGCTATAATATCATCCGAGTCAGACACTGACAGGGATGGCCCAGCCTCTTCTATTGTGAGCCAGGGCAAACAACGTCCAATGCTTGATCTCTCAGGCTTCTTCTCTCCTGTACATACCCACATAAAAGCAAGATCTTAGAGACTTAGTCCTCTCTATTAATAAATTAATGGAGATGAGCATTCACAATAGATCTGACACACTGCAACTCTCTATTGAGAGTGGTTCAATCTGAAGACAAAATGGAAAAAATACAAAATGAAATTGAGAAAAAATACAAAACTTTAAAAGAAGTGAAAACATTAAAGAATAAAATAATAAACTTAAAAAAACATAAACGGACAAACAGTTTCAAATGAGGGTGGATTTCAAAGGAAATTACTCAGAGCAAGTTTTTCAACTATATCCAAAACAATCTTGGAAAAACCATGCTACAGTGGCATCTAAAAGTTTGGGCACCCCTGGTCAAAATTACTGTTATTGTGAACAGTTAAAGATGAAATGATCTCTAAAAGGCCTAAGTTAAAGATGACACATTTCCTTTGTATTTTGGCAAAATATTGTGACAGAGTCACTGGTCTCATATACGACGGGAGGTATGTCTCACTTAGGAAGCTCTCCTGTGTGAACTGAAACCTACTGAATTTCTGCCAGCATGTTATATCCTGGGGGGCTAACTCTCTTAAAAGGGTGTGGTTTTATAGGAATGGCAAAGAGGGTGGGAGGCCATTCCCCTACCTCCCCTCAGGGAGTAGCCGAGCAGGGTAAAATGCTCAGTCAGCTTTGTTTCTCTGGAATGTGTGGTCTGGAGAGTGAAGTCTCCAGGCTGTGTTTGGGTGAAACCAGAGAGCAACACCGGAGGACTGGTGTTGTTGAAGACTTCACTGTGCTACCTGCAGCGGGTAGAGCCTCGCTTACTATTGGACTCTGTCATACCTTATCTTTTTGTTTTTCCCGTTAACCCCAAGAGAGTCTGTTTATTTTTATGGGACACTGATGGAGTTTATGCCACAGAATAAACCAGCAGGAAGTTAACCCAAACTGTGTTTCCTGTGTCTGCCTCTGGAGAGCCGAGCAAGTCGCTTTACCAATATATATATATATATATATATATATATATATATATATATATATATATATATATATATATATATATATATATATATATATATATATATAGTACAAACCAAAAGTTTGGACACACCTTCTCATTTAACGATTTTTCTGTATTTTCATGACTTTGAAAATTGTACATTCACACTGAAGGCATCAAAACTATGAATTAACAGATGTGGAATTATATACTTGGCATTCTCTTGATGAGCTTCAAGAGGTAGTCACCGGAAATGGTCTTCCAACAATCTTGAAGGAGTTCCCAGAGATGCTTAGCACTTGTTGGCCCTTTTGCCTTCACTCTGGGGTCCAGCTCACCCCAAACCATCTCGATTGGGCTCAGGTCTGGTGACTGGGGAGGCCCTCCCTGAGCCATACAGCCAAATTAGGATCATTGCTGACTTGTCAAAAAGAAACCTTCCAGATCAGAAGATCTTTCAAAAACATCACCACAGCTCTGTGCCAACAAAAGAGCCCCTAGAAATGGGGAATCCCAAGAAAACAAATTGTTATCTTTAAAGAAAATCCCACTCTTATTTTTTACACCAAAGAAATTCAGAGATTTTTGCATTATATAGTGGATCTCAAAAGAAATAAGAAAATCCAACTAAGTCAGAGAAACCTCATACACATATATTTTCATGGATTTACTACATTACAATTTTTGAGATTAATCGTTGTCTTATTGCATGGATTATAACCTTCATCTGGAATTAAACTTTATCATCAGGGACTAGCAAGTGCTTATAAGCCTGAATTTTTCCCCCCAATGGTAGCTATCCCAAATTGGATATATTTGGGTCCTACCCGAGGATTATGTAAGCATATTGAGAATATGTTAATGTCATATGTTTATTTGTGTATATTGTTTTTATGTAGATTATCACTTTGATATAAGGTCATGTACTTATTACACTTTAAATCTCAATCTTGAATGTACATTTTGTAACAAAAGATTTTGGTGAATTCTTCAAATTCACTCTCTTTTTAAAAATGAGAATAAACATTGTAACATTAAATAGTCCTTATAAAATGTACGTACCCTGGAGTGAAACCATTAGCCTGAAAGCAGATAGGAAACAAAAATATCATCAGCTAATGCTCCTAAATTTTCTTATAAAAATTTAATTCACAATCTCTCAAGAAAAAAGTGGGCGTTATAACTGCAATTAGAGATGCAATAAAAAGCCAACTTATTTGGCTTCACAGATAAAAATCACAGACAAAAGTAGAAGGCTCCATATTTTAGCATGCAAATTAGAAAATCGTATATAGACAGTGCATATTTCTCAAAAAAGGCCAAATTAAATTCTTAAATAAGTTTATAAACAAAATAAAAGAGGTACAGAAAGGACATTTAATATGGTTTGGAGATATTAATATAATTCCCAATAGTCAATTAAATCAATAATTAATTCCCGATAAACAAACTAAGCCTACACCACAAACACACACTAAAGAGCCAAATTAAAAAGCCTACTGATTGATGACTATGACAAAGTAATACAATCTACAAAAGCCAATTGGTACTATTCTAATTATAAAATGACAAAATTAATGGAAAATAAAGTAAAATTTCAAAAACAACACAGCAGAATTAATGAAATTAAAAAAATCTAAAATTAAACAATATATACATCTGAAGGTTACAACAGAAAAATTTGCTTCTTACTATTCTAAATTTTATCATTTAGAAATTCAGATAATATATCAAAACTTTCCCAACAGGATATTGATACATTTCTACCAAATTCAAAAAAATATCAACTATGGATTGGAGAATTCAGAAACACTATTGAAGAGGATAGATCAATTATACAGAAACTCAAAAATGGCAAATTTCCATATCTAGACGGTCTATCCAATAAATATGAAACCTATGAACATCTTTTATCACCCTTTTTGACAGAACTTTTTAACCATATAACAAAGGAGTGAAAATTCTCTTGGGAAATGGTACAAGCAACTATAGTTGTAATCCTGAAACAAATATAATTAACATCAGTCACAAACTGTAGGCATAATCTTGCTCCTCAAAAAGCATTCAAAAATTTACTCTAAATTGATTTGAACAATTCTACCTAACATAGCCCATGTAAACCAAGTAGGATTTCTTAATGGAAGATTGGCCTCAGACGGTACAAGATGCATTGTAGATTACTGCATACATTGTATATTCAGATTACCTCTTCAGAGAAAAAGAGGACTTGAACTCTATAGCGCCACCTATTGGAAGCAGCAATCCTACAAATCACAATCAACCCTTTGACGAGTCATGCAATATGATTTAGGATAAAAGCCAAATCAGAATCTCAGTTTGCAGACACGGTGTTTCGGGCTGTTGGCCCTCGTCAGTGCAAAGTATGAGAACTGATTTTGCTAGATGAGAGGCTCTGGACTGAGGTCTGAGGGGTAATGTTTCTCCTTGTGGAGAGTGACATACCGGCTCTGGCGTGTCAAGGTAAGGAGGCTTATTCGCCGTTGAAAATCAAAAAATGCCTTCTCTGCTCCTATCTCTGGACACAATGTACAGTAGACAGTTCACAGGATCTACAGAGATTACACATTTTGTACACTACAAAAATTTGGCTTACAAGGTCAAATTTTTCAATCTATGAAGGCATTATACTCATGTCCCTCAGCAAATTTATTAGTCAATAACCAATTATCAGGCAATTTTTTTATCACCAATGGGACTAGACAGGATTCTCCCTTATCCCCTTTGCTTTTCATTATTAGCTTGGAACCTTTTGCAGAATCCATTAGGAATCATTTTCTTATTAAAGTCATACCTATTGTATTTCAGACAACATAAACTTGGACATTTCACCGACGACATAATTATATTGACAGACCCACTCAATTCTAACTGGGAAATCACATAAATAATAAATTTAGTTTAGTTTTTTATTATAAACTTAAAACCCAAAAATCCAAAATTGTAAGCTTCTTTCTAGACTCTGATTTACACAAACATATTCAAATAGAATTTCAATACCAATGGACAGAAAAAAAAAATAGTTAAAAAATTGTAGAAGAAAATATTTCTGCCATCTATGAAACTTACAAAAACAAATTCAGAATTTTTCACAGCTTGAAACCGCATGGCTGAGAAAAATTATTTTGTATAAAATTATTTTGCTTCCAGAATTACAATATACTTTCAGGACCATTCCATTTTTAGTACCAAATGCCTTAATTAAAAAATTACAAAACCAAATTTCATATTTTTCTGGAAATCCAAATGCCCCAGAATTGCAAAGAAAAATACTGTATCAGCATAAAATATACCACAAACAGAACCAGACTTTGATATAAATCATGCTAACTCCTTATTAAGCATTTTACTTAGAAAGACAGAGTAATTACACATGCAGCAATTTTTGTGAAAAAGTATAAATCCATTTATTTTACATATATGCTGACAAACAATTAAAAACAGTTATTTAGCAGACAGTGAGCCATAGTAAATAATGAACCAATCAATTGGTTTGGTTTGCAGGTTTACAAGTATATATCCTGAGTGGCATTAACATCAATCAAATCACATTGCAGTAAACAGTTTAACACCAGTCTTTTTAGTAATCAGAAGGGCTTTATCTTCCCCTCTCCACGGGAGGTGGCAAACAACAGGCAGAGAAAACACAAGTCACAGTTTAACAGCACGCCATTATATATATATATACCTCAGTCTATGCCTCAAGTGCAATCATAAATGCAGGCTGCAGACTATCAGTGCTCATGTACCCAGTGCACAGTTACCCTGTGCTGAAATCTCAGAACCCAGTTAGTGTCACCTCACTGAATCAAGCAAGAATATCTCATTTTGTGGTGTTAGCAGTGTCAAATCATGTGTTACATGCTATTACCAGTCAGGAAAGCTGTTAGGACCCACTTACCACATGACCCCTGGCCCCAATGCACATTTCACACTAGCTTCCTCAAGGGAATGTATCAGCATAAAAGCAGAGGTGGGATTGGATCACCAAATGTGATGAGACATTACTAAATCAATATCATTATGAAAACTAGAAAATGGTTCATGAATTCTGGAGGGTCGGGTTGGAAAGATGTCAAACTATCAATTAATAGTAACCTTCCACTCTCGTAATTATTATTAGCCCATTTATTGAATCCTTCTCTTAAATTACCTACTCATCCAACTTTAACCACTTTCCGACATGTGCCGTATATGTACGGCACATGTTGGGTTTCTCCCTTTGGTGCAGGCTCTGGCGATGAGCCCGCACTTTTCCGGCACTTGACAGCTGATCTAATCAGCTGACATGTGCCCCTAACAGCCGAGGGTGGAATCGCAATCTACCTGCGGCTGTTAACATGTTAAATGCCGCTGTCAATCTCTGACAGCGGCATTTAACATGGCCGCGGCGGAAGGACCTCATAAGTCCTGCCCATCGGCGCCCGTGTCACATAACCGTGGGTCGCTGAAGGGTTGGCATGACAACGCGGGGTCTGCGGTTGTCATTGCCGGGAGGCTATGAGTGCCGCCCAGCGGTCGGCGCTCATAGCCAGTGAGCATTTATGCTACAAACAGGTGATCTGATGATCGCCTGTGTGTAGCAGAGGCGATCAGATAATCGCAGCTTCTAGTCTCCTATGGAGACTATTGATGCATGTCTAAAGTAGAAAAAAAAGTTTTTAAAAATATTAAAGAATTAAAAAAAATATAAACATTTAAATCACTCCCCTTTTGCCCCCTGCAAATAAAAACAATAAAAAAAATCAAATATACACAGAGTATTATTTCAATATTTGCAGATGACACTAAACTCTGCAGGGTAATCAATACAGAGGAGGACAATTTTATATTACAGGAGGATCTACAGTACAGACCAAAAGTTTGGACACACCTTCTCATTTAAAGATTTTTCTGCATTTTCATAACTTTGAAAATTTTACATTCACACTGAAGGCATCAAAACTATGAATTAACACATGTGGAATTATATACTTAACAAAAAAGTGTGAAACAACTGAAAATATGTCTTATATTCTAGGTTCTTCAAAGTAGCCACCTTTTGCTTTGATGACTGCTTTGCACACTCTTGGCATTCTCTTGATGAGCTTCAAGAGGTAGTCACCGAAAATGGTTTTCACTTCACAGGTGTGCCCTGTCAGGTTTAGTAAGTGGGATTTCTTGCCTTATAAATGAGGTTGGGACCATCAGTTGTGTTGTGCAGAAGTCAGGTGGATACACAGCTGATAGTCCTACTGAATAGACTGTTAGTATTTGTATTATGGCAAGAAAAAAGCAGCTAAGTAAAGAAAAACGAGTGGCCATCATTACTTTAAGAAATGAAGGTCAGTCAGTCCAAAAAATTAGGCAAACTTTGAAAGTGTCCCCAAGTGCAGTTGCAAAAACCTTCAAGCGCTACAAAGAAACTGGCTCACATGAGGACCGCCGCAGGAAAGGAAGGCAAAGAGTCACCTCTGCTTCTGAGGATACCAGCCTCAGAAATCGCAGGTTAACAGCAGCTCAGATTAGAGACCAGGTTAATGCCACACAGAGTTCTAGCAGCAGACACATCTCTTCAACAACTGTTAAGAGGAGACTTTGTACAGCAGGCCTTCATGGTAAAATAGCTGCTAGGAAACCACTGCTAAGGACAGGCAACAATCAGAAGAGACTTGTTTGGGGTAAAGAACACAAGGAATGGACATTAGACCAGTGGAAATCTGTGCTTTGGTCTGATGAGTCCAAATTTGAGATCTTTGGTTCCAACCACTGTTCTTTGTGCGACAGAGAAAAGGTGAACGGATGGACTCTACATGCCTGGTTTCCACCGTGAAGCATGGAGGAGGAGGTGTGATGGTGTGGGGGTGCTTTGCTGGTGACACTGTTGAGTATTTATTCAAAATTGAAGGCATACTGAACCAGCATGGCTACCACAGCATCTTGCAGCGGCATGCTATTCCATCCGGTTTGAGTTTAGTTGGACCATCATTTATTTTTCAACAGGACAATGACCCCAAACACACCTCCAGGCTGTGTAAGAGCTATTTGACCAAGAAGGAGAGTGATGGGGTGCTACGCCAGATGACCTGGCCTCCACAGTCTCCAGACCTGAACCCAATCGAGATGGTTTGGGGTGAGCTGGACCGCAGAGTGAAGGCAAAAGGGCCAACAAGTGCTAAACATCTCTGGGAACTCCTTCAAGATTGCTGGAAGACCATTTCCGGTGACTACCTCTTGAAGCTCATCAAGAGAATGCCAAGAGTGTGCAAAGCAGTCATCAAAGCAAAAGGTGGCTACTTTGAAGAACCTAGAATATAAGACATATTTTCAGCTGTTTCACACTTTTTTGTTAAGCATATAATTCCACATGTGTTAATTCATAGTTTTGATGCCTTCAGTGTGAATGTACAATTTTCATAGTCATGAAAATACAGAAAAATCTTTAAATGAGAAGGTGTGTCCAAACTTTTGGTCTGTACTGTATGTAACTAGAAGCTTGGGCTATTAAATGGCAAATGAGCTTTAATGGGGATAAATGTAAGGTAATGCACTTGGGCAGAGGAAATAAAATGTATAATTATATGCTTAATTGTAAAACACTGGGCAAAACTGTAACTGAAAAAGACCTGGGTGTATTGGTGGACGACAAGTTTACGTTTGGTGGCCAGTGTCAGGCAGCTGCTGCAAAGGCAAATAAAATAATGGGATGCATTAAAAGAGGCATTGATACTCAAGAGGAGAACATAATTTTACCTCTATACAAGTCACTAGTGCGACCACACTTAGAATACTGTGTACGGTTCTGGTCTCTGGTGTATAAAAAAGACATAGCTGAACTAGAGCGGGTGCAGAGAAGAGCGACCAAGGTTATTAGAGGACTGGGGGGTCTGCAATACCAAGACAGGTTATTACACTTGGGGTTATTTTGTTTGGAAAAACGAAGGCTTAGGGGTGATCTTATTACTCTGTACAAGTATATGAGGGGACAGTACAAAGACCTTTCTACTGATCTTTTTACTCTGAGGCCTATGACGGGGACAAGGGGGCATCTTCTACGTCTGGAGGAAAGAAGGATTAATCATAATCACAGACGCGGATTCTTTACTGTAAGAGCAGTGAGACTATGGAACTCTCTGCCGCATGATGTTGTAAGGAGTGATTCACTACTAAAATTTAAGAAGGGCATGGATGCCTTTCTTGAAAAGTATAATATTACAGGTTATATATACTAGATTCCTTGATAGGGCGTTGATCCAGGAAACTAGTCTGCCTTGATTTGTTTTTTACATAATTTATTTAATTTTCTATATTTATTTAATGCCTCATCACTACCTACTTGCTTTAGTTCTCTAAATGCTTTCTTTTTGTCACTTATTGCGCCCCTTGCAGCTCTATTTAGCCATAGTGGTTTCCTCCTATTTCTAGCATGTTTATTCCCAAAGGGTATATATTGTGCACAGGTCCTATTCAGGATGTTAATAAATGTCTCCCATTTGCTTTGTGTAGCTTTATGTCTCAGGATATCGTCCCAGTTAAGATCATCTCTTAACCGTTGGAAATTTGCCTTCCTGAAGTTTAGTGTCCTTGTAACCCCTCTACTACACATCTTATTAAAGGTTACATGAAAATGTATTATTTTGTGATCACTATTACCCAAGTGACCCTCAACTCGTATATTTGATATGCGGTCTGGCCTATTGGTTAATATTAGGTCTAGCAGTGCCCCCCTTCTTGCTGGGTCCTGAACCAGTTGTGAAAGGTAATTGTCTCTCATTGTTGTCAAAAACCTATTACCTTTGCTTGAACTACATGTTTCTGTCGCCCAATGTATTTCAGGGTAGTTGAAGTCTCCCATAATAATGACTTCTCCTTGAGTCGCTGCTTCATCTATTTGCTTTACGAGGATATTCTCCGCTACTTCCATTATTTTTGGAGACTTATAACAAACCCCTATCAGTAATTTATTATTTTTTCCCCCTCCCCTTATCTCCACCCACAGGGACTCTACATTTTCATTAGATTCACATATATCCTCCCGCAAGACAGGTTTTAAGGATGATTTTTACATATAAACACACCCCCCCCTTCGCTTGTTTGTACGGTAATTTCTGAACAGACTATAGCCCTGTAAATTAACTGCCCAGTCATGGGTCTCGTCCAGCCACGTCTCAGATATCCCTACCATGTCATATTTTCCAACAAAATTAATTCTAATTCCTCCATTTTGTTGGTGAGGTTTCTGGCATTAGTGTACATGCATTTTATGTATCTCTCTGTACCTCTATTCCTTCTTACTTTATTGACTGTTCTAACCCCACCCCCAATTTATTTATTTGTGCCCAGGTCACTATCTGCACTATCTTCCCCACCTATAAAATGAATACCCTCCCCCCCAATCCCTAGTTTAAACACTCCTCCAACCTTCTAGCCATTTTCTCCCCCAGCACAGCTGCACCCTCCCCATTAAGGTGCAGCCGGTCCCTAGCGTAGAGTCTGTAGCCAACTGAGAAGTCGGCCCAGTTCTCCAGGAACCCAAATCCCTCCTTCCTACACCAGTTCTTGAGCCACTTATTTATCTCCCTAATCTCCCGTTGCCTCTCTGGCGTGGCATGTAGTACTGGTAGTATTTCAGAGAATACCACCTTGGAGGTCCTTACTTTAAGCTTGCAGCCTAATTCCCTGAAATCATCTTTAAGGACCTTCCACCTACCTCTAACTTTGTCATTTGTGCCAATGTGCACCATGACCGCTGGGTCCTCACCAGCCCCTCCCAGTAATCTGTCAACCCGATCAGCGATGTGCCGGACTCGAGCGCCAGGTAGGCAGCACACTGTTCAACGATCCCTGTCTTTGTGACAGATTGCCCTATCTGTTCCCCTAATAATTGAGTCCCCCACTACCAGCACCTGCCTGGCCAGCCCTACTCTCCTATTTCCCTCTTTACTGGAGCTGACACTCCTCCGGCTTTCAGGGGACATGCCTTGCTGCAGTAGTGCTACCCCTGTACCGTCACTCCCCTCATCTGCCAACTTTGCAAACTAATTGGGGTGTGCCAGATCAGGACTAGCCTACCTGGCACTCTTCCCTCTACCACCCCTTCTGTCACCCAACTAGCGACCTCACTGTCCTGCAGCTCCCGACTACCACCCTCCCCCACATCTACCCCAGTGAGCTGCTGCTCAGTGAGCAGCAGACTCCTTTCCATGTTGTCAATGGATCTCAGTGTTGCCAGCTGCTCATTTAGATCCAGTATCTGGGCTTCCAAACGCACAATGTGCACACATCTCGCGCAGCAGTAAGCAACCCCGACAGACTGTTCAAGGAATACATACATGTGGCAAGATGTACACTGGATAGCATTGTCAATAATGGAGCTCATTTCCTAATGGGGATTGCTATAGACAGAATGTTAAGTAAAAAGAAAAGTAAAGAATTAATGAAATACAGACAGCAATTCAGTCCAAAGTCCTCCCTTCCAAACTCCCTGAATCCAAGTCACTGAAAAACAAGTTACACACTTACTTTCGTTCGCACTTAAGCTCCGGACACACTCAGCTCGTTCACACTCACAAACTAAGCGATTTAAAGAGGGGTTTTTTTTGTATTTTTTTCCCCTTTTCCAGCAATGCACCCTTCACCTCAATGCACTTCCAAAGGACTGGATGCTCAACCAGCTGCCCCTAATAAACCCTTAATTATGACCCCTTCCCTTTAATTAACCCCTTGTGAGTAAAGCTACACCTCAGGATTTTAGTGCAATGTAGTTAACCCTTAAATACACAGGTAGTAAACTAAGAAACTAAAACTGTAGTGAGAAAATAGGTTTTAAAAAGCCCAATAAATCTAAACAGGTAGAAAAGCACTCAGCAGGTCACAATGCAGCACTCACCGCAATTCACACAGGTATTTTCTGCAGGATTCCCAATACCTCTTCACTGAAAAACAAGTCACACACTTACTTTCGTTCGCACTTAAGCTCCGGACACACTCAGCTCGTTCACACTCGCAAACTAAGAGATTTAAAGGGTTTTTTTGTTTGTTTTTTTTTCCCTTTTCCAGCAATGCACCCTTCACCTCAATGCACTTCCAAAGGGGTAGAAGGAGAGCAAAAAGCTAAAGCTCGAAAACGGAAAATGGCTCAGGGGTGAAGGGGTTAAATGCAGCCAGTAAATGAAGACAAGATAAAATACCAACCATTGTAGAAATAATAGAAAAAAATGAATCGTAATACTTATCAGTTTATTTTTGCTATCAAAAATAATTTCACAACATATTCTTCAACTTGAAAACTTTGAATAGAAATATTTCCTCCAGTGAGGAAAAATCCACATACAACTTGATTAATGAAAAGAGAAAGAGTCTGATAATTTCAGTATAATATAAGACATAGTAATATAAAAAAAAAAAATGTTAAAATTACAAAAGACCTCAATGTTAATGATTCAATATACTCTAGTTTATATAGTAGAATGATATCATTAAAATGCAGAAGTTAATTTGTTTTCTTTTTATTCTCTCCATTTGTTGTCTTCTCTGTCTGCCTCCCCTTTCACTCACCACATTACCCCCTATTTCCCTGCCCCCTTGTGGAAAGATTTACGATAATTAAAATCATTATATAAGTTTTTATCCCTTCCTTCCTCCTTCCCCTATTCTTTCATTCCCGTAATTGTTTCCCTTATTTTGTTGATAAGTTATATTGATGTTTTTGTTTTATGTATTTTTTTTAATTAAATCACATTAAAAATGACTTTGAAAATAAAACAGGATGAAATTTAGTGAGCCGATTAAGGGGCAAAGTGCTGAGATATGTGTTTCTTTTTTGTGCATTTTTGTGTTTAGTGTTCCTTTAAAGTAGTTGGAAATGTAATGAGAACCTCAGGATAGGTCATCAAAATCAGATTGCTGTAGGGGCCAACACCCAGCACACCTACAGATCAGCTATCAGCTTCCGAGGAACAACACAGCTCTGTTTAAAGGGAATCTGTCAGCAGATTTTGCTATGAAATGTAACAGCAGCTTGAGGTAGGGACAAAGACCCTGATTCCAGCATTGTATCATTTAGTTTACTGGATACAGCATTTATTTTAAAGTAACTGATTTCTCTGCTGCAGATCTAGCAGAGCTCAGTTATTGAGCTGTGTATTATCCACCCACACCTCAGCTTTCTGTGTGCATTGCATAGTGACAGTGAGCTGATAATCAATGTTGGGGGTGGGGTTGGACTAACCTGAAAATGCCAAGGTGTCCTGTAATGATAGTCTGCTGATAAAACGCTGATTGTATTGAAACAATAAAACACTGCTCAGCAAGTGACATCACTGTAATCAGAGTCTCTGTTCCTACATCATGGTGCTCTCAGATTACATAGTAAAAACCTGCTGACCGATTCCCTTTAAAGGGAACCTGTCACGTCCTAGCTACTATCTACACTGCCCCCATAGCGTTGTTAGTGATGCAATCTGCATCACTAACAAGCTCTTTTCATTAAAATTGTTGGTAGTATAATGATTTTATAACGTTTTATATACTTTGTGCTACCTGATCATTTCCAGTCATAGGGATGTTATTCTCACATTCAGTCACTGCTGGCGCCGCCCATGTATTTGAATTATTATTGTGGGGCGCATGTGCATTTGTACATGTCCGGCCGCCTGCGCAGTGAGGTTGTGTGATAACCAGCTTCACTGTGCATGTACTATGTTCCCCGCGTGTGCGCAGTGAAGCTGCGAACTACACAGCCTCACTGCGCAAGAGCGTGGAATAGAGCATCATAGTGCGAGCAGAGTGAAGCTGGTTATCATACAGCCTCACTGCGCAGGCGCGGGACCCGCAGCCGTACTTGCTAAAATCAGCACGATTCAAATTAACTTTTATTAAAAGGGGTTATCCCATCTTTTGATATAAATCTCCAGTCACTGTATGTGACTATAGACTTCTGAATCCTTACAGCGTGCACACTGCAAGCTGTCAGGATTCTCCAGTGTTGTTAGAAAGAGTGGGCAGTCATGTGACCACAAGTATGCGATTTGCATACTTCCAGCCACATTTCGACTAAACATGCACGGCTTGACTCAATTCACTTGTACTGAGCAAGGCCGTGCACGTCTAGTCTGCACATGACCGCATATATGCAGATCGCATACTTGCTGTCACGTGACCACCTGCTTTCATTGGCAACACCAGAGAATCCTGACAGCATCCGGTGTTTACAGTGGGTGCAGACTTCTATCCAAAGACTGGACAAGACCTTTAACAATATGTGAATCTAAAGTAGAACCAATGTTAAATATGTTACGCTCATGCCCGGACTGACTGGCGTGAGCGTGATTAGTGATCCTACTGTACCATGAACCGAGGAGTGCCTGGAGGGGCGTAATTAAGTATCAACCCGGTCCAACCAAGGTCGCACGGCGGCTCAGTCGACTCCATGAACCAGGGAGGAACCAAGCAGAGGGACCAGGTGCTACTCCAGGTCAGACCCCGGTCACAGCTGTTGACCCACACCGGGGAATGCAGGAATAGGCAGGTTAAACTGGCATATTGACTGGTGGATACTGGCAGGCACGGCTGGTATGCAGACAGGTGGGCACTGGCAGGCACGGCTGGCATGCAGACAGGTGGGCACAGGCAGGCACGGCTGACATGCAGACAGGCGGGTACTGGCAAGTAGGAACGTAAGCAGGATAGGGACCAGTACAGACTGGGGTACAGGAACAGAGCCACAGGTGCGGTAGACAAGCAAAGCAGAGCAAAACCCGCAGATGCAGTGAACAAGCAAAGCAGAGCAAAACCCGCAGATGCAGTGAACAAGCAAAGCAGAGCAAAACCCGCAGATGCAGTGAACAAGCAAAGCAGAGCAAAACCCGCAGATGCAGTGAATAAGCAGAGCAGAGCAAAACCGCAGATGCGGTGAACAAGCAAAGCAGAGCAAAACCGCAGGTGCGGTGAGCAAGCAGAGCAAAGCAAAACCCGCAGATGCGGTAGACAGGACAGGGCTCTGTTCACATGGAACAGACTGGAAAACACAAGAAGATAGCTGGAACACAGTAGTTAGATACAGAGGCAGGGAAACAGAACGAGCAGAGCCAGATACACACAAGGTACTTGCAATGAAGTAGCGAGTGGACACAAAACTCACAAACAGAAGTACAGAGACAACAAGTTGGAGTTAGGTGCAGGTTCAGACACTACAGGAAAAGGGAAGGTACGGACATAGAGAGAAACAAGTCAGGACACTGTTCAGACAGGAACTGAACCGGGAACAAGATACAGGAACGAGCCTGGGAACTCAGCCCCCAGGGTGGCGGAAACAGACTAGAAGTCAGAGGTATAGGTAGCAGCCCTGGGTACTCAGCCCCCAGGGTGGCAGAACAGACTAGATACAGGACAGGACCTGGCAACTCAGTTTCAAAAGACAAACTGAGTGAAAGTGTTGCTCAGGCACCTCCTACTGGGTGGAGGGGGTTTAAGTATCCAGTGACTCACAGCAATAGGCTGGGGACGCATTAGGACTGTGCACACAGTAACTATAAGAAACAGGCAGAAGCCGCGCCGATGTCCTAAGCAGTCAGACAAGAGACATGGACACAGCAGATACTGAAACAAAATGTGCATCCTGGACTGACAGGTAAGATTGCGGTCTTGCATGGTGGGAGGTGGTGCACCATGCAAGCACGCCGCCAGGAATGTTACAAAATATAGTTTAAAACTGAATTCAATATATCATTTTCAAAACATTACTTTCATTTTTTTCCTGCATCAATTCCAAACTGCCACCGACAAATTGATGCATAAAGGTAGATTGTCAAAGTGATTTTTAATCTAGAACAAGAATATACATCAGGGGTAAATTTAAAATTGTGTAATTTGAGAGATTGGTGTATCCCTCTGAATGCTACATCACACTATATACTTGGTTGATTGTACATTCATTATTTGTGTATTCTCTAGTGCCATCTAGTGTTCTTCAACATATCTGCAACCTCTGCCAGAGTTTCTTAGTGGTAAGGTAATACATTTTCTCTGAATTTTAATAGGTATCTACAGCACAACAGGATTAAGATCATTTCTGTGAATGCATTCAGAGGACTCCATAATCTAACAAAACTGTAAGTGTCAGAGTGATCTCTGTCATATATCTAGAATCTGCCGTTAATAGGCACATTTCTTACATAGCTATGGTATATTTATTATTTTTTGCAGTTATTTAAGTCACAATTTAATAACAACACTCAAGCCAGGAGTCTTCAGAGAGCTTCATACCCTGGAATGGCTGTAAGTTTTCATTTTTCACATTGGATCCATATTTTTTGTAATTATAAATTATTTTTGGATTTCATATTTCTGGAGGTGTTTTTTAATGTGTGTAACTCATTATAACGTTTTGCTATGACAATGTAATCTTCCATTGCTTATGTTACATTTGTCAGGAGAGATGCTTTCAAGGTAATCCAAAAAAAAACAAAAACAAAGGTCCTCTGGGTGACACTTTTTCTTTAAGTTAATTTGAGGTACACATTCATCATAAAGAATATTTATTAAAGAGGACCTTTCACCAGTTTCAGCATGTTAAACTGGCCACATCATGGAATAGTGGTTGCAGAGTTGAAAAATTTTTTTTTTAATTTTTTAACTTCTCACCTCCGTTGTAAAGTTTAGAGTCTGATTTATGCTAAGACAAAGGGGGCGCTACCACAGATTCCTTTCTGGAGGTGTGTACTTTTCCTCTGTATGATGTTGATCAATATTTAAGCAGTAAGTGTCATGCAAGAAAAAAAAGAACATTCTCCCGGAAGATAAGAACAGGTTTTCTCCTGTGAGTCATGTAATGATACACAGCTCTGCTCTCCTCCGTGATCTGACTGCTGGTATCTAAAGTAAAAAAAGAGCTTACAAACACTTCTTGTATATTTTATCCCATGGCAGTCAGTGTGGGGTGAGGGGAGAGTAGAGCTGACAGCATCGTGAGAGAAGAGCTGCAAGATATTTTTTAATAGTACATAGCTCTGCTCTACTCCAACTCACTCCATGGTGACAGCTGTGAGATTAAAGCTGCAAGAGGTGTTGGTAATGACACATAGCTGTACACAACCATACTTAGTAGATGCCAGCAGTCATTTCACGGAGGAGAGCAGGGCTGTGTTTCATTACATGACTAACACCAAATTGCCTGCTCTGACCTTCTCTGGGAACGCGTTCTTTTTTTTCCACCTGCATGAGGACTGCTTACGACTGGTCAATTTCATACAGGGGAAAAAGTATAAGCCCCCATAAGCGAATGCTTGCTAATGCTCCCTTGCTCTTAGCATAAATTAGAATCTAAACTTTATAAGCCAATATCTCCACAACGGAGATGGGAAATTAAAGAGTAAAAATGAATTTTCTCAGCTCTGCGGCCATTATTCCATGATGTGTCCAATTGATGCTCAACCTGATGAAAGGTCATTTTTCAGTGTGCATCAAAATTAATTACTCACGTTCAGTATTTGGTCAGTATTTTACCTCAGTATGTCTAAGCCAAAATCAGGAGTGGAACAATCAGAGGAAAAGTATAATAGAAACACCTCACCACTTCTGTATTTTTTCAACCACTCCTAATTTTGACTTACACATACTCATGTAAAATACAGACCAAATACTGAACATGTGAACGTGGCCTAAAGAGCAGCTTTTATACTGGAATTGTGTTGTGGATGTGCTGATTCATTTTTCATAATTACTTCAGAGGACATTGAAAATATGTCACTAGGAGGGATGTCTGTATGGGAACCTGAAAAGTCATCTCTGAGGAATTATATTCGAGTTAGATTTTAGGTACATGTTCATTATAGTGAATATTCCATGACAAATTATATTGAATGCTTAGAGCCGGGTTCCTGGTAAAGTTTTATATGGCGGCTTCTGTGCTGGCATCACATTGTGGCTTGTTTCTTTTTTTTTTTGTTTGTTTGTTTTTTTCAATAAAGGTCATAATTATTTCATAGGACATAGAAAATATTGTTCTAATCAGAAAACTACTATAATGAGCATTGTAGTCATGGACAGCAGCACTATGCTTGTATGCCTTGTAATTATTACTGTGACGGTGAGGTCATTATAACAAGTACCGTATATATTTCCATTATTATTATTGTAGCCCAGTAAGTCATTCCATTTCCATATCGCAACAATACATAAGTGAATATAAATGCAGAGCAGCATTGATGACGTTCTAAATGAAATTCTGCCAGTATGGATACAGGTTAACAATAGCACTCCACTGAAATCATTATTTGGGCTCGTGCACATGACCGTTTTTCTCGGACGAGTGCTATCCATGGTTTTCACGGATAGCACTCGCACCTATGATATTCTATGGGACTGTGCACATAACCAATTTTTTCCTTCGGACCGATTTGTCCACAGAAGAAAAAAATAAATAAATAAATAAATAAATAAAAATCGGAGACATGTCTGATTTCGATCCAATTGTCTGATTAAAATCGGCAATGCAAGTCTATGGGTCCATGAAAAGATCAAAAAAAAATAAATAAATAAAATAAAAAAAAAAAATCGGCCTGATTTTCACGAATGGACAAAATGGAGAAGGTAGAGAAACTTTTTTTTCTCTATGCATCCACTGATGCCGCTCTGATCAAACCTTGATCCGAATAATCAATTTTTCTCAGATGTCTAGAAAACAGTCGTGAGACCCTACCCTCACAAAGATTATTTAAAATGTTAGAACATGACTTTAGATGGAGTCCCTTTACTCCCAAGAGAGAACCCTTGACAATCTATATTTGGGTTTATATATTTTTATATTTATCATTTATTGAAAGTACATGCCCCATGCAGGCTGCTCCCCCCACATAATGCCCCACGCAGGCTGTCCCCCCCCACATAATGCCCCACGCAGGCTGTCCCCCCCCACATAATGCCCCACGCAGGCTGTCCCCCCCCCCACATATAATGCCCCACGCAGGCTGTCCCCCCCCCACATATAATGCCCCACGCAGGCTGTCCCCCCCCCACATATAATGCCCCACGCAGGCTGTCCCCCCCCACACATATAATGCCCCATGTAGGATGTCATCCCCCTTATAATGCCCCATGCAGGATGTCACACACACCCCCCTCCCTTATAATGCCCCATGCAGGATGTCACACACCCCATCCCTTATAATGCCCCATGCAGGATGTCACACACACCCCCCTCCCTTATAATGCCCCATGCAGGATGTCACACACCCCATCCCTTATAATGCCCCATGCAGGATGTCACACACACACCCCTCCCTTATAATGCCCCATGCAGGATGTCACACACACCCCCCTCCCTTATAATGCCCCATGCAGGATGTCACACACACCCCCCTCCCTTATAATGCCCCATGCAGGATGTCACACCCCCACCCCCCCTTAAAATGCCCCATGCAGGATGTCACACCCCCACCCCCCCTTAAAATGCCCCATACAGGATGTCACACACCCCCACCTCACCCCCCTCCCATATACTGCCACAGGCCTCCATATAATAAAAAAAAAATAATAATCAAATACTCACCTCACTTCTTACCTGCTGCCGCTGCTCTGGACTCCAGCGTCTTCCCGCTCTGCGCTGTGACTGCTCAGGAGAGAGCGCGGTGTAAAGACGTCACAGTGCAGCAGCCGCGGAGAATGCAGGAGCTGCTGCGGAGGCACGGGGAGGGGTAAGTGTTATGTCGAGGCCCTGAGCAAGCCGGGGGGGGGGGGGGGGGAGCGGGCACTGACACCGCTGTCCTCCTCTCACGGGTCCCATAGCGCGGACGGTGAGGGGCCCCCCCGCCTGCTCAGGGCCCCAGCATTTGCCTGGGTGCGCCAGGTGCTGACGCAGGCCCTGGTGTGTGGCGTGCGGCCCTGCTTCTAGGGAGGGTACGCCCATGTTTCTGGCCACATTCAGTAGCTGCAACACTGCACAATTAGAAGTTGTATCTGCCCCAAAATGGTGTAAATAAAAGCACCTGCTCATCACGAAAAACACATAGCCCGATTGACAGAAAAATAACAAAGCGTATGGATCTTTGGCAACTCAAGCCAAATTTTTAACAAAGATCATAATTTTTTTAACAACTAAAATAGTAAAAAATGGTACCTGTTTAGTATCACCGTAAAAGTACTGACCTGCACAAATAACCATAAAATAAAAAAAAACAATGGCAGAATTGTATTTTTTTTTACCATTTTCTATTATTTTGATAAAAAAAAACATAATGTCATTCAAAACTATAACTTGTTCCACAACAAACAAGCCCCCATACATGTGTATTACTGGAAAATTATAAAAATTATGCCTATTTGAAAAGGGATAGAACGAATGAAAATATGAAAGTTAGCTGCGTCCTTAGGTGTTAAAGGGGTTATGCTGGGATCTAAGGGGTCAGATTTCTCCTTTTGGAGAATAACATGCCAGGTCTGGCATGCCAGTGTGAGGAGACTTAAACGCCCTTTAAATTAAATATGCAAATTTTCTCTTCCGAGAGGAAGAGGACTTGAACTCTAGTGCCACCTATTGGACCCCTTATCGAGCCTTGCAATATGACTTAGGATGAAAACCAAATCAGAATCTCAATTTGCAGACACTGTGTTTGCAAGGCTGGTTAAAGGGTCTATATTGACTTGTAGCATTGCTACTTCCAATAGGTGACACTAGAGTTCAAGTCCTCTTCCTCTCTGAAGAGACAATTTGCATATTTAATTTCCCAGAGGAGCATTGCAAGGCATTTATGTCTCCTTATACTGGTGTGCCCGACCTGGCATGTCACTCTCCAAAAGGAGAAAACTTACTCTTTAGATCCCAGTCTTAGCCTCTCACGTAGTCAGATCAGATCTAATACTTTGAAGATGGGCAATAGCAATACCCCAAAACACTGTCTGCAAATTGAGATTCTGATTTGGCTTTTATCCTAATCCTAAATCATATTGCAAAGCTCGTCAATAGTGACTTTTAGGATTGCTACTTCCAATAGGTGGCACTAGAGTTCAAGTTCTCTTCCTCTGAAGAGACAATTTGCATATAGGGGTTATGCTAAAATATGCCTACGGGCGACAGTGCTTCTAAATTAATGAAACCATGCAAACTCTGTGTCTGCGCTGCTTTCTACCTGCGTAATGTTTACTTTGACTGCAAATGTCACAGCCCATATACAATCTATCACTGGCCTCAGTGGTATTCAGCAAAATATCAATGGGGTGAGTGATTGGCTAAAGAAGTCACATGCGGAGGACAGGCTGTGACCTTTTTAGCCAAAGTAAACAGTACAGCGGTGAAGCACAACGAGGACAGTTTTGGGACAAAGGGAAGTATATATGATTTCATTATTTTAGCTGTGTTATTGCAGGTGAGGCATTAAGTATAACTCTGACAACCCCTTTAAAAAAAAATTACAAATAAATTAATCAGTCTTTAAATTGCTGTTCAAATTGTTTCCATATGAAAGTCATCATATTGTATATTATTATTATATTCATTATTGATGTAAATATGTAACTACAAACATTACCATAAAGTCAATCTTTGTCACATGTTTAATTTATTTTCTATTTTCAACAGAGTCATTGAGAACAACAAAATTAATCGGATTTCTCCCCAGATATTCCAAGGATTAAATTCGCTCATACTGCTGTAAGTAACCCAAGTATAACTTTGGTGAGACTCACCTGATCCAAGCACATGTTTAGGAAATCCTGCCGCGAACCTCCTCCTTGGTCTTAACTGACAGCTCCATCAGTGGTCTGCTAAACGGAAATCTTACACAAGCGCTGCGTGATTCTGGGATGGCACATGAGCAATACTGTTCTTGTTATGGACAATAGCAGCAGAAAGAGTAGAGCTACCTACCATCCCTAGATTGCATGGCACATGTGTGAAATATCCGCACTGAAGAGAGTGAGTAGGACAATGCTTGAGCAGTCAATCTAGACCAAGGAGGGTGTGTGGGCAAGGATTACTGATGAGCGCCTGAGCACTTGCCTGTCTCAAGACCGCTGACTGGGCACTTGCAACCTCCTTAGTATATAATCAAAGTTCATTTTCACTCTTTCAGTGGCCACAAAGATGTCTTGCCATAATGTGTGTCGCCATAACGTGACATTTCGGGTTTTTATCCAACAATCACAAAGAAGTCAGTTGCCTAGGAGCTGGAGGAGAAGCATATGGCACCTGCAGCACTAAGGTAGAAGCACTTCTTTAACCCTCACACAGCAATCTCCATATGCTCTTCCTCCAGTTTTTTTGCTACAGATTGCTCAGCAACTGCTGGACAAAGACCCGGCCAAGTCGAAACATCGAATTGTGTCTCAATATCTACTGTCAGTAATCCTCGTACATGTTACATTCACTACTGTTTTTAGAGAAGTGAATAATAAAAATTCTCACATTGCATCTATCTTGGGGTCTGCAGTGAACTTTATAAAGGATCATCTTGTATATTAGACCCTCCCACCAGAGGCGGACATACCATTGGTGCAACCCCACAGGGGCCCAATAGGTAAGGGGTCCCAGTTCTACCTCCAAAGCACCTTCTCTCACAAGCACAAAAATGGGTACATTATGATGAACTATTGGACTGTTGGTGGGATCCTTGGTGGGGTCTGTTCTGCCTGTGCCTGTCCCTGCCTCCCCCTGCGCATTTCAACACCTTTGGCAATAGTATATGTTTTTATTATTGTGAAGAATTTAGGATATATAAAAAGAAAGGTAAAAACTTAATATCCAAGTATGTTGACCTTCTTGAATATTAACTTTAATGGTGGGTGATCAAATGTATTCCTTTAAAGGGTAATTGTCACCTGCAAAAACGCTATTTATGTGCAGATATAGTGTTTATCTGCAGGTAAATAGCATTTTTTCTAGGTGACAGGATGTCGTTAATAAAAGGAATGGGATGTCTCTCCTAAAAGGAGAGGCTGGAAAAAAGAAGTTCAGATTGGAAAAAAAAGATAAGATTATAAGTGATCTTACCTGTATGTAAAATCGCATACATGATGAATATGCGCAACTGGCACATGATATGTTCATTGCAAGAAAAGGGCTAAACATCAGGGATCATTCATTACATTTGAAGGAAATGTTTATTCAAACATCTATATGGGAAGGGTTCTTTACAGCTAAAGCCAAACTGTAGAATGCTATATCCTATATAAAAAAGTAAAATAAATAAAACATTAAAATAAACATTTCCTGGAAGATGTAAGACTGGAAATTACAATGGCAACATTCAAACAAGGGCTGGCTGCCTATTTAATGGAAAATGGCAATTAAGGTTATAATTTAGAAATTAATTATAAGTAAGGAAATTTTCCGTGAGGCAAAGTGACAAAAATTGGGCAAAGGGTTTGAGTTTTGCTTTCCTGTAAGTCAATTATGTATAAAACATTCATCTGAATGGAGGGTAAAATGCTATTATCGCTCTATCTTCCAGAGTCATGCTGAACAACGTCTTAGGCCGGCTGCCAGATAAACCTCTTTGTCAGTATATGCCAAAGCTAAACTGGCTGTAAGTATGATTTCAATTAAAAAGAAAAGGAAGCACCTTAAATGTGGAGTATTATTCTCAGTCTATGAAGTTTACACTGGTGACTACAAGTGTATAAAAGACAAGTTGCTGTGATCAGACATTTTATCTGATCACCAAAGATGGCAGCAAAATGAAGAGAGGGCAGCCCCACATTGCAGTACATTGGCATCTAGCTAATAGATGGGATTGCCCTAGTGGAAAACCCCTCTCCAGTGTCAATATATCTAATAAGGCATGTGAAAAGGGATTGTCCAGGACAAATACCTAGTTTCCTACATAGAAATGCTTTGTCAGGTCTTTGTCGCAGCCGCCTTCAGTTGCAGCTAGTTTGTTGGTCTTTAGTTAAAAGAAACTTAGTGCCACGCCAGGGCAGGGAGATGCCCGGTGTGCGGCGCAAAGGGAGGGAGCTGGTAAAGGGGAGCCCTGATGATAGGGAGAGGGGTTAGATGGTGACCCCTCAACACTCACCTTAGGCTGACATCTGCGCTCCCTATCGCCCTAGACGGGTCCTTCCCCCCCATCCATCGTCGCGTGCCTGAGCCCTGGCTGACCCTGGGTCTTAGCCCTAGATAGTGTGCAGGGCAGCAAGACACTAGTCTTACCCCTACTATGAGACAACACAGGGAAAACGACAGACAGGGGAAACACACAAACAAATGGAAATCCACAAGAATGAAAGGAACATAAATGTCTCCAAGAACTCCACAGCCTCTCCAGGAACTCAACAGCTTCACCACATAAGCAAGGCTCAGGATAGAACAAACTATTGCTGGCATGGGAGGAAGCCAGGAGTGAGCTTAAATAGTGAAGGGGGAGTGTTACCAATAAGCACAGATAAGACCAAAGTTAAACCAAGAACACTTAACCCCTTTTATACCAAAAGAAACAACAAAACCGCACCACTCATGTGAATGGGCGTGTAGAATCCAAAGAGGACCTGTGATCAGCTAGTCTCTGTGATCTTCTGATCCCAGGTGCACCACAAGTCCCAGCAGGGTGTGGCACACTCGTGACACTTAGGCTATGTTCACACATTGTGTTTTTGCTGCGTTTTTTTCTGCAGGCAAAACCTGTTCTCTTGGCAGTAAAGAATCTGCTTACAAAAAGCATTATTTACTGCGTTTTTTGCTGTGTTTTTCAGGATCCCAAAGTTCAGCTTTGCTTCCACCACAGAAGCATGAACACAGGTCACCAATGCAAGACATATGTGAAACCATAAAACCATTTTTGGAAAAAGGGGAAAATTTATCAAATTATTTACTGGAAAAAGATTTTTATGTCTGAAAAAATAGTGACTATTCTTAACAAAAAAGTTCATATGAGTTCAGGAAAAGATACACAATTACAAATGTAACAGCGGGGGGATGTGAACTGGTCAGGAATAGTTTACCTAAGACATTGGCAGAGCATTGAGATTGCAAGTCACTGTTTACTTTCACACTTTGTTTACTTTGCAAGCATCGCTAATTTAATTAAACTGTACTAATTCTAACTGCCATCTCAGGTCAGGACACCAAGACATCATGGTTTAAACTTGGGAAAATCAGAAAAATAAATGTGTTTCACATACTGCTGTACCTGTTTTTTTTCACTAAAAATGCATCAAAACCTGATACTTGCGTTTTGCTGCCTTTTTGCACTTACTAATTGCTTTCTATGGGTGAAAAAATGCTGAAAAAAAGTTGAAAGAATTGACATGCTTGCAGTATTCAAAAACACAACAGTTTTCCAATTCAGTCAAGAAAAAAAAAACAATGTGTGTACATGAGATTTATGAAATCTCATAGCTTTTGCTGGTACTGTAAAACGCAGCTTTGAATTTGCTTAAAAAACGCAGCAAAGGTGTGAACATAGCCTTATAATGTCAGATAACACTATTTATCTGCAGATATTCAATGAACCTGCAGGCATAAAGCTTAAAAAATGTGCCCGGCTGCTATATTGAAATCGCGGCTCCTGGTTAAAAATGATCTTTCAGTCATACAGTCTTGCCTGCGCAGCTTCAGTCACCGCTCACTATTATGTAAGGACACCCAACACTGACTGACATCCAGCTCAGCAGTGCACTAGTGCAAAGTCAGCTGTCAGTCTAGGGGCCAGGGTATGCTTAGAGCCACCCCTCACAGTGCTGTAAATGGTGACTGTAACCACGCCGTCACGCCTGCATGGCTGACAGCCGGCAGCTCCTGGGAGGAATAAAGTTAATTTTTTACCAGTAGCCGCACTTTATTTATTTATTTTTTCAAAATGTTTAGTTTTTTTCTGCCACTGACATTGTAGGATACATAGGACTGTTTAATTACCCATTTACTGGTGGCAAAATAAGCAGTTATTCTAGTATTTTTATTTTAGTCTTTATAAGGCATTTACTGTGGGCAGTAAAACATTTATTTTACAGTACAGTTTGGAGTTTGGTAAGGATGTGGTGATACTAACTCTGAATAGTTTTTTGAATTATTTTCTTGTTTTATTTTTTTTACAGCACTTTATTTGTTTGTTTTTTTTACATCATGTTTGCACCACTAGGACTTGACCCCACAATCCTTTGATCACTCCACAGGCACGGCAGTAATGTCTTGCAGTGTTTGCCAATCAGAGTCAGGGTATGTGAACACAAGGTCTTTTTTTGGCAGATTCTGCCTGAAAGAGCTCTAAAAAAAAACACCAAAAAGAATGAACATAATGTACAGCAATGTCAAAATGACTTGCAGTCATGTTCTATCTTTTGTCACTTCTTTTAACTGATTCCTGCGCATTGCAGCCGCACTCACATTGCTCTCATGGCTGGCTCCTGTCTGCCACCACTGCTCGGTATTGTACTGCAGACAAGAGGTATAAGGCCACGTGCACACGTTCAGTAATTGGTGAGTTTTTTACATCAGTATTTGTAAGCTAAATCCAGGAATGCAACTGTCAGAGGAAAAATATAATAGAAACACATCACCACTTCTGCATTTATCACCCATTCCTGGTTTTGGCTTACAAATACTGAGTTAAAAAACTCACCAAATACTCAATGTGTGCACGTGGCCTAACAGTGCATTGAACTCTTAGCCACATCAAGGGTGCACCAAACAATACAAAATAATTCATTTGCAATCCTGCCTGGAGAAGGAGCCACTGTGCTCTGAAAGCTTGTCACTCCGAGAATACTTTTGTCATTTTTGGGCATAAAAGTATTTCCAACAGTAAATGTATATTTTTTTCCTGACTCTTAAATAGATGTTCCACCCACTCACATGGGGAGTACAGAGGAATCGTGAAAATGTGCACATGGCACACTATAACGCTTCAGCATTCTGCAGTCATATAGAGTGACTGCAGATTTCTCTTCTCGGCACGAAAAAATCCATTTAACTAGTTGTTAGTCTCATATAGTTTATTGTGAATTTTATTCTACAGGGATTTTGAAGGAAATTATATCCCCAGTTTGAAGAACACAACATTCAGTTCCTGTACTACATTAACTGTTCTGTAAGTATTCATCTTTGCTTTTAATATGTGGATAGATACAATGTCACTAATCTGTAGTCAGATATCGTCAGGACACAACAAGGCGGTAGCATTTCACTGACTGTTGCCACTGCATGCAAGCATTTCATGTCAGTAATGCAGCTTTGGTGTTTTTTTTATTATTTAAAAAAGGAAATAATTAAAGATGGCTGTAACAAAATGTATCACACAGTCGTGATAAAATGATTTCTATGGCGACACCTAGTAAGTTAAAAACCAATGACATAATGAAAATTAAGGATATCATTGTAGAAATTGCTGTGAGAACTACATTGACAAAGTGATTTGTGGACCTCTACATTTCAAAAAATAATTACCCAAAATTACCATTTTGGAAAACATTTAAAATTCAGTTTTCATTCAGATTTCAACAAAGGGCAGAAATTCAACATTTTCTGAAACAGTTTTCAACATGAGGCCCAAAGATAAGGTCACAGGGCCTAGTAAGCGCGAGAGGTGCATGGCATGCCAGGCTGAGGATGCTGAGCACAAAGACTGCCCTGATCCAGCTGCCACAGAGGACAGAACTGGATGCCAGACCAGGGCAGCGAGAATTTTTTTTGCTCAATTCTAATAAAAATGGTTGCATCTAGAAAAAAATCCTTGGGCCCCTTTATTCCCTTATTGGATTTGTTAGTAGAAGAGAGGAAGGGAAGGGTCATACCAAAGCTTTCAATTCAGAACCAAGCTACAATGGACGACAGTCAGAGGTATATTGGGTGACATGATGGTTTTCCAATGGGCACAGGTTCTATCATGATATCGTGTGGTCCAGCAGCAAACAAGTCCATCAGAAGTGGACACTCGAGCAAGTTTTTTATCGGATTTTCTGGATTTTCTCTTAAATCCTACAAAGCTTGCTTTGTTTTAGTAATACTATTCTTAAAGGGTGTTTGTCACCCCCAAAATGCTAATTAAACTATTTTATTAATACTCTTTCTAAAGGGAATCTGTTACTCCCAAAAATAATTAAATAGTTTTATTAATACTGTTATTAAAGGGTATCTGTCATAATCAAAATGCTAATTAAACCACTTGTACAGTTAGGTAGGGAACTTAGTCCCTATAAAAATCATACCTGTAGTAGAGACTTTGGTTGTTTAGTTGCCTGAAAAGAATCCTATTTATTATATATGCAATTGATGGCTTTCAGTGCACCCTTAGCGTGACTAAGGGCTCAGTGCACCATTACACCCCCTCAGTTTGTATACTGAGCCCTTTGTCTTATCTTGATTGACAGCATGTGAACTAAATCTGAGGCTTTGCACCTCAAAAGATGGAAACTGCAAAAGCCAAGCCACGCTAGCATAGTGTAATTTCTGGCTTTCATTGCTGGCTCCTGTCAGCGGCCATCGCTTGGTACTCTACTGTAGACGGGAGCCAGCATTGACAACCAAGAATGACACTCTGTGAGCGACGCTGATGAGTCCGTGCAGAGCCACTGATAGAGTTCAGGCAACGCTTGAGTGCTGTCAATCAACATATGGCAAAGTTCTCAGTTTGCAAATTGACAGGGTGACACAGTGCATTCCAAGGGTGCAGAGAACACCCTCATTTGCATGCAAAATAAATCTTTTTTTCCCTAGCAATTAACCTCTTAAGGACTAAGCCATTCTTTAAGTTAATGACCAGGTCACTTTATGAGCTAATAACTCTGGAACCCTTCAGCAGATCCGAGTGATTCTGAGATTGTGTTTTCTTGACATGTTGTACTTCATGATAGTGGTAATATTTGTTCGATATGACCTGCGTTTATTTGTGAGAATATTGGAAATTTGTCAAAAATGTAGAAAATTTCACAATTTTAAAATTTTAATCCTTATGCCCTTAAACCAGAGAGATTTGTCACACAAAATAGTTCGTAAATAACATTTCCCACATGTCTACTTTACATCAGCACAACATAATTTTTTTTTGTTAGGAAGTTGCAAGGATTAAAAGTTGATCAGCAATTTCTCATTTTTACAACGAAATTTACAAATGACACCATTCTAAAAACTGCACCCCTCAAAGTCCTCAAAACCAAATTCAAAAAGCCCATGATGTGCCTAAAGTGGAAACCCCCCACAAGTGACCACATTTTGGAAACTAGACCCCTCAAGGAATGTATCTAGATGTGTGGTGAGCACCATGAACCCCGAGGTGTTTCACAGAAGTTTATAACATAGAGACATGAAAATAAAAAATCACATTTCCCATAAAAATTTTGTTTTAGCCCCAAATTTTGGAATTCAGATTTTACTGGAATGGTTTGAGGGTGCCATGTCACATTGGAAGAGCCCCTGTATGTGGCTGTACAGTACTGCTTAGCCACACGGCGATACTCGGGAGTGATGGAACACTATTTGCCTCCTAGAGCGCAGATTTTTCGAGAATAGTTTGTGGACTCCATATACACAGCTCCTAAGTGCTAGCAGAGCAGAATCTCCACTTAAGTGACCGCATTTTGGAAATTATACCCCTGTGAAACATGTGGATGCTAAATGTGGTTTAGGCACACTGGAGCTCAGAAAGGAAGAGGGGCAATTGGATTTAGGAGCCCAGAATTTGCTGAATTTCTTTTGGAGGACGAGGAGCCATTTCGCTTTTTCAGAGCCTTTGTGCTACCAGTAACGTGGAAGGCCCCTATATTTCCATTTACAGGTGACAGACCTGAGTGGGGGCTTTTTTTGTGGACTGAGTAGATGCTTTTATTGGGAACATTTTACATAATATTTGGGATCACATTTATCCTGCGCTCTACGCTGAGCAAGTACTTTGGGGTTTCCATCTAAATCTCCAAATGACGTAATTCAGATGAAACCCCCTAGGGATCTATTCACTATAATGAGGCAGCAGAGTTACTCTGGACTCTGTCTGGTCTCTGTTCAGTGGTTTTCTTCTTTTCAGAGGTGCACAAAACTGTGGCCAACCGCACTTTTATGAACGCCTAAAAAGATGGACACGGCTGGATATATTCCAATTTTTGGGAGGCAGAATGAACAATAATCAGTAATTCAGGATTTTTTTATGCCGTTTTGCATATGGTAAAAGCGATAAGGCAGCTTTATTCTTTGGGTCAGTAAGATTACAGCGATACCACATTTTATGTAATTTTTTTTATGTTTTTGCGCTTTTACATGACAACTCCGGGTCACCATGGCAACGATCGGGCCCCCGTGATGACGTTGCGGGGGTGCCGTTCTGAAGTGGCAGAGCTCCTGTTCCTCTGCCTGCCTCCTGAATGTTGCGATCACTCGCGATTGCAGCATTTGGGGGGTTAACAGCCAGGGGCGGCAAGGATACCCCTCCTGGCTGTTTAGTGCAGGAGTTCAGTCACTGGCAGCACTGAGCTCCTGCTCTGATCATGCAGGAGGTGCTGATATTTCAGTATCTCCTGCGCGATCATGCTGTGATCGGTCAGTAAGATTGACTGACCGATCACAGTGATCTGGGTGCGGGGACCAACGGCATGGGTCCCCGCACCTCTTCCCGTGCCTCTCAAGTGTCACTGTCAGCTGTCGGCACTGAACTGTCACTGTGTGTTTACATGCAGTGACAGTTCAAAGTCATGACGGCCATAGCACGCCATGGTGCGGGAACTGACACCCGCTCATGACGGGCTATGTCAAGGGGTTAAACCACAAAGGCTACATTCCCACAATGAGCTTTTGTTGAGTTTTTGATGTTGCAGAATTTCTGCTAAAATTATGAAATTAGGTTACATGTGTTTTTTATTGCCTTTTTGTGTGTGAGTTTTTAACATGCATTCTTATCTTGTTTTTGACTCTGCATTTTTTGGTCTCTTGGTGTGTTACGCTTTAAATAAAGCTGCTTTGTTTTTGATATTTCCTGGTATTCGGCTTTGACAAAATTTTATTGACACACTTAGGTACGGATTACATATATTTTTGATCCGTTTCTGCTGTGGAAACACACTAAAAATGCATGTGTGTTTCTTACCAGCTTAATTTCCGCACCTAATGCAAGTCTATGGGAAAATCTGCACAGAAAACTCAGCGTACCGGCAAGAGAACTTGACATGCTGCGGATTTGAAACACGCACTGCAGGTCAATTTACGCTGAGTAAAATAAAAGCACAGTGGGCAGGAGATTTCTATAAATCCCATCCACTTTGCTGGAACATTTAGACGCTGCATTTTTGAAACAGCAAAAGCTCATCGTGGGAATTAAGTCCCTGTTATACCTGGTAAGTTAGTTTAATTAGCATTTTGGGGGTGACAGTCTCATTTTAATACAAATACATTGTGCATGCATTTCCTCTGGACGTCCCAGAGAATCGCGCCCCTGACACCTGCTATTTCTTTCTACAGATTATAAAATTTCAGGTATTTTCGTACCAAAATTAACTATCTACAATAAGATTTTACTCTCTCTAAAGAGTGGCTGGAACGGAAATGACAAGTAGTGAATGTACATGGGTTAATGCTCTATTTTCCATACAAAGTACATAATCAGCAAATACGGGTTTGAAATCTTATTATTTTACATAATGAACTCTGAGATTGTTAGCGATGGATTTGCCTTCTGAGAAGTATAATCCTGCAATATGTCAGGGATCTGCATAGTATTTGGCACAAGCTTTCTATTGATGGACTAAGTATATTCATTATATTACATGACAGATTGCTCATTGCACATTTTAGGTTACAGATTATGCTACAGCTAATTTATGCTTTTTCAAGCAATATTTTTGGACAGAGCAAAATGAAATAAAAAATATGTCACTTTATTCTTGTTGGAGCATTGTACAATCTGGGCTTGTGCGAAGAAAGTCTGACTGCTGTGACTCCCTAGAAGAAGTTGCAGCAGTGCTAGGAAAGCTTTAACCTTTTTCCATGGACCATTAGATTTGCAGACAAGTTTCTCTGACACCAGTTTATATCGCGGATGGGCACCACTATCACGAGTGTTACTGCAATATGTAAATAGTAAAAATGTGCAGATTGATTAATGTGACTCTACTAGTCTCTTGCTGCAGGACAAGAGGCTTGTCCGGGATCCCTGCAATGGCTTTTGATTAGCCGAACTGGCACAGAATCATCATTGGGGTTTGATGCACAGATAACGTTGTGCCAGCATTGGCCAATCAAAAGCTGTGCCAGGGATTCCAGAATGTAAAAGATTCACTAGCCTCACATCCAGCAGCCATGGCCAGTCAATTCCTCCGTTACTGGGAAACGAGTGTTTGAATTGATATGCAAATAAGGCTTAAGAACTATTTTAAGCCTTGGTCACTCCAGCTCTATTCCCCCTTCTTCCTGCCTGACTGACAGCTGCTTTGTCTGAAGTCACATAGCATAAAGGCTGTGAGTATATTGTAGTAGTTATTTTCAATATCCACAAGCCTAAGGACTGAAGAAACTTTGCGGGGAGACCAGTCATCTGGGTGGATCTCCGTTGCCTTCATCCTGTTCTGCTTGATTGACAGGTCTCTCCTTGTACACAAACAGGAAAAGACCTGAGAGAGGTAGAGAAAAGCCAGCGGGGATCACTCCAGTTAACTATTCTCCCTATTCCTTTTTACACTATATTTCTATATTTTTTTAAAGTGTTGCAGCATTTTAGAGTAAATCATAGATGTCTACAATGAAGACGTCTCTGTCTTTGATTTATGTTCTAACAGGTTCCCCTTAAAAAAAAAAAAGTTTTAGGCCTTATTAAGACATCCGTTTTTCTTGTGTATGATCTATCTGTGGTTTTTACAGATCAAACACATACCCGTTAAAGTCTACGATGCTGTTCACATGTTTGTATTTTTGTTGCGGACAGTGTGCATATGTTTATTTTTTATTCGCATCACGGATAAAAATCACCCATACAAGTCTGGGAAAATCATGGTCGTCACACGGATGGCATAAGTGTATAGTCTGTGTGCTGACCAGGACTAACAATGATTTGCAATCTCTATATTTTTTGTCTCATACATGAAAATCACCTATAGTAAAAGCTGACACTGACCAAACACTGATGAAAGTCGGATCTAAAACACTGATGAAACTTTGACTGTTTTTTGCATAAATATAAAATCGCTGACATCTGAATGAGGCCTTAGTCCAATGACATTAATATACAATGATTAGGGTCCATCACTGAACCAGAGACCTTGTGCAGTTTCTGTATAGATGTGTTGCTCATATCGTCTGAATTGGTATCTTTGTTTTGCAGAGTTTTGCGGAAGAATCGAATCCTCACAATAAGTGACAACACCTTTTCATCGCTCTCTAGACTGGATGAGCTGTAAGTGTGGTAGACCTCACTAAAGCGGATTAGTATATTTAATAGAATGGCAGGACCAGTCAATGATTGCCAAAACACAAGAAGTGAGAGTATCAGACCTAAAATGAACGTAGTGTCATTCTGCAAAAAAATGCAAAAAAAAAAAATTACCGGTATACTTGCATTTGACTTTTTTTTTTTCAAAACAATGAGAAAAATAATATATAATTAATCCATGTGTATAATTATTGTGTGATTTTTATTTTGACAGAGACTTGGCTAATAACAGAATTGAAGCATTTTCCCCATCTTTACTCAAGGACATGAAGGAATTATCCCAATTGTAAGCCGCCTCTGAGGTTTTAGTTATTTTATTTTAGTAATTCTGCAGAAATATGTACAGAATACAAGCTGGAGTACTAGGGGAAAGCAGAGTGAAATTTCCACGTCTGCCCTTTCAATCACTACCTGTATAGTAATAATGCTCAGACTTATTTATTTTATCAAAGCTTGTGGTTAAAGGGGTCTTCTCAAGTTCCTGGGATAGTGGATAACTTTCCAGTCACTGGAGGTCTGACTGCCAGGGCCCCCACTGACCCCCGTGTCCCCCACCGATCCCGGGAACTGGCCCAGGTGAAAAGAGCAGAGATAATATGCACTTTCTCTCCATTCATTCTTATCGGGAGCGCCGGAGATTGCTGAAACTTGAGAACACCTCTTTAAAATAGTTTCTCAGCTCTCCTTACTGCTTTCTCTATAGGATAACAATTCTGAAGCACTTTTTTCTCAGTTTTCTATTTTATGTTGTTCCCCTGTTATTGCTCCTGAAAATGTCTGAATAAACTTATAACTGGTTGTTAGTATTTTCCTTATCCATAACATTTGACCGTCCAATGCTCTCATACACCTATTCTCTTCCTTCCTACTGTACGTCCAGGAATATTTCTGACAACCCCATGCAGAAGATTCAACCAGACCAGTTTGATTATGTACTTACATTGAAATCCTTGTAAGTAGAGCGCTTAGAATTTAAACACATTATTTTATCTGATCTACGCTTGTAAATTTATATACAGTGATTGCTTTGTGTATTCAGCAACAGATTACATGATGGCAGATCTAAAGATTATTACATGATGGATTTTTTATTTAACCAGTTCAAGATCCTACCATTTTTCCCCCTTCCTTACCAGGCACATTTTAGAGTTTTATCGTACATGAGCATCCAACGGCTCAATTTTTTTCTCTCCTTTGGATATTCAAATGAGTTTTGCCTTTTTTTCACAAAACATGCGGCTTCATTTTTATGATATTTTTATTTATTTTTTTGCTGATATTGGAGGGCAAATGTAAAGAACAAAGGAAATACTTGTCTATTTTTTGAAAAAAAAAGTAATAATTTGTAATAAATTCAGCCTCCTGTCTACATAGCAGAGCTGACAGGGTCTCCTAGGATCCAGCAGCTCCTGCTCTCTCTACACCCAGTGATCCCATATTCACTGGGTCTGGAGGAGGAAGCAATACCAGTGCTTCCTAATATATATACACAAGCACTGGTTCAACACTCTGTATAAAGAGATCGAGAAGGTAAACATGGTAATAAACCTTTTTGTTCTCTGGGCAGAGTCTGGATCTGTCTAACAGCCAGTTCCCCATCTCCACAGAGACACCAAGTCATACAAGTTGCTTACACTGTTTTAATGTTTAAGGACGTTATTGTAAAGTAAAGTGGGGACCGAGATGATAGATATGTGCATAAACCTAGCCTAGACTTTAGGACCATTCAAGTAGTACAGTAAAATAGTCTAACATTACTATCTAGGTGACCAGTTCCATCAGTGTCTTTGGATTTAACTGCGCTCTACCGCACATTAAATGGAGTTGACTCTTTATACTAATGGATATATTTTTATTTTGTGCTTCAGAAGCCTTGAGGGGATTGAAATTCCGAATATTCAGAGAAGAATGTTCTTGCCACTCAGAAATCTCACCCACATGTATGTAACATATGTTGCTATCCTCATGAAATAAAATCTGTCCCCACAGCTATGTTCACCTGTATGTTTTCCCCACCCCATGAAGGATAATATAAAAAAGGGTTTCAGAAATGAAAATGAATGCTCCTTCAGATGTCATACATACATTTGATTTTTATTCAGAAGATTCAGGTCAATGAGTAGCTATTCTTATGAATTTCTAGGGAAAATACTGGTGGAGCTTTTACACACACAGTATTTTTTTTGGGCTCTACCTCAATTTCTTTTTAGAACTCTCATGATTGCTATGGCCAAAAATAACTTTTTAAACAAAAAGGCCACTGAATCGGAGAACTAAAAATAAGTTGACTCACACGGGAGCTGACGGTGCTTAGATGTGTCCCTTCCATTGTGAAGATCATATTGGACCAGCACCAGTTATCGTCTGTCCTATCCTAAAGTAGCTCAAATTACAATTCTATTTATCCCTATAAACTCTACGCTATTAATACCATGTGTCACACAGTGATTTCCTCTGTTTCACCACCTGACAGCTTAGACGTAGATGTCAAAACTCTGTTATTTATAGGATGTCTTGGAAACAGGTGGTATCTCCGGGGATCTGCTGATTTTTAGGGAATATGAATGGTTATAGAGTACTTACTGAGGCCCCATGTGAATACTATGATCGGCTCCTTGAATTCTTTTTTTTTTAAACATCTGCCGCATTATACATTTACAGCAATTATACTTATTTTAAGGATGACAACACATGAAAAATGATTTTCCCTCTGGATGTGAAAAAAATCTTCATTTTCTAACCTAGTTTTAACAAAAGAAATTGGTGATTGATTACTGTTGGTAAACCTCATCATTTTTATGTTAGTAAAAAGGCAGGTAAGGCCCCCTGGCTCAGAGGGAAGGTTAATATGCCAGATATACAACTCTTGAAAAAAATAATACATAATAATGGATGGTTGGAGTCCAATGTTCAGAGCAACATTGTATACGGCTGTGATTATATTCATAAACAGAATAACCAACCAGGTCAATTCTATTTTCTGAACTATTCTGGAAAAATGGAGCATTGTCTCTGATTGATAGCTAACAAGCTCAGATGCCCTATCACACTCTTTTGTTACATGTGGTCCATTGCATTTTCCTAATATCTAGGCTCCTATAATGGAAAAATTGCATTCAGCTCGCCCAACTGCACATAAATCCCATTATGTTACTATTGTCATTTTATCTTGTAGACAGCTGATTGGCTGTCAGCAGATTATAACCCCAGACATTTGATTCATTATCACTCAGGGCATTATATATGAGCATTGTCTCTGTTTTGGATTTTTTCACCTCTTGTACTTACACCTTTTTGGGGGTTTTTTTTAACAGATATTTTAAGAAATTCCAATACTGTGGATTCGCCCCTCATGTGAGAAACTGCAAGCCAAATACAGATGGCATATCTTCTCTGGAGAATTTGCTTGCCAGTATAGTACAGCGAGTGTTTGTTTGGGTCGTTTCTGTGGCCACCTGCTTTGGGAACATCTTTGTCATTTGCACTCGGCCATACATCAGATCAGAGAATAAGCTACATGCTATGTGCATCATATCTCTTTGCTGTAAGTAGTTACATGGTAAATTCACAGTAATTAAGAATTCTTCTTTTACCCCTTGCCACGGAACCATTCAGGTCCTTAATCGGGTATTCGGGGCTGCATAAATGATCACCTACCCACTGGATATGTGATCATTGTTAGAAAGGTGTGGGTCACACTGATGGGATTACCATTGATAGTGAAAATATGTCCCCTGTTTTTCTGTTGTTCTCCCTTGGCTCCTTTTTAAGTCTATGGTCCTCAACATCAATCATCATCAACATAGCCAAGAGCAGGGCTGGGCTCAGCTATTTTTATCATTGCCATAAATCATAAACTAAGAATGGCCATGAAGAGGTATATTAGTGTCATTAAGGGGTTAATATTGTTATTATTTATTATATTCCTTATATTGCATTTAAAAGTAAGAATTTAGTTCCTTTAAACATTTCTTCTTTCTATTTTTGAAAAACTGATTAGATATAGAACCTGCAGAAAAATACACCACTGGGGTGAAATTGTGCTCAGAAATACTGTTATTACCCAGGTTTACGTGTAAATACAGTGGCTTGTGAAAGTATTCACCCCCTTGGCTTTTTATCTATTTTGCTACATCACAATCTGTGGTTAAATATTTTTGTGATTCGATTTGTGTGTGAAACATCAGCATTAGACAGTCTAAGTTGGTGAAGTGAAGTGAGAAAAATATAGGCATAAAGTACATTTATGGGATCAAATAACTAAAAATTGGCATGTGCACATATATTTACCCCTTTTGTGATGAAGCCCCTAAAAATTTCTGGTGCAAGCAATTACCTTCATAAGTCACATGTTTAGTGAAAGGAAGTCCACCTGTGCGCAATCTAAGTGTCATATGGTCTGTGAGTATATACACACTTTTTCTAAAAGGCCACAGAGGCTGCAACACCATTAAATAAGAGACCTCAACTAACCAAACAACACTATGAAGACCAAGGAGTTCTCCAAACAAGTCAGGTACAAAGTCGTTGAGAAGTAGAAGTCAGGGTTGGGTTATAAAAAAATACAAATCCATTATCATCAAATGGAAAGAAAATGGTACCACAAGAAACCTGCCAAGAGAGGGCCGCCTACAAAAACTCTCAGCCCAGGCAAGGAGGGCATTAATCAGAGAGACAGCACAGAGACTAAAGGTAACCCTGAAGGAGCTGCAGAGTTCTCAAGCAGAGACTGGAGTATTTGTCCATACGACCACAATAAGCCGTACACTTCATAGAGGTGGCCATTATTTAAGAGTCGGCAGGAAAAAAGCCTTTACTTACACACAAAAATTGTATTGCTCGTTTTGAGTTTGCGAAAAGACATGTGGGAGACAAATGTATGAAGGAAGATGCTGTGGTCAGATGAGCCCAAAATGTAACTTTTTTGCCACCAAGGTCAATGCTCTGTCTGGTGCCAAACCAACACAGTTCATCACGCCAAGAACACCATCCCCACAGTGAAACATGGTTGTGGCAGCATCATGCTGTGGGGATATTTTTCGGCAGCAGGGACAGGGAAAATGGTCCTAGTCAAAGGGAAGCTGGATGGTATTAAATACAGGGATATTCTTGAGCAAAACCTGTTTCAGTCTGTCAGTGATTTTTGAGAATAAGATGGAGGTTCACCTTCCAACAAGACAATGACCGAAAGCATACTGCTAAAGCAACATTCAAGTGGTTTAAGGGGAAACATGTAAATGTTTTGGCGGGGCCTAGACAAAGTCAAGACCTTAATCCAATTGAGAATCTGTAGTCAGACCTGAAGATTGCTGTTCACCAGAGGAAACCATCTAGCTTGAAGGAGCTGGAGCAGTTTTGCCATGAGGAATGGGCAAAAATCCCTGTGGCAAGATGTACAACTCTCATAGAGACTTATCCAAAGCGACTTGCAGCCGTAATTGGTGCAAAAGGAGGATCTACAAAGTACTGACTTTAGGGGGGTGAATAGTTATGCACACTGAAGTTTTCAATAATTTTGTCCTATTTGGTGTTTGCATCACAAAAAAAGAAAACCAAATGTTCACAGTTGTGGGCATGTTCTTTACATGAACTGATGCAAACGCTCAAAAAACAGTGAAATTCCAGGTTGTGAGGTAGCAAAGCATGAAAAATGCTAAGGGGGTAAATACTTTCGCAAGCTATTGTATATATAGGTAAATACTGTATATACTGTATATACACACATCTGTAAAACGTCATTGCAGTTTTAAATACATTTTTAGCCCAAATCAGGTGAATTCAAATAGAGTGGAAAATATTAAATAAGGACGTAGACTTCTCCTTCTCTTGCTGGATCCACTATTGGCTTTGGCTCCTGAAAACTGAACAAAAAGTTACAAAAGCATTTTTACTCCAAAAGTTAATTTGAGTGAAATCACCCATATACTGTAAAGAACTCTGGCACATGGAAGTCAGCAGGATATGTGGAGAGGGCACTGGCAGTCTGTGACTAGCACACACACAAACCCGAAATCCAGATACATATATACTGAGGATATTGTAGGTGGAGATGTGCTGACCTACCACCAAGATTACATTTTATTTACAAAAGTCTATAGACTTTTATAATAGTACTGTAGATAGAGATTATAATTTACCACTCTCTTCTCCATGATCAGAGCCCATAATTCAAGCATATAAGGGTGTTGTAGTAGAAATATAGTAGAAGCAGATACACCTTTATTTCTGTAAGATGATGTTAATATCGAGTATATTACATATTACATTATATATGTAAGGTCATCTGTTTTTGCATGCAGTATTTTGTAATCCAGCCACAAATGCAGGACTGGGGCACAAAATGCACCACTTTGGGGTCAGTCGTGTCCAGCGCAGGCATTAAAAATTAGACTGGACATATGCGATGTATAGAAATCCCTCCATTAATGCTTGTTTTCCAGGTGCTGATTGCCTAATGGGATTATACCTATTTGTGATTGGATACTATGATCTGAAATACAGAGGAGAATACAACAAGAATGCCCAGGCCTGGATGGACAGCACACAATGTCGGCTAGTTGGATCATTGGCCATACTCTCCACAGAAGTGTCAGTCTTACTTCTTACCTACCTGACTTTGGAAAAATACATTTGCATAGTTTACCCTTTTAGATGTCTGAAACCAGGAAAATGCAGGACAATAACCTCCTTAATACTTATTTGGATTATCGGTTTTATTATAGCCTTTCTACCCCTCAGCAATGAAGACATATTCCACAACTATTATGGAACTAATGGGGTCTGCTTTCCCCTACACTCAGAACAGCCAGAAAGCACCGCAGCTCAGATCTACTCAGTAGTGATCTTCCTGGGTAAGCCACCGAAAAAAAATGTTAACTCTGCTAAAAGTAAAAACAATGTTCTCATTAAGACGTTCTGGTGAAGATTGGGGAACACAGTCCAACAGCACCGAAAATATCTTCTTAATTTACATGATGATTATTATAGATCTATGTCCTTTTCTGTGAAACTTCATGTCATCCCCTAATCTATGTTTTTCTTGGAGGAGTATGTGCCCCAAGGCCTGGATGTCAGGGGCTACCAAGAAATCACTCTACTTTGGTCACAATATTAAGATACAGGGTTAAAAAAGTGACTGAATATGTGCCTTGCTTGTAGAAAAGCCTAGCTACTTACAACACTGCTTACTTACAACACCACAAAATTTAGAGCCCATTTTACTTATTAAAGGCATCATATCGAGTCTCCGGGAACAATGAACACAAGAAGTAGGGTGACCTATTTTGGTCACTATTATATTGAAGTCCATTGGGATAGATTACTTGACTTGGATTTTAAGCAGCCAAGGTAACGCAAGCCATAAATGGTAGATCAAGGTTGGCGGAACCCGCCATTATCAGTGTGATCGGTCAACCATCTAACCATCTAGTGTGTATAGGATTGTAGCAGTTTTCTCTCAACATCTGTTGTTGGATGAGGCTGTAGGATTTCTACAAGCCCAATCCTTTTAACCTCATCTCAGGGAAGATAGACCTGTGCTAAAAGTTGCTGGTAGTGTCTTATTCTCCAGTTCACATTCACAACATGGTAAAAGTAGGCTGAGCCCTGGGGTCGGATGGAATAGCAGGGCATTTGTCCGACAACAATCTTAAGTGTATGGCCTGCTCAACCCCTTAAAGCTCAATGACATATATATCCCTCATGCTTCAGTGACCCTGCGCTCCTCTGATGCTGAAATCTGCCTTTGCTTGCAGCATGGAAGCGCTCAGTTCTGACCGGCGTCATGACCATGCTACTGATATGAACTCTCAATATTCAGGGGCGCACAGCCCCCCCAGCAGCAGGAAGCTGAGGAGCAGAGAAGCGGTGCGCTCCTGAAGAAAGAGGATTAGACATCCCCTTTAAGACTTACACAAGAAAAACACAATAATATGTTATTGCGAAGTGAAAGGCACATTGTACTAAGTTTCTAGGCTATTTTTACACCTAAAAATTAGAATGAAAAACTTCCATGTACACATGAAGGACTCGTCCAAACTAAATGAACATTTAATTAAGGCAATGATTACATTTGTTTTCGGAGTTGTCCTTTCAGTATAAGTGTACAGTACTGTAAATCAGAAGGGCAGAACATCCCATTCATTAGTTTTACAATTTATTGTCCAATTAGTTGGACAATAAATAAAAAATTCTAATGATCATGTATGTCAAGGAAACTAAAATGTATGGAAGAAAAGTTATGGAGCACACTATTGCTTGTACCCATTATTTTTAATTAAACGTATGTATCACTAATTTTAAAGATCATATATTACTTTTGTTTGGATTACTAGAACAAGAAAGTCATCTAAATGACGACAGCAGAAAAACGTATCATTTGGTGGTGATATTATTATTATTTATACAATGACATCACAAAATACTCCTGGTTGAATGATACTAAATGGCTCTATAGAAAATATCCAATTTCCTGAATGTTTTGTTTCGGGTTCATCACTTGTAGTCACCATAATTGTTCTACTGATAGTAGACAATAACAATGAGCAGGAAAGTCAATGGAGGCAGGAGGAGACAGGGACTAGGAAATAAACAGGAGTTTACAGGAAACGGCTATAATGAGAGAAACAAATGCATAGCAGCTGAACAAATGATCTGAAATGTATTTTATACTTAACGGCTGCAGTAAAATGATTTCTAGAAACGATGAATAGAGGTAATATAGAGGGTGCAGAGATTTAAGGAAATCAAGGAACCTCTGCCACATAGAAGGTCCTGTTATAGGTTCTGCACTGTGGTTTGGGACTACAGGTTTCTTCTCTGCCTCTTAAGACCCCCATACACATTAGAGTAAAGTTGTTCACACCCACCAATTTCAGCAGAACAGGAATAAATATTTAATGTGTATGGGGCGTCTTAGTGGGGTTGTCGACTACTCACCAAAACTCTTCTTAAATATTATATTCCCTAGTGTGAACTAAAAATAACACATACTCACCTTTCGAACCAGTGCTGTTCCAGTGATATAGGGGCCGAGACTCCCAGGAAATGAGGAACATTGTTATGCCATTTGGTTGCTAATGGGCTGTGCGAGGAGTTTGCCTTGTTCTAAAGACTATTGGGCCAATGCACGTAGAGCAGAATCCACGGTATTAAGGGATACAGACTTTTTCCAGCATGGAGCACTGGTTACATCGAACATATTGTTGTGTTTTATTAGAGATTTGCTTGCTCGTCAGATTAAGTGCACTAATTTCACCTGGAAAGTGTTCAGCCTCTGGAATCAATGTTTCCATTCAGTGACAGTAAGCAGAGGAAGACTGATGAATCTTAAGTATACATAAGGCCAGACAGGAGATTAGTAAAGGTAAATGTAAAAGCAATCATGTCATTACTCTCCTCAGTGTCTCAGGGGCCTCAATTAAGACATTGTTCTCCCAGTCACTAGTCCCATTGTGTGGATGGGGGTAGTAGATCCAGTGGAGCAGTTACCACTGGGGATCTCACATGCTGTCCCAGGTGATGGGCTCAGCATCAGGAAAGTACCTCCACCAATGCACAGTTAGCTTTGGAGGGGGGGTGTTTCCCAAGGGCCAGGCTCAATTCCAGAGGGGTGGCTTGGGGTATTTGAATATGAATGTGTGGCAGTCTTCTCTAGATCTCCTTCATTGTATTTGAAACTTACTATGCATACTACAATATATACCACTATGTATACTACTAACCTACTACACCCGCAACACTGCATTGGAAACTTGCAGAAATATTCCCATTTAGATGTCTGCATGGCTACATTTTTGCTGTAAATATTTAGTTTTGCGCTTTCACAGTCAAAGCTTTCTGCCTGTGCCAAAATGATAGGGAGGTCATAGCTGTGCTCTATCAGAACTAGCCCAGTGCTTCATGTGCTTCTTCTAAAGGCTTAGCAGCTTCACTTCTGTAGTTAAGGTAAAGCCATAATCTTATGAGCAGCTTTAAAATAACTTTTTTGATCAGGATCTGGATTCCTTATCTGAGGCTTTTCCTTACCGACTCAGACCTGGGGTGGGAATTAAAAGGGGGGAGAAATATCTAAAAAGTATTCATACTGTATGTGCACAGAAAGCATATAGTAAAGGAGAGCTAATAAGCTCTGGTTTATCAGGAGAGTGCAGGTAAGCTCAACTCTGCATAACATTAGCAAAAACATACATTTCAAGCTGAGAACTACTGCAATATGGTTATTATATCTAATGATACATATACACATTTGATGTTCCCCGATCTTCTCTATAAACTTTGATGGTGAAATTGGATCTCAATGAGTAGAGTATGGAAAGCCGCTATGGAACACTTCTGACAATGCTACTTCTGGAGGGATTAAATGATTGTGCACATTGCAATCCAATATGCCTGATCTTTGTTTTGTTTGGGGAGTTTAACTACTCGGATGCACAGTAGATAATCTTAGGATTCTCTGTGTAGGACAAACTTACTAAAAGAGCAAAAAGATTCACGCTGCCATGGCCCAGGGCGCAGTTTTATCCTCTGTTGCACCCGGATGAAGGCAGTCTTCCCTCCTGTTGTTGGCATCCTCAGCTCAGCATCCCAGCACTTCTTGTACTTATCAGATCATGAAGTGTCATGGCATCAGGGTCTAGTAAGCGCAAGAGCTTCCCAGGATGCTGGACATAGAAGTGAAGACTAACTTTGTCCAGCTGCTACAGGACTGGACACCGGACAAATCTTTTTGCTCAACTCTACTATTAATATCTGACAGCATATTGTTAGGATATACCATGAATATGTGATTGTTGTAGGGTCTACTAATGGTGCTGGCCACTAGAATAATGGGGTAGCTGTGCTCAGTGGGATGTGGCATGTCCACCACCTTTTACGAGACATAGTGCCACCTTTATCTATGCGCTGAGTTAACCTAGAAAGTGTGTGCAAAAATGATACTCTTTGGCATACATTTGTCCAAAATGTATTGGAAAATTGGGGCAAATACAATAAAATCTCCTTTATCTAAACAGATTTCTGGTTTTTCAATTCCACCATATATTATACTGTACATACTGGACATCTTTGAGAATTCAAGACCCCTAGAACACCACTTTTCAATGCAATTTTTGTGCTTGTCTTCAATACTTTTCACAGTATCAGTATTCTTTTTTTAGGTATACAAACATAACTTTTAGACTCATACGCCAAATATGTAAATGTAGCCTAACGTGTACTAACTCAGTGTTGCTTTGTTGTGTTTGCCCAAACAGGCGTGAACTTGGCAGCGTTTATCATCATTGTGTTTTCCTATAGCAGCATGTTCTATAGTATCCACAAAACTGCAATTATGGCAACTGAAATTCACAACCACATCAAGAAAGAAATGACTTTAGCTAAGAGATTCTTCTTCATCGTATTCACAGATGCCTTGTGCTGGATTCCTATTTTCATACTTAAACTCCTTTCCCTGCTTCAAGTTGAGATACCAGGTGGGTGTAAGTTTTCTATTAAACCAGTGACCTTTGTTATTCACCAAATATTCAGAAATAACCAAGTGGATTTCCTTCCATTCTCTGCAAAATGCATTCAACAGCTATCATGATTGTGTCTGTATAATCCTTGTAGTATTGCTGTAATACAACTGATCTGTTTATAACTGAGGATTTATAACTGAGGATTATTGCACATAATAGTTATTCTTGCTGTTTCCTAATTATAATATTTAGGTAGATAGTAATGTAACCTGAAATTCCAGAAAAAAAACATGGCTCTCTAAAAACAACTGCTTTCAAATCCTACCTAAGAGTAACTATCAGTGTATTAACATATAGTAACATAGTAATGTAGGTTGAATATAGACCCTATGGGGCCAACAACTGAGGGGGTCCATTTCCACCCAGACTTAAAGGGCTGTTACTAATGTCTAGATGTCGGAAGGGGAAGTAGAAATATAAATCTGGTCCCATTCTAAGTTTTACAATGGAACCCCTTGGTTACTCTTGCTGTGTGTATTATCCCTTCTAAACTACATTATGCTTCATCCCTGAGATATCCCTGCACCCTAATAAACGTTGTCCAGATAATATCTGCAAAAGTCCATGAAGAATTGCTTTCAGGAGTACATTTCCAAGAGTAAGGCTCTGTTCACATATCCATTTATCCTTCCGTTTGTCTGTTCTATTTCAAACAGACATACCAAACAGATAAACAGATTCGGCATCCTGGGCACTGCTATTTTAAATGGAAGCACAGTGTTCCCATTGATTTATATTGGATCCATTTGGTTTCCTGCATGAAGAAACAGGAATGCACGGGATTCTAAGTCCACTCATCTGTTCCATTTGCCTATTCTAAATAGAGCAGACAAATGGAAAAGATAAACGGTTATGTGAGCGGAGCGTAAGAAAATTGAATTTCTGAAAAAAAAACTAACTACATTATGGAAGATATAATCAATAAAAAAAAAATGTGCAAGGGACAAAATATAACAATGTCTTCGATAAGAGCATTAATTTTATTAGATTAAATTAAAAGATATGTACAATACAATTCAAGCAAATTCCTACACAGGACAGGAGAAACAACAAAGAAGATTGATGGATGTACATGGGCATACCAAATGCAAATCATAGGATATATATCAATTCACTGGTCTATTGATGCCCAAAGCTAGAACTTAAGATATAACATTTATTGGTATAAAAAGATATTGGCTATAAAACCCCTTTTGCAAAAATCAAGTTAATGATACATAGTAATTCTAAAGAGTAAATACAGTTGTGCTCAAAAGTTTACATACCCCGGCAGAATTTTTCCTTTCTTGGCCTTGTTTCAGAGAATATGAATGATAACAAAAAAAAACATTTTCGCCACTCATGGTTATTGGTTGGGTGAAGCCATTTATTGTCAAACTACTTTGTTTTCTCTTTTTAAATCTTAATGACAACCAAAAACATCCAAATGACCCTGATCAAAAGTTCACATACCCTGGTTATTTTGGCCTGATAACATGCATAGAATTTGACACAATTGGGTTTGAATGACTACTAAAGGTAACATCCTCACCTGTGACCTGTTTGCTTGTAATCAGTGTGTGTGCATAAAAGCTGAGTGAGTTTCCGGAATCCAGACAGACTCTTGAATCTATCATCCAGCCACTGACGTTTCTGGATTGTGAGTCATGGGGAAAGCAAAAGAATTGTCAACGGATCTACGGGAAAAGGTAGTTGAACTGTATAACACAGGAAAGGGATACAAAAAAATATCCAAGGAATTGATAATGCCAGTCAGCAGCATTCAAATTGTGATTAACAAATGGAAAATCAGGGGCTCTGTAAAAACCAAACCACGGTAGACCAACAGAAGTTTCAGCCACAACTGCCAGGAAAATTGTTTGGAATGCAAAGAAAAACCCACAAATAACATCAGCTGAAATTCAGGACTCCCTGAAAACTAGCGGTGTGACTGTTTCAAGATGCACAATAAGGAGGCACTTGAAGAAAAATGGGCTGCATGGTCGAGTCATCAGAAGAAAGCCATTACTGCGCAAATGCCACAAAGTGTTACGGATCCGGGTGGTGGAACCTCTGTGCTGCGGTGCAAGGAGGGACCAGAGGGGCATGACTAAGTATCTACTCGGCCTGACCAAGGTCGCACGGCGGCTTAGTCGACTCCGTGAACCAGGGAGGGACTGAGCAGAGGGACCAGCTGCCACTCTGGGACCGACATTGTATGAGAGCAGGTGACTCCCACGGGTCAGAAGGTAGGAACTGACCGGTACAGCGGAAGAGCACGGCAGGCAGGCTGACGGGTGGTCCGGGTAGACAGGCAGGCTGATTCGGCTGATAGCCAGACAGGTGCTCCGGGTAGGCAAGCTGGCGGGCACAACAGGTAACAGTCAGGTGCTTCCGGGTAAGCAGGCAAGCGGGCATGGCAGGTAAAGGCAGGTGCTTCCAGGTAAGCAGGCAAGCGGGCACAGCAGGTAACAGGCAGGTGCTTCCAGGTAAGCAGGCAAGCGGGCACGGCAGGTAAAGGCAGGTGCTTCCAGGTAAGCAGGCAAGCGGGCACGGCAGGTAACAGGCAGGTGCTTCCAGGTAAGCAGGCTGACGGGCATGGCAGGTAACAGACAGGCGCTTCCAGGTAAGCAGGCAGGCAGACATGGCAGGTAACAGGCAGGTGCTTCCAGGTAAGCAGGCACGCAGAGCCCATAGACAGACTGGCGGACTGGACTGTAGGCAGACTGTCGGGCTGGAAAGTAGTCAGACTGGCAGACTGGACTGAAGAACAAACTGGCGACTGACTTGCAGAGGACCTGAGGGCTGAAGCAAAGTAAGTATAACAGAGCAACAACCTTGCACGGGCACCTCCATATTGGAGGAGGTGCCTTTTATAGAGAAAGTCCTCTGGCCATTGGCAGGGGACTCTTTAGGATGGCGCGCACGGCCCCTTTAAGAGGGAGGGAGCGCGTGCGTGCCCTAAGCACAGTGCCAGGGAAGCTGCGTGCACCAGCAACAGCAGCAGGGAGGCTGGAAGACGCTGGAGCCGGACCGCGGGGGTAGGGGGGCGGCGTCTCTGCCTGGCAGGGGGCAGAGGCGCCGATGCTACAGTATCCCCCCCTTTACGCCCCTTCTTTTTTAGGCCTGCAAGAAATTCTTTAAGAAGAAGAGGGGCATGGATGTTCTCCCTGGGTTCCCAAGACCTCTCCTCCGGGCCAAACCCCTTCCAATCCACCAGAAAAAAGGTTTTTCTTCTTACCCTTTTGGTGGCCAAAATGTTCTCTACCTCATAGACGTCCTCAGTGGAGACTGGAGCTGGAGTGGTACCTGGATCATCAGAAAAAGAATTAAGAGCAACTGGTTTGAGAAGAGATACGTGGAAGGAGTTGGGAATCCGTAAGGTGGCCGGGAGTTTTAGCTTGTAAGCCACGGGATTGATTGGCTTGAGAACCTCAAACGGGCCGATGAACCGCGGACCCAACTTATACGATGGTATTTTGAGCCGAACATGTTTGGAGGAGAGCCAGACCCTGTTTTCCGGATGGAATTGCGGCGGATCCAGACATCTCTTATCGGCATGTTTCTTCATCCGCTCAGAGGACAAAAGAAGTGTGGATCTAGTGTTTTCCCAAATAGTACAAAATTCGCTGACCAGAGACTCAGCGGCAGGATTGTCCACAGAAGCGGAGACGGGAAATGGAATCCGGGGGTGTTGACCGTAGACTACAAAGAACGCGGATTTGGAAGAAGACTCATTCTCATGGTTGTTATAGGAGAACTCAGCCTAGGGCAGGAGCTCAACCCAATCGTTATGGTGAGCATTGACGAAATGCCGGAGAAAGCTGGTAAGGACCTGGTTGATACGTTCCACTTGACCAATGGACTGGGGATGATAAGCAGAGGAGAAATCCAGGGTGACATCCAGCAGCTTACACGTAGCTCTCCAGAAGCGCGAAGTGAACTGAACCCAGCAATCAGACACAATGTGGAGGGGAAGGCCGTGGAGATGAAAGATGTGATTGATGAAGTCCTTAGCCAGCACAAATGCGAACGGGAGACCAGGCAGAGGGATGAAATGGGCCATTTTAGAAAAGCGGTCAGCGACCACCAAATGACAGTACAACCGGCAGAAACAGGGAGATTCGTAATAAAGTCCATAGCTACAGTATGTGTTGCCACGGGGCGGAAGAGACCGGTAGAGGCAGGAGACGGCCGGCGGGAAGATGCCTGGGAACTTTGTTACGGGCACAGGAGGAGCAAGTCGTGACGAAATCCGCAACATCCTTGCGTAGAGAGGGCCACCAGTAATTCCGGGTGATGAGCAGGAAGGTCTTCCTCTGGCCTGCATGGCCAGCTAGTTTGGACGAATGACCCCAGAGAAGAACCTTCTTACTATCCGGAACAGCTACAAAAGTCTTACCGGGAAGAAGACGAGACAGGTCAAACTGGGCCACAGTCATTACTCTGGAGGGGTCGATGATATGCAGAGGCTCCTCCTCTTGGTCGGAGGACAGGAATGAGTGGGATAGAGCGTAGGCTGTAATGTTCTTGTCCGCAGGGTGGTAATATAGAGTAAAGCAGAATCGGGCAAAGATCAGAGACCACCGGCCCTGATGTGGATTGAGTCTCTGGGCGTTTTGTAAATAGGCCAGGTTTTTGTGTTCTGTGTAGATGATTACCGGGTGCAGAGCCCCCTCGAGCAGGTAGCGCCACTCCTCCAGCGCCAATTTGTTGGCAAGCAGCTCACGATCTCCTATAGAGTATTTGCGCTCGGATGAGGAGAAGAGCTTGGAGAAGAAGCCGCAGGTTACCATTCTCCCGGGCGGGGATTTCTGGGTGAGCACCGCTTCGGCTCTGGAGGAGGAAGCATCAACCTCCAGGAAGAACTGCTTGTTGCAATCCGGACGGTGCAGCACAGGGGTGGAGGAGAAGGCTTGTTTTAGGGAGACGAAGGCCTCCTCCGCTTCGGAAGTCCATTCCTTGGGATTTGCTCCCTTACGGGAGAGCACGGAGATGGGAGCGGTCCAGGAGGAAAAATGAGGGATGACGAGGCGGTAATAATTTGCGAAGCCCAGGAATCGCTGAATCGCCTTCAACCCCACCGGTCGGGGCCATTTTAAGACGGCAGAAACCTTCTCAGGGTCCATCCGAAGATCAGTCTCGGAGATAATATAACCCAGGAACGGAAGGGAAGTCTCCTCGAAGAGACATTTCTCAAATTTTGTGCAGAGATGATTCTGCCGGAGCATTAGCAGATCCTGACGAACATTCCTCTGGTGTGTGGGCAGATCCGGAGAGAAGACCAAGATATCGTCCAGGTACACCACTATGCAAGAATACAACAGATCTCGGAAGATGTGATTAACCAGCTCCTGGAAGATGGCAGGAGCATTACAGAGACCAAAGGGCATCACACGGTATTCATAGTGAGCGTCTCGGGTGTTGAATGCCGTCTTCCACTCGTCTCCCTGGCGGATCGGGACCAAATTATACGCCCCGCGAAGATCGAGCTTTGTGAAGATCCTCGCGCCTTTAAGGCGGTCGAACAGCTCCGAGATGAGAGGCAGGGGGTACTTATTCTTGATGGTAATCTGGTTAAGGCCCCTGTAGTTGATACACGACCGTAGTGAGCCGTCTTTCTTTTTAACGAAAAAGAATCCTGCTCCAGCCGGGGAAGTAGATTTCTGAATGAATCCCCTAGCAAGATTCTCCTCAATGTACTCAGACATGGCCCGGGTCTCAGCCAGCGACAAGGGGTAGATACGCCCGCGGGAAGGAGAAACACCGGGTACCAGGTCGATTGGGCAATCATACGGCCTATGAGGTGGTAGTGTCTCAGCTTCCTTCTTGTCCGCATAGGACCAGTAGAGTGCCGGCAGACCTGGTAGATTAGTCGGAGAAGACGGAGGTCGAGCCGGAAGAACCGGAACCAGGCAGGTCTCATGGCAATACTGCCCCCAACAGAGCATCTCACCAGATCGCCAATTCAGGATGGGTTCATGTCTCTGTAGCCAGGGTAGACCTAGCAATAGGGAGTGAGAGAGTCCGGATAGCACATGAAAGGAGATCCTCTCCGAGTGTAGCATTCCCACCTGAAGGGTTACTGGCTCTGTGACGAGCAAGATGGTCTCCGGAAGGAGTCTCCCATCCACGGAAGCGACTGCCAATGGTTCGGCCAGACGTTTGGTAGGAATCTGATACCGCTCCCCAAGGGCCTGAGAAATGAGATTCCCAGCGGCTCTGGAATCCAGGTGGGCGGTCTCAAAGAAGCGGGTCTCACCACTGGAAATAGCAACAGATAGAGTCAAGGACAGAGAGGATTTACTCTTGCCTAGGACGACCTCTCCGAGCGGTCCTAGACACTGAAGTTTCCCGGCTTCACCGAACAGGAATGGATCAGATGCTCCTTACTGCCACAGTAGAAGCAGCTCCCCTCGGCTCGGCGCGTCTCTTGGCGAGACTTGACCATCTTAGTCTGGTCAATTTGCATGGGTTCGGGCGAGCGTGCCTGGGGAAGTGTTGGTTGGGAGGCAGGTTTCTGGAATACAGGAGCGAGACGAGGAAATCTTCTCTCCCGGGTAGTCTCCTTAACTCGATGTCAATCCGGGTAGCTAGTGACACCAGGTCATCCAGGGTGGAAGGGTTGTCACGACCAGCAAGCTCATCCTTGATCCGTCCGGAAAGACCCTCCTAGAAGGTGGACACCAGGGCCTCGTTGTTCCAGGCAAGCTCGGATGCGAGGGTACGGAACTGTATGGCATACTGGCCCACAGTGAGACTCTCTTGGCGGAGATGGAGAAGAGAGGAGGCAGTAGAAGTCTTTCGTTCGGGCTCATCGAAGACCTTCCGGAGGGCAGTGAGGAAAGCCGGAAGATCGGACACCAGGGGATCCCCTCTTTCCCATAGAGGGTTTAGCCATGCCAATGCTTCCCCGGTGAGGTGAGACATGATGAACGCCACCTTGGCCCGGTCGGAGGGAAACTGATGTGCCAGGAGTTCAAAGTGCAGAATGCACTGGTTTTGAAAACCCCGACATAAGACGGGGTCACCACCGAAACGTGGGGGCGCAGAGAGCCGGGGACCAGGGCCGGATGCCATGACACTAGTAGGCTGAGGCGTCGCCAGAGCGGGTGCCGCTCGGCTCGAGACAGACACAGGTGGGATGGACAGCATGTCCAGGCGCGAGTTGACAGACTGTAGGTAGGTCAGGATAGTTTCCTGTTGGGATCTCTGACGAGAAACCTCCTGGTACAAGTCAGAAAGCGAAGGAGCCTGGGAGCCACCGGGTTCCATGGCCCGTGCAAAATGTTACGGATCCGGGTGGTGGAACCTCTGTGCTGCGGTGCAAGGAGGGACCAGAGGGGCGTGACTAAGTATCTATTCGGCCTGACCAAGGTCGCACGGCGGCATAATCGACTCCGTGAACCAAGGAGGGACCGAGCAGAGGGACCAGGTGCCACTTTGGGACCGACCTTGTATGAGAGCAGGTGACTCCCACGGGTCAGAAGGCAGGAACTGACCGGTACAGCGGAAGAGCAGGCAGGCTGACGGGTGGTCCGGGTAGACAGGCAGGCTTATTTGGCTGATAGCCAGACAGGTGCTCTGGGGAGGCAAGCTGGCGAGCACATCGGGTAACAGGCAGGTGCTTCCAGGTAAGCAGGCAAGCGGGCACGGCAGGTAAAGGCAGGTGCTTCCAGGTAAGCAGGCAAGCGGTCATGGCAGGTAACAGGCAGGTGCTTTCAGGTAAGCAGGCAAGTGGGCACGGCAGATAAAGGCAGGTGCTTCCAGGTAAGCAGGCAAGCGGGCACGGCAGGTAACAGGCAGGTGCTTCCAGGTAAGCAGGCTGGCGGGCACGGCAGGTAACAGGCAGGTGCTTCCAGGTAAGCAGGCAGGCAGACACAGCAGGTAACAGGCAGGTGCTTCCAGGTAAGCAGGCGGGCAGAGCCCATAGACGGACTGGCGGACTGGACTGTAGGCAGACTGTCGGGCTGGAAAGTAGTCAGACTGGCGGACTGGACTGAAGAACAAACTGGCGGACAGGACTGACTTGCAGAGGACCTGAGGGCTGAAGCAAAGTAAGTATAACAGAGCAACAACCTTGCACGGGCACCTCCATATTGGAGGAGGTGCCTTTTATAGAGAAAGTCCTCCGGCCATTGGCCGGGGACTCTTTAGGACAGCGCGCGCGGCCCATTTAAGAGGGAGGGAGCGCGCGCCCTAAGCACAGTGCCAGGGAAGCTGCGTGCACCAGCAGCAGCAGCAGGGAGGCCAGAAGATGCCGAAGCAGGACTGCGGCGGTAGGGGGGACGGCATCTCTGCCTTGCAGGGGGCAGAGACTCCGATGCTGCACAAAGTATCTCGCCTACAATACGCCAAACAGCACAGAGATAAGCCTCAAAACTTCTGGTACAAGGTAATTTGGAGTGATGAGACCAAAATTTAACTTTTTGGCCACAACCATAAACGTTACATTTGGAGAGAGGTCAACAAGGCCTATGATGAAAGGAACACTATTCCTACAGTAAAGCACGGAGGTGGATCGCTGATGTTTTGGGGATGTGTGATCTACAAAGGCACAAGAAACTTGGTAAAAGTTGAAGGAAAGATGAATACAGCAAGTTATCAGCAAATACTGGAGGCAAATTTGCGCCTGGGACGTACTTGGATGTTCCAACATGACAACGATCCAAAACACAAGGCCAAATCGACCTGTCATTGGCTACAGCAGAACAAAGTGAAAGTTCTGGAGTGGCCATCTCAGTCTCCTGACCTCAGTATCATTGAGCCACTCTGGGGAGATATCAAGCGCGCAGTTCATGCTAGACAGCCCAGGAATTTACAGGAACTGGAGGCTTTTTGCCAAGAAGAATGGGCAGCTTTACCATCTGAGAAAATAAAGAACCTCATCCACAACTACCACAAAAGACTTCAAGCTGTCATTGATGTTAGAGGGGGCAATACACGGTATTAAGAAATGGGTTATGTGAACTTTTGATCAGGGTCATTTCAATGTTTTTAGTTGTCATTAAGATTTAAAAAGAGAAAACACAGTAGTTTGACAATAAATGGCTTCACCCAACCAATAACCATGAGTGGAGAAAAAGTTTTTTTGCTATCATTCATATTCTCTGACACAAGGCCAAGAAAGGAAAAATTCTGCCGGGGTATGTAAACTTTTGAGCACAACTGTATGTACAGGGGATTACATGTGGCATACACACAAAAAATCAGTAATACATAACTGCGATCAGCTCACCCACCAAAAGACCTGACACATGTTTCACCACAGCTTTGTCAGGGGACATTTGACTTACATCGTTGAAGACTAGCTAAGCTACTAAGCATGTTTTCTGATACAAAATGCCTACCATATACAATTGCAACCAGCCATTGTGAATGCAACTATCTAGTATAATATAAAACTTTTTATTATTACATTTATATATAAACTGCATAATGATGTTCAAAGGTATAGACACATGCATCACATGTGGAAAAGCAGACCACACAACATGTAGCCTGCTGTTTTGTGTTGCCCCCAACCATACGGAAACATAAAAGCACTCACGTTGAAATGGCAAGTAGGTGACCCCTATTTCTCCAACATGCGGATGTCCCATAAGAGGAAACCGCACTGATCAGACTTTTATGGCATATACTGTAGGTACAGGTAGTTCCTGAGCTGTCAACATCCGACTTACGTACAACTCATACTACAAATGAATGCTATTACTGTAAGACAGAGGGTTCCAGGGTATAGGCAAGGCGTACTACTCAGCATTCAAGCAGTTGCCGATGAGGGGTGCTTGTCTTTTTGGGTCTGGTTCGTAATACAATACTGTACATTACAGGAAGTTGGCTCTTGTGGGTGTGCAGACGAGGGATGCCCGCCTCTTCTTCTATATCTGGTACAGTACTGTACATTACAAGAAACTGGCTCTTGTTGGATGTGCAGGCGAGGGGTGCCCGCCTCTTCTTCTAGGTCTGGTACAGTACACTCAGGGCCGGCTCCAGGTTTTTGTGGGCCCTGGGCGAAAGAGTCTCAGTAGGCCCTTTTAACACATACAATGATTCATGATGCACAGATACAGCAGAGAAATATATATATAGTACAATGCCGAATATTTCACTTCTTACATTACATGACTGATATCTATTCTAAATTCCACAATAGCGCAGAAACCGGCAAATCGCTCCATACAGAATACTGGCCCCCATAAAATGCTCCATACAGAATACTGGCCCCCATAAAATGCTCCATACAGGATACTGGCCCCCATATAACGCTCCATACAGGATACTGGCCCCCATATAACGCTCCATACAGGATTCTGGCCCACATATAACGCTCCATACAGAATACTGGCCCCCATATAACGCTCCATGCAGGCTGTGCCCCCACATAATGCTCCATGCAGGCTGTTCCCCCACATAATGCCTCATTCAGGCTGTTCTCCCCCCTTATAATGCTCCATGCAGGCTGTTCCCCCCCATGTAATCATGTAATGCCCCATGCAGGATGTCACCCCCCCTTATAGTGCCCCATGCAGAATGTCACTCCCCCCCTCCCTTATAATGCCCCATGCAGGATGTCACACACCCCCTCCCTTATAATGCCCCATGCAGGATGTCACCCCCCTCCCTTATAATGCCCCATGCAGGATGTCACCTCTCCCCTCTCTTATAATGCCCCATGCAGGATGTCACCTCTCCCCTCTCTTATAATGCCCCATGCCTCTATACATTAAAAAAAAAAAATCAAATACTCACTTCCCCTCACCTGCTGCTGCTGCTCTGAACTCCAGCGTCGCCGACGTCTTCCCGCTCTGCACTGTGACAGCTCAGGAGACAGCGTGGTATGAAGACGTCACCGCGCCCTCTGACCTGAGACGTCACAGTCAGAGGATGCGGAAGATTCCAGAGCTGCTGCGGAGGCACGGGGACGGGTAAGTATTGTGCCGGCTGCCGGGACCCTGACCAAGCGGGGGGGAGCGGGCGCTGACACCGATCTTCCCCGCTCACGGGTCCCATAGTGCTGCGGGGTGCCCGACGGTGAGTGGGCCCCCCCACCTGTTCAGGGCCCCTGCACTTGCCCGGGTGCGCACGCCGGCCCTGAGTACACTTTTGTACATTACAGGAAGTTGGCTCTTGTTGGGTGTGCAGATGAGGGGTACCCGCCTCTTCTTCTAAGTCATGTACAGTACATTATTGTGCATTACAGGAAGTTGGCTCTTGTTGGATGTGCAGGTGAGGGGTGCCCACCTCTTCTTCTAGGTCTGGTACAGTACACTATTGTACATTACAGGTAGTTGGCTCTTGCTGGATGTGCAGGTGAGGGGTGCCCACCTCTTCTTCAAGGTCTGGTACGGTACACTATTGTACATTACAGGAAGTTGGCTCTTGTGGGTGTGCAGGCGAAGGGTGCCTGCCTCTTCTTCTAGGTCTGGTACAGTACTGTACATTACAAGAAGCTGGCTCTTGTTGGATGTGCAAGCAAGGGGTGCCTGACACATCCGGGTGTTGTATGGTACAGTACTGTACATTCAGGAAGCTGGCTCTTGTTGGGTGTGCAAGCGAGGGGAGCCCACCTCTTCTTCTAGGTCTGGTACAGTGCTGTACATTACAAGAAGCTGGCTCTTGTTAGATGTGCAGGCAAGGGGTGCCCACCTCTTCTTCTAGGTCTGGTACAGTACACTATTGTACATTAGAGGAAGTTGGCTCTTGTTGGGTGTGCAAGAGAGGGAAGCCCACCTCTTCTTCTAGGTCTGGTGCAGTACACTATTGTACATTACAGGAAGTTGGCTCTTGTTGGGTGTGCAGGCGAGGGAAGCCCGCCTCTTCTTCTAGGTCTGGTACAGTACACTATTGTACATTACAGGTAGTTGGCTCTTGTTGGATGTGCAGGTGAGGGGTGCCCACCTCTTCTTCAAAGTCTGGTACAGTACACTATTGTACATTACAAGAAGCTGGCTCTTGTTGGATGTGCAGGGAAGGGGTGCCTGACACATCCGGGTGTTGTACGGTACAGTACTGTACATTCAGAAAGTTGGCTCTTGTTAGATGTGCAGGCGAGGGGTGCCCGACACATCCGGGTGTTGTACGGTACAGTACTGTACATTCAGGAAGTTGGCTCTTGTTGGGTGTGCAGACGAGGGGAGCCCATCTCTTCTTCTAGGTCTGGTACAGTGCTGTACATTACAAGAAGCTGACTCTTGTTAGATGTGCAGGTGAGGGGTGCCCACCTCTTCTTCTAGGTCTGGTACAGTACACTATTGTACATTACAGGAAGTTGGCTCTTGTTGGGTGTGCAGGCGAGGGAAGTCCACTTCTTCTTCTAGGTCTGGTACAGTACACTATTGTACATTACAGGAAGTTGGCTCTTGTTGGGTGTGCAGGCAAGGGAAGTCCACCTCTTCTTCTAGGTCTGGTACAGTACACTATTGTACATTACAGGAAGTTGGCTCTTGTTGGGTGTGCAGGCGAGGGAAGTCCACCTCTTCTTCTAGGTCTGGTACAGTACTGTACATTACAAGAAGCTGGCTTTTGTTGGATGTACAGACAAGAGGTGCCAGTCTCTTCTTCCAGGTCTAGTACTGTACTGTACATTACAATACAAGAAGCTTGCTCTTGTTGCATGTGAAGACGAGGGATGCCCGCCTCTTTATCCGGGTCTGGAACTATACAGTACTGTACAATACAGGAAGTTACTTCACCATCAAGTGATAGCCTCAGTACGTTGACAACAACAAAAAAAACACAGTTTACAATTTGTACCTTTTTTTATATAGATGCAGAATTAAAATGTAACTTTTAATAGATATTTAATAAAACATATAAAGGACAAACCACCCAAGTGATAGATATATACATAAAAAAGGAACTTTCATTCCCTATAATGAACTCATACTCGTCCCTGACTGACAGCGGAGGTTGGCACCCTTTTTCCTACGCCAGTGGCGCCCCTGCTCCTCGGAGGCTTTCCCTTCTATCCCTATAGGGCCCTGATACTAAATAGGGAAAAGAGAATAATTATGTGTATCTGGCACAATTTCATTAGTGCTGTAAATCATAGGTGTATACAGAATGTCTGCTTGCACTATATTAATGATACTTGGATCATATACTTTGTCATAATTGCTAGGGTGTCACACACCTCCAGTCATTTAGCATATCATATTCACATAACCAGTTATAAAACTCAACACGTTTCTCCTCTCTAAGAGGTTCATCAGGAGTAGATGCAACAGGTAAATGTCATAGAAGAAAGATAAAGTAGATCACTTAGCATGATAATAAGAAGAGCAGCTCAACATAACAGAAAAAGTTCATAATGCGGCATCTGGGCAAATAAACAGAGCCCTCGTCAAAGCCCCTAGCAAGGCGAAACGCGCGTTGGGAGTCAGTCTGTCTGTGACACCCTCTGTACACAGTATGTTTCCTTAATATCACTTTATATATCTGTACTGTTTTAGCAGTCTTTATATGCCCAGGTGCAGAGAGACTTTTTTGCTTTGTTCACGTTATGTCTTTTGATATTTAATAAATCATGTATTATTCGAGTCATTTTGCTGTGTAATTGTTTGTAGGTCAGTGGCATCTATATGGTTATGCAGCAGTTTGTACATTTCTATTTAGTTTTGTTTAATTACACCGATTTACAGCACTAATGAAATTGTGTATTTTACATACGTATAGGCATACGGTGCCAGATACACATAATTATTCTCTTTTCCCTATCTAGTATCAGGGCCCTATAGGGATAGAAGGGAAAGCCGCCGAGGAGCGGGGGCGCCACTGGCGTAGGAAAAAGGGTGTCAACCTCCGCTCTCAGGCAGGGACGAGTGTGAGTTCATTATAGGGACTGGTAGTTCCTTTTTTATGTATATATCTATCACTTGGGTGGTTTGTCCTTTATATATTTTGTTAAATATCTATTAAAAGCGACATTTTAATTCTGCATCTATATAAAAAAAAGGTACGATTAGTAATACAGGAAGTTGGCTCTAGTTACTGTCATAAAAATGTAGTTGTTCCAACATGAAAACAAATTCAAATTAAGAACATTTCCTATAGTACCTATCTTGTTCATAACCCCCGGACTGCCTGTATACTATAAATGTCTTAGAAGATAATACCCCTTTAAGTTCTAATTTAGTAATTCATTATAAATTACTTTTACATAGCTAAAATTGTCAAACAAGAATGCACACATAGAAAGTTATGTAATATTCATACAATGGATATTGTTGGCTCACCAAAATCTAAAGAACATTGCTGGTCAATACTCAATGATATATTCTCTAATAGCTTCCAATTCTACATAGCCACATACTAGAGAACTATAGCAATCTGGACATATTACGTGCCTTTCTGTATGATAAAATGCAGCAATTAGAGCCATATTGATGTATCTGGATTCAACACCCAAACTGTCATTTTTTGGGGTTATTAATGTGTCTTCTGAAATATTCGAGAACCCAAGTGAAAACCTCAGAACAGGAGAAGGCTTCTGCTGTCATTTCTGTGTCTATGAAGATAATTGAATGGCCTAGACAACATTATTAAAGGGAACCTATCATGTCCTATCTACTATCTACACTGCCCCCATTGCTTTGTTAGTGATGCAATGTGCATCACTAAAAAGCTTTTTTCATTAAAATTGGTGGTGTTATAATGATCGTATAATATTTTATTACTTATATCTTACCTGCTCGTTTTCAGTCATAGGGGTAGGACCCTCATATTCAGTCAGGGGTGGGCGCCGCATTCAGTCACTGCTGGTGCCGCCCATATATTTGAAATTTGCTCTCGGCGAGCGCTGATATATGTGGGGCGCATGCGCAGGCTTAAGGGTCCCCGCGCGTGCGCAATGAGGCTGTGTAGTTCACAGCTTCACTGCGCATGCGCTATGACCTGCGGCTCCCTATGCGTGTGAACTACACAGTCTCACTGCACACGCGCAGGGATCAGCGAGTCATAGCGCATGCGCAGCGAAGCTGCGAAGTACACAGCCTCACTGCGCGGGAACCCGAAGCCGGACATGTAAAACTGCGCATGCGCCCCACAAATATCGGCACTCGCCGAGAGCAAATTTCAAATATGTGGGTGGCGCCAGCAGTGACTGAATGCGGCACCCACCCCTGACTGAATATGAGGATCACACCCCTATGACTGAAAACAAGCAGCTGGGATATAAGTAATAAAATGTTATAGAATCATTAGAACACCACCAATTTTAGTGAAAATACCTTATTAGTGATGCACATTGTATCACTAATAAAGCAATGGGGGCAGTGTAGATAATTCTAATTTGAAGCTAAGCTATTTTCTTACACGTCTTTATAGCTAATGTATAAGCTTCCAAATATAACCTCAAATCCTGAGAATTATATGAATATTTAAGAGATAACTAGTGATGATTTGAATTGTGCTCCATAATAGTTTTATCTGGAAAGCTCCCAGGTGGAATACATTAAAACCAATGTATGGAACAGCTAGGCATAATACTGACTGTAGTACCACGTTAATGTGACAACGTTTGTTCTAAACTGGCACAATGAACTGACAAATAAATATGCTTCTTACGCTAGGTCGACAGTGATATTTCTTCAAGTTACAAATTTTTGTTTGTCCCCATTATTATAATAAGCACATAAGCACTCTTTTTCTCAGGAACTGAGAAATTAAAATGTTGATGTCTACCTTTCTAAAAAAAAATAGTTTCATACATTTTATAAATATTCATGAAATCTAAGAGAGACATTGATGCAGCATTATACTGAATTAATAGCTATGAATAATGATACTTATAACACATAGTCCATTGACACAGTTTTTTTGCAGTTGAGTGGGAGCGCAAACCTAAAGATGATTTTTATGTAAAAATAAAAAAATGATCACATACTGTATCAGAAAGACTCTTGCCACATTGCATATTATTATTATTTATTATTATTATAGCATAATTTATTCCATGTCGTTTTACATGTGAAAGGGGTATACATAGCAAAAACAACTAAACTTACAATAATCTTGAATGATACAAGTTAGCGACTAGTACAGGAGGAGAGAAGACCCTGCCGCGAGGGCTTACAATCTACAAGGGATGGGTGGGGATAAACTAGTGAGGGTAGAGCTGGTCATGCAGCGGTGTGATGGAGCGAGGGTTACTGCAGGTTGTAGGCTTGTCGGAAGAGGTTGGTCAGGTGGATTAGTCGAGCAGCAGAGTTTAGGAAAGATTGGAGGGGTGCGAGAATGTTAGAGGAGAGGTCACAAAGCAGGAAGTTGCAGTAGTTGAGGCGGGAGATGATGAGGGCATGCACTAGGGTTTTTGCAGATTCGTGGTTGAGGAATGTGTGGATACGGGAGATATTTTTGAGTTGGAGTCGGCAGGAAGTGGAAAGGGCTTGGATATGTGGTTTGAAGGAGAGATTAGAATCCAGGGTTACCCCGAGGCAGCGAGCTTGTGGGACTAGAGAGAGTGGGCAGCCATTGACTATGATGGATAGGTCAGATCGGGGGGTTGAGTGAAATGGTGGGAAGATGATAAATTCAGTTTTATCCATGTTAAATTTTAGAAATCTAGCAGAGAAGAAGGATGAAATAGCAGACAGACTTTGTGGGATTCTGGTTAGTAAGGAGGTGATATTAGAGGTAGATCTGTGTGTCATCAGCATAGAGAGGGTACTGAAAGCCTTGGGACTCTATGAGCTGCCCCAGGCCGAAGGTGTAGATGGTTTTCCTGCTATGTAGTTTTCCTGCTATGCTTCTCGCAGGTCCCAAAACTGAACAACATTAGTCCTTAATGCAGGGTTTTTAAAGGACCAGAGGCAAGAGCCACTGGAAAACCCGGGTTGGAGGGAGGAGGCTGCCCCACTGCCTTCCTGTAGCCTCCTCTAATAAATGAAGGCCCTGCCGGGTTTTACTAATCTGCCTTAGCCAAATAGCCTGACCAGGTCAATGCTCACCTTCATTCCAGCATTGCAGCCGCAGGTGAGTTTGTGACTGCAATGCACTCCAATGGATTTAATAGGTCTCTGTACACATTCTGGGGGATATAAAACATCCCTCGTATACAATCCCGGTCACTGCCTCGCAATGGAGAAGAGCAGGGATCCTAGAACTAAACCTTGGGGGACACCGACAGATAGAGGGCGAGATGAGGAGGTGGTGTGTGAGTGAGTGGGAGACCCTGAATGCCCGGTCTGTTAGGTATGAGGAGATCCAAGATAGGGCCAAGTCTGTGATGCCAAGAGATGAGAGAGTTTGTAGTAAGAGGGAATGGTCCACTGTGTCAGGCAGATGACAGATCCAGGAGGAGGAGGACAGAGTAGTGTCGCTTGGATTTGGCAGTTAGTAGGTCGTTGGTGAAACAACGGATACTGGAAGCCTGTGCTAGCATTTCTTCTGCGGTGTTGCTATCAGTGTATCAAGAGTGGGAGAAGAGGGTTGCATTGACAATCCAACACAATGGGCAGCACTTTTAACACATTTTATAAGTGGTCATAAACTTGTAAAAAACTCATGAAAGAATACAGTTATGTTAAAACCATTGTTTTTCTCATGAAATTCTCAATAAGTTTGAAGTGTCACATGACCCTCTTCACATTGAAAAAAATAAAATTGGATCCAAAATGGCCGACTTCAAAATGGCCACCATGGTCACCACCCATCTGGAAAAGTTTTCCCCCTCCCATATACTAATGTGCCACAAACAGGAAGTTGATATCACCAACCATTCCCATTTAATTTAGGTGTATCCATATAAATGGCCCACCCTGTATAAAGCAGCAGCAGCATCTGCATCGTGTAATGAACTTATGTCTGTAAGAGGGGGAAGGGATTCAGAGAGTGAGTGTAGGTCAAGGTGTTTGAGATTTCTGCGAGGGTGTGCAAGTTTGTGGGTTGGGGATTGTGCACCTGGAGAGGAGAGGGAAGAGAATGTAGGTAGGTTGTGGTCAGACAGAGGGAGAGGAGAGTTAGAGAGGTTATATAGGGAACAGAGGTGGGTGAAGATGTGGTCCAGTGGGTGGCCATCTTTGCGAGTGGGGGCAGAAGACCATTGAGCAAGGCCAAAGGAGGAAGTGAGGGATAGAAGCTTTGAGACAGATGAGTGGGAAGTGTCAATGGAGATGTTGAAGTCGCCCATGATGATAGTGGGGATGTCAGTGGAAAGGAAGTGAAATAGCCAGGTGGTGAAGTGGTCGAAGAAGGTGGTGGCTGCTGAGCCTAGGGGGCAGTAAATGACGGCCTGTTGGAGGGGGAGTAGATGCGCACAGAATGCACCTCTACAGAGGGTGGCAGTGGGGTTTGGGTGAAGGAGCAGTTATTTGACAGGAGAAAACCTACTCCACCATGCTTTTCACTGGAGTGGGGTGTGTGAGAGAGATGGAATCCACTGTACGAATGTGCAGCTGCAGAGGCCGTGTCAGAGAGGGTCAGCCAGGTTTCGGTGATGCCGAGGAAGTAAAGTTTGTTAGTAATGAAAGTGTCATGGATGTAGGAAAGTTTGTTGCAGACGGAGTGAGCGTTCCATAGAGCTCCTGTTAGTGTGACTGGGGAAGCGGGGGCTGGGTATACGGTTCGAAAAGATGCGAGAGTTTGTGATAGTTCTGAGGAGGAGGTGAGATGGATGGGGAGGATGGAGGGAGAGATGAAGAGTTCCTTACTAGGTGTAGGGATTAGGGGGGTTAGTAGAAAGTGGAGGACTATAGGGGAGAAAGTGAGAACAAATAGAAACATTGTTTATTTCGCCTGGGTATCCAATTCAATGTCACACTTGTATGATCCACACTTGGTGATACACATTAGCAGACTATGTCAGCAGACTGAGGACTCACAATATATGTGCTAGCAAATGCATTCAGGTGTTAAGAAAAGGGGTAAAGGCCCCGTCACACATAACGAGATCGCTAGCGAGATCGTTGATGCGTCGCGGTTTTCGTGACGCAATAGCGATCTCGCTAGCAATCTCGTTATGTCTGACAGGTAGCAACGATCAGGCCCCTGCTGTGAGATCACTGATCGTTACAAAGCTTCTTGGACCATTCCTGGGTCGTTGCGCTCCCGCTGGGCAGTGTGCATCGCTGTATTTGACACCTTATCAACGACCTCGTTAGCGATTCAGAACTGAGACACGTAGGCGTGCATAAATTGGACTTTTCCGCGCCCCTCGTCCCCGATTGGTGGTCGCTACTGCGTCCTTGTTTTCTCGGATCCCACCAGCGTTCTCCGGCTGTGACTCCACTTTGAAGAAATCAGACATCTTTAGCGAGGTAGGTATTGTTTGGGGTCTCAAATGAGTTTCCATTTTTAATTCATTTATAGGACATCTACCAATTATCTGCTATCATTGCTCTTCAGGGAGGGAGGGCTTGGCTTCTATCTGTATATATATGCTTTTGCATGGGCAGATATTTTAGGGGTCTCGTGCACACACACCCACACAGCACGTTTTCTGACACGCTGTCCTGGCCAACCGCTTCAGAGTTTTTCACACGCCAATTAACATGAAGCTTAAATCAATAGACTCTGTTGTTTTGGCCTGTTGCACACTTCACAACTTTCTTCGTCTACGTGATGCAATTACGTACTGTCCGCCTGGCTTCGTGGACTCTGTGGAACTAGTCAATGGGGAAGTGGAGCTCGGTGAATGGCGTGCAAACGATCCTGCAATTGCAGACCTTCAACCAGTGGGACATGGCAGAAACACCCATGATGCGAAGACCTGCTTCGACAACTACTGCCAGTATTTTAACGGTCCTGGTGCTGTTCCTTGGCAGCATCAGAACCTATAGTGGGCAACTACTCATGTTTCTACACTACTGACATTTCTGTACTGATGTGTCTAATAAACTGTGTGTTCTACTATGCAAAAGCTTTGTTTCTCATTCTTTCAGTAGTAGCAGTAGTCACCGCAGTAAGCAGTCCATATATATAGATACACACTCATATACACATACGTATACAGATAACTATATATACACATACATACTCTCAAACATACAGATATGCATACACATAAATGGCCATTTACATCTCTATATATATTCATATAAATATATGACATCCATACAGCTGTACAGGAACAATGCACACACCAGTGTTCCCGTCTGACCGGAGACGCAGTAGCAATCCCGTCTGTTGGGCGGTCTTGTACTAAACCAAGGCCGCCCAATCAGAACGCAGTAGCGTCCACCAATCGGAGATGAGGGGGCGCGGAAAAGTAATTTTATGCATGCCTTTGTGACACAGTACAGTCCCTATCAAGGTGTGGATCGTTGAAATAGCTGCTGTGTGAAAGCGTCCCAACGACCGCCGAGATCGTTAGTTAGATCGCTGGGGCGTCCTAAATCGTTGGGAAGTTCTGCCTGTTTGACAGCTCCCCAGCGATCACGAAACGACTCTCCAGTGATCCCAAAACCGTGATGTACTAACGATCTCGCTAGCGATCTCGTTATGTGTGACGGGGCCTTAAGCCTCTGACCCATCTTTATCAGATAATTAAAAATTGGGCCAGATGCAGGATATAACACAAGCAAAGTAAACCAGGCACGTCATAAAGAAAAGAAAAATGTTGAACAGAGTTAGTGAGTACAGGAGAGGTATGGTTTATTATACACATGGAAAGTTGGGTACCATACCTGCAAGAAGAATTGACAAATGGGCATGCTGTTTAGAGTGTGATGGTCATAGATGACCATATTTTTCTTTCCAATAAATATATATGCTGGTAAGTGGATAGAGATCTATGATAGAGGTCATACAGTGGCATCATGAATACCATAATGTTTATTATTTATACTGGATGCCGCTGTATAGAATCATTACTTGCACTGTTCCATAAAGTAAAAAAAAAAACGGAAACCCTGGACTATACTGCACATAGGCAAAGTAGGCCTCTGTAGGGTGAATGAGGGTCTATCGATGGTGCATAGGGTAAATGAATGTACATAACCATTCTAGAAGGTAGAAAAAGAGTCAAGATTTGGTAATAATGTTGCTGTCCCTGTATATCTAATAATCTAAAAACTTCAATCATCCTAATTGATTTCTTAATTTGGTCTCTGTGTAGGCCACGCTAATAAATGTGTGTTTGATAGAAGCAATTAAAATTGTAGTGCCATATGAGGAAGAGCTGGCAAGAATCAATGTTTATTTCATTTACTCACGTGATAGATTTACAGAAAAAGTGCAATGAGACAAAAAAGCAGTGTGTTTCACTGTAAATGTGTAATTGTTTTGTGTGAACAGAAGCGTTAAACTCTTCAAATAAAAAGCTCTAGAAATTAACTAATCTAATATTGTGTCCTCCAGGTTCCATCAGTTCTTGGGTGGTGATCTTCATACTTCCAATAAATAGTGCCCTGAACCCCATCTTGTACACCATAACAACTAGGCCATTCAAGGAAATGATCTGTCAGATTTGGAACAACTACAAACAACGACGTTCAACTGGGAACAAAAGTAGACCAAAGGTTTACTCACCATCCTTTTTCTGGGTGGAGATGTGGCCACTACAAGACCTTTCTGCAGAAATAATGAGACCTGGTATTTACACAGACTCTGAAGTATCAGTAGATACTCACACGACAAGACTAAGCTATACATAGTCGCAGGCCAGAACTTTGTATTTTTTTATTATCAAATTAAGCGGGTAAGGGATCCTTGGACACAATGAATCTCTTCTGACTACTGATGGACTGAATCCAAGTAATGATACAGATGACATTACAGTATGCTCTGGCTTGGACTAATAGCTGAGCAGTCTATAATACATGTAATGTTCACAGTTTTCTAGATTTTTGTATCATCATTATGATAATGTTATCTATGGTCCAACCACTTGGAGGTACAAATCAATAGAACTGGTGGAAAACGGACCAAAAATGAAGTCTGAAAAATCATTTTATACTATATCCCTGTCCACAGGTAAAGAACCATTTAAGCTGTCACACAACCAACTCTTTTTGTTAGACAAAATGTGCTGGTTTTTAAAAGAAAGAAAATGGTGATTTAGATGCTGGTGCAAAACAAATGGACTTTCCACCATGAAACATAATAAAAAGTAATGATGACTTGGTAAAACATTTGTGCACGGTGACAGACATGATCCAGGGTTCAACTACAATTTCTACAGAAAAAATAAAACTAAAGCAAAAACTATTTGTAATAAGTGAAAAATATTGAAATAATGTGCATGTTTAGAAAGCAAAGTAATAACTGAACTGTATTTCTTCTTATTTAGAATTTTTCATAAAAGAAAAAATCATTTCCTTTTCATCTATTTGCTGAGATAATACCCTACAACACGAAAATTCTTCCTTAACTGTCAACTCTTCCTAAGCAAGAGGTCTGTGAGGTTCTTAGTATAGTACAATATGTACAGTATTAGTCAAGTTTGGAGAAAATATACAGTATTAGTCAAACGTTTGGACACACTACTCATGCAATGGCCCACCTTGTTCTTATTGTGCACATTGTAGATTCCGAAGGAAGCAGCAAAACCTGAAATGCAAGCAAGTAGTAAAGAGGCAAGTGTGAAACAAGCCAGAATATGTGTTAAACCTTAGATTCATCAAAGTACCCCCATTTTACTATGATGACAGCTTTACACCTACTTGGCACTGTCTCAAGCAGCTTCATCAGATAGTCTCCTGGAATGGCTTCTGATGAACAATTATGTCTCATCAATGGTTCATTTGTGGAATCACCGGCCTTCAGAAAGTGTTTGCGACCATCAGGAGTGTTTTGTAGAGGCAATGTAGTTAAACAGTTCCATACAGTGCTGAGCCCCATTTCACAACTATTCTAAGCCAGAATATGGCAAGAACAGCTCAACTAAGTAAAAGGAAATGACAATCCATTAACTAAGACATAAAGGACAATCAGTCAGGAAAATTGATAAAACCTTGAAGACATTGTTAAGTGCAGTCATGAAAACTTTCAATCACTATGATAAAACAGGCTCTCGTGAGCATCACCCCAGGAAAGGCATACCAAGAATTACCTCTGCAGCAGAGGATAAGTTCATCAGTTAGCAGGCTCAAAAAATGCAAATTAACATCTCCTCAGATAACAGCCCTCATATATAATGTACATACACACGTGGTCAAAATTGTTGATACCCTCGTTTAATGAAAGAAAAACCCACAATGGTCACAGAAATAACTTGAATCTGACAAAAGTAATAATAAATTAAAAATCTTTGAAAATGAACAAATGAAAGTCAGTCATTGCTTTTCAACCCTGCTTCCACAGAATTATTTAAAAAATTAAACTCATGAAATAGGCCTGGACAGAAATGATGGTACTCTTAACTTAATATTTTGTTGAACAACCTTTTGAGGCAATCACTGCAATCAAACGATTCCTGTAACTGTCCATGAGACTTCTCGACAGGTATTTTGGCCCACACCTCATGAGCAAACTGCTCCAGTTGTTTGAAGGTTGCCTTTTCCAGACGGCATGTTTCAGCTCTTTCCAAAGATACTCAATAGGATTTAGGTCAGGGCTCATAGAAGGTCACTTCAGAATAGTCCAATGTTTTCCTCTTAGCCGTTTTTGGGTGGTTTTAGCTGTGTGTTTTGGGTCATTATCCTGTTGCAAAACCCATAACCTGCGACTGAGACCAAGCTTTCTGACACTAGGCAGCACATTTCTCTCTAGAATCCCTTGATAGACTTGAGATTTCATTGTACCCTGCACAGATTCAAGACACCCTGTGCCAGATGCAGCAAAGCAGCCCCAGAACATAACAGAGCCTCCTCCATGTTTCACAGTAGGGACGGTGTTCTTTTCTTGATATGCTTCATTTTTCCATCTATGAACATAGAGCTGATGTGCCTTGCCAAAAACTTCCATTTTTGTCTCATCTGTCCATAGGACATTCTCCCAGAAGCGTTGTGGCTTGTCAGCATGTAGTTTGGCAAATTCCAGTCTGGCTTTTTTATGCTTTTTTTTCAACAATGGTGTTCTCCTTGGTCATTTCCCATGAAGTCCACCTTGGATCAAACAACGACGGATGGTGCGATCTGATACTGATATTCCTTGAGCTTGAAGTTCACCTTTAATCTCTTTAGAAGTTATCCTGGGCTCTTTTGTTACCATTCGTATTTTCCGTCTCTCTGATTTGTCATCAATTTTCCTCCTGCGGCCACGTCCAGGGAGGTTGGCTACAGTCCCATGGATCTTAAATTTCTGAATAATATGTGCAACTGTAGTCACAGGAACATCAAGCTGCTTGGAGATTGTCTTATAACCTTTACCTTTAACATGCTTGTCAATAATTTTCTTTCTAGTCTCCTGAGACAACTCTTTCCTTTGCTTCCTCTGGTCCATGTTGAGTGTGGTACACACCATGTCACCAAACAGCAAAGTGAGTATCTGTAGCCCTATATTCAGGCCCACTGACTGATTACAAGATTGTAGACATCTGTCAAGCTAATTAGTGGACACAACTTGATTTAACATGTCCCTTTTGTGACATTATTTTCAGGGGTACCATCATTTCTGTCCAGGCCTATTTCATGAGTTTAATTTTTTTTTTTATTTTATGGAAGCAGGGTTGAAGAGCAATAACAGACTTTCATTTGTTCATTTTCATAGATTTTTAATTTATTCTTACTTTTGTCAGATTCAAGTTATTTCTGTGACCATTGTGGATTTTTATTTTATTAAACGAGGGGTACCAACAATTTTGACCATGTGTGTATATCAAGTAGCAGACACATCTCTACATAAACTGTCCATAAAAGATTGTGAGAAGCATGTCACGCCAGGTGTGAGTGCAACACAGAGGGGAAAGGGAGCCCAGAAACTAGGGAAAGGGGGAAGAGTTGATCTCCTAATCTGGACTAGCATCACCCTGTCTCCCCCTAACGTCCCTATAGAGCCACCGCAGCTGTCGCCGATCACGTGCCTCGCCCTACTATCCCTGGCATAAGGCTATAGCTGGGGGAGGAAGGAGATGAGCACTAGTCAACCTCCGCTAGCACTCTACAGACAAAAGTGGAAGACAACACAGGGGAACAACAACTCAGCATTAGAAGAACTCCAACAGGGTACATGGTTATGACTCCAGAAAGGACGTGATGCTGCTTCAGCAAGTTCCAAGTAGAAATGAGTATAACCGGCGACGCCCACCTAGACACACCAGGTATATATACACCCAGACTAAAGGGAGGTAGTCGCTGGGTCCTAAACACAGCCTCCTATCTAGGCAGCTGTCTGCATTGCCAAACGTGGAAATCTCCTGCAAACCATTACACCCGTGACAAAGCAGGTCTCTACGGTCAAATTGCTGCAAAGAAAACACTATTGAGGACCACAAAAAAGAAGAGACTTGTTTGGGCCAAGCAACACTAAAACCGTACATTAGATCAGTGGAAATCTGCATTGTGGTCTGTTGAGTCACATTTGAGATTTTAGGAACCCACCACTATGTCTTTGTGAGATGCAGAAAAGGTAAGCAGATGGTTTTTACATGTGTGGAGCCTACTATGAAGCATGGATGGAGAGGTGTGTTGATTTATTACAAATTCAAGGCACACTTACTAAACATGCCTACCATAGTATTCTGCAATGACATGCCATCCCATCTGGTTTTCTCTTAATGACCCAAAACCACCTCCAGCCTATGTAAGTGCTACGTGACCAAGCAAGAGGAAGATGGAGTGCTGTGGCAGATGACATGTCCTCCACAATCACCTGACCTCAACCCACTTCAGATGGTACTACTTCAAGACTGCTGGAAAGCCGTTCCAGGTGACTACCTGATGAAGCTGTTTGAGAGACTGCCAAGGGGTTGTAAAGCATTCAGAGTAAAAGAGAAAGGGAGACTTTGAGGAATCTAAGGTTAAACACATATTCTTGTTTGGTTCATATATGTTTTCCTCCTTGTTACCATTTGCTTCCCTTCATGGTTTTGCTGTCTTCAGTCTGAATCTAAGTGCACGTTCCAATAATAACAAAGAAAACCGTTGCATGAACAGGTGTGTCTAAACTTTTCATACTTTACTGTATCTCCGCCTGTCTCTGGCTCCGGTAAAGCCAAAGCTGTCAATCAAGTAAGAATGAGACAGAAATTGATGAAAATCAAAAGGTGGGAAGGTGCACTGAATCTCTTGGCCACGCTGAGCGCCTGTACATGGTTGGAACAGTCATTTTGTAAGACAATCTCTTATTTTTTGCAGTAAAACTACCTTTGCTGGGGTAAACAAAACAGTGTGTGCTGTTAGGCTAATAGTAGCCCCCCTTCTCAACCTTTAACCTCCGTGACCCAGGATATTAACTGCTGATTCTAATGTAGCTGGTCAATTATAAGTGTTTGTCTAGGCGTGAACTATTGATGTGCTATCCGTAAAATCAGCAGAACCCACCGATTGCAGAGGGACTAACAGTCCATCTGATGAGTCTGGATTCCTCCTGAATCTCCTCCAACAGATGATATTCAGCAGTTAGAATGAGGAGGATTAGGTGGTTAGAATTTCAGTGGCCATTGCCTTTGTTTTCAGGGGAGATAAGCTGCTGCTGGAGGAGCATGGAAGTGACTTTCTCCTCTCTCCTCCACATGAATGCTTCGCCGAGTGTCCATGTGTCTGGAGGAGTCTGGAGAGATAGATGTCTGGCCCACAGTTATCTAATGTATGGCTGGCTTTGGACGTTTTCTCTGTGGTAAGATTTAGCATTTAACTAAAAATAATGTAGCAATATAAAAAATCATATTACTATTTATTTTCTTCCACTATCACCTTTTCCTTTGCATTGAACGCTGAATCCTGAAGCATCAAAATAAATTTATTACATTTATCGTTGACATTCACTGATTGTCTGAATACTTATGACCATGTGATATTTCAGCTTTTCTTTCTTAAAAAATGTGCAAAAATTTCTACATTTCTGTTTTTTTCAGTCAAGATGGGGTGCAGAGTGTACTTTAATGAGAAAAAAAATAAACTTTAGAATTTACCAAATGGCTGCAATGAAACAAAGAGTGAAAAATTGAAAGGGGTCTGAATACTTTCAGTACCCATTGTATTTATGGACAGACAGAATGAAGAAGATGGGGGTATTTTTTCCCCCATCTTCACATCTGAGAAAAGCTGAGCAAACTGTTGTCAGAGTGTGATTAGCATAACCGGTCCGACTCTCTCGGATGAGAGAAAATACGGTGATGTGACCCTAGCCTTAAGTTGATAAGTATTCTGCAAGGCCAGTCATGGCCCAAAGTGTTGGCACCCTTGAAATTGTTCCAGGAATTAAAGTATTTCTCCCAGGAAATTATTGCAGTTACACATGTTTTGTGATACACATGTTTATTTCCTATGTGTGTATTGGAACAACACAAAAAAAATGAAAAACAGGCAAACTGGACATAATTTCACACTAAACCCCAAAAGTGAGACGGACAAAATTGTTGGCAGACAACTTTGTTTCAAGCATGTGATGCTTAATAATTAAACTTACCTGTGGCAAGTAACAGGTTTGGGCAATATGAAAATCACGCCTGAAACCAGATAAAAAGGGGAGAAGTTGACTCAATCTTTGCATTGTGTGTCTGTGTGTGCCACACTAAGCATCGAGAACAGAAAGAGGAGAGAACTGTCTGAGGACTTGAGAACCAAAATTGTTGAAAAATCTCAACAATCTCAAGGTTACAAGTCCAGAATTTCATGCCAGAAATGAAAAAGAAAAAAAAAACGTTGAGAACACCTGTTGGAAATGTTTTCTTTGAGCTCCAAAAAAATTAAACTGTCCTGCAGCGATCTGCTGAGAACTCTGTGATCTCCTCCTGGTTTCCTCCACCAACCAAGCTGGAGCTAAAGTTGGTGATCTCATGCGGGTTGGTGGCTCCTAAGGGCCTCCTGAAGGCAGATGTCAAAGAAAAGAGGGAGCGGGCGTGTTATATTTCACTAAAGAAAACTTATTTTTCAATTTTGTCATATGAAATGGGAAAAATTAAGTGGGAGTTACTAGTACTGTGTTACTAGTATTGATATTCTTTGCTAATTTTATGTTTAGGCTTTTTTGGGGTGTGGGGGGGTAAATATTATTTAAAGGTTTTCATTTTCTGCTTTATGTCATACTTTTAAACTGTGGCAAACTACTTAGAATACACAAGTGATAATTAAATTCTCAGTTATTTTGTGTTTTCGCTGTGCCTTATTTGTGTTTATTCTGCAATGTTTTCAGATCAACAGTCTCAATACTAATCTCAACTCAAAAGCACCGTGCATCTTAAATGGGAAAGTTACCCTGCCATAGTTACAACCTTAAAGGGAACCTGTCATGTAGAAACTGGTATCTGACTGCAGGCGGGATGGTATAGAACGGGGAGTTGATAGAAATTTCAGTAAAACTTGTATTCTCATTGAGATCCCTGGTGTTTGTATAGGCGTCCAGTGGGCGTTCCTTCTCATTGATTGACCGTCTTCCCTGTATGACTGTGCATGCTGTCAATCACCAGTAGCACCACCCACTGGACTCTTATGTATTCAAATGCAGGGATTTCAATGGATAAAAAAAAATACAAATTATACTGAATCATTTCCAAAAAACCTAGATATCATTTCGCTCAGCTTCTTCTCTATACCATGTTGTCCACAGGTCAGACTGCATGTACGTGACAGGTTCCCTTTAAAGCCATCTTGCTCAAATTTTGTAAGTACCTTACATAATGCCAAAACAGACCTGACGCATGGACTTCTCAAGACCTCCAATGGTGTCTTGTGCTTTCTGGCACCAAGATTTCAAAAGATTTATTTAAGGATACAGACACCGTTGGGAATTTTTTCTTTTTTTGTTCATGTATTTTGAACTAAAAATATTTTTTTCAACTGCGTTTCATTACAAATTTTGCACCTTTATCTTTTAAAACTGTTTATTTCCCTGCATATAACTGACTGAAAAGATTAAGAATCAGTCTGTGAACTTGTTCTGTCGGGAAGTCTGCAATGCTTATATTTGTCTCTTGTCGAGCTCCTTCCAGCTCATTTATGACCAAAAGTCACAAGAAATAAAGTGCTGGACTTTGATGAAAGCATAAATCAGCCGAGAAGAGCTAAAGAAGGTATAGGAGTTACAAACACTGTCAGAGCAAAATCACTGACGGATTCTTCATTCTGCAGTCAGCGACAGACAACACAAAGGCTATAGAAGGGAAACTGTGCACAATTAATAAACTCAATTTAAAAAATATATATTTTTAGCCCAAAATACATGCATTTTAATAAAAAAAAAAAGTTCCCAACACAAGTGTCAATATCCCTTCAAGCGGTTGTCCAGGTTCAAAACAAGACTGCAGAATCATAACAGCGTGCATAATACACATTCATGAATTGGCAGCCTGTAATATTCCTCAGGATTCCCAGTGCAAGTGGGATGTATATGATCATATGTATGCCATTGGCGGACTCGCGCCGACTGAACGTGTTCAGCTTCTCTCAATAGAAGAGAATTGATAGATGCTGGATTAGTTTAGTTGGTACGTGACCACAAGTTTGCAGATCGCATTCATGCAGTCAGGCGTCCGCCCACTCACACCAGAAATACCGGGGAATCGTGACAGCATGTGTGCCGCTCACTGTCATGATTTATCAGTCTGCAGTCACACACAGTGCCTGCAGACATTTATCCCAAGCCCGGACAGCCCCTTTAAATCCTAGAAGTTGTAAGGTGGGGCCTCTGTGGACCTATTCAGCTTTTCTTTTTAATCACATCCCACAAGTGCTGCAATGGATTAAGTTCTAAAGAATTTAGAGGCCGAATCAAATTATTTAATGGTTTGCAAAACATCAACACGTTAGAAAAATGTGTCCATCCACCCAATAGGGCCAACACTGTGAGCTTTGGGCCATGTTGTTCAAATGATTCCTTATCATTTTTTCCATCTGGTAGGGAGAAGTGATGCCTCATTAACCCTTTTGGGGTGCTTGCCGAGTATTTTGGCGTACTCAGCATTTCATTCATTGTTGCCGCGCCTGCAAGTGTCACGGCTGTTAGACAGCTGTGACACATGCAGAGATTGCCTGTTCGTCTGAGAACCTGAGCATGTTCGCCGGAAAGGATTAAATGAGGCATACTCGATCACCAGTAGTAGGGAGCATTACTCTTCAAAAATAGCAGACTGCCATTAGTGACACAGCTGCCAAGAACAGTGTATTTAGTCTACAATGCTTAGGTAAGTGGTACGTGTCAATGTAACACAGGGTGGTAAGGTTTCCCAGCATCACACTGCCTCCACACACTTGCCTACTTTCCTTGGTGCACCCTAGTGCCATCTGTTGCCCAGGTAAGTAATGAATATAAAAAATATTAAAAGATCCTGCTGGCACTCCCGTGAATATTATGGGGATCCTCGTGAGTTTGAAAAGAACAACCTTCTGACCCACTTTTTCTTTAAAAATAGGAGTGGTTTTATTTTCTTAAAAAATATTTTATATACAGTACAGACCAAAAGTTTGGACACACCTTCTCATTTAAACATTTTTCTGTATTTTCATGACTATGAAAATTGTACATTCACACTGAAGGCATCAAAACTATGAATTAACACATGTGGAATTATATACTTAACAAAAAAGTGTGAAACAACTGAAAATATGTCTTATATTCTAGGTTCTTCAAAGTAGCCACCTTTTGCTTTGATGACTGCTTTGCACACTCTTGGCATTCTCTTGATGAGCTTCAAGAGGTAGTCACCGGAAATGGTCTTCCAACAATCTTGAAGGAGTTCCCAGAGATGCTTAGCACTTGTTGGCCCTTTTGCCTTCACTCTGCGGTCCAGCTCACCCCAAACCATCTCGATTGGTTTCAGGTCTGGTGACTGTGGAGGCCAAGTCATCTGGCGTAGCACCCCATCACTCTCCTTCTTGGTCAAATAGCCCTTACACAGCCTGGAGGTGTGTTTGGGGTCATTGTCCTGTTGAAAAATAAATGATGGTCCAACTAAACACAAACCGGATGGAATAACATGCCGCTGCAAGATGCTGTGGTAGCCATGCTGGTTCAGTATGCCTTCAATTTTGAATAAATCCCCAACAGTATCACCAGCAAAGCACCATCACACCATCACACCTCCTCCTCCATGCTTCACGGTGGGAACCAGGCATGCAGAGTCCATCCGTTCACCTTTTCTGCGTCGCACAAAGACCCGGTGGTTGGAACCAAAGATCTCAAATTTGGACTCATCAGACCAAAGCACAGATTTCCACTGGTCTAATGTCCATTCCTTGTGTTATTTAGCCCAAACAAGTCTCTTGTGCTTGTTGCCTGTCCTTAGCAGTGGTTTCCTAGCAGCTATTTTACCATGAAGGCCTGCTGCACAAAGTCTCCTCTTAACAGTTGTTGTAGAGATGTGTCTGCTGCTAGAACTCTGTGTGGCATTGACCTGGTCTCTAATCTGAGCTGCTGTTAACCTGCGATTTCCGAGGCTGGTGACTCGGATAAACTTATCCTCAGAAGCAGAGGTGACTCTTGGTCTTCCTTTCCTGGGGCGGTCCTCATGTGAGCCAGTTTCTTTGTAGCGCTTGATGGTTTTTGCAACTGCACTTGGGGACACTTTCAAAGTTTTCCCAATTTTTCGCACTGAGTGACCTTCATTTCTTAAAGTAATGATGGCCACTCGTTTTTCTTTACTTAGAATTTGTATTATGGCAAGAAAAAAGCAGCTAACAGTCTATTCAGTAGGACTATCAGCTGTGTATCCACCTGACTTCTGCACAACACAACTGATGGTCCCAACCCCATTTATAAGGCAAGAAATCCCACTTATTAAACCTGACAGGGCACACCTGTGAAGTGAAAACCATTTCCGGTGACTACCTCTTGAAGCTCATCAAGAGAATGCCAAGAGTGTGCAAAGCAGTCATCAAAGCAAAAGGTGGCTACTTTGAAGAACCTAGAATATAAGACATATTTTCAGTTGTTTCACACTTTTTTGTTAAGTATATAATTCCACATGTGTTAATTCATAGTTTTGATGCCTTCAGTGTGAATGTACAATTTTCATAGTCAGGAAAATACAGAAAAATCTTTAAATGAGAAGGTGTGTTCAAACTTTTGGTCTGTACTGTATATACACACACACACACACGTGGTCAAAATTGTTGGTACCCTTCGTTTAATGAAAGAAAAACCCACAATGGTCACAGAAATAACTTGAATCTGACAAAAGTAATAATAAATAAAAAATCTTTGAAAATGAACAAATGAAAGTCAGTCATTGCTTTTCAACCCTGCTTCCACCGAATTATTTAAAAAATTAAACTCATGAAATAGGCCTGGACAGAAATGATGGTACTCTTAACTTAATATTTTGCTGAACAACCTTTTGAGGCAATCACTGCAATGAAACGATTCCTGTAACTGTCAATGAGACTTCTGCACCTCTCGACAGGTATTTTGGCCCACTCCTCATGAGCAAACTGCTCCAGTTGTCTCGTGTTAGAAGGTTGCCTTTTCCAGACGGCATGTTTCAGCTCTTTCCAAAGATGCTCAATAGGATTTAGGTCAGGGCTCATAGAAGGCCACTTCAGAATAGTCCAATGTTTTCCTCTTAGCCATTCTTGGGTGTTTTTAGCTGTGTGTTTTGGGTCATTATCCTGTTGCAAGACCCATAACCGGCGACTGAGACCAAGCTTTCTGACACTGGGCAGCACATTTCGCTCTAGAATCCCTTGATAGTCTTGAGATTTCATTGAACCCTGCACAGATTTAAGAAATCCTGTGCCAGATGCAGCAAAGCAGCCCCAGAACATAACAGAGCCTCCTCCATGTTTCACAGTAGGGACAGTGTTTTTATCTTGATATGCTTAATTTTTCCGTCTGTGAACATAGAGCTGATGTGCCTTGCCAAAAACTTCCATTTTTGTCTCATCTGTCCATAGGACATTCTCCCAGAAGCTTTGTGACTTGTCAACATGTAGTTTGGCAAATTCCAGTATGGCTTTTTTATGTTTTTTTTTTCCAACAATGGTGTTCTCCTTGGTCGTCTCCCATGAAGTCCACTTTGGATCAAACAACGATGGATGGTGCGATCTGACACGGATATTCCTTGAGCTTGAAGTTCACCTTTAATCTCTTTAGAAGTTATCCTGGGCTCTTTTGGTACCATTCGTATTATCTGTCTCTTTGATTTGTCATCAATTCCAGGGAGTTTGGCTATAGTCCCATGGATCTTAAATTTCTGAATAATATGTGCAACTGTAGTCACAGGAACATCAAGCTGCTTGGAGATGGTCTTATAACCTTTACCTTTAACATGCTTGTCTATAATTTTCTTTCTAATCTCCTGAGACAACTCTTTCCTTTGCTCCCTCTGGTCCATGTTGAGTGTGGTACACACCATGTCACCAAACAGTACAGTGAGTATCTGTAGCTCTATATACAGGCCCACTGACTGATTACAAGATTGTAGACACCTGTGATGCTAATTAGTGGACACAACTTGATTTAACATGTCCCTTTTGTCACATTATTTTCAGGGGTACTGTCATTTCTGTCCAGGCCTATTTCTGGAGTTTAATTTTTTTAAATAATTCTATGGAAGCAGGGTTGAAAAGCAATCACTGACTTTCATTTGTTCATTTTCATAGATTTTTAATTTATTATTACTTTTGTCAGATTCAAGTTATTTCTGTGACCATTGTGGGTTTTTCTTTCATTAAACGAAGGTATCAACAATTTTGACCACGTGTGTATACACATACATACAAACACAAGATATCCTGTATATGTGATAATCTCTTCATGATATCTTGTGTGATATATATATATATAAGAAAATAAAACCACTCACGTGGAGGCCTTTGTCGGGCAAGGACAAGTGTGCAGCCATGTAATACTGATGGGCTGCAAACCGTTGGAAGTGATTTTCTATCACTGAGACACCTTTACCTGAGTTGGGCCTGGACTAGCACAACCCATCCTGGTGAGCATATACAACGATAATATCTCTCATGTTATTTGTATTTACTGCGCTCAGTTAGCGCACCTCTCTGTCCCAGTTTTCTCTTCTGCCCAGATATCCCAGTTTTCTCTTCTGCCCAGATATCCCAGGTAAGTAATGGACATGCACGCGGCCGTCCACCTGATGTAACATAGGGAAAAAACTGGTTCATCGTATGCCACCGGTTGCTCTATGTTCCAATTCTGTTCCCCAGACTCTATTGTAAGCGCTTTCAACATTGGACAGGAGTTAATGAAAAAGAGAACACAAAATTGGAAAATGCTTATTTATTACTAGAGCCTGTAGTGAATACTATTTTACACAATAGGACTATTGACCAACAAGCATTGTAATCATATAACACTTTACTGACGTTGTCACATAGAAACAGAAGAGTCCGCATGAACAACACTTTACAATAAAAAGTGCACTGTGCTCAGGAAAACCAGAACGCTCATCCAAAAGGTGACCAAATACTTCCATATTGGCCTAAGCAGACGGACGTAACCCATATCCATATAATGTGTGGAGCTTTACTGCATATACTAAATCAACTCCGAAGCCATCTAAAGGTCTGCAGAAGGTTATGGATTGGGCTGCAATGCCCGATATCCCTCCTTCAGTAGGTCTCTCCAAGCCTTCAGAAAGCGGGCATTCTCTTTGGATTCGGCAGCTAGATCTTCAACTTGAGATGAGACAGCAGACGTTGCTTCAAGAAGTTTTGTCAGTGAGAAGGTAGCCTGAAAAGAAAAGCAGGATGTCATTTCAACTCACTAGCATCTAAGTAACATCATAGGTCACGAACAACGGCTGACAACAGAGAATCATCCGTAAAAACAGAGCTCACATGCATGTTGCCTCCACGGAGTATCCCATAGAAGTACAGTAGGTTCAGGTCCCACCAATAGTACCTGCATCTACCTCAACAACGGGGTGCTGCTGAATGATGCTTTTAGAGAGGTGGTCAGAATCCCCCTAGAAATGGACTGGTATTCCAACTACATCTCCACTGACAATCCGGCTTCATTCTCTAGGTTGATGCGGGTCTCATTGGTGGGATCTGCATCTACTATATGTATATGGCACATCCTGAGAAAATATCATAAATGTACAAGATGGGAATACCCCTTTAAGGACAGCTTTAAAGGGGTTGTCCACTATTAGGACAACCCCTTCTTAAACTAAATGTTCAGCCCCAATAAAATAAACAAACCTATACTCTCCTCCCATGCCAGTGGTGTCGGTACTCGCGGTCCCGGGGCTGTGATTTGGTGGAATGACATGTGATGCCCGGCGCCCAATCCGCACTGGCATCGTTGTCCCCACCTCCTGTCGGAATGAACATGAAGAGGAAGTCCAGGATCAGCTGCAGCCCAGAGTTCCACTTCACGTTCAGTTTGTACAAAGACGGGGACAGTGACGCCAGTGCTGATTGGGCACCGGACATCATGTGTCATTCCACCAAATCACAGCCCCGGGACTGCGAGTGCTGACACCGCTGGAACGGTGCCGGCATGGGAGGAGAGTATAGGTTTGCTTATTTTATCGGGGCCGAATATTTAGTTTAAGAAGGGGCTGCCCTAGTAGTGGAAAACCTCTTTAAACTTTTTTCTCCAGTCGGGTCAAATACAGATTTTGGCGATGAGAAACAGTATTTCACAACTGGAAATAAACTTTGTCATGTAGTACTAGACTGCCTACGGGGAGTTGCTGTCTTGGTCTGGCGCCTCCTATCTTCTTGCGATGCCGTCCTGCTTCTCTGCTTCGTATGGATGACACGTCCTATATCATTCACACAGTGTTCTCCTTCACGCTCCTGGGCAGGCGCACTACTCTCTACCTTGCTGAGGGCAGAGCAAAGCGCTGTCCTGCACATGTGCGGGGAAAGGCCAAAGAGCACCGGTGCTAGCGCATTACAGTACTTTGCTCTGCCCTGGGCAGGATAGATAGAAGTGCTCCTGTGCAGGAGCGCGATGCCGGGAAACACTGTGTGGATGACGCGTCACCCACAGAAGCAGAGAAGCAGGCTGACATCACAAGAAGAAGAGAGGTGCCTGATGAAGACCAGTGATGCCCATCAGATTGGACCGACCCATAAGCGAGTATAATAAAAGGTGGTTTATTTGCCTTACAATTTGAATTGGAGTCATATATACAGCATTTCAGAATGCTGTTACATGGGGCTGAAAGGTGGTGGCCGTAGGTTAAATAGTAAAAGCAGGTAAAGAAAAAAAAAAACAGGTTCCGTGTAAAATGGATTTTCCGGAGATTTAGTGTTGGACCCTGGGAGGGTGAGTAAAGCAAAACAAACTGCAGCCGAAAGAGGAGTTTTCTAAAACCAGAAAACCTCTTTATAGGGACTGTGTCAGCACAAGATGAGTGTCCACACCACATACAGCACACACTCTTACTTTGTATTTTTCTACATCTGCATAAAAATTCTGCGCAACTCTGTGTATTAGGGGTATATTAGGGATAGTGAGGTGTGTATTAGGAGTACACTAGGGGGGCAGCAGGCTGTACACTAGGGGGGGCAGAGGGCTGTACACTGGGGGGGCAGCGGGGTATTAAGGGTAAAGTGGGTAGTGGGGTGTATATTAGGAGGTAGTGGGGTGAATATCAGGGATATATTAGGGGCAGCAGCCCTCAGTGGGGTCACTGATCACATCCCTACTAGCATGCAGCCTGGCAGCGGTGCCGGAGCAGGGGACACCTGGCGCCATGTCCGCCTCCCCCAGCCCCTTCGTACATCATCTATCTGCAGCTCCACCTCCTCCAGCAGCTCCTGCTCGGACCTTCGCGCCCGCGGTGTCGCCATATTCCCGCTGCAATCGGTACAAGTTCCAGGACTTCAAAAAAGGCGCGGATCCAGACACAGCGCTACCGCTGCAGCCAATCACAGAGCCAGATGGGCGTAGTTTTTTTTTTTGTTTGTTTTTTTTCACTTGAACAAACTTTACAACTGCATGAAAAGTTGACAAACGGGTTGGTGGCAGTCTGATTACGTTCTCTCGCGTAGTTTACGCTTCTTACAATGTTTCCGCGGCAGAGGGCGCTAAACACAGCTCTCACCATTCACCACTATACACCCGCTAGTTACTAGCAGCCTGGACTACATCTCCCGACATCCCGAGCTCTGACTTCGCGCAGGCGCAGTAGTTGGTCTGTAGACTACAGCTGTAGTACGCAGTTCAGGTCAGGTAGGGTACGGGAGGCGCTGCCCGGTCCAGTGATCTCATCCGCCACCGGGATGTCTGTCTGCAGGTGTACAGTGCAAGGTAAGCGGAGTCTGGCAGCTGGCACTAGAGACTGGTGAATCTGCAGCCGCTGTAGCACTACAACTCCCAGCATGCGCCATAAGCTTCTGTGTTCCAATCCATGCTGAGACTTGTAGTGTCAGACTACTGAGCGTCTGGCCATGGCCGTTACCTGTATGTGTCATGTCTGCTGACAGGTGACCTGTGTGCTGGGGACAGTGTCAGAGCCGAGCCCGGGGATTACTGAGGCGCAGGATGTGTCCTTCCTAGTCCTGGATGTGCTGCCACCTGCCGGCCGCACGGGGAATCTAGGGGAAAGGTCACCAGCACTGCACATAGATACAGTACATGTATATAATGTGTGGACACACGTGTGGATGTCACCAGCACTGCACATACAGTGAAGGAAATAAGTATTTGATCCCTTGCTGTTTTGTAAGTTTGCCCACTGACAAAGACATGAACAGTCTATAATTTTAAGGGTAGGTTAATTTTAACATTGAGAAATAGAATATCCCCAAAAAATCAAGAAAATCACATTGTATAAATTAGATTTATTTGCAGTGAGAAATAAGTATTTGATCCCTCTGGCAAACAACACTTAATACTTGGTGGTAAAACCCTTGTTGGCAAGCACAGCAGTCAGAGTTTTTTTGTAGTTGATGATGAGGATTGTGCACATGTCAGGAGGAATTTTGGTCCTCTCCTCTTTGAAGATCATCTCTAAATCATTCAGATTTTGAGACTGTCGTTTGGCAACTTGGAGCTTCAACTACCTCCATAAGTTTTCTATGGGATTAAGGTCTGGAGACTGGCTAGGCCACTCCATGACCTAAAGCCCCCGTCTCACATAGCGATATCGCTGCTGTGTCACGGTTTTGGTGACTCACCAGCGACCTCACCAGCGATGTCGCTGTGTGTGACACTTTGCAACGATCAGGCCCCTGCTGTGAGGTCGCTGATCGTTGCAAAGTGTCCTGGACCATTTTTTGGTCTTTGGCCTCCCGCTGGCCAGCACACATCGCTGTGTGTGACCAGCGGGACCAACGATCTGGCTGGTAACTATGGTAAACATCGGGTTACTAGGGGCACGAGCGCACTTAGTAACCCGCTGTTTACCATGGATACCACTCTGCTACGGTGCGCGGAGGCTCCCGCGCACCGTAGCAGAGTGGTATCCATGGTAAACAGCGGGTTACTAGGGGCACACGCGCACTTAGTAACCCGATGTTTACCATAGTTACCAGCCTGCTCCTGCTTGCAGCAGGCTGGTAACTGGAGCAGGACATCGTGGAACGATTCTTTCCACGATATCGCTGCTCCCCTGATCGTTGGTGAGCCTGCCTGTTTGACAGCTCACCAGCGATCACATAGCGACGCAGCAACGATCCCTGACAGGTCGTATCGTTGTCGGGATCGCTGCTGCATCGCTTAGTGTGACGGGGCCCTTACTGTGCTTCTTTTTGAGACACTCCTTTGTTGCCTTGGCTGCATGTTTTGGATCATTGTCTTGCTGGAAGACCCAGCCACAACCCATTTTTTATGTCCTGGCAGAAGAAAGGAGGTTGTCACTCAGGATTTTATGGTACATGGCTCCATCCATTCTCCCATTGATGCGGTGAAGTAGTCCTGTGCTATTAGCAGAGAAACACCCCCAAAACATAATGTTTCCACCTCCGTGCTTGACAGTGGGGACGGTGTTCTTTGGGTCATAGGCAGCATTTCTCTTCCTCCAAACACGGCGATTTGAGTTAATGGCAAAGAGCTCAATTTTTGTCTCATCTGACCACAGCACCTTCTCTCAATAGCTCACAGAATCATCCAGATGTTCATTGGCAAACTTCAGACTGGCCTGCATATCTGCCTTCTTGAGCAGGGGGACCTTGCGGCACTGCAGGATTTTAAACCTTTAGGCTATGTGCCCACGTAGCAGATTTGATGCAGAGCGTTTTTGCCTCTCTCTGGCAGAAAAAAACGCTTGCAGATCTATATGCGGTTTTTCTGCCAGAGAGAAGCGTTTTCGCATGCGTTTTTTCAAGCAGTTTTCTAAGCGATTTTAGCATCACTTGGAAAGTGCTTGACAAGTTGGTCACACAATATAAATCCATGCAACCGGCATGGATTTATATAGTGTGACCAAGTAATAGTTAAAAAAAGAATAAGAATGGTAAAAAATAAAAAAAAAAGAGATTATACTCACCTTCCGGTGTCATCTCTGCTGTGTCCGGTCTCTTGCAATGCTCGCGGTGGTGTGAAGGACATGCGGTGACGTCATTGAGTCATGTGATGGGTCACATGACTCAGTGACGTCATGGCAGGTCCTTCATAACAGCGCGAACATTGCAAGAGACCGGACGGCGTGGACAAAACACCGGGAGGACATCGGAAGGTAAGTATAAACTTTATTTTTTATTTTAAATTCTTTTTTTTTTTACAGATTGTATGATACCCAGGTCTGGATGAGACTCTCCTCTCCTCCACACCCGGGTACCATCCGCACATTAGAACGCGCCAATTACGCAAGTACAAATGCAGTCTTGCGGAATTGGCGCGTTCTAATGCAAGTCAATGGCGGCGATTACGCTGCGTGTCTGCAAAATTAATGGACCTGCTGCATATTTTTGAGCGCAGCATAAACGCTGCGGAAAAATCCGCAGCATAGGCATTGAAAGTGCGGAATTGCATTGGAGACCATGGGGGGAAGGTTTACCAAGCGTTTCTCAAGCGTTTACGCTAAGGAAATTCCGCAGCGTAAACGCTTGAAAAACTCATCGTGGGCACACAGCCTTGAGGTGTAATGTGTTACCAATGGTTTTCTTGCGCATACGTGTGTGTGTATAATGTGTGTGTCACGAGCACTGCGCATACATGTGTGTGTGTGTGTCACCAGCACTGCGCATACGTGTGCGTCACCAGCACTGCGCATACGTGTGCGTCACCAGCACTGCGCATACGTGTGCGTCACCAGCACTGCGCATACGTGTGCGTCACCAGCACTGCGCATACGTGTGCGTCACCAGCACTGCGCATACGTGTGCGTCACCAGCACTGCGCATACGTGTGCGTCACCAGCACTGCGCATACGTGTGCGTCACCAGCACTGCGCATACGTGTGCGTCACCAGCACTGCGCATACGTGTGCGTCACCAGCACTGTGCATACGTGTGTGTATAATGTGTGTGTCACCAGCACTGTGCATACGTGTGTGTATAATGTGTGTGTCACCAGCACTGTGCATACGTGTGTGTATAATGTGTGTCACCAGCACTGCGCATACGTGTGTGTATAATGTGTGTGTCACCAGCACTGCGCATACGTACGTGTGTGTGTCACCAGCACTGCGCATACGTACGTGTGTGTGTCACCAGCACTGCGCATACGTACGTGTGTGTGTCACCAGCACTGCGCATACGTGTGTGTGTGTGTCACCAGCACTGCGCATACGTGTGTGTGTGTGTGTCACCAGCACTGCGCATACGTGTGTGTGTGTCACCAGCACTGCGCATACGTGTGTGTGTGTCACCAGCACTGCGCATACGTGTGTGTGTGTCACCAGCACTGCGCATACGTGTGTATAATGTGTGTGTCACCAGCACTGCGCATACGTGTGTGTGTGTGTCACCAGCACTGCACATACGTGTGTGTGTGTGTCACCAGCACTGCACATACGTGTGTGTGTGTGTCACCAGCACTGCACATACGTGTGTGTGTGTGTCACCAGCACTGCGCATACGTGTGTGTGTGTGTCACCAGCACTGCGCATACGTGTGTGTGTGTGTCACCAGCACTGCGCATACGTGTGTGTGTGTGTGTCACCAGCACTGCGCATACGTGTGTATAATGTGTGTGTATGTCACCAGCACTGCACATACATATGTGTGTATAATGTGTGTGTCACCAGCACTGCTCATACGTGTGTGTGTGTCACCAGCACTGCTCATACGTGTGTGTGTGTGTCACCAGCACTGCACATACGTGTGTGTCACCAGCACTGCACATACTTGTGTGTGTGTGTGTCACCAGCACTGCACATACGTGTGTGTGTGTCACCAGCACTGCACATAGGTGTGTATAATGTGTGTCACCAGCAATGCGCATACATATGTGTGTGTGTCACCAGCAATGCGCATACATATGTGTGTGTGTCACCAGCGCTGCGCATACATATGTGTGTGTGTCACCAGCGCTGCGCATACATATGTGTGTGTGTCACCAGCGCTGCGCATACATATGTGTGTGTGTCACCAGCGCTGCGCATACATATGTGTGTGTGTCACCAGCGCTGCGCATACATATGTGTGTGTGTCACCAGCGCTGCGCATACATATGTGTGTGTGTCACCAGCGCTGCGCATACGTATGTGTGTGTGTCACCAGCGCTGCGCATACGTGTGTGTGGGTGTCACCAGCGCTGCGCATACGTGTGTGTGGGTGTCACCAGCGCTGCGCATACGTGTGTGTGTGGGTGTCACCAGCGCTGCGCATACGTGTGTATAATGTGTGTGTCACCAGCACTGCACATACATATGTGTGTGTATAATGTGTGTGTCACCAGCACTGCTCATACGTGTGTGTGTCACCAGCACTGCGCATACGTGTGTGTGTCACCAGCACTGCACATACGTGTGTGTGTGTGTCACCAGCACTGCGCATACGTGTGTGTGTCACCAGCACTGCGCATACGTGTGTGTGTCACCAGCACTGCGCATACGTGTATGTGTCACCAGCACTGCGCATACGTGTGTGTGTCACCAGCACTGCGCATACGTGTGTGTCACCAGCACTGCGCATACGTGTGTGTGTGTGCGTGTCACCAGCACTGCGCATACGTACGCGTGTGTGTGCGTGTCACCAGCACTGCGCATACGTACGCGTGTGTGTGTGTGTCACCAGCACTGCGCATACGTACGTGTGTCACCAGCACTGGACACACCTTCTCATTTATAGATTTTTCTGTATTTTCTTGACTATGAAAATTGTACATTCACACTGAAGGCATCAAAACTATGAATTAACACATGTGGAATTATATACTTAACAAAAAAGTGTGAAACAACTGAAAATATGTCTTATATTCTAGTTTCTTCAATGTAGCCACCTTTTGCTTTGATGACTGCTTTGCACACTCTTGGCATTCTCTTGATGAGCTTCAAGAGGTAGTCACCGGAAATGGTCTTCCAACAATCTTGAAGGAGTTCCCAGAGACGCTTAGCACTTGTTGGCTCTTTTGCCTTCACTCTGCGGTCCAGTTCACCCCAAACCATCTCGATTGGGTTCTGGTCTGGTGACTGTGGAGGCCAGGACATCTGGCGTAGCACCCCATCACTCTCCTTCTTGGTCAAATAGCTCTTACACAGCCTGGAGGTGTGTTTGGGGTCATTGTCCTGTTGAAAAATAAATGATGGTCCAACTAAACGCAAACCGGATGGACTAGCATGCCGCTGCAAGATGCTGTGGTAGCTATGCTGGTTCAGTATGCCTTCAATTTTGAATAAATCCCCAACAGTATCACCAGTAAAGCACCATCACACCATCACACCTCCTCCTCCATGCTTCACGATGGGAACCAGGCATGTAGAGTCCACCCGTTCACTTTTTCTGCGTCGCACAAAGACACGGTGGTTGTAACCAAAGATCTCAAATTTGAACTCATCAGACCGAAGCACAGATTTCCACTGGTCTAATGTCCATTCCTTGTGTTCTTTAGCCCAAACAAGTCTCTTCTGCTTGTTGCCTGTCCTTAGCAGTGGTTTCCTAGCAGCTATTTTACCATGAAGGCCTGCTGCACAAAGTCTCCTCTTAACAGTTGTTGTAGAGATGTGTCTGCTGCTAGAACTCTGTGTGGCATTGACCTGGTCTCTAATCTGAGCTGCTGTTAACCTGCGATTTCTGAGGCTGGTGACTCGGATAAACTTATCCTCAGAAGCAGAGGTGACTCTTGGTCTTCCTTTCCTGGGGCGGTCCTCATGTGAGCCAGTTTCTTTGTAGCGCTTGATGGTTTTTGCAACTGCACTTGGGGACACTTTCAAAGTTTTCCCAATTTTTCGCACTGACTGACCTTCATTTGTTAAAGTAATGATGGCCACTCGTTTTTTTTTACTTAGCTGCTTTTTTCTTGCCATAATACAAATACTAACAGTCTATTCAGTAGGACTATCAGCTGTGTATCCACCTGAATTCTGCACAACACAACTGATGGTCCCAACCCTATTTATAAGGTAAGAAATCCCACTTATTATACCTGACAGGGCACACCTGTGAAGTGAAAACCATTTCCGGTGACTACCTCTTGAAGCTCATCAAGAGAATGTCAAGAGTGTGCAAAGCAGTCATCAAAGCAAAAGGTGGCTACTTTGAAGAACCTAGTATATAAGACATATTTTCAGTTGTTTCACACTTTTTTGTTAAGTATATAATTCCACATGTGATAATTCATAGTTTTGATGCCTTCAGTGTGAATGTACAATTTTCATAGTCATGAAAATACAGAAAAATCTTTAAATGAGAAGGTGTGTCCAAACTTTTGGTCTGTACTGTACGTGTGTGTCACCAGCACTGCACATACGTGTGTGTGTCACCAGCACTGCACATACGTGTGTGTGTCACCAGCACTGCACATACGTGTGTGTGTGTGTCACCAGCACTGCACATACGTGTGTGTGTGTCACCAGCACTGCACATACGTGTGTGTGTGTCACCAGCACTGCACATACGTGTGTGTGTGTCACCAGCACTGCACATACGTGTGTGTCACCAGCACTGCACATACGTACGTACGTGTGTGTGTGTGTGTGTGTCACCAGCACTGCACGTACGATACGTGTGTGTCACCAGCACTGCACATACATGCATATAATGTGTGTACACACGTGTGTGTGTGTCACCAGCACTGCACATACATACATGCATGTTATGTGTACACACGTGTGTGTCACCAGCACTGCACATACTTGTGTGTGTGTGTATAATGTGTGTGTCACCATCACTGCACATACATGCATATAATGTGTGTACACACGTGAAGAACTACATTGCTCTTCTATCTCCAGCAGTCCCATAGACAATGAATGTAGCAGTGGGGCTCACGTCTGATCTCCGCTCCATTCAGAGCCGCCTTCTCAGGGCTGGTGGGGGTCAGAGCGGTTGCACCGCAGGGATTAGGAAGATATCACCTATTTTATAGATAACGTCTCATCTTCTTTAAGGGTACGTCCATCTGGGACTGATCTGGAGAAGACTTTCTGCATGAAAAATCTTCAGCTCTTTTTACTGCTGTGGACTTTTCACTGCAGAAATCACTAATTTCATTAGATTTCACCCTATGCATTGCAAAGGATAAAATCGACAGTACGGGGCCATCTTCTCTGGATTTTCTCCCCGCTATGTGGAGAAATTTCATCTTCTTTGCTTGAATATTTGCTCCTGTGTGGACCCCCTAACTTTGCTTCGGCATGACCATCAGCAGCTGCTGCTCATCTTCTAGGAGACGTAGTATTTCAGCTGGGCAAGCTACAGCAGGGGTCTCCGAGCCCTAAAGAGAGAACTGTGAAGGCTTGGGAGTGGCTGAACAGACTAAGCTATTCTGTCTGCCCAAAGCAACCAACATTGAACAGTGAAGGGGTCCTCACAAAATGTCGCGTTTAGAGCCCATTTATATAGAGGAACCAGAGCGGTCTAAAGATGACTGTGTATCTGTGTCTTCTCACTACAGGTGGTGCTCTCGTGCTTCAGTCAGAGTCGTCATTTGTTCTCTCTGCAGGCCGTCTGTAGAAGGGCGGTCGGGATGAGCCTCTGTGACCCATATAGTCATATAGGACTGACTTTTATAACTTGGCTTAGCTACATACTATATTATCTGTACAATGAATATTCAGGCAAGTCTGCCGTTCACCAGGGCTGGCACGTTCTACCCTTCTTATCAGGCCGAGTAATGCAATTAGTCACTTATTGTGGTCTGGTTTCTGCTCATTAGTGTCGGTGGCCATATGTGGTGACAGAAGAGTACCTGTGCCTGACGTCACCGGGCATCTGCCTAATGGCGGCTGGAAAGGCTCTATACCAGTGGAAACTGCTTCCAGTTTGGCAGCAATGGGAGAAATGGCCACTGTTTGGTCACCACAGACGCCGATTCTCACTAACATCAATATAAAAATAATTTGTTTATGGATTGTAAAGGGATTTCCATAGAACAGACAAAGCCAGTTGCATCCTGCGGTGCTAGGTGTATTCGTATAAACCCAAACCAAGCGATGAGGAGCATGAGCAACAGGCAGTCACCACATCATGGCAGGCATAATCGTCATCATCCGGGCACTGTGACGGCTGATTGGGGTCATGCCTGAAATGGACAGATGGAGTGCGCTTTAACCACTGATCTCTGTCATGTAACTCATTAAATGCCACCATCAACACTGATCCCAACACTTAAAGGGAGACTTTAGGGGTAAGACTCATCACTGATCAAGGATTTTCTGGTGTGGGCAAGACATTCCCGTCTGTTGTGGGACCACGGGCGGTTTGACAATAGTCCATTTTATTAGGGCATACTGGTGTCACAGTGGTCTATGTGCTACTGGTATACAGGCTGATGCACTGCCATATAGATCCCTGTAGAAATATATGTCTGTGTGTAAACAAAATAAAGTGTATTTTTGTACAATAAAACAACTTTATGAAATCTTAGCACCAAGATCTACAGTACTGACTTATTTGGAACCTCGAGCAACATGAACCAGACATCCGCTCCACTATTCCAGCTATGTAAATTTTACTTCGTAAACTTTGTGGCGTTTCAGAAAAACCTAGTTTAAATGGCTGTCTGGGTCTGTGTCGCAGAAGATTAGTCCTCCTCCTGTCCCACTCCTCTACAATGACAGGACCCCGTATACACACACAGTAAACACATCGGGAGACACCTGCAGTCAATCAGAGAGGAGTGTAGCTGTCATGGACTTGCCTTAGGCTAGACATTTGAGGAACATGGTCTCCAGACGGCTTTTCAAAGTTGTTTGTTCTCTTAAACGCCGCAGCATTTTAGGGTACAACATACACGGTTGCAATCACGCAGCTGGTCTCTGATTCATGCTGCCCATGGATTAGGCTGTGCAGGTCTCCTCTCAGGTTCCCATTAAACACTAATGGATATGTACAAAGGTATGCCACCTAAATAAAGCACCACTTGATGAACCATGCATCTACATCAGACAGAAAATGTAAAATCTATGACAATGGTAATTCAAAGAGGCATAAATTCAAAGATTAAAAATGAATGTTCTCTTCTTGTGTCCCCGCAGCACATCATTGCTTACGTTACTTGAAACCACTGCAGACATGTGTGCCAGCTTTCTGTATCAAGAGATGGTCTTCATCTTCTGCGCCCAGAATCACCACGCATTATAGCATCCACCCCCGCGACAAGGACAAAAGATGGGAAGGTAATTGGCTTCTATGCTATCACTACAGGTGTCCTGCGTGGAACATTGTATGGCAGAAAACCACGTGAGCCATCACGGTTGAGCCACTCCTAGCAGACACGGAAAGAAAATGGTCCATGACAAGGTTCCAACCTGCAAAGCTGATCTGGCAACAGCAATCAGAGAAAGTTGGAGCCAGATTGATGAAGTGTACTGTTTGTCACTCATTAAGTCCATGCCTCAGAGACTGCAAGCTGTTATTAAAGCCAGAGGTGGTGCAACGAAATACTAGGGATGTATTGGAGTGTTCTTTTGTGTGTTTGTTTTTCATGATTCCATAATTTTTCCTCAGAATTGAGTGATTCCATAATTTTTTTCCCTCTGCTTGGTCTGAAAAAAATTACCCTTACTGAGTACCACATTTTTAATCTTGATTTCTTTTAGTGTTTCTTAAAGCCCTAAAGTTGCCATTTGAAATGACTTTAGTTTTGTGCCATGACTGTGATCTGCTTTTTTTCAACAACATTAAACAACTGAATGATCCTCCGAGCCTGGTGATTCCATAATTTTTGCCAGGGGTTGTATTATACACTTTAGTGCCTTTCATGTGGTACTAAAGGGTGTTTTAGGTTTGTTTTGCCTAAATAAATAAATATTTTAAAAAAATGACTTTGGGTCCCCCCTATTTTTGATAACCAGCCAAGGTAAAGCAATCAGCTGCAATCTTATATTATCAGGCCAGGTGCTTGGCCCTGGTCTTCCTGATTGTCCTGGTGTGGTGGCAATGGGGTTGATGTCAGCTGTGTAATGTCCGCTGGCATCAATCCCTGGTGTTAGTAATGGATAGGCATCTATTAGACACCCCCAGTACTAGCCCAGTATGTTAAAAGAAAAAAACACACACATTTTATTTTAAAAAACACCCCCCAACTCTAGCTCTGTTTCACCAATTTATTTAAAAAAAAAACATACCCATCCAGTCCAGGGATTCTGAAGTAGTCCACAAATGGGAAGCTGAAAGACATAAAAAGAGAGAGGTAAAGAAATAAAAAGAAGAAACACTCCTTGATTCACCAATTTATTATTAAAAAATAGTCCCCGCAGCTCCGACATAATCCATCACGTGCCCACAACATCCAGGGATTCTGTACTGCAACCTGTAGAACGTCGTTCTGAGAATGACGCTTCATAGGCTACTCTTGGTGGTCATGTCTCACGAGCGATGACTTCAGTAAGTAGTAGTCTTCGCTCGTGAGACTTGACCAGGAGTGTCCTATGGTACTTGACCAGGAGTGACTTATCAGTACAGAATCAAAGTTGCTGGCTCCCGCGAGACCCGGTGGCTCGGAAAAGCGGTGACATCAGTAACCACACCGTTCACCAAAGTCACCGAGTCTCGTAGAGGGCAGCGTGTTTCGGCGACTCTGATGAGCGCTCAGAATCTATGAAACACATTTGGTTTCTAGTACCATCTCTACGCTGATAACACCCAATTATACACCTCTTCTGACAACAACCCCACCTTAATACAAAATACTAGGGATTGTCTGTCTGCTGTCTCTAAAACCATGTCCTTCCTCTATCTGAAACCGAATCTTTCCAAAACTGAACTTCTCGTGTTTCCTCCCTTTACTAAGCTACATATACCCAATATTGCAATTATCTTGGATGGTTCAACCATAACTCCCAAGCGGCATGTGCTCTTTCTTGGAGTCATATTTGACACAGAACTTTCCTTTTATTCCCTATATCCAATCACTCACTCGCTCATGTTACATGCATCTTAAAAACATCTCCAGAATCCGACCTTTCCTCCCCTTGGAAACTGCAAAAATTCTTACTGTCGTTCTTATTCATTCTCTTCTGGACTACTGCAACTCTCTTCTGATCGGTCTCCCTCTAAACAAACTCTCTCCTCTCCAAACCATCCTGAATGCGGCAGCTGCTTCACTGATCCCCCACCTTGTGCCGGTCACTGCACTGGTTACCCATTCGCTATAAAATACAATACAAACTTATCTCTCACACGCAAAACTCTCCATAGTTCTGCACCGCCCTATATCGCCTCCCTCATCATTCTGTCGCCCTACCTGTGCCCTCTTTTCTGTAACTGATCTAAGACTAACATCCTCCATAATCCGAACCTTGCACCTCCGTCTCCAAGACTTCTCTCGTTCTGCACCAATTTTCTGGAATGCATTACCCCAAATGATCCGACTAATATCTAGCCCCCATGTTTTTAAGTGTGCTTTGAAACACATGTCTTTAGACAGGCCTCAACTCACTAACCTAACTCTACCCTGTTCCCTCCTTCTAAATGTTAATCAGAATCTGCTCCCTCCTATTCATCGATATACACATTCTCCATGCACCCACTAGCACACGGTAACTGCACAGATACTGGCTGATGACCTGATTTATGAAGCTCTTTTGAAATGCCTTTTTTATTATGATGGCCGGACCGCACACAACAAGCATGTTTTACCTATGGTGTCCCTCCTATTTCCTTATAGATTGTAAGGCTATGTGCCCACGTAGCAGATTTGATGCAGAGCGTTTTTGCCTCTCTCTGGCAGAAAAAAATGCATGCAGATTTACATGTGTTTTTTCAGCGTTTTCGCATGCGTTTTTTCAAGCACTTATCCAAGCGATTTTGAGCATCACTTGGAAAAGTGCCTGACAACTTGGTCACACAATATAAATCCATGCAACCGGCATGGATTTATATTGTGTTACCAACTTAGATGCTTTAAATACTGCATCTATAGTTAAAAAAAAAAAAAAAAAACTGTATATTCACCTCTCCGGCGGCCCCCAGTCTGCTCCCGGCGGCGTCCTCTCTCTTCAGCGTCCCGCGGTATACTTGCAGGACCTGCGGTGATGTCATTTAGTCAGCTGACGGTCACGCGACCATCACCTGACCGCTGACGTCAGCGGTCGCATGACCATCATCTAACTAAATGACGTCACCGCAGGTCCTGCAAGTATACCGCGGGACGCAGAGAAGAGAGTACCACCGCCGGGAGCAGACCGGGGGCCGCCGGAAAGGTGAGTACACAGGGTTTTTTTATTTTTAACTTTTTTATTTCTTTTTTTCACCGCATGGTAGCCGGGATGAAGAGGAGTTGTAGTCTCCTCTTCATCCCGAGTACCACACGCACCGCGATTACGCCGCAAATTCTCGGCCATTGAATTTAATTGAAACTCAGCAAATCCACATATACCTGCGGGTTTGCTGCGTTTCAATGTTCCTCAATGGCCGCAAATTTGCAGCGTAATTGCAGTAGAAATGGTCATGCTGCGTTTTGCAACGCAATGCGAATTTGGCGCGCTAAGCATGGCAGACGGTTTTAAAAGCGTTTTCGCAGCTGTAAAAACGCTACGTGGGCACATGGCCTAAGCCTGCGAGCAGGAGCCTCGCTCCTCCTGTAACTGTTAAAACATGTGTTACTTTGTATTGTTATTGTCTGAACATTTCCCCACTTAATTGTAAAGTGCTACGGAATATGTTGGCGCTATATAAATAAAATTATTATTATTGTAGGCAGAGAATGTTGTGTTTTGAGAAAATTAGCAAAGACGTTGACAACTATCGCGTCCTATGTAGTGCATTTAAGATTTTACTAACTTCCCTGTGAGCCTCCAAGGGAATTTGGGGCATCATTCCAGTGTATTTTGCTTTAAAGGGCATCTGTCAGTAGTTTCAACCCTACTAAGCCGTCTATATGGGCATGTAGGTCATAGAAAGCTGAATAAAATGATATCTGAGATCTGATGTCTTATTCTAGAGAAATCCACATGTATATTATATGTAAATGAACTGTTAAGATCTATGGGCCGGACATAGATCTATCTGAGAATTTGCCTCCAGAGATTATTTTAAATAAAAGGGGAGCAGACTGTCAGTCATTACATGTCTCACACTGGTAACGCTCCCTTTCATTTACAATAAGCTCTGGAGGAAGTGTCTGGCCCCTAGATCTTAACAGCTCAAAAATGTAGATATTTTTGGATTAAAACATTGAATCGCAGATATCAAGGTATCATTTTATTGAATTTTCTGTGAACTACATGTCCATATAGATGGCTTAGGAGGGTTAAGCTTATCGGTTTATATGTAGCATGTAACCATTAGGTTGATTACATTTTTATTGATTAGACGGGAAATATTCCTGAATAATTTAGTGAAAATTTCAAATTTTTTGCCTCTAGATTCAATTACCAAGTGTTTTATGCCCATGACATTGACTTCCTTTCTGCCATGTCAGGTGTCGGCATGGAGAGGTTTGCAGAAGAGGCTGACGTGGTGGTCGTTGGAGGAGGCCCTGCCGGACTCTCTGCAGCCATACGGTTAAAGCAGCTCGCGGCTGAGAGTGGGAACGAGCTGCGTGTTTGCTTAGTGGAAAAGGCAGCCCAAATCGGGGCTCACACCCTATCTGGTGCCTGTCTGGAGCCAAGAGCCCTAGAGGAACTGTTCCCAGACTGGAAGGAGCAAGGGGTATGTAGATATATTGGGTACCACGGACATTAATTCTGCACTTTTATAAACCACGTCCAACATAGGGGACTCACGAGGGCTCACTTGGAGAAGAGAAAAGGGCGTATTTTTATTAAGCAAGGGAATACATGTTCTTGGTAGAATCCTGCTTTACTGAGACCTATTATGGATCATGTGCTGAAGAGAAAACACTGGAATGGACTCGGTATGTTATATCTGTAAGCAGGAATCCGGGAATTACTAACTGGACTAGACAGAAATCCTGCCATGTAATAATGTGTTCTCTTAAAATTAGATTGGTGATACATTGCACCTTATCTGCCACCAACAGAATTAACTCCTTCCTGACACTGACCGTACTGGTATGGCTAATGTAAGTCCTGGTGTATGGAGGGGAGTGCTCGTCATACCTGGCAAATGCTGCCTGTGCTACTGAGCCAACATGTGCCTGTAACAGCAGCAAACGGAGCTGAACTCAGGTCACTGCCGTTAATCCAAGGTGCCATGTGTGTATATATATATATATATATAATCTCTATCAAAAAATCAGGTGATCACAGGTTCAAGTCCAGCAAGGAGACCGAAAGAAAGTGTTTTTAAAAGTATAAAAAAAAGTGTAAAAAAAAAATAAAATAAATACAAGCATTCAAATGGCCCCCTTTCACCCAACCATCATTAAAAATAAAGATATAAATATATTTAGTAATGCTGAATCAATAAGTTTGATCTATTAATATATAAAACTAATTAACTCTGCTGTAAAAGCCACGAAGAGAAAAAAGATTGAAATGTTAGAATGATGGTGTTTTGATTGCAGCAACTTTGCCAAAAATGCAATAAGAAGCCATCAAAACCTCGAAATGTTCTAGCCAGAGATGGAAATGCAAACTTCATTGATATCGGAAAATGGAAACAGAAATATTTTTTTTTTCCACCACTTAAATGGAATGTGTCAAAAAAAAATCTGAAAAGTAAAAGTATTATGTTCCCTCAGGCCCCGCTGCACACGAAGGTGACCGGCGATAAGTTTGGAATCCTGACGGAAAAGCACAGGATACCAGTCCCTATACTCCCTGGTAAGTATTCTACATGTGCGCCTTGGGAGCCGTCCACGTGATCCCTGTGGCGTCCTGCAGGACACACGTTTGTTCCACGTTTTTCACAACTGAAGTAATTAATTTATGATTTTCTGAATCATCATCTTAAGAAATAACAAGCCTGTGCAAAGTCCACAAAGACTGGTGTGGTTTTGTTATACAGTGTGAGAATTCGGGTGGGACAGTAGATAAGTGCAAATAGGGATGCCTTTAAGGGGGATTGTGGGCAAAAAAGTATATAAAATATTCCAAAATGATTTCTAAATAGTAAACTACAAGTGGATGGAGGCTCCTGGACTAATAGGACTTAATTAGTAAGTTATACAACTTCTTCCTTAAGGATCCTTTATGAATATTAATTTGCTACCTGGAAAACCCCTTTAAAGGGTTATTGCCATTTTATCATTCGTGTAAATTAGCATAGAATTTCTAAAAACACAACTCTGAAAATCACATTTTATTAAAATGTGCCCTTGTTCTTCAACCAGCTCTGCTTTTTTTATTTTTAAATAATTGTTTACTGCTCGAGGCTAAAGGGACCAGCCACCACTGCTGGACATGCACAGGGCTTACAAGCTCTTTCCCAGTGAGCTTGTAAGCACTGCACTGAGGCCGCCCAGGATTGCTAGAGCATGCTGTCGGCTCATACAATCTTATACATCGGACGAGTGCTATCTGATGATTTATCTGATAGCACTCGGACCAATGTTATTCTATGGGGCAATGCTGGTCAGCAGGCTGCGAGTCGCTGCGCAAATCGGATCACGCTCATCCTATGGGTGGTTGTGAAACATCGGGCTGCACTCTGATGACATCTGAGGTGCAGTCCGATTTTTGCGGATTCACACAATTGAGAAGGTGGAGAAATCTTGTTCTGTCTTCTCTACACTTGTGCTCTGATTTTCTTATCCGAGAGAATCAGATCACACTAACCTGACATTCGGCTCATACTCTGATCGGAGTGTCATTAGAATAATCGGCCCGATTCTCTCGCATGAGCGATTACTTCACTTCTGACGCTGCAGTCTGTGTAAAAAGAATTATTACTCTGGGAGCCCATGTATCCGGACTAGCCCAGGAGCGCCATCACTCATCCCTGCACTTTCCTGGTATTGTGCTTACAGCAGGATGATTGACAACCCAGCGTGAGCAGAGAGGAGGAGAAGAGGCACTTGTTCTCCTCCCTACTCTCCCTGCACATACAATGCGACATTCCGGGACTAGGCTGGATACACACGCTTCAGGATTCAACACTTTTTCTACACAGACTGGAGCAACACCTAGATGGAATAAGGGGATCACTAAAAACATTGTTAGGGGGCTGTTAAAAAGCTTATACCTTTTTTAGGGGAATATCCTTTTAAAAACTCAAAGCGACTACTGCCGAATTTACCAGGATTCTTTAAATGGCATTTACTGCTGCAGAGAACATAATTTGTATATTTGATCTTTTTTTATATAACATGATATGACTGTAGTCTTAATATTTATTAACATTTGAGTTTACAGGGTTTTTTTATGAAGCTTAGATTTCCAATAGTTGTCCTATAGTCTGTTACTTTATTAGAAAGTAAGAATGCATGTTCTAGGCACACGTTCACACCCACACAGCCTCTCCTTTGTATCATTGGGATATGGGACTGTTTGATGATCTTTAGCTTTATACATTTAGGACTTCCAATGAATAATCATGGCAACTATATTGTAAGGCTCGGACACCTCGTCAGCTGGCTTGGTGAGCAGGCGGAGGCTCTTGGTGTTGAAATCTACCCTGGATATGCTGCAGCAGAGGTAGATACTTTTTTTTTGGGGGGGGGGGGGGAGTTTAATGTACTTTATATTTTTATTTTATGCTTCCTGTACCAGAGTATTTCTTATGGTTAAAGTTTCCTATTATGCAAGTCTCTAGATAATATATACAAATGTAACCCTTTAGGTGCTTTTCCATGAAGATGGCAGTGTTAAAGGAATAGCAACAAATGATGTTGGCATTCACAAAGATGGCTCTCCGAAGGTAACATACAGATACAGATTGCAGCATGCATATTTTCCCCCTAGAGGATGGCCCTAAAACTTGCCAAGTGTAATTTTGGTTAATATTTAATTAAAAGGGTTGTCCTGATAAGTCTGCTGTCACTATACGTGACTGCAGAATTGTGAATCCTGACAGAGTACGGTTTGGATGCTGTGAGGACTCACTGGTATTGGCGAGGTGAGAGTAGGTGATCACGCCATTTGCATACTTCCAGCCACATTCCGACTAGACATGCCTGGCCTGTCTCAATTGAGACAAGCACGACTAGTCTGCACGTGACCACTTGTATGCACATACTTGCTATCACATGACCGCCCACTCTCACTGGCAATACGGGTGGATCCTGAGAGCGCGGGCACTGCATGTTTTCAGAATTCAGACGTCTGAAGTCACATAGAGAGACTGTAGACTTTTATCAAGACCAGATAAACCTTTTAAAGGTAACAAATGCTCCTGTCGGTTTTGTTAATGATTACATGATATCCAAATATGTAATAATAATAAAAGTGTTGTCTAGTTTACTAATCTGAATTCTGTCCTGTCTGTTCCCATAGTCCACATTTGAACGCGGCCTGGAACTGCATGCCAAGGTGACCATCTTTGGAGAGGGCTGCCACGGACACCTTGCCAAACAGTTGTACAAGACATTTAATCTTAGAGAGAACAGCGAACCACAAACTTATGGAATAGGACTAAAGGAGGTATGGATGTGGGGCATCTGCTCTACATGATCACGTCTCTTGCTGTACTGTACAGGGCAATAATCTCAGGTATAGTGAATGTATTGCATGCCCGATAAACAGCACTGCATGATCCCAAAGGGGCATTTTTGTAAATGCCATATTGATTTCTCCATTCTATGTTTTATTTCATTGCATTCATGTTTTGTTGCACATCTTATTTCACTCAAGCTGGATGGGTTAATGTTGGTTCCCATTATATTTCTTCGCCCAGCTATGGCTTATTGATGAGAAGAAGTGGCAGCCAGGTCTTGTAGAACACACTGTCGGCTGGCCTTTGGATAGACACACATATGGTGGATCATTCCTCTATCACCTCAATGAGGGAGAACCACTTGTGGCTCTTGGTTTTGTGGTAAGTGTAAAGCATGGCTGGAGTTGAGATGCCACCAGATTGACCAACCCTGGTCATGGCACCCATCTAAAACATTCTCTCTGCATTTACAAAGGACTTTGTACATAGATTTATTTGGTTGTGATCTTGCTTCATTGCAGGTTGGTTTAGATTATCAAAATCCGTACATTAATCCATTCAGAGAGTTCCAGAGGTGGAAACATCACCCCACTGTGTCCCCGACTCTGGAAGGTGGAGAACGAATTGCCTATGGAGCACGTGCTCTGAATGAAGGTGGTTTCCAGGTAGCGTACCCTTACAACATGCTATTTCACTGTATCCTGTATTTGTGCTTAGTTTAACATTTTATTAAGCTTCTTTTTACTAGTAAAATTTTCCATTTTCAGTCCTTGCCAAAGCTCACATTCCCTGGGGGTCTTTTGGTGGGATGCAGCCCTGGCTTTTTGAATGTACCGAAGATTAAAGGGACTCACACAGCCATGAAAAGTGGTATGTTGGCAGCAGAATCCATCTACAAGCAGCTAACGGATGAAAACCTTCAGTCAAGTACCCAAGGTATGTAATACATTGTATGGTTGTATTAAATGTTCACACCTTGTAGAAAACAATCTTAGAAATGCTTTCTTCCAACCATGAAAGTTGATTTTCCAGCTGAAGTAAATGATGTCTCCTGTAGCTGTTTCCAGAATTGTTGTGGTCAGTCCATATAGAGTTAATACATTTTTTTCCTCCTTTTTTGTATTGGGTTTTTAGGGCTTAATGTCACAGAGTATGAAGAAAACTTAAAAAATTCCTGGGTATGGAAAGAGCTTTATAGCGTAAGGAACATTAGACCTTCCTGCCATGGATTTCTGGGATTGTATGGTGGCATGATATACACTGGGATTTTCTACTGGATACTAAGGGGAATGGAGCCTTGGACTTTAAAGCATAAAGGTACCAGTGTGAGAACTAAGCCGTTTACTATCTACCACTGTACACATAAAGCCATCAATCAAACTGGGGGAAGTTAAAAAACAATCTACAAATAAAGCCTCATTCAGACATCAAGGAAACAGATTCTGTGTACGGAGTACAATGCAAGGTCTGGCCGTATTCTCCCGAGCTAAACTCAACAGTCTCCTATATGCTATCCTATGTGACAGTGAGGCTCAGGTCAGGGTGTAGGTGTGCATACTGGAAATGTCCTATAAGCCAACGCTCTACACACCAGACACTGAGAATGACTGGAGATCCCACGTCTGTATATCACATTATGTAGTCAGGCTTGGCAAAAGTTATTAGAGGCTTGGGAAGATCTGCTGCTTGCCGTGCATGTTAGGACGCCCTGCTGAGAAATCCCCTGCATCTGTAGAATGACATATTGCTCTCTGACCTTTCCTTAGTCGGAACACTAATCTGTTTGCTGCTCATAAATAATTACACACCGTCCCTTCACCGTACAGCAAAGTTCACACTGCAGCATCCAGAAAATCCAGGGCATGACGACCATTGCATGGAAAAAGTGCAGTTTGCAATGGCGCCAACTCAGTTCCCACGTTTCATCCTCCACAGACCGTTTTGAAATAACCGTAGTGCCATCAATGGTTGCAGTGAGCAATTACTTTTCCTTTTGTATTTATTTTATTTTCTTACTCACTTATATAGCCATTAATTCCACAGCGCTTTACAGACATTATGGCCACAGTCCCCATTGGGGCTCACAGTGTAAATTCCCTATCAATATGTCTTTGGAGTGTGGGAGGAAACCCACGCAAACACGGGGAGAACATACAAACTCCTTGCAGATGTTGTCATTGGTGGGATTTGAACCCAGGACCCCAGTGCTGCAAGGCTGCAGTGCTCACCACTGAGCCACTATGCATATGATTTTTTTGTATATTTCCCCATTGTTCTTCATGGGATTCAGTTCTGTCTTTTATTTAAAGCAGAAGTTTATTTTAGGGAGTGGGAGGCAGGGGGCATAAGTGCCTCTCTAATCCTTTAGTCATAGCTCAGTGCTGACAGCATCATTTTCCTGTTGGATTTCTAGCACTTATTCCATGGACCACCGATTTGGCATATTAGTGGTTATATTAGACTGTATGACAGCTGACTGGTTACCATAACTTATACCTGGATTTATATAGACGGCGGCAGTGATGACGTGAAGATGAAGCTTTGAACGTTTCCATAAAACAAAACATTGAGGGCTGTGCCAGTCTTTGCTGTAATACGTTGAACAATTCATTTTGGCTCAGTTTTAAATATCATTACACCATTCTCCATAACACCCGATAGACGTATGCATGAGTGTACATATGTAGAGACATCTCCTCTGCAGAGACATAGTAGTTAAAGGGGTTATCCAGCATGTGAAGTCTGGTGGATTATTGTCAGGATAAGCCATCCATATTAGATCAATGGGGTCCAACAATCTGCACTTTGATTTTACATACAACACCTAAGCGGCAAGCTCTGAATTGATCTACAGGAAAGTGACTTTCTTAAGGAGAACCTGTGATCAGATACATGTGGCAGAAAGCACAGGCGGCATGAATCAGAGCCTGGCAGTACAGTGGCACCCATGGCAGTTTTACTGTGAAATGCAGCATTTCAGAGAAAACAGAGTATGGTGAGCCTTTCCCCACTACATGTGATTGACAGGTCCCTCCCTATGTACACACATGGGAGAGACTTGTCAATCAACAGCATGGTGGCTCGGTGGTTAACAAGGACAACATCTGCAAGGATTTTGCATGTACTCCCTGTGCTTGTGTGGGTTTTTTCCCACACTTCTAAGACGTACTGATAGGTTATCTAGATTGTGAGCCCCAATGGGGACAGAGATGATAATGTATGTAAAGTGATGTGGAATATGGTAGCGCTATATAAGAAAAGCCTAATTAATAATAAATAGAGTGAGGAGAAGTCGACCAGGGGCCGCCAGAAGTGTCGCATCTCTCCCTGTAGTCCCCGTCTGGATTTTGAAGCTACCTATTCTCTGAAATGCTGCAGCATTTCAAAGTTAATCACCCCTGCAGCCGGGCTCTGATTGCTGCAGCCGGGCTCTGATTGCTGCAGCCGGGCTCTGATTGCTGCAGCCGGGCTCTGATTGCTGCAGCCGGGCTCTGATTGCTGCAGCCGGGCTCTGGTTCATTCACCATGAATTTGATAACTGGTTCCCTTTAAAAAGATCATAATATAATAAAAATTGCTGCTGGTTTGCAGAATCTGCACCAATCTGCCACTTCTGAATATAGCCTCCCCATTTCGCTGTACAGCTGAAAGTAGACTTTATGGTCTTGTTTTGTCATTTATGCAGATTCTTGGATCACCTGTGATATTTTGTTATTCTGACTCCAGTTATGCACAGTCACTCAGTAAAATGCACTTTTTAATAATTTTGTATTTCCTCCATTAGGCCTTGATAGTAATCAGCTAAAACCAGCCAAGGATTGCACCCCCATTGAGTACCCCAAACATGACGGCAAGATTAGCTTTGATCTCCTGTCATCTGTGGCTCTGAGTGGTACGAACCATGAACATGACCAGCCTGCCCATCTAACATTACGTGATGACAGTATACCAGTCAACAAGAACCTTGCTATCTACGATGGCCCAGAGCAGAGGTTCTGCCCGGCAGGTGAGTGCCAGTGAGGCTGTTTTCTCCTCTTACCTCCATCACTCATTTAAAAGCTTGCTCGTCTAGTAACCATTTCTGTAAAGAAACTACTAGTCTGTGCATTGGGCAGTCTTTTTTTTTCTTTTTTTTGGATGCATAATGTCAGTTTATGTTCCATCTTGGCATATATTTGCCAATAAGTCATGAAGCTGGTAATGGATGAACGTCTGGATTGTGAATAGTTACTGGGACTGGATAATGTGGCATTATAGGGAGTTTTACCTGTATTCCAGTAATCACTCGATTTCTAGATGATAACGGATAGTATGACAAATACCACCAGATTGCTGTTTTCTTCCGTGACACAGAAGCATCTAAGGGTGTTTTGACACAGATATCTGATCAATTTCTGTCCATTCACATCAATATCACTGTAAATGAAACAATTAAACCGTTTGTTACAATTTTTTTAGATTTTTTTTCGTGCCTCTAATTCTGAGATTACAAAGCCTATACATTCTGTTATATCTATACTCCGCTCTGTGAACGCTCCTGTCTCCTGAGCTGGGCACTTCACTGGGTTTTTTAAGCAATTAGTGGGGGTCTTTGGACCTGGACTTTCTTCCCCCAACCCCACCCCACCTCAGCTGAAATCTGCATTGGCAGCGACTGGATAGAAGCAATGTATAGGGCACAGGACACAGTCCAGTACGTAGTGGTCACTGCCGAGTGGTGCGCGGTATCTGCCTGCCTCTTAAAGTGCCGTACTCGGCAGCAGACACTACACGGTGCACAGGACTGCTGTGTTCTGCCCTATACACTGCGTATTCGTCTGTGAGGTTTTGGACCCTAGATGATTTCATTTTGGGGACTTACTCTAAGGTCCACAGTTATTCATTCCCGACCAACCCCCTTAAGGGCTACAAAAAGGAAAAAATGAAAAAGGGGAATCTGCCACCACCTTTTATACATCTCACTGTATTATGCCGATTTTATTGGTGTTACGGTCCTGAAATTATGGAGAAATGTCCTTTTTATTACCTGCCATCCACACGATGAGCATGAAAGCAGAGTCCTCCTCATCCAGATGCTGATGGCCAGCCTTCTTCCAATGTACAAGGGCGTAAGCTGTCAATCCGAAGGGAACCAAATTCTAAGACCCCTGTGAATGGGCTGGTTGGGTGGTTAATTTTATTTTATTTTAGATACTTTGCAATGGCAAAACAAAGATCAGTCTGTCTGTACGTCTCAGTCTGAAATGTTATACCCTGAAGGTCCAGTGATAAATTGTATCCTTGTTCTCGTTTCAGGTGTCTATGAATATGTTCCTCTGGAATCGGGGGAGGGCTCACGGTTACAAATCAATGCTCAGAACTGTGTGCACTGTAAGACCTGTGATATTAAAGATCCAAGTCAGAATATCAACTGGGTTGTACCCGAAGGTGGTGGCGGACCAGCCTATAATGGAATGTGAGCGACCCACCCTGGGGGAGAGCAGTATTTTTTATACAGTGACTGACTGGTACCAATCGCTGACACCAGAATGGTCCTAGAAAATTAATTTCAGGCTTTAATCGAATGTGAGTCGAGAGCTGTGGATTTCCACTGTTGCTTGTGGAATGACACTAACACTAATGTAGAACGGGCATCCAGTTTCTGTTCTGGAAGATGGTTGATTGTGCCAGTATGTTGCCTTATTGTATCTGGTGGAACTGAAGACTACCATGAGGCTTGCTCAACACCAGCCATGGACGATGCCTTATCTATACATGGAGGCCCCAGTTCATCATTTGCAGGTTTCCTTTTTTGTCTTGTGGAATTCGTTATCGTTTTTTACGCCAAATTCTTCAAAATAGCGCACACTGTTCATAAATTTGACGGAAAGTCTTAAACTGTTTTTGCAACTCTATAACGAAAAAAGCACGTTTTGCAAAATGGTACAAAATTATTGCAAATTACCAGCATTCTGAAATTTACACCAGGGAGAATAGGATTCGGAGTTGTGCCAAAATTTGCAACTTTTTAAAAAGTTGCTATTAATGAATCAGGTGAAAACATTTGGAGTTACTAAACTCTGTCCACAAAGTGGAAGATGATAAAAAAAAAATGCAAGCACATATAAAATAGCTTAAAAAAAGGCACATGTAAAATAATGAATAAGGTGGAAACAAAAAAAAAAAAGGCACAAAACTAGACAAAAAAAACAGGAGCAAAAGCAATGATGAATCGGGGCCAGAATATTCAAGAAAAGTTTTCTATGTTCCACATTTTTATGTTAACAAAAGACATTTTTCAAAAACCTCAGTCTTCTGCTTTTAATGCATCAATCTGTTAAAGAGAAGCCGTCACATATCGACTACCCTACATTCAGTGCAGACACCACAGCTTTCAGGATTGGTTCTGCAGCTTACATGCGCCCATTCATCTTTAGCACATTATGCTGTAGAATTCCTGATTTTAAAGACGCCTGTCCGAGTGAAATAATCTCTAATCTTCCCAAATGAATGAACCATTTATAGATTTTATTCTTTAATTGTACCTTGTTTTAGGATTTTATTTTCTGTAATGATTATAGGGGCAACCACACAAGACAATAGGAAACCAAAGATGGAGATCGGCTTCTAGTCTCTTAAGAGCTGCAGTACCCAACAGTGGCCACTAAACAGCAGTGGTGTTCTGCTTTCTACATCATACATCAAGTACCAGTCATAGCATCTGATCGGTGGGGGTGCTGGGCGTCAGACCCACACCCATCTTACATCACTATAATAACAATTAAGGAGAAATAAATGATGCTCAAAGCTTTGAGTAGCTTTATTTTGGCTGCATGCTCCATTTATTTAAGCTTTGGGCAGGTTAGGAGACTGGAATCACTGGATCCCTTTAATTCCTTCTGACAGCTGCAAGAGCAGATAGAAATAGGACTTGATTGGGGGGGGGGGGGGCAATTGTGAACAAGCAGATTGCTATTCCACTCTATCTGTAACACGGCATGTAGGAACAAGCCAAGTTCAATCAGGGGGGCTGTGATCAAGTGCAGATTATGTCCCCCTGATTCCTCAGTGACAATGAGGGAGACTTATCACGCTGTCTGTCTTTTGTTGCCCATAGGAACCAATCAGATCTCAGCTTTCATATATTATTGAGCTCAGGTAAAATGAAAGCTGAGCGCGGATTGGTTGCTATGGGAAACAAAGGACATTCTTCCTCTAAATCTCCCCTATTATGTGGTCCCGCTGTATGGCATGTCTACAGCAATATTGCCACCATTAAAGGTTTTACCCTCGTAAATTGTACATTTTTTATTCTCCAATTAATATGGATCGCCATTTCTGTGAGAAGATACTCCAGCTTATAGCTAGTATGAAGAACACTGATGTCATGGAGTTCATGAATCAGCACTATTACTTATCTGGACTGCACCAGCTACTGTAACCTCAGCGCTGGATCACTCATTGCCCATGTTCTGATGGGTATTCTGGAAAGTGTATTAAAGGGAACCTGTCACGTCATTTCAAGCATCTAAACTGTCCCCAGTGCGTTGTCAGTGATGCAGCGTGCTGCACTAACACGTTATTTTCATTAAAAACGGCGCTGTACTGATGTATAAAAAACACTTTATATAGTACCTGCTCGTTTAGTCATAGGGGTGTGCTTCATTTTCTGTTCAGTCACGGTCATCGCCGCCCCCTGGTTGCGCTGACGTCACTAGAATCTCGCTCTTGCGCAGTGTGCAGCCGGCCGCGCTTGCGCGGTGTCGAACGGGGAAACTGCGCATGTGCCGTGACGCTTGGCTCCCCGCTCGACACTGCCCAAGCCCGAGATTCTAGTGACATCAGCGCAACCAGCAAGACAATGAAATTGAGTAGGCGGCAATATCCGTGACTGAACAGAAAATGAATCACACCCCTATGACTAAATGAGCAGGTACTATGTAACTACATAAAGTAATATTGTATAAAAAATACAATATTACAGCGCCGTTTTTAATGAAAATAACGTGTTTGTGAGGCACATTGCATCACTAACAACGCACTGGGGACAGTTTAGATGCTTGAAATGACGTGACGGGTTCCCTTTAAACAAAAGTCTGTCAGCTGCATCTCCCTCAAAACCGCCGCCACGTCTTTACTGAACCTTACATCTACTTTCTTTTTGTGCCTTATTGAATCACCATAAAATCTATTTTGGAATTCCACTCAGGATATGGTAATTAGTGGGTGACTAGTTTTTGGGGTGTGACATGATTTGTGAGAGCGACGTCACTGCCAGCTCTTTGCAGATTCAGAAAGCCATGAAGGAGTTACGTAGTCGCCGGCAAAACGTAAGACCCCCATTATAGCACCAATGAATCGCACAACTCACTGGTGGCCGAGTCTGGTGTTACTGCTGGCTTCACTACGCATTGGTAGGTAGGCAGAACGTTGTGCGTGGGTAAGATCTGCAGAGTCGGTGCTGACGCCGCTATTGCAAATAATCTTGCTTGCGCCCACAGTGGGATGAGTACTCCAGGGAAATCAATGCCCCCACAACTAGTCACCCACTAATTACCATATTCCGTGTGCAGTTTTAAAATTCATTTTATTGTGATTAAACAATCTCGAAATCACAAAAAGGTGCTTGTTAGGAAGCAGATTTAGGGTACAGTAGAGGCATGGTGAGTTTTGGGGGGCTAGGGCTGCTGACTGGTTCCCGTTAAAAAGAACTGTGCGTCATTGTTGGTATCCATCAGAAAGGGCTCTGAGAAATCGTGCATCTAAAAGTGGCTACACATTGCTTACCTCTGGTGTCTGCAAAGTGCACAACTGCCTGGAGTATCTGAACGCACCACAGATGATGTATCTAACGTATAGAACAGTAGGTAGTGGCTAGTTCAGGATCGTGTCCACCTGATTGAACATGTGTCATGTTCGCTTGATCCTTTCTGCTGGTTGGCAGCTGCAGCATGAAGAAAAGCCTTCACACAAGTGACTGCACAAATCTATCTAGGAATAGTAATTTTTTTTTTTTACTTACAAAATGTTTTAAAAAGAAAGTCCTGTCAGCTCGAAGATTTATATCAAAGCACAGGTCCTTAACCAACAAATAAAGTTGCACGATGTAACATTAAATATTTATTGCATTATTGTCCTAGAAAATAGGAAAAATTGACAATTCTATATAATATATACCCAACTGCCGCAATAAGGCGATTCTCGTTGCTAGGAACCTATCTAATGTGAATCCTCTCCTAGGCTGAAGCCTACAAATTATGTGGGTAGATAGGATCCTGTTATGATTAAAATGTGTGTGTACATGCATGTAATGTAGTGTGAGTGTATTAATATAGTGACCTGCCGCTGCGCTCTACGTGGTCCAATGCAGTTCTTCTCCTCTTCTTAGTGATGTCACCACATTTGCCTCTAACCGGATCGCTCCATGCTTGCATGAAAGCCTATGGACACACCATAGGCTTAATCAAATCAAGAAACACAATAGGGGTAAATAGTGACTTGGGAGGGATACATTTACATATAGTGATAAAGAGAGAAGAACCCCAAATGTAATTCCTCAATAACAACCCATAAAACGTAACCTATATTATTACTAAAATGAATGGGTTGATAAGAAATTGTTCTAACATATCTAATGTCCCTAATCTGGTTTTGACAAACTTTTTGACTTGAAAGGACCGCTGCCTGATTGTCATCACTATCTTAACAGAACAAGGACATACATTTAGCACACACGTCCACTCAACGTGTTTCACCGCAGATGGGGTGTCTTCAGGTGATGGGGCAATGGATGATGGTGACAACACAGACCAGATTTTGTGTATATTTTTGGAAAAGAAGAGCAGCTGAGGGATTCCTGTACAGTAGTTTTGTTACAAGCCTTAAAACGATTATCAAAATGCATTTTCTAAACTCAGAGGTGATGAACCCGGCTGCATACATCATCATGTGCGTGTAGAGAGTAGAGCAAGCCTCCCTTGGACTTGAACTTTTTTTTTGTTATACATACGTCACCTTGAAAAGTGGAAAATTTCAGGCTGCAATCTTCATCTTTCATGTTCAGAGCTCTTACCATGCAGTTGCTCCAAGTTTTGGAGTTTTTATTTTCCCCTCCTCTTTATATAGCTACATTGTTCCCAATAACAAGGGGTGGATGTTGAGTTGTGTAATCTCACCTGCCTGCATTCACTTTTATATATCAACATAGCCCAATTATTGCACTGCTTTCGGCTCCTCCATCCTTGCAATTTCCCTGCTCCCCCAGAGCCTGGGTCAGAGGAGTACTCTGCTAGCTCTACACAAATCTAGCTTCTATTATCTACCCTCCCTGAAGATTGGATGTTTTCTTCCACACCACACACAAATCTGGCTTATACAAACACCTCAATCTCCCTGCTTCTCTCTAATATTAGGGAAAGGGTGTTTTAGAGAAGAATAGTGATGAGTGCAACTGCTCTTTACTCGAGTTTTCTCAGGTATGCACCGTGTACCACAGGTTCTCGGGTGACATGTTCCAGTCCGTATGGCTGTTAAACGCCACAAAACAGGCAGAGATTGCCCGTGTTTGTCTAACAGCTGTGAAACATGCAGCCATAGGGACTCAAACAAGTCTCCTGAGAACCTGCGATACCCAAGCACCCTAGGCAAACTTGAGTAACAAGCCCTTGCGTGCATCACTAAAGAATACACATCTTAGGACCTTTCCCCAGTTTGAGCATGTGAAACTGGCCACACCCTGGAACAGTGGCTGCAGAGTTGAGTAAAAGATTATATTTTGGAATTGCTTTTTTTCAGAGATATTAGCTTATAAAGTTTAGCTGAAAAGACCAACTGGGCGTTACCAGGCTGTAAATTGTTTCATAAGAATTTGGTAAAGTTATGAAATGTCCTAAAAATGTCTGTTCTATTCCTGATCTAAGGGTCTCGGCTTTTAGTTGAGATGAATCTGTGCTGCAGTTTATGTACACGCTCAGTAGTGACCAGTGCTGTGGAGTTGGTTTTGCTAACAGACTCCACAGCCCTGGTGGCCAGCTTACCATGCTTAGACTAGTGAAACATCCCCTGTAAGCAGACAGCAACCAAAAGCTGTAGGTTATTGAATCGGCCAGAAGCAGTAGGCCAGCTGCCATGTGAAGACGTTAGATAGCCCGTAGCAACATTGTAAGATTTTAATGAAAACGATTTAGAAAGTTACTAAATTTTATATTTAGGATGCAAATGCACAAAACCAAAAGGGAATCAGGCAAAAGGATTACCCCTACTAAGCTATCTATACGGGCATGCAGATTATTTGAAGTTGAATATACAAAAACCTTGCTATCTGTTGACATCTTCCAAAGAAAGACACATATATATATATATATATATATATATATATATATATATATATATATATATATATATATATATATATATATATATATATATATATATATATATATAATATAGCTTTAAGATCTCTACCTGTACAGATGGCTCAGGGAGTTGATCCTTCTGACAGATTCCCTGTAAAGTGTTATGACCGACCAGGGCTGTGGAGTCTGTGTCCATTTTGGTGGAATCGGAATAAAATGGACCAACTCTTAAAATATATAAGTTGGGTACAGTAGTTCAATGCAGTTTGTGGGTAATATTTTTTCATAAGAATCTGGGAAAGGTGTGAAATGTCCTATAAATGTCTGTCCTATTCCTGATCTAAGGGTCTAGTCTTTTAGCTGAGATGAATCTGTGCTACAGTAAATTTATCACTTAAACATGAGCCGTGTCTGAGGGAGTCGGAGGTTTCGCTTACCGACTCCACAGTCCTGTGACCTACCACTGACTGATGGGAAAACACTTATTATAAAAGACATTAAACCAATTTATTCTATGCGCAAGTTTATGAAAGACATAACAATAAGCCTTTATTACATGGGATTGCTGCTTCTCTTGCAATACAAAGAAAACAAGTCTTGTCTGACTGGTAGATAAGTGACAAAGGCCCAACATGACTGCAATGCAGCGTCCTGACATTGGCCAGCTGAGTGCATCGGCTAGAGATCAAGACGATTTCCCTAGAAAGACACAGTTGTGTGTTATCTAACCATACACATAAATCAGCTGACCATTGTATCGGACTAGGGGGCCTCCCAATACTCTGGAGGCAGAAGGATTTCAAATCCCTGGTCTTCTTGTTCTCAGGGATATAAGAAGCTGTCAGTTTGGCAGCAGATTACAAACCTCCCCCCCCCACCTCCTGAGAATATTTGTATGAGATGATTGAAAGATATCAACCATCAGCCGAAAGCCAGTGTGTATGGGCCGCCTTACACAAAGAAATACAAGAAAACGCAGCTTTTACTGCTGGAGCCCAGTAGAAGTCTACCCACAACCAAAAAGGAAAAATATCCACTGCACATCCCACTAGTTGCATAGTTCATGCAGTGTAACAGGAGACTAAAATAAAAAACCTGTAAACATTCAAAAATACTTAGGTGAAATGCCGACACCTGGGTTCAAAAACTACATTTTTTTTTCTTTTTTTGGTTTATTATCAGACAGCAGTTTTACTTTGCGGCCGGATGCCCTTGACGGTACACTGCATGCCCACTTCACTGTAAACATTTAGGCAAACATCTTTGCATACACTGCTTTCTCCTTCTCCTTCTGTTCTTTAATCCTCTGCTTGACCCGAAGGATCTCACTGCTGATAGCTGGGTACAGAATGGAAGAAAAGACGTGAGCACAGGCCATACACTGGTGACTGGCATAGACCGCACATCTAGCTGAACGCTGTGACCACCTGCTGAGTAGTGGGGGGTGGGCTGCCCCTACAGGCTTGTGCCAGTAAGCAGAAACACAAGTCCCTACATACAGGATCAAGTTCCCAGTGTAACAAATGGGAACATCAAGTTATTGAAGGCACATGCCAAAAATTACATTACCTAGCCACAAGATGGGTCGTAATGTGTTGGAGTACCACATCCTCTACTCCTCCTCCCCACAGAGCTCAGCTGTTGTGTCACTGAAAAACCCTACACTGCCATTTTAATTTTTATTACATAAAGCAACAGTACATGTGAAAATAAGAAAGTTTGTAATATATCATATCAGAAAAATCTGCTTCGGTCTCCCCCTGGACTGATCTTTCATTTTCAAACTTCTCAATTCACCAGTAAAATCTGTCTTCAGTGACTACAATTATAAAAGTACAGAGATAAAATCTTACCAGTAGTAACTGCCATCAGCTGTGTAGAGGGGAGGAGCTAAAGTCAGAGCTCCTCCCTCCTCTATAGAATCTTACCAGTAGTAACTGCCATCAGCTATGTAGAGGGGAGGAGCTAAAGTCAGAGCTCCTCCCTCCTCTATAGAATCTTACCAGTAGTAACTGCCATCAGCTATGTAGAGGGGAGGAGCTAAAGTCAGAGCTCCTCCCTCCTCTATAGAATCTTACCAGTAGTAACTGCCATCAGCTGTGTAGAGGGGAGGAGCTAAAGTCAGAGCTCCTCCCTCCTCTATAGAATCTTACCAGTAGTAACTGCCATCAGCTATGTAGAGGGGAGGAGCTAAAGTCAGAGCTCCTCCCTCTATAGAATCTTACCTAACTGCCATCAGCTGTGTAGAGGGGAGGAGCTAAAGTCAGAACTCCTCCCTCTAGAATCTTACCAGTAGTAACTGCCATCAGCTGTGTAGAGGGGAGGAGCTAAAGTCAGAGCTCCTCCCTCTATAGAATCTTACCAGTAGTAACTGCCATCAGCTATGTAGAGGGGAGGAGCTAAAGTCAGAGCTCCTCCCTCCTCTATAGAATCTTACCAGTAGTAACTGCCATCATCTATGTAGAGGGGAGGAGCTAAAGTCAGAGCTCCTCCCTCCTCTATAGAATCTTACCAGCAGTAACTGCCATCAGCTATGTAGAGGGGAGGAGCTAAAGTCAGAGCTCCTCCCTCCTCTATAGAATCTTACCAGTAGTAACTGCCATCATCTATGTAGAGGGGAGGAGCTAAAGTCAGAGCTCCTCCCTCCTCTATAGAATCTAAACAGTTTGTTACATTACTGAGATAGATAGTATATCCTAGCTTCACTGAGTACAGATTTTACCAGTGAATTGAAAATAAAAGATCAGTCCAGGAGGAGAAAAAAAAACCCTGCAAAATATCAAAGTTTCTTATTTTACATATATTTTCACATATACAATTGATTTATGTAATAATTAAAACCATGGTTGCACTTTAATGATGATAATATCTAGATTGCAGAAGATTTATAAAGACGCACTATATAGACAAACGTCTTAAACATGAAATTCAGGTTTTCCATCAGTCACATTACTATAGGTGCAGGATACCAGCCCTTAGCCCTGCAGCCCGCCTTTACGAAGATTTGTGAAAGAATGATAAGAATGGTTCATTAGGGTTAAGGTCCAAACCTCCTCTGGTATTATCAGGACAAGAACTGTGCATCAGGCGCTTCATGGCCTGGATTTGTATGGCGATATAGCTGCATACAAGCCTTTCTTCAAGCACAATGCCAAGCATTGGACGAAATAGCGTCGAGCATGCCAACTCTGGAGCAACGGAAACATTTTCTGCGAAGTGATCTTATCTGGCAGACTGGTTTTGGGGAATACCAGAAAAATGTTACCTGCCAGTCTTCATTGTGCCAACAGTAAAGCTTGGTGGAGGGGTGAGAATACTATGGGGTTATTTTTCATAGGATGCCTAGTCCCCTTAGTGACCACCAAAATAGATCTTAATGCTTCAGCATACAATGACATTATATGCTTCTAGCTTTGTGGGTACAGTTTTGTTTTTTTTTGTGGAGGTGGGAGGTTCTTTTTCTGTTCCAGTATGACTGTGCCCACAAAGCAAGGTTCATAAAGGAATGGTTGGGGCAGCTCGGTGTGGAACAACATGACCGATCAACCGCATCAATAAAAAGCTCTGTCAACTGTGCTGTTGGTATCGGCCTCAAAAAGGCAGATCTGCTCGAATCTAGTCTTTCAGAGCTTCAGACGGAAACCCCAGTGAAGTCACTGACGTGTGGCAAAAACATGATTTGGTTAAAACTTTACCCCTTAGGGCTCATACTCATTTGTGAGAAAAACGGACAAGTGCACTCTGACCAATGTTAATCAATGAGTTACAACTCCTTTTCTGAAATCTGACTGAAAAAAAAAATTGCAGCATGCTTCGTATTGCCGTGTATATCAGACGAGCCTCGCCAATGCAAGTCAAAGGGTGCGAGGAAAAAAAAAAAAATGGAAGGCATACAGACTATCCGATTTTTACAGATACATTACCATTCTGTAGCATGGAACACTGTAAATGGTCCTGTAAATGATTGTAGAATAATAGTTGCAGAGAAAAACTCATTGCATACAGATGTCATATGAGATAAAAAGCCTTAGTTACTTACCGGTAACGGGATTTTTCGGAGCCCATGACAGCACCACGAGAGAGAGAGAGAGAGAGAGGATCCACCCATCAAGGACAGGAAACCTACAGGTTAAAAAGGGCGGCACCTCTCTCCCGCCTCAGGTTTAGGTAACAGAGCATGAGAGGACCGCCAAGGTTAATTACAACACAACAAATTCATTTTAAACCAATAGTTTAACTAACTTCCCTTGAGGGAGCAAAAAAAGGAAATTAATTCTACAGGAGTGTGAAAACACCAGTGCAGGGAGGGAATATAAGGGTGCTGTCATGGGCTCCGAAAAATCCCGTTACCGGTAAGTAACTAAGGCTTTATTCTTACTCCCATGACAGCACCACGAGAGAATTACAGAGACGAAAGGAGACTAGGGAGGGACCACAGCTTGAAGCACCCTTCTCCCAAAGGTGAGATCAGAAGAGACACCCAAATCCAAATCTATAATGCCTATAGAAGGTGGAGGGAGAAGACCAGGTGGCAGCCTTACATATGTCTTCGATGGAAACCCCCGTCTTCTCTGCCCAGGAGGTTGCTACAGCTCTGGTGGAATGAGCTCTCAACCCCTCCGGTACTTCCTTATCCCCTGAAGAGTAGGCGAGGGCGATGGCCTCTCTAATCCATCTCGCAATTGTAGATTTTGAGGCTTTATAACCTTTCCTAGCCCCCTGATGACATATGAATAGGGAACTATCTTTCCTAAAACGGTGTGTAACCTCCAGATATTTAAGTACGCACCTCCTGACATCCAAAGTGTGTAGTTTCTCCTCTTTTTGATTTTTAGGGGGAAAACAAAAAGTTGGAAGACTAATCTCCTGAGTCCTATGGAGTCGTGAGACTACCTTTGGAAGAAAGGCTGGGTCAGGTTTTAATATAATTCTATCATCCAGAATTTGAGTAAATGGTGGGGATATAGAAAGAGCCTGTATGTCACTTACTCTTCTGGCTGAAGTCAGGGCAACTAACAGGACTGTTTTGAGAAGAATAATTTTATGGGAGGCTAAATCCAGGGGCTCGAAGGGAGGGTTAGTCAAAGCATTTAGGACTAAATTTAAATCCCAGGGAGAGGATTTAGATTTAATAATAGGTCTACACCTAAAAGAAGCTTTTATAAATCGTGCTACCCAATAATTAGCTGCTATATCGGAAGAAAACAAAGCTCCCAAGGCCGAAACTTGTACCTTCAATGTACTCGTGGTAAGGCCCTGTTCTAAACCCCGCAGCAGAAACTCTAGTATTTTCCCAACAGTGGGCCCATCCTCTGGTTTAAATTTTGAAAAGGACAGAAACTTTCTCCAGGTCCTAGCATAAATGCGGGTAGTAACGGGTTTTCTGCTACATAGGAGAGTGTTTACTACATTTGTGGAAAAACCTTTGCTGGTTAACAGCTCCCTTTCAAATTCCATGCCGTTAAATGGAGATTTGAGGCTGGAGGATGGGAAACTGGACCCTGAGTGAGAAGGTCCGGAATCTCCGGAAGAACCCAGGGGTCTGTTATGGACATTCTCCGGAGACAAGGGAACCAAGGTCTTTTGGGTCAAAAGGGGCATATGAGAATTATTCTGGCTTTGTCTGCCCTGATCTTCCTTATAACTGATGGGAGCAGGATCAAGGGAGGAAATGCATACGCCAAAGGAAACTCCCAGGGAACCATGAAGGCGTCCACTGCCAGGGGATTTTCCCTGGGGTTTAGGGAACAAAATGTTGTCACCTTTCAATTGGATTTTGTTGCAAATAAGTCCACTGTTGGAAGACCCCACATTGCCACAATCCTGGAGAATATGTGAGGGTTCAAGGACCATTCTCCTTTTATGGAAGTACGGCTGAGAAAATCTGCTGTGACGTTTTCTTTCCCTCTTAGATGAACAGCAGGAAGGGAGAGACAATGATCCTCTGCATTCTGAAGAAGTCTGTCCGCTATTCTCATTAAGTCTCTTGAACGGGTTCCCCCTTGGTGATTTATATAAGCTACTGAGACTTGATTGTCTGAGAGTATACGGATATCCTGGCCCTGTAAATATACAAGGAACTTGTTGAATGCATAATCAACAGCCAAAAGTTCCTTAACATTCGAGGAAAACCGCACCTCATTTTCTAACCAGGTCCCCTGAACTAAGTTACCTTCAAAATGAGCGCCCCAACCTGTAGCACTTGCATCTGTAGTCAAGACTGCAGTAGGCTTAAATTCCCAAGGGACCCCCCCTAGAAAGATTAGTGTGTACTAACCACCAACGAAGGGATTGTAAGGAGCGAGGGGCCAAGGTAAACTCCCGGTCTAGATGTCCACCTAGGATCGAATCGTTATACAATATGTCCCATTGAAGTGCCCTTGAATGAAGTTGGGACCAGCGCACCGTGGAAAAACTCAAGGTCCCTAATAATGACATGGCCTTACGGAGTGTCATAGAGGGTCTATCCATACAATGTCTTACCAAGCCCTGGATTTTTCCAATCTTTTCTTCTGATAAATAGCATAATTGTCTTTCAGAATCTAAAATGACCCCTAGAAACTGTTGAGCTTTTAATGGAGTCAATCTAGATTTTAAAACCAACCTAGTCCTTCCAGGACAGAAATAGTTACCTGAAGGTGGGCCTCGCATTGGACAAAGGAGTTCCCCACTATCAGGAAATCATCAAGGTAAGGGATTATTAAGATGTCTCTTTCTCTTATATGGGCCATAACCTCTGCCACTAGCTTGGTAAAAATTTGCGGGGCTATAGCTAAACCAAAGGGAAGTGCGATATACTGAAAGTGTTTAACCACCCCACCTATTTCAATGGCCACCCTCAGATACTTTTGATAGTCCTTATGAATGGGAACATGGTAATAAGCATCTTTAAGATCCAGAACTACCATATAACAGTGGGGAAAAAGCAATTTTATTATCGTTTTTAAGGATTCCATTTTAAAGGTGTCAATTTTAAGGAAGCTATTTAAAGATCTTAAATTTATGATTGTCCTGGAACACCCATCTGCTTTTGGGACCAGGAAGAGCGGGGAGTAGAATCCGCGACCCTCTTCTGAATCCGGAACCTCAATCAGGACATTTTTCTTTATTAGGATTTGAACTTCCGATACGAGGGCAGTCTGCCGTTCTGGGGAGGAACTAGAGGAAACAATCAAGAATCTTCTGTAAGGAAGAGGTTGAAATTGAAATTTAAGACCAAATTTAATTAGGCTCAAAATCCAATTACTATGTGAAATTCGTTCCCAAGCTGAGAGGAATAACGACAATCTCCCTCCCACCTGGGCAGATTGTGATTTCCCTGGTTTCTGTTCGTTTTTAGAAGAAGAACCAAAGAGTAGGCCTCTACATTTGCGACCTCTTTCTTCGAATTTTTCTTGTTCTCTGAAAAATCTCCTTCGGATAAATTTCTTTTTCCGAAACGATTTCTTAAAAGAGGGTAGAGGTACAGATGGAAATCCCTTCTTAGGATCTCTGGCTTTTTCCAACAGTTCGTCCATGGTCTAGCCGAAAAGATTTTCTCCTTCGCAACGGATTGTACAAAGTCTAGACTTCGTCTGTATATCTCCAGGCCAGCATTTAATCCATAGGGCTCGTCGAGCAGCATTTTGACAGAGCTGATGATTTTGCTGCCAATCTAACCGAATCTGCAGACGCATCAGCAAGAAAGGCGGCAGCACCCTGGACCCGGGGAAGGGAAGAAATAATCTCCTTCCTAGAGACACCCTCCTTTAGCTGATTGTCCAACTGTTCTAGCCAAACCATTAGGGCTCTCGATGTGCAGGTGGCTGCTACTGCTGGTTTCAGAGCTCCTGCAGCTGTCTCCCACGCACCTTTCAGGAAGGTATCAGCTCGTCTGTCCAGGGGGTCTCTTAATGCTCCCATGTCGTCAAATGGGAGAGATGACTTCTTTGATGCCTTAGCGATGGCGACATCCAAACTTGGTGCTTTTGACCAAGAGGTACATGCGGCATCATCAAATGGATACCTCCATTTAAAAGAGGGAGGAACGCTGCCCTTCCTGTCTGGTTTTTTACGGGGAAGCATCTTTTCTTCTTCTGACCTAATCCCCCAAACATTACATCCTCTACAGATTTTTCTGGCCTCGTGTCTATAATGCCCATGGTAGTCCGGACAGCTTTCACCAAGGCATCAACCTCTTGCAGAGGAAAACACTGTCTATCCGACTCGCCATCAGAGGAGGAGAGAGAGGAAGAAGAAACGTCTGAAATATCAGAATCTGAGCCTGGCTGAGGGTCCCTAGGAACATGACTGGACTCAGATTTCCCCTGCAGAGCCTTGCCTATTTCTTCTCTAATTAAAGACTTTAGGCCCAAGGAAAATCCTGGGGTTTCTTCCGTCACTACTTTGTCAATACAAGGCTGGCATAAGTTCTTAACATATGCATCAGGGAGCGGACAGCTGCATAGGGCACATTCCTTATGTTTAGACTTAAATGAACATTTCTTGCTCTGAAAGAAAGTTATAGACAGAGAAGGAGGAAGAAGAATTAGTAGAACTTTCATGAAGATTCCACTTACCCCATGGAATATTTGGTACCGTAGAAGCAGAAGAATCCATCTTAACCGGCGGAGAATCACGCCGAACAAAAGGACCTTCTTTTCTGCTTTTTGCGGTGAACTTTCTAGCCGAACGATTGGAAACAGACCGGGAACGTCGTTGCACCGCCAGTTGTGAGGGCTCCCCAAAGGGCTGCTCCTGCAGCAGTTGTTCTTGCTGAGGTGATAGCTGCCCCTGTGTATCTCCCATGTTTACCAAGGCAAAAACAATGGGCTGGGAAGCACCTCGGTATGTTGCCAGGAACCTTTTATACTGGCCATACCTGGTACCTGTGTGTTTTTTGCTTTTTTGGGTGGGGGGGCTCAGGAGGGAGGTCACACCCCCACCCCCCTCCCCCCGGTGGGCTAACCGCCACTGTTAGCAGCTCCAGCGCCCTGTACTCCCGGCGTCTTCATGCTCGCACGCGGCTTCCGGGTTGCGCGCGCGAGCTCCGCCCACTTCCGGTGGAGTCTCCGAACCACTGGAAACACGTCACAGGGCTGCGCCTGTCACGTTCCCCGCCGGTGCGGCCCGGAACTCTTGCATTGCATAGCGGGGGGGACGCCCGCATGCGGCTCCACACATGGCGGACATCTACCTCCAGTGAGGGGATGTCGCATCTGCCGCAACGCAAACGGAGGCGCCTCAATGAGCCCTGCCGTGGCGTCTCCAGAAGTCCAGGACTGACCCAGGGTGGGAGACTTCATTACTCCAAACACCCTGTCGACTCCATCTAGGGCAAGAGACCGTCTTCATCCCACAGGTAACCTGAGAGGTCTCCCATCATGGACAGGAAACCTAAACTGAGGCGGGAGAGAGGTGCCACCTTTTTAACCTGTAGGTTTCCTCTCCTTGATGGGCGGATCCTCTCTCTCGTGGTGCTGTGATGGGAGTACGAATAAATCACATTGTACTCGCATGACGCTAGTCCTACTTTTCAGGAACAACATCGGACCGTCTTTTTCTCGCAGATGAATATGAGCCCTTAGTGTGCTCCTCAGAGACAACATTATTCTAGTTACTCTTAGTAATAATTGTGCACATTTTTAACTGTCTTTAATAGGCAATATTCAGGACTTTGTAAAGAAAAAAAAAAAAAAGTGGCCAAGCATTGACAGGCAGGTAGTTGCTTACCTACGTGCCTGTTGTGCTCGTCAACGTTCTTCGCGAACACAGACCGCTTCTGCCGGCGATTCAGCAGCCTCTGTTGACGTCACATCGACAGAGCGGAGGCTTCTTTTCCTCCCTGCTCTGTCTACGGGGCGGGACTGCTGACATTATGCTCCATAGACAGAGCAGAGCGGAAAAGAAGCAACCGCTCTGTCGGCGTGACGTCAGCAGACTCGCCAGCAGGAGCCGTCTGTGACCATTATGTGCCAGCAAAGAACCGCAGTGGTCACAAGAGACAAGTAGCAATGTCTCTACTAGACTGGAATCAATATGGCAGTCTTCATTACTCAGAAGTGCAGTACTATTTCAAGAAGGCTGTATTCACACATCAGTTTCAGTGTTACCATCTGAAAATAAATAGACCGACTTTTTCTCAGGCATCATCCTAATTGCATCAGTATTTTGTTTCACTGCAGCAGGTAGACTTTGAATTTTTTTTTTTATCCACTGACTCAGCAGTGGATCAGTTAAAAACGGGTGAAGCTAGAATGGATGTCTGAAGCACAAAGTCGTTCTTCCGTGTTACATCTGTGTTATTCGGATCTCCATAAACTTTAATGGCAGAGTCTGATCCGCAACACAGATGAGAATAGGACATGTTCTGAGTCTCACGGCCCGGAGACAGATCAGCCTATAACAAAGATGCAGATATGGATCAATGAAACTCTGTGGATTTGAGTGCTGTCTGAGAAAAAAAATGGCCAGCACTAAGACATGTCACAAGAATGTGTGAATATAGCCTAAAACTGGTAATCATGCCCAGGCTTACAGCTAAAATAATCAAAAGTATTAATATGACATGTCCTGTTTAATGCCACGCACTAAGCTGGAGCTACCCACAGTCACAATGAGAACCTTTCTATATAAATCCATTTACCTTTGTCCTCAGGCGCGACTTCATGAGCCTTTTTAAGATCCTCCTAAGAAAAAAAAATTCTAGTTTCAAAAGAAATTTTAAGTCTCGATGTATCAGAGTTCATGTAAACCGTTTACCAGTGCTTGCTCATAATCCTTCAGCCCCTGCCAGCCTTGGGCCCGTCTGTAAAGTGCTTTTGTATTAGATGCATCGATTTCAAGAGCCTATTTAGAAAATAAGTCCATTTTAGTTTGAAAAAAAAAAAAATACTTGGAATCGAAACATTTCTGTAAAGCTGAAGTTTTGCAACACATCTGACCTGCCACATGGCCTCTTACCTCATGGCAGCTCTCAATAGCAGCTCTGAAGTCACACACTTTCAGCTTACAAGCGGCGATATTCAGATTGCAGCTTACAGCAATTGGATTTAATTTTGCAATGTTGTCATCTCCGGTGACATCTTTACAGCTTTCCACATATCTGGAAAATGTCAAAAAAGCAATCACGTTAACATTTCTATCCTAGCTCAATAGATCGTAAAAGGACTCTGTTAATACCTTTACTAACTGAGCAGGTGTGCACACAGCCCGACAACCCCTCGGACTATGAGATATATCATAGCTACAAGGATGACTATATTGTAGCAGAGCCAAAGCCACATACAACTAGAAGCCACTTCATCAAGGGAGAGTTGTGAGAACTGGGGCAAGCACAAAGCAGACTGCTGCTGTCAGTTACCAAATAGCTTCTGAATAAAGAGAAATTGATTGGCTACCATGCGAACATTGTACTTGTCATTTTTGATCAATTTTTCTCCACACGTGTTAGCATTTTAGTTAACGGGTGTTTTTCAACTCCAAATTCATCTACTTAAAATTTATATATTGGACTTAGCCACTATAAAAATCACACCAGTAATATACTTTGAGTTGTAGTTGCTGAAATATTCATTTATAATTTATGTCTGTGCAGGCATGCTCCGATCTTGAACCTCTGCCAGACTGGGACCACCATTCACTACAACCGGAAGTATATAGTGTGCAAGCTCCTCCAGAGCCACTGAGCTAGACGACGAACAGGGATCAGAGTTTAGGGTCATTGTCAATCAAGTTCAGGGACATATGTAAATTGGAAGGCATAATGGGGCACAAAAACATTCGCTACACCGAGTGTGCACAGAGCCCTCATTTAGATTAAAAGCTAATTTTTCAGCAACTACACCATGAATGTTACTGGTATTATTTACATGGGCTAAATCCACTCTATAAATGTATAAGCAGCTGAATTTGCAGTTGGGGGTGACAAACGCCTGTTAAATTCAAATCACACGTTAAAGAAGTATTCCCATCTCCAAGATCCTATGCCAATATGTAGTAGGTGTAATAATAATAAATAATAATAATAGCAAATGCCTCCAATTGGAAATGCAGTATAGTTTTTCTGATTTGCTAATATTATTATTACACCTACTACATATTGGGATAGGATCTTGGAGATGAGAACACCCCGTTAAATCAATGACCGTAACAAACAAGCCATGTAACTACATTGTAGACATATTCCTGTACCTTAGAGCCTTGTTGTACTTTTTTATTGCGATTTCCCAATTCTGAGATTTGAATAAGTTATTCCCAATATTCTTGACATCTTCTGCTATATTCACGATCTTTTCAACCTGTCAAACAAAATAAGCAGAGCGTTGGCTTTGTACAATTATTACACGGCAGCTCAGAAAACCCTTCGCCCTCTATATATTTCATACTTCAGAAAGCTCTCACTAAAGTATGAGAGAGAAATGTACAAAGTGCTTACATCATTTAGTTCCACATCAGAGTCTTCAGGGAAGTCAGGATGGGTGTCTCCAGAACCGTCCACAGGAGACATGACCCACTCATCCCCATCCTTCAGCTCTCCGCATTCTGCTACTAAACACAACTACATAGAAAATGAAAGCATGGTAAAGACATACATACTGAAACATTACAAAATAATAATAATAATCATCACATGCTATGCCCGTATACAAGTTTTTTGGGAGTTTTATTGCCATGGATAGCCATTAGAGATGAGTGGCTAGGCGGGAGTCCCAGGAATCAATCTGCTAATCTGTACTCCCTATGGTGGATAGATGCCAAGGCATGCATGCAGATTGTGCCTACATGTCAGGCATATTCTCATGAGAACACACGCCTGCCAAATGTACTTCACCCAGACACACCGAGCGGAGGAGTCACTGAGGGACAACTCTCTAGTCAAAGCGCTGCATGCACCCCCTCTTCGGAAAAACAGTCCCTCCACTAAAATGGTGCTCACAATTACGTGGTAATAAAAGATGAATAAATAGACCTAAATGTAAGCATTACTGTCAAATTAAATGATTACACACACCCAGAAGACACTTACTTTCGCAGGTTTCTCTCCTTTAACTTCAATAGTTTCCAGGAGTTTCACTATACCAAATCCTTTGAGGACTTGACCAAACACCACGTGTTTCCCATCTAGATGGGGTGTGGGGACAGTTGTGATGAAGAACTGAGAACCGTTGGTATTGGGGCCGGCGTTGGCCATACTGAGCAGGCCTTCCTTGTCATGCTGCAAGGGGGAGAAGTATTGGGAACATTAAAACTCAAGGACACAAAACCGCTCACTAACCAGAGGCTCTTGTGGAAAGTAACAGGAATGACATTTTTAAGTAGCCAAGAGAAAAATGAGGACGTCTACAACAAATCACACAGCAATTACATTTAAGCCAATAATATTCTGCTTTGGGAAAGGCAAAACTGGAGATGTAGCAGATTGTGTAGCTGCAGATCAGGGGGAGCACAACATTAATTATTTTTTTTAATTAAAGGGACTGTCAGCAAGTGCACCATGGCAGGGCCAATCACTTCAATATACCTTCACATCTACTGTTTCTCTATCTCCTCTGGCTCTATGAAGCCAAGTGGCTTACCTTGAAGATCATGGGGCCCAATGCAAAGTCTGTATTAAGGTCCCTAACTACCATGGGTTTGTAATATTATTGTTCTTCCCATCTTGGTAAAAGATCTATATGGGCCCCTTAGGATCTGGGGCCTGGGTGTGACCCCTGCACCTACAATAGTTACGCCTCTGCTGACACCCCTTTCATTGTGGCACAATAAAGACCCGTTTAACCCCTTTACCCCCGAGGGTGGTTTGCACGTTAATGACCAGGCCAATTTTTACAATTCTGACCACTGTCACTTTATAAGGTAACAACTCTGGAACGCTTCAACGGACCCCCCTGCTTCTGAGACTGTTTTTTCGCGACATATTGTATTTCATGATAGTGGTAAAATTTCTTCGATATCACTTGCGTTTGTGAAAAAAATCGGAAGTTTAGCGAAAATTTCGCAATTTTCAAACTTTGAATTTTTATGCCCTTAAATCAGAGAGATATATCACACAAAATAGTTAATAAATAACATTTCCCACATGTCTACTTTACATCAGCACAATCCCAATTTTTTTTTTATTATTATTATGGAGCTATAAGGGTTAAAAGTTGACCAGCGATTTCTCATTTTTACAACAAAATTTGCAAAACCATTTTTTTATTTTTAGGGACCACATCACATTTGAAGTCACTTTGAGGGGTCTTTATGACAGAAAATACCCACAAGTGACACCAGTCTAAAAACTGCACCCCTCAAGGTGCTCAAAACCAGATTCAAGAAGTTTTTTTTAACCCTTCAGGTGCTTCACAGGAATTTTTGGAATGGGGAAGAAAAAAAATGAACATTTAACTTTTTTCACAAAAATGTTACTTTAAGACCCAATTTTTTTTATTTTTGCAGGGATAACAGGAAAAATGGACCCCAAAATTTGTTGTGCAATTTCCCCTGAGCACACAGATACCTCATACGTGGGGAAAAAACACTGTTTGGGCGCACGGCAGGGTTCAGAAGGGAAGGAGCGCCATTTGACTTTTTGAATGTAAAATTTGCTTGAATAATTAGCGGACGCCATGTTATGTTAAGAGATCCACTGATGTGCCTAAACAGTGGAAACCCCCCATAAGTGATACCATTTTGGAAACTAGACCCCTCAGGGAACTTATCTAGATGTGTGGTGAGCACCTTGAAACCCCAGGTGCTTCACAGAAGTTTATAACATGGAGCCGTGAAAAAAAAAAAAATAATAATAAAATAAAACTTTTTCCACAAAAATGATCTTTTAGCCCCAAATTTTTTACTTTCACAAGGGTAACAGGAGAAAATGGTGTATGCCAATACCCCATATGTGTGGAAAATGCACTGTTTGGGTGCACATCAGGGTTCAGAAGGGAAGGACCACTGTGTGACTTTTTGAACGCAAAATTGGCTGCAATCAAGAGCGAACGCAATGTCGCATTTCGGGAGCCCCTGATGTGGGGGGGTTTCCACTATTTAGTCACAAATGACTCCATTTTGGAAACTAGACCCCTCAAGGATTGTATCAAGGGGTATAGTGAATATTTTGAACCCAGAGGTACGACAAAATTTGATAACATTAGGTCATCATATTGAATAAGTTGTCATTAGTCTTGAGCGCAAGTGCTCGCTACTACTTTGCATCGGGTACTCGGGTATGCACCATGTACTGCGTGTGCTCGAGTCCCCGCCCGCATGTTTCACGGTTGCTAGACACCCAAAAAAAAACAAGCAGGGATCGCTCGTGCATGGCAGGCAATCCTAGCAACGTTTTTTTGGCCGTGAAGCATATTGGCCAGAGACTCGAACATGTCACTTGGACACCCGCGATACTCAGTGCATACCCGATGCAAACTCAGGAAGCTGAGCACATGCGCTCAACACTGGTCGCCATATCGTCATCATTTTTTTTTTCTCTTTACCTTTGAAAAAATCCAAACCCGCTCAGCGTGTGGTAAAGTTGATAAGGTAGCTTTATTCTTCGGGTCAGTACGCTTACAGCGATACCACATTTATATAGTTTTTTATGTTTTGGCGCTTTTACACAATAAAAACTATTTTCTAGAAAAAATAATTTTTTTGTATCGCTTTATTCTGAGAGCTATAACTTTTTATTTTTCGGATGATGGAGCTGTATGGCGGCTTTTTTTTTGCAGAACAAGATGACGTTTTCAGCGGTACCATTTTTATTTACATTCGTCTTTTTGATCGCGTTATTCCATTTTTTGTTTGGCGGTCTGATGATAAAGCATTGTTTTTCGCTTCGTTTATTTTTTACCGTGTTCACTAAAGGGGTTAACTAGTGGGACAGTTTTATAGGTCAAGTCGTTCCGGAAGCGGCAATACCAAATATGTGTACTTTTATTGTTTTTTTTTTCAAAATAAATAAATATTATGGGTACAATATATTTTTTATTTTTTGGGGATTATTTTTTTTTTTTTCACTTTACTACATTTTTTTTACTTTTACACATTGTCCCACTATGGGACTTTCACTTTTTGCAGCCTGATCGGCTGTATAGCATAAAGAGCAGCAGCTCCCTATGTCATGCAGCCTGTCAGCGCTGCACACAGGGAGACATTACTTTGGTCGCGCACTGCGCATGACCAAAGTAATGTCCTGCCTCCTGGTGACCCGGATGTTGTCATGACGACATCCGGTTGTCATGACGACATCCGGTTGTCATGACGACATCCGGTTGTCATGACGACATCCGGGAGCCGCCGCAGACATCACTGGAGGCCGGAGAGGAAGTGAGTATTGCGCTTACCTCGCACTTGCCCCCGCAATGCTGCGATCGACTTCGATCGCAGCATTGAGGGGTTTAATGTGCAGGGAGCGGTGCGGGACCTTCCCCGACACATAGCACCAGGTGTCAGCTGTGACAATCAGCTGACACCAGGAGGCGATCGCCCCGCACCGCTTGTGTGCGGGCGCGATAGTCGCATGCGTAATAGTACGTAGCTGGTCCAAAAGTCCCAGGGCACAGCTACGTACTATTACTGATGTCTTTGGAAAGGGGTTAAATGCCACAAAATGAAGGCAGTCTTAATTCTTTGGCAATACTTCATGTTGCCAATGTAAGTGAAAGCAAGAAGTTTACCCGACTGTGCTTATCTTTATTCTTTGCCAACGTATACCGACACAATGGAGCTTTTCCTTTAATATTTGCCAAACATCAGGCTCTGATCGCACCATATGAAAGCCTTGTGTGTAGGACAAGGATAACCTTCATTTAGAGGGGTGTAATTATAGAAGAAAAGCCCCTCCTATAAGGACAAGACAAATACCTTGTAATGGAAGTTTTCATCCTCAAATTTCTCTCCATAGATACTTTCACCACCAGTTCCATCTTGGTTTGAGAAGTCTCCGCCCTGGATCATAAATTTCTTAATGACTAAGTAAAAAAAATACAGTACATAACATAAACAGAAAGTACACACAATGATCTCTGAGGGGTAGAGGAATTTACCTGCTGGCTCAATGTGATGTATAAAGAAGGGGGCCCTACACATTTTACTTTCCCTTCATTCCCCAGTCCATCGTGGTGTCTCCTGCACTGCTGCAGTGATTGATTATATGCTGCAGCGGTGATGTCACATTGATAGCGCTGTAGCCAATCACTGAGCTCGGCAGCTCTGCTGACGTAGACAGCATGAACCACTGACTTCAGATACAACTGTGCTTTCTTTCTCCACTTCACCTCCCCCTGAACTCGTCATCCATTCTGAAAAACAGCTCAAATCCTCCTTGTTCAGACAAGACTGAGCCATGATCTCACTGTGGTGTTATGTGTCACAGCCCACTATACTCTATGAAGGGAGGATCAGGGAGAGGAAACAGGCAGAGGGAGACACAGAAAGATTCTGCTCAACTCTCAAGTGTTTTACCACAATAAAGAGCTGTGGAGGGAACTGTTTGGTGCACAGTTAGTTAGTGCACATGCACACACTCCAGCAGCGATCAGGCAGTGCTTGCTTTGGGAAGCGAGAACTGTCAATCAGAAGTGGGGGAAATGTCCCAATATGCAAACAAGCAGGCATAGCTGTACACCAAACTCTTGGCCATGCTAAGAATTCACCAAAGCTCCCTCATTTGCATATGAATGGAGTTATTTTTTTAAGACACTGTACATGTACTGTGCTAAGAAGGTTTTTATAATGGCCATATCCCCAAACACTGTATAGCCAAACTAAACTGTATATTTTGGGGTAACGGACATCCTTTATCAGAAGTGTGTGAAATGAAATGGCATGGCTTTATCATGGACATGAAAGTATAGCAATTTGTGACATATGGACTAGAACTACTTACTTCTATGAAATGGGCATCCTTTAAAGTGAAGAGGCTTCCCGGTGGTCTTTCCTAATCCTTTTTCGCCTGTACACAGCGCTCGAAAATTTTCAGCAGTTTTTGGAACCACATCAGCGAATAGCTCTAGCACAACTCGGCCAACTAAAATGAAAAAAAGAAAGAAAATCAGATGTAAAAAGCCAGCAGAGGCTTAATCTACCCTACATGGTAACCAGAAATCCAAAATATAAAAGATCCTGGTGCTAAACGTGCAGCGACAGAGGCAGCAGCTGTCTACAAGCTTATAGTGTGAGCCGTCTGCCCGAGGTACAAGCGGGAACGCTCCCCCCGGAATCACTAACAATGTGCGGCACATTACCCCATGGTCCAGACCCAGGTTACATGGATACTTCAATGGAAGGAGATAAGGAGCTGCCAGACATCTGACAGAAGCTTATCACCCAGGGGAACAAGGGATCCAGGACGGCAAAACCCAATGTATACCCGAACCTTCTGCTGGGCGGCTCCATGGCAAGTGTGACCGGCGCATCACTGCAAAGTAAGATTGGTGTGGACGCAGAGCCTGGATGGGCACACATACACATCACTCATCTCACGTGCCCAGTGACTACTCTGCTCAGTAATCACAGTGTTATAATCATCCCCCATATATCCCACAGTTGTACTAAGTAGAGCATAGAGCTGCTGCATATCACACATAATCTCCCCCCATATCACCTACACTTAAACAGCCGCTCCATCCATCACATAAATCACCCTCCAGTTATTCAACCGCTCCTCTATCCTCTGCTCAGTACATCATCCATATAATCATCCTCCACATATCTTGCAGTTATACAGGCACTCCGCCCCCTGAACAACTCCACCATTCATATAATCATCCTCCATATATCCTGCAGTTATTATAACAGCAGCTCCACCCATCATACATATAACCACCCACAGAGCTTCTACAGTAATACAGCTACTCATCCCCTGCTCAGCACATCCTACATCTAATCACCCCCACAGCTCCGAGTAATACAGCAGCTCAGCACATCATCCATATAACACACATACTCACACTCTAGTTATACAGCGGCTCCGTCCATCACACATGACCGCCCTGCAGTTAGGCTGCGTGCCCACTATGTGTTTTTCAAGCGTTTTTGCCGTGGAATTTCCGCAGCGAAAATGCTTAAAAAACGCTTGGTAATAAGTGCCCCATGGTCCCCAATGATAATCCGCATGTGCTGTGCACATGCTGCGGAAATTTCCGCTGCGGATTATCATTGCGGAAAAATACGCAGCATGCCCATTAATTTTGCGGACACGCAGCATAATTTCCGCCATTGACTTGCATTGAATCGCTTAATATCCGTGTCAGCACATTTTATTTAAAATAAAAAATAAAGATTATATTTACCTTCTGATGTCCTCCCGGTGTTTTCTCCGCTCCATCTGGTCCGCTGTATGGGTCGCGGTGTTGTGAAGGACCTGCCATGATGTCATTGAGTCATGTGACCTGACACATGACTCAATGAGGTCACCGCAGGTCCTTCACCCCACTGCGAGCCGCCCAAGACACCGGACGCAGCAGAGAAAACACCAGGATGACATCGGAAGGGGAGTATAATCTTTATTTTTTTTAACATTCTTATTCTCTTTTTTTTTTTTTTTTTTTTACTAACTTGGTCACACGACTATAAATCCATGCCGGTTGCATGGATTTATATAATGTGAACAAGTTGTCAAGCACTTTTCGGCTGTGTGCCCACGATGCGTTTTTTAAGCATTTCCGCAACGGCAAAAACGCTGCAGAAGGCCTGCCATGTCCCCCAATGATAATCCGCATGTGCTGTGCACATGCTGCGGAAATTTCCGCTGCGGATTATCATTGCGGAAAAAAACGCAGCACTACCAATTATTTTGCGGAAGTGCTGCGTTTTCGCCGCCATTGACTTGCATTAGAATGCACCAATTCCGCAAGACTGCATCTGTACTTGCGCAATTGGTGCGTTCTAATGTGCGGATGGTACCTGGGTGTAGAGGAGACTGTCCTCCACACCCAGGTACCATTAAAAGCTGTAAAAAAAGAATAAAATAAAAAATAAATGTATACTTACCTTCCGGCGGCCCGCGCTGCGCTCCTCCTTGCTTCCCAGCACTTCGCGATGGAATGAAGGACCTGCGCTGACGTCAGAGTCATGCAACGGGTCACGTGACGCTGACGTCGGCACGTCCTTCACTCTACCGCTGCCGGGACCGAGCGAAGCAAGACAGTGCGGGCCATCGGAGGGTAAGTATATTTTTATTTTTTTATTTTTTGACATTCTCTCGGTCACACTGTATAAATCCATGCCGGTTGCATGGATTTATATAGTGTGACCGAGTTGTCAAGCACTTTCCAAGTGATGCTAAAATCGCTTGATAACCCGCATGCGGAAATGCATGTGAAAAACGCTTCACATCCACATGTCCCTGGCAGGAAAAACGCATGTACAATCCGCATGTACAATCCGCATGTACAATCCGCATGCGTTTTTTCTGCCAGGGAGATGTGGAGACGCTCAGGAAAAATCCGCAGCATTTCTCCATCGTGGGCACATAGCCTTACAAGTGATGCTAAAATCGCTTGGAAAAGCGCTTGATAACCCACAGGCAATAAGGCTGTGTGCCCACGTAGCGTTTTTCAAGCGTTTATGCTGCGGAATTTCCGCAGCGGAAACGCTTGTGAAACGCTAGGTAATCCGCACCCCATGGTCCCCAAGGGGATTCCGCATGTTCTATGCACATGCTGTGGATTTTTCCGCAGCGTTTATGCTGCGTACAAAAATCCGCAGCATGTCATTTAGTTTTGCGGAAGCGCAGCGGAACTCCCGCCATTGACTTGCATTGAGACGCACAGAAACCGCGACTGTACATTTTTACAAGCGGCTTCTATGCGTCTCTATGTGCGGATGGTACCCAGTTCGGAAGGAGAGGAGACTCTCATCCAGACCTGGGTACCATTGTACCTGTAAAAAAAGAATAAAATAACAAATAAAGTTTATACTCACCTGTCCGGCGTCTTCTCTCTGAATGCCAGCAGCGCTGAAGGACCTTCGGTGACGTCACAGTCATGTGACCGCAGGCCCTTCACCGCTCTGTCTCGCGATATGCCGGCAGCCGGGAACCAGCCAGGAAGCAGCGCTGCAGCCACGCCGTGGCCTCGGGGGTAAGTATAGCTTTATTTGTTTTAATTTTTACGGTCACACTGTATAAATCCATGCTGTTTGCATGGATTTATATAGTGTGACCTAGTTGTCAAGCACTTTCCAAGTGATGCTATCGCCTGGAAAGTGCTTGTCAATCTGCATGCGGAAACGCATGTGAACCCGCATGTATTCTGCAGGAAAAACGCATGCACAATCTGCATGCGTTTTTTTCTGCCAGGGAGATGCAGAAATTTTCTGCTTCATTTCTGCATCGTGTGCATATAGCCTAACGCTTGACAAACGCTTCTACCTGGCGGGAAAAACGCATGTAAAACCCGCATGCGTTTTTCCTGCCAGGGAGAAGCGGAAAAAATCTGCAGCATTTCTGCATCGTGGGCACATAGCCTTACACAGCCGCTATTCCTCCCGCACCATTCATTCCCATGCTGCCAGCTCTCTGCCCCACCACTCACCCTTTTCGCCTCCCACCTCCACATCAAAAAACACCCGCGGGTTGTCCGGGTGGGACGGCCTGCAGTTGGGCGCCGGGTTAGACATGTTCTCCGTGTGGGCAATTTCCTCTAACTGTCCGCCGGCTTCTCGCACCTGAGCACACTTCCGCTGCGGCGGGGGCGGGACTTCCGCTGCTGTAGGACACGCCCCTGTAGTTCTGGATCGTTCTGGAGCGTTGTAGACTGCGCTGTGCGGTGATTGTGCGTCACGTGAGCTCCGACCGCCGCTGGGATTCTGGGAAGGAAGGAGCTGTGTAACTGCCGCTGTGTACAGGTGATGTGCGGCCCCACATACCGCGGGAGGGCGGGGAGGAGAGCTGCGCTGTGTACGGGCCGGGCCTCACTGCCTTGTGCAGCCCTACTGAATGCTGGGAAACCGGGCCACTGGTGCCAGGAAGATTAACCCCTTAGCGTTCGCCCTGCCAACGGCCATAAGTTATTATTCTTCTGACTGCTGTAATTCCTGCACAGTGTAACGGACCGGAGACCGGGAGGAAGAAGCCGCACAATGGGGACACCCGGCTAAACTATTGTTTGAGGAGGGTTTTTTCTGGGTGGTGAGGACGCCCTGTCAGCGAGCTAGTGAGCGTGTATTGTGCGGCCGTGGGCTCGGCCTACACAGTGTGTGCGCACGTTCACACCTTCAGTATTTGGTGGGTGGTTTACAAGGCAACTGCTGGGGGCGCGGGGACCTGACAGGTTCCCATAATCTATAGGCCAAATTTTACCCTTATATTGATGAAACACAATATTTCCCATAAATCTCCGGTGCTGTGGAGCGCGCCAGCGATGGAGATCACCAGTCTGAGCGCGGCCGGGTAGAGGCGGCAGAGTACAACGTTTAATCATCTCTTCTCACATAACTAGAATGGCTGTAATAGTCTAATTCCCATCAAACCAAGGGGACGATGGCCGATGTTCTTCTCTGTGGTGTTCACTTTTCCTCTGCATGAAGGTGACCTGAAGAGAAAACAGACAGATGGCGGGCCCGGCCTCTGTGTGGTATAAAATGGACCGACTCCTATAATATATAATACATTGGGTTCAGTATCTGCTGTAAATGTTTCCATAAGAATTTGGGAAAGTTATGAAATGACCTATAAATGTCTGTTCTGTTCCTGATCTAAGGATCTCTGCTTTTAGGCTAAGTGCCCACAATTCAGAAATGCTGCATATTTTTTCTGCTTCTCCCTGGCAGGAAAAACTCCTGCAGATTTTACATGCTTTTTTCCCGCCAGGTGGTAGCTTTTGTCAAGCGTTTTTGCATGCTTTCTGCATGCGGGTTATCAAGCACTTTTCCAAGCGATTTTAGCGTCACTTGGAAAAGTGCTTGACAACTTGGTCACACTATATAAATCCATGCAACCGGCATGGATTTATATAGTGTGATCAAGTTAATAGTTTAACCCCTGCGAGTGGTTTGCACGTTAATGACCGGGCCAATTTTTACAATTCTGACCACTGTCACTTTATGAGGTAATTACTCTGGAACGCTTCAACGGATTCCCCTGATTCTGAGATTGTTTTTTCGTGACATATTGTACTTCATGATTGTGGAAAAATTTCTTCGATATCACTTGCGTTTATTTGTGAAAAAAACGGAAATTTGGTGAAAATTTTGCAATTTTCAAAATTTGAATTTTTAAGCCCTGAAATCAGAGCGATATGTCACACAAAAGAGTTAATAAATAACATTTCCCACATGTCTACTTTACATCAGCACAATTTTGGAACCAAAATTTTTTTTTGTTAGGGAGCTATAAGGGTTAAAAGTTGACCAGCGATTTCTCATTTTTCCAACAAAATTTACAAAACCATTTTTTTAGGGACCACATCACATTTGAAGTCACTTTGAGAGGTCTTTATGACAGAAAATACCCAAAAGTGACACCATTCTAAAAACTGCACCCCTCAAGGTGCTCAAAACCACATTCAAGAACTTTATTAACCCTTCAGGTGCTTCACAGGAATTTTTTGAATGTGGAAGAAAAAAATGAACATTTAACTTTTTTCACAAAAATGTTACTTTAGACCCAATTTTTTTTATTTTCACAGGGGTAACAAGAAAAAATGGACCCCAAAATTTGTTGTGCAATTTCCCCTTGGCACGCAGATACCCAATATTTGGGGAAAAAACACTGTTTGGGCGCACGGCAGGGCTCGGAAGGGAAGGAGCGCCATTTGACTTTTTGATTGTAAAATTTGCTTGAATAATTAGCGGACGCCATGTTGTGTTTGGAGAGCCCATGTGTGCCCAAACTTTGGAGCTCCCCCACAAGTGACCCCATTTTGGAAACTAGACCCCCCAAGGCACCTTTCTAGATGCATAGTGAGCACTTGGAACCCCCAGGTGCTTCACAAATTGATTCGTAACAATGAAAAAGTGAAAAAAAAAAACACTTTTTCATTTTTATGAATCAATTTGTGAAGCACCTGAGGGTTCCAAGTGCTCACAATGCATCTAGATAGGTGCCTTGGGGGGTCTAGTTTCCAAAATGGGGTCACTTGTGGGGGAGCTCCAATGTTTGGGCACACAGCGGCTCTCCAAACGCAACATGGTGTCGCTAACAATTTGAGCCGATTTTCCGTTAAATTTGTTAGAGGACACCATGTTGCATTTAGAGAGTCCCTGTGTGCCCAAACATTGGAGCTCCCCCACAAGTGACCCCATTTTGGAAACTAGACCCCCCAAGGCACCTATCTAGATGCATAGTGAGCACTTGGAACCCCCAGGTGCTTCACAAATTGATTCGTAACAATGAAAAAGTGAAAAAAAAAACACTTTTTCATTTTTATGAATCAATTTGTGAAGCACCTGAGGGTTCCAAGTGCTCACTATGCATCTAGATAGGTGCCTTGGGTGGTCTAGTTTCCAAAATGGGGTCACTTGTGGGGGAGCTCCAATATTTGGGCACACAGCTGCTCTCTAAATGCAACATGGTGTCCGCTAACAAATTTAACGCAAAATTGGCTCAAATTGTTAGCGACACCATGTTGCGTTTGGAGAGCCGCTGTGTGCCCAAACATTGGAGCTCCCCCACAAGTGACCCCATTTTGGAAACTAGACCCCCCAAGGCACCTATCTAGATGCATAGTGAGCACTTGGAACCCCCAGGTGCTTCACAAATTGATTCGTAACAATGAAAAAGTGAAAAAAAAAACACTTTTTCATTTTTATGAATCAATTTGTGAAGCACCTGGGGGTTCCAACTGCTCACTATGCATCTAGATAGGTGCCTTGGGGGGTCTAGTTTCCAAAATGGGGTCACTTGTGGGGGAGCTCCAATGTTTGGGCACACAGAGACTCTCTAAATGCAACATGGTATCCGCTAACAAATTGAATGGAAAATCGGCTCAAATTGTTAGCGGACACCACATTGCGTTTGGAGAGCCCCTCTGTGCCCAAACTTTGGAGCTCCCCCACAAGTGACCCCATTTTGGAAACTAGACCCCCCAAGGCACCTTTCTAGATGCATAGTGAGCACTTGGAACCCCCAGGTGCTTCACAAATTGATTCGTAATAATGAAAAAGTGAAAAAAAAAACACTTTTTCATTTTTATGAATCAATTTGTGAAGCACCTGGGGTTCCAAGTGCTCACTATGCATCTAGATAGGTGCCTTGGGGGGTCTAGTTTCCAAAATGGGGTCACTTGTGGGGGAGCTCCAATGTTTGGGCACACAGGGACTCTCCAAATGCAACATGAAAAAAAAATATATTTTTTAGTATCGCTTTATTCTGAGAGCTATAACTTTTTTATTTTTCGGCTGATGGAGCTGTATGGCGGCTTGTTTTTTTGCGGGACGAGATGACGTTTTCAGCGGTATCATTTTTATTTATATGCGTCTTTTTGATCGCGTGTTATTCCACTTTTTGTTTGACGGTATGGTGATAAAGCATTGTTTTTTGCTTCGTTTTTTTTTTTTTTTTTTACAGTGTTCACTGAAGGGGTTAACTAGTGGGACAGTTTTATAGGTCAGGTTGTTCCGGACGCGGCGATACCAAATATGTGTACTTTTATTGTTTTTTTTTTATTTTTTTTATATTAATATTTATTGATGGGTACATTATATTTTTATTTTTGGTGTATTATTTTTTTTATAATATTTTTGCACATTTTTTTTTTTTTTTTTTTTCCGCTTTCACACAGTTTATACACTTTATTACTTTGTCCCACTCTGGGACTTTCACTTTTTTTTTTCTGATCGCCTGCATGGCACAGGAATGGAGCACCATCCCTATGCCATGAAGGCTGTCAGAAGTGCACAGTGTGAAGATTGCTTGGAGATGCACTGCGCATGTCCAAGCAATCTTCCTGCTCTCTGGTGACCCGGATGTTGTCATGACGACATCGGGTTGTCATGACGACATCGGGTCGTCATGGCAACACCCGGGAAGCCTTTGCAGACTGCGCTGGAAGCCGGAAGAGGAGGTGAGTATCGCCGATCACCTCCCCTTGCCCCCGCAATGCCGCGATCGACTTCGATCGCTGCATCGCGGGGGTTAATGTGCTGGGAGCGGTGCAGGACCGCTCCCTGCACATAGTACCGGGTGTCAGCTGTGACAATCAGCTGACACCCGGCGGCGATCGCGCCCGCACAGCCTGTGTGCGCGCGCGATCGCGATGACGTACTAATACGGGTCTGGCTCTTAAGTCCCAGGGCACAGACGCGTATTAGTACGTCAGATGTTATTAAGGGGTTAAAAAAAAAAAAAAGATTATACTTAACTTCTGGTCTTTTCTCCGCTGCGCCCGGTCTCTTGTAGAGCCCGCGGTGGTGTGAAAGGACCTTTCATGAGGTCATTTAGTCATGTGACGGGTAACGCGGTCACGTGACCTGTCACATGACTAAATGACGTCATGAAAGGTCCTTTTAGACCTTCGCGAGCCGTACAAGAGACCGGACGCATCGCTGAGGAGACCGGGGGCCATCGGAAGGTAAGTATAATCTTTATTTTCTTTTTTTAACAGGTACCATGGTACCTGGGTCTGGAGAAGAGTGTTCTCATCTCCAGAGCCGGGTACCATCTGCACACTGAATCTCTTAATATCCGCATGTGCACATGTAGTCATGTGGATATTAAGCGATTCAATGCAAGTAATGGCAACAATTACGCTGCGTGTCTGCAAAATTAATGGACATGCTGCGTATTTTTCTCAATGATAATCTGCAGCGGAAATTTCCGCAGCCACAGCACATGCGGATTATCATTGGGGACCATGAGTCACATATTACCAAGCGTTTTTAAGCATTTTTGCTGCGGAAATTCCGCTGCAAAAACGCATAGTGGGCGCACAGCCTTAGTTGAGATGAATCTTTGCTGCACTTTGTGTACACGCTCAGTAGTGAGGCCGTGAAGTCAGGGAAATGTTGGGAGTCGGTGGTTTGGTTTACCGACTCCACAGCCCATAACACAGTAACACAGAGCTCTGCTCTCCATCCCAGGTCTCACACATCTCACTTTCAGCATCAACTGTGATGGAAAGCTGGGAAAGTAAAGCAGAGCTGTGTGTCATTACAAACACCTTTCTGCATCTGTTCCAGGCAGAGTCATACACTTCTGATTCATGACGAGGCACCTTCAATCACTGGAATAAGATTTCTGGCGTAGGTATCACCACATCTTATCGTGAATTAGTCGCGCTGTGCCAGGCCAACTTTCCGCCCATTTTGGCAGAGCTGGAAGAAACGCCAAGAGTCACAACATTTTTGTACACCTTGGATTTGTGCGAAAATTTTGTCACTTTTTAAAGCAATTTACACTAATTTTGGCAAAAATAGTTTTGATGAATTTAAACTATAGTTCATGGAGCTATACACTCATGCGTGAAAAAGAAATGAGAGAATTGGCCATATAACTCGAGGAGGATCTGGGAAACAAAGTTGCAAAATCAGAATGCTGCTGATGTGCTTCCATTTCTCATTTGTGTGGCTTAGATCTGCTGCGTAATCATACATTTAATTTTACTTAAAAACCCGTGAAGCCAGGAGGTGTCTTCAGAACAACGTTCCCAGCAGCTCTCTCCACGTGATTGGAGTGTTTTCACCAGCAGACCGTGAACAAATGTGTTTTGCACATAATAGTCCCGTTTGCATCCGCACAGATGTAGTATCTGACCCCTTGTGTCATTGTGCTCAGTATATTTTGGCTCTGTCTCCTTATTGCATTCGCTCATAAACGTGAGTTCATTTACCTTTTTGACTTTTTTTTTTCTTTTTAACAGTGAGTGATGTAAAGCGACATTGGAATAGCTGTCGAGAAGAGTGCAGAAAGCCAAACCTGGGGGTGCAGTGTCATCCAAAAAGCCGTATACTGTATACATATATATATAAGCAGTAGCTTAAGTTTCTGCTGGATATCATGGACTTGTAAGTTTTGTTTTTTTTTTGGGGGGGGGGGTTCCTCCCAGGTTAATGCTATTTATCCCTATTTTTCCCAAGTTTTTTTCATCTCTTTTTTTGTTATTTCTTTAAACCATATGATGTTTTCTTTTTATGTGTTGTGTAATAACAAATTTCTCTAGATCATATTAAAATCGTGTTTAAACACTTCCTGACGTCCACCATACCTGTACGGCGCAGTGGGCAATGAATTAACGAAAAAGAACTTCTATGTACTACTCGATGCTGAGGCTGGCTCACAAACAGCGGGTGACAGCTGCATATAATAGCTGACAAATTACTGCAATAGCTGCCATCAGTGGTAGTACCAATCTCGGCCGCATAACCCATTAGATGCCACTGTCAATAGCTACAGCTGCATCTACTTGATTATTTGCGGGAGGAGACTACCACTTTATCCCTAGCTGAACCCCGCGACAATAGGGTGATGATGATCAATAAAATCTTAACCTCGTTTCTCAAAAAAACAAGCCTCTAATCAGATCTGTTGTCTATCAATGGAAAAATAGATGGAAAAGCGACATAGCTCCCAAGAAACAATCCAGTTATTTCCATGTCCCTCAAAGCCAAATGGCCGTCCTCCTGAGTTCTGCGGCGCGACTAAACCATGCTTAACGTCAGCATATATGGAGTTGCTGCAGTGGGAGAACCTAGGGCTTAAAGCAAATTTTGCTAAGTAAACTACAGGCAGTGTCATGTTGGGGCTGCTGCACTGATTAAAATGACACATGAGATGAAGAAATCCATCTTATGGTTCTGGTGTAGTCAGTGTTTGCAGTTTTGAGTTAATGATATGCCCTTGCTCAGGTGCAGGACTGTAGGCAGGGTCTTATCCTGGTGCTTTAGGCCAGATCAGCGAGATAAGACCTGCACATAATCACACAATGTGAGAGAGAGAATAGAGCTGGGATGACAGAGGGTTCAGATCTACAGCCTCATTTGCATATCAATTCAAACCCTGCATTCTTCTTTTCTTGGATGAAGGGGAGAAAAAATTAAACTGCAAAATGGCCCAGTTGGGAAGGGATTAAAATTTATTTTTACTGACCTTATTTATCTTTTTAAACAGTACATCTGATATCCTGTGTACAGAGGTTGCAATGGAGCCAACAGATATCCCAAAAGCAAATCTGACTACATCATCAGAAACTATTGTGTCTCCGCAAGAAGTGGTGGAAGTACCAGAGATGGGGAATTCTCCAACACCCACAGATGCTCCAAAAGTCCACAGAAGGCGAAACCGTAGAAAAAAAGTGGCTTCTTCTGTAGGGTCTGGTACTCAAATAACTAGCCGAACCCCAATAGATGCCCGGGTCCTTGAGTGCGTCAGCAGAAGTTCCAATGAAAATCCCGAGACCTTTTTGAAAAGCTTAGTCCCACATCTATACAGAGTCCCACAAGATCTCCAAATTCGTACCCAAATTGCGATCTTAAGCATCATTGAGTCTGCCACTCCCCCTAATGACCCTGGAGAAATATTTTGGGCAATAGACAATAGCCGAATGCGATCCCAGCAAAGATCCTACGTGCCTTACCCTTCAGCATCAACCCGGAGGATGCATACCCCAGATGCAGCACTACAGGGCAATGGAGTATGAATCTCCCCCCAATGTTTTTGCAGGGTCACCCACATTTTAGGCATAATTTTTATGGCCCACTTGCTTTATGACCATTATATCCTTCAATCTCCAGGCAGCATTCATATAAGGCTGGGGATTCTGGCGGTCAAACTTGTCCCCAAAGCTATACAAACCTTGAGTTTTTTCGAAAGTTATTGTTTCATCAACTACATTTGTATTTTGTTATGTTACATATGGCATGTATGTTGCTTATTTTTTTTTTTACAAGGTCCCCATTAAAGAAATGAAACAGTTTGGTTAATTATGAAAAAATAGTGTGCAGTCTTTTTTCTTTAATAAGTGAGGGTGGGGCTATATATTTTTTGTAGTATTCTGTATATGATTAAGTTAATGAATATTTGTATATGAAAAAATACATTCTCTTATGAAAGGAAACTGGATTGGAACTCTTGAGGCACCTGTTAGAGGTAGCAATCCTAAAAGTCAACATAGACCCTTTTCACGCCGTGGCCATTTTCCGGGTTTTTTTATTTTTTCTTCCAAGATCCATAACTTTTTATTTTCCTTCAATATAGCCGTATGAGGGCTTGTTTTTTTTTGCTGGACGAATCGTACTTTTGAATTAAACCATTCATTATTATGTGATGCACTGGAAATCAGGAAAAAAAATTCCAACTGCGTCAACCTCTTAAGGACCTTTGGATTTTCAGTTTTTGCATTTTGGTTTTTGCTCCCCTTGTTCCCAGAGTCATTTTTATTTTTCGGTCAATATGGCCGTGTGGGGGCTTATTTTTTGCAGGACGAGTTGTATTTTTGAACGACATTACCGGTTTTACCATATCGTGCACGGGAAAAAAATTCCAAGTGCGGTGAAATTGCAAAAAAAGTGCAATACCACAGATGTTTTTTTTATTTTTTTTACCACGTTCACTGAATGCTAAAACTGACCTGCCATTCTTATTCTCCAGGTCATATCGAATTTGTATACACTTAACATGTATAGGTTCTTTTTTATTTAAGTGGTTAAAAAAAAATCCAAAGTTTGCTAAAAAAAAAAAAAAAAAAAGTTGCCATTTTCTAGACCTGTAGCGTCTCCACTTTTCGTGATCTGGGTGAGGGCTTATTTTTTGCTCGCCAAGCTGAAGTTTTTATTGATACCATTTTGGGGTAGATCCGATGTTTTGATCGGCCTTTATTGCAATGTTGCGACAACCAAAAAAACGTAATTCTGGCGTTTAGAATTTTTTTCTCGTTACGCCGTTTACCGTTCGGATTAATTTTTTTATATTGATAGATCGGGCGATTCTGAACGCAGAGATACCAAATATGTGTATGTGGGGTTGTTTTTTTCTATTTATTTTGAGTGGAGTGAAAAGGGGGTGATTTAAAATTTTATATTTTTTTAATAACATTTTTTTTACACTTTTTGCATGCTTCTATAGTCTCCATAGGAAACTAGAAGCAGCAACTGTCCGATCGCCTCTGCTACATAGAGGTGATGAACAGATCACCTCTATGTAGCAGAAATGCTCCTGTGCCATGAGTGCCGACCACTAGGTGGCGCTCATAGCGAGCAGTACATGACAACCACTGGAGTTGCTGCAGACCCAGGGTCGTCATGCCCACCCATCAGTGATCCGCGATCACGTGACTGGGTCACCGATGGGCGGGGTAAGTGACGCGCTTCCGGCGCAGCGCTGTTAAATTGCCGCTGTCAGAGTTTGACAGCGGCATTTAACTGGTTAACAGCCGCGGGTGGATCGCGATAACACCCGCGGCTGTTGCGGACACATGTCAGGTGTAAGAATCAGCTGACGTGCCCGGTTCAGTGTGGGCTCACCGCTGGAGCCCGCGCTGAACAGGGGGTGACAGCCAGGCTGTAAATGGTTGCAAATAAAGTGCAATTCCACAATTGTTTTTTATTTAACATGTTCATTATACAGTAAAACTGACCTGGCAAGTCGGTATGATTACATAGATACCAAACGTGTCGTGTTTTTTAAAGTGGTAGAAAAAAAAATTCTGAAATTTGTAATTAAAAATAAAAAAAAATTCCATGTGTCGCCATTTTCCGAGAAAAATAACGTTTTCAATTTCCCAGTTATACGGCTGTGTGAGGGTTTATCTTTTGAGGCCTGAGCTGACGTTTTTACTGATTATATTTTGGGATAGATACAATGTTTTGGTCGCTTCTTATTGCAATATATTGCAATGTTGCGGCAGCCAAAAGAATGTAATTCTGGAGTTTCAATTTTTTTTTTCTTATGCAGTTTACCAGTAGTGCATTCTATTAAAATATAAAATCCTAATTTTTAACAGTCATTTTAAACAAGTAGAAGCAACGTTTTATTTAGAACATGATCAGTTATTAAAGTAATTAAAAGGAGTTACCAACTTCAGCTACTTATTTTTGTTCTTAGTAAGGTAAGCATATAAAAATGTAATTATTTATTTATATCGCGCCATTGATTCCATGGTGCTGTACATGAGAAGGGGTTACATACAAAATACAGATGTTACTTCGTTTGTTTACTGTAACAATGATAGACTGGTACAGAGGGAAGAGGACCCTGCCCTTGCGGGCTTACATTCTGTAATTGTTAAAACACTACCAGAGAATCGTATGTATCTGTACAAGAAGGCACAATAAATGGTATAAAAATCTTAGATTTTTATTGATGTAATAAATATAAAAATTCATGTTAAAATTAAGCATAAGGTATCAATTTGTAGCAAACAGACAGCAACATATAAATCTAATAAAATTACAAATGCATCCCCTTTAATGTTTTTACTAGGTTTTCAGTCTTGAGAGGATCAAAATACTATGGTTAACTAGATTTCTAAGATGCATAATTTGCAATTGAGATTTAGACATAAAGTGCGTGGTGCTAGGTTAGAGTTTATATAAATTCAGTATTCCTATATCTAAAGTGCGAATGCCTATAATTAGTCAGTATATACAATGCTGCTTATACATTCTGTGTCCTTTTTATGTAAATATACTCAATGTCTTAAATGAGCCCAATATCAAGTAGGAAAGTTAAATCAAGGTGTTTAAAGGTTTTAACTTAGTTACTGCCGACCTATGGCTGTCTCAGCTACTACCCCGACAATGGCGTTTTGCCTCAGCTTTTTCCAAGGGGCCCCCAAAGGAGTGCTTCCAAAGCACCCAATATCTAAAACTACAATCTGGAAGTGACTTAGCCGACGTCGATGGCTATAGAATCAGGACCCAGAGTTAGACAGCTTCTGTACACTGTTATGTTTTCAATCAAGTCCACTGCAATTTCTTAAAAAAAAAAGCAAGCAATCTGCCACCAATCTTATGCAGTGAGCTGAGGTATCACTATTTCCTTCAGGGTTTACTAGATCACTTCACAGATGATCTGGCAATCGCTGAAATAGTCAACATTCTCCAGTATATCCTTGTACATGGTAGCATTCATATTTCCATCAATTCCATGCCGAGGGCCATTGGCAGATGCAGAAAAGCAGCCCCAAACCATGACATTGCCACCACCATGTTTCACTGTAGGTGTTTGGTACCTTACATCATTACGTTTTCCAATTGGGCAATATACACTGCTCAGAAAAAATAAAGGGAACACTTAAACAGAATATAACTCCCAAGTAAATCAAACTTCTGTGAAATCAAACTGTCCACTTAGGAAGCAACACTGATTGACAATTTCACATGCTATTGTGGAAATGGAATACACAATAGATGGAAGTTATTGGCAATTATCAAGACCCACTCAATAAAGGAGTGGTTCTGCAGGTGGGGGACCACAGCCCACATCTCAGTACCAATGCTTTCTGGCTGCTGTCTTGGTCACTTTTGAATGTTGGATGTGCTTTCACACTCGTGGTAGCATGAGATGGACTCTACAACCCACAGAAGTTGCTCAGGTAGTGCAGCTCATCCAGGATGGCACATCAATGCGAGCTGTGGCAAGAAGGTTTGCTGTGGCTGTCAGCGTAGTGTCCAGAGGCTGGCGGCGCTAACTGGAGACAGGCCAGTACACCAGGAGATGTGGAGGGGGCCGTAGGAGGGCAACAACCCAGCAACAGAACCACTACCTCCGCCTTTGTGCAAGGAGGAGCACTGCCAGAGCCCTGCAAAATGACCTCCAGCAGGCCACAAATGTGCATGTGTCTGCACAAACTGTTAGGAACCGACTCCATGAGGGTGGTTTGAGGGCCCAACGTCCACAGATAGGGGTTGTGCTCACAGCCCAACACCGTGCAGGATGCTTGGCATTTGCCACAGAACACCAGGATTGGCAAAGTCGACACTGGCACCCTGTACTCTTCACAGATGAAAGCAGTTTCACACTGAGCACATGTGACAGACAGGACAGAGTCTGGAGACACCGTGGAGAGCGATCTGCTGCCTGCAACATCCTTCAGCATGACCGGTTTGGCAGTGGGTCAGTAATGGTGTGGGGTGGCATTTCTTTGGAGGGCCGCACAACCCTCCATGTGCTCGCCAGAGGTAGCCTGACTGCCATTAGGTATCGAGATGAGATACTCAGACCCCTTGTGAGACAATATGCTGGTGTGCTTGGCCCTGGGTTCCTCCTAATGCAGGACAATGCCAGACCTCATGTGGCTGGAGTGTGTCAGCAGTTCCTGCAAGATGAAGGCATTGAAGCTATGGACTGGCCCGCCTGTTCCCCAGACCTGAATCCGATTGAGCACATTTGGGACATCATATCTCGCTCCGTCCACCAATGTCACGTTGCACCACAGACTGTCCAGGAGTTGGCGAATGCTTTAGTCCAGGTCTGGGGGGAGATCCCACAGGAGACCATCCGCAACCTCATCAGGAGCATGCCCAGGCATTGTAGGGAGGTCATACAGGCACGTGGAGGCAACACACAATACTGAGCCTCATTTTGACTTGTTTTAAGGACATTACATCAAAGTTGGATCAGCCTGTAGTGTGTTTTTCCACTTTCATTTTGGGGGTGACTCCAAATCCAGGCCTCCATTGGTTAATAAATTTGATTTACATTGATGATTTTTGTGTGATTTTGTTGTCAGCACATCCAACTTTGTACAGAACAAAGTATTCAATGAGAATATTTCATTCATTCAGATCTAGGATGTGTTATTTGAGTGTTCCCTTTATTTTTTTGAGCAGTGTATATGCAGTATAGTGCTTGCCATCACTACCAAAGAGATTGAACTTGGATTCATCCGACCACAACACTTTAGATCAATCTGTCTCTTACCATTGGCTGTGTTCTTTGGTAAACTCAAGTCGGACCTTCCGGTTCTTTGCAGAGATGAAAGGCTTCTTGACTGGAACTCGTGCATTCAACCCTCCTGCTCTTAGCCATCGCACCACAGTTTGGCGACTCACTTTGACACCATATTCTTCGTTCATTTCGTGCGAAATCTGTACAGCACTTTTATGGACATCAGATGCTGTCTTTTTCTTCTGGAGGAAGTTTTCCCTGGTCGTCCACTTCTAGGTTTGTCAGCTGTTCCATTAGCTTCTTTTTCTTTCTTTAATATATGTGACACTTGACACTCTAACAGTTGAATTTCATAGCTGCCTCTTTTTGGCTTTTGCCTGATTTCACTTTCAGAATAATAAGCTTCCTGACATCTGGTGAGAAATTTGGCTTTGTCTTCGCCATGTTTTAACTTAAAAACACACATAAAAAAAAAAAAATTTAGGCAAAATTCGACTACCCATGACAAAATATGCATTTGGCCCAGCAAATGTTGAAAACTAACGCATAAGGGGATAAAACAATGTCCAACACAATTTCCGTCCTTATAGCTGACAACCATTTGCTTCCGGTTTACTAAAATCATCAGGAAAATGGCATCAAAACAACCAGACAGAAGTAATCACACTTTAAAGAAAAATTTCTAAACTTGAGGTTGCCATTGTATATCACCTCTGCAGTCAGCCACTAAGCTCAGTGGCTCTGCAGCTTTGAATGGCACTAGCCGCTGAGCTTTGTGATTGGATGCAGCAAAGAGCTGGACCCAGCTAGGGTGAGTGTCAGCTGTGCTTATAGTTTATGCATTGTGGTAGTGCGACTCAGTCAATACAGGAATGTTTCTTTTGATTTATTTAAATCACGGCATAAACCAGTGCAGAGTTCAACAAAATAAACACGGCATTTCTGGCAAAACTGGGAAACAAAAAGATAACGTATAGCACAGTCCATATGCCTGCGGGAATCCACCCGCTCAGGGTACAATCAACAGAGTCCAGAACAGTTGTACCTAAACATTTCTCTGGAGCTCTCTGGCCTCCAGACAAACAGAGAAAAAACTCAGTGGCTGGTCATTTAACTTGCCGAACCACACCCTTGGGGTGGAGATATGGCGAGTGGTCTTCCCAACCTTCTCTTAAAGACACAAAAAAGCCAAACCCTATTCATGGCCCATTAACCCTCTCAGCACACATGAGGGTGAGAAACTTCTGGGTTTTAACATCATGGAAGATAGCAATCTTTGTGATACATATTTCTCCTCACTTACATTGCCAGTGACCCTTTCACAGCATATAAAACGATGCTGCTGACCCCGGGCTGGGAGGAGGGGGTGTCTTGGCGGTACAAGGCTGTGGACCCTGGGCTTTCAGAAAATGTCGTCGGTGAACGGAGTCCCTGCACTTCCCATTGATTTCCCTGCGGAGGGCTTCGGGAAAATGGCCGCCAGAGGCTGCACATGCGCCGATTGAGATCTCGAGACCCGAGATCACAGGAGACGAGATCTCAATCTGCACACGCACAGGGAAATCAATGAGAAGTATGGGGACTCCGCTCACCGCTGACATTTTCTGAAAGCCTAGGGCACGCAGCCTCACACCGCCGGGACACCGTCTTCTCACAGCCTGGAGCCTGCAACATCGCCCCACTCCTGCCTCTGGCCTCCTGCACAGCATCCCTGCCTCTTGTGACCCCGCCCCACCGCAGGTGCCCCCGGTAAGCTACATTCGGATTATAAGACGCACCCCCATTTCCTCCCAAATTTGGGAGAAAAAAGTGGGTCTTATAATCTGAAAAATATGGTACATTGCAATTTCTCCCTGTTCTGTTCTTCAAAAGTTAGGATGTATGATTTAAGTGAAGATACAAAAGATGATTAGCACATACCACCTGCCTCCACATGCATAACAGGGCACTCATAGGCACATGTTTAATGACAAAATGCTCATCAAGTTCTCACAGAACACTTACAATGCAAATCAATGATGTTTTAGTAACCATGTTCATATGCACCTGAAAAAATCTGTGCTGAAGTCATACACAATAAGTATCCATCTGAAACCTGGAGAAGTTTGGAATTGGCCCCATTGAATTAATTTCTCTGATTTAGGGTGGTAATGTGTTAAACGCTTATGACATGTACCCATTTTAACATTTTTTAATAAGTTTATTTTGTGGAGCACCGAATTTTCAGAAAATTAAGGAAAGGGAGTGATGATCTGCGCAGATGTTAGATTTACTGGTCAGCGACAGGGGATGATCTTGCAATTATTTTTTTTTAAGATTGGTGTATACAAAAACAAGCAATAGAGGAATTGCAGGAGCTTACTACATATTATTGTATTATTAATTTAAAGAACAATTTACAGCTGCATCATGATTTCCATTTATAAATGAAGCCTTAATGTAAGGCTGAACTCATCAGACCACGACCTGGACAAGGTAATTTGGTGCCCCACGAAGATGAGGCTAATGGCACCGAACGGGTCAGAGAGTAAGGTAACAGCACCTCTAACGCATCAACCCCCAAATGGGTCAGGTAACAACCTCTGATGACCACTTCCACTAGAGTTGTTACCTTTTTCACCAAAAAGTACCAGCAAAAGTAAAACAAAAAAAGTGGTGCACCTTAGGGGTGAGGCTTAACATATAACAATAACGAACAAATAGCGATATTCATCCCTGATATCGTATATTTTAAATGTCAGACCCAAGAACAGTCATTGGAATTAATATAGCTGAACTATAATGGGGGCCATTTGGTTTCAATTAAAGTGTCCATTATTTGGCGGATACCCAAATGGAAACTAAACAGATCCCATCATAGATAAAGGGTTGCATCTGTCATGCGACAAATACAGCTTTCAACAAAACTGATGATAATTCTGGTGCTGTATTCCTGTACTAATAGTGGTTCTGGTAACATATTCCTGTTCTGATGGTGGTTTTGGTGACGTATTCCTTTGATGATATTGGTTCTGGTGACGTATTCATGTAGTGATGGTTGTTGTTCACTAGAACTGTCATCACTACATGAATATGAAACCTAAATCATCATCAGTACATAAATAGAATGCCAGAGCCAGTATATAAATAGGTCACCAGACCTACCATCAGTGCATGTATACATCACCAGAACCACCATTAGTACTTGACTACAAGAACCAATCTTTGTACAGCAATCAATTGTAATGTCAGGTCAGCCCCATATACAAATGTATCGCATGAACGTACAACTCCAAGTATGTCCTTACCAATGGTAAAGAGATATTGGGAGTTGTTGTTAACTGTCATCATTAGACTGGTTCATACAGGAACTACAGTAGTGATGATACTCAGGCAGTATCACAAATAAACATTACCTTCCGACTACCTTATAGGTGACATCTTCTCTGAATAAGTCATTTTCTTTTCATCTCCATCTTGCCCAGACGACTGGATGACTTTCACAGCCACAGCTTGTTTCTGCACGCTACTCTCTTCTCTGGTCTTCTGCAGCACATCCCAGCATGGCGCCCTTAAAAATAAGAGTGTAATTATAGTGCACTCTCCAAAATAATATCTGTCCATACTGTGCCCTAAGTAAGCCTCCTATGGTAAATGGCCTCCACACTGTCTGCCATAATGAGCTACACCCTCCACTGTCCACCTTAATAAGCTATAACCATCACACTGCCGGCCTTTATCAGCTATAACCGCCACACCATCTGCCCTTATGAACCATCACCTATACCATGGCTTTCCCCTCTCCACTGTTCTCTCTTACCCTCCTTATTTCTCCACACTGTCCCCGTGCCATGCTAATTTCTCTCCATACTGTGCCCCCATTTCACCCTGCTCACTCTGCATATCCATTCTGTATTCCCTTTTCACACTATGCCCTCATACTGCCCATCATGGTGCCCTTCGCAAACTGTACCCCCTCCTCATACTCTCCCCCTACACAATATGATAGTCACAATAGCTGTACATACAGTATCATCACCAGAGTTCCCCTTACGCTGTATGATGCCCACCACACAGTATGATATCCACCACAGCACTCTATTATACAGTATGATGTCCACCACTGCCCCCCCCATACAGTATGGTCTCCAAAGCCCCCCATATAGTTTTATGCCCCCAAAGCCCCTCATATCTCTCTGTACTCTTCAGAGCGTCACTCAGGTGTGGGTGATTGATTCTGCGTCTCTGCCTGTTCCTATTTGGAATTAAATTTCCACTTGTCTATACCGCACTATTTTTGGAATTATTCACTATGGTGTTTATCTGGCATGTAAGTTTGATCTCTGAGTTATGAAAATGGATGTTATTGTGTGCCATTTTTTGAGATAAAAAAGAGTTTATATAAAGAGAATTAAAGCTGTAGTTGTCTTTACTTGTGGAGTCTACTACAGCCCCCCCCCCTCCCATATAGTAAGATGGCTCACACAGCAGGATGGACACCACAGTCCCGCATACAGTATAATGGCCCCCACAGCATCATATACACAGAATAATGTCACCCATTTCCCCCATTCAGTATGGTCACCACTGCTCTCATGTAGAATGTCCACTTCCCATATACAGTATGAGGTCCCCCACTACACCCCATATAGTATGATGGCCACCCAGTTCTTGATACAGTATAAAGGCCCCCACAGCCACTTATATACACTAAAATGCCCCCCACAGCACCTCTCACATCCCCCCAAATATACAGTATAATGTCCCCCACAGCTACCAATATAAATGCCTCCCACAGTGCACTACACAATATGGTCACCACAGTCCCCAGTATAATGTCCCACACAGCTCTACAGTATAAAGTCCTCCACAGTCTCCTATACGGTATGGTCACCATAGCCCGCAATATGAGATCCCCAACAGCCCGCAATATGAGATCCCCAACAGCCCCCTATACAGTATGATGCCCCCACATCCTCCAGTATGGCACCCACAGCCCCCTATATAGTATGATGTCCCCACAGCCCAGGTATAATGTCCCCTACAACCACCAGTATAATGCACCTTATACAGAATGGTCATCACAGCCCCCAGTATAAGGTCTTCCAAAGATACCCATTTAATATGATATTTCCACAGCCCCCATTCAGCGACCAAATACTATAAGAAAAATCAAATGCTTCTATTCGCCTAATCCAGCTCCCCATCCACCGCATCCCCGTCTCATCTTCTATCTCCTATAGCATTGGGCGCTAGGCAGCATGATGCAGTGAGGTAATCACACTGTCCGATGTCCCCTGCATGATGCAGTTCTCCAACAGGGCGCAGGCCAGAAGTAGCCTGCGTCTTGCTGGAGTTACTGGCAGAGCAGGGAGCTGATTAGAGTGCTCAGTCAACTGTATTTGTGTCTTTAAGACATAAATACAATTGAGTTCAGGAAGGGAATAACAGCCATTATGGATCCAGAGATAGCGGTGAGCAATGTTAGTGATTCCGTGAGACACTGGTCACCTGTGCACCCCAGCAGTCAGTGTGCTGAGAATTGCGGGTGCTGCAGGCACAGCACTGTCAGGGAGGCAAGATGTAGTGCACTGGGCGTCCCAGCCCTGCATCAGACGATGGATATAAACAGGCTGTATTCACTATCTACATTACATTGGGTGGTGTCAAGGTCTCCATAATTTTGTATGCAGTGCTATTTCCTTCATCAAATGTAAGAAAATCTGACGTTCCCTCCGACATAGATATGAAAGTAGTCTAAGGCTATGTGCCCATGATGCAGATTTGAAGCAGAAATTTCCTGAACATTTCTGCATCTCCTTGGCAGAAAAAACGCATCCGCATTTTACATGCGGATTTTCAGCGTTTTTACATGCGTTTATGCATGCATTTTTTTTTTCAAGCATTTTTCAAAGCGATTTTGAGCATCACTTGGAAAAGGGTTGACAAGTTGGTCACACAATATAAATCCATGCAACTGTCATGGATTTATATTGTGCGACCAACTTAGAGGAAATTTCTACTATCAAATGCTGCATCTAAAGTAAAAAAAAGAATTAAAAAGTAAAAAGAAATAAAAAACCTTATATTCACCTCTCCGGCGGCCCCCGGTTTCCTCCCGGCCGCGTCCTCTCACGATGGTCACGCAACCGCTGACATCAGCGGTCAGGTGATCGTCGTGTGACCATCAGCTGACTAAATGACGTCACCACAGGTCCTGCCAGTACACCGCGGGACGCCGAGGAGAGAGGATGCGGCCTGGAGGAGACCGGGGGCCGCCAGAGAGGGGAGTATGAAGAACTTTTTTTATTTTTTACTTTATAATTCTCTTTTTACTTGCAGGTGCGATGGTACCCGGGTCGGATGAGAGTCTTCCCTTCTCCCAGCCTGGGTACCATCCGCGCACTGAACCGCATAACATCCGCATGTATACATGCGGATATTATGCGGTTTAATTCAAGTCAATGGGCGCGATTTCGCCGCAAAATCGCGCCCAAATTGGTTGTGCTGCGGATTTTTCCGCAATGATAATCCGCAGTGGAAATTTCAGCAGCATGTGCACAGCACATGCGGATTATCATTGGGATACATCCCAAACCTCTTAACAAGCGATTTTAATGCATTTCCGTGGCGGAAATGCCACCGCGGAAACGCATTAATTCCGCATCGTGGGCACATAGACTAACAGTGTGCAGTAAGCTCCTATGCTCCCACTAGAGGTGACTACAGGCAGCCAGAAGATAGACAACGTCAACCTTGCACCCTGTTCACAATCTACTGTAATCACTTTCTTTATTTTACATGTAATAATGTTGATTTTCAGGTTGGCTCCTAAGGAGATTATTTATTTCACTTTTAAAAACTTTGAGCCTTGTGTTTGCATATTGCATCCCTTTTAACAAAAAAGCATTTTGATATTTAACACACAGAAATGTTAACCCCTTCCCGACAACTACCGTACATGTACCGCACAAGTCGGGATGGGTGTGTGGTGTGGGCTCACAGGCTGAGCCTGAACCATGGCCCGCCGATAATGGCTGCATGTCAAAGCCAGGATCTGCCTCTAAGGCTACGGCCCCACTATCAGTATTTGGTCACTATTCGGTCTGTATTTTTTCTCAGGAGTGGGAGCCAAAACCAGGAGTGGGTGATAAATGCAGAATTGGTGACTTGTTTCTATTATACCTTTTCTCTGATTGTTCCTCACCTGGTTTTGGCTTCCACTGCTGAGAAAAATTACTGACCAAATACTGACCGAATACTGATAGTGGGGGCCGTAGCCTAATAGGCAATGATGGAGCGGAGCCTGCAACTGTTGACCTATTAATTGCTGCTGTCAATCTTTGACAGCCGCATTAACAGAACTCCAGAATGGGGCATATATCATTTTATGTACCCATTGGTCGCCCCACTAAGTGAATGGCAGATGGGTTGCTTTAGCAGCTGGGGATCTGTAGAAGACTTCTGTGCCTGCCATCGTGGAGCTCTGTTGAAACCCAGCCTATGGCTGGGCTGCTAATGAGACTGTGTTTTTAACTATATATAACAATGCTACAGTATTGCTAGATATAATATACGAGACCAGACGATTGTAGGTTCAAGTCCCGTAAGGGGACTAACAAATACAATGAAAAGTAATTAAAAAAAAAACAAGTTTTAAAAATATGAAAAGAAATTTAAAAAAGAGTCATAATCCCACTCTTGCCTAAATAAAAATAAAGATAATAAAAGAAAAAAAAAAATACACACATTTGGTATCAATGGGTCCATAAAAGTCCAATCTATAAAAATATAAAATTAATTAACCCGATCGGTAAATTTTGTAAAGAGAAAATAATTGAAAACATTAAAAAATGCGGGTTTTTTTGTTGCCACAATACAGCAAAAAAAATTCACTAAGAAGCTATCAAAACTTCGTATCTATTCCAAAATGTAAAATTGTTTTCTTACCGCACAAAAATGAGCCTTTGCACAACTCCCTCAACTGAAAAAACATTAAAATTATACAGGTCTCAAAAAATGTCGACACAATCCAAAAAAAATATTTTTTTTGTACAAATATACAATTTTTGGGGAAGTGGATAAAGATTTCTTCCCAGATCCCGAAAAATGGAGACACTACGGGTCTCAGAAAATGGTGCCATTTTTTTTTTCTTACAAACTTTGTATTTTTTTTTTCAGCTCTTAAATAAAAAAGACCCTATACATGTTTGCTACAAACTCGTAATGACCTGGAGAATCATATTGGCTGGTCAGTTTTAGCATTAAGTGAACATGGTAAAAAAAAAAATGAACAGCTGTGGAATTTCACTTTTTTGCAAATTCACCGCACTTGGAATTTTTTTCCCATTTTCCAGTACACAATATGGTAAAAGCAATAGTGTGGCTGTGTGCCCACGATGCGTTTTTTAAGCGTTTCCGCAGGGGCAAAAACGCTGCAGAAACGCTTAAAAAACGCTTGGTAGAAGGCCTGCCTTGTTCCCCAATGATAATCCACATGTGCTGTGCACATGCTGCGGAAATTTCCACTGCGGATTATCATTGTGGAAAAAAAGGCAGCACTACCAATTATTTTGCGGAAGTGCTGCGTTTTCGCCGCCATTGACTTGCATTAGATCGCATAGATTACGCATCACTGCATAAGTAGATGAGCATTCCATGCGTTCAATGTGCGGATGGTACCCAGGTCTAGAGGAGAGGAAACTCTCCTCCGGACCCGGGTGCCATAGAAACTGTGAAAAAAAGAATAAAATAAAAAATAAATATGATACTTACCTTCTGACGGCCCCTGCTACGCTCGTCCTCCCATGCCGGCAAATCGCGATGGACTGAAGGACCTGCGCTGACGTCATAGTCATGTGACGGGACACGCGACGCTGACGTCGGCAGGTCCTTCAGTGCAGTGTACCGCGATCTGCCGGCAGTCAGCACCGAGTGAAGCAAGACTCCGGGGGCCATCGGAAGGTAAGTATAGATTTATTTTTTATTTTTTTACATTCTTTCGGGTCACACTATATAAATCCATGCCGTTTGCATGGATTTATATAGTGTGACCAAGTTGACAAGCACTTTCCAAGTGATGCTAAAATCGCTTGGAAAGCGCTTGTCAACCCTCATGCGGAAATGCATGTGAAGAACGCTTCACTTCCCCATGTCCCTGGCAGGAAAAACGCATGTACAATCCGCATGTACAATCCGCATGTACAATCTGCATGTACAATCCGCATGCGTTTTTTCTGCAGGGAGATGCAGAAACGCTCAGGAAAAATCCGGAGCATTTCTGCAGCGTGGGCACATAGCCTGTCATTGAAAAGTACAACTCGTCTTGCAAAAAACAAACCCTCACAAGGCCTTACTGACCGAAAAATAAAAAATGTATGGCTCTGGGAAGAAGGGGAGCAAAAATCAGAGAGGGAAAAACCCATGGTCCTTAATGGGAACCTGTCACATCCTAGCTGCCCTCTAGACGGCCCCATAGCGTTGTTAGTGATGCAATGTGCATCACTAACAAGCTGGTTTCATGAAAATCGGTGCAGCTATAATGATTTTCTAAAGTTTAATATACTTAGATCCTACCTGCTCATTCAGTCATAGGGGTGCGCTTGTCATATTCAGTCACGGGCGGGTGCAGCATTCACTCACTGCTGGCGCCGCCCATGTATTTGAATCCTGCTCCCGGCAAGCACTGATATTGTGGAGCACAGGCGCACTTGTATATGTCCGGCCGCCTGCGCAGTGAGGCTGTGTGATTACCAGCTTCACTGTGTATGCACGGGGAACATAGCGTGTCATAGCGCAAGAGCAGTGAAGGTGTGTAGTTCGTAGCTGCACTGCATATGCGCTATGATGCTCTATTCCCCACGCATGCGCAGTGAGGCTGTGTGATTACCAGCTTCACTGCGCATGCGCTATGACGCGCTATATTCCCCGCGCATGCGCAGTGAAGGTGTTAATCACACAGCCTCACTGCGCATGCGTGGGGAATAGAGCGTCATAGCGCATGTGCAGTGCAGCTACAAACTACACACCTTCACTGCTCTTGCGCTATGACGCGTTATGTTCCCTGCGCATGCGCAGTGAAGCTGGTAATCACACAGCCTCACTGCGCAGGCGGCTGGACATATACAAGTGCGCTTGCGCCCCACAATATCAGCGCTTGCAGGGAGAAGGATTCAAATACATGGGCGGCGCCAGCAGTTAGTGAATGCTGCGCCCACCCATGACTGAATATGACAAGTGCACCCCTAAACGTTATAAAATCATTATAGCTGTGTAGTAGAGGCGAGAGAGCTTGTAAGAGAACTCCTACATGGTGTTTCAAAGATGGAGAGAGACTGCCATCTGCTGGCCAGACACAGTCAAGCGGAACCAAGATATGCAAGGGAAGTTGAAGAGAGAGCAGATTTAGAGGCTGGACCCGATCAGGTGACTTCCAGGAAGGAAGTTTTTGGCGCCAAGCAGCAGAAAGGAGCAGACGTGTTCCCTGCGTGCTGAGAAGCCCCGCGTGGCAGGCCTAAGCCAGAGGCCTGTGAGGTGCCACAGCGGGGCATCGGTAGGAGAGCTCCGGATCCCTCACAGATGTGACCCAAGTGCTGTGCCTGCTGAGGAGACTCGGAACCTGCTTGCGGTGCTGAGTGAGTTCGCGGAACCTGATGTAGCGTCGGCGTCCCTGCCTCCTGCTAGGCAGGGACGCTGTTCCCCTCACCTCTCCACTCCGTGCCTGGCGTCCTCCTCCCGCTCTGCTGGCAAGCGCGCGCTGCTTCCCGGCCACTGTGCTTAGGGTGCGCGCGCTCCCCCTCTCTTAAAGGGGCCGCGAGCGCCGTCCTAAGGAGTCCCCGGCCAATGGCCGGAGGACCTCACCATATATAAGGCACCTCCTCCAAAATGGAGGTGCCCGAGCAATGTTGTTGTAAAGCCTTCACTCTGCTTCAGCCCTCAGGTCCCGTTACCAGTTACCTGCCAGTCACCTGCCAGATTCCTGCTTGATACCTGCCTGATATCCGTTTACCTGCTTGCAAGCCTGCGGTCCGACGGTCTGCCTTCCGACACCTGTCAGTCTGTCTATGGACCAGCCTGTCCGCTCACCTGGGAGCGCTCGCCTGCTGCCTGTCTGCTAGCCTACCTGGAGGCTCCGCCGTCACTTGCCGTGACCACCTGCCTGCCCAGAGACTCTTGCCTGCTCACCTGGGAGCGCTCACCTGCTACCTGTCTGCTAGCCTACCTGGAGGCTCTGCCGTCACTTGCCGTGACCACCTGCCTGTCCAGAGACTCTTGCCTGCTCACCTGGGAGTGCTCACCTGCTACCTGTCTGCTAGCCTACCTGGAGGCTCTGCCGTCACTTGCCGTGACCACCTGCCTGTCCAGAGACTCTTGCCTGCTCACCTGGGAGCGCTCACCTGCTACCTGTCTGCTAGCCTACCTGGAGGCTCTGCCGTCACTTGCCGTGACCACCTGCCTGTCCAAAGACTCTCGCCCGCTCACCTGGGAGCGCTCACCAGCCACCTGCCTGCTGTCCTTCTACCCAGAGACTGTCCCTGTCACTTGCCGTGAGAACCCGTCCTTCTACCCAGAGACTGTCCCTGTCACTTGCCGTGAGTACTCGTCCTTCTACTCAGAGACTGTCCCTGTCACTTGCCGTGACTACCTGCCCTTCTACCCAGAGACTGTCCCTGTCACTTGCCGTGACTACCTGCCCGTCTTCCCTGGGAGCCACCCGCTTCCTTACAAGGACCGCCCCCTTGTATAGTTGCTCAGAGGTTCCGCCTCCCAGACCCGTTACAGTTTGCTCGGGCCATGGAACCCGGTGGCACCCAAGCTCCCTCGCTCTCGGACCTATGTCATGAACTGTCCCGTCAGAGGTTCCAACAGGAGTCCATCCTGAGTCATCTGCGGAATGTCAACTCTCGCCTGGACACTCTGACTGCTCCACCAGCAACCACTGTTAGTGTCATGACTCGCAGCCCGGCAGCGCCGCTGCCCACCAATACCATGGCTTCCTGCCCCGGACCCCGGCTTTCTGCACCTCCACGCTTCGGAGGCGACCCCGCTCAAGCTCGGGGCTTCATAAACCAGTGCACCCTGCACTTTGAACTCCTGTCCCATCAGTTTATCTCCGACCGGGCCAAAGTAGCCTTCATCATGTCCCATCTCACGGGAGAGGCACTGGCTTGGCTAAATCCTCTATGGGAGAGAGGAGACCCCCTGGTGTCCAACCTGCCAGCCTTTCTCACGGCTTTCCGGAAAGTCTTCGACGAACCCGGACGGAAGACCTCATCCGCATCTTCTCTGCTACGCCTCCATCAAGGAAATCTCACCGTGGGCCAATATGCCATACGGTTCCGTACCCTTGCTTCGGAGCTGGCCTGGGATAACGACGCCCTGGTGTCTGTCTTTTGGGAGGGTCTGTCCGGCCGTATTAAAGATGAACTCGCCGGTCGGGACATACCTACCACTCTCGACGACTTAATAACTCTTGCCACCCGGATTGACTTCCGGTTCCAGGAACGAGCCAAAGAGGTCACCCGTGAGAGGAGGTTTCCACGTCTAGCCTCTACCTTTCAGAAACCTGTCACTTCTCCCGCTACTCCCCAGGCGCACTCACCCGAGCCTATGCAGGTCGACCAGACCAAGATGGTCAAAACCCGTCAAGAGCTACGCCGTGCCGAGGGGAGCTGCTTCTACTGTGGCAGTAAGAAGCACCGGATCCGTTCCTGCCCGGAGAGGTCGGGAAACGCCTGTGTCTAGGATCGCTCAGAGAGGTCGTCCTAGACAAGAGTAAACCCTCTCCATCTCTGTTGCTGTCGGTCTCTATCATCTGCGGGGAGAACCGTTATTTTGAACTAGCCCAACTTGACTCTGGAGCTGCCGGAAATCTCATTTCTCAGTCTCTGGTAGAGAAATACCGCATTCCCACCAAACCTCTAGCTGTACCCTTATCTGTCGCTGCCGTGGATGGGGGCCTCTTACCACATCCCATCCAACTCATCACTGAATCCATAACCCTGCAGGTGGGAATGCTGCACTCTGAGAGCATCTTCTTTCATGTTCTGCCTGGACTCTCTCACGCTCTCTTACTAGACCTACCTTGGCTTCAGAGACATGCACCCGTGCTTGATTGGCAGACCAGAGAAGTCCTTCGCTGGGGACAGGACTGCCATAAGACTTGTTTAGTTCCCGTACATCCTGTCCGTCCTTCTCCTACTCCAGCCAATCTACCTGGTCTTCCGGCTCCTTATTGGTCGTATGCGGACGTCTTTAATAAAAAGGAGGCAGAGACATTACCCCCTCATAGACCATACGACTGCCCAATCGACCTGATGCCCGGCGCTACTCCTCCCCGTGGGCGCATTTACCCTTTGTCCGCTGCTGAGACCCGATCCATGTCAGAATATATTAAGGAGAATCTGGTCCGGGGATTCATCCGGAAATCTACTTCCCCGGCGGGAGCAGGCTTCTTCTTCGTCACAAAGAAGGATGGCTCACTCCGTCCCTGTATAGACTATAGAGGCCTTAACCAGATCACGGTGAAGAATAAATACCCCCTTCCGCTCATTCCGGAATTATTTGACCGTCTGAGGGGGGCTAGAATCTTCACCAAGCTGGACCTCCGTGGGGCGTATAACCTGGTCCGTATCCGTCAGGGGGATGAATGGAAGACGGCATTCAACACCCGGGACGGCCACTATGAATACCTGGTAATGCCCTTCGGTCTCTGTAACGCTCCCGCCGTCTTTCAAGAGTTGGTCAATGACATCTTCCGGGACCATCTCTACTCCTGCATAGTGGTATACCTGGACGACATCTTGGTCTTCTCTCCGGATCTCCCCACACACCGGAGGGATGTTCGTCAGGTTCTCCTCAGGCTCAGGCAGAACCACCTCTACGCTAAATATGAGAAGTGCCTCTTTGAGCAGACCTCGCTTCCGTTTTTGGGCTACATAATTTCTCAGACCGGCCTACGAATGGATCCTGAGAAACTGTCTGACATCGAGAAGTGGCCTCGACCAGTGGGGTTGAAGGCTATTCAGCGGTTCCTGGGCTTCGCCAACTACTACCGCCTCTTCATACCACACTTCTCTTCCCGGACTGCCCCAATCTCTGCGCTCACCCGTAAGGGCACTAATCCCAGAGAATGGCCGCCCGAAGCTGAGGAAGCCTTTCTTTCCTTAAAACAGGCTTTCTCTTCCGCCCCGGTGCTGCATCGCCCGGACGGCAACAAGCAATTCTTCCTGTAAGTTGACGCCTCCTCCTCTGGAGCCGGAGCGGTACTTACCCAAAAATCGTCTTCCGGGAGAATGGTAACTTGCGGCTTCTTCTCCAAACTCTTCTCCTCTTCCGAGCGCAACTATTCTATAGGAGACCGAGAGTTATTGGCCATTAAGCTGGCATTGGAGGAGTAGCGTTACCTGCTCGAGGGGGCTCTTCACCCGGTAATAATTTACACGGACCACAAGAACTTGGCTTACCTCCAGACTGCCCAGAGACTTAACCCGCGCCAAGCCCGGTGGTCCTTGTTTTTTGCTCGCTTTGATTTTGTTCTTCATTTTCGCCCGGCTGACAAAAACATCAAAGCTGACGCCTTGTCCCGATCCTTCCTGGTGTCTGATCTTGAGGTGGAACCTAAACACATCATCGATCCCGCCAGAGTAATGCAGGTGGCCCCCGTGAGTCTAAATCGTCTCCCTCCTGGTAAGACGTTCGTAACGGTACCTGATCGGGAGAAGATCCTACACTGGGGTCACTCATCTAAGCTTGCTGGCCATGCCGGTCAGAAAAAGACCCTACAGCTTATCACCCGGCACTACTGGTGGCCTACCCTGCACAAGGACGTAATAGACTTTGTTTCTGCCTGTGTGTCCTGCGCCCGCAACAAGGTTCCGAGACACCTGCCAGCCTGTCGCCTCCTTCCTCTTCCAGTACCTGCTGCCCCCTGGCAGCATATAGCTATGGACTTCATAACAGATCTCCCTGTCTCTGCCGGTTGTACGGTCATTTGGGTGGTCGCTGACCGCTTTTCCAAAATGGCTCATTTCATTCCCCTGCCAGGCCTCCCGTCTGCACCCGAGCTGGCTAAAGACTTTATCCGCCACATCTTCCGTCTCCATGGCCTGCCCCTCCACATCGTGTCGGATCGTGGGGTTCAGTTCACCTCACGCTTCTGGAGAGCCACATGTAAGCTGCTAGACGTCACTCTGGACTTCTCCTCCGCATACCATCCACAGTCCAATGGTCAAGTGGAGCGGATCAATCAGATCCTGACCAGTTACCTCCGGCACTTCGTTAATGCCCACCATTCAGACTGGGTGGATCTCCTGCCATGGGCCGAATTCTCTTACAATAATCACGAGAGCGAATCTTCCTCCAAATCCCCGTTTTTTGTAGTCTTCGGTCAGCATCCTCGGATCCCATTTCCCGTCTCCACCTCGGTGGACAATCCGGCTGCGGAATCTCTCGTTAGCAAATTTTCCTCCATTTGGGAGAGTACCCGATCCGCACTCCTTCAGTCGTCCGAGCAGATGAAAAAACACGCTGACAAAAAACGCCTGGATCCTCCACAATTCCGTCCTGGAGATAAAGTCTGCCTCTCGTCCAAGTATGTCCGGCTCAAGATTCCTTGCTACAAGTTAGGGCCTCGGTTCATCGGCCCACTAGAAGTTATCAAACAAATCAACCCAGTGGCCTATAAATTGAAACTCCCGGCCAACTTGCGGATCCCTAACTCCTTCCATGTATCTCTCCTCAAACCCGTGGTACTTAACTCTTTTTCCAAGTCTACAGGTACGCCTCCTGCTCCGGTTTCCGCTGAAAACGAGTTTGAGGTAGAGAACATTCTGGCCACCAAAAGGGTAAGAGGAAAAACCTTTTTTTCTGGTAGATTGGAAGGGGTTTGGTCCTGAGGAGAGAACGTGGGAGCCCCGGGAGAACATCCATGCCCCTCTCATCCTTGATAAATTTCTGTCTGGCCTAAAAAAGGGGGGGCCTAAAGGGGGGGGGTACTGTAGCGTCGGCGTCCCTGCCTCCTCCTCTCCACTCCGTGCCCGGCGTCCTCCTCCCGCTCTGCTGGCAGCGCGCGCTGCTTCCCGGCCACTGTGCTTAGGGCGCGCGCGCGCTCCCCCTCTCTTAAAGGGGCCGCGCGCGCCGTCCTAAGGAGTCCCCGGCCAATGGCCGGAGGACCTCACCATATATAAGGCACCTCCTCCAAAATGGAGGTGCCCGAGCAATGTTGTTGCAAAGCCTTCACTCTGCTTCAGCCCTCAGGTCCCGTTACCAGTTACCTGCCAGTCACCTGCCAGATTCCTGCCTGTTACCTGCCAGTCACCTGCCAGATTCCTGCTTGATACCTGCCTGATATCCGTTTACCTGCTTGCAAGCCTGCGGTCCGATGGTCTGCCTTCCGACACCTGTCAGTCTGTCTATGGACCAGCCTGCCCGCTCACCTGGGAGCGCTCGCCTGCTACCTGTCTGCTAGCCTACCTGGAGGCTCCGCCGTCACTTGCCGTGACCACCTGCCTGCCCAGAGACTCTTGCCTGCTCACCTGGGAGCGCTCACCTGCTACCTGTCTGCTAGCCTACCTGGAGGCTCTGCCGTCACTTGCCGTGACCACCTGCCTGTCCAGAGACTCTTGCCTGCTCACCTGGGAGCGCTCACCTGCTACCTGTCTGCTAGCCTACCTGGAGGCTCCGCCGTCATTTGCCGTGACCACCTGCCTGTCCAGAGACTCTTGCCTGCTCACCTGGGAGCGCTCACCTGCTACCTGTCTGCTAGCCTACCTGGAGGCTCTGCCGTCACTTGCCGTGACCACCTGCCTGTCCAGAGACTCTTGCCTGCTCACCTGGGAGCGCTCACCTGCTACCTGTCTGCTAGCCTACCTGGAGGCTCTGCCGTCACTTGCCGTGACCACCTGCCTGTCCAAAGACTCTCGCCTGCTCACCTGGGAGCGCTCACCAGCCACCTGCCTGCTGTCCTTCTACCCAGAGACTGTCCCTGTCACTTGCCGTGACAACCCGTCCTTCTACCCAGAGACTGTCCCTGTCACTTGCCGTGAGTACCCGTCCTTCTACTCAGAGACTGTCCCTGTCACTTGCCGTGACTACCTGCCCTTCTACCCAGAGACTGTCCCTGTCACTTGCCGTGACTACCTGCCCGTCTTCCCTGGGAGCCACCCGCTTCCTTACAAGGACCGCCCCCTTGTATAGTTGCTCAGAGGTTCCGCCTCCCAGACCCGTTACACCCGACGTCGCCCACCGACAGACGAGGTCTGGACCCCCCTACCCAAGGCTCGAGAGATTGCCTCCAACAGCCAAGCAGAGAGGAGTTGAGAGACTGCTGCCCCAGGAAAGTCACGCCAGCGGAAGCAGAGGAGCTGCAAACGTGAACAGGGCCGTCACTTCTACTGTTCACTCACGGTACTGGGGCCAATTGGGTTTAGGTACTCAGGTTGGGAGGGGAACGGTTGGGGGCTAAAGAAGCTCAACGTGATCTAATTGAATTTATCCAGAAAAGACTTTCGGCCTAGCGGGAATAACCGGTGACCTCCGCTAGGGCCATATGCACAGTTAAAGAACTCAAGTGGTGTCTCCCATGATTGAGGGCACCACCGTACTTTGAGAGACTTCGTATTTTGCTATTATTTCAAATTATTGTTCATTACCCTTGTTGCCAATCCCTTGTTCAGAATACCTGTTTTTATATATATATATATATATATATATATATATATATATATATATATATATATATAAACTGTTTATATTCATCTCTGACTGTTCTCGCCTTGTGTCTCTGTGCGTTGCATTCCGGCACCAGCATTACAGCTGCACCAATTTTCATGAAAACAGCTTGTTAGTGATGCACATTTCATTACTAACAATGCTATGGGGACAGTCTAGAGGGCAGCTAGGACGTGATAGGTTCCCTTTAAGGGGTTAAGAGCTTGCACTCATCTGTGTAAATAAAATCGCTCCAATGTTGTTCCTAAAAAGTAGGACGAGTGTCATTAAAGTACAATGTGATCGTTATCAAGTAGCATCCGTATGACATGCACATGCAATCCGTATGCTATGTGTTTTTATCATCAGCTTTTACATACAATAATTCTGTAATTTAAAGATAGTTTTCTAAGTAATAAAGCAATCTTATATACAGAGATAGATAGATATATAGATACACAGCTATAGATAGATAGACAGATATACAGTACAGACGAAAAGTTTGGACACACCTTCTCATTTAAAGATTTACCAACCAGCAAGAATTTGGGCTCTCCTACTCTGCACTCATTACCTGTATTAACTGCACCTCTTTAAACTTGTTACCTGTATAAAAGACACCTGTACGAACAATCAATCACACTTCAACCTCTCCACCATGGACAAGACCCAACAGATGTCTAAGGACTCCAGGGACAAAATTGTAGACCTGTACAATGTGATTTTCTGTTTTTTATTTTTAGATTCCGTCTCTCATAGTTGAAGTGTACCTGTGATAAAAATTACAGACCTCTCCATTCTTTGTAGGTGGGAAAACTTCCAAAATCGGCAATGTATCAAATACTTATTTTCCCCACTGTATCTATATATCTACTCTATTCTGATGTGTCACATTGTGAATTTACTGTACTTGGCTGATGAAATGTTGGGTTTCCTATGAGATGTATGCTTAAAAATCAGACGACACACACGTTGTCTGTGTGCCATGCGTTTTTTTTTTATCCCATTGACTTGCATTGGTGAGTCTTGTTCAATACACACGGCCACTCGCAGCATGCCTTGATTTTTTTCTCAGTCTGATCCGAGCTGAGAAAAAAAAATTGCAGATGAACACTGAATCAGTGAATAACATTAGTCAAAGTGCAATCCGATTTTTTATCAGATAGCACTTGTCTGATTTATACGCAGATGAGTATGAGCTCTAAAGATGATGTTCGGCCTTTGTTGTAATGTATTAAAACATAGGCCACTGCGTGTTATAAGACAGCCATCTATTCTGGGTTTAGGGCCAAATCACCTTGGCTACTCCCGGTGTCTGACATTGGCTGCGGTGCTGACGTCATGCTGACACCACAGCAGCCAATCAGTGAGCATAGCGGCTTGCCCATGTAGGCAGAACGCCACTGAGCTTAATGATTGTATAGAATACAATGCAGAGACATGACAAGAATCTACATAACTAAATCATATGCTAAATAGTTGCATGTCAAATTTATGTATGAGATAGCCAAGATGATTGTCTCTAAAATCATGGTAGTCTCACATTCGAAGCAGTAGTGGGAGGTGAGATATTTAGCCTGGAAATCAAAAGTTCAAAGGTTTGTTACCCTTTTGCTCGTCAGTGTATATAGCTCAGAGAGCTCACTTTGCGGTCTATGTGAGAAGAGTGGAGGCCAAAGAGACCTTGGTCTGAGCACCACCGGTTGTGAATCGATGTTAAGCAACTATAGGAGTCGGAAGTTAAGCGGGCCTTGTTGTGCAAGTTGCATCTGTGTTCCAGGGCCCAAAGCTCCGATGGTCTAAGACACAACTATATCGGGGACATCCCCTGTTGACGGCCACAGAAGGCACGAAGTGTCGTTCCCTGTCCTCTTTTTTGTTGTTCTTGTTTCACATTCCCCTGCTGGACTGAAGAGACAGTGCAGCCGCTAGAGGGTCCTACACCCTGAGTCAAGGACTGAACCGTATCCAGTAATGGAGATGCTGCAGGGAAAGTGACGATTTCCTGTCAGAAGATCAGATATGGCCTGGAGTGCTTAGTGAGAAGATCTAAAGGTTCAAGGTAAGCAGTGCCGCATTCTGGGGTGACCCTAAGTGAGAGGAGACCAAAGAGCAGGGATAGCAAGATCCGGATTACAAGTGACTAAGAGACAGAGTGGCCTTCTGGAGAAGGGTTCTAAGAGAGCATGCCCAACCATTAAACCACGAGCTTAAAACACAGGAAGGTAAGGGGCATAAGCAGGACTGAGTACGTGGGACTAGTGAAGGGTTCCAAGCGTGTGTTTCAGGGTGTGGAAAGAGGACGCGTAATCGCAGAACAAGTAAAGGACGCTTGTTGATCAGGACTGTAGTGTTAGGCTGAGTTCACACGATGCGTATTTCATGCGTTTCCACGGCGTTTTTGCAGTTGCGTAAACGCCGCGGAAACGCATGAAAAACGCATGGTAGAAGGGAAGCAATGTTCCCCAATTGAAATCCGCATGTGCTGTGCCCATGATGCGGATTTTTCCGCAGCGTAAACGCTGCGCTCAAAAATCCACAGCATGTCATTTAATTTTGCGGAAACGCGGCGTTTTCGCCGCCATTGACTTGCATTAGAACGCGCCAATTCCGCAAGACTGCATCTGTACTTGCGGAATTGGTGCGTTCTAATGTGCGGATGGTACCCGAGTGTGGAGGAGAGGAGAGTCTCATCCACACCCAGGTACAATTAAAAAAGCTGTAAAAACAAGAATAAAATAAAAAATATATATATATACTTACCATCTGTCGGCCCGCGCAGCGCTCCTGCTTGCTTCCCGGCACTTGCAGTGAGTTGTAGGACCTGCGGTGACGTCAGAGTCATGTGACGGGTCACGTGACGCTGACGTCGGCAGGTCTTTCAATTCAAAGTTGCCGGGAAAACGGAGTGAGCAGGACAGCGCGGGCCATCGGAGGTAAGTATATAAACTCTCTCGGGTCACACTATATAAATCCATGCTGTTTGCATGGATTTATATAGTGTGACCTAGTTGTCAAGCACTTTCCAGGTGATGCTAAAATGGCCTGGAAAGCGCTTGTCAATCTGCATGCGGAAACGCATGTGAATCTGCATGTGGATCCGCATGTATTCTGCAGGAAAAACGCATGCACAATCTGCATGCGTTTTTTCTGCCAGGGAGATGCAGAAATGATGCAGAAATTTTCTGCTTCATTTCTGCATCGTGTGCACATAGCCTTAAAGCTGGGTTCTGATGAAGTAGGCAGAAACAAAGGACATAGAGATCCCATGAGTACAGTGGTGGCCAAAATTATTGGCACCCCTGCAATTCTATCAGATAATACTCAGTTTCTTCCTGAAAATGATTGCAATCACAAATTCTTTGGTATTATCTTCATTTAATTTGCTTGCAAGAAAAAAAACACAAAAGAGAATGAAGCAAAAATCAAATCATGGATCATTTCACACAAAACTCCAAAAAATGGGCCAGACAAAAGTATTGACACCCTCAGCCTAATACTTGGTTGCACAACCTTTAGCCAAAATAACTGCGAACAACCGCTTCCGGTAACCATCAATGAGTTTCTTACAATGCTCTGCTGGAATTGTAGACCATTCTTCTTTAGCAAACTGCTCCAGGTCCCTGATATTTGAAGGGTGCCTTCTCCAAACTGCCATTCTGAGATCTCTCCACAGGTGTTCTATGGGATTCAGGTCTGGACTCATTGCTGGCCACCTTAGAAGTCTCCAGTGCTTCCTCTCAAACCATTTTATAGTGCTTTTGGAAGTGTGTTTTGGGTCATTGTCCAGCTGGAAGACCCATGACCTCTGAGGGAGACCCAGCTTTCTCACACTGAGCCCTACATTATGCTGCAAAATTTGTTGGTAGTCTTCAGACTTCATAATGCCATGCACACGGTCAAGCAGTCCAGTGCCAGAGGCAGCAAAGCAACCCCAAAACATCAGGGAACCTCCGCCATGTTTGACTGTAGGGACCGTGTTCTTTTCTTTGAATGCCTCTTTTTTTTCCCTGTACACTCTACGTTGATGCTTTTTCCCAAAAAGCTCTACTTTTGTCTCATCTGACCAGAGAACATTCTTCCAAAACGTTTTAGGCTTTCTCAGGTAAGTTTTGGCAAACTCCAGCCTGGCTTTTTTATGTCTCGGGGTAAGAAGTGGGGTCTTCCTGGATATCCTACCATACAGTCCCTTTTCATTCAGACGCTGACGGATAGTACGGGTTGACACTGTTGTACCCTCGGACTGCAGGGCAGCTTGAACTTGTTTGGATGTTAGTCGAGGTTCTTTATCCACCATCCGCACAATCTTGCATTGAAATCTCTTGTCAATTTTTCTTTCCCGTCCACATCTAGGGAGGTTAGCCACAGTGCCATGGGCTTTAAACTTCTTGATGACACTGCGCACGGAAGACACAGGAACATTCAGGTCTTTGGAGATGGACTTGTAGCCTTGAGATTGCTCATGCTTCTTCACAATTTGGTTTCTCAAGTCCTCAGACAGTTCTTTGGTCTTCTTTCTTTTCTCCATGCTCAATGTGGTACACACAAGGACACAGGACAGAGGTTGAGTCAACTTTAATCCATGTTAACTGGCTGCAAGTGTGATTTAGTTATTGCCAACACCTGTTAGGTGCCACAGGTAAGTTACAGGTGCTGTTAATTACACGAATTAGAGAAGCATCACATGATTTTTCAAACAGTGCCAATACTTTTGTCCACCCCCTTTTTTAGGTTTGGTGTGGAATTGTATCCAATTTGGCTTTAGGACAATTCTTTTTGTGTTTTTTCATTGAAGACAAATTAAATGAAGATAATAATACTAAAGAATTTGTGATTGCAATCATTTTCAGGAAGAAACTGAGTATTATCTGACAGAATTGCAGGGGTGCCAATACTTTTGGCCACCACTGTATATTACTAAGAAAGGAAACTGTGTGGAAAATTCTTCAAGTTGTAAAGGAAATGTTCATAAGACTTTGTACACGATATTCCTTGTATATAACCCTCACCAAGTGGTGATCTCACTCATTGAACTGTGAAATATCTGGTCCTGGCAAACCCAAAACAACGGTTACATGCGGCCTGCACCGGCATAAGGCCCTCACAGCACTAGTCCACACACCCATCCAGGACCTCCACTTTTATGTAACCTGCTGGGGCACCACAGACGAGTGCCTCGCCTACGGCTACTGCTCCGCGCCACGTTACATGTACGCCAAATAAAAATATACTAGAAAAACTGTAGGGGAAAAAAAGCACACAAGACCATTGGGTGATACCCTTTTAGCTGAAAAGGAAAGTAAAAGGAAAGTGCTCACCTGAGCAGGCACAACTCCTATGAAAACATGAAGCTATCAGCTGCTGCTGCCTTGTGGCTGGGGGATGATCTCCTCCAGGATAGTTGAGCAATTTGGACGATAACATGATATCAGGCTTTGCTGCTGTAATAAAGAATCCTTAGGACCAAGATTAGTTGAATGGTTTTTATTGCATCTGTTTTGTTTTTCACTTGAAAAAGATGCTAGTCCAGTGTTGAAACGCGTTGTGGAAATAAAAAACATTCTACTGATTTTGGTCCTAAGGATTCTTTATTACAGCAGCAAAGCCTGATATAGTCTTATCATCCAAATTGGTCAAATAAAAATATACCTCATCCTGCAAAGAACAACCCTCACATAGATCAGATGACAGATTTATAGTGTTAGGAGTCTGGCGACACAAACCACATTTTTATTTTTTTAAAAGCACTAACACACAGAAATTTGGTATAGCAATAATTGCACTGACCTGCAGAAACTCTACTACATGTATTGTAAAAACAAAACTTAAGAAACAATGATGGAATTGCAGCTGTTCTTTTTTTTCCTCAGAATTTCCCCCCAGGTTTCAGTACATTAGATAGCAAATTAAATAAAGAAATGTAAAATTACATCTTACATCAAGCAAGCCCTCATTTTGCTGAAAAAGAATAAAATTATGGCACCTGGAAGATGGAGACAAGAAAAACGTAAGTGAAAAAAAAAAATTGCCATGACCGGAAACGTTTAAAGGGTAGCAGCAGGCGGTTTAGGGTCTCCAAAGTAATTACATTGCTACGCATGGTAGAAAAGACTAGTTTAAGCAAATGACGCGCCCCCTGGGCCGTGGTGATACCCGGAGCCGGGCCTTGTAGATGCTGGGGGTTGTAGTCACCGTGGCGGTGACCCGGTCCGTGACCCAGGGCGGTCAAACCAGGGGTAGTCTATGTGTATCTGGTTTAAATAGTCCGACTACGCCACCTGTGGAATGCGGTTATTGGGAACCGCCTCTGCGGAGCAGTCCACTGAAGCTGGTGATATGCGCAGCAAGGTAGTGTAACTCCCCACAGGAAGAGTGTAGCTTCAGGGCAGCGTGTATGGATGATGGTGGTGATAGTACAAGGTGTCGCGGTGCAAGAATGATCACAGAGTCCAGATAATGCAGTCCCAGATCCTTTACTCACGGTTTAAGTAGTTCCAGTTACAGGGCCAGTGTAAAAGCCCACGGCGTCCTGTGCTCACGCAGTATGGGGCCCGGTCGACCCTCAGGTAACTCCGGAGTACTTTTCAGGACCCCCTTCTGTGTGGCCTCTCTCCTTGTACCTCACACCTAGCAGCACTTCTGTCCAGTGTCCTCGGGCCTTGGCGGGTGACGTGTGTTCCGTCCCCTGGCCCTATATGGCTATTTTCCTAGTGGCTGGTGTTGACAGCCTGCTGTACTTGAAGTGCTGCAGCCTCCGGTTCCCAGTTGAGCCCTGTAGTCTCTGCTGGTTGAGGGATCCGGTTCCCTTCTTCTGGCCTGACCCCCCTACCTCCTGGCAGCGGCGGCCGTACGGGTGGCAGCTGCACGGCCCGTACCTCTAGGGTCCCTTCGGTTCCTGTCCTGGAGCCTTCCTGCTCCCCTTTCCTCTCTTTACTCCTTTCAGGCTCAGGCCTCTTAACTAGGCCTGCCTGTGGAGCAGAGCTCGTACAGAGCCCCTGCTCCTGACACTTTCCTACTCTGACTGACTCTTCTCCACTGACCACCTGAACCAAGATGGTTCCCTGTTTTTATACCTCCTTCTACAGTGCTCCCAGGATCTACGTTCTCCACCCATCCACTACTTAGTTCCCCCTCTCTAAGTGGTTCCTCCCCACTCCAGCCAGGGATCAGGGACTGTGCTCTCTCGTAGGAGCAATCTCGCCCTGTCCCCCGGAAATGTGGTGTAGTGAATGCAGGTGTTAGGGTCCTGAGCCATACTCCTCTGGAGGAGATGCAATACCTCTGTGGCGACCGAACCCTCAGGGGCGCCACACAAACATGAATGAAGTGTACCAACACGAGTTATCCTGTACATTAGTCTCCATTCTCAAGGAAGGTATGATTGAATTTCTGTTTTACTATCTTACTCAAGAGTGTAATTAGTTTGCTGTCTCTAAGGGTATGTTCACACGCAAATTAAAAAATTGGTCAGAGTTTCATCCAGAAAAGTGTGACGACTTTTTTATAACTTGTCATGCGTGTGCTGTCCATGTACAATCTGATTTTATACTGCAGCAGCTATTATTGGAACTTAACTCTACAAGCCGGTTATCACCTTCATGACCAGGCCAAATTTTACAATTCTGACCACTGTCACTTTATGAGGTAATTACTCTGGAACGCTTAAACGGATCCCACTGATTCTGAGACTGTTTTCTGGTGACATATTGTACTTCATGATATTGGTAAAATTTGTTCAATATGACTTGCGTTTATTTGTGAAAGTATCGGAAATTTGGCAAACATTTTGAAAATTTCGCAATTTTCAAACTTTTAATTCATATGCACTTAAGCCAGAGAGTTATGTCACACAAAATATAGTTAATATATAACATTTACCACATGTCTACAATACATCTGCATACTTTTTGTAACATAACTTTTTTTTGTTAGGAAGTTAGAAGGGTTGAAAAATGATCAGCAATTTCTAATTTTTCCAACAAAATTTACAAAACCATATTTTTTTTTTAGGGACCACATCACATTTGAACTGTGTTTGGAAGGTCTGTAAGACAGAAAATACCCAAAAGTGGCTCCATTTTAAAAACTGCACCCCTCAAAATCCTCAAAACATTCAATAAGTTTATTAACCGTTCAGGTGCTTCTCTGGAATGAATGCAATGTGCAAGGAAAAAATTAACATTTTACTTTTTTCACAAAAATGTTACTTTAGCTCCAATTTTTGTATTTTCACATGGGTAACAGGAGAAAATGGACCACAAAATTTGTTGTGCAATTTCTCCCATATATTGGAAAACTACTGTTTGGACGCATGGCAGAACTCGGAAGGGAAGTGGCACCGTTTGACTTTTTTAACGCAAAAATGACTGGAATCGAGAGCTGACACAATGACACAATAAATCTCCAAATGACATGATTCAGATGAAACCCCCAAAGGATTAATTCACTATCATGAGGCAGCAGAGTTACTGTTGACTCCGCCTGGCCTCTGTTCAGCAGTGTCCTTTTTTTCAGAGGTGCGCAAAACTGTGGCCGACCGCGCTTTTGTGCATGTCTAAATAGACGGACACCGCTGGATCACAGGCCAGATGGCGTCCATAGTGCCTCCATCTGCCTCATTATAGGGAATGTTCCACCGGGGTTCCATCTGAATCATGTATTTCAGAGATTTACATGGAAACCATGGTGTAAGGGCTCAAGGTAGTGCACAGGATAAATGTGAGGCGAGCCTTACTGCGATCTTTGGGAGGCAGAATGAACAAAATCAATAGTAGGTCAAGAATTGGTTTTATTTTTCACGCCATTTCTTGTGTGGTATAAGTAATTAGACTTCATTCTTCGGGTGGGAGCGATTTCAACGATAACAGATATAGATCAGTTTTTTATGTTGTAGGGATCGTACTCACTTGGGTGCGATAGGAAGCAAACTGGAGGCATGTTCCTTTAAATGTCCATAACGGTTTATTTGCTTCATAAACCAAGGAAAAAGCAAAATGAAAACAAACAGCCTTTAGTGCAGGCAAAAACAAAGGAAACAGTCCTTTTAGAAAAGTCTCTGGTTAGCTAGCGCTGTGGTCACACAGACTGGTAGGCATCCAGTACACGGCTCAGTCTGGAGACAACCACACACAGGAGGCCGTCTCCCTCCAGACACACAGATCATGTGCCAAACAACAGCCTCCAGCAGGCTGTTAACCAGGTATGTGGGTAGCTGGACCCGCCCATCTCTCTAAACTATCCGTAACTCAGTCCCAGGTGCACCAAACAAACCTCTTAGTGCTTACATGCACTAGAGAAACCCTCTGGGTTACTTCACAGAGGACAGCCATCTCTGTGATACATACCTCCCATCGACTATACCACATTTAAGTCTTTTTTTTTAGGTTTTGGCGCTTTCTGTTTTATAGAAAAACAATTGTTTTTGCATTGCTCTATTCTGAGAGCTATAACTTTTTATTTTTCCGCTGATTGAGCTTTATGGCGGATTGTTTTTTTTGCGGGACAATATGATGTTTTCAGCTATACCATTTTCATTTCCATTTGTGTTTTTGATCACGTTTTATTCCACTTATTGTTCGGCAGTATGATGGAAAGCATAGTTTTTTGCTTTGTTTTTACGGTGTTCACTGAAAAGGTTAACTAGTGTGATAGTTTTATAGGTCGGGTCGTTCAGGACGCGGCAATATCAAATATGTGTATTTTTTGGTTTATTTTTTTTTACATAAAAATACTTATTTATGGGTACAATATATTTTTATTTCTTTTTTTATTATTTTGTGATTTTTTTTTATATTTTTTTAATTTTTTTTTCTTTTACTTTTTGCAGTCTGGTCACTTTTATAAAGCATTGCAATGCACAAGGATTGCAATTAGTGATGAGCGAGTATGTTCTATTAACCCTTTCGGCGAGCATGCTCAGGTGCTCGTCGAGTATCTTCAGCGGTGCTCGGTGTTATGTTTTCGTCACTCAGTGCTCATGATTTGCGACTGTTGCGGCTGAAGATACTCAGTGAGCACCTGAGCATGCTCGCCGAAAGGGTTAACAGAACATACTCACTCATCACTAATTGCAATGCTTTATAACTGTTAGTGCTGCACTGACACAAGCTGGGGCGCCGATTGGAGGGAAATGGAATCCCCCTCCCTCTCCCTGCCTTCTAAATGCTGCGATCGATATCGATCGCAGAATTTAAGGGGTTAAACAGCTTGGGGCGGTGTGGGCACCACTCCTGGCAGTGAGAACCTGGTGTCAGCCATTATGTTCGCTGAACACCCAGCGGCGATCAAGTGCGCACAGAGCCTGTGCCCGAGCGATTGCCATGATGTATCCATACGTCCAATGTTGGGAAGTCCTTCCCAACCAGGACTTACGGATATGTTTAAGGCCGTGAAGGGGTTAATCATTTACAAGACGATTTACAGTTTCCTATGTTACAGAACTGCAATATATCCATAAAAATCCGATGCTATACCATGGCATCCGATTTTTTTCTCATAACCATAGACTTGAATTGTTGAGTCTCATCCAATTCATGAAAGAAACTAGTGAATACTGCAATTTTCAAATGCCGATTCGGTCAGTGCAAAAAAATGGTCATCTGCACTGCGCCATTGAGTAACATTGGCCCACCTGTGGTCTGTTTTTTTCACAAGCATCACTCAGACCGGAAATACAGTCGTATGCTCGAGCCCTGAGGTTAGGTTCCCACGATGAGTTTTTTGACGCTGCAAATTTTCGCTACGCAAAAAACGTAGCGTCTTGCAATTCCAGCAAAGTGGGTGGGATTTATAGAAATCTCATGCCCATTGTGCTTTTTATTAAGCAGCATTTTTTGAATCTGGAATATATTGATTTCTTTTGCAGGTACGCTGAGTTTTATGTGCGGATTTTCTCCATAGGCTTCCATTGGATGCGAAAAATCTGCAGGTAAAAATGTAGATGCGTGTTTAATGCCTTTCCGATGTGGAAACTCAAAACACATGTAATCCGCACATAACCGTATCAATAAAATTTTCTCAAAGCCAAATATCACAATTTATTTAAAAAAGCAGCTTTATGACACACCAATATGAGACAAAAACAGGCAAAAATGCAGTGAAAAAAATGCAAGTAACCTAATAGATGCAGAAATGCTGCAACACCAAAACCTCACAAAATACTTATTGTGGGAACGTAATCAAAAACTCCTGGATCCTTTTTTTTTTCTTTTACGCATAGCCTTAAAAAAGCAATTCTGACATATTTTGTGATTTTTTTTTCCGTAGTTGTAATTAAATTTTACTGATCCAAATTTAGTGTATTGGTTGTCACAGTTCTGGGAATGTATATATATTATTTAATAAAAACGAGCCAATTAATATTGATTGCAGCGTTCCATTTTTTATATGACTGTTGCTGGACAGAGGCTACGTTCATCACATTCACTTACTTTTATCATTCATTTCTGGGTTTAGTTCTCCTTTATACCCCTTGCCTCCTCAGTCAATTTTCATTTTTTTAAGGTTTCATTTTCCTTCCCTTGCTTCCAAGAGCAATAAGTTTTTTGGGGGTTAACATAGACGTACGAGGGTTTATTTTTTGCAAAATGAGTTAGAGTTTTGAGTGACATCATTCATTTTACAATTCAAACTACTGAAAAATGGCAAAAATGGGATGAAATAGTGAAAAAAAAAATGCAATTCTGCCTTTTTTTGGAGTTTTGTTTTTACGGCGTTCATTTTATGGTAAAAGTGACCGAGCAGCATAATTCTCTAGGTTAGTACAATTACAGCTATACCAATCTTGCAATATCACAGTATTGCAATATATAATAAAAATAGCAGTCTCCTATAAAACTCAGCCCGTGGTTAAACTTCATAGGAGTACCAAGATGGCAGAGATGGGGGCCTTCAGTTGCACACAGATTCTTTTTGCTGAGTTTTCAAAGTGGAAATATTGACAGGAAACTCCACATTTTTTAGGAGTTTTGTGTTTTTGAGGATTTGAAGAGTTTCCGCTCAGTGGCTATGTGCACACGGAGTCTTTTTGTTGATTTTTGTTTTTGCGTTTTTGAGGAGGATTTGAAGAGTTTCCTCTCTCCCAAACCTCCTCAACAAAATTTGTGTGCACATAGCCACTCTTGGAGTTTCCAGTCAGTAGCACATGTAGGTTTTTTAGGAGATTTTGGAGCAGAGACTTAGATGAAACTCTTCAAATTCTTCTCAAATATGCAAAATTCCTCAAGAACTTGAAGTTTCTGCTCATTTTCCTCTACAGAAAAAACCTAAACAAAAAGACTCTGTGTGCACATGTCCTTAAAACAGTTGTGCAGAACTAGAAAACCTTCCTTAGAAAACAGTACCAAACTTGCACATGGGTTGTGATTGGTATTGCAGCTCCGCTAGACGAGTTACACCTGTGGAGAGGGGTGGTACAGTTTTCGGGAGATAGCAGCCAGTTTTGTAGAATGCCAAATACCGGTATGTATTTTTTTCTAATCACTCTACTTTTAGTTTCATCTTCAGTGTTGCTCATGTCAGTACACATATTCTTCCTTCCTCATCTTGATTAAGTTCATTAGCCTTCCTTATCCCATTCTGCAATAACACCACTTGTCAATCTAGGTGACAAGTGACAGCTGTACATTTTAGGACATGATCAGATATCAAAATCAAACATCAGAATGATGTCAGTTTGAGGCTAAATACCCTGTCTGACAAGTGATCTTGACAAGTGATTTTGACGAGTGATTTTGACGAGTGATTCTGACGAGTGATTCTGACGAGTGATTCTGACGAGGGATTTCCTGACGAGGAAACATCATTTGAATTTGGCTTGCTTGCAGTCTGTGCATAAGTCCCAATGAGTTTTAGACAAGTTTGCACTGAAAATCATATAACCAAATAGAACTCCTAGGTTTTTACAACTGAGTTTATAGCTCAGTGGTTAGTGCACTGGCTTTGGGTTCAAGTCCCATCAGCAAACAGTTACTTTTTTTTTTTAATTATTATTAAAGTTGTAAAAGTCACTCGTCAAAGTCACTCGTCAGAATCACTCGTCAAAATCACTTGCCAGAATCACTCGCCAGAATCACTCGTCAAAATAACTCATCAGAATCACTTGTCAAAATCACTCATCAAAATCACTTGTCATAATCACTTATCAAAATCTGATCAATGTCCGTGCTCACTGTTTTCCAGGCCTTTTTTTTTGTCCCTGGCCATTTTTTCTCCCCTCCCCCCACTTTGCACCACCTCCGTGCGTGCATCCAGCAGCCGCCGAGTGTTGATAGGTGATGCAAATCACCAATCAGCGCTCGTGCTCGCTGTTTTACACTCCCCCCTCCCCATTGCACCACCTCCGTGTGCACATCCAGCAGCCACCGAGCGTTGATCGGTGACGCAGTTCACTGATCTGCACTTATGCTCGCTGTTTGCACCACCAAGCACACTGACACTCACTCACAACTGAATAAAGTACTGGCACACACACACCGCATACATAAAAAAAAATGTCCCGCTCGCCCTAAACCTGCTATTCAGTGGAGGAGGCATATGCTTTCCTTGCCTCCGACACTGACAGTGAGGGAGAAGATCCCGCCTTTCTTTATTTATCTGACTCCTCGTTATCGTCCTCTTCTTCCTCCTCCTCTTCCTCCTCAGGTACTGGAACCAGTGCCCCCCATTACTGACCCTCTATGGACTTCACCCCCCAAAAATTATGAGCCACTGATTCCTGATTTTGTAGTGGAATCAGGAATCAAGTTTGACACCACCGGCCCCACAGAAATAGACTTTTTCAAAGTCTTTTTATCTGAGGATTTTGTAAACCTCATGGTGGGCCAAACTGATTTGTATGCTCAACAATTTTTAGCAGAAAACCGCTCTTCATCATTTTCTAACTGGTCTCCTGTAGACACAGTAGAAATGATGAAGTTTTGGGGCCTGGTCCTTCACATGGGGATCCTGAAGAAGCCAGAAGCTTGGGAATACTGGAGTGTTGACGTTTTGTATAACACTCCAGTGTTCCGAATGCTCATGACCTGGACATGTTTTGAGCCTATCCACAAGTTCTTGCATTACAATGATAATGCACGGTATCCTGCATGAGATGATCTCAACTTTGATCGTCTTTTCAAAGTTCAGCCGGTCATCGAGCACTTCAACAACAAGTTTGCTGAAGTGTAAGTGCCCCAAAGGGACATCTGCGTGGATAAGTTCCTAATTAATTTTAAGAGGAGGCTTGGATTCCGGCAGTACCTGCCCAGTAAGAGGGCCGGGTACGGAATTAAGCTGTACAAACTATGTGAGAGTACCTCAGGGTACACCCACAAGTTTAGGGTTTATGAAGGGAAGAACACCCGGATTGAACCCCCTGAATGCCCCCCTGTCCTTGGAGTGAGTGGGAAAATTGTGTGGGATTTGGTCCACCCACTGCTGGATAAAGGTTATCACCTCTACGTGGGTAACTTTTATACCAGTATCCAACTGTTCATGTCCCTCTCTGTGCGAGGTACCACAGCCTGCGGTACTGTCTGCAAAAATCAGAGATGCCTCCCTAAGACGCTAATTGGACAACGTCTTTCCTGCTATTATGATGTGCAGGCCAGACTTCTACGTCGTACCTTCAGTTCCAGGAGGCAGTGATCAAGGCCCTGATATCTGGCAATGGTGGAGGAGCGGGCCCCAGTACTTCCGTAACTGAAGGACCTCGAATCGTACCAGGCCAGCATTTCCCGGGGAAGATCCCTCAAAGCTGAAAAAAACGTAAGTCACTAAAGAGGTGCCGAGTGTGTTACAAACGGGGAATACGCAAGGACACCAATTATCAATGTGACACCTGCCCCGACAAACCTGGCCTGTGCATGAAAGAATGCTTCAGATTGTACCACACATCCATGGACTACTAAATTAATTTCTGACTTACACAACTGATGTATGACAACCTGACAAGCACTACACAACTGACATATGATAACCTGACGAATACTACACACCTGACGTATGACAACCTGACGAACGCTACACAACTGACGTATGACACTACATTATAAGATTCACATATCAGGAATCAGTAGATCAGTTCCAAAAAGGGGGAATTTGTTGGGCATTTTCACTGTTTAGGCACATCAATGACTCAGCAAACGCGACATGACGCCCACAGACCATTCCATCAAAGTCTGCATTCCAAAACGTCACTCCTTCCAGTAGTTTTCTCCCACACATGGGGTATCAGCATACTCAGGAGAAATTGCACAACAGATTTTGAGGTCCACTTTCTCCTATTACCCTTGTGAAAATATTTTTTTGGGGCTAAAATTAAATTTTTGTGGAAAAAATTTGATTTTTTTTTTTTATTTTCACAAGTCAACGTTATAATTTTCTGCGAAGCACCTGGAGGTTTAAGGTGCTCACCACATATCTAGATAAATACATTGGAGGGGGGGGTCTAGTTCCAAAAAGGGGGCACTTGTTGGGCAATTTCCACTATTTAGTTACATCAGGGAATCTCCAAAAGCGACATGGCGTACGCTCTCAATTCCAGCGAGTTTTGAGTTGAAAAAGTCAAATAGTGCTCCTTCCCTTCTGAGCACTGCCGTGCGCCCAAACAATGGCTTTCCCCCACATATGGGCTATCAGCGTACTCAGGAGAAATTGCACAACAACTTTTCGGGTCCAATTTCTCCTGTTACCCTCGTGAAAATAAAAAATTGGGGCTAGAAATCGCTTTTGTGGAAAAAAAGTGATTTTTCTTTTCACGGCTCTTTGGGAGGGAGTCCCTATTAAGGTATAGGCTAGGTGATAATAAGCTACCTAAGGTGGGGGCTTTTTAGCCTCAAATATGACTGGATTGGACAAATTTTTTTTGCATTTTTTATCTTGATAAAGCATAGGTAAATGTTTATTAATAATTTTTTTGACATCTGAAAATTGGGGACTATAGCTAGAAACAACGCAACTGGAATTGTGATCTGTAAGATTATGTTTTATCTTGTCTTTTAGGATACCTTTCCTCGTAGCATGCCTAATAATATTGTTTGCTCTCTTAAGCATCCAGCTGGGGCATTTTCTTTAGGGCAGAGTGGAGGGATATTATGGAAAGGGACAGTGTGTGGGGGATTTTTTCCTTCATGCAGGAAACAGAGTGAGGGGCAATTATTAATTAAGAGTCACAGCATGGGAGGTATTTTTATTTATGGGGCAGAAAAATAATACTTTTATTTTTAAGGGAAGGAGCTACCTGCCACACACTTGCCTTCGGTCACTAAAAGAACTCTTGGGACCAGTGGAACTCCACGGCAAAGCCGTCAACCAGACCGAAGTCCCTTTCATAGGCTGGGTGGAAGTGACTTTCCAACTCAGGGCCACGAAGAACAACAACACAATTGAGCTTTTGGTACCTTTTTTCTTGACCAGTGATCAGAACGTGGCAGAGGATCCTACCCTGGGTTATAATGCAATCAGTGAGGTCATCACGAAACACAAGTCAGGGACGTTGGTGGTGGATGCAATCGCCACATCGCTCACCATACCCAACGCCATGGCGGAAAACGTGATTCATAGAGTAAAGAAAGCACAGAATACAATGGACCTAAAAGAAGTCAAGGTAGGCTTGCTCCCAACCATCATCCCGGCAAATGGTGGGTGTTAGGTGTGGAGTCTGGGTAGAACCGGGAAGAAAAGTCCAGAAAAGACTGTTTGTGCCAAAAGACTCTTCAGAACTTCAGGAAAGCCTAGTTCAAGGTGAGACTGTGCTTACGATTCCTACTGGTGGGTTTGCTTGAGTGACAGTACCGGTGATGAATACTACGAAACACGAAATTAGACTGGATCCAAAGACTGTGTTAGGTCACATCGAAACCGTTAAAAAGGTATATCCAGCCAGTGTGAGACCAGCCCAGGGGTCTACAGTGAATTCAGTCTCCCCACCAAGGAACAGGAGTTGCCCAGAGGAGGAAATTACGCAATGCCCCTCGGGGTCCTGGCATCCCCCAGTACCCCTGGAACACTTGTCTGATTAAAAAAGTACAGTAGATATCAGATACTTTGCTGGAATCGTAAGACTGTGTGTTTTTTTTGCACAGTGAAAATACACAGCATCAAAAACTTATTTTGGGAACTTAACCTTAGTCTACAGTCGGGGCCAAAGCTTTTGACACTGACACAAATTTTGGTTTTGACAAAATTTGCTGTTTCAATGTTTTTAGACCATTAGTCAGATATTTTTATGTTTACTGAAGTACAATTTCAGCATTATTCCATTAGTTTTTATACTTTTATTGACAAATACATCAAGTTTAGGTAAAGACTCAATATGTACAGTGATGACCCTTATTTTTCATGACTTCTGCCCTTTGTCCTGGCAGCTGGATATCTACTTCTGGGCAAAATCCTGACTGATGACAACTTATTCTTACTTAATCATTGCTTGGAGCTTATCGCAATTTCTATGTTTTTGTTTGTCACTCCACTATTTGAGAATTCACCCCAGGTTCTCAATGGAATTGAGATCTGGGAAGTTTCTTGGCCATATTTCAATATTTTGTTCACCGAGCAACTTAGTTATCGCTTTTGGTTTATGACGTGTGCTCCATCATGCTGGAAAAGGCATTGTTGATCACCAAATTACTGATTTATTAATGTACTGTTCTTAGGCAAAATTGTGTCTGAGCCCACTCACTTGGATGACAAGCAACCCCACACATGAATGGTCTCAGGATACTTTACTTTTGCCATGATACAGGACTCACGGTAGCTCTCACCATTACAGTCCTGTGCAGTGGCAGTACAGGGATTGCACTGCAGAGGACTGGGGTTTCTGCATATTATTTTTTCTGATGAAGCCACTTCAGACTGTTCAGACATCTGGAAGAATTAATGTCCAGAAGATGAAAAGGTGAGCACTACCATAAGTCCTGTGTCATGCCAACAATGAAGCATCCTGATACCATTCATGTGTAGGGTTGCTTTTCATCCAAGAGAGTAGGCTCACTCACAATTGTGCCTCGGTACAGTGTCATGAATAAATAATGGTATCTAAACATCTTCCAAACGCTTGTGTGAACTTCAGTCTATGGCTCAGTGAAAATCATGGACAGCACACATGGCCATCAGTGTACAATCCATGTGCTGTCCGTGATTAACATTGCAATGATTAGGAGAAGATTTGCAGCTTTTTCTTTTTTTTTTTTTCATCCATGAAAAATCACTGGTGAAAACCAAATTATTTTGTTGCACCAGTTTCCTTGAAGGTCTACGCCACGATGCTGAAGTTGGTTTCATATTCGTCCAGTTCTTATTCGGGGCTGAAGTTGATTTCTTATTCAGCAGTTTCTTATTTGCAAAATGTTCTTTCTTTTTTTTTTTTTTACAGGTTTAACAACAATCACGATAATAAAACATGATGCAGTGAGGTTGCCTGACATAAAAACAACTAAACATTTTTTAAAAATGGCACAAATATGGGCATCAAAGTAGGCAACGAAGTATATTATCAAAAGGGTTCAATGGCTTTGGACCAATGTTACATAGATAGTAATACCTCTCATCAAATTCAGGTAATTCCAACTTGGAACAAATGGGTTCTGGGCATCAGAGTTGGCATGAAAGTGGGCAGACAGCCAATTTTCAGAGATTTGAGTAAGTAACTGTTTTTAAAGAGTTAAATGACTTTAGACCACTGTTGTCACACCACCATTACACAGATATGGATGTCCTGCATCACATGCAGGTCACTGTAGCATGGATCAAATGCGTTTTGGGCATCAGAGCTGGCATCAAAATGGACAGATAGCCAATTTTGACATGTACAGTCATGGCCAAAAGTATTGAGAATGAGACAAATAGTAATTTTTCCAAAGTTTACTGCTTCATTTTTTGTAATGGCAATTTGCATATACTCCTGAATGTCAAAGAGTGATCAGCTTAACAGCAATTACTGTACTTGCAAAGTCAATATTTGCCCAGAAAATGAACTTTAACCCCCAAAACACATTTCAACATCATTGCAGTCCTGCCTTAAAAGGAGCAGCTAACATCGTTTTAGTGGTTGATCCATTAACACAGGTGTGGGTGTTGATGAGGACAGGGCTGGCGATCAATCAGTCATGATTAAGTAAGAATGACATCACTGGACACTTTAAAAGGAGGCTGGTTCTTGGTATCAATGTTTCTCTTCAGTAATGTCACGCTGTCTCTGTATACTGGAGGTAGGGGGCCTAAGCTGACCCTAAGCTGGGGCCCTGACTAATCCCTCAACCTGGAGGTACTGTTAAAGGTACAGAGGTCCAGGCCGCCAGCGTAACCCCTACCTCCTGAGGATCCCTGCACCTAAGTAATCTAGTCCTGAGAAGGACCCCGATCACAACTAAAGGGGACAAGTAATAATATGCCCACACACAGTACTTAGACGAACGAGACAGTACAAGGGAAAAACCAAAACCACCTTGCATACAACAACTACACAACTACAACAGAGGGAACAACAACGGGAAAGGAGATAAATGATAAAGCGAGGAAGGGAAAGAACACTCCAAATACACTTATCTCAGAAACTCCAAACACCACGATCCGCTCTGTAAGTCTGAATGAAAAGCTTTCACCGACGCTTCCCAAACAGACCAGCAGGCATATGAAGGAGTCTCACTACAGCAGTATTGATTGCAGCTGGGCGAGGCTGGACCTCGTCTAGCACAGAGAGAGAGAGAATTAACTCCCTCACTGCCGAAAAACACAAAGCACCAACAAGTCAGCTGCGAGAAGTCAGGCTGTGTACTCGTGACGATCTTCGTGGCGACACACCCGTGACAAGTTAACCATGGTTATCTCTAAAGAAACACGTGCAGCCATCATTGCACTGCACAAAAATGGCCTAACAGGGAAGAGTATCGCAGCTAAAAAAATTGCACCTCAGTCAACAATCTATCGCATCATCAAGAACTTCAAGGAGAGAGCTTCCATTGTTGTCAAAAAGGCTCCAGGGCGCCCAAGAAAGACCAGCAAGCTCCAGGACCGTATCTTAAAACTGTTTCAGCTGCGGGATTGGACTACCAGCAGTGCCGAGCTTGCTTAGGAATGGCAGCAGGCTGGTGTGAGTGCTTCTGCACGCACTGTGAGGCGGAGACTCTTTGAGCAAGGGCTGGTTTCAAGGAGGGCAGCAAAGAAGCCACTTCTCTCCAGAAAAAACATCAGGGACCGACTGATATTCTGCAAAAGGTACAGGGAGTGGACTGCTGAGGACTGGGGCAAAGTCATTTTCTCTGATGAATCCCCTTTTCGATTGTTTGGGACATCTGGAAAACAGCTTATTCGGAGAAGAAGAGGTGAGCGCTACCACAAGTCTTGTCTCATGCCAACTGTAAAGCATCCTGAAACCATTCATGTGTGGGGTTGCTTCTCAGCCAAGAGAATCGGCTCACTCACAGTCTTGCCTAAAAACACAGCCATGAATAAAGAATGGTACCAGAATGTCCTCCAAGAGCAACTTCTCCCAACCGTCCAAGAGCAGTTTGGCGCCCAACAATGCCTTTTCCAGCATGATGGAGCACCTTGCCATAAAGCAAAGGTGATAACTAAATGGCTCATGGAACAAAACATAGAGATTTTGGGTCCATGGCCTGGAAACTCCCCAGATCTTAATCCCATTGAGAACTTGTGGTCAATCATCAAGAGACGGGTGGACAAACAAAAACCAACAAATTCTGGCAAAATGCAAGCATTGATTATGCAAGAATGGACTGCTATCAGTCAGGATTTGGTCCAAAAGTTGATTGAGAGCATGCCAGGGAGAATTACAGAGGTCTTGAAGAAGAAGGGGCAACACTGCAAATATTGACTTGCTGCATTAACTCATTCTAACTGTCAATATAACCTATTGGTACTCATAATATGATTGAAATTATATTTCTGTATGTGATATAAACATCAGACAAACACTAATGAAAACCAGAGGCCAGCAGATCATGTGAAAATATAATTTTGGTGTCATTCTGAATACTTTTGGCCATGACTGTAAGAAATACCATTATTGCGAACAAGATCAATATGAAATGACAAGGATACTGAACACTAATTACATCAAGAAATATTATTATTGACAACACCAATATGAAATGATAAGAATTTCCACAACTTTATCCCTACTGTACGTAGATTCGAGGGACGATCAGCAAAGAAAGCACACTGACACGTGGATAAAAAGAAAAGATTCTATACCCAGACTCAAATATGTAGTGTAAAATTGATAAAACAAATAACCATTAAGAAATCGCTACAATAATACAGCAAAGAGACATAAATATCCAATGCTTACAGTCATTCACATAATGCCACAGTTACAAGAAAGGAACCCTTCACATAGTGCCTCCTGGCCATGCCACCTTGGTGTAGCCCTCAGCTCCTCACACTGGCCTCCCATTGGTATGGCCTACCTCTCTCAGGGGGCTCATTCCCGAATGCCAACCTTTCTTCAGTCTCACAATTTCCTTTCCCAGGTATCACACTTGGGAACATTACATACTTTATGGGTACTTTATATATTTGGAGACTTCACAGCTGTTTATTTTCCCCACCAACCTGGATCTCACTTTGTGATCTCAGAACTGCTTTGATCTACCTGTTCTTGCTGTTCGATATGCTTACAATGGATAACGACATCTTGATTATTCTTCATTCGCACACTGTATTTAAATGACAGAGACGTGTTGACCAGTTGTTATCACCGGTAATGCTTGTAATACAATCAGACATTTCTTGTTGTCTCAGCAATGTTTGTACTTTAAGATACAACAAACAAACAATGATATGGAGCATTGATTACCACGTCTAAAGGCCCCGTCACACATAACGAGATCGCTAGTGAGATCGCTGATGAGTCACGGTTTGGTGACGCAATAGCGATCTCGTTAGCGATCTCGTTATGTCTGACAGGTAGCAACGATCAGGCCCCTGCTGTGAGATCGCTGATCGTTACAAAGCTTCCTGGACCATTCCTGGGTCGTTGCGCTCCCGCTGGGCAGGGTGCATCGCTGTATTTGACACCTTGTCAACGACCTCGCTAGCGATTCAGAACTGAGACACGTAGAGGTGCATAAATTGGACTTTTCTGCGTTCATCGTCCCCGATTGGTGGTCGCTACTGCGTCCTTGTTTTTTCAGATCCCACCAGCGTTCTCCGGCTGTGACTCCACTTTGAACAAATCAGACATCTTTAGCGAAGTAGGTATTGTTTGGGGTCTCAAATGAGTTTCCATTTTTAATTCATTTATAGGACATCTACCAATTATCTGCTATCATTGCTCTTCAGGGAGGGAGGGCTTGGCTTCTATCTGTATATATATGCTTTTGCATGGGCAGATATTTTAGGGGTCTCGTGCACACACACCCACACAGCACGTTTTCTGACACGCTGTCGTGGCCAACCGCTTCAGAGTTTTTCATACGCCAATTAACATGAAGCTTAAATCAATAGACTCTGTTCTTTTGGCCTGTTGCACGCTTCAAAACTTTCTTCGTCGACGTGATGCAATTACGTACTGTCCGCCTGGCTTTGTGGACTCTGTGGACCGAGCCAATGGGGAAGTGGAGCTCGGTGAATAGCGTGCAAACGATCCTGCAATTGCAGGCCTTCAACCAGTGGGACATGGCAGAAACACCCATGATGCGAAGACCTGCCGCGACAACTGCTGCCAGTATTTTAACGGTCCTGGTGCCCCGTCACACATAACGAGATCGCTAACGAGATCGCTATTGAAGCCAAGCCCTCCCTCCTGAAGAGCAATGATAGCAGATAATTGGTAGATGTCCTATAAATGAATTAAAAATGGAAACTCATTTGAGACCTCAAACAATACCTACTTCACTAAAGATGTCTGATTTGTTCAAAGTGGAGTCACAGCCGGAGAACGCTGGTGGGATCTGAAAAAAACAAGGACGCAGTAGCGACCACCAATCGGGGACGATGAACGCAGAAAAGTCCAATTTATGCACCTCTACATGTCTCAGTTCTGAATCGCTAGCGAGGTCGTTAACAAGGTGTCAAATACAGCGATGCACACTGCCCAGCGGGAGCACAACGACCCAGGAATGGTCCAGGAAGCTTTGTAACGATCAGTGATCTCACAGCAGGGGCCTGATCGTTGCTACCTGTCAGACATAACGAGATCGCTAGCGAGATCGCTATTGCGTCACCAAAACGTGACTCATCAGCGATCTCGCTAGCGATCTCGTTATGTGTGACGGGGCCTTAAAGCCCCCGTCTCACATAGCGTGATCGCTGCTGAGTCACGGTTTTGGTGACGCAACAGCGACCTCACCAGCGATGTCGCTATGTGTGACACTTTGCAGCGATCAGGCCCCTGCTGTGAGGTTGCTGATTGCTGCAAAGTGTCCTGGACCTTTTTTTGGTTGTTGCTCTCCCGCTGATCAGCACACATTGCTGTGTGTGACCAGCGGGAGCAGCGATCAAGCTGGTAACCATGATAAACATCGGGTTACTAGGGGCACATGCGCTCCTAGTAACCCGATGTTTATCATGGTTACGAGCTTGCTAAAGTGAGCGGTAACCTCCCGCTCACCGTGGCAGAGTGGTAACCATGATAAACAATGGGTTACTAGGTGCGCGTGTGTCCCTAGTAACCCAATGTTTATCATGGTTACCAGCCTGCTCCTGCTTCAGCAGGCTCGTAACCAGGAGCAGGACATCGTGGAAAGATTCTTTCCACGATGTCGCTGCTCCCCTGATCGTTGGTGAGCCTGCCTGTTTGACATCTCACCAGCGACCACATAGCGACGCAGCAACGATCCCTGACAGGTCGTATCGTTGTCGGGATCGCTGTAGTGTCGCTAAGTGTGATGGAGCCTTTAGGCTGTGTTCATGTGTCACCCTGGCCTGGATGCCACAAGTGTAATTAAAGCTGTGTCTGAGAGCAAGGGGGAGGTTCTCTAGTCAGGGGAACATTAGCATGCAATGCCTCCTGTCTCAGGCCAGTAGGGGGAGCTGGCTGCCCCTATAAAAGCTGGTACTGGGGGCAGGGTTAGGGAGAACTTGAATGCCTGTCTCAGGACTGAGACTTGTCCCAGAGCAGAGCAGGGACAGACAGTTTTGTATTGCACCTAAGAGGAAGTGTGGCAGGAGGAGAGCCACAAGCCAGAGACAAGAGGCGAAGAGAGCCTGTCTTGGCAGATAAAAGACTTACTTTACCAGACTTTGGTGTCTGAGGCTGGGAGGATTCTACATCCTCCAGCAGATAACCAGTTCGCAAGGGACTGTATATTCCTTGGCCTAAGAAGCCTGGAGGCCCTGCCACAACCGAAGGGACCAGTAAAGCCGTACAAGGCTGGGAGCAGAAAGGAACCCACGTCGCAGGCCATACAGGCGAGAATACACGGAAAGCTCGGAAACGTGGGCTGTTACCCTATAACAAGGAGAAAGCCAGAAGGAGCGCAGAAAGCACGGTAGGCCTACACCCTCACCCTGACCAGGGCCAATTTCCCCGTTGCTCTCAGACATCCAGGTCCCCTCCTAGCCGGGACTGTTTATGGGTCAGTTTACCTGTTTTAGTAAAGACCCTGGACTGCAACTTGTTGTCTGTGTGCTCCTTGCTCCTCCAGCACTATCGGCACCGGGACTCTCACTACCATCACTCCCACCATCCACCACACTGCCCTGGGGCCGCACTCTTCAAGTGGGGAGTCACACCATCCCAAGTGCATATATCATCAGCCCCAGCGGTCTGCCCTGCAGCGGCGGTTCCTAATGACCGCAAATCCACGGGTGGCGTAGTCGGACATAATCAATAGCACATAACGGACTACCACTGGCCTGACCACCCTGAGCCACGGAACCGGGTTGCCACTACTACTCCCATCGTTCCCCCACTGCCCGGATCCGAGTGCCCCACGGCCCAGGGGGCGAGTCATTCACATGTCAAGTAATCTTCTGTTAGAAGAGATCCAGCAGCAGACACAACTTTTTTTGCCCAGCTTTGAAAAACTGATTTCAACTGGATCCGTTTTTTAACACTGAAATCTATGGAAAACAGATCTGTTAATCATGAAGCGGGCCTGTGTATTGCCCAGTACAAAAGAAGTGTAAACTGATCAATGTTAAAAAATGTATATTTTATTAGATAATTGAAAACAATTAAAAATCTGAAAAAATGTAAATCTATCTGTTCTATATGGTGGAATTTTTTGTCCTATAGTATTGCGGTAAGAGGGCAAACCATGTGGTAGTGATTCTCATACATTTAAGACTGTCTCTACATTCTTTACAGATGACTCTCCAGGATTAGTATTAGGCCACGGCCCCACTATCAGTATTCGGTCAGTATTTTTTCTCAGGAGTGGGAGCCAAAACCCGGTCAGGAACAATCAGAGAAAAAGTATAATAGAAACAAGTCACCAATTCTGCATTTATCACCCACTCCTGGGAAAAAATATTGACCGAATACTGATAGTGGGGCCGTGGTCTAAGTGCTGCAGGGATAGAACAATTCATGTGGTCATAACATTCACTCTATAATGTGAATACTGCCTACAGACATAATGAGTCGAAAGATATAATAGGCATAACCATGGTGCGCTTCATGAAAAGCTCAGATTACACAACTGAAAGTCTGATATTTACCTGTCACTTCTTGGATGACATCACACCCCTAGGTCCTCTCTTTGATGATATCATTCCTTGGATACATCACACCTGCAGGTCTTCCATGATGATGCCATTCCTTGGATGACTTCACACCTGTATGTACTCTTTTGATGACATCATTTCAAGGATGACATCACACCTATAGGTCCTCCTTGATGACGTCATTCCTCGGATGACATCACACCTGTAGGTCCTCCTTGATGACGTCATTTCTTGGATGACATCACACCTGTAGGTCCTCCTTGATGACGTCATTCCTTGAATGACATCACACCTGTAGGTCCTCCTTGATGACGTCATTTCTTGGATGACATCACACCTGTAGGTCCTCCTTGATGACGTCATTCCTTGGATGACATCACACCTGTAGGTCCTCCTTGATGACGTCATTCCTTGGATGACATCACACCTGTAGGTCCTCCTTGATGACGTCATTCCTTGGATGACATCACACCTGTAGGTCCTACTTGATGACGCCATTCCTCGGATGACATCACACCTGTAGGTCCTCCTTGATGATGTCATTTTTTGGATGACATCACACCTGTAGGTCCTCTCCACGTGGTTGTGTGGACTCAGTGGTGAAGCAGCCGCTTGGCCCCGCCTCCTCCCCCTCCAGTCACATGAGCGGCTCCATGCAGGAGATAAAGAGCGGCTCTCCCACCATGGCGGGCTGCGCCGGGCTCTCATCAGCCCCGGCCATCGTGCTCTCGAGGCCCCGGAGACCGTGCTAGGAGCAGCTGCAGCGGGCCGTCACCATGGCGCTGCTCCATAGGTTTTTCAGCAAGCGGAGCAGCTGCAGCCCTGAGCCCAGCACAGGTACCAAGGAGGGCGCCGCGTTCAGGTGATTACCCGGTGCACGGGGCTGTAACTTTGGGGGCGTCCTGCACGGCAGACGTGGGCTCCATGGCTGGGCTCGGGTTGGGGATGTTGCCCCAGGTGTCGCCATTATTTCAGGACTACCTGGTCACTGCTCGCAGATGTCACGATTTTTCGTTGTGGTCGCGTGATGGTGCCCAAAAAAAATCACTTTTTCTGTTGCAATTTGCAGACAGATTGGATAGACGTCCTGATCACATGGTAACTATTAGCATAACCCTACATGGCCTGGCCAGTGATGGTGGCTACTAGTGATGGTCTTCTAGGGGCACAGGTGGCATCTCTGTGGTGCTGAGGTGGGCAGTGCCATGCTAGTGTCCCCACTCATGTTAGGCTTGGCAATGCTCTCCACCCCCCCACTCCTATAATTTACTCCTTGATGGGCAATGTATTAGAGATGGTGGGCATGGTGCTGTACCCGTGTGGCTACATGATGGTCCTAATGGTGGCTCATCTACCCTAACAGTAAGGGCATAACTGTGCCCCCGCCCCACTCAGGATTGAAGTGTCTGCTTTGAGAAATTGCCCTAAAGAATCGTATTCATTTCTATGTAAACTTGTCTCGCTGTGCACACTGTCTGGCTTCTGACCACTTCAGGTTTCCAAAAATTTGCAAGGTGTTAAAGGGCACCTGTCACCAGCGAAAATGCTATTAACCTGCAGACATGGGGATAAGCTGCTGGTTAATAGCATTACTAACCTGCCTGACGTCTGCACTTAGCCAAACACTGCGGGGAGAAAATACACTTTCTTCTTCCAGGCAGCAGTTAGGTTTCAGTCACGGGGGCGGTGCTGGCACGTGTTCAGTCACCCCTCTGTGTATAGAGAGCGATGGCTGTAAGCGTGCCCCCGGCCGTGACTTACAGCTCCCTCTGCATTAGTGTCGGCTGTCAGTGTGATCACTGAAATCGTGATGCTGCCGACGGGGAATAAAGTTAATTTTCTCCCTGCAGTGTTCAACTAATTGCAGCCGCCGGGCAGGTTAACTCTATTAATCTGCAGATTAAAAAAATATCTGAAGGTTAATAGCGTTTTTGCTGGCAGCAGGTTCCCTTTAACAGCTAGGCATTTTTTTTTTATTTTTTTTTTGGAAACCTGAAGTGTTCAGAAGACTGACCATGTACATAGGGAGTCTATGCTATTAACCTGCAGATTAACCCTATATCTGGTTAATAACATTTTTGCGAGTGACCGGTTTCTTTTAAGTGACCTGACTTTTTTCTTCAGGGCCTATGTTCTGAAGACTATCCTTAATTTACTATTCAAGTCAATGGGCAGCACGGTGTCTCTGTGTTTAGCACTGTTGCATTGCAGCACTGGGGTCCTGGGTTCAAATCCCATCAAGTGCAACATCTGCCAGGAGTTTGTTTTCCCTGTGTTTGCGTGGGTTTCCTCCGGGTTCTCTGGTTCAGGGCTGTGGAGGTGGAATCTGAGTCGGTATAAAATGGACCAACTCCTAAAACATATAATTAATTGGGTACAGTAGTTCAATGCAGTTTGTGGGGAATATTTTTTTTTTTCACAAGAATTTGGGAAAGTTATGAAATGTCCTATTCCTGATCTAAGGATCTAGGCTTTTTAGCTGAGATGAATCTGTGCTACAGTAAATTTATCACTTAACCACTTTACAGCCTGGGACGTATTGGTACGCACCAGGCTGTCACCCCCTGTTAAGCGCAGGCTCCGGCGGTGAGCCCACACTGAACCGGGCACATGTCGGCTGATTCTTACAGCTGACATGTGCCCACAACAGCCGCGGGTGGAATCGCGATCCACCCGCGGCTGTTAACTAGTTAAATGCCATCTCTGACAGTGGCATTTAACATCGCTGTGCCGGAAGCGCTTCACTTACCCCGCCCATCGGTGACCCCGTCACGTGATCGTGGGTCACTGATGGGTGGGCATGACAACCCTGGCTCTGCAGCAGACCTCAGTGGTTGTCATGTGTTGATCGCTATGAGTGCCACCTAGTGGTCGGCGCTCATAGCACAAAAGCATTTCTGCTACATAGAGGTGATCTGCTCATCACCTCTATGTAGCAGAGGCGATCAGACAAGTGCTGCTTCTAGTCTCCTATGGAGACTATAGAAGCATGCAAAAAGTGAAAAAAAAAAAAGTTTTTAAAAAATATAATAGTTTAAATCACCCCCCTTTCTCCCCATTCAAAATAAAATAATAAAAAAAACCACATATTTGGTATCGCCGTGTTCAGAAAAGTCCGATCTATCAATATAAAAAAATAATTAATCCGATCGAGAAAAAAATTCTAAACACCAGAATTACGTTTATTGGTCATCGCAACATTGCAATAAAATGCAATAATGGGCGATCAAAACATCAGATCTACCCCAAAATGGTATCAATAAAAACTTCAGCTTGGCGAGCAAAAAATAAGCCCTCACCCGGCCCCAGATCCCAAAAAATAGAGACACTACGGGTCTTGAAAAAATTGCGTTTTTTTTTTAGCAAACTTTTTGGAATTTTTTTTCACCACTTGAATAAAAAAATAACCTGTACATGTTTGGTATCTACAAACTTGTAATGACCTGGAGAATAAGAAGGGCAGGTCAGTTTTAGCATTCAGTGAACGTGGTAAAAAAAAAAAAAAATCTGTGGTATTGCACTTTTTTTGCAATTTCACCGCACTTGGAATTTTTTTTTCCTGTTTTCCCGTACACGATATGGTAAAACCGGTAATGTCGTTCAAAAGTACAACTCGACCAGCAAAAAATAAGCCCTCACTCGGCCATATTGACCACAAAATAAAAATGCTATGGCTCTGGGAACAAGGGGAGCAAAAAACAAAAATGCAAAAAAAAAAAACGGAAAATACAAGGGTCCTTAAGGGGTTAAACATGAGCCATGTATGTTGGAGTCGGTGTGATGGAAATTGAGGAGTCGCAGGTTTGGCTTACCGACTCCACAGCCTTTCTCTGGTTTCCTCCCACACTCCAAAAACATAGGGAATGTAGATTGAGCCCCAATGGGGACAGTGCCAATAATGTCTGTAAAGCGCTGTGAAATTAATGTCACTATATAAGTGAGCAAAATGATTAAATGGGAAGGTAAAAAAAATCTAGATAAAGCTGATTTGGCGCATTTTGTTTCTGCTCTAACGAAAAAAAACAAAAACTTGCCGGGGCTGTGTAGTTCTACTCTGCACCTGATCATGTCTGTTGTTGTTGCTGAAGAGATTGACAAGGGTGCCTAATGTCACCCCACCCCTCCGATCAGTTATTGATGCCCTATCCTAAAGATCGGGCCATCAATAGAAAGTCCTGGATAACCCCTTTAAAAAAGCTTTGTGTACATGCCTTTAAAGTCCTAAAGTTACTGACTTCAGACCCCTGATCCATAGCTCAACAATTGGTTTGGGAGCTTTTCACTGATCTGCTTATACAGATGGGATAGAACAAGTTATATGGATCAGATTTTTTTTTTTTTTTGCAAAAAAATCTCCCTCCAATTCGGGTCTCTTGCCTGACCTGGGCACAGTTTGTGCAGGATTGGTGATCTAATAGCACAAGACCCAAGCCTGCCACTCCGTGTTTTGTTTTTTTTCTTAATTTGTGCTGCGCTAGTGTAAAGCTGCGTTCTTCCCTGTCCGATGGGTGGGGATTATAAATAGAGGGTCACTTTAACCTATCCCTTCTCTGGTCATATAGTATTATATGTACTGTGCTGCATTAAAGGTTTATTCACTCTGATCAGCTGTTTGAGGAGACTGGCACTTCTGCAGAACAATCCTGAATGGCTTCTTAAAAAATAAATAAATAAATAAGTAAAAAATTATGATGCTGTGTACATGAGCACTCAGACTTGTGTATAGTCGATTGGTGCTTGTGAATGGTGCACTGATGGACCAAAGTCATCCTAAATGTATCATTAGTGTACTTTTGGTGCAGATTTTTGCAAAATAAAGTTCATGGTCTGTTTTTGAATCAGGACCCACCTTGAACTGCTCGCTGCGCTGGCTTTGAATTGCAAGAAGGATTTTGTGGTTGTACAACCCCTTTAAAATGATTGGATGTTACCATGGTAACAGATGACACCATGGCTTTGCAGCAGAGCAGAAAGAAGCAGTAGTCTAAAGCTTTCTAACTTCTGAGAAGAACCTGGTGGCTGGAGCAGACCGACGCAGCATCTCTTCTCTGGTTGTGGAACAAGAATTGTATAATTGGTGACTGCCAGGTCTGTTACTGTATAGAAAAGCTGCGGTAGAAACTGTCCATGCGGCATTAAAATCTACAGCAGGTCCAATCGGGCTGCCGGTCTCGTGCATTGCTAAACAAATGATGAAATGCGGCACAAATCGGCAGCACTAGGCTAAGTCCTGGTCGCCTTTCTTAATTTATATTGATAACATTGACTCAGGAGTGCTCTGGATATGGATACCACACTAACCCTCTTAATTCTTCATACAGGTTAAATGAGTTTAGACATTAGCTAATGGTAGTGGATAACCACAAAAAAGTGGGACTTGGGGCTATGTTACCTAGTCACTCCTCAATTCAAATAAACTTCATGCCTTGGTCCCAAATATTTTGGCAATCGGCTGTTCTTTCAGTACCACCGCCAAGGAATGTATAACTGCTGGGTCAAATGCTCTTTAGGGATGAAATATAAAGTGAAACTTAAGAAAAAAAATCCTGATCTCCCTCTTTCTAAAAATAAAACCATTCAGTATTACTATGTCTGCTAAAGTCCAGTCTGTTTTTTTTTTTTTTTTTTAAATAATGTTTTTTTATAAGACAATAACACTGGCATAATGCTTTAAAGGCACTTCAGGAATTTCTGGCAAATATTATTGCCACATGTAGTACCAAACCAATCTCCTGTATTCTTCATGTGTCTAGCCTATGTGATCGGGTGGCAAGATGGAAGCCTGTTCTTACAATGAGAAACATCCAAACCCTGCTATGTTTTGCCAAAACCTAAAACAGGTCTACCAAAATCATGTCCAACAGCATGTTCTGGTAAACATTTAACGTTTTGGCAATAAAGCCAAGTGTTTTTGCGCAAAGCCAACACTGCATCATCTAAATAACAACACACCCACAGTGATGTATGGTGGAGGCAGTATTGGGCTGTTTTCCAGCAGCTATAATTTGGCCTCTTTAGTAAAGGTGGAGGGAATTATGACCATTCCAAATATCAGTCAATTTTGTAACTACCTATGGGCCTCTGCTGAAGAGGAATCTCGCCTTTCAGCATAACGATCCTTCAAATCAAAAGAATGGCTTCACCAGGAGATCAGTTTTTTTTTCTAATGGTCCAGACCTGAATCCAGTAGATAATCATTGGGTTGACCTGAAGATGGCTGTACATTGAAGATGCCCTCAATCTGTCAGATTTTGAGTGCAAGTAAGAGTGGGGAAAGATTGCCAATTTTAGATGTGGCATGATAAACTCCTAGCCAAAAAAGACTAAATGCTGTCATAAGTACAAAGGGTACCATATGCATATTTATGCAACAACATCATTTTAGTTGTTAGAAATCTATCTGGGTGGAGAAGGGGAAAATTGATTATTTGTTCAAATGGTGTGTGTGTGTGTGTGTGTGTGTGTGTGTGTGTGTGTGTGTGTGTGTGTGTGTTAATACCAGATGCCACACTTTTAGGAATATTGGAAGAGCCATAACTTGACAGTGCAAGCCCCTAGGCCAGACCTATTAGGAAGATGGTTAAGTGCTTGTGTGCTCAGTAAAAACAAGCATTTCCTGCCATAGCTGTTTTCCACAGACAAAATCTAGTGATCTGATGTTGGGGTGCAATATACTTGGACACCTTTTTACGTGATCTGAAACAGTTGGCCAAGTGCGGTTTGCCAATGCTGTATTTGTAACGGCTTATGTTTGGGATAGAAGAGCTTTATCTGTTATGTATGTTCATGATGTAAAATGATTCCTTACATGGTGCTTGCAGAGAGTAAAGTCTTAATGTCAGAAATGCCAATATTGCCTTATGGACCCACAAAGATGCTGAAAACTCACATCAGTAAATATTAGCACAAATATCGCACAACAATATTCCTACTTGGGTTCTAGGGGACGCTCAGCAAAGAAAGCACGTTGACCAGCGTACAAAAGATATTATTTTATTTCAATCAAATATGCAATATAAAATTGATAAAACAAACATTAGCAATCATCACAACAGACCCATACATCCATTAAAGGGAACCTGTCACGTCCTAGCTGCCCTCTAGACTGCCCCATAGCGTTGTTAGTGATGCAATGTGCATCACTAACTAGCTTTTTTTTTTTTCATGAAAATCGGTGCAGCTATAATGATTTTCTAAAGTTTAATATACTTGGATCCTACCTGCTCATTCAGTCATAGGGGTGCGCTTGTCATATTCAGTCACGGGCGGGCGCAGCATTCACGCACTGCTGGCCTGCTCCCGGCAAGCGCTGATATTGTGGGGCGCAGGCGCACTTGTACATGTTCGGCCGCCTGTGCAGTGAGGCTGTGTGATTACCATAGCGCGTCATAGCGCATGCGCAGTGAAGCTGTGTAGTTCGTAGCTGCACTGTGCATGCGCTATGACTCTCTATTGCATGCGCAGTGAGGCAGTGTGATTACCAGCTTCACTGCGCATGCGCTATGACACGCTATATTCCCCACACATGCGCAGTGCAGGCGGCCGGACATATAAAAGTGCGCCTGCGCCCCACAATATCAGCGCTTGGCGGGAGCAGGTTTCAAATACATGGGCTGCGCCAGCCGTGAGTGACTGCTGCTCCCGCCCTTGACTGAATGACAAGCACACACCTATGACTGAATGAGCAGGTAGGATCTAAGTATATTAAATGTTATAAAATCATTATAGCCGCACCAATTTTCATGAAAACAGCTTGTTAGTGATGTAGCAGAAATGCACACAAACGCTACATAATGATCAATAAAGTTTTTTTAAAAAAAACTATTCTCTAATTTTAACATGAAGACATGAAAAAACGCATGCATAAAAACCGCAAGTAACCTAATTTGTATATTGGGTGCAGAAATGGTGCAGAAATTCTGCAGCGGCAAATCCGCACCATGTGCACATACCCTCATGGCTAACAGACAAGAGACCAGGAATGTGGTAGAGATAAGAATTAGGAGAAAGGTAAATATCTGTGTCTCCTATCTGCTTATTTAAAACTTAAGAGGGGAGGTTTGCATGAAGTGCGTCGATCTAATAGATAGGAAAGTCATATTTTTGTAAACTTGATGAGGTGGCAAACGCAAAACATGGTTTCATGTCGCTGGGCAATGGCCAGGAGCCCTGAAATTGAATAACAGCCTGATGGACTAGGCTACACCTGTCCTCTCTGGTCCCTATGTAAAGATACAATTATGATAAAAAATTACAGTAATATTTAGCGCCTGCGACCCTCAGGAGAAAAAATATTGTGAATGTAGGGAATCTCATAACTTTAAAAAAAAATGAAGCCATGACCAGCCCTGTTAGGAGTCATCAAGGGGAGGTGTGTGGGTGTAACTTTAGAGCTAATAAAAGGCAAATGCCAAGTTTTGCACCTAGTCAGTACTTGGAGGCACAATTCACTGTAGGTTCTTTCAGTTTCCATGCGGGGCCTCCCTCTACTAAGCTCAGAGCCATTGCTGTGACATCAGGTTTAGTAAGTTTCTTTTGTTAATCCTCATTTTATTTAATTGTTTATGCAGTATTTTTGTCCCCCTTTGTGAAATAGTGTGCATGTATGTGCAATATCTATTGATCTAATTACCGGCCTAGTAACAGCCGCAGCCTCCTCTATTAATTGTCCTGACGGTAGGGGCAGCAGAGGGCTGTTCCTTACAAGGTTAATGGTGTGGTGTTCAGCCTGACTCTCCCCCGGCTGTTATCTTTTTCACTGGACCATAGTTGTCTGCACAACTTTAACCCCTTACCATCCACCCTAACGGCGGTCATCTAGGGTACTTATTCCACAGCGCTGTTAAAATGAGTAGCTGGGGAATAAGTGAATGGCGCAGCACGGCAGCGATTCCTGCACGTGACAGCTGACGCCCTGCGGTATCGGCCTTGGCCGGTCTCTGTGCCGATCGGGGTCGATTAACCCCTTAAATACTGCCGTCAATCGTGACACTGGTATTTGCCCACCCACCCCTTAGTAATCATCGGACACCCGCAATGAGAATCAAGGGTCCTGCTTGTTACCATGGTACCCTGAGATCATGTGATTATCCCAGGGTACGGTGGCCTGTGAGCCAGCATTAAGCTGGATCTCACAGGCACAGTAGTAAGTGACTCACTGACAGGTTTCATACACTGCAGTACAGGAGTGTAGGAGATCAGCAATAAGTGAAAAGCACACATGTCCCACAGTGGGACTTGGTGAAAAAGTAAAAATAATACAGTGCACACATCGCTAAAATCCGTTTTGCTGCTCAAAACGCAGCATTTGTGATAAAACAAATGAAAAAAACATACACAATGGTATCCCCACGTCCAGAACCACCCGCTCTATAAAACTGTTGCGTTTAGTCCATTTAGCGAATGCCGTAAAAACTAAATAAAAGTAAATTGTACAAATTAAATTAAAACTCCAAATCATTCGGCAAAAAAAAGTTAGATTTCAGAATATGGCGACGAAAATAACTACTTTTTGATAAGTGTGGTTTTTTTTTTTTTAAAAGATCTAAATCTGGTAAAGCACCAACCCAAAGAAAAAATCCACCTTATCACTTTCACTGCACGATGAACAGCGAAAAAATAACTATTCTGGTACTGCTATCTATTTCTTCATTCTGCCTCCAAAAAAAATCGGAAAAAGGCTCAGCTCACGTTTTATCTTGCACTCTGCTGAGCGCTTATGTTGGCGTTTCCGTGTAAAGTCACCAAAACTACAAATCAGACAAACCCAGATGGAGTCACTCGCTTATGAGGCTGATGGAGTCTCTTTGGACTGGTCTCTGTTCCGGCGCTGTCCCATCATTTTAGGCATCTTTAGCGCACAAATGTGAATGACCACAGATCTGTGTGCGCCTAAAAAGATGGAGACCACTGGAGCAGACTTCAAACGGACTCCAAAGTGTCTCAATCTGTCTTTGTGGTGGGCAGTTCCTTTGGGTGTTTCGTCTGAATCTCCTTTTTGTGCGATTTACACGGAAACCCCGTCGTAAGTGCTCAGCTTAGACTGGCGATCCAGTCTTATTCTGGAAGCAATCGAAAATTATGTACTCCAAAATGTTACCAATAAACCCCTAATTTATCCCACACAAAACCAGCCCCCTCTCAGGTTTGTCACTGGGACTATAGGGGGTCCCACTTTACTGGTAGAGCAAAGACTCTGGAAAAGCAACATCGCTCCCACCCCCTCAAATAAAATCCAGTGAATTCTGTGCTCCCAAATCCAAATGCCCCCTCATTCTAATCCCCACTGTAGCTAAATCACAGTAAGCAGCCACATGTTTGGCGTTATTGTAGCGGGGAGAGCACTTAATTTATGGGGTATGTCACTAGGAGAAATGTATGGGGGCACTACACTTCATGGGTGCACAATATATGGGAACTAAACTGGTAAATTTGGAATTCTCCAGCATAAAGCCTGGCGTGGATGTTGCTTAATTCCTCTACTGCTGCAGTGACTATTCATCGAGATGTGTCATTTCTACAATGGAGTCACTTTTGGGGTTTTTCTGCTGTTCTGGCTCCTTAGGGGCTCTGCAATTGTCGCCCACAAACAATTCTACCAAAATCTATTCTCCAAAAGCCAAATGGTGCTCCTTCCTTTTCAGCTCTGATCTGTGGCCTAATAGTAATTTCTGATGACATATGGTGCATCATCACGTTCAGAAGAAATTGCATAACAAATTATGGGGTCCATTTTCTTATATTATCAATTGCAAAAATTAAAGATTTGGGCTAAAACTACACTTTCGTGAAAAAAAAATTAAAATTATCAGCATGACTACCTAATGTTATCAAAATCTGTGTAGTACCTGTGGGTTCAAAATGCTCACTATATACCCCTGGATAAAATCCTTGAGGGATGTATTTTCCAAAAGAGGGTAACTTGTCAGTTTTCTACTGTTTAGGCACATCAGGGGCTCTCCAAACGCGACATCACACCCACAGACCATTCCATCAAAGTCTGCGTTCCAAATGTCACTCCTTCCTTTCCAAGCCCTGCCGTGCGCCCAAACAATAGTTTTCCCCTACATATAGGGTGTCTGTACTCTGGAGCAATTGCACAACAAATTTTGGGGTTCATTTTCTCTCGTTACCATTGTGAAAATAAAAATAATTGGGTCTGAAGTAAACACTTTGTGAAAAAAAATTAAAGCTCATCTTAAGTAAACTACATACTGTCAGGTGGGCGCCGTTACACTGAGTAAAATGATACCTTTCTTGATGACATTCGTCCAGTGTTTCTTTTATAATTCTTATTTTTATGTTGCCATAATGATATGCATGTGCTCTGGAGCGGGACTTTAGGGAGGGGCTGTAACTGGTGCGCTCATTAGGTATTCCTATCTCTGGCCTCTGACAGGTCACTGTGGTTTCAATGACCTGCTTACTCTTTTAAATACTGCCTTAGTAATTTCTGTGATGACGTCAAATGTACATTCCCCAAAATGGCCTCTTCTGCCTGAGCATGCATAGTAGCACCTTTCGGTTGCCGAAAGATGCTACTGCACAGACGCGGGTGCCATATTGGTTAAGGAAAAATTTGGGTGCAGCAATATGGCACCACGCATGCACAGTAGCATCTCTCTGCAACTGAGAAATGCTATTGCGCAAGTGCCGGCGGCAGGTGCCATATTACTACACCAAAAATTATTTTCCTCTAGCAAAAATGGCGCCCGCACAGTAGCATTGGCAAGCGATAGATGCTACTGCGCGGCCACCATGTTGCTTAAGACATGATGATAAAAGAAGCACTGGACGAATTTCATCAACAAAGTTATCATTTTATGCAGTGTAATGTCGCACACCTGACAGTGTATGTAGTTTACTAAGCACAATCCTGCTGACAGGTGTGCTTTAATTGTTCACTTTTTTTTTTTTTCCTTCCATGGTGCTTCAGTTCCTGTGAAGCACATGAAGGGTTAATAAACTTCTTGAATGTGGTTTTGAGCACCTGGAGTTTATAGAATGGTGTCACTTTTGGGTATTTTCCATCATGTAGATCCCTCAGTCACTTAAAATGTGATGTGGTCTCTAAATAAATGGTTTTGTAAATTTTGTTGGAAAAATGAGAAATCGCTCGTCAACTTTTTACCTTTAACTTCTGAACTTTTGGTTCCAAAATTGTTCTAATGTAAAGTAGACATGTGGGAAATGTTGTTTATTAACTGTTGTGTGACAAATCTGATTTAAGGGCATGAAAATTCAAAGTTTGAAAATTGCAAAATTCTCAAAATATTTGCCAATTTTTTTTTTCCACAAGTAAAAGCAAGTCATATCGAATAAATTTTACCACTAACATGAAGTTCAACATGTCACGAAAAACAATTTCAGAATCACTGGGATCCATTGAAGTGTTCCAGAGTTATTACCTCATTTTCAGAATTGTAAAATTTGGCCTGGTCATTAAGAACATAATTGGCTCCATCCCTAAGGGGTTAACGAATTGCTGCTGGATCCGTTCTACCTGATTACTGGACATGTGATTGTAGCCTAAAATGCAGCAAACATTGATATGGAGCATCTTGATTGCCACGTCCAAGGCCCTTTTGGAAATAGACCCAAGACCTATTAATTAGGGAACTGTTGGTTACAGTAAACTGTTACAAACTAATATATTTCTGTATTTTATATCATTTTGTACTATATGTATATCTTGCATCCCTTGTCTGTTTAGTATCCTGATTTCATGCCTCTATTTCCATAGTCGGCAGCATGACTTGAAAGGTGTAATTGGACGGAAACATTTTGTTTTTTATTTCAGAAACTAAGACTAATTTTTTGAGTTCTTTACTTTTTTTTTTTTTTTTTTTTTCCCTCACCCGTGACAGCACACCTTGAGAGAGGGATCTGCCCCATCAAGGACAGGAAACCATCTGAAATAAAAGGGTGGTACCTCTCCCTCGCTTCAGTTGGTTTCCTGTCCTTGATGGGAACCTGTCTGGAAAGACAGCCTCCGAATCCGGTACCCGTTTGTGACTTCAGGGGTGAGTGATCTTCGTGACTGTCACCTTTTAGTAATGGGAAGTCTCTTATGTGCTTCCTTCTGTAGGAGCCTAAGAAGAGTAGCACCAAGCAAAAGCACAGGATTTGTGTTCTATACCAAATTTCCCTTCCCATAGATTGGCAAAAACAGCTTTGCTCAAACTGCATTAATAGAACCATAGCAGAAAGTTCTCTGGATTTTGCATACAATCTAAAATCCATAGTCCATGCAGAGGTTCAAGGGTCCCTGAAGGGGTTACTTAGAGGGAAGGAAAAATCCCATAAGGATTTCTCCTCCAACTCTGATTCCTCCCAGTCTGAGGATCTATGGCTGAGTGATTCATTATCCTCATCCTCATCGGATAATGGTAGACCCTGCTTCCCAATTGAGGGTGCAGACAAACTGGTCAGATCAACCATGGGTCTGAGGGAGGAGAAAGCAACCAGATCCCGGGAAGACATTATGTTTGCGGGCCTTAGAGAAAAAGACGCTCCTTTCCTATAAGCCCTAAAATTCAAGGCCTCATTGACAGAGAATGGAGGAAACCAGAAAGATCAGGGGCCTTGCCCTCCTTCTCTAAGAGAAGGTACCCCTTTGAGGAGAAGGACTCTGAGCCTTGGGATAAAATCCCCAAAGTTGACGGGGCAGTGGCCAGATCATCTTAAAAATCATCCCTACCCTTGAAGGATTCAGGCTTCCTAAAAGATGCCCTTGATAAAAAGGCTGACTCTTTTCTACGTCGCACTTGGGAGGCTGCAGCTGGAGGCCTGAAGCCTGTGGCATCAGGCAACTGTGTTGCAAGATCTCTCATGGTGTGGCTCCAACAATTAGAAGACCAGCTTAGGGATAAAAAGATCCCTAGGGATAAAAAGATCCCTAGGGATAAAAAGATCCCTAGGGATAAAATCCTTTCTAATCTGCCCCTATTGCAGGCAGCGTCGGCCTTCCTGGCAGACTCTTCAGCGGACTCTGTTAGACTCTCGGCTAGATCAGCAAATTTATCTAATGCTGCCAGACGGGCCTTGTGGCTCAAGGGTTACCCGGGTGACCTACAATCCAAACACAAGTTATGTTCCCTCCCTTGTGACAGCAGACTCCTGTTTGGCCAGAAGCTGGATGACCTTTTAGAGAAAGCTGACGATGGGAACAAAGGTTTCTCAGGATTTTCAGGGGACTCAAAGATTTAGTTTTCGGAGAAGGATATTTAATCGGGGTCACCCTGCAGGAGAAGATGGGAGTCCAAATCAAAGAGGGAGTCAGGCTATATGTTTGGAGGACCATCCTCCAATACAAAAAAATCTTCCCAATGACGCCAGGCTGGAGGTAGGGGGAAGACTTTCCCACTTTATTCCAGCTTGGGAAGCGGTTACATTGAACCCCTGGATTCTGAATATTGTGAGTGGTGGCCTGAAGATGCGGTTCATCCAGATTCCTCGCCGGACCTTTGATTACCCCCAAGAGGAAGGTCCAGGAAGAACAGATAGCTCTGGAGTCAGAAATATTAGCACTAGTAGAGAAGCGGGTCTTTCTTGAAGTTCTGATACCACAAAGGGGGAAGGGATTCTATTCCCCTCTGTTCTTGATTAAAAAACAAACAACAAAAAAAAAACAAATGGGTCCTTTAAGGACCATCAACCTCAAGAGTCTAAACCGGGGGTGTCTTAAAACTTAAAAGAACTTTCGACAGTGGAGAAATCCCTGATGGGCTTCCTTCCTCACATTCAGGGTCACAATGTCCAGGTTAGGTCCGACAACCGGACAGCAGTAGCCTGTGTAAATCGCCAGGGGGAAACAAGGTCACACTCCCTGATGACACTGGCAGACAGAATCCTACATCTGGCAGAGCAACATCTCACATCCCTCAGTGCCCTACACATAAGGGAGGGTGGAAAACTATTTTCTCAGCCGCCACACCCTAAAACAGGGGTAGTGGAGCCTAAACCCGTTGGTTTTCCGACAGATTGTCCAGTTATGGGGGCAACCAGACATAGATCTGTTCGCCACAAGAGCAAACAGGAAGGTAGACAGATTCTGTTCCTTGAAACCAGCAGAAAATCCCCATGCTGTAGATGCCCTCCAGATTCCTTGGAAGTTCAGGAAGGCTTATGCCTTTCCCTCTTTTAGTAATGGTTCCGGCAGTGGTGAGGAAGATTCAGGAGGACAGGGCGAGGATAATTCTTATAGCCCCTTTTTGGCCAAAGAGACCCTAGTTCTCCCTGCTTCGACTTAATGCCGGTTTCAGATCCCTGGGGTCTACCAGACAGGCCGGACCTTCTCATCCAGGGACCGGTATTCCACACCCAAACCAGAGGATTCCATCTTGCGGCATGGAATTTGAGAGGTCACTACTAAGTAACAAGCAGGTTTTCACCAGGTTTAGTCTCTACCCCTACTGGGTAGTAGGAAACCAATAACAACTAAAATTTATAGCAGAGTCTGGGGGAAGTTCCTAGATTTTATAGATGCCCTGTTATCAGAGAAGCCTCTAATCAAGGGAATCCTGGAGTTTCTGCAAAAGGGGCGTGACCTGGGTCTAGCCACGGGGACTCTTAAAGTTCAGGTGTCTGCCTTGGGGGCGCTCTGTAATTGTAACTTGGCAGGGAACAGGTGGGTCTCTAGATTTATTAAGTCCTGTGCCAGAGCCAGACTGGTTCGGTTCCTTCCTGGGACCTGAATCTGGTCTTGAACGCACTTACCAGTGACCCGTTTGAGCCCCTACAGGACGTCTCTCCAAAGATACTCGCCCTTAAAACCATCCTCTTAGTGGCCTTAACATCAGCCTGTAGGGTGGGTGACCTGCAGGCCCTTTCTGTTGATCCTCTGTACACGCAAATTCATGATGATGGGGTCACCTTGCTTCCAGATCCAGCATATCTTCCCAAAGTGGTGTCTAGATTCCACTGTAACCAGGAGATTGTATTACCCTCATTTTGCAGCATGTAAGTTAGATTTCATAACCTAGACTTTAGGGAGATCCCTGCTACAGTACATTAACATGACTAGTGAATGGACGAAGGACCATTCCCTTGTTCCTGGCCTTTCAGGGGAGTAGGAAAGGTCACGTGGTGTCCAAGGGTACAATTTCCAGGGGGCTTGAAGGCCATTTGTCTAGCCTATAGATGCACAGGAGTTCCGGCCCCGGACAATGTCAAGGCTCATTCTACCAGAGCCATAGCAGCCTCCTGGGAGGAGAGGCAGACGTCTCAATCGATCAGATGTGTAGAGCTGTTACTTGGTCTACACCATCCACCTTATATAAGCACTATCTGTTGGATCTGTCCTCCTCTGACCTTACCTTCTGGGAGAAGGGTACTTCAGGTGGTGGTCCCTCCCTAGGGTGCTGATAATTCTCCAAAATTCTCTCAAGGTGTGCGGTCATGGGTGAGGGGAAAACACCAAGGTTACTTACCGGTACTGCTTTTTCCTGAGCCCATGACAGCACCTGTAGTTTTTACCCCCCTGTTATCTGTTTCTCACACCCTGGTGTGCACTTTTTGGGTGTTACTTTCACAAGGCACTGTACATATTTGGCCCCCTTGAACTTTTCTACCTTTTGCCACATTTCTGGCTTCAAACATAGAGAGAAAATTCTAATTTTTTTTGGGAAGAATCAACAACAAGTGGGACACAATCGTGAAGTGGAACGAAATGTATTAGATATTTTAAACTTTTTTTAACAAATTAAAACTGAAAAGTGGGGCGTGCAAGATTATTCGGCCCCTTTACTTTCAGTGCAGCAAACTCACTCCAGAAGTTCAATGAGGATCTCTGAATGATCCAATGTTGTCCTAAATGACTGGTAATGATAAATAGAATCCACCTGTGTGTAACAAAGTCTCCGTATAAATGCACCTGCTCTGTGATAGTCTCAGGGTTCTGTTTCAAGTGTAGAGCATCATGAAGACCAAGGAACACACCAGGCAGGTCCACGATACTGTTGTAGCGAAGTTTAAAGCCGGATTTGGATACAAAAAGATTTCCCAAGTTTTAAACATCTCAATGAGCACTGTGCAAGCGATCATATTGAAATGGAAGGAGTATCAGACCACTGCATCTACCAAGACCCGGCCGTCCCTCTAAACTTTCATCTCGAACTAGGAGAAGACTGATCAGAGATGCAGCCAAAAGGCCCATGATCACTCTGGATGCAGAGATCTACAGCTGAGGTGGGAGAGTCTAGCCATACGACAATAGTCGTATACTGCACAAATCTGACCTTTTTATGGAAGAGTGGCAAGAAGAAAGCCATTTCTCAAAGATATCCATAAAAAAGTCTCGTTTGAAGTTTGCCACAAGCCACCTGGGAGACACACCAAACAATGGAATAAGGAGCTCTGGTCAGATGAAACCAAAATCGAACTTTTAGGCCACAATGCAAAACAATGTTTGGTGTAAAAGCAGCACAGCTCATCACCCTCAAAACACCATCCCCCACTGTCAAACATGGTGGTGGCAGCATCATGGTTTGGGCCTGCTTTTCTTCAGCAGGGACAGGGAAGATGGTTAAAATTGATGGGAAGATGGACTGAGCCAAATACAGGACCATTCTGGAAGAAAGCCTGTTGGAGTCTGCAAAAGACCTGAGACTGGGACGGAGATTTATCTTCCAACAAGACAATGATCCCAAACATAAAGCAAAATCTTCAATGGAATGGTTCAAAAATAAACGTATCCTGGTATTAGAATGGCCAAGTCAAAATCCAGACCTGAATCCAATCGAGAATCTGTGGAAAGAGCTGAAAACTGCTGTTCACAAACGCCCTCCATCCAACCTCACTGAGCTCGAGCTGTTTTGCAAGGAAGAATGGGCAAGAATTTCAGCCTCTCGATGTGCAAAACTGATAGACATACCCCAAGCGACTTGCAGCTGTAATCGCTACAAAGTATTAACTCAAGGGGGCTGAATAATATTGCACGCCCCACTTTTCAGTTTTTAATTCTTTAAAAAAGCTTAAAATATTCAATAAATTTCATTCCACTTCACGATTGTGTCCCACTTGTTGATTCTTCCCCCAAAAATTAGAATTTTATATCTTTGTTTGAAGCCAGAAATGTGG